>NC_045598.1:178816114-180097781 GCF_009762305.2 Zalophus californianus
AATCTGTTGATGATTTTTATTGATTTAGTGCATGATCTTGTGGCTTGAGGCAGATCGTCAAACACTGACTCCATCCTTGGATACTTTTCACAATCCCATTGCTCTTGAGCCAACAACTGCCTGATTGGTTGCTGGCTACAGCAATGCGGGAAATATACTCACTTATTATATCAGGCAGAAAGAACCTGCTTCTGTTTTCTGGTATTCTATCTGAGAATTTAAGGCCAGTTGTGCTCTTCTACTGGAGCAGCAGTCCACTATTTCATGTTACAACACTCTAAATATAGCACAACCTGGAATCCTCTGGAAGGATTAGGGAAGGGGGTTTGTTTTGAGAAACAGAGAGAGAGAGAGAGAGAGAACACTCTCCCTTCTTGTTCAATTAAGTTTCAAAGATCTATAGTTTACTAAGACTTGGTCATTAACTTTTTTTTAGATATAGGATAAGTACATTAATGTGCACAAATTTGAAGAATGCACCTTGATGGTTTTGGGATGTCTACACCTGTGTAATCACTTCTTAGCTCAAGCAAGACTTCCAGGACCCAAGGGCTCTCCTCCTACCTAGTCAAACACTCCCCCCTCTCCATGCATATACCCAGGTAACCATCTTTTGTTTTCTATTAACACAGATTATTTTGCCTGTTCCTGAAATGTATATAAGTGGAGTCATACAGAATGTATTTGGTGCACCTGACTTCTTTTGCTCCGTATTATGTTTGAGAAAGTACCCATGTTATTATTGCACATCACACTAGTTTATCCACTTATATGAATGTGTAGTACCATAAATAAATTACAGCATACCCCTACACTGTAATTTACAGTGTACAGGTACGCTGTAATTTATTTACCTTTCACCTATTTACTTAGATTGTTTCCATTTAAGGGTTATTACAAAAGAAAGCTGCTATAAACATTTTTGTTCATGTCTTTGGTTGACCTCTGCATTCCTGTGTCTTGGGGAAATGCCTAAGGATGGAATTGCTGAGTCATAGAGTAAGCTCATACTGAACGTTAAGAGATGCTGATAAACAAGTGTTGGAAGATAGTTGGACTGATGTATATTCCACCATAATGTGTCATTATGGTGGAATATATGTAGGATTATAACCCGTGTATATTTCCACCATGAATATATGAGGCACACCTGAAATTATCAGCCTTTTAAATTAATCCGTTAACTCTCATTTCAGTTCTGTTTACGTTGTAAGAGGAAATCTAGCAACTCATTTAACAGTGTTAACGCAATTGCTTCAATTTAAATCCTGTGTTACTTGCCACCTATGTGACTTCGGCTAAATTAGTCAACTTCTTTGTAGCTCAGTTTTCTCAACGGCGAAATGGGGCTAACAGGTATACTTTCTATCCAGGGTGGTTGTAAGGACTACGTGAGTATTGTATAGCTCTTAGAACAGCACCTAGCAAACACCCTAAGTGTTAGGTCTTTGCGTATGTGCTTGTTTTCAAGTAATATATTCACGTCTCAAAATTCAAAACATACTGAATATTTGTTAACTTTTTTTTAAAAAATCAAAATAGTTGGGGCGCCTGGGTGGCTCAGATGGTTAAGCGTCTGCCTTCGGCTCAGATCATGATCCCAGGGTCCTGGGATCGAGCCCCATATCAGCAGGGAGCCTGCTTCTCCCTCTCCCTCTCCCTCTGCCTGCCGCTCCCCCTGCTTGTACTCTCTCTCTCTGTCAAATAAAAAATAAAAAAATATTTAAAAAAAATCAAAATAGTTATTGCAGGGCTGTGATCGATGAGGTACTGCGTTCCATGTTATACCTGGAGGAGGGTGGAGGGAGGAGGAAGACATAAAGCTGTAGAGGCTTCAGGAACCAGCAGGAGGAGCCTTCTTAGGCTAAAGAGTTCAGACTTCCCTGAGAAGGTCATTGGGATGCATTAATGCAAGCCAGGTTGTGTCATTATCATACTTGTGTGATGGGATAGAGACGGGAGGGGAGAGGGGGCAGGATATTAGCTGCCTTCTGCAGAGGATTGTCATAGGTACTAAGCACTGTGCTAAACATTTTGCAAATGTTTTCTCATTCAACCCCAAACCCGAGAGAATCCCATCATCCTCATTTTACATTATGAGTAGATTGAAGCTCAGGAAGATAAATAACTTCCCCGAGGTCACAGAGTTAATAAGTGGTTGAGCTGGGGTTTCAGTACAGGGTGTCTGACCCCTGGTTTGAGGTCCTGACCATGTCCAAGCATCAACTTATGTGTGCTACAAATAAGATCTCCAGTTCCCTTTGCAACACTGTAGGGGAAGTACGATCCTCATTTCACAGAGGAGACCACTAAGGCTCCGACTATAAAATACTATTCCCAGGGTCACACGCTGGGAAGTGGCAGAGCTGATGTTCAAAACTGTGTCTACCATGTCTTTCCCTCTGGGATCTCACTCTCTGGTAGGGGAGTTCATAGCCAACAAACCTGAGAAATATTGTTGCTACCTTAGTCTAAATCAAGGGCTAGCACACTTCTTCTATAAAGGTCCAGATAATGAATATTTGAGGTTTCTCAGGCCGTATGCTCTTTGTACAGTGACTCTACTGCTGTAGCTTGAAGTATGTACAGAAATGGGCATGCATGGCTATGTTCCAGTAAATCTCTATTTACAAAAATAGGCATGGGCTAGATTTGACCCGTGGGTGGTACTTACTGACTCCTGGTATGAAACAGCTAAAGAACAAAATCACCCTTCTCTGACTAGTTATAACTGGTAAAAAAAAAAAAAAATTCAATCCATATGTCACCAATTATCTAATATAACTTATTTAACCATCCTATTGTACTTGGAATATTCAGGGTTTTTATCTTCTTTTTTTGTTTTGATTTTTCCTAAATAGATATTGCCGCTCCAAAACCTTTGCTTTCACAGTGTTTTGGATTTTTTTTTCTCCTTTAGAATTATGTCCTTGGGATAAATTCCCAGGAGTGGGATTACTGGTTAAAGGATAAAGGTAGCTATAAAATCATACTTTCACTTGAAGTGTATTGAATGAATCTCCCTGATCCTTCCCACACCACCTTACATATTGGTATTAATTATTATTTAGCCTCAAACATTCTCCCCCAGTGTTTTGAATGCAGAACCGATGAAATACTAACTTCAAAGGGCAAAATGTGACCAGATGAATGAGTGGAAGATATATGCAAGAGAAGAAAATGTTTGGGGACAAGTGGCAGAAATTTGGCACGAATATTACAAACCTCTCCACCTGCCCTTCCTCTGTCTTAAGCACACAGAATGTTTTGCTTCCTAGGATTTATCTGATTCTCCTTGAAAGTGTTGAAATGAACTCATGTCCACACCCAAGGCTTCCAGTGTCTGAAGAATTGTGGAGCCTGTCTTTGGATGAACAAATTTAAACCCAAAAGAAACTACTTCAGTGTTTCTTTGATTTTCTTGACATTTTAGGGTAGGAAGTGAGAAGGAAGGAAAGTTTTTTCCAAGAAAGAAAGATTTCATAACAGGTTTTAAGTGATGACAAAAAAATAAATGAATGTTATGTACTGTCAAAGAAAAATCTATTAAAAGGATTGATAATGAGCTTGTACCTTCCATCACAGAACCATCTCCCAGATGTGGGCCTCTTCTTTTCACTCTTCCCCTCTTCAGCAAGGCTCTCCTCGTATGAGGCTATCTATCAGAGGAACTTCCTAGGTGCTCTCTTTGCCTTCAGGTCTTCCAAATCTAATGACTACCAAATCCACCCAGACTTGTCTTGCTAAAATCCCACCCGATGAGGGTGCTCCTCTGGCTGAGAGGTCTTCCCGCCCCATAGCACCTAGGAGATAACTGGGGCCTCTACGATCCAGTCCCCACCCAAATTTTCTGCCACATCTCCCACTCCCCTCACCCCCCTTGACAACTTCACGGAAATGCTTGCACACACTTTAACACGTGGTGCCCTTCTACAGACAAGCATGTGTATGCAGTGTGTCACTCAAAAACGCTTTGCCCAGGAGCAGCATGGAGTCCTGGGTGACTTGTGTTTTTGTTGTTATTGTTATTTTATCTATTTATTTTTTAAAGATTTTATTTATTTATTTGACAGAGAGAGACACAGTAAGAGAGGGAACACAAGCAGGGGGAGTGGGAGAGGGAGAAGCAGGCTTCCCACGGAGCAGGGAGCCCGATGCAGGGCTCGATCCCAGGACCTTGGGATCATGACCTGAGCCAAAGGCAGATGCTTAACAGACTGAGCCACCCAGGCACCCCTGTTATTGTTATTTTAAAGATTGATTGATTGATTGACTTGAGAGAGAGAGAGCATAATCAGGGAGAGGGGCAGAGGGAGAGGAAGAGAGAGAAAGAGAAGCAGTCTTCCCACTGAATGTGGAGCCCAGTGTGGCGCTCGATTCCATGAAGATGAAATCATGACCTGAGCTGAAACCAAGAGTTGGATGCTCAGCCAACTGAGCCACACAGGCGCCCCCCTGGGTGACTTGTTAAAAACACGAGCTCCCAGACAAACTCCAAAATCATTAGAATCGGAATCCCAAGGTTAGGAATCATAATTTTTTTTTTTTTTTTTTTTGGTAACAAGTTCTCCAGTTGCTCATTTGGTTTGGGAACCAGTGCATATACTGATCCATGTTTTGGAACACCACTACTGGTAAATTGTGCCTCATTCTTTAAGATCCTACTTAGATTTTGCCTCTCCTACTATCCCAAACACAGAATCAATGCTTCCTTATCCTTTCCTCTTAGAGCACTCTCCATACATTTATTGTCCCAATTATTGAGCATTGCCTTTTCTTCCTCTATGAGGAAAATGCTCTCTATGTCAATAACAAGCGTTCAAGAAGAATGACATAGAAGGTGGGCATTATGTAGAAATACCACAAAGCTTAAGGGTGAGGCAGCCCCTACCCTTACAGAACTTGCAAGTTCCTTAGAAAAGCAATTCTCCATTCTCCTTCTGGGGTGCCTTGCTGGCCCTTTGGCCACTCAGCCATGTCACATAACTCTCCCTGTGAAGCATACATTTCTCAAGGGCAGGGTCTGCATCTTCTTCATCTCTTTATCCATATCACATATAGAGTGCCTGATTCTCTTGACTTTTGTGTGGTTTATAATCTCTGGGATCTGAGATGTTGATATCAGTATAACATAGTGCTGAAGACCATGAATTTCAGAGTTAGGGCTTAGGTCTGAATTCCAGCCATGGGACACATGATCTTGAGCTAATTACTTAACTTACTATGCCTCAGTTTCCTCTTCAGCAAATTCTGGAGGATAGACAGCAGGGGAGGGGCCTCCGTCGGCCACTTCTGGCAAGTGATAGAGCCACAGAGCACAAAATCGGAACTTTTAGAAGTCGGCTCCGCTGAGGGACGTCGCCCCAGTGGCTAAGCGGGAGGTGGAACCCTCACGGGACAGTGTGGTCTCAGGACCCTCGGGGTCACAGAAAGACTGGGGGTGCCTGAGTGCGGCAGAGCTCCCAGGTATCAGAGCGGAGAAGCCGGATGCTGAGACAGAGCCGAGGCGCGGGCTTTCAGCTTGGGGTGGCCATAAACTGTGATCCGCGGCCCAGTCGGGCCACTGCTCCTCCAGCAGGGACCCAACAAGCGGCAGATCCGAAGAGACTCCCCTTCTTCCCCCCGGGAGGAGCGGCGGGAGAGTGCACTGCAGAGATCTGCTGGGTTTGGAGACTCCACACGGGGTCGGGTGCCAGAGATAGAAATGCTCGGTCACAGGCCGGGTGAGCACGGAGTGCGGCCGGAGACCGGGGACACGGGAGTGACTGACTGCTTTTCTCTGGGGGCGCACTGAGGAGCGGGGCCCCGAGTTCTCGCTCCTCCGGGTCGGAGATTGGGAGGCCGCTATTTTCACTCTCGTCCCCCAAAGCTGTACCGAGAGCTTGCAGGGAACAAAAGCTCCTGAGAGGAAACCCGAGCAGCTTGCTTAGCCTGGACCGACAAGGGCGGGGCAATTCCGCCTCCGGCAAAGATATTTGGGAACCACGGCAACAGGCCCCTCCCCCAGAAGATCAGCCCGAACAGACAACCAAGACCAAGTTTACCGATCAATGAGAACAGGAGGACTCCAGCGCTAGGGCAATACTGCACAAAGAATTCATGGCTTTTTTTTTACCATGATTCATTAGTCCTTCAAAGTTAATTTTTTTAACTGATTTTTTTAAATTTTTTTTCCCTTTTTCAACCAATATCTTATCAATCCCTTTTTAAAAAAACTATTTTATTTTTCATTTTTAGAGTCATATTCTATCCCTTCATAGTAGTTACCCTTATTTTTGGCATATATATATGTTGTTCTCTTTAAAATTTTGAGATACAGTTTCTTCTAACAGATCAAAATATACCCTAAATCACTAGTGTATGGCTTTGTTCTACTCTCCTGCCTGATCACATTCTCTCCCTTTTTTTTCTTTTTTTTTAAATCCTCTTTCTTTTTTCAAACAACTTCTTATCAATTCCTTTTATAAAATCTTTTATAATTTTCATCTTTACAGTCATCTTCCATCCCTTCATTGTATCAACCCTTATTTTGTACATATATAAGTCTTTCTTTCTTTAAAATTTTAGGAGGAACTTTCTTCTAACAGACCAAAATACACCCAAAATCTAGTGTGTGGCACTGATCTATGCACTAGCCTGATCATATTTGATCATATTCTGTTTTTTATGTTTTGTTCTGTTTTTGTTTGTTTTTATCTTTTTCTTTCTCTTTCTCTTTCTCTTTCTTTTTTCTTTCTTTCCCTTTCTTTTCCCCTGGTTTCAGGTCTTTTCTGATTTGTTTAGAGTATATTTTCTGGGGACGTTGTTAACCTGTTAGCATTTTGTTCTCTCATTCATCTATTCTCCTCTGGACAAAATGACAAGATGAAAAAAATCACCTCAGCAAAAAGAACAAGAGGTAGTACCTTCTGCCAGGGACCTACTCAATATGGACATTAGTACGATGTCGGACCTAGAGTTCAGAATCATGACTTTAAAGATACTAGCTGGGCTTGACAAAGCATGGAGGTTATTAGAGAAACCCTTCCTGGAGAAATAAAAGAACTAAAATCTAACCAAGTCGAAATGAAAAAGGCTATTAATGAGGTGCAATCAAAAATGGGGGCACTAACTGCTAGGATAAATGAGGCAGAAGAGAGAGTTAGCGATATAGAAGACCAAATGATGGAAAATAAAGAAGCTGAGAAAAAGAAAGATAAACAACTACTGGATCACAAGGGCAGAATTCGAGAGCTAAATGATACCATAAGCGATACCATAAAACATTAGAATAATTGGGATCCCAGAAGAAGAAAGAGAGAGAGGGGTAGAAGGTATATTGGAGCAAATTATAGCAGAGAACTTCCCTAATATGGGGAAGGAAACAGGCATCAAAATCCAGGAGGCACAGAGAACCCCTCTCAAAATCAATAAAAATAGGTCAACACCCTGACATCTAATAGTAAAAATTACAAGTCTCAGAGACAAAGAGAAAATCTTGAGGGCAGCTCGGGAGAAGAGATATGTAACCTATAATGGTAGAAACATTAGATTGGGAACAGAACTATCCACGGAGACCTGGCAGGCCAGAAAGGACTGGCATGATATCTTCAGAGCACTAAACGAGAAAAAAATGCAGCCAAGAATACTATATCCAGCTAGGCTCTCATTGAAAATAGAAGGAGAGATAAAAACCTTCCAGGACAAATAAAACCTAAAGGAATTTGCAAACACAAAACCAGCCCTCCAAGAAATATTGAAATGGCTCCTCTAAGCAAAGAGAGAGCCTAAAGCAACATAGATCAGAAAGGAACACAGACAATATACAGTAACAGTCACGTTACAGGCAATACAATGGGACTAAATTCATATCTTTCAGTAGTTACCCTGAATGTAAATGGGCTAAATGCCCCAATCAAAAGACACAGGCTATCAGATTGGATTAAAAAACAAGATCCATCAATATGCTGTCTGCAAGAGACTCATTTTAGACCGAAAGACACCCCCAGATTGAAAGTGAGGTTGTGGAAAACCATTTACTATGCTAATGGACACCAAAAGAAAGCTGGGGTGGCAATCCTTATATCAGACAAATTAGATTTTAAAGCAAAGACTGTAGTAAGAGCTGAGGAAGGACACTATATCTTACTTAAAGGGTCTATCCAACAAGAAGATCTAACAATTGTAAATATCTATGCCCCTAACATGGGAGCAGCCAATTCTATAAGGCAATTAATTACAAAAGCAGAGAAACACATTGACAACAATACAATATTAGTGGGGGACTTTAACACCCCCCTCACTGAAATGGACAGATCAGCTAAGCAAAAGATCAACAAGGAAACAAGGACTTTAAATGACACATTGGACCAAATGGACTTCACAGACATATTCAGAACATTCCATCCCAAAGCAACGGAATACACATTCTTCTCTAGTGCCCATGGAACATTCTCCAGAATAGATCACATCCTACGTCACAAATCAGGTCTCAACCAGTACCAAAAGATTGGGATTATTCCCTGCATATTTTCAGACCACAATGCTTTGAAACTAGAACACAATCACAAGAGGAAAGTCGGAAAGAATTCAAATACATGGAGGCTAAAGAGCATCCTACTAAAGAATGAATGGGTCAACCAGGAAATTAAAGAAGAATTAAAAAACTTCATGGAAACCAATGAAAATGAAAACACAGCTGTTCAAAATCTTTGGGATACAGCAAAGGCAGTCCTGAGAGGGAAGTCTATAGCAATACAAGCCTTTCTTAAGAAATAAGAAAGGTCTCAAATACACAACCTAACCCTACACCTAAAGGAGCTGGAGAAAGAACAGCAAATAAAGCCTAAACCCAGCAGGAGAAGAGAAATAATAAAGATCAGAGCAGAAATCAATGAAATAGAAACCAAAAGAACAGTAGAACAGATCAAAGAAACTAGGAGCTGGTTCTTTGAAAGAATTGACAAGATTGATAAACCCCTGGGCAGACTTATCAAAAAGAAAAGAGAAATGACCCAAATCAACAAAATCGTAAATGAAAGAGGAGAGATCAAAGCCAACACCAAAGAAATACAATTATAAGAACATATTATGAGTGACTCTATGCCAGCAAATTAGATAACCTGGAAGAAATGGATGCATTCCTAGAGATGTATCAACTATCAAAATTGAACCAGGAAGAAATAGAAAACCTGAACAAACCTATAACCACTAAGGAAATTGAAGCAGTCATCAAAAATCTCCCAGCAAACAAAAGCCCAGGGCCAGATGGCTTCCTGGGGGAATTCTACCAAACATTTAAAGAAGAATTAATACCTATTCTCCTGAAACTGTTCCAAAAAATAGAATTGGAAGGAAAACTTCCAAACTCATTTTATGAGGCCAGCATTACCTTGATCCCCAAACCAGACAAAGACCCCATCAAAAAGGAGAATTACAGACCAATAACCTTGATGAACATGGATGCAAAAATTCTCACCAAAATACTAGCCAATAGGATCCAACAGTACATTAAAAGGATTATTCACCATGACCAAGTGGGATTTATCCCTGGGCTGCAAGGCTGGTTCAACATCCACAAATCAATCAACGTGATACAATACATTAACAAAAGAAAGAACAAGAATCATATGATCCTCTCAATAGATGCAGAAAAAGCATTTGACAAAGTACAGCATCCTTTCTTGATCAAAACTTCAGAATATAGGGATAAAGGGTACATACCTCAATATCATAAAAGCCATCTATGAAAAACCTACAGCGAATATCATTCTCAATTGGGAGAAAGCTGAGAGCTTTCCCCCTAAGGTCAGGAACGCATCAGGGATGTCCACTCTCACCACTGCTATTCAACATAGTATTAGAAGTCCTAGCCACAGCAATCAGACAACAAAAAGAAATCAAAGGCATCCAAATCGGCAAAGAGGAAGTCAAACTCTCACTCTTTGCAGATGATATGATACTTTATGTGGAAAACCCAAAAGATTTCACCCCAAAACTGCTAGAACTCATACAGGAATTCAGTAAAGTGGCAGGATATAAAATCAATGCACAGAAATCAGTGGCATTCCTATACACCAACAAGAAGACAGAAGAGAGAGAAATTAAGGAGTGGATCCCATTTACAATTGCACCCAAAACCATAAGATACCTAGGAATAAATCTAACCAAAGAGGCAAAGGATCTGTACTCAGAAAACTATAAAATACTCATGAAAGAAATTGAGGAAGACACAAAGAAACGGAAAAACGTTCCATGCTCATTGATTGGAAGAACAAACATTGTGAAGATATCAATGCTATCTAGAGCAATCTACACATTCAATGCAATGCCCATCAAAATACCATCCACTTTTTTCAAAGAAATGGAACAAATAATCCTAAAATTTGTATGGAACTAGAAAAGAACCCAAATAGCCAGAGGAATGTTGAAAAAGAAAAGCAAAGCTGGTGGCATCACAATTCCAGACTTCAAGCTCTATTACAAAGCTGTCATCATCAAGACAGTATGGTACTGGCACAAAAACAGACACATAGATCAATGGAACAGAATAGAGAGACCAGAAATGGACCCTCAACTCTATGGTCAACTCATCTTTGACAAAGCAGGAAAGAATGTCCAATGGAAAAAGACAGTCTCTTCCACAAATGGTGTTGGGAACATTGGACAGCCACATGCAGAAGAATGAAACTGGACCATTTCCTTACACCACACACAAAAATAGACTCCAAATGGTTGAAAGACCTAAATGTGAGACAGGAGTCCATCAACATCCTAAAGGAGAACACAGGCAGCAACCTCTTCGACCTCAGCTGCAGCAACTTCTTCCTAGAGACATCACCAAAGGCAAGGGAAGCAAGGGCAAAAATGAACTATTGGGACTTCATCAAGATAAAAAGCTTTTGCACAGCAAAAGAAACAGTCCACAAAACCAAAAGACACCCGACAGAATGGGAGAAAATATTTGCAAATGACATATCAGATAAAGGGCTAGTATCCAAAATCTATAAAGAACTTATCAAACTCAACACCCAAGGAAGAAATAATCCAATCAAGAAATGGGCAGATGACATGAACAGACATTTTTCCAAAGAAGACATCCAAATGGCCAACAGACACATGAAAAAGTGCTCAACATCGCTCGGCATCAGGCAAATCCAAATGAAAACCTCAATGAGGTACCACCTCACACCAGTCAGAATGGCTAAAATTAACAAGTCAGGAAACGACAGATGTTGGCGGTGATGCGGAGAAAGGGGAACCCTCCTACACTTTTGGTGGGAATGCAAGCTGGTGCAACCACTCTGGAAAACAGTATGGAGGTTCTTCAAAAAGTTGAAAATAGAGCTACCATACGATCCAACAATTGCACTACTGGGTCTTTACCACAATGATACAAAGTTAGGGATCCAAAGGGGTACGTGCACCCCAATGTTTATAGCAGCAATGTCCACAGTAGCCAAGATGTGGTATATATACACAATGGAATATTATGCAGCCATCAAAAGGAATGAGATCTTGCCATTTGCAATGACATGGATGGAACTGGAGGGTGTTATGCTGAGTGAAATAAGTCAATCAGAGAAAGACATGTATCATATGACCTCACTGATATGAGGAATTCTTAATCTCAGGAAACAAACTGAGGGTTAGTGGACTGGGGGGCGGTGGGAGGGATGGGGTGGCTGGGTGATAGACATTGGGGAGGGTATGTGCTATGGTGAGCGCTGTGAATTGTGCAAGACTGTTGAATCACAGATATGTACCTGTGAAACAAATAATGCAATATATGTTAAGGAAAAAAAAAAGAAAAAGATAGCAGGAGGAGAAGAAGGAAGGGGAGTAAATCGGAGGGGGAGATGAATCATGAGAGACGATGGACTGAAAAACAAACTGAGGGTTCTAGAGGGGAGGGGTGTGGGGCGATGGTTTAGCCTGGTGATGGGTATTAAAGAGGGCACATTCTGCGTGGAGCACTGGGTGTTATGCACAAACAATGAATCATGGAACACTACATCTAAAACTAATGATGTAATGTATGGTGATTAACATAACAATAAAAAAAGAAAAAGAAAAGAATATTTCTCATATGGGAGTTGATTCATTTCTCACTGTTAGAGTTATGTTTGCCCCTGTCTTAGTCTCTTCAAACTGCAGCTTCAAATTGTAGACTGGGAGCTCCCAGGTGGCAGACGGCCATCTTGTATCCTCACATAGTGGGAAGAGGGAAGAAATCTCTCTGGGATTCCTTTTATAAGGAGACCAATCCAATTCATGAGGACTTCACACTCATGACCTAATCACCTCCCAAAGTCTCCACAACTTAATACTGTCACTCTGGAGATGAGAATTTCCACAGATGAATTTTGAGGAGACACAAACTTGCAACCCATTTCAGTCTACTTGCATCTTGTGAACTCCGTAAGGTGAGAGAACGTGTCTCATTTACATTGTTATCCTCTAGGGATTTTTTAGCATGGTTACCTTCTACCTCAGGTACTATCAATAAATATTTGTTTAATGGGGGACCATGGTCAAAGGCAAACTAGCTTTGGTTTTGTATCCTTAACATGGGCACAATGATTATTATTCATATGCTTTGGGGAGAATTAAATGAGTAATTTTATATGGAAGGGACTCTCTCCCTCCTTCTGTTCCTCCCTCTGTCCCTCTGTTCCTTCCTTTCTCCCTTTCTTTTTTCCTTCCTTCCTTCCCTCCTTCTTTCCCTCCTTTCTTCCTTCCTTCCTTCCCTCCTTCCTTCCTTCCTTATTTCTCTCCTTCCTTCTCTCTTCTTTTCTTCCTACCTTCACTTCTTTCCTCTCTTCTTCTCTTATCTCTCATCCCTCTGAAAAACGTTGGCCAAGGACCCAGGTGAAGGGATAGAAGCCCCGTGGCACCTGGTGAAGAGGTAACTCAGGTTTGGAGAAAGGTGAAATGCAGCTGTGGTTTGCTGTAGTGCAGCCAGCGTGGGAGGCCAGTGGCAAAGACAGCACTGATGGTTCATTCAGGGTAAACATAAAATGAGTTAGAAAGAAGCCCTCGAGGGACGCCTGGGTGGCTCAGTCAGTTAAGCGTCTGACTCTTGATTTCGGCTCAGGTCATGATCTCAGGGTTGTGAGATCAAGTCCCATGTTGGGCTCCCCGCTCAGCACAGACCCCAGTTGAGATTCTCTCCCTCTCCCTCTGACCCTCTCCACCACACTTTCTCTCTCTTTCAAATAAATAAATAAATCTTAGAAGAAGAAGAAGAAGAAGAAAGGGGCCCTTGAAAAAAATTGAGGTGTGGAAAGTAACAGATTATTCTTATTTAATTTTTCCATGTTGGACATCATCTCTTCCTCGGCTTCTAACTGGTAGCCCTAGTTTCCACTGCTGCCCATGTTGACTGAAGGACAGGAGAGCACAACACAGATCAAGCAGTCCTACAGGTCAAGCACCCCTCCCCCCATGCCATTACCTTCCTCTCCACCCGCTAAAGAATTTCAAAGTACTTTTTTAATAACTAAAAATTTCAAATTTCTTTATTTTTTTAAGATTATTTATTTGAGAGAGAGAAAAAGCATGAGGAGGGCGAGGTCTAGAGGGAGAGGGAGAAGCAGAAACAGAGGTCAGAGAGCAGGGAGCCTGATGCTGGGCTCATGAAGGCAGACTCTTTATTTTTTTATTTTTTTATTTTTTTATTGTTGTGTTAATCACCATATATTACCTCATTAGTTTTTGATGTAGTGTTCCATGATTCATTGTTTGTGCATAACACCCAGTGCTCCACGCAGAACATGCCCTCTTTAATACCCATCACCAGGCTAACCCATCCCCCCACACCCCTCCCCTCTAGAACCCTCAGTTTGTTTTTCAGAGTCCATCGTCTCTCATGGTTCGTCTCCCCCTCCGATATGAAGGCAGACTCTTAACCGACTGAGCCACCCAGGTGCCTCTCAAATTTCTTTCATTCTAATCCTTGGTTTACCACTTACAGCCTTCCTTTGAGTGTTTGGTCATCTATTATTAAATTATACATATATGTATAATATATATATGTACATATATATATATATATATATGTTTATATAAAACAAAATATGTTGGGCGCCTGGGTGGCTCAGTCGGTTGAGGGACTGCCTTCGGCTCAGGTCATGATCCTGGAGTCCCAGGATCGAGCCCCGCATTGGGCTCACTGCTCAGCGGGGAGTCTGCTTCTCCCTCTGACCTGCACCCCTCTCATGCTCTCTATCTCATTCTCTCTCTCAAATAAATAAATAAAATCTTTGAAAAAAAATATGTTCATTTACATATATGCTTTCCTCAAATTACTAAATTATACATTTTTATTAGTATTCTTTTCTTGTTTTTAACATTCATTTTTCAATTGTGGTAAAAATATATGTAACAGAATTTCCCCTTTTAATCGTTTTTTTTCATTTTATTTTATTTTGCTTTTCATCAGGACAAGTACACTCCTTAATCCCATCCCCTATTTCCCCCATCTTCCCACCCATCTCCCCTCAGGTAACCCTCAGTTTGTTCTCTATAGTTAAGAATCTGTTTCTTGTTTTGTCTCGCTCTCTCTTTTTTTTCTCTTGGCTCATTTGTTGTGTTTCTTAAATTCCACATATGAGTGAGATCATATGGTACTTGTCTTTCTCTGGCTGGCTTATTTTGCTTAGCATAATACTCTCTAGCTTTGTCCATCTTGTTGCATATGGCAAGGTTTTATTTTTTTATGGCTGAATAATATACCATTATGTATTTATACCACATCTTCTTTATCCATTCATCTATCGATGGACACTCAGGCTGCTTCCATAGTTTGGCTATTTTAGATAATGCTGCTATAAATATAGGGGTGCATATGTCCCTTTGAAAATTAGTGTTTTTGTATTTTTTGGGTAAATACCCAGTAACAAGATTCCTAGATTTCCCATTTTAATTATCTTACAGTGTGCAATTCAGTGCCATTAATTATACCCACAATGCTTTTTTGATAGGGATTCTATAAAAATATTTTCTTCAGAAGCACCCCACATGGCAGAGTAAAAATTTCAGCCCTTCTTAGCATGAGCAGAATTTAGACAATACCCTCATCCAATCCACTGCCCTGTCATGACAGAGTGCTACAGCACCAAGAGAGACAGCTCACCATCTTCTATGCAAACTGAAAGCAAGTTCTGCTCCAGGTATGAACATTATGTATGTTCCTGTTTTTTTTTTTTAAGAGAAAAAGAGGAAAATCCAAAGAAGAAGGAGGACCCAGGGAATGTCAAAGACCTAGAAAGATAAATTGTTACATAATATGTGCTTACATTGGAAATTAAAAGAAGACCCAAAATACTTAAGGGGTCTCTGAGCAGCATTCAGATGATCAAGTATTTGGTAAATTTATACCATAGAAAGGGAATTAAGAACATAGGCTCTGACCCAAAACTGGCTTCAAAACTCAGTTATGCCAATGAATTCCTGTGTGGAATCGGGAAATCACTTATCCTATGCATGACCTCATAACCTTCTATGTAAGACAAGACGATAACAGAACTAATCTTAGAGGGTAGTTGTGAAGCTTAAATGAATTTGGCGTGTGAAATATTTAGGAAATTGCTCAGCACTCAGTGCTATGTAAGTGTCAGCTGTAATATTAATGTTATTGTTAATATCTTCCAGAATTGTTGTAAAGTTAAGAAAATATATTTTATGGGAAAGAAAGGTGCATTCATCTCCCCAACCCTGACACATGTTTGCACAGAACCAAATGTTCTGATCATTTCCTATATGCCATACATTTTAGATTTCATTCTCTACCTCATTTAGTCTGTAGAACAACCTACTGAAAGAGGTCTTCACCACTGTAGAGTTGAAAAAACTGAGTCTTAGCGATGCAGAAGACCTTGCCCAACTACAACCAGCTCTATATGGCGGAACTAAAGTATCAGCCCAGGTCTTTTGGGTGAACTTAGAGCCCATGCTCTCTCTGGCACATCATGCCCTAAGCAAGACTCTTGTGGTTCCAGCTGTCTAGGTGTTTCTATGTATAAACGGAAGGTGTCAATGATCTAGAAATAGGCCATCCATCAGTGGGCGCCATCTGTAGGCTACATCCCAGTGAGCAATTCTTGGTTCCAGTTGAGAAATTCCAATCCTGCAAACTCATTAACTCCTCCCTTCCAGTTCGCCCTACACCCCTAGAACTGCTTCCATAGAGCTCCATCTAGTGCTCTAGGGCAGGGCAAGTCAGCAGGGGTGGGGATGAAAAACAGAGGTCAGACTTCTCTTGGGAGATTCTTCTTCAGAAAGCCTTCCAGGTGATACTCAATGCCAGATAGCAGTGTTGGAGGACAGGGGCAGTCTGGGAGGAGGATGGGTGTGACGCTGCTTCTCCTGATGAACCTAAATTTTCTCCCCAAACAAAAGGAATAATCTTTTTTAGATTCACAAATTATATATCTTATTACCCAAATGGGCTAAATTTTTCTCACCATTTATTTATTTGTTATTTTTATCTTTGTTTCCATTTTTCTGCCTCTGCCTCTGCTGCTCCCTCATCTTTATAATACCCTTCATACCTTTATGTCTGACTAATATTCATCCTTGAGATTTCCTGAACCTGAAGATTATGCTGAGGAACAAAGTCAATTGATAGATTCTAACATGGCTGCCTGCCTTCGCCTTCTGACCCCTTCTTCAATACTCCAAGGCAAATTCTACAACTTCATTTACTGTAGACAACCATTTTCCCAAGCTTCAAACAGCCATCCTAGTAGAGTATTACAACTGAGTGCAAGTATCCTTGCCAGAAGGAAAACCGGAGGGAAAATGTCCCTCATCCAGCCTTACATTCCCCATGTCTTGTTTCAACGGCCTCAAAATCCATTCCCAACCATGTTTTCCTTGGTTCCTGTGGATACGTGCCACTGGGTCCTGAAGATCCGTTGATGAAGAATCCCTTTCCTCCTGAATCAGAAACAGTAATCCCTCCAGGTAGGCAAGCTAAGACTTCACCCAAATTATTGGTCTACTAGAAGCAGTGAGGGGAATGGAGGCAGATCTTAAGGATGACAAGCACCACTTGCAGAGTCGTGTGCCTTAAGCATGGCCTTTGCATCATGTGCGGGCAAGGGAGGCTGCTATTCTTCAGCACTGGGAACAGAGACATCGGTGTCATCCTGAGGGTTCAGGAGAATCTGGAGATTCAAAGTTCTCAGGTATATCCATCCTGATGCCCCCATCCCAGTTCTCGGGGACCCATTCTTTCCATATTAGAGCACAGAATTTAGTGTAGAATACTTGCTGTAGCTTTGAAATCAGCCTTCTTTGTAATTCTGCTACTCTCACAGTCAGATCCTGATTTTCAGTATAATCTGTCCTTGGGTGACACGTGAAAGTCCACTTAAGTAATGCCCTACATACCTGTTGGATTTTGCTTTCCATGCTCTTAGTTAGTATCTATAAGAAGTTAAACAGTTGCCCCCCAATAGCATGTCTACCTGAAACCTTAGAATGTCAGCTTCTTTGGAATAGGGTCTTTGCTGATGTAATTAAGGTAAGGATCTCAAAATGAGATCATGCTGGATTTCAAGTGAGCCCTAAATCCAGTGACAGGTATCCTTACAAGAACAGGGAAGGCACACAGAGACACAGGGCAGAAAGCCATGTGAAGACAGAGGCAGAGATTAGAGCTATGCTCCCAGAAGCAAAGGAACAACAGGAGCCACAGAAACTGGAGGAGACAAGAAAAGATTCTGCCCCCTAGAGTTTCTGGAGGTAGTGTGGCCTGCCATCACCTCTGATTTTAGACTTCTGGCCTCCAAGACTCTGACACAATAAATTCTTCCTGTTTCCCGCCACTTGCTTTATGGTGCTTTGTATGACAGCCTTTGGACACCAATACAGTAGCAGTCTGATCTTAATCTGACATTATTTTCCTTTTATGCTTTGGTGGCAATAAATAATGAACAATTAAGTCCAACTTCTTTATCATTACCATTGCCCGCATATATGTCAACGATTGGAGATATTGCATAAGGCAACGCATCCTCTCCTACCTTTTGCTGAATTTACCCCAAGTGATAATATTAGTTATCATGATGCTACAGCATGCTAGGGATTCTCATCACCCCACTTACTCTAAACACTCAGGTCCCTGATGCCATCTGACCAGCAAGTGGCCCATGATGGGATCCCATCCTAAGATCTGATTCCTAGGACCCCTTCTGATTGCAACTGTCTTAACTTAGACTCCCCCTATGCAGACCCTAGAGTTATATTCAAATATTAGTTTATTTGGAACATGATTGCAGGAAATCCTGGTATGGGAGAAGTAAGACAAAAGAAGAAGGTGAGAAGAAGTAGAAGAAGGCGGAGGAGAGCGGGGGGTGGGGAAGGAGAAGGTGGAGGATGAAGGAGAAGGAGAAAACCCGACAAAGTGTATAGCAAGTAAGTTCCCACTGTGAACTTAATCCTGCTAGGTAATTCAGAGAGTTTCACAATACTCTAAGTGGAAAAGGATGGATGGAGAGAGAGAGAGAGAGAGAGAGAGAGAGAGAGATCATCTAGTGATGAATGTAAATTACAAAGGCATGTAATGCTATAATTTTAACTTTAGAGGGGATCCTCACCCAGTTGTGGCTCAGGAGGAAAGGAGGGTGCATGGGAACGATCCTAAGTGAGAGTTAAGCTGGAGACAGGAGCAGACCTGTGAGGTTTCTCACCATATAATTTCAGAAAGTTGAATTAGAAAGTGTCTTTAGAAGGGCATATACTAATTGCTCTGAATGTAGGGAATTGCTGTGCACAAGGTGACCTCCCGTTTTCGGTGTCAACTCACAGCCCATGACTGGGTAATTCAGGGGTCCAAAGTCCCAGCCCTCAGGCCACAGTTCAGGACTTTGCTGGAGAGCTGTCTACACGTCGGAGCATCCTATGGGGTCAACCGAAGCCCCCAGTGTAAATGCATCATGTTTCAACATCTTCCTCTGCCCAGTCACGCTTCTCTTATCCTCTCACATATGTTGTTCCTGAGCTCGCTTCCTGGGAAACCACCGGCCAGCAAATACCACCTTGGTGTTTTTTCCCCCATGAAACACTGACTTACCTCTGTTCCAGGAATGGTCTGAGAAAGCAGACGCTAAAATAGGATACTAGTTGGGACAGCCGGGTGGCTCAGTGGGTTGATTAGGTGGTTGGCTCTTGGTTTTGCCTCAGGTCATGATCTCGGGGTTGTGAGGTCCAGCCCCTTGTTGGGCTCCAGGCTCAGTGCGGAGTCTGCTTGAGATTCTCCCTCTCCCTCTGCCCTCCCCCTGCTCACATCCCCCCCTTCCCTCTCTCTCTCTTTCTAAAGTAAAATAGATAAATAAAATCTTAAAAAAAAAAAAGAAAGAAAGAAGTTCTATTGTTAAAACCTCTCACTGGTGTGAAACAGGGATGAAATGCCAGAGGCAAGAAAAACACAGATATTTCTGAGGCACTTCTTCAGTGGCTTAAGGTATTTGGGGAGATAGTAATTTTAAGAACAACGGAATTGGACAGCTATACGATTGTATATGGGGTTGATGTTTTGATCTGTTTTCCAATTATTTGGAAAATATGAGTTAGGTTTTGTTTTGCAGAAAGCTTCTATCAAATGAACTTGTTAAATTCACTTTTTCTCATAGCTGTTTTGGAGCAATGGAGTTTTCAACAAAAACTATCTCATCTGCAAATAGAAACAGTTTAACTTTTTCCTTTTCCCATCTTTCTGCATTTTCTTTTCCTTGCCTTTTTACAATGGCTAAAACTTCTAGGACAATGTTTAAATTCTAGCGGTAAGAGTAGCTATTCTGGCTTGTTCCCAGTCTTAGGAAGAAAATATTAAATATTTCATAATGCTTCATTATGATAGTAAATGTAGACTTTTTAGCACGGCCTTTTTAGATGGAGGAAGTTTCTATCTATTCTTAGCACAGAGCTTATATCATTAATGGGTTGTTAGATTTTGTCAAATGTTATTTAGACATCTATTGAAATGACCATATTTTTCTGCTTTATTCTGTTATGATGGTGAATTGTATTGATTGGTTTTTAAAATGTTCCATCGAGTTTGCATTCTTAGGATAAACCTTACCTATCATGATGTATTATCCCTTTTATAGATTTCTGAAATCCATTTGCTAATATTTGTTATGTATTTTTGCATTCATGATTATGAGGGATTCTGTTAGTCTATAATTTTTTTAAATAATCTTTTTGTCAGCTTTTAGTATTACAGTTTTGCAGGTTTACAATACAAGTTAGATGTTCCCTCCTCTTCTATTTTCTGAAAGGGTTTGTGTAAGATTCATACCGTTTCTTTCTAAAGTGTTTAAAACAATTGATGAAGGAAGCCATCTGGGCCCAGAGTTTGTGTGTTTCTCTAACAGGTAAAAACTTACTCAGGTTTTCTGTCTCATTTTTTGTCAGTTTTTGTAAATCAAATTTTCCAGGGTATTTGTCGTTTATCTTAGTTGTCAAATTTATTGGCATAAGATTATTAATAATAATCTTTTATTTTTGATATGCATAAAATATATAGTGATAATACTTCTTTCATTCCCATAATTTCTCTTTCTCTTATTTTCTCGGTTTAGCTAAATTATTTATCAATTTTGATGATATTTTCAAAGCACGAAATCTTGGCTTTTTCTCTATTATTTGGTTCCTTTCTATTTTATTGATTTCTGCTCTTATCTTTATTACTTATTTCCTTTTAGTTATTGACGTTGTTAGGCTCTTTATTCCCCCACAATTTCTTAGGATGGAATCTTACTTAGCTGATTGCTTTAGACTATTTAGTCTTCTAATAAAAACATTTAAATCTATAAATTTCTCACCATTGCTTTATTTTCATCACACATACTTTAGTGTATTATGCTTGCTTTATGAGTGTGTTAAAAATATTTTCTAATTTCCCCTGTGCTTTCTTCTTTGATGGATTATTTAGATTATTTTGTTTGATTTCCAAATATTTGGGTTTTCCTAGATATCTCATTTTTGTTGATTTCAAATTATATTATGCTTACTCAAAGTACATGCCTACATTCCTTTTATGTTTCTTGAGACTTATTTTATGGCCACGCATATGTTTATTCTTGGTGAACGTAACTTGTGCACTCATGTGAGGCATCATGTTTTTTAGGTTTTAATTAGGTCATGGTGGTTGATAGTACTGTTCAGATCATCTACTTATTTACTCATTTTTTTCTAGTCGTTCTATCAGTTGCTGAGAGTGGGCTATTAAAACCTTATTTGATTGGAGAATTGTTTATTTCCCCCTATAATTTCATCAATATTTACTTGAGGTACTTTGAGGCTCTGTTATTCGGGGTTTAGATATTTGTGACTATTATGTCCTTCTGTGGAATTGATCCTTTTATGATTATTAAGTGATTCTCTTTATCCCCATTATAACTTTGTCTTGATTTTATAGCCTTCTCAAGCTTACTTTGTAATAATTATAAATTGTCGTGAAACAATTACTCCAAAATCTATAAGCTTAAAACAACCAACATTTATCATCTCACAGTTCCCGTGGCTCAAGAATTAACCAAGAAGCTTAGCTGGCTGATTCTGCTTCAAGGTCTCATGAAACTGTATCAAAGCTGTTGGCCAAGGTCGCAGCCAACTCCATGCTCCACTTGGGCTGAAAGTCTATTCTCACTCATGTGGCTGTCAGTATGTCTCAGCATTCCATGGTCTTTTGAACTGAGGGCTTCTGTCCCTCAACCATACAGGCTTTCAGTGGGTTTGCTGCGGTGTCCTCAAGATATAGCAGGTAGCTGGCTGGCTTCCCCCAGAGCAGTTGATGACATAGACAGGTGATAAGTAGATAGAAATTGAAAGTTTGAGAAAAAAAACCCACAGGTTTTTTTGTAAACCAATCTAGGAAGTATCATCCTATGCTGTCTGCCATAGTGTATTTATCAGAAGCAAGTCAGAAATTGTGGCCCCTTCTCAATGAGAGTTTACAAAGGGCATGAATACCAAGAGACAGAGGTCTTTGGCAACCATCCTAGGGACTACCCACCACATTGCTTTTATGGTATATCCTTTTTATGTCTACTTGCTTGTAACCTGTGTCTTTTTTTTTTTTTTAAGATTTTATTTATTTATTTATTTATTTGATGGAGAGAGACACAGCAAGAGAGGGAGCACAAGCAGGGGGGAGTGAGAGAGGGAGAAGCAGGCTTCCTGCAGAGCAGGGAGCCCAATGCAGGGCTTGATTCCAGGACCCTGGGATCATGACCTGAGCCGAAGGCAGACGCTTAATGACTGAGGCACCCAGGCGCCCCGTAACCTGTGTCTTTGTATTTAAAGTGATTCTTTTGTAGACAGTATATGGTGGAGTCTTGCCTTTTTATCCATTGAAAAATCTTGCATTTTCACTGGCGCGTTTAAGTAGCAACATTTAATGTAGTTGTTGATATTGTTGAATTAAATCTACCAGTTTCCTGTTTTCTGTTTGGCCATCTTTTTTGTTGTTGCTATTGCTGTTCCTCTTTCCTGGCTGCTTTCCAATTATTTGAATTTTTTTTGAATTGAACTTAATGTGTCCATTGGATTTGTACCTCTTACGTTATTTTTTAGTGATTGCTCTAGGGATTGGCAAATATATCCTTAATATTACACATTGGAACTAGTGTTAATATGGTATCGCTTGACAAAATGTAGAAAGCTTGCAATCATATGATCTATTCACCACTCCCATTCTGTTCAGTGTGTAGTTGCCATTATTATTATATATGCATATATACATATAGCACATATACATATAATCCCAACAAGGATATTATCAATTTGCTTTACATAGTCATAAGTAAATTAAGTAATGTAAAAGGGAACTAGTTTTCCGTTTTTACCCAAATGTTTACTTCTTCCAATGCCCTTAATTCCTTTTTGAAGAAAAAAAGTTCCATCTGGTTTTTATTTCTTAAGCTTGAAGAACTTCCTTTAGTATTTCTGGTGGTACAGGTTTACTGGGGACAAATTGCCTTGGTTTTCCTTTATCTGAAATTGTTTTTACTGTCTTCTGCTCTCCATGATTTCTGATAAGTAGTCTGTGTTCATTCAAATCACGGTTTTCCTATATGTAATGTTTCATTTTTCTCTGGCTGTTTTTAAGGTTTCCGCTTTATGTGTGATTTTCACTCTTTTGACTGTCATACATGGTTATGATGTACCTCGGTGTGACTAGCCCATAATGATCAAGTGGAAAGTCTAAGAAACTGATTGAAATCCTAAACTGAAAGCAGATGTAAGCTACTGGGGGGGACAAATAGTAAGTTGTCTTCCACATTGACCTAGCTCAACAATCTTGTTGGGAAAATCTATCACCTAATCCACTGGGTAAATGGGGTCTATTTACCAGGGTAAAAAATGTGATTTCCAATGTGTTTGTGGCTTATAATTTCTAAGTAAGGTTACTTTCAGTATGAAATATATAAAAGAGAAAGATAATGAAAGGAGACTTGGACCTTGGATCTCACCCAAGCACTCATTAATGTGGGCAACACCACTCCCTCACTGGGCTGCCAATTTCTATGTATAAATCTGGGGTCTTCTAATAGAAAACTACTAAGTGCTCTTTCTTCCTATGTTTCTAAGACCTTTTAAATCTGCAAGGGACCCAACAGTGGAAAACGACCAGTTATATTTTGCCAACATCTCTTATAAACCCACATTGCTGCATTGTGCTCCTTAGCTGATGAAGGAAAGCAGAGATTTTCATCTTTAAACCAAATATAAAATTTAGTCATCTCTTCATTGAAACTCCTTGACCATGTGACTCTTGAAATTAAAGAGTCTATCATATTCAGCCTCGCCAGATGGATTTGTGGGTTTGTTGTTTTTTTTTTCCCCCCTTAGTGGAGTACAATCTGTCCCTGTGTCTTATTTTTTTTAAATGAATAAAGATGTGCTTTTTGTGTAAACAAACTCTTGTAACCTTAGTAACAGAAAACACAGTGACCCAGGCAGTGATGAGCTTGGGCCAGGCAATCTTTTTAATCTGAATGAATCGATACTTTTGCTTCTTTGGTTGGGTTTAATTTCTGCAGGAACTTTTGGGTTTCATCTTTGGTAAAGATACAGATTGGTAGACCTACAGATTGTTATTACTAGTTTACACTTATTTAAAATCAGATGAATTAAAAGCTTAAAGTTGCCTCAGATGTCGATTCCCCTAATTTACTAGATTAACTGATAATACTGGAATGAGTGCACCAAGGGAAGGAGATGGAAAAAGAAGTAGTTATTAATGGCTTACTAAGGGCCAGGCCCTTTGTATGTGCTACCCAACACTTTTAATCAGACAACTGTGTAGGATAGTTATATTTATTTGCACTTTGGAGATAAAATTAAGGCTCAGAGGTATTAAGTTACTTACTCAAGTTCACATAGTATGGTTTATAAACTGCTGTGTATCACTTATAGCTATGGAAGCAAGACTTAAATCCAAATTTCTGTGACTCCAAAGAATCTGTTTTTCCTACTCGGTCACACTGCTTCCTGTTATACCACCCTCTGGGTTTTATGCAAATAGGCTACAATATGAGTTTTATGATTCCAAAACAAGTGCTTTTTCAATAAATCATCCTGCTCCTCCTTTGGACTCTCCTTTCCTAAACTTAGAGTAAATTTCTCTAAAGTTTAAAGATGATGGGGAAAAAAGACATTAATGGTCAATCTTTAATAATAATACTCATTTATGTAGTTAATACTTATTGAGAGACTAGCAGATATCCAGGATAATACTAGATGAGAGATGATTGTATTTATTTCTCAAATGGATCTTTAACTTTGGATCACGATTGTTCTTTTATACAGATACAAAACTGAGAAGAGTTAAATAATTTGCCAAAGGACACACAGCTATTGAATGTCAGAGTCAGAATTGCAACCCAGAGGTCTGTCAAATTTAAGGGTTTGGTGCATGCACGTGTGTGTGTGTGTGTGTGTGTGTGTGTGTGTGTGTGTGAGTGAGTGTGTGTGTGTGTGCGTGTGTGTGATAATTTACTCAAAGAAAAGGCACAGAACCTATGTTTACAGTTAGATAAGATTTTGACAAATGTATACAACCCTGAAAACCACCATGCCAATGAAGATAGAGAACACTTCTATTAACCCAGGACATTCCATCCTGCCCATTTGCTATCCAACCCGTATCTCAGCCTCAAGACACAAGTGCCATGATATATTCCAGCAGATTCTTGCTTATTCTAGAATTTCATATAAATGCAATCAGACTATATGTACACTTTCAAGTGTGACTACTAAAGATAATGTGTTCAACAGAATGTCTGAGAGATTCTTTCATGTTGTGGGTATCAGTAGCTCTGATCTTTTTTATTGCTGATTACTATTCAATTATATGAACATACCTCAATTTGTTTATACATTCTCCTGCTGATAGAAATGTTTGGCGATTAAAAATAAAGCTGCTGGGAACATTCTTGTAAAAGTTTTCTTTTGCTATATGCTTTCATTTCTTTCAGAAGTACATATAGGAGTGGAATTGGTCAGTTATATGATAAGAGTATTTAATTTTGTAAGGAGCTACAAGTTTCTAAAGTGGTTTTATAGCTTCCCACTTCCATTGGCAATGTGAGAGAGTCTCGTTTGCTCCACAAACTTACCAACATTTTTTCATTTTAGCCATTTTAATGGGTGGGAAGTAGTATCTTAGTGTGGTTTTAATTTAGTTTTCATTTCCCCAAAGACCAATGATGTTGAGCAGATTTTCTTCTGCCTCTTGGCTACCTGTATGTCTTTTGTGAAGTGTCTGTTCAACTATTTTGTCCATTTTTTATTGGATTATTTGTATTTTTATTTTTGATATGAAGAGTGCTTTACATATTATGGATACAAGTTCTTTGTCAGATATATGTACGGTGAATATTTTCTCCAAATCTGCCGTTTTTCTTAAAGTAGTCCTTTCATTTTGATGAAATCCAACTTCTCTTTTTTCCCCACATTTATGACAGGTGCTTTTTGTGCTCTGTCTCAGAGATCTTTGCCTGTGCCATGTTTGCTGGGATATCCCATTGTTTCTTTCCAGAAGCTCTATAATTTTAGCTTTACACTTAGGAAAATGATCCATCTTGAATTAATTATTTTGTGTAGTGGGTAGAGTTGTTCTGGCACTGTATTTTGAGATGGAATGCCTTTCCCTATTAAATCAAAGTTATAATTTCTTCAGAAATGAATTAACTGCTTCCATGTTTATTTACATCATGACTTTCTATTCTCTTCCATTGACCTATTTGTTCAACCACATACCAGCACCACAATGTAACTACTGCAGCTTTAAAATAAATCCTGAGATCAAATAGTGTAAATCTCCCAACCATTTTCTTTTTTAAGACTGTTTTAGCTATCCTAGGATTTTTGAATTTCCATATCAATTTAAGATAACACTTAATTTTTCCCAAAAAGTCATGCTCCAGTTTAACTGGAATCATTGACTATATACATCTAATTGGAAAGCAATGATGTTTTAACGATATTAAGTTTTACAATCCACAAACATGGCATAGCTCTCAACTTCTGTACTACTTACTGAATTTATTTACTAATTCAATTTGTCTCAAAGATTTACATTTTTCGGTGTAAAGCTTTGTATGCATTGTGTTTAAATTTCTTTTTTGTTTTTGATGCTAAAGTAAATAAGATTTTAAAACTTTTATTTCTCAATAGGTTATTGCTAGAATATAAAAATACAATTGATTTTTGAACATTCACCTTTTATCCTGAAACCTTATTGAAGTCACTTTTTAATGATCGTAGTTTATTTTGGTTTAGTACATTTCTTCGTACATTTCTTAGGTTTAGACATTTCAAAGTCATGTTGTATGCAAAACAAAACAAAACAAAAACAAAACAGAAAAAGTTTTCTATTTCTGTCCAAAATGTATACATTTTACATCATTTTCTTGCCTTATTGCAGTGCTAAGACCTCGAGTACACAAGTGGGAAGATTAGACATCCTTGCTTTGTTCCTGATCTTTGAGGAATTTTTAAAATATTTTACCAGTAAATATTAAGTTACCTAGGTTATTTTCTAATATTTTCATTATCAGGCAGCAGGAATTCCATCGAATCTTGGTTTTCTGAAGTGCTGAGTTTTTTTCAAGTGGTTTATGTGCACTTCCTAGGATAATTATATACATTGTCACTTTTGTGTTTATAATGTAGTGAATTGCATGATTGATATGTTATTATTACACCAAACTTACATGCCTGATTGTTTAAACTCCCCTTGATCATGATGCATTATTCATTTTATATATTGCTAGATATGACTTGCTAATGTTTTATTAAGATTAAGATTTTTTTGCATTTTATTTATAAGGGATTTTTTTGTGTGCATGGTGTCACTGTAAGCTTTGGGGATTATGGTAATTCTGGCCTCATACAATGAGTTGGAAAGTATTTCTTTATTTTCTGAAAGAGTTTGTGTATCTCTTACTATTATTTATCTATTTGATGTTTGACAGAATTCATCATTGATTGAATATACTGGGAACACTGAATTTTTATTTGTGAGAAACCTTTAAATTATGAATTAAGTTTCTTTAAATATAGAGCAATATATATTTTCTATTCCTTCTTTTGCCAATTTCAGTAATTTGTGTCTTTCAAATAATTTGTCTATTTCATCTAAATTGTCAAAAATATTGACACAAAATTATATGTTTTATCATTATACTTTTAGTATCTGTAGAATCTGTGAATATTACTTTTCTTTCATTCCTGATAATATTAATTGGGGGAGGGGCAGACAGAGAGAGAGAGAATCTTAAGTAGGCTCCAAGCTCGGTGTGGAGCACATCACAGAGCTCGATCTCATGACCTGAGTTAAAATCAAGAGTCAGATGCTTGACCGACTGAGCCACCCAGGCACCCCAACTGGAGATATATTTTAGTCAGACTTGGCTAGGAATAATCAATTGTAGGAATCTTTTCAAAGTACACTATCTTGTCTTTGTTAGTTTCCTTTATTTTTCTGTTTTCTATTTCACTGATTTCTAGGTTTATCTTTATTATTCCTTTTCTTCTACTTATGGTAGACCTTAATTTGCTCTTTTTTTTCCTAGCTTAACATAATAGGTTTGATCATTGATCTCAATCCTTTTAAAAATTTTTTCAATATAAACACAATACAATAGCAATAAATTTCCATCTATTCAGTGTTTTAGATTTATGACACAAATTTTGCTGTTTGTTTCCACTATAATTTAGTTAAAATCTTTTTAAATTTCCCTTTGATTTCTTTTGGACATATAAATTACTTGGAAGGGCACCTGGGTGGCTCAGTTGGTTAAGCGACTGCCTTCGGCTCAGGTCATGATCCTGGAGTCCCGGGATCGAGTCCCACATCGGGCTCCCTGCTCATCGGGGAGTCTGCTTCTCCCTCTGACCCTCCCCCCTCTCATGCTCTCTCTCTCTCTCTCATTCTCGCTCTCAAATAAATAAATAAATAACATCTTTAAAAAAATAAATTACTTGGAAGTATTTTTTCATTTTCAAGTTTTTGAAATTTTTCTACATATTTTCCATTTATTTTATTTTATTTATTTTCTACAAATTTTATTTTAATGTTATTGATGGTATTATTCACATCTTTTAGGTATTGTCTATTTATCCTTTCAGTTCTCTATTCTCTGTATATTTTGAATTCCTATCAATAGGTAGATGCACATTTAGGATCATTATATCTTCTTTTTTTAAGATCTTATTTATTTATTTATTTTATTTATTTATTTATTTTGAGAAAGAGAGAGACAGAGCAGGCGGAGAGGCAGAGGTAGAGAGAGAGAAAGAATCTCAAGCAGATTCCCCACTGAGCACAGAGAAGGACACGGGGCTCAATCTCACAACCCTGAGGTCATGACCTGAGCTAAATCAAAAGTCAGATTCTTAACCGACTGAGCCACCCAGGCGCCCCAAGGAATGTTATGTCTTCTTGATGAATTTACCATTTGAGAAATAAGAAAAATCCCTATTTACTTGTTAATATGTCTACCCTTGAAATCAATTTTATCTAATATTAATATAGTCATACTACCTTTCCCATGGTTAATGTTCACACGGTATATCTTTTTTCTTTTTAAAGATTTTATTTATTTGACAGAAAGAGCACAAGCAGAGGGAGAGAGAGGGAGAAGCAGATTCCCTGCTGAGCAAGGAGCCCGATGTGGGACTCGATCCCAGGATCCTGGGATCATGACCTGGGCCGAAGGCAGCCACTTAACCAACTGAGTCACCCAGGCATCTCTCACATGGTATATATTTTTTGATTATTTACTTGCATGCTGATATTTAAAGTGTGTCTCTTATACAGCAAATCCTTGGGCCTTGCTTTTAAAAAAAAAAACATTTTGACAGTGTCTTCCTTATAATTGCCATGTTTAGGCCATACATAGTGTAATTACTTATGTAACTGGGTTTAAATCAGACCTCTTGCTATTTTTTGTTAGTGTGTTTCATTTAATTTGGATCCTTTGCTTTTCCTTTCCTGCATTTTTTCTAATAAAAAATGTGGTGTGTTTTTTTTTTCTTTTTCCTTAACTTTGCTCCCCTTTGTGATTTTTTTCTGCTTTTAAGATTTGTTATCTTTGTTTTTATAATAGTTTAAATTATCATATGTCTGTGGTTTTTATTTTTTCTTCTTTTAGGGTTTACTGAAATCACAGATCTGTAGGCTGATATTTTTCATCATTTTGGGGAGAAAAATCAGGCATTATTTCTTCAATTATATTTTTTTCTCTTCCTCTCTCTACTCTCCCTCTGAATCTATCCGCTATGTCAAGCCACTTGATGTTGTTCTAAAGGTCACCGAGTTCATGTTCTTCAGACACTTTTCTCTGTGGGCTTCAATTCTTAAAAGTTTTTATTTTTTGTTTTCAAGCTCATCAAACTTTTTTCTGCTTCTAATTTCATCTAATGATTATATCTTTAAATTTCAGAGCACGTTTTTTAATCCTAGAAATTCCATTTGGTTTCATTTATATAGTTACCATTTCTATCTTGAAATTCCCCTTTGTGTCATTGATTATATCCATTTTTTTTCTTACAGTCTTTTCTATATTTATAACAGTTACCTTCAAGAACTCTTCTGCTAATCCTAATGTTAATGTTTTCCTTGTGGGGCTCTTCTAGGCTCCATCTTGTATCGTTAGCTCTCATGATCATCAAAAGCTTATCTGTCTTCTTCATATTCCTGCAAACTATCCTAGATACTTAATTTAACAGACAAAGGCTTTAAAACAACCACTCTTCAGCTGCTAATGACTTTTCCTCTTGAAAATTGATTATGTTTCCCTCTTTCTTCCCATATATCATAATTGTTTAACTGAATTAAGCACACTGTATATAAAAGACATTAGAGAGTGAGGTATAATTTTTGTTGTTTTGTTTTTTGTTTTCTGAGCTAAAAAGCTCTTCCCTCTGCTTTGCATTTGGTTGAGGATTTAATCATTCAATTTATTCTCAGGGTCCAGTGAGCTGGTCTGGGCTACAACTTCAACTAGATTGAGTTCATTTCTAGTTAGCCCAACTATAAACGCCACAATCTGGGGCTTCCAAGAAACTAAGTTCCTGTTCTTGTCATATTTGTGGTGGGAAAACATTGGCCCACTTTTTCAGACCAATTTGGTTCCCTTTTCGTTTCAATTTCAACAGGTTTCCAGAACCTAAGCACCGCAAACTGTGAGAGAGGGTGAATTTTCTTTGCTTCCTAGTCCTTCCACCTCTGCTATTTTCTTGGGGAAATTTCAGGAGAGTGGGTGAGGAGAACTCAGCTGAATGATCTATTTTTGTCTGCAAGGCTCTTCCACACACTAATCCATCCCAGGAATCTCATCTTCCTCAAAGGCTTGCGTGTTTCTCCCTGACACTGCAAACTAGCATGGTCATCCACACACCTGCACATAGATAAGGCAATTGTGCCCACGTAGGGAAAGTCCAGGCTCTCCACCCTCTGGAATTCAGTTCAACAAAGCTTCTTTGCCTCCAGCTCTTTTTTAATAGATTCACAGAAATGTATGATTTTTTACTTTATCTAGTTTTTCATCAATAATTCGTATCTTTCTACAGGTCTGATTTTAAAGTAATTTTTATTTGAAATATAGCATCCATATAGGCAATCACTTATATGTAAGTGTACAGCTCAATTAATCTCTGCAAACTGAAGATGCCTGTGTGACCAGTACTGAAATTATTACCAGTTCTCAAGAAGCCCCATCTGTGTACCCTCCTGTCACCATCACCTTCTCACTGTCTTCATTTCTCTTACCATTGGTTAGTTTTATGTTTCTGTATTGTAGGTTTTATCTCTGAATGAAGTCATTGCAGTATATACAGTATGTCTTTTTATATTTAACGGTGTGTGAGACTCATTCACATTCTTGCATATAGCATTAGTTTGTACATTGTACAATATTCTATTCCACAATTCATTTACCTAAATTATACAAGTTATACATTTTTTATAGCTGCTTTATCACATATCTATTCAACAACTTATTTATCTATTATACTGTTGATGGATATTTAACTTTTGATGATTATAATTTTTGGCCATTATAGACATTGCTTTTATTAACATTTTCATACGTATATTTTGCACATACGTATACATGTACGTATTTCTTGGCATATTGGAAATATCGGAAATACTGAGTTATAAGTTTGGGTACATTCAACACTAGTACAGGGGCACCTGGGTGGCTCAGTTGGTTAAGCATCTATCTGACTCTTGCTTTTGGCTCAGGCGATGATCTTGGGGTGGTGAGATGGAGCCCCATCTTGGGCTCCATGCTGAGCATGGAGCTGCTTAGGATTCTCTCTCTCCCTCTCTCTCTGCCCCTTCCACTCCACTCACATGCGCTTGCTCTAAAAAAAAAAAAAAAAAAAAAAAAAATTAGTACATACTGCCAGAGAGATTTCCTCAAAACATTTTACTTTGAATTAACTCATATTATTTCAATGTAAAGGTAATTCCTATTGAAACACATCAGAAGTTCACAGAGAAAAAAGTTGCAACCAAAACCAAACAAATGTTCTGAGAACAATGGGCCAAATTCCTGCTTGCAACATCCTTCTGGATCTGAATAGTGGCTGTCTCCATGAAACAGGATATGCATGACCTGGGTCACTACAACCCTGCCTCAGTTGATCTTGCTATTCTTGCTCTAAAGGCTATGCTTTTCTGACTATAACACTTTTCTTCCTTTAACTTCATAGAACACATTAAGATTCTCTAGAACGATATTCCCTTTTCCACGGATTGTGCATTCCAAGTACATCCTGTTTTTTAGGTTCCCAAACAAAAGAATGGGCACAGACAGCCAAGATGAGCCATTCCTGCGTATGGTTTTGCCCATAAACTTGCCTGCTCTCCTCCCCCAGTCTTCTTGTCTGTCCATATTCAAAGGACAATGCTCATTGCTCATTTACTTTCCTCTCACTTTTTTTCCTCCTGTTTCTGGGGCTCCGCTCTGAATTCTGTTCATACCTTGCTAGAGATGTTCCTAAGCAGCAAACACCAAGACCTTAAATTATACCTTCCTGTGAAGTCTTACCACCCGGAAGACCACTTCACAAGGGAACAGAGGAAGAGAAAGAGAGGAGGGAAGTATTTTATTATCCCACCAATTCCGCCCTCTGGTTAGTTTCTCATCCCTTTTGTGCCATAAATTAATTTGAAGATTGTTGGCTTTCATACAATGGGAGATAGTTTACCCAGAACAGGATTAAACAAAGGCATCATAGCTGTATCCCATGTATCAGGCTCACTTTCTGCGAGTTGGAGGGGGAGGTGGCTAGTGTTCTATGTTCCAGCTGGGAAGACTGCTTTCTGTCTCGACACCCGGCAGTTAGGAAAAAATCCAAACTTCATGAAAGAAACAAATATAATATGTTAATTACTATGTAATGTAAAAAGACTCACAACAAATATAGTCAAGGTGTGAAAAATGGCCAGAGTGACAGGGAAAGGGAAAGCAGTCAGTGATGGTTTCGGCCATCCAACTTGAAAGGTTTTATGGAGGAGGTTACTTTTAACCTAGCCCTTTCGGTAAGTAGTGAGGCAGAAAAGAGGGAAAAGCATTTCTGACAGAGGGAACAGCATGAACGAAGACACAGAACACAGAGTAATGATGTACATGGTAAATGATATACTGCTGAAATATTCTCTCCAAATTCTTTGCCTTCAAAGCGATGCCCTTCACTGCAAAGCTGCCCTAGATGCAACTGTAACTCATGCTGCATTCCTGCCTCAAGGCCTTTGCAGCCTCCCCCAAACACGTTCAGAATGTTAAATGTATGGCTCAATCTTTGCTTTCCCACCTCAGGGAGAAGCCAGGAGTTGGGAGTTTCCTCCAGATGGTGTGGCACTGTCCACACAGGGTAAGGAATATGGTGAGAGCATGTCACAAACTTCCCTAAGCTTCAATGCCGCTGGTTTCATGATCAGGCTTCATGGTTATGGGTGCAGGAGCCTCGTAACTACTTGCTGGATTTCTCATAAAGAGAATTGTTCCATGCTTTGTTGTCAAATCAGTGTCTCTCTGCGAGGAAGGAGGGTGTGGACTATTGACCCACTGAAATCAGGTCAGTTTCTGGAACAGGCCTGGGACTTTGTCAAGTCTGATAGAGACATACATGACATGGCAGATCAGCCGGTCAGAAGTGGGGTTGGGCATAAAGACCAAGCTTTTATCATTTTGATGAATATTGAATGCATTTTAAAGAAGCACCACAAATAATTCCCAGAGTTTGCTTCAAACCTAACTGAGGAAAGTGAGGTCCCCTACTGGTCTTCAAGGACTGAGACCCACAGATTCTGCTTTCTTCTAGGGTGGAGAGTTCCATATAGTATCTGGAAAAAAACTTTGAATATCTTAGCAGAATCAAAAAGACCTTATGGACCCCTTAGCTTCCAATTAAATGGGGCTCTTAGAGTCCCAAACTCTTTACCACAGCTGGATTGGGGTTCTCTCAAGAATACAGTTGCCAGATTAAGCAAATAAAATTATAGGACACCCAGTGAGATAGATGACAAGTAATTTTTTTTATTTTTTATTGTTATGTTAGTCACCATACATGACATCATTAGTTTTTGATGCAGTGTTCCATGATTCATTGTTTGTGCATAACACCCAGTGCTCCACGCAGAACGTGCCCTCTTTAATACCCATCACCGGGCTAACCCATGCCCCCACCCCCCTCCCCTCTAGAACCCTCAGTTTGTTTTTCAGAGTCGATCGTCTCTCATGGTTCGTCTCCCCCTCCAATTTACTCCCCTTCCTTCTTCCCCTCCTGCTATCTTCTTCTTCTTCTTTTTTTTTTCTGATGACAAGTAATTTTTAGTATACATATGTCTCATATAATATTTTAGATATGCTTATAATATAGAAATTATTTGTTTTTTTATATGAAATTCGGTTTAACTGTGCGTCCTTTGTTTTATTTGGCAATTCTAGTCAAGAGGAGCCTCATATATTTGAGAGGCTATTACCTGGACTTGTTTTTAGAGCTCTTGAGAGCATGCCTAGGAACAGAAGGCATACCTTGAAAGGTATCTTAATTCAAGAGCTTTGGGAATTCCAGTGCTGAGGAAAAAAAAATACAGAGATACTGTGTTATTGAGCTTTCCACTGGGCTCTCTGCTAAAACCCCATCCAAGAGAAAAAGCATTACAGACATTCCACATGAACATTGTAAAGAATGTGAAAAGAATATGCAATTGATACAACTTTATTGAAGATATGAACAGATTGGGGCACCTGGGTGGCCCAGTCGGTTAAGTGTCTGACTCTCTTGGTTTCAGCTCAGGTCACAATTTCAGGGCCGTGATCTCAGGATCGTGAGATTGAGCCTGGGGTCAGGCTTCACGCTCAGTGTGAGTCTGCTTAGAATTCTCTCTCCCTCTTCCTCTGCCCCTCCCACTCATGCTCTCTCTCTAAAATAAATAAATAAATCCTTAAAAAAAAAAAAAGATAGAGATTGCTCCCTGGGCACATAATACAATAAGAGTAAATACACACATGCATACACATGTGTGCACACACATGAGATTAGGGGAACAGCCACTGTTAAAATTAATAATAAAAGAAAAGCAAAAAATAAAGGCAATATAATATTTTGCTAGAGATGTGCTGTAAGTTTTATTCTGTCATGTAGTAGCCAGTGGAAAGCAAAGAGTATGATCCTCATTGTCTTTCACTGTTGCTCTGGAGAGGGAGACCCATTTTTGGTCCTCAGCCCCAAGGGAAGTTTCATCCTTGGGCTCTCAGAGAGAAAGGGCCACAAAATTTACTGAGCAATATCAACATCAGTCCTACCAAAAATTTATTTTCTCATTGATTGATTCATTCATCTAAAAATTTGGTTCAGTGCGTACAAGGTGCCGGTCACTGTTCAAATCACTGGGGATATGACTGTGAACAAAATAAGTACCTCATTTCATGATTTCTCTCCCTAAGAATGGCACATTTGGAAAGATTTTGTTCTCCAACTGCATTGATTATTTATCAATCTGGATGGTTTTATAGCAGTGAAATTAGCAAATTCCAGAGACCTGATAAAACGTGGCAAAGCTCATTGTTGGCAGGGTCCCAGTGGGGATACACTGCACTACAATTTTTGAATCCATGCTTTAGCTTTCCCACTCTCCAATGGGAAAAGCTAAGCTTTTTGGTCAAACTCAAATCTGCCCCTTTCATGTCTCGACTCTAACCATTTGTTTTAGGAGAGACTTATGGGGTGTCCAGATGAATCCATGTGCTGGACACAGGGCTAGTAGGGTCGCATATTTCATGTCCCTTCATCCTCACAATCATTCTGTGAGATAAGGAAAATGAGACCCAGAGAGTATGAGTAACTTGCCTGAGGCTCTGTAGCTAATAAATGGAAGAATTGCTTCTGCTTCCCATTATCCTGTCTTCAAATCACAGCGATGACCATCCAACCTAAAACCACTCGATCATGACCAACTGATGCAAGTCCGGCACAAAACTGGACCCTGATACCTCCAATGCTAGCAGTCGAACACAGGTCAAGGTACCTTTCACTTCCAAAGAAAGAACTCTTTTCTCGGCTGCCCTTGACTTAGCATAGTTTGACCTGCCTTGTGATTACTGTTGGTTCCCTAGATGTGCTGAGCCAGAAGGCCATGACTCAGAGCAGGTCAAGGCAATTCCTACACTGAGTGGGAAGTTGTTCTAGATGACCTCTTCGGTCCTTTTCAACACAGATGATTTGATTATTCTGTGAATAAGATGGTGCCCGCATGCATGCTAAGAGCAAGTGATTTTGATGACCTGGAAAAGGAGAGCTCAGTGTGTACCAACTTGTCAGGTGGATGTATAGGTGGGAATACTTTTAGTTTCAAACATATGTTGTAAACTAGTGAGATGGAAATCTGGATGTGGTTAAAACATAAGATCTTCATTGCAGCCTGTTTTTCTTGAGAAAGAGAGAGAAACAGAGAGAGCATTTGCATGTGCATGCGAAGTGGGGGGGAGGGGCAGAGGGAGATGGAGGGAGAATCTTTTTTTATTGTTATGTTAATCACCATACATTACATCATTAGTTTTTGATGTAGTGTTCCATGATTCATTGTTTGTGCATAACACCCAGTGCTCCACGCAGAACGTGCCCTCTTTAATACCCATCACCAGGCTAAGGCATCCCCCCACCCTCCTCCCCTCTAGAAACCTCAGTTTGTTTTTCAGAGTCCATCATCTCTCATGGTTTGTCTCCCCCTCCGTCTTACTCCCCTTCATTCTTCCCCTCCTGCTATCTTCTTCTTCTTTTTTTTTCTTAACATATATTGCACTATTTGTTGCAGAGGTACAGATCTGTGATTCAACAGTCTTGCACAATTCACAGCGCTCACCATAGCACATACCGTCCCCAATGTCTATCACCCAGCCACCCCCATCCCTCCCACCCCCCACCACTCCAGCAACCCTCAGTTTGTTTCCTGAGGTTAAAAATTCCTCATATCAGCGAGGTCATATGATACACGTCTTTCTCTGATTGACTTATTTCACTCAGCATAACACTCTCCAGTTCCATCCATGTTGTTGCAAATGGCAAGATCTCATTCCTTTTGATGGCTGCATAATATTCCATTGTGTATATATACCACATCTTCTCTATCCATTCATCTGTCGATGGACATCTTGGCTCTTTCCACAGTTTGGCTATTGTGGACATTGCTGCTATAAACATTGGAGTGCACGTACCCCTTCGGATCCCTACATTTGTATCTTTGGGGTAAAGACCCAGTAGTGCAATTGCTGGATCGTATGGTAGCTCTATTTTCAACTGTTGGAGAAACCTCCATACAATGGAGGGAGAATCTTAAGCAAGTTACACACCCAGCGGAGGAGTCCGAACTGGGGGGGGGGGGGGTGCTTGATCTCAGGATTCTGAGATCATGACCTGAGCCGAAATCAAGAATCCAATATTTAACCAACTGAGCCACCCAGGCACCCTGGCTTTTTTTTTTTTTTTCTTAAAGAAAAACAAGTACGTATAGCATTTAAATATCAAAAACAAAAAACACACTAAAGATCTTCTTGGTGTTTGGCTATCCTATGGAGTTAAGTTCATTTCCCTAAGCTTCAAATCACTCATCAGCATATGGAAAGGGTTAAAATAGATGAACACCAATAGCTTTCCAGTCTGTATTCTAGAATTGCATGATTTTATTCTGCCTCTCCCCTTCTTCCACCCTCTCCACCTCCTTGTCTCCCCCTACTTGCCTGCCCTCTACCATGAAACATGTTGTCAAGATGACATCGTTGATTAAAATCAGCCCAAATAAAGACATTAATAGCCACATGTGACTAGTTAAATTTACATAAATAAATTTAATAAAGAAAGAGTTTTGCTCTAAACCTCCAGAAACCCTTCTTGTATTTTACTGATTAGTTCATCACTCTCTCCAGAGCAATTTATGGATATGAACATGCCCCAGAATTTTAAACATTTATGCAGCTGCAAAAAAGATGGTCTGCCTTTATCGATATTAATGAGTGGTCACAAATTATACTTTGAGCTTTCCCCAAAGCAATCCAAATGGTACAAATTGACACATTTATCTGTATCTATGGGTGGGAGACAAGAACTGGACTCAGAAACAAGAGACCAGTCTTGTTTGTGCTTCTGAATAGTTGCGTTACCTTGGGTATATAATTTAATCTCTACTGACTCTCAGTTATCGTCATTTGCCAATCAGACAGAGCATTCCCTTTGCCCTATGCCTGCAGTGAACATTAAGAGAGATGTTTGGATAACATAAGATAAAAACAGAGAAGGAGGCAAACTGTAAGAGACTCTATAGTTAAGAGAACACACTGAGGGTTCCTGGAGGGGAGAAGGGTGGGGAATGGGCTAGATGGGTGATGGGCATTAAGGAGGGCACTTGCTGGAATGAGTATTGGGTGTTATATGTAGGTGATAAATCACTAAATTCAATTCCTGAAACCAATACTACACTATATGCTAACTAACTTGAATTTATTTTTTTAAATTTTTTATTGTTATGTTAATCACCATACATTACATCATTAGTTTTGGATGTAGTGTTCCATGATTCATTGTTTGTGCATAACACCCAGTGCTCCACGCAGAACGTGCCCTCTTTAATACCCATCACCAGGCTAACCAATCCCCCTACCCTCCTCCCCTCTAGAAACCTCAGTTTGTTTTTCAGAGTCCATCATCTCTCATGGTTTGTCTCCCCCTCCGATTTACTTGCCTTCATTCTTCCGCTCCTGCTATCTTGTTCTTTTTCTTTTTTCTTAACATACGTTGCATTATTTGTTTGAGAAGTACAGATCTGTGATTCAACAGTCTTGCACAATTCACAGCGCTCAACATAGCACATACCCTCCCCAATCTCTATCACCCAGCCACCCCATCCCTCCCACCCCCCACCACTCCTGCAACACTCAGTTTGTTTCCTGAGATTAAGAATTCCTCATATCAGTGAGGTCATATGATACATGTCTTTCTCTGATTGACTTATTTCACTCAGCATAACACCCTCCAGTTCCATCCACGTCGTTGCAAATGGCAAGATCTCATTCCTTTTGATGGCTGCATAATATTCCATTGTGTATATATACCACCTCTTCTTTATCCATTCATCTGTCGATGGGCATCTTGGCTCTTTCCACAGTTTGGCTATTGTGGACACTGCTGCTATAAACATCGGGGTGCACGTACCCCTTCGGATCCCTACATTTGTATCTTTGTGGTAAATACCCAGTAGTGCAATTGCTGGATCGTATGGTAGCTCTATTTTCAACTGTTTGAGGGACCTCCATACTGTTTTCCAGAGGGGTTGCACCAGCTTGCATTCCCACCAACAGTGTAGGAGGGTTCCCCTTTCTCCACATCCCCACCAACATCTGTCGTTTCCTGACTTGTTACTTTTAGCCATTCTGACTGGTGTGAGGTGGTACCTCATTGAGGTTTTGATTTGGATTTCCCTGATGCTGAGTGATGTTGAGCACTTTTTCATGCGTCTGTTGGCCATTTGGATGTCTTCTTTGGAAAAATATCTGTTCATGTCTTCTGCCCATTTCTTGATTGGATTATTTGTTCTTTGGGTGTCGAGTTTGATAAGTTCTTTATAGATTTTGGATACTAGCCCTTTATCTGATATGTCATTTGCAAATATTTTCTCCCATTCTGTCGGGTGTCTTTTGGTTTTGTGGACTGTTTCTTTTGCTGTGCAAAAGCTTTTTATCTTGATGAGGTCCCAATAGTTCATTTTTGCCCTTTCTTCCCTTGCCTTTGGCGATGTGTCTAGGAAGAAGTTGCTGCAGCTGAGGTCGAAGAGGTTGCTGCCTGTGTTCTCCTTTAGGATTTTGATGGACTCCTGTCTCACGTTTAGGTCGTTCAACTATGTGGAGTCTATTTTTGGTGTGGTGTAAGGAAATGGTCCAGTTTCATTCTTCTGCATGTGGCTGTCCAATTTTCCCAACACCATTTGTGGAAGAGACTGTCTTTTTGCCATTGGACATTCTTTCCTGCTTTATCAAAGATGAGTTGACCATAGAGTTGAGGGTCCATTTCTGGGCTCTCGATTCTGTTCCATTGATCTATGTGTCTGTTTTTGTGCCAGTACCATACTGTCTTGATGATGACAGCTTTGTAATAGAGCTGGAAGTCCAGAATTGTGATGCTGCCAGCTTTGCTTTTCTTTTTCAATATGCCTCTGGCTATTTGGGGTCTCTTCTGGTTCCATACAAATTTTAGGATTATTTGTTCCATTTCTTTGAAAAAAGTGGGTGGTATTTTGATGGGGATTGCACTGAATGTGTAGATTGCTCCAGGTTGCATTGACATCTTCACAATGTTTGTTCTTCCAATCCATGAGCATGGAATGTTTTTCCATTTCTTTGTGTCTTCCTCAATTTCTTTCATGAGTATTTTATAGTTTTCTGAGTACAGATCCTTTGCCTCTTTGGTTAAATTTATTCCTAGGTATCTTAAGGTTTTGGGTGCAATTGTAAATGGGATCGACTCCTTGATTTGTCTCTCTTCTGTCTTGTTGTTGGGGTATAGGAATGCTACTGATTTCTGTGCATTGATTTTATATCCTGCTACTTTACTGAATTCCTGTAGGAGTTCTAGCAGTTTTGGGGTGGAGTCTTTTGGGTTTTCCACATAAAGTATCATATCATCTGCAAAGAGTGAGAGTTTGACTTCCTCTTTGCCGATTTGGATGCCTTTGATTTCTTTTTGTTGTCTGGTTGCTGTGGCCAGGACTTCTGATACTATGTTGAATAGCAGTGGTGAGAGTGTACATCCCTGCCATGTTCCTGACGTTAGGGGAAAAGCTCTCAGCCTTTCCCCATTGAGAATGATATTCGCTGTAGGTTTTTCATAGATGCCTTTAATGATATTGAGGCATGAACCCTCTATCCCTATACTCTGAAGAGTTTTGATCAAGAAAGGATGCTGTACTTTGTCAAATGCTTTTTCTGCGTCTATTGAGAGGATCATAGGATTCTTGTTCTTTCTTTTGTTAGTGTATTGTATCACGTTGATTGATTTGCAGATGTTGAACCAGCCTTGCAGCCCAGGGATAAACCCCACTTGGAAGTGGTGAATAATCCTTTTAATGTACTGTTGGATCCTATTGGCTAGTATTTTGGTGAGAATTTTTGCATCCATGTTCATCAAGGATATTGGTCTGTAATTCTCCTTTTTGATGGGGTCTTTGTCTGGTTTAGGGATCAAGGTAATGCTGGCCTCATAAAATGAGTTCGGAAGTTTTCCTTCCATTCCTATTTTTTGGAACAGTTTCAGGAGAATAGGTATTAATTCTTCTTTAAATGTCTGCTAGAATTCCCCTGGGAAGCCATTTGGCCTTGGTCTTTTGTTTCTTGGGAGATATTTGATGACTGCTTCAATTTCCTTAGTGGTTATAGGTCTGTTCAGGTTTTCTATTTCTTCCTGGTCAATTTTGATACTTGATACATCTCTAGGAATGCACGCATTTCTTCCAGGTTATCTAATTTGCTGGCATAGAGTTCCTCATAATATGTTCTTATAATTGTTTCTATTTCTTTGGTGTTGGTTTTTATCTCTCCTCTTTCATTCCTGATTTTGTTGCTTTGGGTCATTTCTCTTTTCTTTTTGATAAGTCTGGCCAGGGGTTTATCAATCTTGTTAATTCCTTCAAAGAACCAGCTCCTAGTTTCGTTGATCTGTTCTACTGTTCTTTTGGTTTCTATTTCATTGACTTGTGCTCTGATCTTTATGATTTCTCTTCTCCTGCTGGGTTTAGGCTTTCTTTGCTGTTCTTTCTCCAGCTCCTTTAGGTGTAGGGTTAGGTTGTGTATTTGAGACCTTTCTTGTTTCTTGAGAAAGTCTCGTATTGCTATAGACTTTCTTCTCAGGACTGCCTTTGCTGTATCCCAAAGATTTTGAGCAGCTGTGTTTTCATTTTCATTGGTTTCCATGAATATTTTTAATTCTTCTTTAATTTCCTGGTTGACCCATTCATTCTTTAGGAGGATGCTCTTTAGCCTCCATGTATTTGCGTTCTTTCCGACTTTCCTCTTGTGATTGAGTTCTAGTTTCAAAGCATTGTGGTCTGAAAATATGCATGGAATAATCCCAGTCTTTTGGTACCGGTTAAGACCTGATTTGTGACCTAGGATGTGATCTATTCTGGAGACTGTTCCATGGGCACTAGAGAAGAATGTGTATTCCGCTGCTTTGGGATGGAATGTTCTTAATATGTCTGTGAAGTCCATTTGGTCCAGTGTGTCATTTAAAGTCTTTATTTCCTTGTTGATCTGTTGCTTAGATGATCTGTCCATTTCAGTCAGGGGGGTGTTAATGTCCCCCACTATTATTGTATTGTTGTCAATGTGTTTCTCTGCTTTTGTTATTAATTGCCTTATATATTTGGCTGCTCCCATGTTAGGGGCATAGATATTTACCATTGTTAGATCTTCTTGTTGGATAGACCCTTTAAGTAGGATATAGTGTCCTTCCTCATCTCTTATTACAGTCTTTGTTTTAAAATCTAGTTTGTCTGATATAAGGATTGCCACCCCAGCTTTCTTTTGGTGTCCATTTGCATGGTAAATGGTTTTCCACCCCCTCACTTTCAATCTGGGGGTGTCTTTGGGTCTAAAATGAGTCTCTTGCAGACAGCATATGGATGGGTCTTGTTTTTTAATCCAATCTGATAGCCTGTGTCTTTTGATTGGGGCATTTAGCCCATTTACATTCAGGGTAACTATTGAAAGGTATGAATTTAGTGCCATTGTATTGCTTGTAAGGTGACTGTTACTGTATATTGTCTGTGTTCCTTTCTGATCTATCCTGCTTTTAGGCTCTCTCTTTGCTTAGAGGACCCCTTTCAATAGTTCTTGGAGGGCTGGTTTCGTGTTTTCAGATTCCTTTAGTTTTTGTTTGTCCTGGAAGCTTTTTATCTCTCCTTCTATTTTCAATGAGAGCCTAGCCGGATATAGTATTCTTGGCTGCTTATTTTTCTTGTTTAGTGCTCTGAAGATATCATGCCAGTCCATTCTGGCCTACCAGGTCTCTGTGGATAGATCTCTTGCCAATTTAATATTTCTACCATTGTAGGTTACATATCTCTTCTCCTGAGCTGCTTTCAGGATTTTCTCTTTGTCTCTGAGACTCATAAGTTTTACTATTAGATGTTGGGGTGTTGACCTATTTTTATTGACTTTGAGACGGGTTCTCTGTGCCTCCTGGATTTTGATGCCTGTTTCCTCCCTCACATTAGGGAAGTTCTCTGCTATTATTTGCTCCAGTATACCTTCTGCCCCTCTCTCTCTTTCTTCTTCTTCTGGGATCCCAATTATTCTAATGTTGTTTCGTCTTATCGTATCGCTTATCTCTCGAATTCTGCCCTCGTGATCCTGTAGTTGTTTCTCTCTCTTTTTCTCAGCCTCTTTATTTTCCATCATTTGGTCTTCTATATCACTGATTCTCTCTTCTGCCTCATTTATCCTAGCAGTTAGTGCCCCCAATTTTGATTGCACCTCATTAATAGCCTTTTTGATTTCGACTTGGTTAGATTTTAGTTCTTTTATTTTTCCAGAAAGGTTTCTCTAATAACTTCCACGCTTTTTTCAAGCCCAGCTAGTATCTTTAAAGTCATGATTCTGAACTCTAGGTCCGACATCGTACTAATGTCCGTATTGAGTAGGTCCCTGGCAGACGGTACTACCTCTTGTTCTTTTTGCTGAGGTGATTTTTTTCATCTTGTCATTTTGTCCAGAGGAGAATAGATGAATGAGAGAACAAAATGCTAACAGGTTAACAACGTCCCCAGCAAATATACTCTATACAAATCAGAAAAGACCTGAAACCAGGGGAAAAGAAAGGGAAAGAAAGAGAAAAGAAAGAAAAAAAAAGAAAAAAGATAAAAACAAAAACAGAACAATACAAAAAAAAAACGGAATATGATCAAATATGATCAGGCTAGTGCATAGATCAGTGCCACACACTAGATTTTGGGCGTATTTTGGTCTGTTAGAAAAAAGTGCCTCCTAAAATTTTAAAGGAGGAAAGATTTATATATGTACAAAATAAGGGTTGATACAATGAAGGGATGGAAGATGATTGTAAAGATGAAAATTATAAAAGATTGTATAAAAGGTATTGATAAGATAAGTTGTTTAAAAAAAGAAGATTTAAAAAAGAAAAAAAAGGGAGAGAATGTGATCAGGCAGGAGAGTAGAACAAAGCCATACACTAGTGATTTAGGGTATATTTTGATCTGTTAGAAGAAACTGTATCTCAAAATTTTAAAGAGAGAACAACTTATATATATATGCCAAAAATAAGGGTAACTACTATGAAGGGATAAAATATGACTCTAAAAATAAAAAAGAAAAAATGTTTTTTTAAAAAAAGGGATTGATAAGATGTTGGTTGAAAAAGGGAAAAAGAAAAATTAAAAAAACAGTTAAAATATTAACTTTGAAAAACTAATGTATTGTGGTGAGAAAAAGCCATGAATTCTATGTGCAGTATTCCCCTAGTGCTGGAGTCTCCGGTTCTCCTTGATCGGTAAACTTGGTCTTGGCTTGCTGGCTATTCGTGCTGATCTTCTGGGGAAGGGGCCTGTTGCCGTGGTTCCCAAATGTCCTTGCCGGAGGCGGAATCGCCCCGCCCTTGTCGGTCCGGGCTAAGCAAGCTGCTCGGGTTTGCTCTCAGGAGCTTTTGTTCCCTGCAAGCTCTCGGTACAGCTTTGGAGGACGACAGTGAAAATGGTGGCCTCCCAATCTCCGCCCGGAGGAGCTGAGAACTCGGAGCCCCGATCCTCAGTGCGCCCGCAGAGAAAAGCAGTCACTCCCGTCTCCCTGGTCTCCGGCCGCACTCCGTGCTCACCCGGCCTGTGACCGAGCGTTTCTATCTCTGGCACCCGACCCCGTGTGGAGTCTCCAAACCCAGCAGATCCCTGCGGTGCGCTCCCGCGCCGCTCCTCCCGGGGGAGGAAGGGGAGTCTCCCCGGATCTGCTGCTTGTTGGGTCCCTGCTGGAGGAGCAGTGACCCGACTGGGCCGCAGATCACAGTTTATGGCCACCCCGAGCTGAGAGCCCGCCCCTCAGCTCCGTCTCTGCAGCCGGCTTCCCCGCTCCGATACCTGGGAGCTCTGCCGCACTTAGGCACCCCCAGTCTCTCTGTGACCCCAAGGGTCCTGAGAGCACAGTGTCCCGCGAGGGTTCCACCCCCCCGCTTAGCCACTGCAGCGATGTCCCTCAGTGGAGCCAACTTCTAAAAGTTCCGATTTTGTGCTCCGCGGCTCTATCACTTGCCAGAAGTGGCCAGCGGAGGCCCCCTCCCCCGCCGTCTATCCTCCAGAATATCTCCTTAGATTCACTTCTCCGCACGTCCTACCTTCCAGTAAGTGGTTGCTTCTCTGTTCAGAGTGTTGTTGCTACTCTCTTCTTCGGGCTCCTGTTGAGTTCGTAGGTGTTCAGAATGGTTTGATCCCTATTCAGCTGAATTCCTGAGACCAGAGGAAATCCAGGTCTCCTACTCCTCCGCCATCCTGCTCCGCCTCACTAACTTGAATTTAAATAAAAAAATAACATTAAAATTTTTTTTTTTTTAAAAATGAGAGATAGAGAGAGATGCTTGGGGGAGAACCTATCCAATGCTGGCTCAGTATAGGCATCAGCAAGGGTGTGTGAGCACAGTCAAAGTCGTGACTCTTATTTTCAGGAATCTCCCAACCTCCCGTTTCTGTCTTCCGCATGGTTCGCTCTGTCCGCATGTGATTCTCTGTAACACACCACACTCACAAACACACCGTAGCACAAATACTGTACAAAGAAACTTGGACCTCAGTGTTGGATTGGAGATGCCGGTATCTGTGTCCTCATTTAAACAGCATCCATTCCTGTAATTCAATTGGCTAGCCTTTAATTGGTGCAGCCCTGTCTTTACCACTCTATTACCCTCCCTTTGTAGCTGTTGAGTGGCCACCTTATCTCTTTCCTTGGCCTCTTTATCAAATTTCCCTGCCCTGTGGACTCCCTCTTGAAGGCCTGGCCATAGATATTCACCAGCTCCAAAAGCAGGCTGGCAAATAAATGGTTGCTAAGGGGATTCTCAGAGTTGTAGTTGATTATAATCTATTTTATTATACCTAGGAGCAGCTGTGTTTCTACTGGGGCTCTCCGTTCCCCATATAAACACATTATATCCTCTTCGATGAGCAGCATTAAAAGTAGTATGGGGAATTAAAATTCATGTAGCTCTTACAGATATTATTACTGTTTACCTTTTAGGGTGAGCCTAACCCACTTCACAACCCCCCACCTTGGTATAACTGGCTTCTACCTCTTTTTCACCCCTATTAAACACTGTGCTATTCCAGCCCTAGGTCCATCTGAATGTGGAGGGTGGAAATGTTGTTCATTTGTGTATCCCCGACATCTAGGATAATCCTAACACAGGATGCTGTTGAGGATGGAGGCAGGAGCAGGGAAAAAGAGAAAAAAAAAAGAAAAAGAAAATCATTCATAAATGCTTGAGTAACAAAATGACTCACTCAAAATCAGAACTGGTAAGTGAAGGGGCCAAAACAGACCCAGGTAATTCAGTTCCAAACTCCTTCATGTGAGCCTGAGTTCTGACCTATTTTCCTCTAGGTTTGGCAAATTTTTATAGCAGGGTTTAAACCTGAAAAGGATCTTTTGCTAGATAGGATCTATTCAACTCACCAGACAAACATTGAACATGCCCTTGGTCCAGACACTGTGCTTCACTCGGAATGCACAGGTACCACAGATGTTGGCCCCACCGTCTGGGAGGTGAGCAGTGTGGAAGGCCATGCAAACCCACATACATTATTAATATAACGCAGAATGCAAAAGAGATATTGTGTGTGCGTCTGATACAGAGATGGCACGATAGATGTTTAAACTATCATGGGATCACGTATGGAGAGGATGTTTAAGCTGTGGGATAAGAGGTTGTTAAAGTCTCTTTAAGAGGGATCAAGGGAAGAGGTGGTGGGAAGGAGAAGGAGGGATGCTTGATGCTGCAGGAACAGCATGACAGGCATGGAAAAATGGAAGCATAGTTGGAAGGGGAAGACAACATCCTTAAAGCACAAGCACGTATGAGAAAGTGGCTGAAATGATACAGAAGGAAGGAGGAGCACTCTGGAGATGGACTGGGTACCATGTGTCTGTGCCAAGACAAACCTGTTTCCCTGCTCAGCTCTGATAAAGGAAGTCTGAGACAGAGAGTGAGTTCCTTGGAAAAGGAAACTCACTGTATTATCCATTCAGTTTTCCACATTGTAACACAGATCACACATACAATCACAAGGTTCGCATTAGGCTTTCTGCAAGTTGACGAGGTATGTCTTTTTCTGTTTCGTTCCTGAGCACCTGGACAGAGAACCACTCACAAATAATGACGATGATCCGTTACAATTTAACAATGCACTTTACACAAGGAATGCATTTGAAAGCGTATTTTAAAATGCTTTTGAGACTTGGTTTACATCTATGTAAGTACATACATAGTGTTACATCTGTATGTGACTTACAAAGTGTTAGCATTACATATTATATGTTATGTTTATACATATATATTACAAATATTATTATAGTAATACTGATATATGTAAAACTATTATTATATTAATACCTATCTTGCAGGGTGGCCATGAGTTTTAAGCATACATAAATGTTCTCTTACTACAAGGTGACATTTATCTAACAATAATAGTTTTTACAGGGCACATAATATCATATCTCTAGCCAAAAATCACTTAAGGTATAAGCAGTTATGGTGACCAGCACTTAATGAGCCTCTACAAACATGCCAGACACTGTACTAAGTGGTAGACATTTTCACATTTCATAAACACATGTTTGAAAAGGTTTATCGGCAGCAACATTACTACCATCATCGTCCCCTGCAAAGAAGGATACTGAAGACTATAGGAGTTGAAGGACTCGCCTAAAATTATATATCTGGTAAGAGGAAAGAACTAGGATTCGAACCAAGGAAGGCTGGCCCAAAGTTTTTGCCCTTAACCACCATGTGACCAGCAGAAACAGAGCTGGTGAATTTCATCTGCCACCTTCCAATAGTCCTCAGCAGGCAGGCAGCTTGCAACGGGTGGGAGCTACCAGCCCAGGTAGCTTTGCTTCCAGCTCAGAGCAAATCTTTAGAAGGTCAATGAAAAGTGTATTTCTTTGAAAGTCTCCAATGTCTACGGATCCAGTGGGCTGTTTTCCCTTGTGTCGGGCACACCTAAGGATATGTCATAACACCCTCCCTGCAACCCTCCAGGGTCACTTGAATAGACAATGTGCAATGCTCCTGTAGGGTCCAAAGAGCCAGGCAGGCAGAGCTCAGAGAACAACGTGACTCCCCAGCTATCTTCCCACTCCTGTCTCCTTGCCGCACACCGCCCTAGAAGAGACTGTTTATCCTTGGCCAGTTTCCATGGCAACCGCTTCTCCCATAGTACTATCTTTTTCTTAGCGGAATTGCTGAAAGAATAAAAATATATGAAAAATAATTAGGAGTTTTTATTGCATGCTTTCTCCAGAGTGTGGCAGGGAGGGCAAGGGGTAGAAGGTGAAGGCTGTAGGACTGTCGTGGGGACTCAGGAAGCTGTGGGCAAGGTGATTAATACAAAAGGAGTAATCTCATAGAAAAAGTGGAGTGCAATTTCCTGGCTCCACTGTGGGAATACATGCATTCTCAGTTTTACTCATGGATGCTTATGAGAAGTAAGTGAAAGAGGTCATACTCCTAGCATCCTAGTCCTGGTCAAGATTCTGCTCAGATTAATGAAATTAAAGTGTCCAAAGGAATTAGCTGCTGGTAGCTGTTGAACTGACGAAAAGCTACTGCAATCTTGTTCAGTGTCGGTTGATAAGACACTGCTTCCCTTGGAGGTCTAAACTTTTAGGCGGTAAAAGTTTCTTTGGAGAGCCTTTGGAATAAGATGTGGTAAGAACAATCACTGGATTGGGAATCAGGACACCTGCTTTCTCTCCCCAGCTCAATCATTTAACTAGTTATGTGATCTAGAGCAATCTCACCATCTATAAAACAAGAGGTCTGGATGTGATGGCTCCAGCAAACTCCAAAAGTCTTGGAGCCTACAGATTTGTGAGTTCTGGAGAGCTATGTTAGTTGGCAATGAAAGAAAAAGTAATCAGGAAAAGTAATCTAATTAGGAGAATAATGCCTACTAATAGCTGACCAGGTTTTTGTCTTGGGCAATATACTCTGTGCTTTCCATGCATTATCTCACTAAATTCTCATGATGATATTATGAGGGAGCAATTCTTATTCCCATTTTGCAGATGAAGAAGCTGAGGATTCAAGAGATGGAGCACAGTGTTGGTATATAGCAGAGCTAGCTCCCAAACCCACATCTGTTTGACTCCAATTGTAGACAAAGGATGCATCCTAACCTGGCAATGAAAGAGAAAATTATAACGGGCCTCCTCCAAACCGCCCCCCCCAATGAATACACATGCATAATTTCCTACATTTTGTTTATCCCCAAACCTCATACACTGAAGAAAAACAAAAATGCTCCACTGAAGGGAACAAGAGACCAGGTGGAGCGTCTTTCTGCATCATTTTACGTGCAGTTAGGAAGCCCCTGGATAGATGCACCTGTGAAAGCAGAACCTGGATCAGTGGAACCAAGCTCAAGTTCAGATCTGTGTTTCCCCCACTTCTCTACCCCTTCCACCAGCTTTCATCACCTGAAGACAAAGAGATAGTATATCCAATGTCCTCTGAGAGATGGTGAGATTTCTTGAGGATTGAGTTCCCGTGACCTTAGCACCTAGAACAGAGCTTGGCACATCAATAATATTTGAATAAACGATTAACGTTCCCTATCTATCATTTTTTATTTCTAAGCTACTGATCTTAATCAATTGGTTCTGGCCTCCAGTTTATCGCACTACTATTTCTCTCTGGTATAAAAACCAGTCTGACTACCTTCACAGTACTATCTATGCCTACGGTTTATATACATTCCATTTGCCCTGAAGAGCTGCAGTCTGTTGTATTGGTATAATTGTAATTGTGTCCCTAGTTTCAGAAGTATCCAAGTTTGAACAGTAAATTATATGGCTCCCTCTAGGTACCTCACCATTACTGACGAGCTTTATAATCACATTTGAAACACAAAGGTTCGGGGAAAATGTAAGAAAATATTCCCTAAGAGTTTGAGTTGCTAAACTTTGAAAAGATTGCATAGCAAGGACGGGACAGCTTCTTCTCTGAAGATCATCAGAACTGGACGTGAGCTGTAATCATCAATATTATTAAAGCACTGATTTCTTAGATTGGGACAGCGATAGGTAGGAATGGATAGGAAACTCCACAAAGTCACCTCCTGATCAGTGGCTCTAAATGATAGGGAAGAATGGGCGACAAAGTGTAGCCTGGTAGATGTTAACAAATGGCACAGAAAACCAGACCAACTTAGCTCTTATATGCCTGTTGTTTAACGTGAATATTTTTCAAATTGAAAGGCATAGAACAGATGCATTTAATAGGGAATTGAAGGCTACACTAGGTGAGAAGACAATGAGGAAGCAAATCCTGTCTTCTTTACGTTCATTCAAGTTTCCAGATGCAGACAAATTATATTCCAAGGTACCAAAAGATCTTGCTGATATAAGTACAGAGGAATTGCAAGTTATCGTGTAGAATCATGTAGAAGGAATAGGTGTCAGAAAAGTGGAAACGGACAAGTGTTTCCCCTAATTCTGGAAAGCGTTAAAAAACCGGTTACAGAATTAACAGCTGAGGTCCTTTATCAGTCCCAGAAAAGACTCTGGGACTGATTATACAAAATACATGCGGTTATAACACATTGAACCAAGTGGGGATCCCAAAAAGCCTACATAAATTCACTAGGAAAAACTTAAGTTTTTATTTTCTAGGTTAATGAAGTCATTGGGCTATTTACATAGAAGAAAGACAGAACTGGGGCACCTGGGTGGCTCAAGTCAGTTAAGTGTCTGCCTTTGGCTCAGGTCATGATCCCAGGGTCCTGGGATTGAGCCCCACGTCAGGCTCCTTGCTCAGGGGGGAGCCTGCTTCTCCCTCTGCCTGCCGCTCCACCTACTCATGTTCTCCCTTTCTCTGACAGATAAATAAATAAAATCGTAAAAAAATAAATAAATAAAAATAAAAGAGAAGAACCTGTACTGCTTTGATATTAGCAATATATGTGGCGAGGTCTCTCCTTATGGTCTTATGTACATGCCAGAAAAGTGTACAACTATATAAGTGGATCATAGATGTTCCATTATCCTCAGAAAGATCAGGAAGACCAGGAATTCTGGGTTCAAATCTTGGCTTTGACTTTCATATCTGTGCAACCTTGAGAAATACATTAACCTCTCTGAGCCTCATGTATAAAGTGAGTGACCAGTATTTCACAAGCTATTTTGATAATTCGATGTGATTTTATGAGGATTCATTCAGAAGTCAGGTAAGTGGAGATCAAATTTGCCTGTTTACTGTGGCTAAAACTAAGTTGGAGACTGTGGCTCGAGCTATTACCAGGATCAAGATTCCTAATGTAATTCCTGAGGGGGGTGCCTGGATGGCTTAGTCGGTGGAGCGTCCGACTCTTGATCCCAGCTTACGTCTTGATCTCAGGATGGTGAGTTCAAGTCCTGCATTGGTGGGCCCATGCTGGGTGCATAGCCTACTAAAAAGTAATAATAATAATCCCTGAGGAATAGACATCTCCTCGGAACACTGGCCCCCTCATAACAGGCTAGAGTAGAGCACGGGGAAATCAAGAATATATGAGCCTAGGGGCGCCTGGGTGGCTCAGTCGTTGGGCATCTGCCTTCGACTCAGGTCATGGTCCCAGGGTCCTGGGATCAGAGCCCCGCATTGGGCTCCCTGCTCCGCGGGAAGCTTGCTTCTCCCTCTCCCACTCCCCCTGCTTGTGTTCCCTCTCTCGCTATCTCTCTCTGTCAAATAAATAAATAAAATCTTAAAAAAAAAAAAAAAGAATATATGAGTCTCACCAGCAAGCCACTCTGCAAAATAAGGGAGGAAAGAAGGCTCTATAATACACACTTAATACTTGACTAATTTCACAAACCCTCTAGATGACTCCTCCTCCCGGGGAGAGAAATGAGTGCAGGAGTAGAGGGAAGGACCAAGGCTCCTTCCAACAGGACAGTGCAGAGTCTATATTATGGACCTAAGCAGAAACTCTGGAAGGAGAAGAAAATATTTGCTCCTACACTAAAAGGCAAGAAATAGGGAGCTAGGTATAGGATGTTACAGTATTCTAGGCTGGACATGGAGCTTTACTGGTAGATGTAGTCTACAAGAAAAAGAAAGGAGGTTGGCTCAATATTCTACTAGAATAAGCAAAGTCATAAAATCTGGCTTATCTACTCCCTCGTATTGCAAAGATACGGGGCAGCCAAGGTTTAAGACAAGTCACTTCATGGATAGCGCTGTTACTGATGAAGCTAGAGAGTCTGGATAGCGAAAAAAACTTTGTAATGAATATATGCATTTTCAGGTTTTTTCTGATTGTCTCACCCATGGTGGTTTTCAATATTGACTATTGACTGCCAGCATGCAAGTGCCCCACATCTTAAAATTTTCACTTACCTTACTATTTGTGCTATAGAACACTCTGTTAAAAGGCATCATTCAGAAAGCAGAGCGTTCATGAGAGCTTCTTTATGCCAGAATAGCTAAGTATTGTAACTTCAGATACTCCCTAACATATTATTATTTTAATATCATTGTCATTACGCCACTGCCTTAAATGAGATTTTGCCGCAGCTGGCTTTTTTCATGTGTTGTTTTTGGGTTATAATAGAATATAGTAGCTTCCAGACACACACACACACACACAAAATCAATATACACTGCTAAAAATACCTTGGTGTTATCCCAGCTTGCAGTTCTGCCAGCCTTAAAAGGGAAAGAAAGATCAGTGGAGATAGGTTTTCAGGCCTTGGCATTTAGGATTCTATTTGATGATTTCCAAATCAATGCACCAGAAATGTCTCCGACATCTTACTTGTCAGGACGGCTCTCCTGCCCTGTTTTTCAGTATCACAAAAGCCATGCTAAAAAACTGTACTGATTGATTCTACTGGGCATTTCTCCACATCCCTCCCACTTCATATTCTTGCTCACAAGGCTGAGTGAGGTAAAGTCCCATGGAATGGGTGTGTATGATGTGTGTTGGGGACTGGAGAGGCACGTATGCACTTAGTGTTCCCAGAAGCTCGATTTCAAAAATTAGGGGAGTCTGGGAGTAATGCCAAAAGGAGAAAAAAAAAAACACCTCGCTTTCTCGGTCTCCATCCAGGCCATGAAGAACTTTGTGCCTTGGGACTGGTCCAAGCTGCTCTCTGGCTTACAACATTTTCTCAAACCGGAGAACGTATTTTCTGGTAAATACCCCTTCACGACTCCTGACGGGAGAAACTGGAAGCTGACAGGAGTTGATATCAAATTTAATATGATTTAGTTTAAAAAGCATTTACTAAAGTCCTTCCGGTGTCCAGCACTTTATCAGACCCTGTGGGGAACATAAAAATTCAATAAGGTCCTCACTCCCTTACAATCAGCCTAACATGCAAATAGCAACAGAGTGTGAGTGTTGGGCGAGTTTGTGGCATAAATTCAAAGGAGAATCTGTCACGGGGACCATCTGGATTGGCTTTTTGAGAAGGTAGCAGGTGCACTGGGACTCTAAGGTTGGGTAGGGTTCGAATTTAGTGAAGACCATCATGTGAGGCAAGGCATGGGTTCTTGGAGAACTCGGGCCACCTAGGGGCTGGACTTGCTGGTTGGGGTTATTTAGGGCAGTTGCTTAAATGCCATTTTGAGCCAGAGTTGAATATTTGTTTAACAGATGAGCTCTGAAATCAGCTTAGGTTGGATCTTCAAACCTGGGTTCTCTCCTACAATCTTGGATAATTTGCATAACCATTTTCAGCCTCAAGTTCCTGAAACAGGTAAATAATACATACTACATGAGGTGGTATTGAAGATAAAATGATTCAATTCATTCATTCCACCAATATTCTTGATGCCATCTTTGTACCATGTACGTAGACTTCAAAAGTTCTAGGCACTGAGGAATAAGTATACACAGAAAAAAATGATTCTGTAAATCGTCCACTGTAGGACAAACAATCAGGAAATGATAGTTTTCAGTTCAAGGCTTTAAGCTTTGTGAGAGAGGAACTAAAGTGGTAGGAATTGTCTTAAGGCATCTAGACCAGCCCTGGGTGAATCGAAGTGGGGTGGTCAGAGAGCTCAAAGGCAGAAAGACCAGCTAAGAAGCTATTACCACAACCACACAATGAGAGGCAACTAGGGTGGGGGCAGTGGACAGGAACATTGCTGAGGGGCGGGGCTCGATATGGGCACCTTCTCTCCTAGAATTTTATGCTAACGTATCCAGGAATAGTTCAGAGCTCACGCTTTCACCCATCACAAAAGAGCCATCACTAGACATTCCACTGAGTATATATTAAGGCATCCTGACCTTTATTTACTTCTGAGAACAGCAGTTTTCCCAGGATCCCAGTTGGGAAAGAGGCTTATAAATAAACCATTTTGCTTGTTCACTGAACTAGATTGTCATTCGCAGTGATGTGCTGACTCAGGTGATGCTGAGTGAGTTGGAATGTTAACATGAAGGTCTTTGAGGGGAAAAGAAACAGCACGGCTCTTCCCCTGAAGTCGGAGGAAGTAAAACTGAGAAGGCTGTGGTTTGGGCTCATTAAATGTTCTCCAGTGTATTCATCAAATGCCTCGTCAAGAGTTTTATTCTCGACAAAGGGATTCTCCTTTCTCTAATTGTATATACCTTAGAGCCTAGGAAATTGCCTGTTCTAAAGGTAAATAAAACAGCAGATCTCCTCCCTCCCTGCAAATACAGGACTTCTTGATTTTTAATCATAAGCTCACTTGAAGAAAGCAACAATAGAAGCAATATACTAGTGTCTCGGGGTTGTTACCATACGCTGGAGCACTTGCCATTTCTATGTGCATTTTACACATCTGAATTAATCAATTCAATTAACAGTGAATGGAGGACCTACTATGTGCCCTCTGTGATGTGCCCCAGAAACTTAACCAGGAATGAGAGAAGAAAGACCAACACCACCTTAAAGTAGAAACTCACAAGGAATTGCTAAACCAGACTTTCTCAGCAGAATATTGATTAGACCTTGACCAGAGCCCACTCTCTGCCTACGCATCCCCCCTCTCCTAATTTCCTGGAAATCCTCCAGGAAAATGACACACCCTTGATCTCCTTCCTCTGTTTTCCCGGTCAAGACCCCCCTCCCTTTCCCGGCTTCATCATCTTTTGCTCCTTTCGGTCAGTCTTTGTTGCTTCATTCTCATCAGTATCAACCGATCTCTTTCCTTCTTACCTCCCACAAGTCCACTTTGCCAGGGATCTCGCAGAAACAACAGAATGAGCACTGGCCTGGGTTCAGATCTTGGCTCTGACCTTTATTATCTGTGTGACCTTGAGAAATATCCTGAACTTCTCTGAGCCTCATCTGTAAAATGAGTGAACAGTGGTTCACAAGCTGGTGTGATAATTCAGTATGATAATAAGTAGGTATAAAGATATCCGTATATACACAATATAGATAGAGAGGGATGTATATATTTATACTGAAATCTGCATGTATGCATATGGAAATGTTTATATATACATATAAATTGATGACATATAAATCACAGTCTGCCATTATCTTAATTATGTATTAATTTGCCTATTTATCATTCTGGTTTTTGCCACAAAATGGCAAGCTCTGGGGCACCTGGGTGGCTCAGTCCATTAAGCATCTGCCTTTGGCTCTGGTCATGAACCTGGGGTCCTGGGATCAAGCCCCGAGTCGGGTTCCCTGCTCATCAGGGAGCCTGCTTCTCCCTCTCCTCCCTGCTTGTGTTCTCTCTTGCTATCTCTGTCACTGTCTCTCTCTCTCAAATAAATAAATAAAATCTTTAAAAACATTTTTTTTTAAATCTTAAAAAAATAGCAACCTCCATCAGGAAAGAAAATTGTTCCACCTTGCTTTGGTCAATGCCTAGAACAGTGTCTGTCTGGAACATAGCAGGTATTTAATAAATATTTTTGTAAGAGTGAATGGATGCATTGTTGATGCTCAATAAATATTTGTTTCTTTCTGAGCTTCGAGCAAATAGGGGATTCTTTTTTTGCTTCTGGTCCCCAGCTGAGACCTATTGGAAGAAAAGTGCATAATCGTGCTAATTGACTTCACAACAAATTTATGATTTCCAATCTTCACCAGACTCTAAGTGTTTCTTGATAATCCTTTAACATGTGTTGGCTCAATTTCCATTCTTTTTTTCCAAAGCAGCTGTTGCTAAGCATCAGCTTCTCCCTTACCTTCTGCGGCTCTCCATCCAGTTCACTCTCTCTTCGATCCATCTGCACAGAAAAGTAAGAGCCCAGTGACTTCATTTAGCCCTTTCTGTCCCTCCCGCCTCGTGATGGCTAATTTTATGAGTCAGATTGACTGGGCGTAGGGATATCTGGAGAGTGGGTAAGACATTATTTCTGGGTGTGTTGGGAGATGTTTCTGGAAGAGATTAGCATCTGAAGCAGAAGCCTGGGTAAAGTCACACCAGTGTGCATGGGCAGCATCCAATCGGTTGAGGGCCTGAATAAACAAAGAGGCAGGGAAAGGGTGAATTTGTTCTCTGCTGGATCTGAGACATGCACCTTCTCCTGCCCTCAGACATCAGCTCCCCTGGTTCTCAGGCCTTTGGATCAGGCCTAAGTGACACTGCCAGCCTTCCTGGGTTTCCAGCTTGAGGACAGCCGATTGTGGGACTTCTCAGCCTCTGCAATCACGTGAGTCAATTCCTGTAGTAAATGTCCTCATATCTGTATCTGTCTCTCTATCCTGTTGGTTCTGTTTCTCTGGAGACCCCTGACCAATACATGACTCCTTCCAGAACTTCCTCCAACGCTCTCCCACCTCCTGTTTCTCTCTGCCCTGCTCAGTCTATGTGAAAGTGCCCTCCCTACTAATCACTGATGGAATTCCCCAAGGGGATTAACTCCTATCAGCTTCACATGTGTGAAGGGAAACACTAAGAAAGACAGGATGAATGGTAGCTACTTAAGGATGAATATGAAATTTGTAGGTGACAACGCCCAAGGCCTAAGGTTATAAAGAATGTCCTTACCTAACAAGGCTCTCCTTCTCCATTACCCATAACCGGCAGGATCTGGCAATACTCTCTTAGATTTGCATAACCCGTTAACGTGATGTTTGCCGAGCATTGAACCACATGTCAATCCTTTAAAAACTGAGGAACAGTTATTAGTACGCCCGGGTTGGAAATGAGGAAACAGAGCCTCGGAGAACGGAATTGACTTGCCCAAAGACCACAACCTTTATAACTTGGATGGTTGCAAGTTTCTTCCTAGAAATCCCAGGCTTTCTCCACGGGGCCCCTCTGACCTCTGTTGGTTTCAACCTATGTCCTAGATCCACAGACACCTAGTTTATGCTCCAGTTTTTACCCTAGCCCTGTCTTCTATGACGGAGTGCCTAAAAGGCCATGCTTCTAGACGCATCTTGTGTAATAGTTAGGCATACCATCGCGGGGGGAGCCAGGCTGTCTGCTTTCGAAACCTGCCTGTATCATGAGCTGAGCACAGTTTAGCGATTTCCTTCATCTAGTTGTCCTCACCCGTAAGATGGAGATAATATCTAAATATCATACACTTCTCTGAAGATAAGAGGAATTAATGCATGCAAAACGCAACTGTGCCTGAAACAGAAAGGACCCATACACCTGAGCTATTCTTACACAAACAGAGACTGTCCTTTTCCTTCTCTTCCTCTGTGTAACACTGTGGCTCACTCCAAACAGCGCGTGGTCAGATACACATTTATTAAGCGCCTACAGTAAGGGCCACATTGTTTTCTCGTGGCTCTATCTTGACGTGCTTTACCTGAGTTTTGAAGTGGTGATGCAATTTTTCCATGGTCATCAAGGGTAATACAGCAGGAATTATTTCTAGGCATGGCCCCCAGAATCCAGTGTCTGCATCCCCAGAGCTTGTAAAGTACTTGTGGAGCTGTGTTACGTTATATGGCAGAGTTGACCTTAAAGAGAGGTTATCCAGGTGGTTCTAATCTAATCACACAAACCTTCAACAGAAGAGAACTTTCCGCACGTGGTCGCAGAAGAGAAAGTCAGAGGGATTTCAAGCGTGAGGAAGAACTGACGTGCTTTTGTCTGACGATGGAAGGGGCTGCGTGAGAAAGAGTGTGGGCAGCTTCCGAGAGCAAACAGCGGTCCCTGACTGACGGCCAGCAAGGAGACGGGGACCTCCATCCTCCACCCGCAAGGAAGCAAATTCGGCCCACACCTGAGTGAGCCTGAGAGAAGGTTCTCCCCCAACGTTTCCAGGTAAGAGTCCGGCTGGTCCATAACTTCGCTTCAGCCTGTGGTGCCCCGAGTAGAGACCCACTTAGCCTGCCCAGAAACACAAAATCTTTACTCCGGAGTTGACACTTCCACTGAGTGATGAGTGGGGCCAGGAGGAAGGACTAGAAAGAAATGTCTGAGACAGAGACCACAGAATCAAGACCTCCATGTAGGCACCTTGGTGATAAAACTACTGCTATTTGTAGAAATATTTTTAATTTCCACTGCGGATAAATGCATTTACAGGGGAGAGTGTTAGGAGCATCACCTCCGTGGTCAGATATGCCTTGCTACCACTGACCAGCTGTGTAACCTCGGGTAAAACCCTTGGCCTTGAGAAGCCTCATTCCCCATATCTGTGAAATGGGGAGAGTGACAGCACCAAATTTACTGGTCCTTCAGTGGTGAGGGTTAAATGAGAGAATGTTTCTGAAGCACTTCCTTCGACACCTGGCACTTATTAAGTGCTAAATAAATGGTTATAATTATAATTATTCATGTATTCATTCAAAAAGTATGCACTAATCATCTGCTCTATGCCAAGCATTGCTAGGCAATGTGAGAACACAAATGTGAATAAGGAAGTGTCTCCACCCTCAAAAAACTCTCCATGTAATGTGTCCATATGTATCCCTTTTATTTATTCATATATGTAAATTTTCCTGTGTGTGCCTGGGGTGGGTGTGTGTGGTGTGTTGGGGGTGCGAATGCCGTACTGCCCCAAACTACCAAAGAACAAAGTACTGCATTCAGACCTAAGGGGAGGGTGGGGGGTGCAGACCCAGCCATCTGTCTTCCTCCTCCTCCTCCTCCTCCTTAGAGGTGGGCGGCCATAGGACCGTTAAATCACTTCGGAGGGGTAGAGCGGGCGGTCCCAGCGCGACCCTCCCTCGCGCACCCCATGCCCGAGCATGAGAGGGATGTTGTGCCTCATACAGGCTGACAGACAGAAAGGGTTCCCCATGCCAGATAATTTTGCCCGGTCCTACCCTCCGACCGGGGAAGCAGAAAGCCATCCATCAGCTTGGCTGTCTGGGAGTCCCAAGAGCTCCTCAAAACAGACCTATTAGCTGAGAGGATAAATATTTACTCTGGGCTCATCTGAATAACCCAGAAAAAGGACTCTGTTTTTTATAAGTAATAAAAAACACTCCCACCTAAGCTTGGATTTAGAGCTTTTTGTCTTTAAATCTTCGCTGCCTTGAACCACTCAAAGTCCTGTGAGAGACCAGATTAGGGTTTCCCCTTGGCCTCCTAGCCCTCCGGGGGAGGGGAGAGTGCACTGCGGCATAAAGGGAAATGTGTCCTTTCACTAAGCAAAGTATGTGTGGCCTCCGCCTGGCTCCCGCTACACAGGTAACCGAAATATTTGCCCTTGGGAGAGAAGGTGCAGAATGTGCTCTTAAAATGCTCCAACCGGTGAAATAAGAGATTTTAGATAAACAGCTTTCGAGGGACCCCATTTCCTGAGCTATGCTTTGATCACATGACAACAGCCAAGTGAAAACACTTTTGTTAACCTTTCAAGGGAGACGTTTGAGAAAAAGCACTGGCCTGGGTCATGGAGGGGAGAGTACGGATTCGGTGGAGGGAGGGGAGGGAAGGGGGCTGGGATGGAAGACTCTGGAGAAACATGAGGGGCTGTTCGCGGCAAGCCTGGGACACGTCTTTCCCATCCCCCAGGCCCACTTTCCTTACATGGACACGCTGCCCCATCTCCTTTCTGGAAGCTAGCCTGAGCTGGCAGAAAGAGCTCAGACCGCGGAAGCAAAGTAACTGTCCTCAAGCACAGGATACAATAGGCACCAGAATATGCGAAATGAACGGAAGTTTCCACTATTCTTTCCACCACAAGGCTGTTCTTTGTTCTCTCTGAGCTTCCATTTCTCTCTTTGAGTCATAGGGATAACAACGCTTACCTCCAGGATGGTGTAAAGGTGAAAAAGCAGATACTTGCGTATGTACGTACCTAGCACAGAGATCTCTACACTCTGGGGGCCCAACACGGGTTAGCACAAATTGTATTAAAGGGCTTGGGAAGTTGGCAAATGGGTCAGAACTAGTTTAATTGAAAACTGTCCGTCCAACAGCTTGCACAGGTATTCTGGCGGAGGTTTGCAGGAAAAGCTGAGCGAAGCCAGACGGGGCGGAGACAAACCCCCTCCCCCCAGCATGGCTGTGTCGCACAGAGCCACCGGCCTTCCCGCACCACAGTCCTACAGGATTTGTAGCTTCCCGGGAGTTGGGCACAGGCGGCCCCCGCACTCCAGGGCCGTTTCCCATCCTGTAGAGCTGATGAGGGGAGTGTCAATGCAGCAATCAGTGGGAAAACCCTTCTCTGTCCTCACTCTATCAGTGCCAACACGTATTTCTTTAGCCACAGTGGAGACAGCTGTCTTCGTTCCCCAGCACACTTACGTCAATATAGTAGTAAGTATTGAATTAAGTGTGAGCAAATTAATGAATACATGAAAGGATGAATGCAGAAATGTGAAGATCAACCTCTGTAATATTCCGTTAGGCTTATAATGTGCTTTCTCATTGTCCTTCATATGAATAGGTCACTTAGCTTCCAGGTTGCTGTAGGGTCACCCTGGCTGCCTGGCCATCAGGTGGGGGCTTTGAGCCATCATGGAGTTCTCTTGCCGGCCTGGTCACCCCCGCAGAGGAGTTTGAGGAAGGAAGGAAAGGTCTGGTTCTCTCTGTCCGTGCTGCTGTTGCACAATGATGCTGACCTAGCCCCTCTCTCCATGCCTCGTGCGCTCTGAAGCCGTGTTCCTCCTGAGCCCCAAGGAACGGGGATGCTTTTGCTACTTGTGACCCCACTGCAGGTCAACTGTCCCACCTCCTCTCTTCCCACATAATGAAAACTTTTCCCAGAGAGGGAAACAAATCTGGCCCAGATTCCAGGAGCGACCATATCCTGTCCTCAGCCTTGGGGTGTTTGTCTTGGTGGCCTTTGAGTTTTGAGCCTATCCCCTGGTCTGAATGAAGAGTACATTATCTTAATATATTTATAGCATTCATCTATTAATATATAAAATATATTTAATATCCATTCTTTCCTTATTTCTAAAGATTTATTGAGTATATAGTTTGTTCAGGCATTTTTTTTTTAGAAACACATGGGTGATGTTCCCAGTGCTGTGGAACTTCTACCCGAGAAGGGGATGCAGGTAATAAACAAACATGCAGCTAAGTTCAGATAAGTTAGTTGCTAAAAGAAAAACTGTAAAGTCTGTAGAGCTTCCCTTAGGACTATTTTTATTCTATCACTCATTCATCCAACACTTAAGTGCTTACCAGGCACATTCTCTTTTGTGTGCTAAAGATAGAGCAAGTGAACAAGATATCATCTTGGGGCAGACATCCAGCTAGGGAGTCAGAAGTTAAATATCAAATTATACAATTAATTGTTTTAGAGAAGTACAGCGTGGTAAGAGAGTATAAAGCAAGGCACTATAATGTAGTCTCAGGCGGTCAGGAAATGCTTCCTGGTGGATGGAGGAGGGGTCACCAGTGAATTCTACTTTGCTCTAGGAGCACCCTTGTGAGGCCCCCTTCTGCAAACACTCTGGGCTTGGGCACGTGATTAACTTTGGTCAGTGACATAGAAGCAAATCTGAGGGGCACAGAGGTATGGAAAGCGCTCACGCCCTGGAGTTTACCCCCTCTCGATGCCGAGAATTCTTCTGTCACCACAGGAAGCAGCCCAGGCTGATTTGCAGGAGACACATGCGCCTGTACCCTGCCCCAGCCCCCAGGCACAGGTGTAGGAGTGAGAATATCTTAGACTCTGCAGTCACAGTCATGCCAGTGACCGCAGCTGCTCAAGTCACCCAGGTGACACCAGCAGAAGACCCACCCAAACTACCAATCCAAAGAATCAGGAGCAAACTGAATGGTTGCTGGTTTGTTTGTTTTTCCCCCCTCTCTTTTTTTTTTATGTTAATCACCATACATTACATCATTAGTTTTTGATGCAGTGTTCCATGATTCACTGTTTGTGTGTAACACCCAGTGCTCCATGCAGAACGTGCCCTCCTTAATACCCATCACCGGGCTAACCCATCCCCCCACCCCCTCCCCTCTAGAACCCTCAGTTTGTTTCTCAGAGTCCATCGTCTCTCATGGTTCATCTCCCCCTCTGATTTACCCCCCTTCATTTTTCCCTTCCTGCTATCTTCTTCTTTTTTTTTTTTTTTTTTTTAACATATAATGTATTATTTGTTTCAGAGGTACAGGTCTGTGATTCAACAGTCTTACACAATTCACAGCTCTCACCAAAGCACATACCCTCCCCAATGTCTATCACCCAGCCACCCCATCCCTCCCACCCCCCACCCCTCCAGCAACCCTCCGTTTGTTTCCTGAGATCAAGAATTCCTCATATCAGTGAGGTCATATGATACATGTCTTTCTCTGATTGACTTATTTTGCTCAGCATAATACCCTCCAGTTCCATCCACGTCGTTGCAAATGGCAAGATCTCATTCCTTTTGATGGCTGCATAATATTCCATTGTGTGTGTGTGTGTGTGTGTGTGTGTGTGTGTGTGTGTGTGTGTGTGTACACACACACCACCTATTCTTTATCCATTCATCTGTCGGTGGACATCTTGGTTCTTTCCATAGTTTGGCTATTGTGGACATTGTTGCTATAAACATCGGGGGGCACTTACCTCTTCAGATCCCTACATTTTATCTTTGTGGTAAATGCCCAGTAGTGCAATTGCTGGATCGTATGGTAGCTCTATTTTCAACTTCTTGAGGAACCTCCATACTGTTTTCCAGAGTGGCTGCGCCAGCTTGCATTCCCAACAACAGTGTAAGAGGGTTCCCCTTTCTCCACATTCCTGCCAACATCTGTCATTTCCTGACTTCTGAATGGTTGCTGTTTTAAGTCCGTAAGCTTTTAGGGTGGGTGGTTCTGCAGCAAAGGCTAACTGATTTAGAAATAGATACCTAGACGTGGGCAGTTTTCATGCAGAAAGCTAGCATGTGGGTTAGGGTCATTCAAACTGGGCAACAGGTGAGAAAGCGGTTATCAAAGTCTTATAAAATGCTGAAAAAATTTTATAGGGTCTGGAGGAGTGCTGAGGGAAAGGCATTTGGAAGTTGGGGAACGGTTGATGCATAACAGTGTCAAACTGTCATCAGAGTTAAGAGAAAACTCTTCCCGATGAATTTGCAGATCCGGCTACAGAGATTACCGGGAAGAGGAGGAAGTGTTGATTGGCTTCTTTTAGTAGCGGTTGGTAAGGGCCAAGAAGGGGGAGAGGAGGTAAAGAACTACTCTCTTTGTAAACGGAAATTTGAGGGACTGGAATGTAACCAAGCCTTTCCGAGTGGGAAAATAAAACTATTTCACACCTTAAAAAAATTTTATTTATTTATTTGAGAGAGAGAGCGAGCAGGGGGAGGGGCCATGGGAGAAAGAGATGAGCAGACTCCCCACTGAGCGGGGAGCCCAATGCGGGGCTCCTCCATCCCAGGACCCTGAGATCATGACCTGAGCTAAAATCAAGAGTGGGACGCTTAACTGAGTCACCCAGGTGCCTCTCACACCTTTTCTTTCTTTCTTTTTTTTTTTAAGTAAGAAATGGCCTCCGATTAAAGATCAAATCAAGGGTGTGGCTGTACAATTTCTGCCTTAATATCTCTAAAGGACTGAAAGTGATACTTAATAGAGCCTCTCAGCTAGACAAAGCTGCTTTTCAGAATCGTTATTTCATCTACTGAAGCCTAATCTCAAAACAGCCCTGAAAATCTCGTGTGAGTAGACTAGTGTGAATCTCAAGAAGGACTTATGAATGTGGATTTTGACTAAGAAAGTGAATGTAATGTGATACATAACAAACCCAAAAAGGCTTTAAGAGAGCTATACAATCTAAGATTAAAGGAAATGGGGAGCTTCTTCTCAACCCGCATTTTTCTTTGAGTAAGAAGCAGCTTGAGAAAACCTCTCAAGTATGATTTTTTGTTTTTTGAAGGTAAGAGGTGCTCTCTCAGAGGTTAGAGACCAGAATATTGAGGGTGGAACAAAGAACAGAGGAGTCTAAGGAGCCGACCCCAGTGAGCACAACAAGAGCAGGGCCCTGATGACTTGTACCTGGTTGTATGTTATGAGTTCTCTAAACCAGTGTCGAATCTTTTGCTTCCATCCCTTCCCTTTTTTTGAATGGAAGCATCTATTACAGTTTTTTTTTCCTCCTCTCTCACCACCACAGGATAGGTGTTTGGGGGTAAAACAACTTGTCTTTTTAGTTCTTAATGTCTCCGTATCAATGAGAATCACAGTTAAGGAGCTGCACTCAACACAGATTTCAAGATGAGAACTTTGAGACTAATGCCATGACTGAATGATCTGTTGGGACTCTTCTGAGGAGGTTAATATGTTTTGCAGGTTAGAAGGGCATGAATCATTGGGGCCAGAGGGAAAACTGTGGTAAGCCCCTCGTTCATTATGACTCTTGGTATGCATATGCCCTTGGGTGGTCTCCTTCCCACACTGACTCTGGGCTTGGCCATTGCCTTGTTTTCACCAGTGGAACATGGGAAGATAAGATGCAGGCTGTCACCTTATGCATTGAGATTTGCTTTATCTTGCTGCTGGGGACTTCTACCCATGTGAAGAAACCCAAGCTAGCCTGATGGAGACCTATGGCCCGCTGAAAGCTACACATGCCAGATCAGTGAATCTTGAACAATCCATCCCCAGTTGATCATCTAGGGAACTGAAAGTGCATCGGTGATCCTAGGGGCCAAGTGAAGGAACTGCCCAGCCCACATGGCTGACCCACAGTTTCCTGAGAATAAAATCATTGTTTTAAGCCACTAGGTTTGGGCGCAGTTTTTTTCTGAGCAAAAGTGTGTACAGCTTCTCTGAAGCAAAGATACTTAAACTGAAATATGAAGGTTCAGCAGAGATTTGTGAGGCAACGGGGGGGAGGAGCAATCTTCCAGGTAGAGGGAATCGCAGAGATGAAGGAGAGCCTATATGGTGAGTTTGAGTGGCTGAAAGCATGTCCCAGTGGCCAGAAAAGAAGAGTGACAATAGAATGAAACAAAGGTGCTGGTGAGTCTGAGCTTGACTCTCCACTGTGGTGTGAACTTCAGTCTTTCCCACATTTTTGCATGCTTGGGCCCAGACCGAAGAGGCACTAAGCTATCTGGAAAACTCTTTTCATGATGATGGCAGAGGTGCAAGACAGAAACCTAACTACACAAGCACATTTCTGTTAACGGTTCATTGGTGAATATCCCATTGTCCAAGGCATGTCACAGGGATGAGCCTAAAATCAAGAGCAGGAAGTACATTCTGATCACCTAAATTTAAGGGGACCTACATACTGCCAAAGCAAGTCACACTATTCATAGCAACACTATTCAGTAGGCAAAAAGTGGAAATAATCCAAATGCCCACGAACTGGTGAATAGATTTTAAAAATGCATATCCAGGGGTATCTGGCTGGCTCAGGCGGTAGAGCATGCCACGCTTGATCTCAGAGGGTCATGAGTTCAAGCCCCACGTTGGACGTAGAGATTAAAAAATGCATATCCATACAATAGGATACTTTTTTGACAATAAAAAGGAACAAAGTACTGACACATATTATAATATGGATGAACCTCACAGACATTATGCTAAGTGAAAAAATCCAGACACAAAAAACTGCATATTGAATGTCTAGAAAAGGCAGATCTGTAGAGACAAAGTATATCAGTGGTTGCTTGGGACTAAGGGTGAGAGTAGAGATTTACTGCAAAGCGACACGAGGTTGATGAAAATGTTCTAAAACTGGATGTGGTTGATAACTGTATCTGTACTAATTTGCTAAAAATCATTGAACAGTTCACTTATAATAAGTGAATCTTGTAGTTTGTAAATCATATCCCAATTCTGGCACTAAAATGTGTAACTAATGGAATGAATGATACCTTGGCATTATGTTTATAACAATGTTACATTTCCAAAGGCATAATTAAATGACTTTGTACAATGTGGAAATCGTTGCAAAACTGTGACTACTGTCTCTTTAAGCAATGGCAGAGGTCAAATTTTTTTGTTCAAATGTATTTTACCGAATTTTAGAATTTTCATTAGTTACTCAACTTTGGCTGCAAATAAACATTTTTGTATTTTGTCCTTGGAACTACTGCATTTTAAGTTCGTGCATGTGGTATTAAAAAAAATTGGCACCCATTAAAGCAGCTGCAATTAAGCATGCTCTACGTATTGGCTTTTCATATAATACGTACAACAGAAACATGCTCTTATAAACAGATCAAGAACTGTAAAATTTCACTAATTGCTGGAATTTGTTCTTCTGTTTGGAATAAAAATGGATGTAACAATCCGAATAGCTATTCAAGGGGTAATAGAAACAGGAAGGAGGGACCTCTGTTATTAGCTAATCTAGCAATTATCCCCAAATAGGAGCTTGTATTCAACATGAACATCAACTGAGTTTGTTGAGGAGGGGCAGCTGGAGAGGTGCAAAGAGCTGCCTAACTCTAGTGCAAAGTTCCTTTGATTAGGAGAATGCACTAACATTAATCCACGAGCTGTAGGCTGAACTGAATTCTCTAAGTGGAAAATGCCTACTTCTATCAGAGGCCAACGGCAATTTCACTACACTTCCTCTTGAAACATGGAGAATGTGCCCACGATGACATCATCCCATTTACAAATCCTTGAAATTATTGTTTACAACTTAGGCATCTGTCCTGAAAGTGGGTGACTCTGCCTGCGATCTGGTGGAGAGTAAGCTTAGGAAAGTGTTTCTCTCTACATTCTCTTTCTAGTAAGAGGCCAGAGAGGGAGTTACAAGATGAAAAAGGAACACAACAAGAATCGTGTGTCACAGCTTACAAAACGTTGTCACAGGCATTGCCTCTGAGTTAATATTTATTCCACAAATATTCATCAAGAACTTTTATAATCCCCATGTGTTTGACCAGGTGCTCTACTCCTCTCATTGAAACTAGAGCCTTTGGAAGGATTCTGGTGCAAGTCCTTATGGAGTTCATGTAAGCATTTGGTTCTCAGTTCTGTAAGGTCTGCATCATCACAATGATCCAGGGGGGGTCGGGAACTTTATGTGCTTATTATTTAATGACTTTCCTGGTGTTGCAAATGTGTGGGGAGGTAGGCCTAATCAAATACTGATAGTGTTTGTTTGTTTGTTTGTTTGTTTCCAAAACCTTCAAAGTCCTCATCTAGGAGGAGATTTAACAACAAACGTGTCTTGAGCGTGCATGAGAAATTCCTCTCTGGACCCCTCTTCAGTCACCATCTACTACCCCATTTCTCTTCTTCCTTTCCCAGCAAAATTTATTCAAAGAGTTTATATATTTAGTCTCCAGTTCTTCAGTTTTTTTTTTTCTTGGACCCACTTGATTTATGCTCACTTCCCAGTCACTCTACTAAGACTTCTTGCCGTGGTCAACAATGACCTGCCCGTTGCATGATTTAAATGGCCTCCTTGTTCGTTCCGACCTTTCCATACCTGCCCTGTCGAATTCTAAATCAGGTCATAATCCACCTGATGCTGAGTAAGAACCAAACAATCTACTCCTTTCTCTCTGATCTCATTTCCCATCACTCTTTCTGGCTTCATCCCCTGAGATCTCGTTGGCATCTTATTCCTTCTAAAATATGTCCGGAATCTTCCTCCTCTCTTTACAGGGCATTTCGTGTTGCTGTTTTCTCTTCCTGAAATTCTCTTCTCCCTGTGATCCATGTGGATGACTCCACACTTTCTTGTTTAAATGTCAGAATCTCAGGAAGGATTTCCCTAATTCTCCTGTTTAATTCGGTAGCCCCTCTACCCACCAGCCACTCACTATACATCCTATCATATACACACATTATTTAATTAAGAAATCAAAGCTCTAGGAGGGTAAAGAACATTCTTACTGTTCTCATGGTTCATGTAGTTCATGGTAAAAGTGAGTTTCAAGTCTCCAAACTTCGATTCATTGTAGAAGAAACACTGGATTCAGAAAGGAGGGCCATGGGTGCCTGGGTGGCTCAGTTGGTTGGGCGACTGCCTTCGGCTCAGGTCATGATCCTGGAGTCCCGGGATCAAGTCCCGCATCGGGCTCCCTGCTCAGCGGGGAGTCTGCTTCTCCCGCTGACCCTCTTCCCTCTCGTGCTCTCTATCTTTCATTCTCTCTCTCTCAAATAAATAAATAAAATCTTTAAAAAAAAAAAAAGAAAGAAAAAAGAAAGGAGGGCCATGTTTGAGACCCTGCTTCTTCATTGGGTCTTTGGCGTCTTCGGAAAGCCATGTCACTTTGTTCAGTCTACATGTCCTCATTTGTAAATGAGGGCAAAGCATGGCTGTTGGTATCGTAAACATCCTCCTGTTCCTTGCAAAACTTTTAAGGTCGCAAGTCTCTAAAGAGCTAAAGATGGTCCCATAACTGTCTAGTCCATTCATGTAAGAAGTTGTGTTATCTTCATTTCCAACTCAGAACTTCTGGTAAGTCAATGTAGCTGATGATCACAGGGAGTAAACTACTTATCTCCACAGTTGGGTTTGACTGATTTCCCTTTTCTGGAGAAAACTGGAGAAGGAGGGCCCTGGAGTCGTCTCTAGCTCTGTGGTGAACTGCTAATTTGAAACCATAGGGTGCTCTTTGAGAAATTGCAGACTCACATCTGATAACCATTTTATGGGAATGTGCCTGGGCCTTTTAGCTGTGGTTCCCCACAAAATGCCATGATGAGTGACATGCTTCCAGCAGATGAAAGCTCCATGGGGGTCAGTGCCAGAGACCTCTGACTACATCACTTGGCATTTGCTGATTTCTGCCTATTTTCTGTATAAGTGAATGTCTCTGGGCTACACTCTCATTTGAATGTTGGTATTCCAGTGAAATTCACATGTGGTCAAATGGAAATGGTATCTCCAGAATGAGGTAAAGTACACCAAGAGAATTAGATTCTAGTGTTTAAGAAAAGTTACAGACAAGCTTTCCAACCACGGCCTTTCTTCATCTTTCTTTCTTTCTTTCTTTCTTTTTTTCTTTCATTCTAAAGGAAGAATATGATCTTTGCAAGATGTCAGCACTTCCATTAGCACTGGCTTCTGGATTTCTGCTCAGTTAAGGCAGGGAGGGAACTAAAGTCAGAATAAAAAGGGACAAAAATGAAATAATAGTTGTCAAACCCCAGGAACATAGTACACACTTAAAAAATACAGTATTCTCTTTGACAGGCAGGATAGGATGGTGAAGAGCCTATTCGGGAGCTGGACTACCTGGTTCAAATCATAGCTCTGTCACTTAGAAGCTCCAGGACTTGGGGCAAATCAATTCACTTCTGTGCCTCAGCTTTTGCCTCTCTAAAATGGGGATCCTGATAGTACTGTAAAAGGTTCTTGTTAAGAGTACAAAGGCATCTGAGATTAGGAAGTATTTGTGATTTCCCCCAGGAGCACACTGCCTTCCACGATCCTCACTCCTAAAGCACCTGAAATTCTCACACAAGAGCCAAGAGATACATGTATTCTCCATTTACTGAAGGCTTGCTCTGAGCCAAGTGATATGCTAGATGCCAAAGAAAGAGGGTTAAAGAAGTACACCCTTTTGTCCTTCAGTGGGCTAAGGACACACATATACAAATAATCAACTATGGAAAGTCTAGTGCTTTTACAGAGGAAGCTTAGTAGCAGAAGATAAATTCTTTTTGCTTTATCGGTGGAAATAATATCTGGGCTCTAGCTGAAAGAAAGAGTATGGGTTGGGCAATTCAGAAGCCAGTATGGAAGAAAAAGCACTAACAAGACAGAGATGGGAAAATACATGGTGTCTATGGGAGCGTATTTGTGAAAACATCGTCATCTTTAGTAGGCCATGTGAATGTTGATCTCACCTATTATATTTAAAACCTCCTACTGGCAGAGGCCATTTCATCCCTGTATTTCCCCAGCAAATGTCTTACATATAAGTACAAGCAATGTTTGGTGAATTGGTTTGAATTGAAAATATGATTTAGATAATGAGTGCTATAGGATTTCAGAGGAACGAGTGATTCATTCCATACTGGAAGTTCCATGGCAAAACCTTACTGGACTAGTGAGGGATCAAGACGGGTTTTTTTTTTTGTTTTGTAAGTTGAATTTTGGTGAAAAGGAATCAAATTAAAGAGCATGAGAAAATGCATTTTTAATACCTCTTTCGGACTCCAGAGGCACATAATTAGAGAGGTGTATATACTAATTCTATATTATTCACCTTTTCTTTGGCCAACCATCTTTCCCTTCTCCTTGAAGGTATCCAAGAGGGGCTCGCAATTAACTGTCCTATTCCCAATCTACAGAGATGGACACACAGGGTTCAGGTTGGCCAGTCAGGATGTGACATCTATCTGGCCTCACTAACTTGACCTGAAAGGGGCAGGTGACTCGTCAGAATCCCTCTAAGATGATCTAATAAGTTCTAGGAGAGAGAGTCTTTATTCTGGATCACAAACCATGTCAAATGATTTCCCACCAAATGGAAATAGTCTATACGATAGGAAGCCAATACATAAAGAATGAGAAGTCCTGCAAACATCATGTAGGACCCTGTCTCCAAAATTTTACAGTTTCCCAGTTACATTAGAGAATAAACTCTTCTCCACCTCTTTTCGTGTCAGCTTGGATTTTGTTTTTCGCACTTCCAAAAAAGAACTTCCTCCCTAATACAAGATGAGTGGCCCAGATTGAGATACCATCATTTGGGAACTACCTCCTAAGAATCAGTGGTTCAAATAACACAGGGAAGTAAACTTTTTCAGGTCTGACCTTCAAAGCAATTAAGCAAAGAAGCCGGGATTGTACTCAGCACAACTAACAAATGAGAATGAGGTAGAATCTAATGTTGCTTCCATTTTATGAAAGATATTCTCAGATGGCCTCACAGCAGGACTTGAAAGTCCTACACAGAAGCAATAACCTGTGAACACTGAATGTAGAGTCTTAGTCTTTAGTGACCACCATCTGGTCTCGTTAATTTTTCATTCATTTATAACCCAGCCCTTAATTTATTATTAGGTCAGTCATTCAGCAAATAAACCAAATATGACCAGTCAAGAGTATGGGAGAGACTGGGTACATTCTAGAGAATGGCAGAGCTAAAGGGTCCCTAGTACATCAGAAATTATCCCCTTCAAGTCCTTGAAGTCTCCTGAAGCACACCTCTAGCTGATGTGTCTGCTAAGGACCGGTAAGACAACCGCTGTATAATCTTCCAGCTGTTAGTGATTCTGTGATGCCCGTCATCTTGTCAAAGGACTTCCACTGATTTCTAACTTCCTTCTGATCTTTTCCCTCCACTTCCTCCGTAACATCTAGCCCATCTAACATCTCTCTTTTTTACATATCTTTTTGTCAGCTATCATAACTTAAAAAAAGCATTCCACAGAATACAATGTAAGTGGAGAAAAGAAAGCTCACAGTGGAGTGAACAACATGTGTTGCACATTGCAGGAGAATCTTCAATGCGTGTTAGCATCATTGGCGGAGACCATTTGCACCACGGCTCCCCACCGCTCGTTGCCCCGACTAACTCTCACCGAGAGCACAAATAAATAAAATATATATCAGGAGCATCGTGTCATGTGCTGAGATACTTATGCACAAATAAAAATATAGACACCAATAGATTTTAACCATTCAGTGCTGTGTGGAGAGGGATTCAAGGGATATATGTGCTTCTATTGTAGGTGAAGGAAGTCCATGAAGAAAAACCTGGAGGTTGGCCGCCTCCTGCACTAACCATTGTGCCACTGAAGCCAGTGCAATCCCACTTCTGGGAATCTCTCCAAAGGCAATGAAATCAGTGTCTCCAAGAGCTATCTACATTCCCATGTTCATTGCAGCATTATTTACAATAGCCAAAAGAGGGAAGCAACCTAAGTGTCTGTTGACAGATGAATGACTAAAGAAAATGTGATGTACAAAAATGAATATACATATTATTCAGCCTTTAAAAAGAAAGAAATTCTGCCATTTGCAACAACATGGATGAACCTGGAGGACATTATGCTAAGTGAAATAAGCCAGACATAGAAACACAAATACTGCATGATCTCATTTATATGTAGAAGCTAAAAAGGTCAAATCCATAAAAGCAGAGAGTAGAATGGTGGTTGCCAGAACCTGGGGTCAGGGGGGTGAGATGTTGTTCAAAGAGTACGAAGTTTCATTTATGCAGGATGAATAAGTTCTGGAGATCTAATGTGCAACATTGTGACTGTAGTTAATAATCCTATACTATGTTCTGTGTACTTGAAATTTGCTAAGAGTAGATCTTAAGTGTTCTCACCACACATACATACAAAATGGTAACTATGTGAGGTAATGGATATGTTAATTAGCTTGATTGTGCTAATTACTTCACATTGTACAGGTATATCAGAATATCACATTGTATGCTTTATTTTGTTTTCATATCATTTTTATTTTTTAATTTTAGTCAAAGTATAGTTGACATACAATAGTCTATTAGTTTCAGATGTACAACACAGTGATTCAACAATACATTACAACAACACTCAGCAGTATACGTGGTCAACATCTGTCACCATGCAAAGTTCTTGCAATATTACTGACTATATTCCCTATGCTATAATTTTCATCCCCATGGCTTACTTGTTTTCCAACTAGAAGTTTGTACCTCTTATTTCCCTTCACCTGGTTTGCCCATCCCCCCACCCCCTCCCCCAACAAATTGGGAACTGCCAATTTGTTCTCTGTTTGTGAGTCTATTTGGTTTTTTATTTGTTCATTTGTTTTTTAGGTTCCACATATAAGTGAAATCCTATAGTATCTGTCTTTCTCTGACTTATTTCACTTAGCATAATACACTCTAAGGGCCATTCATGTTGCTCATGGCAAGATATCATTCCTTTTTATGGCAGAATAATATTCCATTGCATATATCTTTTAAAAATATATACAATTTTTATTTCTCATTTGTCCTTCAGTAAAGCTGGGGAAGGGGAAGAGTACCTAGAAGCAGACAAGAGTAAATTTTTATGGAAAACAGAAGCTAAGTTAAGATAGAGCAAAAGGTATATCCAAGAAAGAAAAGAAAAATATATTGGGAAAGACAGTTTAGAGGGAGAAAGTTTGGGGTGCACATTGCCACCTGTTATGTTGGAAGGATCAGAGAAAAAATGGAAATTAGCCCTATTTGGCTAAATTAACTTCACTTCACTCACTGTGCATATCCACAGCAACTGTAGCTATTTCTAAAATTTTCTCCAGTGATGTGTGGTGCACCATGCAGGAGAAAAGTTCAAGGCAGAGATTGCATCCTCAGCCTGCCGGAACTTCACACGAAAAGTATCAAAATTTGTTCTTCCAAAGTCAGTTTCTTCTACTTAACAATACCTGGAGGGCACCTCAATGACAGGGTAGGTTTTAAAGTCACTTAAAGAGACTGGTGAAGAACTGAACTTATTTTATAGAATTATTTTGTAAGTGTTCAACAAACAAGGAAACAATCTAACATTTTAAAACTCCATTTGAGGGGGCTCCTGGGTGGTTCAGTCGTTAAGCATCTGCCTTCGGCTCAGGTCATGATCCCAGTGTCCTGGGATCAAGCCCCACATCAGGCTCTCTGCTCCGCTGGAAGCCTGCTTCTCCCTCTCCCACTCCCCCTGCTTGTGTTCCTGCCCTCTCTCTCTCTCGGTCAAATAAATAAATAAAATCTTTAAAAAATAAATTTTAAAAATAAAATCTTTAAAAAAAATAAAAAATAAAACTCCGTGTCAGTTTCCTAAAATATATCTGTCTGAATATAAGGAGAAAATCCGCCCCCTTCAAGTATACGTATATATATCCCCTGTAAATATGTAAGTCACCTTACGGGATTTTTTTCTCAAGCGCTTTATTTTGCACAAGATATTGCTAATTAGAAAAGATCATTAGGCTGAATCCACCTAATATAATCAGTAGGGGAAAAAAAGCAGGTAATAGTCCAGGTGAATAGTCCATTTTACAATTTTAAGTGTTGAATGGTGTAAGTATTGTTAACCTTAAAAATAAAACTGCCAAGTATTTTACCAGCAAAAAATGGGTCTATTCAGGAATAGTGGAGAATTATAATCTGGGACAAACAAGCTATAGCAAACACCACGGGCAAGTCCAACAAAGGAAAGGAACATTTCATGGAGAAGGGAAAAGAAGTTGGGAGGGATTGTTTTGAACAAAAATCCATACAAGAGAAGCAAGGGTTCAGGGTGATGAAAATTTCTCATTGGCTGAGTTGCAGATATAGTCGATTTCTTATAGGAGATAGAATATGTATCTTTCCCTGTTGGGGCCTGTAATTGACGATTCCTTCCTGTTGAGCCTCTTCCTAGGAGTCTGTAATTGACAATTCTTCCAATAATTGACATTGAGTGGTAGGGCTCCCTCTACCACTCTCTCCTTCTAGATCCAAAATGCACTTTAGTGAGGTTTCTCTTTATTAATTTTCACAGCACACTTTCTAAAGATCACTTCACAAGGAAGTACAGAAAATGGTTACCTTGTAAAGATTTAGATATATCATCTATAGAATAAATGAACAATTCCCTGGATGTTGTATGACTGGGTATTTTTACCTTAGCATAAAATATCTAATAACAGCATGCTTTACAAATTCAAAAAGTTTTATGCTACATCTCAAACAATTTAGAGAAGATGGTATGCTCTGTAAGACTGTTAATGACTCTGAAACATCCCTAGATACAATGAAGATACTGATGTCAAAGACACTTGTAAAGAGTTTGTATACATTTTTGGGCGCCTGGGTGGCTCAGTTGTTAAGCGTCTGCCTTCAGCTCAGGGCATGATCCCAGGGTCCTGGGATCAGGTCCCGCATCGGGCTCCCTGCTCGGCGGGAAGCCTGCTTCTCCCTCTCCCATCCCCCTGTTTGTGTTCCTGCTCTCGCTGTGTCTCTCTCTGTCAAATAAATAAATAACATCTTTAAAAAAAAAAAGTTTGTATACATTTTTAAATGAATATTCAGGAAAAAAGTTACCCCAAATTAGTGTATTTTTATGTAATATATGGTATAAATACTTGTGTATAATTATTAAATTTTATAGACATCAGACTTTTAAATATATCCCTACAATTTATGTGGTCCTATGTTTTACAGAACAGGTAATCCATGCCCACTCATATCTCCCTTTTACAGCCACTAGTATTTCTCAATTCGCTCTCCTTTATTTTTAAATTTTAAATTCTGTTTATATCACATGAAAATCTATATTTAGAGCTTCTCATAAACAACTGGAAGAACTGGAAGTTCTGGTTGGGATTCTGGTACGGTAGTGACAGGCTGGGACTGAGGAGCTGTCTCCTCTTCTAAAAAGCTCATGTGCTCCTCACAGTCCCTACCTGGCCAGTGTGACTTTACGGTCCTGGTCGCGGCCGGATTGTGAGCATCGTGTCCCTGCTCCGTTGCCCTCCAGTGTCCCTCCCTCGTAACTGGCTTCTCCCTGTTCCCAAGCCCTATCCAGGTCATCACACCCCCAGCCCTGTACCTGCCTGTATTGCCTGTGTTGGTTTTCTTCAATGTTCAACATCACTGATGCTCCAAGAGTTAAAATTTACAAGACACATTCACGTTCATGATTTTTATTCTATTTATATTCATGTAGTAAGGTTGGCATGGCACATATGGAAAGTCTTCCCTGTATATATTTATACATTTACATATAAATATAACATGTAATATTATATATAATATATAAAATACATGGTGTGTGTGTGTTTGTGTGTGTGTGTGTGTATATATGTTCTAAGTATATGAAGAAACCGAGGCCCATGCCACAGCACTAGTAAATACTAAAATTCAGTGAAAAACTCAGGTCTTTCATTACTTGCACCAGGTTTCACACTTTTAGTTCTTCTATGATCCCAGCCATCAAGAAGCAGGCCACTCACTTCAACAGTCTCTCTCCTCACTGCCTCTCCCCAGATTTCCACCCATTTTGGGCTTCCTTATTCTTTTTCAGTAACATGAGGTCGTCTGGAATGAAAAGAATGCAAGTCGTTCTAGTGGTTTAAACATTTGTACTCTCCCCCCATCCAAAATCAACAAAAGCCGCTGAGTCTATAAATTTAAAAAGTTGAATTTAGACCAGTAATTATAGTTATGGAGTTGAGGCATTTCCAATGTTTTTTTTCTTTTCTTAGGTTTATCATCGCAGAGTTGGAATCTGAATTCCTGTTCCTCTTCTTCCAGGAATTCCGTGTGAGAAGATCAATTTGTTTACACAGCATGCCTAATGACCATTAGCAGGCAAGCAGGGAGACTCAACTGACATGATTTGAGTCGGTCTTTTGAAATATAGCAATACCACATGGCACATATTCCCAGAGAAATCAACTGCCTTTTTAAGCAAGTTGGGTTTTGAAAACAAGAATTATACCCCCGCACCCACCCAGAGAAAAATTTAAGAATTCAGGCAAGACCAACTCAAATATGAATAATGCAGGAATCTGCCATTTGTGTGGAATAGGAACGACTCACCTTTTAAAAATATTATTATTTATGAATTTGACTTTAGCTGTTCTGTGATTAAATCTTTTTTTTTTTCTTTTCTGGTCAAATATTTGTGACATGAAAAATGGAATGGAATTTATCCCTAGTGTGATACTTCCAGAAGTGTATTAAGTAGAAAGCTCTGACCTCCCTGAGCAAAAGGGCATCCTACCTAGGAATTTAGAGTGGAGATCACACTTTCCTCCCTACTCCACCTGTTCTTGAGCTCTGCTCCAAAGGGTTGTTGTTGGAGGGGGTTGGGGCAGGTGCACAGTTTAATAGGACATGCTTCTCCTCTTTCATCATTGAGAAAAATAAGCAAGTACGGTGTCCAAATGATCTATATCAAAAAATCATTAAGGGCTTTGTATTTTAATAAGATGTATGGTGTTTTCTCAAAGGGTAAGGATGGGCTATAGGTGATTTCTTCATAGAGTGACTGAAGTATCTAGATGAACCTAAGTATGGATGTGTTTGATGGTACCTGTTATTCTCATCTCTTCATCACCTCCATGTGGTTCTCCCTCTCATGCTGGCGTCTCCTCTCAAGCCTTGCTAAGTTGCCAGGAAATCAGGTCAAGCTTTGGCATCAGATCGAGTCACTCCTATATCGCTCCTACGTGTTATGCATGGCGAGTTATCTCAGGGTGTTGAAAGCATCTGTAATAGTCCAGAATGGCATTTCACAAAGGATATATTATTCAGGGTTCTCCGGAGAAATAGAACCAATAGGATATATAGAGATTGATCTATCTATCTATCTATCATCTATCTATCTATCTATCTATCTATCTAGCAGATATATCATAAGGAATTGGCTCATGTGACTATAAAAGCAAGCATGTCCCAAGACCTGTAGGGTGGATCAGCAACCTGAAGATTCAGGAGAGTCAATAGGTTCATTCCAGTCCCAGTCCAAAAACCTAAGAACCAGGAGAGCTGATGGTGTAGTTCCCATCTAAAGACCAGCAGGCTTACGATACAGAAAGCACTGTTCCAGCTCAAGTCTGAAGGCAGGAAGAAAACATATGTACCAATATGTAAGCAGTCAGGCAGGAAAGGATTCTTTCTTGCTGGGGAAAGGGTAGCCTTTTTCTTCTATGCAGGCCTTCAACTGATTAGATGAGGCTCACCCACCTTATGGAGGGCAATCTGCTTCACTCAGTCTACCAATTGAAACATTAATCTCCTCCAAAAACACCCTCAAACAGCAATAATATTTGATTCAATATCAGAGTACTCCATGGCCCAGTCAAGCTGACACATAAAGTTAACCATCACACATGGCAGTCCATCAAGGATATGCTCCCCAGAGCTCTCTCAGAATGTTTTTAGGCATTCAGTTCCCTGCCAGTTGTTAGACTGAGGGCCTCTGTTCCTTGCATGCGGTTACCCAGAAGTTGCCCTCAGTCCCCTGCCATATGGGTCTCCCCAACATAACAGCTTGTTTCATCAAAGGCAACAAGAGATAAAGAATCAGCTAGCAAAATGGAAGTAACTATCTTTTATAATCAAATCACAGAACTAACTTCCTATCACCTTTGCCATATTCCATTGGTTAGAAGCAAGTCATGGGATTCAATCCATAGTTGAAAAATTACATAAAGGTAACACCGGGAGGTGGGCCTCGCCTGGGGCCATTATCGAAGTATGCGTGTCACACAAACAAAATGCAGAATGAATGTTTGAGGAAGGAATAGAAACACTGCAACAGCAAAGAAGTGACCTGCCTCAGTGTGATAAAACCTGGATTTGAAGGTCATTTAAAAAAAAAACAACTATGAGTTTGGGCAAATTAATATTATTCAGCCAATTTTTTTCTTGTATTAAAATGGGTGTATGTTTTTATATTGTTTCTTGCCCAATATTATTCCCTTTTTCTTCTGGTAATAGATTTGGTTTTCTTTTGCTCTCCCATTCTCGGGCCGGATGATTAAGGTAGGCTGACTAAAGTAAAGCTGATATAATCCCCCCATTCCTCTAGGGATGGGCACAGGAATCACAGTAACTGGTTGAGGATGGAATATGAGATCCATTCTGTGTCCATGAGAATCGGGTCTAGGACTTTTTCTGGAAGTATTAGGAAAGATAAAGCCTTTTTTCAATGAGCTGGAAACTAAGAGAATGTGGGCTTGAGGACCCAGGTGGCCATCTGGTTACTGAGTAGGAAAAGCCTGAATGAGAAGTTAACATGAGAATTCGATACTGAGATACAGAGAAAGAGATGGATTCCCAAAGATATGAAACCCTGGATTCAGCCTTGCCTGAAGCCAGATAAAGATATTAAATACCTAGATCCCGCCTTGCCTGAAGCCAGTTACAGATATTGAACTCTTAGATATAGCCTTGCCTGAAGCTAGAAACCCTGATTCTTTAAATGAACCAACACATTTCTGCTTATGTCTATTTGACTTTTGTTTCTGGCCACTGCCTGATCCATCCAGCACCTAGAGCAGTATGCTGCTCCCAAAAATAGTTGGCTCCCAACAGATATACACTAATGTATGAAAGTGATTTTTGGAAGATTAACATTGAAATCCAATGGGTAGGCAGTTGGAACATATCCACCCCCACCATCCCCACTGAGACTTTCTGAACCCTAAAATTCTGTGGTTGGCTGCTTCCCAAAACACCTCTTTGAGGCTTCTCCTTTGAACTCATGTCCAGAATATTCAGGGATGGCTTAGGCAGCTCTCGCCTGTTCATTCCTCACATCCCCAGACTCACTGCAGTGTAGGTGGGCCAAACTCATAAAACTCTATCTCTCAGCACCCTCAGGCACAGGAAGTTGGCCCAAAGAAGTTCCAAAAGGAGAAAAAAATTCACCCAGCATATAAGACCCAGAGCAGGAAGCAAAACTAATGAAAAAATGTCCCCAGCTTTAACAGGAAATTATTTTCACTCCACCTCTATAAAAAGTAACAGATTTGACCCCTCGCCTCTCCCCACCTCCTTCTCAGCTAACCTCCCTTATAGAGGCGATGGGAGAGCCAGGGCCAGACTGCAGCAATGAGAGACGGACCCTTTTCCGTGAAAATATTCATCAGAAACCAGCTTGTCATAGCCAGAGGCTGCTGAGAGTAGTTAAGGCTAGCAGGTTGTTAAATTGGACAGTTTTGAGTGAAGAAATTTGTAGCAGTTCGTAGTGATCACAGAAGCAAAGCATTCTCTTTCAGGTGAGGAACTAGAGGCTCAAAAGTGTGTTCAGGCTGCTTTCCTCACTGTTTTAGGACTATTTACCCAGGGAAGTTCAGGTATTTTATGTGAAATATCTTGATTCAATTTTGAGACTATGTTAGAGGGGAAAGGTGAAGGGCTGAAGTGCAACCAATGGTCTGAGACCAACAAGACCCAAGCTGAGCCCCCTGAAGAATGTGTGCATCCTGCAGTTTTCTTCACAGCCCATGGCTAAATCTGGCTAGAATCTGGCTGGCCAGCCCAGAAAATAGGCTGTTGTCCACCTGTGGGGGGAGGGTGGGGAGTACTGTGAAAGAACAGCCTGGATTCTTCTCTGCTATGCAAAGAAAGAACATGCTCAGGTACGCATGTATTTACACATATAGAGAGACACTGACACACACTCATGCAAATAACTACAATAAAACATGCACTTAGACAAATAATCACAACGAAATGTGGCGAGTGTTATGGAGAAAACCAGAATGCACATAAGTTGTTGAGCAATCCACCTATGGCAGCCAGAAAAGCTTCACAAAGGTGGTGACTTCACAAGTTAAAGGAAGAAAGGGAATTTGGCCAATATCCGAAGGTAGGGGAAGACTTTCCAGGGAAAGCATAGAGTGAACACAGAGCCCTGATACAATAGAACAGAAAATATGGCTGGACAGTGCCAGAATATGCCAAGGCTGAGGCCAGATCATCAAGGGTTTGAAACATCAAGCTTTTATCTTGTCTGCAGGCCGAGGGAGCCATTTACAAATGTTAATGGAGGGAGAGAGGTAAGGTGTTCGGATCCGCATCTTATTTTCCAGATCTTCCATCAGGGGAATCTGAGTAACAAAGGTTAGATGACTTTATCTGGGTCATAGGGAGAATAATAGAAGCCAAGTTTTTGCTGGTTGGAAGTGAAATGCCAAATATCTACTTCCTGCTTGCTGCTTAATTATTAGAGACAATATTTGTCATGTAGAAAAAGTTAATTATAATCAGACTGGAAATTCATGTACCTGAAAATCTTTAGAAGGGAAAAATGTAGGGGAAGGAACAAGATAGAATAGCAGATACAAAACAATTCTTATCAGTCTGAATCTGTTTTACATTTCATTCCAGACTCTGCAAATTAACACCAACACAATGAATCTCTGTAAATTAATGAGAGTAACAGCGGGAAAGAATCAATCAGCCACTCTTGTTCCAAAACCCTCCTAGGTAATAACCTGAAATGAACCTCGGAGTCATGACCCCAGACTAATAGCCTGCTTCATACTCTTTGAACAAAACAATTAAATAATCACATTCCTCATGGTCCAACTTCCTGAGTATATTAATTAGATTAAAACGCAACTTGTTAGGATCTCTTGAGAGGGAGGGGTTTGCTGAATGCCTTTCCTCTCGCCCTCCAACTTCCAGTGGCATGTCCTGCTTTCCCATAGAGGGAGCCTGTGCCTGCCTACACTTGACGGTATTCCTTCTAGAACTGGTGCCCTCACCCCTTCTCTCACCGGGACTCCACCCCTGAGGGCATCCTTCCTCCTCTCTGGACAAACACCTGCCTTTCCAATTGGATTACAAAACCTCTTAAAATATCAAAGCCAGTTGACAACTCTACTTCGCTCAATTTGAACATTCCATCCCTCTGTGCAATCCATCCATCCACCCATCCATCCAATCTTTTTGAGAAATGAGCTCAAATTCTGGTTTTGCTACTTTTTATCTCTGCAATCCTAAACAAATTATGTCATCTCTCTGTGGATCAGTTCCTTCATCTGTAAAATGAGAATGATAACAGGCCCTACCTTACGTGACATCCTAACAGCCCGGGGGGTGGAGGGGGGTGGGGGTGCGGTGACCACAGCCAGGCTGGGGAACTTCTTGCCAAGGTTTCTGCACCTGCTGCCTCATGTCTCGCAGGGCTCCTCTGATTTACCCCAAAGCTTTATCCCCTCACTTCCGGCAGATTTCTGCCAAGTGATCAGCCTCTTGTGATGGTCGCACCTACAACAGCAACATCCACGGCACTGTATCAGTCTCTGTTCTCCTTCCTTCTGCTATTTTTCTTCATAACACTTATCACTAGCTGGCGTTATAGTATGTATTTGCCCTTCTCTTTGTTTATACCACTTGTTCTCAAAGTGTGGTCCATGGAACCTGAGCTCTTGTTAGCAATGCAAATTCTTGGGCCCCATCTTGACCTAGGAAATCAGAATGTCTGGGTGTGGGGTCTAGCCGTCTGTGTCTGCAGGTGATTTGGATGTTCACTAGAGTTTGAGAACCATGGGTTTATAGTTTGTCTCCTCCAGGGAATGACAGCTCCTTGAAGCAAGGATGTTTTCCATTTTCTGTTTACTGCTATATCCCCAGCACTTAAATCCACATCTGACACACGGTAGGTGTTTAGTCAGTAGGTGTTGAATGAATGACTACATTTCACTTGGAGACTGAGCCAAAATCAGTACCCAGCCAGCTCTCTCTCATCTAGCTCCATTTCTTTCATGACCTGGCTGCAAGATACTATTTTAATGTAAAAAACTTTAATCATTTGTATTCAAGTTAAGGGACAGTGGCTTTGGGGCACCTGGGTGATTCAGTCGTTAAGCGTCTGCATCGGCTCAGGTCATGACATGATCCCAAGGTCCTGGGATCCAACCCTGCATCGGGCTCCCTGCTCAGCGGGAAGCCTGCTTCTCCCTCTCCCATTCCCCCTGCTCGTGTTCCCTCTCTCGCTGTGTCTCTCTCTGTCAAATAAATAAAATATTTTTAAAAAAGAGGCAGTGGCTTTTTTTCTTTTGGTGCATATATATATGTATACATATACATATATATAATGTATTTTTACTATAGAAGATACTTAAAAATGCTAGCATTTATATAGGAAGAAAAAACATGCATACAGCATCATCATTTGAGCATTCGTTTATGTCGAAGCTGGTTTCTCAAGAGACCTAGAAAGGAGTTGGATAAAAATCCAGTTGTAGCCGATTTTTGCATGAAGTGAAGAAACAAGAATCCTCATACTGGTGAGAAGATGTCTGTATCCACCACAAATAGCTCAAACATACCAATGGGAAAGGAGGAGGGAGGGAGGCAGAGGTTGAAGACAGAGACAGAGGGGATGGAGGCAGACTCTGGCACGATAGATCTATGGCCTTATTTTTTCCCCGGAAGAAGCCATGGCCAGTTGAGCACCAGAGCAGCAAGCCCCTTCGTGTACTGCCCTTGCCATCCGTCAATGGAGCGCAGATGAAACATGGATGGCCCATTAAGAAGCCAGAGAGAAGAGAAGCAGAGAGCTTTCACTCGGAGAAGGCTAAAGGCAGAGGACTAGAGCACTCTGTGTGGTGGCCTGGTGCTCCAACAGCATCAAATCCATTCCTGAAGAAAGGATTGGCGAAACCACGTCTGTGGTTAAATGTTCGGGTGTGTGTGGAGGTGGGGGGCCAGGGTGCAATGAGGCTACAGGTCATTTTATCAAAGGACTGAGAAGCACATTAGCAAAGGCTAAAAGCATCACAAAATATAAAGCAGTTTGATCTAAACCACATGAAATATTTCCCTTCTTCCCAGTGTTTAATCTGAGCTCCTTGCATAAATAGCAACAGCAAGCAAAGTGTTGTTTTCTTAGGCTTTACTGTTAGTACTTTAAACTAGGCATAAAATTCCATTTTCTTCAGTCACTATTATATTATTTTAAATAATGGTGTGTGGAAAATTCTTGGTGTTGGGTCTTTCTATCAAGGATAGCCTAGGTTCTGCTGAGGTAAGGAATCTATTCCTTTAGGATGACTTATTTAAACAAGGTTTACTTTTTGCTCAAGCTACTTGTGCAGTGAAGTTTGGCGGGGGGAGGGGGGAAGGGTGATGCCGTGCCCCACATAGGGACTACAAGGCCCCAGGTGGGTTCTCCAACATCCCAACAAGACTAATGGTTCAAAAAATGCTGCATGTATGTATTCAGTGTTGCCAAATCCTTCAAGCCTTCCCATTGCTTGCAACACATGGCCAGACTCAAGCTAGTATTGAGACTCTGGCCTCAAACATCCTTTCCAGATTGATTTGGCTTATCCTCTTGACTGAACCCACTATTATAACCCAAACACTCAACACCCCTTCAAATACCTGCCTAGCAACCTCTCCCTACCTTTAAAGGATGACTTTGGTTAATGCTATATTGAATACAATAACAGTACATCAGTAGAGCAAGCTTGACAAAAAGTTGATAGAATACTTTTTCCAATTATTAAATATTTTTTTAAAAAAGGATGACTGATTTTGTGCCTCTAGTTTATAAGGGGGACAGAAGACCAGTTTCATCAAAGATAAGGAGGCTGACTCTAAGTAGAGTTTATATCTCAAAAGAAACTGGGTTGATAGCCAGTAAGCCACTATGCTTCCTGATACCCTGCCTCCCTTTTCTCTAAAGGATAATGTCCCCATAGCAACCACACTCCAGACAACAGCCCTTCTCTCTTTGACTTGGGAAGGTGGAGAGAAGGGAAATGAAATAAAGTAGCAATTATTCAGCTACTGAGCGCCAGGCCCTTTGCTATCTACCTTTCATACAGCATTCACTCCATTCATTCTTGAAATATAAGAAGTGTTCTTTTGCTTTATAGAACACAGGATTAAAGCCCAGTGCATTTTAGCGATACAAACAAAACCAAACAGCTAATTGATTCTCAGACTCGGGTTTGTCCAGTTTTCCAGGTAACGCCAACTCTATCACACCATTGTGACTCCAAGCGTGGACCTCATGGGCGCCATCTGGAAGCTGGTTAGAAATGCAGAGTGTCAAGGCCTTCTCCAGACCTGAGTCAGAATCCGCATTTCAACCAACTCCCCAGGTGACTGAGAAACACTGTGCTATGTGGCATGACCTTCGCTGCCTATGAGAATCACTTGGAGAGTTTCAAAATGATCCCCATTCCACTCCAAACCAATGGAGTCAGAATCTCCATCAGTGGGCCTAGGACATCCCTGTATCTTTAAAGCTGTCCCCTATCCAATGATCTTAATGTGTAGTCAGTATTAAGAAAAACTTGTGTGCCATATGGCATCATTATGGAAAAAATCTACTAACCCTTCTTCTAAGAACTAGAACCCTCTTACTACAGGAGGCTTGGGACACCCAAACAGAGCTTACTGATCTGTGTTATGCTCTGAAAAGAAAGTCTAGCATGCCGTAGAACTACAAGCACTGTTTGTTTCTGTGAATATCATTCTGAGGGATGTCAGTTTTCCAAATTCAGCTAAATACATTAAAGTCAAATACTTCTTGGCTTTTCACTCATATCACAGAGCTATCTGAAGAGGGGACTGGTGAAATCGTGTTTTCTAAACATTTAACTCCCAAATTATCAAAATACTAGTAAATGCCAAAAAGGTCTTTAAAGCCCCATTCCTTTTTAGCAGAAATGACACTTGTTGGAGGGAAGATGGTAATAATAGTTTGCAAACTAAAATAATTGAAGCTTGCAAATTAAACACTTAAAGCCATAATGGCTTTCAATCTCAGGATAATAAGATGGAGATAATGTTTATTCTTTTAGCATCTGAAACGAGGAATCTCCTAGGGAAAGACCAGTTGGTATAGTGAAAATGCATAGAAAAATGCCCCCTTGATGTAGGTGAGTTCCTAAAGGATGTAGTTAGGACTGATGTTATAGCTTTGGATATAGGGAATGCTTCTGCTTTATAGGAGACAAAGATAGCAAGATGAAAGAGTGAGAGAATTCTGTGATTCTGTGTGCTTGGTGATGTGGCCCCTCCCAATGAATCAATGAATTCCCGGCCAATGCTCACTGTGATTGGGTTTATTTAGAAAGTGATAAAGAGGCTTATTTCTACTTTTAGGCTTACACAGGACCGATTCAGAGGCAGGAGCTGAAGATAGAATTGTTAGCTCTTGGGCATTTGCTAAAATCTCGGAGAAGACTTTGGACATCCCTGAGCTATGGAATTTAGAAGATTTGTGGAAATTAGTCCTAGAAAAACCAGGAGACAGCCTGGTACATCAGGCAAGCAAGTTGTTTTCTCCCTTGGATTACCATGGTAACATTTGGAAATTTTGTTGTTAGTTAGTAGATCTCATCTCCACCAAATGGAAAGCTTCAACTCCCCAAATAATTATGCAGATTTTGAAATAGTCAAAAGTTCACAAGGCATTCTGTGTTATGGACTTTTATGTAAAATAGGGGCATTTTCAATGGGTCCCCTTCCTCAGGGACCACTTTCTATTGTGCTTTGTTTGTTAAGACCACATGAGCTTGTCAGTTTCCCTTATTTGCTTTGTTTAATGAGCCTTGCTAGTATCTGGTCTCCACCCAGGGATAGACCTACCCAGGTCATTGGCATCACATGAACCACTAATACCATTTGAGAAGGAAAAAAGTCTCCCACTCAAAGCTCGCAGAAGCACAAAGAAACAGACGTAATTGAGAGCCAAGTTCCCGTATTTCAAGAGGGTTGAACATCAAGCCAGGCAAATTGCCCAAAGATACAGCGATAGAAAAAGATCAACAATAAAAGGTCAAAAACCACACAAATGAAAAAGTCTTAAGCTGTGTGATGGGTTCAGTTGTATCCCCTCAAAGATATATATACACATCTTGATCCTTTTCACCTCAGAATGTGACCATATTTGGGAATTGGGTCTTTGCAGACATAATTACATTAAGATGAGGTCATCCTTCATTAGCATGGGCCCTACATCCAGTGACTTTTGTCCCTTATAGAAGAGGAGGAGACACACAGAAGACAGCTTCGTGAAGACCTTGGCAGAGACTGGAGCAAGCCACAAGTGAAGAAACACCTGGATCCACTAGAAGTTGGGCAAGGCAGAGACAGATTCTTCCCAGACACTTCCAAGGAAACGTGTCCCTGCCAAAACCTTGATTGCAGACTTCTGGCCTCTGGAAATGTAAAAGAGTAAATATCTATTGTTGTAAGACACCCAGTTTGGGGGCCAGCCATTGTTATAGCTACCCTAGGAAACTAATTCAGGCTGGGGGTGAAATTTGGTAAACTTGCAGGCAAACACACCTCGATGTAATCAGGTTATATCCATTCAATTGTATTTCTTTGACTGCCCAGTTCAGGGATCCCATAATACTCATTATACTGCATTGTAAATTTTCAGTTTTATATTCCAACCCTGGACACTATACTCTCGGATAACAGAGATCAGGGTTATCTTGCTCAGATCTCATCCCCAGCAGCAAGCCCAGTGCCTGCCACATAGTAGGTTTTCAATAAATTTATCCAATGGAATCAGTGGGTTGACCTGGGTCACAGGTAGAGGGAAGGGCAGAAGGCTGGCCCAAAGCTGAGTTTCCCTGCTATTGAAGCAGAAATTTACTGATTAAAATACCCACCTTCTAACACCGGCTCTGTCTCTCTCACTTCTTTCTGCCTGTATTTGGATGCAGCGATCTGCCTGTGGAAGGAGAGAATGATCTGCAGCGTGTGTGTGTGTGTGTGTGTGTGTGTGTGCGCGCGTGCGTGCGCATGTACTTGGGTAAGGCTGACCTCTCAAAGGACCCCTGCACTGCTAGGTCCAGAGGGTTACCACATTTGCACTGATACCCTCCAGGATCTGTAACCTGGATGCTGCCAGGCATTGGGATTCTTCATCTTGACTATATGCAGGTCTCTCCCTTTCCAAAGCCAATGGGTCTGAGGGATGAGAGGGTCTCTCCCAGGGGCTCTGTCGGCCTGTGCTGCGATTTTGCAAGTCTAGCAAGAACTGGCTTTCATTGCAAGCACGTCTCAAGGATGGAGACTTTTAGAGGGGAAAGCAAATTTGCAAAGGAGAAAAGACTCTGAGAACTCCAGATAATAAATGGGGTTTAAAACAAGTTTTATCTGCCTCCTTTTCAACACTCTGCCCCAGTCCAACACCATTAATTCTGTGCCTGGTTAGTGGAATTAAGCACCAATAAACACAGTTCATAATAAATAAAATACAGGGGATTTTTGTTTGTTTCCTTATAATATCCTCTTCATGGTTGCCACAGAAAACTGAGGGTTAATAAATCAATAGTTTCCTCAAACAGGACAAGGTTGTATCAAAAAAAAATAAGGGGTACATGTGCTCAGCACACAGAAGTTGTGAGCTGATAATGGCCAAGTTGTGCCCTTGTACAGATGTGATAAAGCATAGCGGTTTCTTCAGCCTGGCTGTGGATCTTGATTCTTCCATCTGGTGCTGGTACTACCCGAGCAGAAGAGACTCCTCAAAACTCCAAAGGGTACCTTGGTGTAGAAGAAGAATAACATGTGGTTATAGCAACTTAGTCTTTATTAAGCAATCACAAATGATTTTCACATTGTAAAAAAATATCAAGTCATAATTGTATGTAGAGACCAATAGAATATTATATATAGATGTCTCTCATATCCTTGGAAACTACATTTCTCTCTTTCTAGATTTATAAATATACAACAAAGCCAGAACATGGTGATACATACAGATATGTGTATCGTGCACAAATGTCTGTGTGTGGGTGGGTGTGTATAATGCTTTCCTTATAACTGACCAACACCATCTTTGCTTCAAAGCAATATTCCCTCTAATAAAATAAACACATGCTCAAAATTAACATCGATTCACTCAGGATTATATTGAATATCCAATGAGTTAATGCATGTAAATACACAGAAGAGTGCCTGGTGCATAGAAAGAGTTCAGTGGAGGTCATTTCTTATTATGCTTGTTCAACTATTTATTATTTGTTCAACTAATTTGTTCATTATTTGTTCAACTAACCACAAGCATTCATTGAGCAGCTATTGTATTTCAAACACAAGGGGGACGCCTGGGTGGCTCAGTCGGTGAAGCGTCTGTCTTCGGCTCAGGTCATGATCCCAGGGTCCTGGGATGGAGTCCCACCCACATCGGGCTCCTTGCTCAGCAGGGAGCCTGCTTCTCCCTCTGCCCCCTGCTCGTGTTCTCTCTGACAAATAAATAGTCTTAAAAAAAAAAAACCAAAACCACAAGGAATAAGAAAGAAGCCACCTCCTCTCTCAGAGTTTAAAATCTAGAGGAAAGACAAGCACTAATCATTATCACTCTGTCTAATCCATGTAATCCAGAAGATGTGCAGTCTCACCATGAGAAGAGATTTGTACTGATACTCAATATAATCACACTCCGGGCCTCTTTCTGAAATACGGGTGCCCTAACAAGGGCAGATTTATGTTGACTTTTCATATGGAGAGGCATATAAGCCAAGAATTTGTACTGGCTTCCTGCCATTCTTGTCGGACATGTCTCTATTTTTGATCCTTGCCAGCATCTTCGACTCCTTTAACAGCCTTCTGCAATTCAACAGAGCTTTTGTCAATTTCTCTCCATTCACACATCTAATAGCATCATAAAGAACTTCATCATCGATGTTGAAAATTCATCACACTAGCTTATTTGAACTTTCCTTCTCCTCCCTGACTCCTGCAGGCATCACATCCATGCCATTTCTGGAACATTTCTATCACGGTCAGCTGGAGCCCCTCCACTTCTGAAACAAGTTTTCTCATATCTAAAATCTTAAATGTCATCCTTTTGGTCTCTGGTCTCTGACCATGACTCCCCCCTCCCACACCCCCCCTCTGAGATTTCTTCTGGCCACATTTTTTTTTCAAGACTTTATTTATTTATTTGACAGAGAGAGAGACACAGCGAGAGAGGGAACACAAGCAGGGGGAGTGCGAGAGGGAGAAGCAGGCTTCCCGCGGAGCAGGGAGCCCGATGCGGGGCTCGATCCCAGGACCCTGGGATCATGACCCGGGCTGAAGGCAGACGCTTCACCGACTGAGCCACCCGGCGCCCCTCTTCTGGCCACATTTCCACCAAGACTGCTCTTTGGCTTCATGTGGTCCTCTGCCTCTGAAAGTTTCTCTTCGCTCCAGAAAAATTCCTATCCCTTTCCTAGTTTCCCGTCAGCCCACGTTGAACCTGGGTCCCTTGGTGCATCTCTAGTGAATCCTTAATGTCCTTGTGCTACATTTTCTTTTGAATGCCAGGTATCATGCAATACTGAAGAAGGTGTCACAGCCCTGTGGCCTGGCACCATCACAACTGCATACTCTTGGAAGAGATCAGCCAATCACACAGTGCCACATGGGGATGCCTTTGTGTATTTCTGGTCAGGTTGTCCCTCATTCCTCCTGCATCTTTGCATCGCCCCAAAAACCCGTATGTTGAAACCCTAACCTTCAATGTGATGATATTTGGTGATGGGGCCTTTGGGAGCGAATTAGGTTTAGATGAGGTCATGAGGGTAGGGCCCCCATGATAAGATTAGTGTCCTTATGAAAAGAGGAGGAGACTTGCGCTCATTCTCCCTGTGCAGTGTGGGGCCACAGCAAGGAGACGGTTGTCTGAAGGCCAGGAAGCAGGCACTTTGCAAACCCGAAACTTCCAGCAGCTTGATCTCAGATTTCCTAGGCTCTAGAACCGTGAAAAAGAAATGTTTTTTTTTTTGTTTGTTTGTTTAAGCCACCCAGTTTATGACATTTTGTTATACCAGCTCAAACTGACAGATACTCCCCCACCAATCTTCTCAAATTTTCTCCAGCTTCTTTAAGACCTCTGCTACAACCTCTTCATCTTCCTCCTCCTCCTTCTTCTTCAGTAGGTTTTTGCTTCCTTCTTTTAAGATCAGAATTTCATCCAGGTCGTCTGATTCATTTCACCCTTCATATTCAAAGATGAGGGTTCACAATAGTGTTTGCATGTTATATGTTGATTACTGCAGAATATGTTCTCCAGACCATACCTTTCTCCCTTTTGTATATCTCCACCGGTATATCCCAAACTGTGCATCCAACATTTAATCTGGTGTCACCTCATAACCTTTCTTCTTCTGCTTTCTTCTATGCCATGTGACCAACCCTGGATGCCATTAGATTCCGGATGCTAAAGAACCAGATTGACTAGTAGAAATTCTTGTCTGATATATTCAGACTCTTATCAAGGGATATAACTACGTAAGAAGTAAATGCAAACCTTTTGGTTCAAAACTTCCCATTCTATTAAGCAATGATGGGATGATAAACACATCATATACCAGCATTTGAGTTGTGACGAAAGAAACCATTGTCCATCAGCCAACACTTGGATCAAGGATACTGCATTCTGCTATATTAAGGCAGAGTTCTGCCATCAGTTGACCATGTGGCTTTGCAAAGGTTATTTCTACTTCTCAGACCTCTGTTCAGTCGTGTAGAAGTTAAGGGAGTTGAACTGGATGATCTCTGAAGTTTTCTTTCAACCTAAAAATTCTTCTTTCATTGTTATTTCCACCATTTTAAATATTTGGTAGAGTGTTTACTGTGTGTTTTACACTGTAGAAAGTCCTGTGGGAAAGCGGAGAACATACAAAATGACACTGGGGGTTTTTAATCCCTGCACTTGGGGTAGAAACGCAGTTAACTGGAGCACAGTGAGGAAATGTTCATTCTAGTTGTAACTCTTCCACTAACTTTTTGAATGTGTGCGGGTGAGGTATTCATTCGTTTTTCTAGAGCCTGCCTCCGTTTTTCCTTCTGCAAAGCGAGGATACTGAACCGTTGATCTGTAAGGCCCCTTTGAGTTCTGGGAGGCCATTGTCTAGTTACAGGGAAAAGATGAAGACATCAGTTAATTCAAGAATAAAACACAGTGGTACAAAATTATCCCTCACAAGCACTGAGCTGCTTCTGGTGAGGATACAGATGTGGAGTAATTTATGCAGCCACCTCTTTGAGAATGCTTGCTTAAACTCCATGGGAGCTGAGCCAGCTCTTCAGTGTCTTCACTCAATGGCTTGTCAGTTCCTCTTTTAATAGTAACATTGCACCCTCAATGAAGTGCTAAGGCATTTTTTCCTGGCAAGATGAAAAGAGATGGTCATGGAACTGGCACAGCTCTGGGCTGCAGACATCCTTCCAAATCTCTTTTCTTTGAGGAGCCAAATGATTCATTCAGGAAATGTATGAGTGCCCAGTGCAGAGGAAATTAGGAAGATTATCTCCCCTGACCTCCCTCAATTTCCCCCATTCTCTTGATGTTTGCTTTTGGGTAGCTCTCAAAAGGTTTATTATCCAACCCCTCAAATTTTCTTTCGGGAGTGGAGGATATAAAAATCAAAGTCCAATTAATGCAATGAATAGAAGCACCTCTTCACTGGTGAAAACTTAATAGTATTGGGGAATATATGGAAAATATACTGTTCAAAGGTATGGCTGTCTACAGAAGAGGTGCTCCACCTTCTGCCCTTAAAAATCTCCTCCCTATCCTGACATATGTCTGGTAGCTTCCTGTTGCATTGAGCTTCCGGGCCAAAAAAACTCAGCTTCAAAAGCCTACATGAGCTCACTTCCCTCAAATTTCCTCTTGTTCCTGCCTCCTCACCCCTCAGCCACCAAACCCATGCATTCCTTCACCAGACTTCGTTGACTGTCTAAGAGACAACAGGCGGTCATAGCAATAGCATAAAATGAGGGGACTGGCATTCACGGTCTGTGCCCAGACTTGTTAACTGTGGGATCCTGGTAGAGCTTTTCTTGGCCTGTGTTTAAATCTCCCCCTCTGTAATGTTTTATTGCGCTGCCCAGAATCAGTCAACCCTGTACAAACTGGTACGACTGGTAATGAGTCTAATTGACCAGAAACTTGATGAAGATACAGACCCTGGTTCCTTTATCTCTGTATTCCTAGCGTCTGGCAAATGCCTTATTCACAGAAGGTATTCACTATAAATTAGCAGAATGAACAATTTAATGGTTAAACCTGAGTCCTCCCATCCTGCTACGACTAAAGCTGCTGAGAGCTTGGGAGAGACAGAGTGGGGCACAGATGGAAGGAATTCCTCCAGTGCAGCAGCAACACACATGCGCGTGAGCGCGTGCATGCGCGCACGTGTGCGCGCGCGCACACACACACACACACACACACACACACACACACACACACACTAGAGGCTCATACAGGTTCTCCACAGACTGGAAAGTGGCCTTTGCCATTTCGCCCATATCCTGTAGATAATCTTTTTTTTTCCTTTATAGTAATCGATCCTTATGAATAATTCCTTTTCCATCAGTTTACATAAGGATAAAGAAGGTTGAAGATAGACTTACGGTTGCAATTACCTGGGACTCATACCCCCCTCGGGAGGAGTCTATGAGGAACAAAATGCAAATGATCATGGGAATTATGAAAAGAAATCTAGCAAAAGGGAAGCTATCCAAGCCAGCTGGGCCACTTCCCCTTGGGCTTGTCCTAGAGGTTAAACCACCTTAAACACAGAATGCTGCCAATCTGAGTCCAAAAAATGAGGTTCCCTCCCAGATATCAGATAACTGTAATAACTGACCACAAGCTACCTCAACATTATGGAAAAAAAAAAAAAAAACAAATTCTTCTTCTGACACATGTAACTTAAGCGTTGCCTTTAAAATCAGACAAGTCTGTGTCAAAACTGAGCCCTGCTACTTTCTTAAATAGTGTCTTCTGGAAAATCCCTTAACGTTCCTGAGCTTGAGTTTCCTCAACTGTAAGCAGAAGACAATACAACAATGATAAGTTTTACGGACAGTATGGTAGGGGAAAGTCAAGGTAGAGAATAGATAGGGTATTTATTAAACTCTACACTCTTATACGTGTTGATGATCGTGACATTGAGCCTTGGTCTTGCTTCTGGGGCCCTACACTCCAACTGGGGAGACCAGGTGAGGTCTCATGAAAAGGCAAGTCGAAATGCAAGGCAACATTGCAGGAGATGGCATGAGGCTGTGGCAGATTAAGTACTAAATGAATGGACAGAATCTATTAAGCTGTGTTTTCAGAACCCAGTGCTGTGTCTGGCTCTCAGGGAGCCATCGTTGCTTTAAGTAGCTGCCTAGGGGTCCATAAAATGTTTAAGAGCTCTGTCCAGTCCCACACAGAGAGCTTTAAAAGTTTAAATGGACTCTATCCCAACCTCAGGTTTCAGTTGAACATCTATGCAAGGATTCAGTTTAGTATCTTTAAGAGATTAAGGAGTCTCCAGGGGCCTTCCTACCAGTCCCAGAATCTTAATAGAGAAAAACACACTGGCTCCGTTTCAAAATTAAAGAGACAGATGCTCCAGAGTGATCTTACACTGACATCCAGAGCAGGTTGGATGTCCAGGCATGGCGCCAACACGTCTCTTATTTGGGAAATGAGTGCTTGGACATTGTCCTAACTTCCTGCCAAAGGATCACACAGCTTGATCCCTCGCAGACAAGAAGCCATAAGCACATAATTGACATTGTTGAGTGAGACTGACAAAGACGTATCTGTAACAGTGACATATTCATAAAGATTATTTATTGAGAGCTACTGTAGGCCGCAGACTGTGCTAATCCTTCTTGATACAATACTACTGACAAGAATGAGCAAGAGCTTTGCATACTCGGTATTTTATTTCTCATTTTTTTAGAGGCGGTAACGGACTTAGACATTACATGACTTGCCCGTGATTGCTTGACTAGTATGTGTCAGCACTCAGACTCTGGCCCAAGTATTTACAATAATATTTATTATTATAATAATAAAACTCTAAGTAATCATGATATCAATGGCAAGAAAAACAATCAAGTGACCAGCCACTGGGCTCAAAATTATGATTTAATCTTTATAACAATTCTGTCCCTTAGGTACTGCCATCCTTGCTCTACAATTGAGGAAAATGGGCCTTGAGGCTCTTTAAGTATCTTGCCATCGCTTATGTAACTAGTGAGGGCTTGTCTCACTCCCGAGCGTGTGCCCTTTACACTATTCTGCATTGCATTCAAAGAGAAAAGATAATTTACAGTCTCCTGAGGGAACAACTTTGCCATTTCAATCAAGAGCGGGCTCCTTGTAAGGCATGTGGGATTTGTCTGATGATGGTTGGGAGAAGTGGACTGTGAGGGCATGTCTGGGGAAAGGGCATGCAGTGGGAGAGGTCCTGCATTCAGAGGCCCTGCCATTTGGTTTGATGTTGAGGGTATTTGTCCAGATGGTTCTGCGGATATAGAGCAATGCTGTTTCACTTCTGCAGCTCCAGAGCTCATAGCTCGAGTGAGGTAGATGACCACCAGATGTGAAGAGGAAACCATGGGCTTGGGAGTTCAGTTCAGACCAGCGCTCACAAACCAGGGGCTTATTGCCAGACCTAGCTAACAGACAGATGGGTTTTATTTTATCAAGACTGTGTGAACAGAAATGGAACTGGTTAGCAACTTTAAAAATCAATAGTTTTACAAGAAAATCCAGATTCCAAGCTTCCTTCGGGAAAACAAACAAACAAACAAACTCAAAAGATCTGGTGTCTCTGGAGCCACACATTTGCATGGTGGTGGTCAGGCCTCTTGAGAAGGACATTGTAAGGCTGGGTCACCATTGCAAGTGTGAGGACCGGGAGGTTATTTCTCCCTGGGATCTTCATACTGATCATTCTTGAATAATCCATGATTATTCATTGGCTTTTCATCTAATTCTTTCTTCTGTGTTCCTTCTTAATTTCTTTTTGTTCTGTTTTGTTGTGTTGTTGTTGTTTTTTTTTTTTTGAAAGTCTTAATTTGGTGAGCCCATCAGCCAATAACATTTTTCAATTTTTAAAAACCAACCTATAATTTACATGCCAAAAAAAAAATCACCATTTATTTTATAGTTTGTGAGTTTTAGCAAGTGTATCCATACCACCACTATCAAGATACAGAAAAGTTCCATCAACCGAAAACAATTTCCCCTGTGCCTGCTTGTAATCAGTTCCCAGTTCCTGGCAATCACTGCTCTGTTTTCTTTTTTTTTAAAGATTTTATTTATTTATTTATTTATTTGACAGAGAGAGACACAGCGAGAGAGGGAACACAAGCAGGGGGAGTGGGAGAGGGAGAAGCAGGCTTCCTGCTGAGCAGGGAGCCCGATGCGGGGCTCGATCCCATGATCCTGGGATCATGACCTGAGCTGAAGGCAGACGCTTAACGACTGAGCCACCCAGGCGCCCCACTGATCTGTCTTCTGTCACTATAGTGTTGCCTTTGCAAAAATGCCACATAAATGAAATTATATAGTATGTAGCCTTTTTGAATATAACTTTTTTCATTTAGAATAAAGCATTTTGTTGAGATTTACCATGTTGTCATCAGTATCAGTAATTCTTTATTTTCTATGGTTGAATGGTATTTCATTTCATGGTTATGCCACTATTTTTTCATCCATGTATCAGCTGATGGTCATTTGGATTGTTTTTAGGTTTGAGGGATCAGAAATAAAGCCATTATAAGCATCAGCATGCAGGTCTTTGTGCAAACATAAGTTTTCACATCACTTGGGTATTTACCTTGGAGTAGGATTACCAAGTCACATGTGATATATGTGTCACTTTATGAAAAACTGTCAAATTAGTTTCAAAAGTAGATATTCCATTGTGGTTTCGTATCAGCAGCCTGTGAGTTTCTGTTGCTCTGCATCTTCTTGTCCTTGGGGTTGTCATGTTGTGTTTTTTTTTTCATTTGCTCGTTTGTTTCGCCATTCCAATAGATGCATTATAGTATGTCATTGTGGCTTTGTTGTGCATTTCCCTAGTTACTAACAAGGTTGAACACTTTTTATGTACTTATTTGCCATCTGTATATCTTCTGAAATAGAGTATCTATTCAAATCTTTTGCCCATCTTTGTTTGGGTAGTTCCTTTTGTTACTGTGGGTTTAAAGGGTTCTGGATATATTCAAGTCCTTTGTTAGTTACGAGATACACACACACACAAAAACCAGTCTGTGGATTCCTGTTCCATCCTCTTACAGTTTCCTTAGGAGAGCAGAAGTTCTTAATTTTGATGAAGTCCAATTTATCATTTTTTTCTTTTATGGACTGTGCTTTTGGTGTCCCATTGAAGAAATATTTGCCTATATTTGCCTAATCTTAGTTCACAAAGATTTTTTTCTAAGTTTTCTCCTGGAAATTTCACAGTTAGGTCTATGATTCATTTCAAATTAATTTTTGTATAGGGTGTGAGTAATGAATAGAGGTTTCTTTTGGCGCATGAAATATAAATGTTTCAGCTCAAAAGACTGTTCTTTCTTCATTGAATTGCTTTTGCACTTTTATAAAAAAATTATTTGATCATATATGTGTGGGTCTACTCCTGGACTCAATATTTTGAAATGAAGTATCTCCTACTTAAACATGACATTATATAAATATAGAGTCCAGATTTCACTGTACATCAAAGATAATAAGCCCCTCACAGAGGGGAGGATTTGTGGAATCTAAAACTTTCCATGAGGAACCTGTAGATTTTATAGACAAAATTAGAAAGAGCCTTACCTAGGTATTGGAAGATCTAAATCAGAGCACCAGTTCTGCTACTAACTTCAAGAACTTTTTTAAATTACTTCAATAGTTCTGTGCCACAGTATTGACAAAGATTATGTACCCAGTTTAGCGCGGTAAGTATACAAAAAGCAAACAGTGCCACAATTATTAAAATATGCTGTTGGATCAGGAATCCAACCAGGTGAGTGGAATCCTGAGACCTCATCCTCCTTCATGATCTGATGCTGACTTGCCAGGCAGTTAAGCTACAAGCTACAACCTTCTGAACCTCAATCTCCTTATGTATAAAATGGGGTAATTATGCCCTATCTGCCAACCTCAAAAGGTACTCACGAAGATGAAATAAAATCTCCTTGTGAACGTATGTTTAAAATACACCTTGAAGGAATAGAAAAAGTCTTCGTCTGACTGTGTGAAAAACAGGATGGTGAAAGGGTGTTTAAAATAACATCTGGGTAACAATTTGTCTTCTGTTTTGAAAAGTTTTAACTAAGTTCTTTCTAACCAACTTATGAAGACAAGTCCTAGACAGCAGATGGACCACTGAGTTTAGAAAAATGGAGATTTAGGTACCTGCCAGCGCAGTGGACTGAGATGGTGGTCTGTCTGCAGAAAGGCTGAGGATTAAGATATGACAGTGGGGACCCAGGAAGGTACTGTTAAAACATCAATGGAGGCATATTACAAATTTTAAGAGTTTATTTGAGCAAACATCCACGTGATTCAGGCAGCATCAAACTGGAAGTGGTCAGGAGCAGTGAGCCAACAGGATCCAAGGGAAAGGCTTTCCTAGAGGAGACACAGAAGTGAAGGAGGGGAATTATTTGACTGGCCATAGCTCAAATGGGTGCTTTATTTGGGAAAGGTGAGTTGGCTGTTTGTGATTGGTTGCCCTTAGGTTTTAATTTCTTAACCTGGAATCATTTAGAGGCTTAGGTTTTGGTTTGCTTATGTAGGCTGCTTGGGTGTTAGACACACTTCATTCTAATGGCCTTCTTGTGTCATTAATTTAACAGTATGAGGACATTATCCAGAAGGCAAAGGTCCAGATGAACTCATGGAAAAAAGTTCAAGGTAAACAAGAGAAAACAGGTGTCAGAACACATGTAGCATGTGTTGAAACCATGGTGAGCAGAAAAAAACGGGACTAATATTTAATATGTATTGAGTGTTTGCTACATTCCAGGTGCTGTTCTAAGCACTTGATCTGTGTTGACTGATTCAATCCTCATAACAATTCTATAAGAAAAGTACTAGTATTGCTTACTCTACCCTCATTGTTGATGAGCAACCAGAGCAGAGAGGTGAGGTAGCATACTGGGATTTGTCATTTACCCTTCCAGTAGTCCCCACTCCCTATCCTGCTCTGTGCCCCTCCACCAATATGTTTCCTTAGGCTTCCTTGCCCTTAGCTTCCAGATGGGCTCAAGGCAATACAAAGCTTCAGCAGGAGACCCGAGGGGGAATAATTTCTTCCCTAGCTTCCCTCTCTGTAGGGGCATGGGTTAACTTACTGCGTCCCTCAGCCTAGGGCCATGATTCCCTTTCTTTGGATAGTTCTCTTTGTCTCAAGGTGAATGCTTCCTCCCCTGTCCCTTCAGGTGGTAAAGTAGTAACCATGGGGTGTCACAGAATAACTTGTGACCTTCTTCCTCCCAGCTCATATTTTGTAAAATGTCTATCATTAAGTTATGAGTTATCCAATTTGTGTATGTCTTCTCTTCCTTGACCAGACCCCAACAGATAAAACTAACTGGTCCAAGGTGATCCTGCTAAGAGAGCAGGGATTCAAACCTGGGAACCTGATACAAGAAGCCGTCCTGCCTCTGAGAGAAAAAATCAAATTCAAACTGGCTCTCACTTGGTGCCTGAGGGCAAGATGATACTGTTTTTTCATCCCTGAAGCAGGCAAATATTAATCCTGACTATGATGAAGGTACTGTGTTAAGTGCTGAGCAGAGAAAACTCAGCAAAATTCTTCTTTCAAAGGCCTCGTGGACTAGTTATGTAGAGAGATAATTTCAATATGAGATCATAGGAGAGGAATATATAACGCTTTCTGGAACAAAGCAAAAGAACATGGTGGCTAGAGAAAGCTTAGAGGGTATGTGACATTGTATAAACTGATTTATGATCCCCTGAGCTGTTTGGACAAGGGTTTCTGAATGCAAAATTTTGCTCAGAGAAAGGTGATTATTTTATTTTAATGTAATAAGATCTTTCTTAGGTCGTGACAAATATAAGTTTTTTTGAAGCTATGAAATAAATACAAGCAAAAATAAGATAATCAAAATCCACCCAAATCATACTGAACAACCTAAACATTTTATGAATATTTGAATATCCTTCATATATAAATGATTATACAGGGTATAATGTTTTGTACCCTGCCTTTTTCATTTTAAAATGTTTGTTGATTCCTTTAACATTGAGTTATTGTCATGTTACTATAGCAGCTATTATAGTTTGCCTGCAAAATTCCTTTTGTTTTTAGTTCATTATTTAACATATGATTTAATTTGACAGGAGCCCAACTTTCTCTGGAACATATCCTCAGAGTTAGAGAAGTTCTGCCAGTATTTCAGGAAAATTTCCATGAAGCAGTGTCTACCTAAGACAAATGTTTCCATCACAATAAATTATAGGGCCACACAAATATCAAGCAGCTTCTAATTCTGTTTTGTGATCTAGTAAGACAGGGCAAATCATTCGTTTACACAATATTTGTTCCTGGATAGCCCATTCCTTGGAAGCCTATAATATTCCCATATAGGAAATGGGGAAGGTTCATTGGTTCAACCATTGGCTTGTCATCTATTCATTCCTTCACTTATTCCTTCATTCATTCACCTCATTTATTATGATGTGCTCTCCACAATTCAGGTTCTGGAATGGCTTTTGATTGTTCTGGCCCTATTGAGCCTAAGCTTGAGTTTGCTTGTGATATGTTTTTCCAGTGCTTGGACAAGTAGACTTGATTCTGGAAAAGTCTACGTCATCAGGCACCAAACACTTGAAGCATTTCAGACTGCACACCATCTCACCCATGTTGTGCCCCCCACTCTCCATTTCTCTTCTGCTCCTAGCACTCATCTGTCACAAATCTGTCAACAACAACAGTAAAAGGAGATAATTCTTTATGTCTTTCTTTGGTAGCAAGGCTACTTTTTAAATAACCTTAAGATTAAAGAATTTTTGAATGTCTGCTTGAAAGAACAAGAATGTTGCGGTGTTTCATAGGCTAAAGCGAACTCCAATGTCAAGAAATACATAAGACACTAAAATAGTTTTCTTATTTCCTTGCTATGGTGGGCAGAATAAGGGATCCCCACAGACGTTCATGTCCTAATCCTCAGGACCTATAAATATGTTAAATTACATGGCAAGGGGAGAGTTAAAGTGACTAATCCTTTGATCTTGGGTTGGGGAGATTATTCTGGATTATCTGTCTGGGTACGGTATAATTACAAGAGTCTTTATAAGGGAAAGAGTCAGGAGCGTAAGTGATGTAATGTGAGAAAATTGTGGCATTTGCTGGCTTCAAAGATGGAAGGAAGCCACAAGCCAAGGAATGTGGGTAGAATTTTGAAGCAAGAAAATAGACTCTTCCCTAGGGTCTCCTGAAGGCAAAGTGGCCTTACATCTTCATCTAAGCTCAGGGAGACCCATTTTGGACTTCTGACCTCTAGAAGTATAAGATAATTAATGTGTGTTGTTTTAAGCCACAAAGCATGTGGTATTTTGTTTTAACAGCAATGGGAAATGAATACAGTTGTTTACTGAGAATTTGGTTTTAACCATGAATTATTATGACTTTTATAAATTTTTTTCTGTATCTATCAAGGTATTCATTTACCTTTACTCCTTTATTCATGAGGGTGGTGGGTTACCTGGACAGTGAGCTGGTAACTTAACCTTGTGTTATTTGGATTTCCATTATTGTGTTCATCCATTTTACAGAAGACTGGATTCAATTTCATAATATTTTGTTTGGGAATTTTGCATCTACGTCATGGTCTTTGTCTCCTTTAGTAACCAGTTGAAACTTCTCTGTACATAATCTATTATTGGCAGATATTGTGAATGTCAATAAAGTGTAAAAGTAAGGAGTTGGGGTTTTGCCAAGACTTGAATCCTATCCTATCCATACATATTGCCTGAGTTGGGGCTAGGTGTCTAGCCCATCTCTATACCTCAATATCCCCCACCTAAATTAGGTAGTAACAAGGGAAATCCTAACTCTAAGGATCATATGTATTATATGAGATAGTCCAAGCATTCAGCATAGTTTCTGGAACTTAGGAAAGTTAAATATCTATTATTATGAATATGAATATTATCAGTATGAGGAAGAAATTCAAACTAATTTTCAACTGTTAGACAAATTTGTCCCAGCAATTCATGACTGATACTCTATTCCCCTAATCTCTATTTGAAACTTTCTCTTAGAATTTAGGATAAAAGGCTGGCTGATGACACTTTGTACACCTGTTTCAGTTAGAAACCTGATGTGGAGAGGAAACTGAGAAAGCACATTTTTTTCCATAAAATCTTGTCAAAACCCTTTTTTTGGTGGAACCTTCTATCTTTGGGGGAAGGAGTGGCTTCTTTCAGGTTTCCTGAACCCCTCCTCTTGAGGGTAAGCCAGTCACCTGGTGAGTCACCCCCATGGAATACACCTTCACTATTTGATGCAAGAGATCTGAAATTATAACATTGACTGCTAGAGTATTGCTATCAACTTCTTTCCCAGCCTCGTTTCACTTTTATGCCTTCATCTTGATTTTGAAATCTGTGTTGGAGAAAAATAAACATAGTGTGGTCATACGATTCCTCGTTTAGCACAGCAATCCCACGGTGATACGGGAAGAGAATGGACATAACAATAAGGGTTAGATTCAGCTTCATAACATAGAAAAAACAATTTAACAGTGGCTTAAATCAAATAGATCTATTTCACTCCACAGAAAAGTCCAAAATTAGCCATTCCAGGTCTTATATATCAACTCTGTGGTATCAGGAGCTGGGCTTCTTCTATCTTCCGTCTTTAGCATGTGGTACAAACTCGGGATTCAATGTGGCTGCCTGAGCTTGTTATCCATGTCCACCTTGCAAGCAGCAAAATGGAAAATGGAAAAGAAGAACTCACCCCTCCTTTTAAGAAGAATCACCCAAAGTGACAAAAACATTTCACTTGCATTTCAATGGAGAGATCTGAATTACATTGTCATCATTGACTCAAAGAGAGACAGGAAAACGGAGTCCTTTAGTGAGGTAGCTCTGTGATCAGCTGTAAGTGAAGGTTATGAAGGTCCCTAATAGCAGCACCTCTATACTTATTAACACCCAGATCTTCCAGAATTGCCCCTTATTCCAGTGCATGGCTCGAGGCTCAAAATTAGGAAGGATGGATATTACCTGTTCCCATTTTCTTCTTTCTTTTTTTTTTTTTAATTAAAAACAAGTACATGCAATTATTTCCAAAACAGGGATAAACAATAGTTCCAAGGATGCTAAAATGGCACACAAAGCAAAGCAAATTGTTCTCTTTCCTGCTCGGATCCTCAGACCCCAACTCCAGAGCATCTCCTTTTTCAATATTTTGTGTATTCATCTAGAAATTTTTTAACCCATGGAAGTGTACTCCACACCCTTTCTGACCTTTGTGTTTTTGTTTAAATAACTTGAGTAGGATGTGTTCTTTAAGGGCCAGTTAGAACTCAGCTATGGAACTCTTTTGCTCTTGTACATCTTCTTCCCTTTGATCTTTAAACATCTTTCTATTTCCTGATCATTGTCTGTTCAAATTTTCTACTTCTTGTTGAATACAGTCGGGGTAATTTCCCCTAGATTTATAAATGTGCTATGGAGTCTCATGAAGCATATGCTTAAATTACTTTAATCTCTTTATCCTTAATATTGCATAACTTTGATCTCCTTGTCATTTATCAAGTTAGCAAGTTAAATAGAACAATTTGTCTATTTTTGTAATTATCTTTAAAGTACTGGCTTTTTTATCCTATTCATACTCTTTTTTTTTTTTACCTTGTTTTTGTTAAAACCCATCTTGGAGATCATTCTGTATTGATATATGCAAATCTAGCTCATTCCTTTTAATAGATAAATGTTATTTCATTTCAGAGCTGTGGTATAATCTTTTCAACTCATCTCTTATTAGTAACTATAGAACAAGCCGGAGAATTGTTTACCAAATCTGTTTATCTTCCCTCTGAGCAGATGATTAAGCTACATTTTCTAGATTCCCATGTAAATGGGTATGGCCATGTGACTGATCTCCAACTGCTGGAACGTAGACAGAATTGACAGGAACCTCCTCCTCACCTGGTGCATAACATAAGGAAACTACATTTTCCCCTCTTTTGGAGACCTTGGGAGTGTAGTATTAAAGATGATTGGAGCCACACATGGAATAAGACCACAGCCCTGAATTACTCTTCGGAAGAGTGCCCCCTGCGAATTGAGAACACCTACTTTGACTTTGTATGAGTGAGAAGTGAATTTCCATTACAATAAGTTACTGTGATCTGTAGGTTGATTTAGTTTATCTGATTAAGACAGCATCCCTACAACTCATTTACAAACAGAATGACACTATTAGAACCTTTTACACATAACTTTGAACTCACACAAACTTAACCTGTACATTCAGTTTGCTGGATCAAAATGTACTCCATTTCACACATTTTAAATTGCCTTCCTAAGAGCCTGAATCAATTTATGCTTTTACAAACAGAATATCCAACAATTCTAAGCAATATTGTGCACTGTCAAAGGATTTGATCTCTGTCAATCCGATTTTGAAAAGTGGTAGCTAACAGTTGTGGGGTGAGGCTAAGCGTCTTTCCATGCTCATGACTTTCAGAAATTATTTACACTTCTTCTGGTATGTGAACTGTCCATTTATGTCATTTTTCAGTTTTGCCCTTGAGTTTTTGGTCATTTTCTCAGTGATATGTAAGAGATTTTATACATCAAGATTTTAAAACATCTTAATGTTTATGCATCTTGAAATTCACCCCTTTCTCTTCATGTGCTGCTAATGGCTGTCTCCAGTATTTTGTTGACCATTCAACTTGGATTATAGCATTCACACAAAGAAAGCCTTTCAGATTAGGATTTAGTCAAATTCATATTTTTTCTTTCAAGGACTTTGAGTTACATTTTCTTGTAAAAGCCTTACCCTATTTTCTAATGATGTCCTTGTGATTGTTATATTTAAATTCAAAAGCTTAGTGCATCGAAAATCATTTTTAGATAAATGTGAGCTAGGAGGTATAGATTAATCCTTTTTTTTTTTTTTGATGAAATGGCTAATTAGTTGTCCAACCACCCCTTATTAAATATTCTTTTCTCCGTTGATTTGAAATGCTTTCTTTATCATCTGTTACATTTCTACACATACATAGTCCATTGATAAATTCCTTATTTCATGTGATTGAACAACTGTCTCTCTATTCGTGGACCAGAACAAATCATTTAAATTTGTTACAGCATTGTACACACCCAAATATTTGTCAGGTTTCTATTCTCTCCATTCCCATTGTGCCGCCTTTTGCTACCCATTCTCATTTTTCCACCTACTTCTAAGGAAAACATCAATTAATATTTCTATTGTGCTCACATCAAACTTAAAGATTATTCAATTTATATATATTAATAGAGAACTGAGAGCTTTATCTCATGGAGTCTTTCTTTTAAGTTTTTTTATTTTAATTCCATTATAGTTAACATACAGTGTTTTTTAGTTTCAGGTGTACAATATAGTGATTCCATAATTCTATACATTCCTTGGTGCTCATCACAGTAAGTGTACTCTTCATCTCCAGCACCTATTTTTTCCATCCCCCCCAACTCTCTCCCCTCTGGTAACCACCAGTTTGTTTTCTGTAGTTCAGAGTCTGTTTCTTGGTTTGTCTCTTTTTTTTCTCTTTGTTTTGTTTCTTAGATTCCACATATAAGTGAAATCAGATGGTATTTGTCTTTCTTTGATTTATTTTGCTTAGCATTATACACTCTAGTTCTATCTGTGTTGTTGTAAATGGCAAGATTTCATTCTTTTTTACAGCTGGGTAATGTTCCATTGTATATACATACATATATATGTTTATGTATGTAATGTATATATATGGATACTTGGGCTGCTTCCATAGTTTGACTATTGTAGATAGGGGCTCCTATTTCCTTTCAAATCAGTGTTTTTATATTTCAGGGGTAAATACCCAGTAGTGCAATTACTGGATCATAGGGTAGCTCTATTTTCAACTCTTTGAGGAAACTCCATACTGTTTTCCAGAGTGGCTACACCAGGTTGCATTTCCACCAATAGTGCAGATGTAGTCCCAATAGTTTATTTTTGCTTTTATTTGCCTTGCCTCACTGAGTCTTTTTCTAAGAATAACTTCAGTGTAAATTATTTATAATACAGCAATTCTCTTAAAATTATTTCTATTTTTTTAAGATTTATTTATTTATTTTGAGAGAGAGAGCATACGAGCATGTTGCGGGGGGAGGGGTAGAAGGAAAGGGAGAGAGAGAGACTCTCAAGCAGACTCCCCGCCGCAGAGTACAGAGTCCTACGTAAAGCTCAATCCCACAACCCTGAGATCATGACCAGAGCTGAAATCAAGAGTTGGATGCTCAACTGACTCAGCCACTCAGTGCCCCAAATTATTTCTATTTTTTTAAGTAGAACTTCATATTTCTTTTCTAAGTGTACTATCATGTTACATTCAAATAATGATGATTTTATTTTCTTTCCAGGTTTGAAATTATTTCTTCTTGACCAGTATCATTGACTACTACTTTCTAAAACAAAGTTAAATAATGGTGAGCTAGAAGACACCTTTGCCTTTTAGCAAAGACAAATTTTATTTTTGCCTAACTTTCGCAGATAATATTCTTTTTCTGTTTGATTCAAATGGTACTATGTCTAGAAAATATTCTTCAGAGTTAGTGATATGGAGGTACCCATTCCTTGGGCTCAGACTCAATGATGTTTTCTTTCTTTTTTAGTTGGCATACAATGTTATATTAGTTTCAGGTGTACAACGTATTATTGATTTGACAATTCTATACATTATGCAACATTCACCATGATAAGTATAGTCACCATCTGTCACCATACATCATTACAATATTACTGACTAGACTCCTTATGCTGTATTCCTCATCCCTATGACTCATTTTATAACTAGAAGTTTGTACCCCTAAATCCAATGTGTTATTTTTACTTCCTTTGTATCCTTTTGGTTCCCTTTGGTAGATTTGGGGGAGAGAAAATATGTAAACATGCATTTACCCTTCACATTTCCTGAAGTCCATATCCCTTCGTAAATCTATTTGAAGCACTTTATTATTCCTGACATCTTTTACAAGAAATAATTAGATGGATAGCTCCCAGATTGTGTTGGGATCCCAAACAGGAAGCACATTTGTGTTTAAAGCAGAAATCACCCCGTAATTATATTTATGTCAGCCTGCAAGCAGAGAGTTTCTTAATTATTATTATTGATGACTTCTACAGAGGATATCCTGAGAAGCCTACATATGTTCTGAATCAATTGCAGTGTCTCCAGTGAGTCCCAAAATACCATGACTGAACCCAAATCAGGGAGCCTAGGTAGAGGCTGGCTTCACGGCTAATTAATCTCCTTCGGGGAAAGTCAAGTCACTTACACAGTGACAGGACGGAGAGGTGGTTCCCCCTAGCAGCAGGAGCCTGGGGCACATGCTCTCCCCTTGTGAAAGCAGCAAAGAAAAGAGAGAACGGAGCCCCTGTGAACTTTCTGCCTCTCGGTGGGAAGGAAGCTGGAGGCATTTGGTTCCTCTTACTAGAAGATACCAAGATCTCTGGCCTATGACCTTTACTCACTTGAGAAGAGCAACACAAAGACCCATCTGGAACACGGGGCCGTCTGCATCTTGAGGGTTCCTGTGATAGAAAGTTAATGTGGGGCCTGAAAACCAGGGAAGATGAGCTGTGGGGACTTGAAAGGGATCCACACAGTTACTTTTCCTGTTGACTCGCTGGTTCAGGTGGTGCAAAAAAAGATAAACTGAGTCACACCAGAGATTTGCTGTTCAGTATTCCCTAAGAGACTCTGCACTAGTCACAAGCATAGAGATGGGAATAAGACAGGAGCAGGTGAACGTGAGCTGAACACGGAACAAGGCGGATCTGTATTTGATTCCAGAAAGGGGGACAGAAATGATAAGGGACAATTACAAACCCGTAAGAAGCTCTAGTGTTGCAGTAACGAAAGCACCGTGTGAAAACACACAAGCCAGGTAACTCGCTTTGAGTGGAACAAATGTTTCAGAGAAAGAGGCGGCACCTGGGATGTCTTCAATGGCATGTAATGGTTCGACAGACACAGAAGAGTCAAATGGACCTAGCTGGGGGAGCAGGAACAAAGTACTAGAGGGTAGCACTTCCTAGGATCTAACTGCATGCAAGCGACTGTCTTAAGAATTTTAACATGTATTAATGCATAGCAGCCACAACAGCCCAGCTGCAGAGTGATGAAATCCACTGCAAGGGGTCCGCGGTGCTTGCTGCGGAAATGTGAGGCGGAGGGATGAATGATCAAGAGGAGGCAGAGGGGTAGATAGGACTCAGGTCACAGAAGTCAGATTTGGAAGTCTCCAAACGTTGGGACTCCCACACAGGGCAGTATAACAAACAATACTGAAGAATCTGCACTGAGGGTCCATGAAGAACTTAAGAATGCAGATGCTGACTGATACATTTTCTTATTTGGGAAATGGGAAAGAGAATCGTTTTTCCCCTGTCTACTTAAGATTATTTTGAGAATCAAAAATGAGCCTCTAAACAATAAAGTGCTTCATGAATTACCAGGTCCCATCAAAAGTGGATTCTTATCATTTACAGAGGAGGATAAAGGGCAAGAGAAATTCACTTTGCTGGGCATACAACAGCAAGGGAGAGCTACATGCTGTCCAGATACCTGAGAAGTTGCTCTTAACCCAGAAAGTGTGGCCATAGCCTCAACTCCCTCTTTGCAGGGAAACGAAAAATGTTGGCCCCATTCAGGTTTCAGGATCTTTCTCTCCCAAGATAATGGGAGAAATTTCCATTTCCATTTTCCAAAAGTTCACATTAACTTTTCCTTTTAAATGGAAATGCAGGGTAGGCGAGCAACAAATCCCTTTTTAACCCGGATAGTAAAATGGGCACTCACAGAAAGGGTTTCTAATAAGCATTTATAAGGCTTCCAGACATAACTCCGTAAATCAATTAACAAAATGGATTATCATGCCTCGTATTGGTTAGCAATGTGTAACTCACAGAGTTCTTCTCCAGACATTATCCCCCTGGTCAATGGTCAAACCAATTTTTATTGAGGGTCTATGACGTGTGAAGTGTTGTACATAAATTATCTACAATCCATGCAACAGCCCTGTCAACAAGGTCGCAACCGCAGAAGGGGAGCAGAGCAGGGATTCAAGGACACGTGCGCCCAACCACAAAATCTGTTTGCTTTCTACCAAAATGTTTCTACCACTATTTTGCACACTTACAAAGAACGTGATTCCAAAATGAGAATTTCTTTGTAGGTAAGATTTTGGATAAGGCCGTCCGACGTCCTTGGTCTCGATTTTTCTTATGTCCACAATGAGGGGATTGGACATAATTATCTTTAACATGGCTTTTCCCTCCAGCAATCTATGAGCCCAGTGGTTCAAATCATATACAGCAGTGCCGAAGACGTGCAACGCTGCTCCCCGCACCTCTCCCCCAGCCAGCCAATCAACTGCATCAAGCCCAGCAGCCGGCGAGGTGACAGATGTCACGGCCAGGTCTTCCCAAAAACCAGCATGTGAACCTCAGCTAAGATCTTCCATATGTCCTCCTCACCCACGGGAGATACAAGAAAAACAAACACAACCTAAGGAAAACTCCAGCACATTAACTCCGCACATGATTGGGAAATGCAGGGTTTTTTAGATTCCTTTCAAATGGGACTGGGTGGCTGGCTGACAGCCAGCAAGCTCAGCTCTCAAGCTGACAGAAGCTGGAGAAGACTAGGAAAATGCTGGAGCAAAGAGATTTGAAGATAAACATTGGGAACAGACCCGAAGAAAAGATGAGATACACACTGAAACTCCTTTGCACAAAGAGGTATGTCATATAGAAAGCCTCAGGGTGGCTGGTGTTCGCGCAACACCTCCCTCTCCTGAAAAGCTCAAAAGGCCCGCCAGTCACAGCAGACTTCAAATGCATCTTCAGTGAATTCTAATAAAGAAGGGATGAACTGACCTGTAATTCACTCCTCTCGGGGGCATTAGTGTCCAGAGGAAATGCTTTCGGCATGAACATTCTGGATGCACTAAAGGGTAGTAAGATCCAGGATCCCTGTGCTCAGGAAGGGAATCCCTTAGAGCAAAGACTTCTCAGAGAGGAGGTCTCTTTCCCTCCTCTCCTTTAGCCATTTGCCCGCAGGGAGCTCTTCCTCCTAATTCCCCAAGGGGCGAACTAAGAGGGGAAAACATTCATTCCAGTATATATTGTGGGAGAACAGAGTCTTGATGCTTGATCATCCCACCTCTCGTAGAGTGTTGTTCTTCAACACACTGTAACTAAGGGTAGAAGTTAGAGCATAGTGTGCCATCTGAAGTTTTGAAAGTTTTCAGAGTTTGAGATCTAAAAGTTTTAAAAGATTATGGAGGAGGGGAAACATTCGTTCCCTACTCTGAGCACCTCCTCTGCCTGTCAGACAGCCTACAAGGCATTTTCTTGAATCATCGCACAACTCTGTGAGGTGGGTACTGGGCTCATGCTTGATGGGTGGAGAAACCAAGGCTAGTGAACTTGATGTGAGTAGCTCAAGTCTAAACACCTCTTCATGGTATTACCACCCTTACTTAGTCCCAGATTAAATAATAATTTAATCACTCTATTCTCAAGAACTCATGCTTTGGCAAAACTGGAATCATTAGCAATTCCCCGAATTGTTCCTTGTATCTCATGCCCTCATGATCTTTGTCAACATTCTTACCCTTGGTTGGAAAAGCCCTTTCTGGAAGCCTGCACTGCCCCCTCTCCGTCGCTCTGGTGAATCCTGGCTGACCCCCCAGGGAGAATTACAATCTTCCTCCCCTCGCCTTCTCCCCACGTCATGAAGTCATTCTACAAGGTACAAAATGACATTGTAATTTTCTGTTTTTGTGTCCATAACTCAGTAATGGTAATTTTCTGTTTTTCTGTCCATAACTCAGTAATTGTAATTATCTGTTTTTGTGTCCATAACTCAGTAATGGTAATTATCTGTTTTTGTGTCCATAACTCAGTAACAATTAAATTTGAGGGCACAACTGTGTTTTTGTTTTGTTTTGTTTTCTATTACCCCAGGGGTAGAAGCACAAAGGAAGCATGCATTCTAACTTTGTGACAGTGAGGAAGGCAGGTCAGGAGGAAGAAGGTGATGAGGGATAATGGGGAGAAACTAAATGCTGGATAATATGAACTGTTTTTTTTTTTTAACACTTCATGGTTCACTAAGGCATGTTCAATTTCATTAATTCCCTCGATCTTCAAAACCAACTCCATAAAATAAATTGGAGTGAATAAGAAGAAGAAGATAGCAGGAAGAGAAGAATGAAGGGGGGAAATTGGAGGGGGAGACGAATCATGAGAGACGATGGACTCTGAGAAACAAACTGAGGGTTCTAGAGGGGAGGGGGTGGGGGGATGGGTTAGCCTGGTGATGGGTATTAAAGAGGGCACATTCTGCGTGGAGCACTGGGTGTTATACGCAAACAATGAATCGTGGAACACTGCATCAAAAACTAATGATGTAATGTATGGTGATTAACATAATATAATAATAAAAAAAATCTATTAAAAAAAAAGAGGCAGGACTCCAAGGTGAGTCTTCTTACGACACACTCTTCATTTTTTTTGAAAATTTTTAAAGATTTTTTTTGTATAATCTACCCCCAACATGGGGCTCGAACTCAGAATCCCCAAGATCAAGAGCCTCATTCTCTACTGACTGAGCCAGCCAAGCACCCCTCATTTCTTTTTATATACACACAGAAGCAGTGCTGTTGAGTTTTGACAAGATGTAGTCTCTCCTCTCTCAAAAGTCCTCATGTGAAATGAGAGAGTATGAACGGCAGCAAAGGGAGGCCAAAAGTTCCAAGTTTAAGGGCTGTACATTGGCTACTAAAGAATAGCCTCATATTTGGAAAGTGATTTTCTTTATTTGAGCTTACTGTTAACCATCCTGGAACCCAGAGCCCTTTGTATCAGGTTTTTGAGGAGAAAATAATGTTGGCCACACACTGGTTCATTCCAGTCCCTGCAGCGAAGAGATAGCAACCAGAGGATGCGTGCTCAGAGGGATCGTTTTTTCTCCACCAGGATAAGGAACACAGGAGGAGAGCCGGTAGGGGCCTTTGACGCTGTATTATTTTCAAATAATGCAACAGATTAGCCACAACCTCTCTCACCTACAACAGAAATTTATCCTGGAAGCCAGAAGTCCAAAACCAAGGTGTCAGTGGGAATGTGCTCCCTCCAAAGTCTCAAGGAAGATGCCTTCTTGCCTCTTCCAGCTTTGGGGAGCTCCAGGCAGTCCTCGCCATATGGCTACATCACCCCAGTCTCTGTCTCTGTCTTCACATGGTCTTATCCCTCTTTCTCATTCCTGCCTCTCTCACCTGTCCCTTATAAAGACACTTGTCATTAGATTTAGGGCCCACACAGCTAACCCAGGGTAGACTCATCTCAAGAACTAACTGCAAAGACAATTTTTCCAAATAAGGTCACATTCACAGGTTCTGGGTGGACATTATCTTCTGAGGGTCCTCCATTCGACCCACGACTGGTGTATTTTATCATTATAAATCACTTTTTCTGGGCTGTCTGGGTGGCTGAGTCAGTTAAGCATCTGACTCTTGATCTCAGCTCAGGTCTTGATCTCAGGCTCAGGTCTTGATCTCAGGCTCAGGTCTTGATCTCAGGGTCATGAATGAGCTCAAGTCCTGGATTGGGCTCCACACCCAGTGTGGATATACTTAAATATAAATAAATAAAAATAAATCACTTTTTCTGTTTTCTGCCTGGTTATTGCTGGTATGTAGAAAATTTCTTGATTATATGAAGATTTCTTTATACCTAGCCTCCTTTCCAAGCTCTCTTTTTAGTTCTTACTGTTTTTTAAGTGATGCTTAAAATATCTAGAGAGACAATCCCATCATCTGCATAAATGATAATTGTGTTCCCTCCTTTCCAATTCACAACTGCATTTGACATTCATGCTTTTGAGACATGGTTCTCCAAAGCAAATTATCTTAAGAGCTGGTGTAGGAGTTACTGCTAACAGTTAGAGGAAATCAAATTTGCCGAGGCACAGGAACAAAGTGAGAATGTCAGGGTAATTCAGGTCACAGACTTAAAGAGCTGTGAGGTCTTCAACATTATTTAATTTCTTCCTTTGATTCTGCCAGTGCATATACCAAGGCTCAGATACCTGAAGATACTTGCCCAAGGTCACTCAATAGAGAAAGAATTCACAGTACAAAAAATAAATCTTCTCCTTTCAATCTTTTGTAGCCAAAATGATTTTTTTAAACATTTTATTTTTAAGGACTCTCTACACCCCATGGGGACTTGAACCCAGAACCCCGAGATCAAGAGTCTCACACTCTACTCACTGAGTGGGCCCGTGCCTCCAAAATGATATTTTAAACTCGAAGGTGTAACCATGTCACTCACTTAAAAATCTACATTAGGGGCACCTGGGTGGCTCAGTCATTAAGTGTCTGCCTTCGGCTCAGGTCATGATCCGGGTCCTGGGATCGAGCCCTGCATCAGGCTCCCTGCTCCGTGGGAGGCCTGCTTCTCCCTCTCCCACTCCTCCTGCTTGTGTTCCCTCTCTTGTTGTGTCTCTCTGTCAAATAAATAAATAAAATCTTTAAAAAAAAAAATCTACATTAACAGCCATTGTTTTTAAGGCAAAGTTTTACAGGACCTGCAAAGCTCCAAGCAATCTGGCTCCTGCCTGTCCTGCAGCCTCGCCTTCCATTTCTTTCATAGGATCTCACTCTGTTCTGGACACACTTCCCTGAATCTGCCCAGCTGGTCTCAGGGCTTTCCAGATCCTTTTCTTTCTGGCCTGAAGAAAGTTCCCTGTCCACACACCTACTCTTTCCCCTGGCTAGTCCTGTTCTCTCTGAACTCCCATTGCCCAAGAGAAGGTTGGGATCACTTTCCACCCTGGATTGGATTAAAGCCCATGATTTTCATTCTCATCAGAAGTCTGAAGTTCTTCCAGATCATGTATAGAAACAGCAATTAATTAATGTTTTATGTAATTTATTTGCTTCATGTCTGTCTTCCCCACTAGACGGCAAACTGCATGAAAGCCAAAACCAAAACTTATTGACTGTTCATCATTATATTGTACACCTTGCATAGCACCTGGCTCATAGTATTCATTTAATTGTAAAAACTCTTGAATGAATGGAACATTCATATTAATGCTGGCTCTATGACACTATATAGCCTTTACTTCTGCAGTCCTTTGGGATCCTTTACTTGTTTCCTTTTTAGTTATTTCCATGTATTTCCTAAGCCTGTTCTTTCTCTTTTCGAACCACTTAAGGCAGAATAGTTATCTTAGGAAAACACAATGCTTAAACAGTATCAAATAATAATTTTAAACACTTAAAAGCATCAGAAAGATTGTGGGGGGGGGAGCAAGATGGCGGAGGAGTAGGAGACCTGGATTTCCTCTGGTCTCAGGAATTCAGCTGAATAGGGATCAAACCATTCTGAACACCTACGAACTCAACAGGAGATTGAAGAGTAGAGTAGCAACAACTCTCTGAACAGAAAACCGACCATTTTCTGGAAGGTAGGACGTACAGAAAAGTGAATCCGAGGCGATATTTGGGAGGATAGACGGCAGGGGAGGGGGCCTCCGCTGCTTCTGGCAAGTGACAGAGCCGCGGAGCACAAAATCGGATCTTTTAGAAGTCGGCTCCGCTGAGGGACGTCGCTCCAGTGGCTAAGCGGGGGGTGGAACACTTGCTGGGACAGTGTGGTCTCAGGCCCCTCAGGGTCACAGAAAGACCGGGGGTGCCTGAGTGCGGCAGAGCTCCCAGGTATCGGAGCGGGGAAGCCGGCTGCAGAGACGGAGCCGAGGCGCGGGCTCTCAGCTCGGGGTTGCCATAAACTGTGATCGGCGACAGTCGGGCCACTGCTCCTCCAGCAGGGACCCAACAAGCGGCAGAGCTGGGGAGACTCCCCTTCCTCCCCCGGGAGGAGCGGCGCGGGAGCGCACCGCAGGGATCTGCTGGGTTTGGAGACTCCACATGGGGTCGGGTGCCAGAGATAGAAACACTCGGTCATAGGAGGGTGAGCACAGAGTGCGGCTGGAGACTGGGGAGACGGGAGTGATTGACTGCTTTTCTCTGGGGGCGCACTGAGGAGCGGGGCCCCGAGTTCTCAGCTCCTCCGGGCGGAGATTGGGAGGCCACCATTTTCACTCCCATCCTCCAAAGCTGTACTGAGAGCTTGGAGGCAACAAAAGCTCCTGAGACCAAACCCCAGCAGCTTGCTTAGCCTGGACCGACAAGGGCTGGGCAATTCCGCCTCCGGCAAAGACATTTGGGAACCATGGCAACAGGCCCCTCCCCCAGAAGATCAGCAGGAACAGCCAGCAAGCCAAGACCAAGTTTACCGATCAAGGAGAACGGGAGAACTCCAGCCCTAGGGGAATACTGCACATAGAATTGATGGCTTTTTTTTACCATGATTCATTAGTTTTTCAAAGTTAATTTTTTTAACTTTTTTTTTTTAATTTTTCTTTTTCCCTTTTTCAACCAACATCTTATCAATGCCTTTTTTAATAAAACATTTTTTATTTTTCATTTTTAGAGTCATATTTTATCCCTTCACAGTAGTTACTCTTATTTTTGGCATATATATATGTTGTTCTCTCTTTAAAATTTTGAGATACAGTTTCTTCTAACAGATCAAAATATACCCTAAATCACTAGTGTATGGCTTTGTTCTACTCTCCTGCCTGATCACATTCTCTCCCTTCTTTTTCTTTTCTTTTTTTAAATCTTCTTTCTTTTTTCAAACAACTTCTTATCAATTCCTTTTATAAAATCTTCTATAATTTTCATCTTTACAGTCATCTTCCAGGCCTTCATTGTATCAACCCTTATTTTGTACATATATAAGTCTTTCTTTCTTTAAAATTTTAGGAGGAACTTTCTTCTAACAGACCAAAATACGCCCAACATCTAGTGTGTGGCACTGATCTATGCACTAGCCTGATCATATTCTGTTTTTTTTTTTGTTTTGTTCTGTTTTTGTTTCTTTTTATCTTTTTCTTTTTTTTCTCTCTTTCTTTTTTCTTTCTTTCCCTTTCTTTTCCCCTGGTTTCAGGTCTTTTCTGATTTGTATAGAGTATATTTGCTGGGGACGTTGTTAACCTGTTAGCATTTTGTTCTCTCATTCATCTATTCTCCTCTGGACAAAATGACAAGACGAAAAAAATCACCTCAGCAAAAAGAACAAGAGGTAGTACCATCTGCCAGGGACCTACTCAATATGGACATTAGTACGATGTCGGACCTAGAGTTCAGAATCATGACTTTAAAGATACTAGCTGGGCTTGAAAAAAGCGTGGAAGTTATTAGAGAAACCCTTTCTGGAGAAATAAAAGAACTAAAATCTAACCAAGTCAAAATCAGGGAGGCTATTAATGAGGTGCAATAAAAAATGGGGGCACTAACTGCTAGGATAAATGAGGCAGAAGAGAGAATCAGTGATATAGAAGACCAAATGATGGAACATAAAGACGCTGAGAAAAAGAAAGATAAACAACTACTGGATCACAAGGGCGGAATTCGAGAGAAAAGCGATATGATAGGATGAAACAACATTAGAATAACTGGGATCCCAGAAGAAGAAGAAAGAGAGAGAGGGGCAGAAGGTATACTGGAGCAAATTATAGCAGAGAACTTCCCTAATGTGAGGAAGGAAACAGGCATCAAAATCCAGGAGGCACAGAGAACCCGTCTCAAAATCAGTAAAAATAGATCAACACCCCAGCATCTAATAGTAAAATGTACGAGTCTCAGAGACAAAGAGAAAATCCTGAAAGAAGCTCGGGTGAAGAGACATGTAACCTACAATGGTAGAAACATTAGATTGGCCACAGACCTATCCACAGAGACCTGGCAGGCCAGAAAGGACTGACATGATATCTTCAGAGCCCTAAATGAGAAAAATAAGCAGCCAAGAATACTATATCCAGCTAGGCTCTCATTGAAAATTGAAGGAGAGATAAAAAGCTTCCAGGACAAACAAAAACTAAAGGAATTTGCAAACACGAAACCAGCCCTCCAAGAAATATTGAAAGGGGTCCTCTAAGCAAAGAGAGAGCCTAAAAGCAGGATAGATCAGAAAGGAACACAGACAATATACAGTAACAGTCACCTTACAGGCAATACAATGGCACTAAATTCATACCTTTCAATAGTTACCCTGAATGTAAATGGGCTAAATGCCCCAATCAAAAGACACAGGCTATCAGATTGGATTAAAACACAAGACCCATCGATATGCTGTCTGAAAGAGACTCATTTTAGACCCAAAGACACCCCCAGATTGAAAGTGAGGTTGTGGAAAAACATTTACCATGCTAATGGACATCAAAAGAAAGCTGGGGTGGCAATCCTTATATCAGACAAATTAGATTTTAAACCAAAGACTGTAATAAGAGATGAAGAAGGACACTATATCCTACTTAAAGGGTCTATCCAACAAGAAAATCTAACAATGGTAAATATCTATGCCCCTAACATGGGAGCAGCCAATTATATAAGGCAATTAATAACAAAAGCAGAGAAACACAACGACAACAATACAATAATAGTGGGGGACTTTAACACCCCCCCTGACTGAAATGGACAGATCAGCTAAGCAAAAGATCAACAAGGAAATAAAGACTGTAAATGAAACACTAAACCAAATGGACTTCCCAGATATATTCAGAACATTCCATCCCAAAGAAACGGAATACACATTCTTCTCTAGTGCCCATGGAACATTCTCCAGGATTGATACATTCCTAGGTCACAAATCAGGTCTCAACCAGTACCAAAAGATTGGGATTATTCCCTGCATATTTTCAGACCACAATGCTTTGAAACTAGAACTCAGTCACAAGAGGAAAGTCGGAAAGAACTCAAATACATGGAGGTTAAAGAGCATCCTACTAAAGAATGAATGGGTCAACCAGGAAATTAAAGAAGAATTTAAAAAATTCATGGAAACAAATGAAAATGAAAACACAACTGTTCAAAAATCTTTGGGATACAGCAAAGGCAGTCCTGAGAGGAAAGTATATGGCAATACAAGCCGTTCTCTAGAAACAAGAAAGGTCTCAAATACACAACCTAACCCTACACCTAAAGGAGCTGGAGAAAGAACAGCAAATAAAGCCTAAACCCAGCAGGAGAAGAGAAATAATAAAGATCGGAGCAGAAATCAATGAACTAGAAACCAGAAGAAGAGTAGAACAGATCAACGAAACTAGGAGCTGGTTCTTTGAAAGAATTAACAAGATTGATAAACCCCTGGCCAGACTTATCAAAAAGAAAATAGAAATGAACCAAAGCAACAAAATCATAAATGAAAGAGGAGAGATCACAACCAATACCAAAGAAATAGAAACAATTATAAGAACATATTATGAGCAACTCTATGCTAGCAAATTAGATAACCTGGAAGAAATGGATGCATTCCTAGAGATGTATCAACTACCAAAATTGAACCAGGAAGAAATAGAAAACCTGAACAGACCTATAACCACAAAGGAAATTGAAGCAGTCATCAAAAATCTCCCAAGAAACAAAAGCCCAGGGCCAGATGGCTTCCCCAGGGGAATTCTACCAGACATTTAAAGAAGAATTAATACCTATTCTCCTGAAACTGTTCCAAAAAATAGAAATGGAGGGAAAACTTCCAAACTCATTTTATGAGGCCAGCATTACCTTGATCCCCAAACCAGACAAAGACCCCATCAAAAAGGAGAATTACAGACCAATATCCTTGATGAACATGGATGCCAAAATTCTCACCAAAACACTAGCCAATAGGATCCAACAGTACATTAAAAGGATTATTCACCACGACCAAGTGGGATGTATCCCTGGGCTGCAATGTTGGTTCAACATCCGCAAATCAATCAACGTGATACAATACATTAACAAAAGAAAGAACAAGAATCATATGATCCTCTCAATAGATGCAGAAAAAGCATTTGACAAAGTACAGCATCCTTTCTTGATCAAAACTCTTCAGAGTATAGGCATAGAGGGTACATACCTCAATATCATAAAAGCCATCTATGAAAAACCTACAGCAAATATCATTCTCAATGGGGAAAAGCTGAGAGCTTTTCCCCTAAGGTCAGGAATGCGGCAGGGATGTCCACTCTCACCGCTGCTATTCAACATAGTATTAGAAGTCCTAGCCACAGCAATCAGACAACAAAAAGAAATCAAAGGCATCCAAATCGGCAAAGAAGATGTCAAACTCTCACTCTTTGCAGATGCTATGATACTGTATGTGGAAAACCAAAGACTCCACCCCAAAACTGCTAGAACTCATACAGGAATTCAGTCAATTGGCAGGCTATAAAATCAATGCACAGAAATCAGTGGCATTCCTATACACCAACAACAAGACAGAAGAGAGAGAAATCAAGGATTCGATCCCATTTACAATTGCACCCAAAACCTTAAGATACCTAGGAATAAATTTAACCAAAGAGGCAAAGGATCTGTACTCAGAAAACTATAAAATACTCATGAAAGAAATTGAAGAAGACACAAAGAAATGGAAAAACGTTCCATGCTCATTGATTGGAAGAACAAACATTCTGAAGATGTCAATGCTACCTAGAGCAATCTATACATTCAATGCAATCCCCATCAAAATACCATCCACTTTTTTCAAAGAAATGGAACAAATATTCCTAAAATTTGTATGGAACCAGTAGAGACCCTGAATAGCCAGAGGAATATTGAAAAAGAAAAGCAAAGCTGGCGGCATCACAATTCCAGACTTCCAGCTCTATTACAAAGCTGTCATCATCAAGACAGTATGGTACTGGCAGAAAAACAGACACATAGGTCAATGGAACAGAATCGAGAGCCCAGAAATGGACCCTCAACTCTATGGTCAACTAATCTTCAACAAAGCAGGAAAGAATGTCCAATGGAAAAAAAGACAGTCTCTTCCACAAATGGTGTTGGGAAGATTGGACAGCCACATGCAGAAGAATGAAACTGGATCATTTCCTTACACCACACACAAAAATAGACTCCACATGGTTGAAAGACCTAAACGTGAGATAGGAGTCCATCAAAATCCTAAAGGAGAACACAGGTAGCAACCTCTTTGACTTCAGCCACAGCAACTTCTTCCTAGAAACATCGCCAAAGGCAAGGGAAGAAAGGGCAAAAATGAACTATTGGGACCTCATCAAGATAAAAAGCTTTTGCACAGCAAAAGAAACAGTCCACAAAACCAAAAGACACCCGACCGAATGGGAGAAAATATTTGCAAATGACATATCAGATAGAGGGCTAGTATCCAAAATCTATAAAGAACTTATCAAACTCAACACCCAAAGAACAAATAATCCAATCAAGAAATGGGCAGACAACATGAACAGACATTTTTCCAAAGAAGACATCCAAATGGCCAACAGACACATGAAAAAGTGCTCAACATCACTCAGCATCAGGGAAATCCAAATCAAAACCTCAGTGAGATACCACCTCATACCAGTGAGAATGGCTAAAAGTAGGAAGTCAGGAAACGACAGATGTTGGCGGGGATGCGGAGAAAGGGGAACCCTCCTGCACTGTTGGTGGGAATGCAAGGTGGTGCAACCTCTCTGGACAACAGTATGGAGGTTCCTCAAGCAGTTGAAAATAGAGCTACCATACGATCCAGCAATTGCACTACTGGGTCTTTACCACAAAGATACAAATGTAGGGATCCGAAGGGGTACGTGCACCCCGATGTTTATAGCAGCAATGTCCACAATAGCCAAACTGTGGAAAGAGCCAAGATGTCCATCGACAGATGAATGGATAGAGAAGAGGTGGTATATATACACAATGGTATATTATGCAGCCATCAAAAGGAATGAGAACTTGCCATTTGCAATAATGTGGATGGAACTGGAGGGTGTTATGCTGAGTGAAATAAGTCAATCAGAGAAAGAGATGTATCACATGACCTCACTGATATGAGGAATTCTTAATCTCAGGAAACAAACTGAGGGTTGCTGGAGTGGTTGGGGGTGGGAGGGATGGGGTGGCTGGGTGATAGACATTGGGGAGGGTATGTGCTATGGTGAGTGCTGTAAATTGTGCAAGACTGTTGAATCACAGATCTGTACTTCTGAAACAAATAATGCAGTATATGTTAAGAAAAAGAAGAAGAAGAAGATAGCAGGAGGGGAAGAATGAAGGGGAGTAAGTCGGAGGGGGAGACGAACCATGAGAGATGATGGACTCTGAAAAACAAACTGAGGGTTCTAGAGGGGAGGGGGGTGGGGGATGGGTTTGCCTCGTGATGGTTATTAAAGAGGGCACGTTCTGCGTGGAGCACTCGGTGTTATGCACAAACAATGAATCATGGAACACTACATCAAAAACTAATGATGTAATGTATGGTGATTAACATAACAATAAAACAATTTTTTAAAATAAGAAAGATTGTGGAAGAGATAGTGTGGGCACAGTCTACTAGATTCAGAGTATATCTTAAGTGTTCCTTTTCTGATGACCTTTATTTATGCTGTAATGGGAACAATAAGTTTAGTAGCTAGCATGTATGTCTCCTTCATAAGACGCATTTATTCTCAGCTCTCACGTCCTTCCCAGACCTAAAGGATCTCGTCTTTCTTGAACAGACTAGAAATTGAGGAACCAAAAAACGTAATTCCTTCCGTTTTCTTTTTTTAAAGTTCTGCAGGGCATGAGCCATGGTCAAAGACTGACCTAAAGCTTAAAGGTTCCCAACATGAGAATATTGAGACCCCCAACAATTATCTCAATTACATATTGTTCTTGTTTCCTATCTGTGCACGTAAAAACTACTAATAAAATAGAAATCAATTTTTTCATGAAGACAATGGCATACAGTAATTTTTTCACTAAGAGCCTGCCAAACTATTTTCAAGAAGCATAGAAGATGGATATGTTCTCAGCATCTCACATAGCATTAAGTCTCAGGCACAAATTGCATGGCATGAAGGAAAACAAAACCCCATTCCAAACATCAGGGTTTTATCCTCTTGCCATGTGTGTAAAATGTACCCAAGATGAGCTCCTGAGGGTGAAATCATTCTTCCTTCTTCTTGTTTAATTTTTTAAAATTGTACAGTGATTACTGAGTAGCACCAGATTTCCAAACCTAAAAAGTTATGCTCAGCTCTTCTTTGTGAATCTATTACATAGCCAAGTGATCATATGGGATATGTTAACAAGTATTAATATTTCCTCATTATGCTGTATTAGTCATATTCCACATGGAAGGGGTTTCCCCTTTAATTCTAAGTGCACAGTATGAAAGAGGGAAAGATAAAATGGAATATCGTCTATCCAGGGGACCCAGTTGAGGAGGGAACTAAAATCTATGTCATGTGGTCAAGAGTTAAAGGAAGGAACTAGAGATTTGTTATCTAGATCTGACAGGTGGATACCTGGAAGCTGCCTGCACATAGCTACAAGATGGTCATGTTGAAGAGGGTTAGGCTCTTTATTTTTGATGCCCGATCAGAGAAAAGGACTCAACAGATAAAAGCTATAGAAACACAAACTTTAGTTTTCTTCGAGGAAAAGTATTCTCAAAGGCAATGTTGTTAAAGATTCAATGGGCAGCTCAAGAGGGTGGGGGTTAGGAACCCTGCCCCCAGCACTAGCACACTGATAGTGTGAGCAGCCCTACCCCGGAACTTTCTTAGAAGGTTTCTAGATGTCCTATGGAAGGATAACCTCTATCAGTGACTTTCTAACTATTGCCGGCAGGGCAAGAAAACCATGTAAGAAGGCAGTCATATGGGTCTCCTATTTTTGTTTGCTTGAATCTCTCCCGTTACTTAAGAATTTTCAGAGTAGTTTTGAGCAACTTTTTGTGGTCACTACTGAGGATTGTTGATTTTGTCTTGTGTTTGTTTTGGTTTGTAGTATCATTTGCAACTTGGAAAATTGTGATGTATTGGGTGTGTTTTAATGCATCACAGTGATTATTCTTTTTTATTCCCAAATGTCTCATCAAAGGCCAGTGAGAGCTCCTACAAATGGTCTCCTGTGTCCACTTGATGTGACACCATTAGTCTCTGAGTGCCTCTTTACTCTGGCCAAGGTGTTCCAGGCTCATCTAGAATGTTCCCTGCCTCAGACTGAAATCAGACATTTCTCCAAGGAGCTCTGGTTTCATTTAGCCAAGAAGGGATTTAGTGGAGCAAAGCAGATCCATTTATATATGCTTTACATATAGGAGTTTGGGTAAGAATTCATTTGAAAATAAAACCAAACTTTGTTATGAAAATGGTTTAAAAAATAGTCATCTAGATAATTTTTTAAATCCCTTCTTCTTTGAGTGCCTCTAAATACAATTAAATCCTGAAATAGAAATTCAACATTTTGCTGGACACAGAATTCTTTTGGACCTAGAAAACTGGTTACAGAGTTCCATCCAGCAATGGTTTGCTATCTAATAGTTGGGAAAACCTATAGGTTGGTAAACCAATTTTTTTTAAACTATAAAAAATTTGTGAATTTGGGACCATATTGAAGGAACTAACATTTTTTTTCTTTTTTTGGCTAACAGTTCCAGTTAAAAACGTTTGTTAAAAAACATTTTCATTGTAATATAGTTCATACAAGCATAGAATTACATAAAATAATAGAATAATATCTGCATAGCCCACGTAAAAATTTTAAAATTTTGCCATATTTAATTTTTTAAGTACTAAAACATAGCAGATATACTTGGATCCCCAGGATCCTCCCTCCTTCATGCCTTCCCCAATTGAAGAGTTAATCATTACCCATAATTTTGTGTTTCTTATTCCTACAACTTTTTAAAAATACTGATCTTATGTATCTGAAGTTATTTTGCACATTTTAAACCACATTTACCTTGCATCACATTCTTCAATTCACTTTTGTTTTTGTGGGGTTTTTTTTGAAGTTGTTTCTGAAACATAGCCTGCCAATACTGTAGTTCTTTTTTGTTTGTGTTAACAGTTGTATTATATTCCATTCTGTGAAAATACCACAGTTTATAATAGTGACATTAATAGTATCACACTGAAGACTATTTAGGTTGTTCTGAACTTGTGTTATTACAAATACCGCCATAACACTCATTCTGTTTTTTTCTTTTTTTTTTAATTATTATGTTATGTTAATCACAATACATTACATCATTAGTTTTTGATGTAGTGTTCCATGATTCATTGTTTGCATATAACACCCAGTGCTCCATGCAGTATGTACCCTCTTTAATGCCCATCACCAGGCTAACGCATCCTTCCACGCCCCTCCCCTCTAGAACCCTCAGTTTGTTTCTCAGAGTCCATCATCTCTCATGGTTCTTCTCCCCTTCCAATTCCCCCTCCTTCATTCTTCCCCTCCTGCTATCTTCTTTTTTTTTTTTAGTATATAATGTATTATTTGTTTCAGAGGTACAGATCCGTGATTCATCAGTCTTGTACAATTCACAGTGCTCACCATAGCACATACCCTCCCCAATGTCTATCACCCAGCCACCCCATCCCTCCCACCCCCCACCACTCCAGCAACCCTCCGTTTGTTTCCTGAGATTAAGAATTCCTCATATCAGTGAGGTCATATGATACATGCCTTTTTCTGCTGGTCTTGTTTCGCTCAGCATAACACTCTCCAGTTCCAACCACGTCGTTGCAAATGGCAAGATTTCATTTCTTTTGATGGCTGCATAATATTCCATTGTATATATATACCACATCTTCTTTATCCATTCATCTGTCGATGGACATCTTGGCTCTTTCCACAGTTTGGCTATTGTGGACATTGCTGCTATAAACATCGGGGTGCACGTACCCCTTTGGATCCCTACATTTGTATCTTTGGGGTAAATACCCAGTAGCATAACACTCATTCTTAAATGGTCCTTGTGAGGGAGATGCTTTAAGTCATGTATGTGGGGGAGAAATTCCTAGGTCACATGACAGACACATCTTCAACTTTACTTGATTTTATAGAATTGTTTCTAAACCACTTATACCATTTTTCACTCCCATCAAAGGTGGATGAGTTCTACCCAGTGACAGCTTTACCAATATTTGCTATTTTAATACTTTTAAAATATTGTTATTCTAATGGGTATAAAATATATCAATGAAAAGTCATGTGATTATTAGTGAAGTTGGGGACATTTTCATATGTTTCTTGTACACACAGATTAGTTCATCTGTGAATATCTGGTTCACATTTTTTTTCTAAAGATTTTTATTTATTTATTGAGAGAGAGATAATGGTAGAGAGAGAGCATGAGAAGGAAGAAGGTCAGAGGGAGAAGCAGACTCCCTGCCGAGCAGGGAGCCCAATGCGGGACTCGATCCTGGGACTTCAGGATCATGACCTGAGCCAAAGGCAGTCGCTTAACCAACTGAGACACCCAGGCACCCTCTGGTTCACATTTTTTGCACATTTTTCTATGTGTTCTTTCTTTTATCTTACTGATGTATAGACGTCCATACTGCATACTAATCATCTGCTGATTATGTTTTCCAGTCGGTTATATTGGCAAATAGGAATGTTATTTTTTTTTTAGATGACTGTCATCTACCTAGAAAACTCCCTGATGTTTCTTATTATTTTTAACAATTATTTACACATTTTCTTATTTATTTTTGCTGACAGTTACATTGTCTTCAGTTTACACAGCTTTTGTCTTTTCCTTTCCAATTCATATACCTCTTATTGAACAGTCAAAACAGAAAGTTGAAAATACCCCAAGTGTAACAGACCCATACCTTTTTTTTATTGTTTTCTTGTTTCCTACTCATTGCATTTTTGCCATTTTATTACATTGTTATATTTCTTAAATTTCCTTTAAATTTACTGTTTATCCAATTAAACAGATATAAATCCTTCATCATTTATATTTATTCCTTCTAGTTTATAAATAAATGCCTTTAAGCTATGAATTTACCATTAAGTACCACTTTAGATGTATGTTATATCATGTTATATTATACTTTTACTGACATTCCATTCTACCTTATTTGTATGGTGCTGTATGCTGTCCTGAATCAAATTTTCCCATATGCATATCTCTGTTTATAGAGTCTATTTTGATCTATTTGCCTATCTCGGGCATCTCACACTGATTTATATACTATAACTTCACAATAAATTTGGATATCATTTAGAAAAATTCCCCCAAGCTTGTTCATCTTCAGAATTATGTTAATTACTCATAGCTCTTTTATATATATTCTGAAATCAGCCTATCAAATTCCACAGAAAAATTGATCTTGAACCTTATTTACCAATCAATTCAGAGCAAATGACATGTTTATGGTATTTTTTTCCTATCCATAAATAGGATATATTTCTCAATTGACTTAGGTTTACCTTAATATTGTTTAGAAAATATTAAAGTGAAATTTCCCAATAAACATCTTATCTGTCTTTTGTTAGGGTCATTTTTTGGTTCTGGTATCTCGGGTGCTTTTATAATTATATACTATTTACATTTTTAAAAATATTTTATTTATTTATTTGAGAGATAGAAAATGAGCAGGAGGAAGAGGGAGAGAGAATCTGAAGCTGACTCCATGCTGAGTATAGAGCCCGGAGCAGGACTCCATCCCACAACTGTAAGATCAAGACCTGAGTAGAAACCAAGAGTCAGAGGTTTAACCCACAGAGCTACCCAGGCACCCCTACATTTTATTTTTGAGCTCTCTGGGTGGGTATTGAAAAATACAATTGCATTTTACTTATTGATAATCAATGTCATTACATTTTTAAAAATTTTCTAAAGATTTTATTTATTTATTTGAGAGAGAGAGAACAGAGGAAGAGGGAGCAGGAGAAGCAGACTCCCTGCTGAGCAGAGAGTCTGATTCAAGACTTGATCCCAGGATCCTGAGATCATGACCTGAGCCAAAGGCAGATACTTAACCGACTGAGTCACCCAGGTGTCCCCATTGCCTTTTTTTTTTTCTTTTTGGGGAATTACTCCTATGTTAGACCATTTTATATTGTCCCACAGAGTTTGGATTCTCTCTCTTCTTTTTTAATTTACCTTTTTTTTTTCTCTTTGCCTTGATGTTTTCATCGAACTATCTCCAAAAACCTCATGTAAGGAATATGCTTTGCAAGTATATATTTCTTTGCTATATAGACATTAGGCTTGGACATACACCTTACTTTGTCGATGCAATGTGGGTGGAAGTGTCAGTTCCCATTTCTGAGCCTAGACCCTAAGGGGCATATTCTGTTTCTGCTTGTCCACTGGGGCTATGAAAAGAACATACTCTGAGAACCATGGTCTTGAATTCAACCCATGGTCTGGAGACAAGCCCATCTAGTCCAACCTAGATCAACTAAAAGGCATCTGTCCTGCATGTATATGAGCTGGAAATAACCCTTGTTTCTGTAAGACACAAAAGGTTTGTTCGTCTGCTACTTAGAGCTCTGTGAAAACCACTGATACCCTGAATCATATCATTTGTTCAATGTTACTGCTAAAGGTTTTCTAAAGTTCTTATATATATTTATACACTGACCTGCAGTGTAACTGTCAACATTTTTACCAAAAATGGGAGTTGTCCATCATCTTAATTTTATAGTAACTGAAAGAAATACTTTTTTATTAAACACACAAAATATGAGCATATTTATGTAAGTGATTTTTCTAAAGATTTTATTTATTTATTTGACAGAGAGAGACACAGCGAGAGAGGGAACACAAGCAGGGGGAGTGGGAGAGGGAGAAGCAGGCTTCCCGCCGAGCAGGGACCCCGATGCCGGACCCGATCCCAGGACTCTGGGATCATGACCCGAGCCGAAGGCAGATGCTTAACAACTGAGCCACCCAGGCGCCCTATGTAAGTGATTTTTTAAAGTCAGGTTTCTTTTAAAATTTAATATGTTCATATAAAATAGTAACAGCAACAAATAAACATTTTGAAAATCAGGCAGGATTTTCATCTGGATACCTGGAAAAAAATTAGGTCGAAGTATTCTTCATGGTAGAAGGGAGACAACTGCCCATGTTCATGGCTAAACAATTCAGGACCAACTTGGAAATTTCTAAAGTTGTTTCAAAAAAAAAAAAAATTTAAAGGCAACAGGTTGGGATACAACTACTTCGACATGGTAAAGTACCTGTGTCGTATCAGTTATATTCCTTGTGATTGACCTGAACCTGTTCAGCATGACATTCTTGTCTTTAGCCCTAAAGGAAAAGACTTTTGTTATACCAGTTTGAAATAACCGAAATAAGACTCCCTTTAAATACCTTGTTATAGTAATCATTCACACGACAAATTCATAACTGTAGTAAAAAGACCAAAAAAATTAAAAAACACAACTTTATAGTCATCTTTTTTGATTTGGTTAATTGCATAAAATGAGGGATAAATACACACAAGCATGATCTGTTTGACAAAACTCCTAGGTTCAGGAACGCCAAATATAAAATGTTCTAAAATACACTCTGATCACTAATCATATAAAATCAAATCATTGTGTCGGCTTGGTTCCCTCCAATTCTTCAAGAGCTAGAACCTTTGACCTCATAGAAAAGAGTCCCAGAAAGGCATTTAATTCTGATAACAAATGCCCCCCCCTCCCCCCCGCCTTCACTAGGGTCTGCCTTCAGAAGGGAAACACCACTCAGCTGATGATCTTGGGGTAAATTCAAGTGCTTAGTTATCAGGGTAAGTTCATACATGTGAATGAGATTGACTTCAGATGCTCTTGGAAAGAATTCCAGCCCAGTCCCTCAAGTTTGGTTCTCTTTTACATAGCTGCATTCAGAGCTACACCAGGTGAGGCATGTTTTTTTTTCAAAGAGTCACACTTATACCTGGAATTTATATTCTTTCAAGTAACCCTTTGGTCTTATAGATAAAGGCAGTGCCCAGATGGTAAAGGTACATTTGTTAATGGTGAATACTATGGATAAATTTGTGTCTTAGCCGAAATTTGTAAGTTGAAACCTGAACCCCCAATGTGACCATATGTGAGACTGAGTCTTTAGGAGGTAATTAAGGTTAAAAGAGGTCATAAGGGTGGAGTCCTAATCTGATAGGACTGTAGCTTTATAAGAGGAAGAGAGAAAGAGAGAGAGCAAGCGCTCGAGAGAGTTAGCGCTCGAGAGAGTTCTCCTCCCACTTCTCTCCGCATGGGAGGATTCAAGGAGCCAGTGTCTCCTAAACCAGAGCATTCTCACCAGAAGCTGAACTCTGCCAGACCTGGGTATTGAACTTTCCAGCCCCCAGAACTTCTGAAAAGTAGGTTCCTGTTGTTTAAGCCACCTAGTCTGTGTGATTTTGTTTTGGCAGCGCAAGCTGGCGAATACAGAGATGGTGTTGCCGTGTGGAGCACTGTGGCCCGTCATTCTGGGGGGCTTCCAGCCCATCTGCACATCCTTGTACGTCTGAACAGAGTAGTAAATGCAGATGCATCATGCTGTTGCATTGTTTAAACTTGGACTGGATACATACTGTCGGAGTTCAAGCTGAACTTCCCATCTTGGTATGATATTTGCAGTTTAGTTGGTCTGGCTGATGTTTTAACAGATATTAAGAGAGAACCTGGGGCGCCTGGGTGGCTCAGTCGTTAAGCGTCTGCCTTCGGTTCAGGTCATGGTCCCAGGGTCCTGGGATCGAGTCCCACAGTGGGCATCCCGCTCAGCGGGAAGCCTGCCTCTCCTCTCACACTCCCCTTGCTTGTGTTCCCTCTCTCGCTGTCTCTCTCTGTCAAATAAATAAAATCTTAAAAAAAAAAATAACCTGAATGTGCACTCTCTCTAATCAAGGAAGTTCCTTCTGGCGACTCTTTCCATTTCTCTTCCACTTCATTAACAGTCGTACTGCTCCAGTACTATTTGTTTGTGGTCTGGCAGGGCCTTTCCTAGTTATGCTGCTTCCTGGGACTCTTGGGCTGGCCCAGGTCCCCCACTGGTTCTAGGTCCCTTCTAGGCTATTCCTGGAGAGCACGAGGTATAGCAGGGTTTGGGGAGAAGGATCGTCTTGGCAAAGACAGAGGGCCTTGGAGCTGGAGTCAGAGAGTGGCACACCTCCTTCATGGAAGTTAGTGGGAACTCCAAAACTAGTCCCTGCGGTGTATCTGAAATGGCAGTAGAGGGGGAGGGGATGATGAGCTGCAGGTTCTTCCTCCCCAGGTCCAGGTGGACTGATGGTAAAGTCCCCAGCAGGTGCAGTCGCTTGCCATCCACCTGCTGCCAGCCCCCACCCAAGCACCTCTGATGTGGGGAGCCGCAGGTGCGGGGGATGCTAAAACTGTATGCCATGCACCCAGGCCCCTCCTCCATACCCAGGCAGCTGCAGGTGGCTGGGAGCCAGCAGGCTCATGCTTCAGGGGGAAGCCCAAGGTCCAGGAGCCACAGCTGTGGCCTATGCGATTGATATTTAATTACATTTATTGACACACTGTCAGTTTGGGCACTGTTTCTTGAGATCCACGATTTACCTCTGAATTCATGTTTTTCTAGCTGAAATATCCCCTAATTGTTATTTCCATGATTATCTGTGGCCCAGAGGCTCTCTTGGGTTTTATCTGAAAGCATGTTTTCTTTCTCCCTGTTTATTAAGGGTAAGAAAAATCTTCAAGTAATTTTGATATGTTATCCTGCCAAAGTGTAAGGGGAAGTTAGTACCAACTTTAATGATTCCATTTCTTAGCTGAATTAAAGGGACAAAGAATAAGCCTTTACAAAGGTCAGTGTTTGGGGAAACTGGTCCTTTCTTCCATCCCAGAATTCTAAACTAATCAGGGAAGGCTGCTATAAGGATAGATATATTAATTCAACAAATTCATGTGAAATAACCATGCTTGATACCAAGGGTGATAAAGAGTGAGACTATACTATGCCCAGTGAGAATATATTAGGTAGGCATAGAAAAGCTGTACAGATGTTAGAACAGGTAGAGACCATCTATGTAGGATATTTAATAAATCAGCAGTGGCTAGTGAACACCTAGTCTCCTACTTTACAGGGTAAGTTGGATAAGTAGCTTAACCTTGCTGAGCTGCTGGTTTTTTTTTTTATTTTTTTAAATGATGGATGAATACATCGTTCACTTGATAAGATTGATATGATTAAATGGGATAGAATTCTTGGTTCAATTGGTACTTTGCCAATGGCAGTTTTCTGGAGCTGGACATTCAATAGTTAAATGCTAAATGGGAGGAAACTCAAGACGGGAATCTTGGCTTGAAATATATCAATATCAGTCACCAACTGTTAACAAGCACTGCCAAGTTTTCCTAGCAATTTTCTAACCCTGGTAGTGTTACTCTTGCAAAGTTTTACCCATCAGCTAAATGCCAAATTTTGTTTGCTTCAGTTTGTATTTCTTTAATGACAAATGTGGTTGATCTTCCTTGTATTAGTATATTCAACCTGTTTTTCTGAGAAGCATAGCTTCTTTTGCATATTTTTTTTCTGTTTGGGTGTTGGTCTTTTAATTTTTTATTACATGTATTGTGTCTTAAGGAAATCATCTTGAACATGTTCAATAAAGGTAGATTATGAAAAAACATAAAGGTAGTTCAATAAAAGTGGGTGGATAAGTCCTACTAAAAATAGGTTTTATAGATAAAGATGCTAAAAGTTAAATACCTCACCGAACCTTCTCACTGGTTAGCCAGGATTTTAATCCAGTCCTAATTAACTAAAAAATCTGTGCTTAGAGAGATTAAGTTTGTTTTCCCACATGCCAAGAAACAGAAATCAGCAGTAGACTGTGTGCACGTGAGTCCCTGCTTGAGCGAGAGATCACTAAAGGAATCCTACTTGTATAGGATTCATGTTAATCCTAGGAATTTCAGTGAGGTACTTAAACTTCATAAGCTTTATTTCATCTGTAAAACGGGCCATGATAACCTCCTACCCAATTTTTCACACCTGTATGATCTTTATACACATTAAATGTTGTAAAGATTGCGTTCTCATATGAAAATGAGACCATCTAGCTAACATGGCAGTCCCTAAGAGGTGATCAGGCCCATTCCCCTCTCTTTGCCTTAGTTTGGAGTGTGATTCTTTACACATGAGTTGGATGACTAAGTTTCTTTAGGCCTCCTCAACTGGCACACCAGCCTAATCCAGTCTCCACCTAAAATATGGGTGGAATTTGCAAAAGTTCCTAGATGAATGTTCCTCCCAGGGAGAATTTATGACAACTTTTCCAAAACTAAAGCCTCAAATCTTTATTATATTCTGTTAATGACTCAGTGGACTTTTGGCAGAAAAGACAAGTTTCCTTTGGTTCAAACACTTCTAAAGAGGGCTCTGATTAATCTATCCGATGGTCTAAAATCAAAATAACATATGCAATCTTTGGCTGAAAAACTCACCCGTGGTGTTATAACAATAATTCCTCTCCTTGTTTTCATATATAACCTTTTGGAAATATTCCTGTTGGAGCCAAAATTTCTATATTTTGGAAACTTGGCCTATGGATGGATGATGGCTGAAGTATGCCATTTATTTTCCTTTAGGGGGGTGGTGGTGGGTACTAGAACAGTCAGAATGGTTGTTAGACTATTCCTTAAAGAAAATTTTGTAGGACAACCCAGTTTAAAGTGAACTAAAGCCGCCTTCTTTGCCTTCATGTCGTAATGCATACTCATTTCAAGAGGTTTTCCCTGACCACCCAATTTAAAGTACTTCACACCCCCAGCAGTCCCTTTCTGTAAAGGGCCAGATAGTGAATATCTTGGGCTTTGCAGGCCATATGGTCTCTGTTGTAACTACTGAGCTATGCCATTGTAGCATGAAAGAAGCCGTAGACAATATGAAAACAAATGAGCATGGCTGTGTTCCAATAAAACTTTATAGACACTGAAATTTGAATTTCCTATAATTTTCATGTGTGACAAAATGTTCTACTTTTGATATTTTTCCAACAATTGAAAAAATGTAAAAACCACTCTTAGCTCACAGACCATACCAAACCAGGTGGTGGGCTGGATTTGGCCAGTAGACTGTAGTTTGACCATTTGTTCTACATTACTCAAATTTTTTTTTTTTTACATATCTTGTTATTTAAAAATCTACTTAAGTATTTATACGGTTTCTATATAATCTAGGATCTGTCCCTGTGAGAGCAGGGATATTCGCTTTCCTGGTCATCCCTGAGCACGGTACCACAGACACTCAGTAAATATGTGTTGAATGTATAAATCTGCAGCTTTCTGGTAAACCAGTTCCTCTGAATGAAGTAATTAGCATGTATAGCATATTGAATTCTCTGCTTTTTTTTTTCCAAATTTTACATACACTATAGAATTTCATGGTAAAGGGACCATATAGAAAAGTGTTTTTAAGGTTTGGAGTTAATGACGACCAGGCTGCTGTATCAGTTAGTAGTTGTGATGTTGACTAAGTTACTAAACCTGTCTCAGGTTTCTCAATTACAAAAAGAGCATAGTTTTAGGACCTATTTTATAAGATTGATGGTGGTTTTCTGCTTGGTCTTTCATTTTCCTCCCCAAACCCAATCTTCATCCTGTTCTGTGCTTTGGCAGGACCACAACAGTGGTATATGCCCTGGCCTCTGGCCTCCAGTTGGGTTTTGCCAGTGAAGGGCTGGGGCCTGGGGGACCATGAGGTAGGAATATTTGTACTCTGAGTTTACCCCCAGATTTCAGGACTGGCTGTGTCTGCTGGAAAAAAAAAGTTTGCTCACAGTATTACAAATTTATGGATGTTCTGTGATGCACCTGTCAGTATCCCTATTAATGCAAGAACAATCCTGTTATTAGCTCCAGGGTACATGGTTGCTCTACACCCACAACCTTAAAAACAGTCTCTTTACTAACATCCCAAATCATCCTAAGTTCCTTCTGGAACTCTGAACTGATCCCAGGAGTTCAAAGAGAAAATGCTTGAGAATCCATAGTAGCTCGAATTGAAACTCTTACTTAGAAATATGGTTGACTTCTTTGAAGACATATTAAAATAAGAAATGATTCCTCTTGATTCATATTTCTCTACAGAGTTACAATCCGTGTACCTACAGGATATATTCCAGCTTGCAGAAATTTTCCCCCCACAGAGTACTTAAAATCGGGAAATTCTACAGCAAAATCTGAACCTCCAAATTCCCTTGAAAAGAATCCACTTTTTGGCTACCCAGGCTGGCACACTTCACAGCTGTGATAAATGAGCTAAGTAGCAGGTACACCATTCACATGGGCTTTGCACTTGGTAGGCAGCTTTGGTCCTTACCACTCCCTCTGCAATGCTTCTAGTTTGATGTTTTAGGTTAGCTACCTGGCTCCTGTGGACATTTTCTGGGAGAAATACAAGGCTAAGTCATTAGCCACCTGGGAGGCTGAGGGAGAAGGAGGTGTTGATTTGAGGAGCAAAATGGTGTATACAGTCATCCAGAAGAGTAACAATATCCAGAGGGGTGCACAGGAATGTGACCTGTGACTGAGGGTCCTCTTGGAGCTTGGGTTGCATGTGGAAAGTATAATCCATGAGCAGGGCTGTGTGCATTTCTCCAGACCCCACAGCCTGAAGAGACACCAAGTTGGACTTACCACGTTGGAGTTTTGCCCAGAGAGAACCATGAGGGCCAGAGAGTTGAGGCTTTTTGTGGGGGAAGGAACATAATGGTGGGTCATGGAATCCAGGCCAATCAAGGATGGAGTGAGGACAAGAAGGATGATGGACCGTGGGGGGCGGTGGGGAAGGGAGCCTCATGGCTCAGAAGACTCACTACACGCTGGAGCTAGACTGCATGGATTCAAAACTCATCTCGACTCTATTAGCTGGGTAAATATGTATATATATGTTATATATAAAGTACAGGTATAACATATTGTTATATATGTGTGTGTTTGGAACACTGCCTGGCTTGTGGTAAGTTCTATGGCAGTACTACAAGGATACTTTTCCTTCCTACATTGGGTTTGATTTAAAAATAAAACTTCCATTGTTTCAATTAAGAAATATTTATTGAAGTTTTATAATAAAAATATAAAAGAATGTTAACCGTTTGTGGAGGCCAGAGAGAGAAATCAGATGTGAAACCAATCAGAGACTCACAAAACATCTTCAGGACAAATAGGAGGGATAAGCTCCATAAGAGAAAACACAGAGAAGGCTGTGTATGGGTGGGGTTCCTGAAAGACCTGGTCAGTTTCAGACACAGCTAGAAAAAAAAAAACAGGCAGCTACTATGCGAAGTCTGTTAGTAGGTGCTGAGCCTGGGATTTCATGGATTTTTCTAACATTGCCTTTGAAGCAGAGACTGGAATTTCCCCAAAGGCTGATTCATAAAAAGAATTTCTGGTAGTATGCCAGTCCAAGCTGGGAGATATTTTTGAGGAGGTAGATTTTTTCTTTTTTTTTTTTTTACTCATTTTTGTGAGGGGGAAAGGTAGGACATGTACATGGCAAATACGTCAAGCAGTAAAAATGGCTATAGAGTTATCTAACCCTTTGCCCCCTTTCTAGAACCATCTTAGAAGTAAATCATTAAAACATAGTTTTTGTGACCATCAAAAAAATCCTGTTCAATTGTAACTTGCATATTTACATATATCATTTTTTTATCCTTTGAAACACACTACCCTGCCGCTTTTGATTTTTCAGTACTGGAAACTGTTCAAGTCTTATAGAGTTGTTCCCCGTGATAGATGCGCTGTCATGTACTTCATCAGTTCCTATGGGCACACGGTCACCTACTTTCTAAGTGTTTGCTCTCACAACCAATATGGCGACAAAAACCGTGGTATAGAATTGTACGTGCGGTGGTTGCTTGGAGGATGAGAGTGAAGTTGTTGAGAAGAAACCACATGTTTAGAATATTGATGGATACTGTTAAATTGCCCTTCAAAACGATTATACCAGTGAATTCTCCTACTAACCTTGTGGGAAGGAGAACGGCTGCTCGGGTTTCACCAGCACTAAAAAACATTTCCTCCTGTCCATCTGTAAAGTAAATATTCTATTTTATTATATTTTTCTAATTCTGAGGGAAGTGAAACATTATGTTTAAAAAACCACTTGTATTTTTTTCCTGTAGAACATCATTTGTGCCCTTTGTCCGTATTTGTATTGAGCTAGTGTCTTAGGATAACTGTAAGAAAATTTTAAGGACCCTTATTCCTTGTGCCTTATCTATACTGCAAATATTTCCCAGTTGTTTATGGACTGATTTTTGTTTCAAGTATTTCTTGACAAGTAGAAATTTTAAAACCTTATAAAGCTTTATCGGTCTTTCAAAAATTCTAAATTCTATATCTTAGAAAAAGCTTACTGCTGTAAGGTTATAAGAAATTCATTTTTATTTCAATTTTGAATTTTCATCCATATAGATCAACATTTTTTAATTAAGGACTCATCTTAATTTTTTTTCTCAGTAGGTTGTCCCAACACCATTTTTTAAAAATAATCTGCCTTTGCCACACTGATTTGAAAAGCTGTTTTATCATAATCTAAATATCAATACACTTGAGTCTCATTCAGTATTCTTTTTTCCTTTGATATTTCTATTCATGCACCAGTACAAAACCTATGCCAGTTTCCTAATAATATTTAATCATGTAGTCTGTTCCCTTATCTATCTTCTTCAAAGTGTTTCTTCCTGATCAGGATGTCTTGTCTCATACAGACAGTCCTGTTGGCAATCTTACTGGAATCACCTTCAATTTACAGATTAACGTAGGTTAAATGAGCATCTTTACAATATTGCATTATCTTCACTAGAAGTGGACATTAATTCCCATTAGCTCAAATTGTATTTTATGTTTCTTGGGTCACTTTAACGGTTTTCAAAGTTCTTTCTATGCTCTATTAGGGCATCTAAAAGTTTATTCATATAAATCATAGCACGTTTCCACTTACCTGTATTTCTGGGCGTTTATTTTTTGACGCTTTTGCTTAATGGATTTTTCTTCAAGTAACCTAAGTATGTATATCTTATTTGAACATAGTAAAGCCAACAAGGTTTTACATACCAATTTTGAAATTTCCCTTTATTTATTCTCCCAGTTGATTCTTTTGGGTTTTCCAGGCTTATGAAGTTATCCAGGTATTTTTAAATTGAAAAACTTTCCTTCTCTTTCAGAATTTTTATACCTTCTATTTATCTTGCCTTAATTTGTTAGAAGGACTCTCCCACATAATTTTAGGCAATAGGAGTAATAATCAGCATCCTTGTTTTATGTCTTAATGGGAACGTTTTGTGTTTTTACCTCTGTTGCTAATTGAGCAATTTGGGCAGGAATCAGTAGGGATGGCTTGTTTGTATTCCTTCAGTAGCAGCTAGAACAGCTCAAGTGCGAGCTGCAGATTCCACTTTCAGCACGAGTTCACTCACATGGCTGGTGAGTTGGGTTTGGTTGCTGCCTGGGAGGTCTGCTGTGTCTGATATCCATAGTCTTAGGTTTTTCTCTATGTGAGACTTGCCACAGTCTGCTTGGGATTCCTTACAATATAGTGGCTGTTTCCAGGAGAACAAGGCCAGGTGTATGGTATTTTAATGATCTAGGTTCATAAATCACATAACAATTCCATCATATTCTATTGGTCTAAGCTTGCATTGTTCAGTGCAATAGCAACTAGACATATGTTCCTATTTAAGTTTAAGTGGATTAAAATTCAATTCTGTAATCATCCTAGCTACGTTTTAAGTGCTCAATGTGGCTAAAGGCTACTGTATTAGACAACCCCCATAGAATATTTCCATCTTTGCAGAATGTTCTGTTGAACAGCCCCCATCTAGGAAGTCACAAAAGTCCACTCAAGTTCAGGGACAAAGAAACTAGACTCCATCACTTGCTGGAGGAAGTGTCAAGGTTAGAGTGTAAGAAAAACATGTGGAATGGGAGATACTGTTGCAGCCATTTTGGGGAAATAGAATCTGCCATGTCCATTAATTAAAATGATAAAAATAATGTAAGAAAAAACTAACAACTGATAATGGATACTACACTTTAACGTATGCAGATGCTATGACCCTGCAGTTTTACTCCTAAGTATATACAAATTAGGAATGTTACATGTGTACAGAAAAGAAAAGAACAGGAATGATTGTAACCTCACTTTTTGTAATAGCCCTAAATTGGAAACCATCCAAATGCCCATCAGTAGATAAATGTTCAAATGATGAGTTGAATCTTGGCTCTGATTGTTTCCCATGAAAGTTGCAAAACCTCTCAAAACTTGAGTTTTATTAACTATAAAATGGAGGCAATTCTATCCATGAGATTGTTGTGGAAATTAAGATCCCATATGCAAACGCATCTAGAGTATGTTAGCACTCAGCAGGTCCTCCTTTGTACATCGTCGGTGACTACCATGGTTTCTTGGCACGCACGAAATCTTCGTAAACGTGGATGGAACTAATGAATTCATGTAATAATCTGATCTGCCCATCTGAGTCTCTAAGCTGACACCCTACAGTTCAGAAAAGTAGATTCTCAAGAGGTCATGTTGGAAAGGACCCTCCTTTGAGGACAATGACTGGCCTATCAATGTTTGTGAATGAATAAATCAACAGATGGATGAATCTTGTCCTTTCCCTTGCCTGTACATAGAAACCTACTAACACAACTCAAATTAATGAGATTTTATCCTATGTCTTAAAATCCCACCACTCCCCACAGGAACTCTTTTTAATGATGTTGACCCACCCTTGGCAAGATAATATTGGAATCTTGGAAAAGTTAACAGAAAGAATGGTTGTGGATCTGAAGAATAGAGGGCCCACCTCTGGTCGGGGAATCGCAGCTGGAAATCTCCTGAGAAAAGGACACCCACATGAAATTCCAGGGCCTCAGGTTTCTCCGAGGTCTCAGCGAGGGAGGGAGACCACAAGTATGACCTTCCTGTTGGTATTTGGGAACCTTCACTTCAGGTCCAAACCAGAAGCAGGAAGCTCAGTGCTTGCTAAGCAAGAAAAGGAAATAGACTCAAACATTCCAGTTTGAAGCTGGCATTGGGATAGTTCTTCCTTTGTTAAGGGCATTTCTTTCATTCCTGCTAATGAGCCCAACCTGCTGGAAAGGAAACCTTCTCTCCCAGAGCATAGAACAGAAACGTTTTACTCACTGTGCACTGCCATCCGAAACCTGTCTAGTCGAAACGTCTCGTCTCATCCTATATTAGCATTGTTTTTGATCTAGTCTCAGGCTTAAAGAGATAAGTAAGACCTTGAAGATGGAGGATAAGATAAATACAAATTAAAGATAGAGTTTAAAGTTGAAAGGATTTAGTCCTTTCATTGGGTCAGAAAAGGGTTAGTGGTTTTTTACTTTTTTTAAATGTCTTTTCTATTTCCGCTAACCAGGTAAGTCTTCATGGAGGAAGCCACAACTGAATGGCACCTAAAGGACAGGAATGGACACTTCAAGCAAAGAGAATATTTAACAAAAACATGAATAGGTGAACAAATGAGATATTTTGTAGGGAAGGTAAACAGTACATCTTGACCTGTGGTACTGGTGATGTTGGAAGAAAAGTAGCAAGGTGAAAAACAATAGCATTTATTAAATGCCTATTATGGCCTAAAACATGTGCTAAGTTCCTCACTTGGGTTATTCGTGTTATGTAACCAGAGAGTTTAAGCTAATTGCAAAAGCTCAAACAGTTACAAAGTCATGAAGCTGGAATTCAAAATTTGTTCTGACCTTTTCTAAGAACAATGTATTTTGGACTGTGGAATATCAAGCTTGTAGGCTACTTCCAGGTGGACAAAGGGGTGGGTCTTGAATGCAAAGCCAAGTACCTAGCTTTAAGTTTTGGAGCAAGTTTGAAGCATGATTGCAATATGATGCGGGCAGACTGTGCTGACGGTTGGCACTGGGGTGAGCACAAAGAACATGGGACAGCCCAGCTACGGAACGCATCATACATATAGCCTCAGACCCAGGGAGAGTCCGTTCATTTGTTTGCAAATTGTTCAGTCATGGTGCAGGTGGGCTGGTCTCTAGTTTTCATTATTTGCTCCAGAAGACTGGAGTAGAGACCTGAACAATGTCACCACCAGCATCAGAACCAGACCTGGGATGGACTCACATGTCACTTGGATTCTGATTGTGCTCATGTCCCCTCCTGCTACTCTACCTTGGCGTCCGACCTCCTAACTTTAGTGTTCCAGTATAAATTTCAAACTCCTCCTACCATTTCTATATTCTGTATAATGCATGTACACCATCATCTAGAAGGCTGAGTGGGCCACCTCTTCACTGTCCTCTCCCACCCCTGGGTCCCCATAGCACTGTACCTGATTTTCATGAGTAGGATATCCTTAAAGGCAGAAATTGTGTGGGGATTTTTTAGGTCTGAATAGATCACATCTATTTTAGGTTGCTTCCAACTTTCAGTATTCTAAACACTGAGATACAAATTTTTGTTACCTCTACCTGTATGCATATTTAGCACTTTCTCTTTTCCTAGGAGTATAATTACCATTATCTAACATTTGTAATCCTTAAAACATTTTTCCTAAGTATCCTCAACGTCTCAATTTTTACCCTCTGCCAATAAATTAAAATAATCTCATGTGATATGCTCAAGAAGTGGGTTAGAAAAGCATTGCTTTAAGATTTGATGGAAGGGGACAGTTGGTTAGAAGACGAACGACTTACTGTGCCAATGATTGCATGTTGCCCCTCCATCCCCTGATGCCCCTGCTCTGTAGCTCTGGGACTATTTTTGAGGTGCCCTTGTCAGTTGGCTCCCAGGTGGACTTGGCCATTGGGTGGCACTGGTGGCAAAATGGAAAGTGGAAGAGGGGAGGAGCCAGGGAATTCCAGGCCGAATCTCTGACAGGGACTCCATCTGCTCTCAGGTTGGTTCCACATCCTTTCCAGATGGCCCCTGCCTTTCTCTGGTGGGATCTCCCACACGGTATCTCTGCCCTAGTTAGCCCCTGCCTGACCATTCATCTTCTGTGCCCAGAGACCCCTCCTTCCCTTTGAGTTCCCTCCTTGTTGACAGTGGCTTCCTGCTGTTGCTATTCTTTAGATGTCCAACCATCTCTCCTTTTAACCACTCTCCCCATACCTTTGTGTTAAGTTGCCTCCTCCTCCCTAGCATGGGGTCTGTTTTCCCAAAGTTCTGCTGGCTGATAGGCTTACCCAAATATGCTTGGCCAGAGGTGGTGGTACAAGGAGCAGAATCCAGACCCGCTGTTGGAAATCTGGTGTTCCTTCTCTAGATGCTGCAAAAAAGTGTTGGTGTGTAAAAGAGGGCATCAAGCGAATGATGAAGACAACTGTGGAAGGCCGGGGGGGAAGTAATTGTAATGGCCTGAGGCAGTCAGAAATGGTTGTGTGGAAAAGGTGTCCTTTAAACAATGTCTCAAGTGTGGATCTGACGGATGTGTAAGGTGCTAGATGGTCCCAACCCAATTTGGGCCTACATCCTCTTGTTACTATCCCTAGGAAACTTTGTGTCTCTTTTTCTTTTTTTTTTAAGTAGGCTCCATGCCCAGTGTGGAACCCAATTCAGGACTTGAAGTCCCAACGCTGAGATCACGAGTCAGACGCTTAGCCAACTGAGCCACTCAGGTGACACCCCCCCCCCCCCCGGAAACTTTTCTTAATGTGCAAAAATATTTTGAAAGACTTTTTAATTTGAAATTGCAAAGTACCTATCATGAGATTTTTTTTTTGATGTTCTTTAATCCTGCTTTACTGTTAGTGATATCTTTATTTTCAGTTGCCCAAGGAGGGAACATAATCTTTGACTTTCTAGAATCTCTAGACCTCATAATCCAGTCTTGGGTTAAATAAAGGAAATGAACTATCCCAAAAGATCTATATATTTTCTGAACAACCGGTCTGACCTATTTCAATTATTTATAACTGTCTTAGAACTTCCCGAGTCAAAGGCCAATATGGTCTTTACCAGAAAAGCCTACCTGAGCGTTCTGCTTCCGTGTTTGTGTAACAAGCCCCTCCCTCCCCAGCTGAGGCATCTCTACTCTCCCATTTTAGCCTTTCATTCTTTGACCTCCATGTCTACCCACAGGGTCTGGGGTAGGCATTTCTTTTGAAGGGGCGACTTCTACTTTATGCAAAATGAACATTCTATAATAGAACTCAGGTGACCTCTACAAGGTTCATCTCTCAAAAAAAAAAAGTATAAATATGGTTTCTGTGTATCTTCCTCCTTGATCTACATTTGAACAGTAATTGATTGATTCTATCTGTGTATCTTCCTCCTTGATCTACATTTGAACAGTAATTGATTGATTCTAGCTTTCAAACGCTTTCTTTCTCTCAGAACAGTAAAAAGTAACTGGCCTAAAAATCTAATTGACTGAAACGATCAGTTTTACCACAGTTCACTACACTCACTCGGAGGGCTGTTCTGAGTGGCAATTTGAAAGAGTGGTCCTTTGAAATTGGCATTTTCGGAGTCTTCTCCTAAATTACAGTTTGGCCATAAATACAACAGGTTAAACTAAGGCAGCTGAGAAATTTTATGGGTGAAAAATTACAAGGATATGATCTTTCCACTCAGGCATGCAAAGATTTAATCTCCCAGATTAAAGACCCAGAACACAATGATTGTGTCAAGATAACAGCCGGGCGGAGGCTCTGGGACACGGTTCCCAGGGTGTCTTCCGCGTACCGGTCTGTGGCCGACAGAGGCAGGTGTTTCAAGTGGGGGAGCACAGAGGGGCCCTTCCACCAGTATCAGGCCAGCTGGGAGCTTATCTGTGGCATCTTGCTTTCAAGGAACGGTTCCCCAGTGTCTGCTGAAGAGAAGGGCGAGGAGCCACCCAGGTGGGAACCGTATGATTGCCTATAGACAGGGGAGAAAGAAAAATCATGGAAGCGGAAGCGGACTAGGACCCTGGCCATGTGAAAGAGGGATCTAGTCTGTTACAAGACAGTAGCGTTTTGTACTAAAATATGCATTGTTTGTGATTTCTGGTCGTTAGCTGGGCAGACGGTGCTCTCTCCTTTCCCGGGGGCCTCCAAGAGCGTGCCATTCTCTGCGCATGCCCATTACCATGGCCCTCCTCTGCCTTACCCAGACTGTATCCGGGGGCTTCTAACCGAGTCTCTCCTCCCTGCTTCTTTCTAATGCAGCCCTTGTGTCGCAACCACCGTGGTTCCTCTAAAACAGAAATCTGTCCGTTCTACTCCTATCCCTAAACTCTCTCCAGGGGCCACATATTACTCTCAAGATCCAGTCCGAGCTTGTTAACCTATTGTTGAAACCTTCCAGCAAATGCCTTCTGCACATGTCCCTGGCCTAAGCTCCCGAGTCTCTGTCCCGTACACCTTGTACTCCAGTCACATAAGGTACATGGACTCCCTTCTTTCTTTGCCTATGACCAGATCCACTTTGGAGAAGTCTCATGAAAGCCTCAAAAAGGAAACAAGTCCTTACACACTTCGGACGTGGCAGCTCTAGGCTCCGCGGCACATGGACCCTGAAAGGCCCACAAGAGGCTGTATTGCCTTTTATGACCCAGCTCATACGTCTCAGAGCATCACTTCTGTGGCACTCAATTAGCTGGAGTATGCACAAAGGCCTGCCCAGTTTTAAGGGGAGGGAACATCAATACCACCTCTTGATGGGGGTTAAGGGAGGGGGCCATGATTCTGGAAGAGCATTAGAGCCTGGAAGTATGTTAAAGTCGTTTTTGTAAAACAGCTTGCCACGGGGAGGGAGTATAGATTATTGTTCTAAGAGAAGGATAGAAAGATAAGAGAACAAAGCAGCATCAAAGTAAATTCTTTGGCCTGGACGTGTGACTGCTCCACTGGCAGATGGAGTATTCTGGAAGGGGACCGAGGCAGTCTGCCGAAGAGTATGTGCTCCTAAGCACCTTGGCTGCAGAGCAAGGGTGCCCAAACCATGGCCTGGGAACCGCGTGCGGCTCCCTGCCTGTTTTTGAAAGCCCATGAACTAAGAAGAGATTTTAGGCATTTAAATGAATAAATAATATTTATTATAATAAAATATTAAATTAAGAAAAATATTAAGTATTCATGTTTATTCATTATTAAAAATATTTTGTGACCTATGAAAACTCCTATTTCAAGCCTCCATAAATAGGACAGAGGCACACTCATTTAGATATTGTCTGTGGGGACTCCCATGCTATTCTGGTGGACTCAGTAGCTACAACAGAGAGGGTATGGCCCACACAGCCTAAAATATTTCTTACTCTTTATAAAAGTTTTTGCCAAACCCCCGTGTAGTGGGTCTCATAGACCCATTTGTGTCTTGATACACAAGATGGATGTTTCTTAACACGGGAGGGTCCCTTCCACGTGTGGCATGAGAAAAAACAACAAAAAACTCCAGGTTTCCTGACTTCCTTACTGGCTTTCTGTAGGGATATGAAGAGTGGCTAAATGTTTGCTTTTATTCCTGGTCAATATTGACTTGCACTTTATCATTTATATAGCATTTTAGGCCTCTGTTTTTGCATGTTGTGGCTACTTTCTCGTTTGTCTCTCTGGTCTTAAATATCACTTCCTCAGAGGGGTCTTTCCTTATGTACGTATTTCAAGCAGGTCCAGCCCTGCCTCCTCATTCCTGAACACTGACTGGTCCCATCAAACCCTGCACCTGCCCTTGTTACATTATTTGCCCACCTGTCTGGATCGGCCTGGCACCAGAGTATGTGCCTCCCATCGCAGGAGGGACCCGGCTCATCCCCGATGTTTATACTTTATCCATCTGGCATGCTTTCAGCTCCATGAATAGGTTTGTGAATGAATGCATGTTTCCCCATTTTGGCTTTAGCTTCCAAAAATAGAAGGGCACTTTGATTTCAGTATCAGCTGAAGCAAATAGCTCTCCATTTCCATTTCATAGAAGACTGTGATTGGGGGACGGGGGTTAGTCTGCATACCCTGTGGTTGGGATTTGTGGAACAGAGAAAAAGTGGAACATTTCTAAACCTGGCAGGGGCAGAACTGGGGAATGTGGGGGGGGGGGGTAAAAGCCGAGAGCCCATCGCCCAGCCTCCAACCACGGCTGGGCTGCAGGAGCCCTGGGAAGGGGCTGCATGCAAGGGGATGACTGCGCTGGGTCTGCTGGCTCAGGACTGCTTTTGCCCACAGGGGCCACTGCCTCCCAAGTTTCACGAGGGCAGGTGGCAAGAAGTCAGGAAGGGATGTGGTTAGGTTGGATGAGACTCGTGTCAGGGACTGATGAAGAAACAGAGAGGGTGAGGAGTCTGTCTTCTCTGACCTTGAAATCCTGGTGCCACATTCCCCCTTTCCTCCCCTACACCTAAGTGCTGCCTATTCTGTATCAACCAGTCTCTCTCTGCCCCTTCCTCACGGCCTGCATCTTACCCAGGGCCCACACTCATATCTTTCCTTAACAAAACCACAGCAAGAGTTTCCACTTCATCTCTCACTGTGTGTCTCCTCCACTGGGATAAGCTTGTAAAGGGTAAATCTGATCATGACTAAAAACCCTCCAGTGGCTCCCTAATCCTCACCAGATAAGATCTCAACATCTTAAATATTGACACAAGTCCTTTGGATGTTGTCTGTAAGCCACCCATCCAAACTTCCATCATGCCTTCCCTCAAGCCAGTCCCATGGAATGCTCCATTGCTGAGGCAAAACAGGGCGATTTCCTTCATCTTTACCTAGAATGCCTCCTATTTTTACAAGAAAGTTCTTCTCCTTGAAGAGTCGTCTCAAATATGAACACCTCTGTGAAACCGTCCTCAGGGAGAGTTCTAGATTCTGTGCATCCCGTCTCCTATCTCTCTGCCCCTGCTGGGCTCTGTAGCTCTCCAGGCGTGTGTTCTGTTCCTCTCTCTACTCCCTCACCCTCCACCCCCATCCCTCGCTCTTTCTCTCAGGGGAACACGATGTAGGACATTAGTTTTCCTGTGTGAACCTCTATCTTTGTCCTCACACTCTGTTATGTTGTGTGATGTTTCGGCAGCAGTAATCTCTTTTCTTTTCTGAATCCTCAACTCCTGGGACACAATGGAATCTAATCAAGTTTTTGTCAAAAGGGGAGAAGAGAACCAGAGGAAGGGAATAAAGAGAGGAAAGGAGGACGAGCAGGAAATCAGCTTCTGTGGAAGTGAATGAGGGTGCACCACACAGGGGTCCACGTAGTGACCATGGTAATGGCTTTCATGGCTGGAGGGCCTGTGATCAGTGGTCAATACCACTGAGTCAGGAGAACTGATGCTGGAAATGATGGGGCCCAAAGAGGCCATTTCAGTGGATTGCACAGGTGATGGAGGACGATTTTCATTAAAGCATCGTAGTCTAAAATCAGATGGCTTGGTTTCCGCCTTGATAGTTGTGAAACCTCGGGAAAACTGGGTGCTCGCTGAGTGCTCTACCACCTCACCTGCCAAAGGGGATGATACCTTAATTCTTAAAATTTAAAATATCCCCTTAAATACATTTATTTTACTTTTTATTTTCTTACGATTTTATATATTTGAGAGAGAGTGAGCACAAGCAGGGGGGAGGGGCAGAGGGAGAGGGAGAAGCAGACCCCCTGCTGAGCAGGGAGCCCGATGCAGGGCTCAATCCCAGGACCCTGGGACGATGACCTGAGCCGAAGGCAGACGCTTAACCGGCTGAGCCACCCAGGCGCCCCCACCTTAAATGAAACAAAACATTTGTAAATTCTTTAGATCAGTGTTCGGTACATAGAAAATAATCAAAATTAAACCACGTAAACCCCACAAACAATGCTAAGATAACACCCTGGTTCATTAACTCAGAGGTCCATTACCATGACCCTTTATTCATAACTGAGGAAACAGGCCTAGATAATGATTAGCGGCACTGGGATGGGAACGAGCCCTTCTTCATCAAGTCCAGTGTCTCCTCACAGAAGTCTCGGCAGTGAAGAGGTTTAGAAAAGTCCGTTTAAGAAAAGGAAAGATCTGGTTGGCTCATTTGTTGGGGCGACTGCCTTCACCTCGGGTCATGACCCTGGAGTCCCGGGATCGAGTTCCGCATCAGATTCCCTGCTCGGCGGGGAGTCAGCTTCTCCCTCTGACCCTCACCCCTCTCATTTTCTCTCTCTCAAAAATAAGTAAAATTAAAAAAAGAGGAAAGATTTGTAATTGTTATAGAAGCATGTGCCAAAAGCTGTTTCATTTGCTCCTAGCAACCCTCCAGAGAAGGCACCATTATTCTAGATTGGCAGATGAGGAAATCAAGGAAGTGGCCACTTTATGAAGACAGAGGGGCAAAGAACATTCAGTAGTAATTCCATTAAGCCCTTTCCTGACAGGCGGGCCCGTGAAGATACCCGGTGGCTGCTATCGAATGCCCTACGCCGGTAACAAAAGGGCCAGTAGGGCACTAAGTCATGAGAACACAGCCTCCCAGTTAAGACAAACATTATTCTAAGTCACTGCTGTAATAATGAAAAGGGAGAGTGGAAATACAAATTGTTTCAAAAAAAGAACGCAAATTGATAGTTGGGCTAGTTGCAAAGTCCTGGTTTGTGTGTTACAAGCACTAGCCCTAGATGGTTGCTTTGAAATGCACAAGGGAGAGAACAGAGTGTAACTGCTTCCAGAGATATTTTTTCCTATTTCTTTTTACTTTGTGTGTCTCAAAAAACCTTTAAAAGGTCTTTAGGAAAACTCACCAGTTGACTTAGAGTCATCATTTTTTAAAGCTTGGTAGGTACATCCTGAATACTACTCAAAATTATACTGCCTCCACATTTATGAACACAAAGCATGAATCAAATGTTGCCACTCCCCTTCTTTAAGATAGTCACTGGTTTCTGGATTCGTCAGGCAAGTATTCTGAAACTTATGCATGTGGAGTATTGCCAAAATACAGATTTAGGATGGTTTATGGTTTATACTAGAGCAATGTATGTAGAGTTGTTTTGGAGACAATTAGGTCAAAATATGTTTACTTGATTAATAATTCCTGGGGGGGGGGGAAGGAAAGTCATTTCAGCAATTCTGGGATCTTTCTTCTCAGCCTCAGACAACACTTTTTTTTTTTAAGTTTCTGTTTTTCCGGATACTTCAGTCAATAATTGGTTCGCATAAATCACTTTGCAAGATGTTAAGAGCTAAGGTTACTTTGAGGGAAGGCAGTGGGCGGCTATAAATAAGGCAGTTCTGAGGGTATGGAGAACGGCCACATGCTGGCAAGTGGTTTGAAGCCTGAAGTTTTTTCAGGTTCTTGGGCAGGCTGCGTGAGGTTCGGGTTCGTGGGATCTAGGCAGAGCATCCACATCCTACCCTCATGGTACTGACAGAAACTCTAGAGACAAGAGGTGGGAGTACATGAGGAAAATCCTGTTGCAGCCAGTGCCTCCAGGAATGAGGCCACGGGGGCCAACATTAGGGATCTGAGGACTAGCCCCGGCTGCCAGGTTCTCTGGAGAGATGACAAATGGGAAGAACCAGAGGATATGCACAGAGAACGCAGGGAACGGAATTCCGTCCCGTGCAAGGAGACCATGGCCACATGCTTAGAGGAAGCCTGTGAGTGGGGCCCTGGAGTCTGTCTTGACAGCCAACTATATGGTGTACCCCTGGGCCACAGGGCTGAAGAGCTCATGCCCGGAATGGGTTCATTTCTTTCTCTGTTGTTGGCTCCCATTTTTCATGTCTTTGAGTCCGTCAAAAAGAGCCAAAGCAATCTCCACATTATTTTTTAAGTAGCCTTTTTCCCCTTCACTTGTCACTATGATAATCTACTCCTATGGATAATTATGAAGCATCCATTGAATCTTGTTTATCCTATAGATCAATACTGAAACCTCTATTTTCAAATAGAAGCCTTCTACCGGGAGGCAATCAGATTTCTACGAAAAACAGTGGTATTAAGAATGGGCGCTCAAACCCTGGTCCTGCCACCTTCAGGGTGAGGTGCTGGGTTTGATATCAGGCAAGCCATCTGAACATCATAGCCTCAACTTCTTCTCACGGAATGTTGAAGATTAGAACAGCTAGTGCATCTAACGTGTTGAGTACAATTCTGGACCAAAGAGGTTACTCCATCAAAATTAGTTTCCTTACATTCAAAATCTCTCTACTTCGCTTTTCACTGATGCTAAACAAGTATTAATGCCAGGTTAATTTTTGAAACTATTCACTGATTTGCTTCCGTTGAATTCTGTCCTAAAGTTCTAAGGAATTCACCATTAAACCTTGTAATCGACAGATGACGTGTCAGGATGTTGTGCACTGATGAAGTTTTTCTCCACAGCGCAGTGGAGAGGGTCGGTGGTTCTGAGGGGAATTCAATGAGGGAAGGTTTTCTGATCATCTCTGCAGTTCTAGAGCTTGAGAAACTGAAAAAGAACAGATTGAATTTGTATTGCTTTATTTCAAAATACACTTAGAGAAAAAGTGATTTCTTGAGCAACTTTTTTACTTACGGCAAGGCACAGGCCTCAGCCAGAGAGGGCATAAATTCTCACGTGAGAAGCTATGACACAAACACCTAAAATGCATAGCAATGGAGGAAGTATACATAGCAGTGGAAGAGATTAACTCCAGGAGCAATGTATTGTGACTCTGGCCACCCCGGGAGTTCCCATTTACTAAGGGATATTAATAAGTAGATGGGACTCTTGATATATTCTGAGCTTGAAAGTCTCAGGGGCCATCAGTGACTGCCTCACAAGTACACCGTGATGTTCTCTTCCCCCAGGGGGTGTGAAACTTTCCAGTTGGGAAGGAAGAACATCCAACATCATCTACAGCTTCTCCCCTGTGAAGTGACTTTGTTGTCAGCACAGTGACGCGATCTCACTAACATTCCAGGCAGCCCATTCCAACTGCAAACATCTCCAACCATTGGACCAGTTGTTTTTCATATGCTTGGCGCCCTATGGTCTCCACCTACTGGTCCTAGTTGGACTCCTACAATATCAAAGATGAGAAAAACCCCCAAGCAGTCAAGTGTTAGTAAATGTTCAACCACCAATCCCCAGTGTCTTACATGCGTGCATCTATGTACATACGTATTTATATTTAAACATATATTTTATTGCTGTAAGGAAAGTAGCACAAATTAATAAAAATAGGGTATTTTTACTTATAAATTCCATACAGCCAACTGATTCTCACTGAATATTTTCAATGATTTTACTGACCTTTTTTTTTTTGATGTAGTGTTCCATAATTCATTGTTTGTGTATAACACCGAGTGCTCCATGCAGTATGTGCCCTCTTTAATACCCATCACCAGGCTAACCCATCCACCCACCCCCATCCCCTCTAAAACCCTCAGTTTCTCAGAGTCCATCGTCTCTCATGGTCGTCTCCCCCTCTGAATTCTTCCCCTTCATTTTTCCATTCCTTCTCCTAATGTCCTCCGTGCTATTCCTTATGAAATCATATGATAATTGTCTTTCTCTGCTTGACTTATTTCACTTAACATAATCCCCTCCAGTTCCATCCATGTGGATGCGCATGGTGGGTATTCATCTTTCTGATGGCTGAGTAATATTCCGTCGTATATATGGACCACATCTTTATCCATTCATCTGTTGCCCTTCAACAGACAAATGAACTCTTTTTCCTTATAGCTGACCTGTAGCTGCAACTGACCGAGGCTGGTTATTTTTTTGTTGTTATTTTTTTAAGTATAATTAACATACAATCTTATATTAGTTCCAGGTGTACCACATTAATTCTAACAGTACTCCATGCTCACCACAGTAAGTGTATTCACTGTCACCAGACAACCTTATTACAGTATTATTGACTCTATTACCTGCACTATATTTTCATCTTTATAACTTATAACTGGAAGCTTCTACCTCCTACTGGCCTTCATTTATTTTTCCCATCCCTCCTACCATCTTCTATCCGGCAACTACCAGTTTGTTCTCTGTATTTAAGAGTCTGGGTTGGTTGGTTTGTTTTGGGGGGGTTGTTTTTTCTTTTTTTTTTTTTGATTCCACATATAAATGAAATCATATGATATTTGTCTTTCTCTGACTTCACTTTGCGTAATACCTTCTAGATCCATCCATGTTGTTGCAAATGGCAAGATCTCATTCTTTTTTTAGGCCGAGTCATATTTCATTGTAGATAGATAGGTATCTCGCATCTTTATCCATTCATCCATCCACAGACACTTGGGTTGCTTTCATATCTTGGCTATTGTAAGTAATGTTGCAATAAACATACATGTGTGTATATTTTTTTCAAATTAGTATCTTTGTTTTTTGGGGAAATACCCAGTAGCAGAATTACTGAATCATGTTATTACTGTTTTTATTTGTTTATGGAAGATCTATAATGTTTTCCACAGTGGTTGTACCAGTTTGCATTCCCACCAAAAATGTAGGAGGGTTCCCTTTTCTCTACATTCTCACCAACACTTATTTCTTGTCTTTTTGATACTAGCTACTATGACTAGTCTAAGGTATTATCTCATTGTTTTGATTTGCATTTCCCTGACGATGAGTTATGTTGAGCATCTTTCCGTGTGTCTGTTGGCCATCTGGATGTCTTTCTGGAAAAATGTCTGTTAAAGTCCTCTGCCTATTTTTTAAATCAGGTTGAGTTTTTGGTGTTGAGCCATATAAGGTCTTTATATGTTTTGTATATTAATCCCATATCAGTTAATATTCACATATTCTTATCAGTTACATTATTTGCAAATATTTTCTCCTGATTCACTGGGTTGCCTTTTTGTTTTGTTGATGGCTTCCTTTGCTGTGCAAAAGCTTTTTATTTTGGTATAGTCACAATTATTTATTTTGGCTTTCATTTCCCTTGCCTGGGGAAACATATCCATGAATATGTTGCTAAGGCTGATGTCCAAGAGATTACTGCTTATGTTTCCTTTCAGGAATTTTATGGTTTCAGGTCTCAGGTTTAGGTCTTTAGTCCATTTTGAGTTTATTTTTGTGTATGGTGTAAGAAAGTGGTTTTATCAACATCATTTATTGAAAAGACTGTCTTTTCCGCATTTTATATTCTTACCTCCTTTTGTTGAAGACTAATTTACCATATAAGTGTGGGTATATTTCTGGTCTGTCCTATTCTGTTACCTATTCTTGTGCTAGTACCATATTGTTTTGATTACTACAGCTTTGTAGTATATCATGGAACCTGGGATTGTGATATTCCAGCTTTGTTCTTTCTCAAGATTGTTTTGACTATCTTATGGTTCCATTAAAATTTTAGAATTATTTGTTCTAGTTCTATGAAGATGCTTTTGGTAGTATGATAGTGATTGGTTGAATCTGTAGATTGCTTTGGGGTAGTATGGACTTCTTAATGATATAAATTTTCCAATCCCTGAGTATGGAGTATCTTTCCATTTGTTTGTATCATCTTCAATTTCTTTCATCAATAGTATTTATAGTCTTCAGAGTACAGCTCTTTCACTTTCTTGGTTAAATTTATTCTTAGGTTTATTTATGGTGCAATTGTAAATGGAATTGTTTTCTTAATTTCTCTGTCTTCTACTTCAATATTAGTGTATAGAAACGCAACAGTTTCTGTATATTCTGTATCTTGCAACTTTACTGAGTTTTATCCACTCTAATAGATTTTTTTGTGGAGTCTTTAAAGTTTTCTAATGTGCAATTAGTACAGTTTTATGTTTTACCAATTTGGATTCCTTTTATTTCTTTTTTGTGTCTGATTGCTGGAGCTAAGACTTCCAATACTATGTTGAAATAAAGTGGTGAGAGCAAGCATCCTTGTCTTGTTCCCGAACTTAGAGGAAAACACTTTCAGTTTTTCACCGTTGACTATGATGTTAGCTGTGGGTTTCTCATACGTGGCCTTTATTATGTTGATGTATGTTCCCTTTGAAACCTACTTTGTTGAGAGTTTTTAACAAGAATGAATATTGTAAAAACCAAAAAAAAAGAATGGATATTGTATTTTCTCAAATACTATTTCTGCGTCCGTTGAGATCATATGGTTTTTATCCTTTCTCTTGTTAATACAATGTATCACATTGATTTGAGGATATTAAATAATCCTTACATCCTGGAATAAATCCCACTTGATTGTGGTGAAAGACTTTTTTAATGTATTTTTAAATTCAGTTTGCTAATGTTTTGTATGTTCATCAGGGATATTGATGTGTAGTATTTTCTTTTTGGTAGTGTCTCTCTGGTTTTGGTATCAGGGTAATACCGGTCTTGTAGAATAAATTTGGAAGCTTTCCTTCCTCTTCAGTTTTTTTTAATAGTTTGAGAAGAATTAGGTATTAACTCTTCTTTAAGTGTTTGGGAGAATTCACATGTTGGTTCTTCTTTTTCTAGTTTCCTTGGGTGTAAGGATAGGATTTTTTGAGATTTTTCTTGTTTCTTAAAGTAAGCCTGTATTGCTATGAACTTTCCTCTTAGAACTGCTTTTGCTGTATCTCAAGATTTTGGACTATTCTGTTTTCATTTACATTTGTCTTCGTGTATTTTTTTATTTTCTCTTTTATTTCCTTGTTGACCCATTTGTTTAGTAGCATGTTGTTTAGCCTCCATGTATTTGTGTCCTTTGCAGAATTTTTCTTGTAATTGATTCCTAGTTTAATGCTGTTGTGGCCAGGAAAGATGCTTGATTGGATTTCAGTCTTCTCAAATTTACTGTGACATGTTTTGTGGCCTAATATGGGTCTAGCCTGGAGAATGTTCCATGTGTACTTGAATATAGAATCTGCTGGTTTGGGTGGAATGTTCTTTATATATCTATTAGGTCCATCTAGTTTAATGTGCCATTCAAAGCCACTGTTTCCGGGGTGCCTGGGTGGCTCAGTCATTGAGAGTCTGCCTTTGGCTCAGGTCACGATCCCAGGGTCCTGGGATCAAGCCCCGCATCAGGTTCCCTGCTCAGTGGGTAGCCTGCTCCTCCCTTTCCCACTTCTGCTTGTGTTCCCTCTCTCGCTGTCTCTGTCAAAGAAATAAATAAAATCTTAAAAAAAAAAAAAAGCCACTGTTCCCTTGATTTTCAGGCTGGATGATCTATCCACTGATGGACATGGGGTGTTAAACTCCCCTACCATTGTTGCTTTACTGTCAGTTTCTCCCTTTATATCTGTTAATATATGCTCTCTATATTTAGGTGCTCCTATGTTGGGTGCGTAGATATTTACAGGTGGATTGATCCCTTTATAATTGGATTGATCCTTTTATTATTATGTAGTACCCTCCTTTGTCCTGTGTTACAGTCTTTGTTTTAAAGTCCATTTTGTGTGGTAGACGTATTGCTACTTTTTCCCCCACATCCATTTGCAGATATGTGTTTTTCCATCCCTTTACTTTCAGTCTGTATGTGTTCTTAGATCTGAATTGAGTCTCTTGCAGACAGCATATAGGTGGGTCTTATTTTTTTTTTTTTAATCTATTCAGTCACCTTATGTCTTTTGATTGGAGCATCTAATCCATTTACATTTAAAGTAATTATTGACAAGTATATATGTATTGCCTCATTAATTATTTTCTGGTTGTTTTTGTAGTTCTTTTCCTTCTCTTATGTTCTTCCTTTGTGGCTTGGTGGCTTCTAGTGTTATGCTTCTTCTAGTGTTATTACTTCTTGTGTATCTATGATAGGTTTTTGTTTTGTGGTTACCCCTAGGTTGATATAAAACATCTTATGTGTATAGCAGTCTATACTGATGGTCGCTTAAGTCCAATACATTGTATAAGTACTAAAATTTTACCCCCTTGATGTTTTATATTTCTGAGTCATAGTTTACATCTTTTTATTTTGTGTGTCCCCTTGACTAATTTTTGTAGATATAACTGATTTTACTAAGGTGTTTTACCCTCCAAGTGAGGAATCTACTACTACTAAATGCTGATTTTTACCTGTGAAATCTTTTCCTAATTTTCTTCTAGTTTTGCCTTTTCTTTACAAAGAATTCCCTTTAATATCTCTTATAAATCTGATTTAGTGGTGATAAACTCCTAACTTTTGTTTGTGTGGGAACCTCTTTATCCCTTCTTCAATTCTGAGTGATGACCTTGCTGGGTAAGTATTCTTAGTTGTAGGTTTTTTCCTTTCAGCACAGTGAATATATCATGCTGCCCACTCTGGCTTGCAAAGTTTCTGTTAAAAAATCAGCTGATAGATTTTTCCCTTATATGCAACTGTTTTTTCTCTTGCTGCTTTTAAACTTGTTACTTTTGCCATTTTTATTATTATTTGTCTTAGTATGGACCTCCCTGGGTTAATCTTTTTAAGGGCTCTCTGTGTTTCCTGGATGTGGATGTCTGTTTCCTTCCACAGATTGGGGAAGTTTTCAGGTATTATTTCTTCAAATAGGTTTTCTACCCCCTTCTCTCTTCTCCTTCTGGGATCCCTATCATACGATTGTTATTACACTTCATGATGTCACTGAGTTCCCTTAACCTGTTCTCATTTCTGTTGTTCTTTTTCCTTTATGGTGTTCAGCTTGGTTGCTTCCCATTACCATCTTCCAGATTGCTGATCCATTCTTCTGCATGGTCTAATCTGCTGTTAATTCCCTCTAGTGTATTTTTTTTTTAATTTCAGTTACTGAATTCTTCATCTCTCTCTCTCTCTTTTTAACCTCCTGAAGTTCTCTTGGAGTTCATCCACTCTTTTCTCAAGTCCAGTGGGTAACTCTATGACCACTGCTTTGAATTTTTCATCAGATATAGTGCTTATCTTGGTTTCATTTAGCTTTTTTATTTTGTCTTGTCCTTCATTTAAGACCAATTCCTCTGTCTCCTCATTCTTTTTTTTTCTCTGTATTTGTTTCTCTGTCAGGTCAGGTATGTCTCCTGGTCTTGAAAGTAGTGGCTTTGTGTAGAAGAGGTCCTGGGGTGCCCTATAGCACAATCCCTCCTGGTAACCAGAACCAGGCACTCCGGGGGTGTCTGTATAGGCAGCCTGTGCCCTAGTGTTGTGGCTGAGCTGCATTTGCTTAGCCCAACCAGCTTCTGTGACTTGTTTTACCTGCTATGGATGCACTGGGCAGGGTTGGTCACCATACCATGGAGAGGCCTGAGGCCACCACAGTCTCATTGGTGGGTGGGGCTGGTAGTCAGGCTCGCTGTCTGCAATTAGCCTCTTTCATAACAGCAGGCACACTGATGGTCAGGGGTTGTTCCCTGAGCAGCCAGTTAAACTGTGGGTGCTGGTGTGTAGGGTCATTTCCCCCACTCCCCAGAGTTAGAGTCCTTTTGGAGTGGTGTCAGTCCCTGCCAGGGCTGCCTGCAGAGCTGTTGGTGCAGCTGGAGCCACTTTCAAGGGACATCTGATTCAGTGGGCAGGTTGGGTGGGGCAGGTCCACAGGGGGACACCAGTGCAGGGCATGCAGTACCAGCGAGGTAGATGGATAGTGTTAGCAATGGCTCCTGCAAGCATCCAGCGATCTAGGCTGGGGAGCGAGAGAGGGGGGAGAGAAATGGCACCTGCTAGCACTTTTGTTCCCAGAAAAATCTCCTGAAGATCCCTGCCCCTCCAGCACATGTTCCGAGATTAGTAAATAAATCTCCTTCCTATATATATATATACCACAGGCACTTTTCAAACTGCTGCTTCTGTGCTTTGTCTCAGGCTGAGTTATTTATTATGCTGGCTCTTTAAGGGTGGGGACTCCGTTTCCTATGGCCCTCAGGCTCTCCCAGAGTTAAGCCCTGCTGATTTAGAAAAAAGCTCCTGACATGAAGCCCAACTGGTTTTCGAAGCCAGATGTGATGGGGAGTCATCTTCCATCTTCCCAGTGCAGGGCCCCAGTGCCAGGAGTGCCTGGTGTGGGGTCTAATCCTCTTCTCTATGCTTGTGGGGTCCCTCCTCTTTGTGGTCCGTCTCACTGGGGGGTTTGGTTCCAACCATGTCTCTCCCCTCCTACCCTTTCTGATGTGGCCACCTCTCTGCTATTAACCATGAAAGGACCATTTTGCCAGTCCTTAGGTTATTTTCAGAGTTAGTTGCCTCTATGAAGCTGTTCTCTCAGTGAATCCATGGGACGAGGTGAGCTCAGGATCCTCCTACTCCACCATCTTCCCTGACCTTGTGGGTTGATATTTTTTACTTCTGGTAATGAGCTAAAAGTATAACAACCACCATAAAGCGTTGGAACTTCTCATTTATTAATGAGGTTGGGTAACTTCTAAATTGGATAGTTTTCAAATATTAGAGGAATATTTTCGCATTTTTTTGTGCTACTCACACCTGATACTGACACACTTTTTACTTTAATCTGTTTTATTAGTTTCCATCACTTTCATAAACCAAGGCTCGATTTGTAGCATGTGCTGATGTCCATTGTGTAAAAACTCCTGCCTGGTAGATCTCAAGCCACCAACATGACCTCACTGAACAGGAAGCAGGGAAATAAGGGCAGTAGCACAGCACTGTACAATATTTCTACCCTATAGACACACAATAATATAAATAGCCTCAAGAGCAGAGATCAGTCAAATGAAGTAAAATAATTAGTAAATGAGTTTTAAATATTTTTTAATGTTAGGAATATTCATTTCAATGTTTAATGTAAATTCAGATTTTATCTAGTTTGTCAGTGATGGCTATGCATAAAACCAGCTCACAAAATTTCTGAGAACGAAACCATCAGCTCTCACAGTCAGCACACCAGCACACGCTCGCTTACAGAGACCCTAGGACTCAAACTGCTAATTTTACAGATGAGGAACTGAGGCCCTGGGCAGAAATGAAAATGGTCCAAAATTCAGTAATTTAACTGCTTTGGGTTTAGGCAACACAACCATGGATTTGATTCTCGTTGCTACTTACTGTCTATTACTGTCAAATAACCTAATGAGGTTATTTGACTCCCTGAGCCTCAGTTCTGCTTTTTGTGTTTTATAGAAATAATAATTCCTAAATAATAAAGGTAGAATAAAAGATCTCTCAAGGCCTATGCCACGCACAGTAGCTGATACTTGGAAACTGCTCCATAAATAATGGTTGTTATTAAAATTTCATGTGAGCAATAAAGGCAACTCTAATCTCAATTCCACATGACAACCTTCCAGATCTCTGTAGATATTCTAATATTCCACTAAATGTAATCATTATCTCACTGTATGACACAATCTCTTTCAAAAACTCAATACTCAACTTAGCACTTGGTGCTGGTAACACAATAGTAACACAACTGTTTGTCTGTTTGTTTTTGATTAGAGTAGTTCTCCTCTTTGACCATCTATACTTCAAAGTGTCCTGAATTAGGGTTTGTGTTTTGGGTTTGTTTTTGCTGAACTATCCACAACCAGGAATCAGATTCAAGTCTGAGTGTTGCATTTCAAGAATGGCCTTGGCAAAAGAGAATGTGTCAAGGGGAGGCTTTTTCGATAAAGAATCTGGAAGCTGTTCCAGTTAAGAGTTGAAGGTGGTGGGCTTATGTGTCCTGGAGAAGATGAGACTAGAGAAGAATATTAGATGGAAAATCATATAAAACCTAGTTTATTTGACCCAGCTTATAACTGCAACTGAAATCATTCATGTTCTCCTGAGCTTCAGTGAACGCAGAGTGGAAATATTGAATGAACACATACGTGAATGATGCATAACTCACACACACAAAATTAAGCACTGTTTAAGTAAAATTGTAGGGTTTACTGGAGTCTCTTGAGCCTGAATTCCCTCACTGGTGATAATGGGATGATGGTAGTGTCCACAATAGGTTGTTGTAAAGATCACAGTCATGTGACAGAAGCAGTGGCACATGACAGGTACTGGACAGAGGGTCATTATCCTTATTATTGTTCCTCCTCTTGCTACCTCAAAGAGCTGGAGGGAAACGGGGTAGGAGCTGAACTATATGTTCCAGGGGCTGTGTGCAGCAGAAAAAGTCACAGGTTTGGAGCTCTGGCTTTATGAAAACAGTTTTTGGAAAGACAGGAAAGAGTCATAGAAAAGCTTTGGGGACAGTGACGTAAGATTCAATAGCCTAGTGTCTCACCTGCGATCCCTACACCTCTAACTCCAGGGTGATTTTCAATAAGACTATAAAAATACTATGGGATAGATGGCTTCTGATAGCTGGCGAGCAACAAAGTATATACCTAGGTCTGTACATGGGTCTGAGCATATTTGGGAGCAGGGACAGGGAACCATATGGCAAAAATGGCTAGTTACCGCCTCATATCTATCCCTTGACCATGCATTCATTTAAAGGACTACTTTTGATCATCTCTAGTAGGTAGGTAAGACCATGTGATTACATTCTAGCCACAGAGATAAAGGCAGAATTATTTTCTAGAATTTCTGGCAAGGATCCTTTAAAAAGAGTCAATGTGGGGGCACCTTGCTGGCTGAGTTGGTAGAGCATGCCATTCTTGATCTTGGGGTTGTAAGTTGGACTCCCACACTGGGCGTAGAGATTACTTAAAATAAAATCAATCAGTGAATGCATGTATGTCAATATGCTTTTCTTCCTTCACATTTTAAAAATCTTCCTCCTGGCTTACAACTGGGAGGTGATGGCTGGAGTTCCAGCAGCAGCTGTCTGGGAGTAGGAAGTGACTTTGGGAATGGAAGTGATGAGGTAGATCTGAATGCTAGAAGGAATCTAGGTTCCTGCTTATAGGATAGCCACCAGCCTTCAGGGGGACATTTGCCTTCAGATTCCCTTTTACATGAGAGAGAAATGCACTTTAGCCATAACTTTCAGTCCTTTGGACAATGTCAGACATGCTTAAGGTCAAGGAGAGGACTCTCCATTTATCCTGATTGTTGAATCCTAGGGCAGGAAGCCAAAACCACTAATATCTCTATGGGCAGAGAGACCCCCAGTGACATCTGGGTTCATTACTAAGCCCATGAATAATTAAAGTTTCTCTTCAAGTGTCTATATTAAAAATAAGAGGATAAAAAACTGCTGACTCATGCCTTTGGCCACTTCCAAATTATTAGGAATTTCCTGAATCAGAGATTTTTTACCATCTGGCCCCCTCTTTGATTAACAAACCCTTGTGTGCCATTTACTGTGTGTCAAGTCCTGATATAGGTACTTTAAACATATTGATGCACAGAATTGGCAATAACAACCCTTTAAGTTTGGTACAGCTATTGATACCTTTTTCAAGTCAAGACACTGAGGCAGAGATGGGTTAAATCAGTTGTCTGAAGTCAAAGCTCAAACCTGGACAGTCTGGCTCTAGTGTCTGTGTTCTTACCAGTCCTGTGTTGTCAACTAAGAGAAGGGCATCTGGTCACAAAGTTGGCTGAGAAGCCCCTTGCCGACTTAGTTCCACTTCCTAATGGATTCTTGTTCCAATTTTCCCTTGGATTTTAAAAAGATCCTGGTGTGGCTGCTACATTTCTCAGACCACCTCGTGGAAACTAACTGGTTTGTTCAAGGTTCCTGTCATTCGTTCAGGGGCACATTCAATATTAACTGCTCTAGACAACAAAGAGCACTAGCAGGGTCACTGGTCAACCAAGATCACCAGAATGTGGCCTAGTCTCCTCCCCAGGGGCTTTTAGTGTCCTTACACACATGTAAACAGAGGTGAACGTAAAGAGCCCCCTTCAAGGAATGACCACAGTGTGCGAGGGACTTCTATGTAAAAGGCACTTTTACATGTTGGGCTGTAAATATTTATAGTTGAGCAGCCTCACTACCAGTTTTGAGATTGGAGCCTAAGTCCCAAATCCCACGTTTTCCTTACATCACTGCATACTGCTTCTCCAGCACCAACAGCAAAAGCAAAACCATGTTATGCAAACAACCCCATCCCTGTTTCTTTATGACTTATGTTTTTGTATTTTCATAATAAAGAGAAATGGACTGTAAACCTTTTGAACCTACAACTCGGGAAATTTAAAAGTCAAATCATAGACACAGAGAACAGATTGGTGGCTACCAGAGGCGTGGGGGTCAGGAAACAGGAGAAAGGGGTGAAGGCAGTCAAAAGGGACAAACTTCCAGTTATAAGATTGATAACTCCTGGCGATGCAAATCCAGCATGGTGACGATAGTTAATAATACTGCATTGTATATTTGAAAGTTGCTAACAGTAGATCTTAAAAGTTTGCACCACAAGGTGGGGCGCCTGGGTGGCTCAGTCCATTAAGTATCCAACTCTAGATTTTCGGCTCAGGTCATGATCTCAGGATTGTGAGACTGAACCCCATGTGGGGCTCCGTACTAAGCATGGAGCCTACTTAAGATTCTCTCTCCCCCTCTCCCCCTCCACCCCTTCTACCTCCAGCCTCTGCTGGAACACTCCTGCTCATGCTCACTCTCTCTGGGGGGAAAAAAAGATTCTCACCACAAGAAAAAATCTGTAACTATGTAAAAAAAATGGATGTTAACTAAACGCTCTGGTAATCATTTTACAATCTATACATATATACCTATAATGACTTTACCAAGTTCAGCTGATCCTCAGATCCAGGGTTGGGAGCCCCATTTCAACACTCCCCTCACTGTACCATGCTGCCTTTATAAAAACAAAATAATCATTTCCCACAAGTGTCTATTTTTGTCATTTTCCTAAGCCATGGAGTCATAGGAATCGAATTCATTTGAAAACTATGGTAGAAAAGTGTAAATTTAACTTAGTCTATTTTTAATGCATGAAGAGATTACAAATTATCTTCTCAGAGTAAACTGGAAAGTATTCCAACCTTATTTAACACAAGAGGGAACACATAGGCCACTGCTGAACCCCTCATCTCCCTACTTTTCTAACACTGAGGGATGAGTTGGTACTGCCTACTAGAGAGCACCCCCCCCCCCATCATCATCCAAATCCACTCAGAAAAGAAATATACCCTCAAGAATGGGGCCTGGTAAAAAGTGCTTAGAAATAGTCTGGGCTGAAGCAGTGCCCTTCTGATTCCATTTATCAGTGATGGTGGCATCTTTTGAAGTGGCTTCCTTCAGCCTTGGCAGGAGCTCAGAACCACCAGTGAAGGAGGAACTGCCACCCACAGCCTCCATGAGGCTCCTCAAGGAGGGGACACCCCAGAGCTGGGGCTGGGCCTTGCTGAGAGCAGGCTGCACCAGGGAAGAAGAAGAGGAGAACCTGCTGACTCATGTCTTTGGCCACTTCCAAATTATTAGGAATTTCCTGAACGAGGGATTAGATGCATAACTTTTCTTCTAGGATAAGAGAAGTCGTGGGCCTTTTTCTAAGAAGGAAGAAAGAACTCACTACTATGGATGTTTTAGAGATGTTTTATTTACTAGCTGTATATATTCTATTAGCCCCTACAGATCCACTTTCTACCATTCCCTGTGCTGCCATGTTCCTTAGGAGGCTGACTTCCTATAAACTGTATCAATGGGCTCCCTTACCATCAAGCTGCCAGTTGGTTTTGGCTGGTTGGAGGCACTAGAAAGGAGTAAGGTTAAGCTGCCTCTCACTCTCTGCCAGGTCCCCTTGGGTTGATTGAGTTCCTTTTTAGTGGTCAAGCCCTACCAAGCAGTTCTCTTCACAAGTCACCTTCTCCTCTATCATTTGCTGAAGTCTTGGTAAGATTATCAGAGTGGCACTGGGTGGGCACCTGATCTGAGCTAGGCCTTGGACTTTGAATCTTAAGTGATACACAGATGGAGAAAGAGTTAGAACTGATGATGCCTGTGTTGGAGCTTTGAACAACAAAGCGCAGTGGCTCCTAATAGATTCCTGGCGCTACATTGGTTCTATTCTTTTTCAGGTCCTGGTTCTTCAAGTGTTTCCTTAAAGCTGGGACCCACACACATTCAACTGAAAAGGCAGCTATAACTGAAGAAGTAACTTGTTTGAGGTAACATAGCTAGTAAGTAGAAAATTTGGGATTCAAATTCAGATTTGTTCCCAAAACACTACACTGCTTGGGAGTCCATTATCTGTACAAAGAGATTTGAACTCAATCTGCTGTTAAAAGCTGAGTAAGCTCATTGGAGATATCTGCCCGGTGCCTGGAAATAGGGGAAAATACAAAATAAAGAGTAATTTAGAAAATTGCTATGACCAGTAGAACTTTTTTTTCATACAGAAGAGAAACAGATCATCTATGTATAAAACCATGGTCATTTGCAAAAGACTTTCCATTCTCATTTCTAATTCTCTTCCTATATTTTTCACTGTTTGTTCTGTTCTGAGGGTAACCAGAGAAGGAAGCAAATATTTATACCTTATTGCCAGTGGGATTTGGTAGTGTATGGTATCTGCTATAGAATGAATATATGTGTCCCCTCCAAAATCCATGTTGAAAACCTAAGGACTAAGGTGATGGTATGAGGAGGCAGGGCCTTTGACAGCTGGTTAGGTCATGAGGGCAGAGTTCTCATGAATGATATTGGTGCCTTTTTAAAAGAGACCCCGGAGAACTCCTCGCCCCTTCTTCCATGTGGGGACCCAGGGAGAGGGCACCTTCTATGAACCAGAAGGCGGGTCCTCACCAGACACCAAATCTACTGTCACTGGGATCTTGGCATTCCCAGCCTCCAAAACTTTCAGAAATTTCTATTCTTTATAAAGTTACACAGGTAATGGTATTTTATTACAGCAGCGTGAACAGACTAAGACAACATTTTAATTTTTAAAATTACCCTGTGCAGAAATTATTTTTGTCCCATTTGTCAGATAAGGAAATAAAAGGCAACATAAGCCAGGTCATAATTGTAAAAGGCAGAGCCAATAACTAGAATCTGGTTCACGTGCTCTTCTTTGCTGCACTAATATTCAACAAAAATGCTATTGGCATCCTTGAGACAACCCAAAATTACAGGGCCTGGCTGAAAACCTCAAAAGAACATGAACCTGTTAATGTATATTTGTATTCCACTTTTTCCCTTGAATTCCTACACTCATTCTTTTTGTCTAACATGGTGGAAAACCTCTTTGCTGCATTTTTTTTAGAATTAATCTATTTTTAATTGGTATATATTTCACATGTAATATTACATTTTGCAGGTGGATAACCCAATGGCTCCATATTTTTATACATTGCAAAATGATCACCATAATTTTTACAAAATTTCACAAAAACTTTTCTTGTGATGAGGACTTCTAAGATTTACTCTTAGCAACTTGCAAATAGACAATACAGTAGTATTAGTTGTAGTCAACATGCTGTCCATTATATCTTCACTTTGTCGCTGTTTTTAAGAAGGGACAGATGCTAGCAGAGGATTCAGTATGGGATCCTATATGAGGAAATCCCAGTATCTGATAATGCAGAGCCTTCTACTTTCTACCAGCCACCTTCTGACATGCCAGTCAATGAGGAGTCACAGTGTAGGAGACCCAAAGAATGCATATTAGCAGCCCCATATAATGTAAAAGCTCAGTTATTAAATGTTTGTTGAATGCATAATGATGCCTGGCACTCTCCTAGGCACAGTGAATACAGTGGTAAATCAAACTGATAAGTTTTGGCTTTAGTTGAGGGAAGAAAAGACAAATTTAAGCAAGTGGAAAAAAATTTAAAAATGTACTCAGGTTAAGTACCATGGTTATAAAATAATAAATATGGTACTATGATTTTAAAAATTAACTGGTGGATTTTTAACATGGTGCTGGGACAACTGGTTAGCCCCACACAAAAGAATAGAGCTGGACCTACCTTTACCTCACACCATACACAAAAATTTACTTATATGGATAATAGGCCTAAATTCAAATTATTAAAACTGTGAATACTTAGAAGAAAACATGGGAGGAAATCCTCATGACCTTGGGTTAGGCAATGGTTTCTTCTACATAACATCAAAAGCACCAGCAATGGAGCAGAAATAATTAGATTACATCAAAAGTAAAAAAATTGTAGTTTCATTTTCTTGATGTCTACTTTGAAACACAACTCACAGAATGGGAAAAAAATCTTGCAAATCATATTTATCTGTTAAAGCACTGTATCCAGAATATATAAAGAACGCTTACATTTAGGTCATTTTTTACTTACTTAAATTCGCATTTTCTTTCCTGAGAGCCATTTTAAAAATGGGCAAAGACTCACAATAAATGTTAAAGGGAATTCTGTAAGTGGAATAAAAAGGCCATAACTAGAGGTAAGAAAATTATGAAAGAAAAAATTTCACCAGTAAAAGCAATCATATAGTAAGTGTAGTAGGTTAATCACTTACAGGCCTACCTCAAGAAACAAGAAAAATCTCAATCTAACCATACTCCTAAAGGAACTAGAAAAAGAACAAAGCCCACAGTTAATGGAAGGAAATAATGAAGATCAGTGTGGAAATAAATGAACTAGAGAGTTAAAAAATAATAGAACAGATAAATGAAACCAAAAGCTAGGTCTTTGAAAAGTTAAGTCTAGATAAAGGTTTATCAGTTTTACCAAAAAAAGAGAGGACTCAAATCAGAAATGAAGGAGAAGTGACAAATGGCAATACAGAAATAAAAAGAATTATAAAAGAATAGTTTGAAAAATTATACCCAACAAATGGGACAACCTAGAAGAAATGTATTAATTCCTGTAAACATACCATCGTCTGAAACTGAATCAGAAATAAACAGAAAATCTGAACAGACCAATTACTAGTAAGGAAATTGAAGCAGTAGCCAAAAAAAACTCCCAACAAACAAAATGCCAGCACTGGATGGGTTCACAGGTGCATTTTATTGTTTAAAAAATATTTACTTGAGAGAAAGAGAGTGAACACACAGAAGGTGGAGGGAGGGCGAAAGAATCTTAAGCAAACTCTGCACTGAATGCAGAGCCCAATGTAGGGCTTGATCTCAGGACCCTGAGTTCACAACCTGAGCCGAAACCAAGAGTCAGACACTTAACCGACTGAGCCACCCAGGCACCCCTCACCACTGCGTTTTAGCAAACGTTTTAAAGAGTTAATACATATTCTCAAACTATTTCAAAAATAGAAAAGGAAGGAAAGCTTCCAAATTCACTCTATAACACCAGCATTATCCAGATAGCAAAACCAGACAAAGACACTACATTAAAAAAAAAAACAACAAAAAACTATAGGCCAATAAGTTGATAAACATAGATGCAAAAATCCTCAATATATTAAAAGGATCATTCGCCACAATCAAGTGGGAGTTATTCCAGGGATGCATGGGTGGTTCAATATTCCCAAATCAATCAATGTGATAAATTAACAAAAGGAAGAATAAACACCATATGAGCACCTCAGTAGATGCAGAAAAAGCATTTGACAAAATAAAAATGTCAACAAAATGGGTTTAGAGGGAATACCTCTCAACATAATAGAGGCCGTATATGAAAACACCACAGCTAACATCATACTTGATGACAAAATAAAAGCTTTTCCTCTAAGATCAGGAAAAGACACAGATGTCCTCTCTTGCCATTTTTATTCAACATAGTACTGGAAGGCCTAGGCACAGCACTTGTACAGGAAAAAGAAAAGGTATCTAAATTGATAAGTAAAACTGTCACTATTTGCAGATGACCTGATGCTATATATAGAAAACCCTAAAGATTCCACTAAACTACTAGAACTAAGAAATGAATTCAGTAAAGTTTCAGGACACAGACTTACTATACAGATATCTGTTGAATTTTAATATACTAATAACTACCAGAAAGGGAAAACTTAAACAATCTCATTTATGATTAAACCAAAAAGAATAAAATACCTAGGAATAAATTTAATGAAGGTGGTGAAAGACCTATACTCTGAAATGAAAGTGAAGATGACACAAACAAATGGAATGGTATACTATGCTCATGGATTAGCAGCAATAATATTAAAATGTCCATCCTCCCCAAAGCAATCTAAGTTTTCAATGTAATCACTATCAAAATACCAATAGCATTTTTTTTACAGAACTAGAATAATCCACAAATTTATATGAAACCGCAAAAGATCTCAAATAGTCAAAGCAATCTTGAGAAAGAACAAAGCTGGAAGTATCAAACCCCAGATTTCATGATATACTACAAGTTATAGTAACCAAAACAGTATGGTACTAGCACAAGAATAGACCTATCGATTAATAGAACAGAATGGAGACACCTGAAATAAACCCATGCTTATATGGTCAATTAATCTTTGACAAAGGAGGCAAAAATATACAATGGGGAAAAGAATGTTTTCAACAAATGGCATTGGGAAAACGGGACCACTTTCTTATACCATGCACAAAAATAAAGTAAAAATGGATTAAAGACCTGTGAAACCTAAAACTAGAAAACCCCTAAAAGAAAACATAGGCAGCAATCTCTTAGAAATTGGCTTTAGCAATATACTAATGGATAGGTCTCCTCAGGAAAAAATAAACTATTGGGACTACACCAAAATAAAAAGGCCTTGCAAAGGAAACCATCAACAAAATAGGGAGAAGGGGAGAAGATATTTTCAAATATCCAAAATAAAAGAATTTATACAAATCAACACACACACACACACACACGACTTAAAAAATGGGCAGAGAACTCGATTAGACATTTTTCCAAAAAAGACCTACAGATGGCCAACAGCCACATGAAAAGATGCTCAACATCACTAACCATCAGGAAAATGCAAGTCAAAACTACAATGAGATATCTTACTCTAGTCAGAGTGGCTATTATCAAAAAGACAAGAAATAAGCATTAGAAAAGATTTGGAGGAAAGGGAACCCTCACTATGGGAAAACCATATGGAGGTTCCTCAAAAAATTAAAAAAGGAACTATTTTACTATGATTCAATAATTCCACTACTGGGTATTTACCCAAAGAAAATGAAAACACTAATTCAAAATGATATATGCACCCTCATGTTTACTGGAACAGTATTTACAATAGCCGAGCTATGGAAGCAACCCAAGTGTCCATCGATAAGTGAATGGATAGAGAGGATATGAAGTATCTGGAATATTCCTCAGCCATACAGAGGAATGAAAGCTTTTCATTTGCAACAACATGGATGGACCTAGATAGCACTAGGGTGAGTGAAAAAAGTCAGAGAATGACAAATACCATATGATTTCACTCATATGGGGAATCTTAGAACAAAAGTAATCAAAACAGAAATAGACTCTTAAATACACAAACTGCTGGTTGCCAGGGAGGAGGAAGGTGTGTGATCGGCAATATAGGTGAAGGGAATTAGGAGTTGCAAACTTCCAGTTATAAAATAAGTCATCGAGGTAAAAAGTACAGCATAGGGAATATAGTCATTAGTACTGTAATAGTGTATGGTAAGAGAGGGTGGCTACACTTATTATGGTGAGCACTGAGTAACGCATGGAATTGTTGAATCGATATGTTGTACATCTGAAACTAATATAAGGTGTATGTCAACTCTACTTCAATAGTAAGCATAGAATAAATAAGTTTCTTGTGAAAGTGAAGAATATGGGATGAGCAGCTACTGCTAAAGTGCAAAGCTTTTTATGCACTGCTTTTGTACTGTTGGTAAAAGGCCAACACAGTAGAAAAAAATTTAAAAAGTGGGGAAAAGGGGCAAATAATTTGAATAGATGTTTCTCTAGAGCAGACATACAAATGACACATGAAAAGGTCAACATGATTCATTAGGAAAATGCAAATCAAAAGCACAATGGAAGGGGCGCCTGAGTGGCTCAGTCGATTAAGCCTTCAGCTCAGGTCATGATCCCAGGGCCCTGGGATCGAGCCCCACATCAGGCTCCCTGCTCAGCAGAGAGCCTGCTTCTCCCTCTGCCTGCCCCCTATCTATCTGTGCTCTCTATCTCTCTGTCAAATAAATACAATCTTAAAAAAAAAAAACACACACACACACAATGGGGGAATACTACTTTATACTCACTAAAATGGCTTAAAAGCAGAAAACAGCAAGTGTTGACAAGGAGGTAGAACAAACAGAACCTTTGTACATGCTGGTGGAAACAATTTGGCAGCTGCTATGGAAAGCAGTCTGGCAGTTCCTCACAAAGTTAAACATAGACTTGCCCTATGGCCCAGCAATTCCACTTCAAGGCAAATACCCACAAATGAAAACATATGTCTGCATAAAAACTTGTAAATGAAAGTTGCATTATTCATAATAGCCAAAAGGTAGAAACAACTGAAATGGTAGATGAATTGATAAACAAATTGTTATATCCATACAACGGAATATCAAACAAAAAAGGTACTGACACCTTCTACAACTTAGATGAGCCTTGAAATCAAGCTAAGTGAAAGAAACCAGTTACAAAAGCCACATGTTGTATGAGCCCATTTATATGACATGCCCAGAATAGGCAACTCAGTAGAGACAGGAAGTAGATTAGTGGTTACCAGATTCTGGGGAAAAGGGGCAATAGGAATGATTGCTAATGGTTATGGGCTTCTTCTGGAAGTGATGAAAATGTTCAAAAGTTAGGTAGGGATTGTTGCACAACTCTGTGAATACACCAAAAAGCAGTGAAATATATCCTTTAAAAGGTGAAAGTTTACGGAAGATAAAATATATTTCAATAAATTTATTATAAAGTAAGTGGAAGGGGCACAGAATTACTCAGTCCCCACCATTGCTCCTATAATATTAAATGATGGATAGGAGTTTATATTTTAAGTGTGCATGTTTGTAAGTGCATATGTTTTTTGAAAAACCTGAAGCAAAAGTCCTGGCATATAAAGTATAATGCTGGAGGAGGAGCTCCAGAGCCCTACAGCTTAGGTTCACATTAGATGCTACCACTTCCCAACTGCAGAATCTCAGAAAACTTCTTTAACCTCTCCTAGTTCCAGGTTCCTTACTAGTAGATAGGGGAAGAACAGTGCTTCCTTTGTGTATGTGCGTATGTGTGCGTGTAGGTATGTTAAACAAAGCAATGTTTACAGTGGCTCAGTATGCTGTTATTGTCGTAATGGCTGTTATTACTCTCCCAAAGGACTGGAATTAACCTGAACATTGTGGAGGGGTGACCAAGTCTTCTCTCCCTTCCTACTGACATTTGACAGATTGTTTTCTGCTGCTGCTCATGTTTCTCTCACTGTTCCAATTTCTAGAAATAGCTCCTATTCCAACCCCGCCCCCCCAAGTCTCCAGGGGTTGTTTTGCTTTAGGGATGAAGCTGCGTAGAAGGAGGAAGGAAGGGGACCACTGGAGTCCCACTTTTGTCCCCCAATCTCACCCTCCTCTTATCCCCAAAGCTGAGTCTTATCGGCAGTATTCCTGCAATCTGTCTTATCCCCTATGTAACTTCCCCGCAGACTTCTAAAAATATCTCTTTAGATTGAACCATCACCTGCTTTGGGGTAATTCAAAGACTTACCAAACAGTTCCATCCCACTCTGGGAAGAGCAAAGCCAAGGTGACGAAGAGGGCAACACAGTGGTGTCAGAAGCAGGCTGTATCATCCTTAAAGCTCTAGAAGAAAATGAATATGGGTGGTAAAGAAAAGTGAGTACTTACCTGTGTCCCAGGAACAGTCACATCACCCACCACCACCACTTTGTGCCTAGGCCCCTGAGTCAGAAACTTGTTGATTGAACACTTGCTCTGGGCCAGGCCCAGAATGAGTAAGTTATAGGGAAATCCAAGTTAGCAACAGGAGCAAAGGGATAGATGTCTACATAAGGGGAGTCTATATCTGAGACATGGGGAAGAGGGGCAAAATAGGTAAAGGGGATTAAGGAATGCATGCATGTGTGTATATTAAGCAATGTTTACAGTGGTTCAATTTATGTTAACTTATTTACATGGTCATTACTCTCCCAACAGAACCGGACCTAACCTGAATACCACGAAGTGGTGGCTTCCCAGAGGCCACAGTGGAGCTGCTAGGAGACCCCCACTGAGAATTAGTATTCCTTTCTTGGCCTCCCATATCTCTGGTATTTTATATGAATATACTAATTTATTGGACAGTTTGAACTCAGCTCAGTCTGTATCCAAAATTACTCTCACGTCTCCTATTTATCTCTGGGGGGCTGCCCTGGAGGTATTCAAGGAGGGATATACGAACCCTAACAGAGATATTATTTGACCGACCAGGAAGGGAGGGATAAGATTTACAAATGTTGAGGGCATGGCATCTTATTAGATTGTTGACAATAAGCAAACAGCCTGGCAGGTTTCACAGGCAAGGCTCACCTTGAGATAGGCAAACATTTTCTGAACCCCCTCTCTAGGACACATGTTGGAAATACTTTGTTGAATGGCCAGCCCCTGTTTGCCCTGTTCCCTGTCCTCAATACACAGGCAGGGCAGTGAATCCTAGATTCACAGCCTTTGTTTGCTAGGCCAGCCCCCACAGAGCCTGGGGATGATCCTTGCCCCACCTGCTAGCAGATCTCTCCACATTCATCATGTACATCTAAGAAAAAAAAAACCCAGATAGGAGGGGATTAGGGCATGTATGTTAGAGATGGCAAAGCTGCAAAAGGCTCTAAATATTTGAAGATCATTCAGAGAGGGTAATGTGATAAAGAATAAGTGTCAGACTCAATTTTTTTTTAAAGAAAGAAAATGTAAGCTTGGCTTTAGAGAGCTTTTCTTCGTTGAGAAAGTTTATGAGCAAGGATTTGGCAAGCAGGCACTGAAGCTGCTCTTCCCTGCATCTGTTTTCTTCCCTCTGCTCTCGGTCAGCAGAACTGTTAGTACAAAACTAGGAACTGACATTAGCCCCCCACCCCCACCCCAGTTAGCCCAATATGTAAATAATGAAGGAAACACATCAAGCAGAATATTAGCCAAAGATGCTCATGCAATAATGGGAGGATAGCAAGAAAATCAGCCAGAATGCCCCTGGAAATTACAGGCCCACCCTCTGTACACAAAGAAGCTAACTTCAAGCACCATGTACATAGCACGTACATAGCATGTGGACTCACCATGTACATAGCATGTGGACTCACAATTCCATAGAAGAGTCTTCTGTTCACGATACAGTAACCCATGTGTCTAACCTTTATATTGACTGAACAATTTCTCAATAAAGCTAACTGGCTATTATCTCCAAAGGTTTCACTTTATGAAATGATCATTTCTTGAGCACCAGAAACTTTACCAGATTCTCTAGTTAGCTTATTCAACCCCACAACAAACCTGAAAAGTAGGTATTAGAAACTATTGTTACTTATCAGAAAATTAAGACTCCAAGGGTCTCTGGACACTGCCTCTAGTGAGACAGCTGAGAAGTGAAGCACTAATTCAAATCCATAATTTTAAAACCGCTGTTTTTTCCTACAAAACTTGCTCTTTCCAGCCATCCCAACAAGGCAGGCCCATAGCAATACACACCGGGACACCCCCAGATAGAACCCATTACAGCTCTAGCTGTCTTGCCAAAGTGACACAAGTGCAAAGCACCCCACGACATGCCAGACAACATCTGCTTCAGGTCCAGATGACTCACCAGGTCACCCCCTGTATGGAGTGCCTTAAGGCTTCCCAGGCCGTGCCTACCGCAGCTCCAGCCATACTGGTAGGGTTCCTCATGTGTGGAGAACCCTGGGGACCACCAGGCCTGAGCCTGCTTCAGTTCCTGCCATCCCATGGGGAGACCCCTGCATGAAACACCCTGGAACCTCCAGCCCATGCTTACTATAGCTCCAGCCAGCCAAAGCCACCAGGTACACACAGTCTACACAGGGGACATTTCTACATAAGGTCAATCCCACAAGACTAGCAGAAGTAGCTCTTCCATCTAATTCACAGACACACAGAGTCAAACAAAATAAGGAGAATGAATTTATTCCCAATGAAAAACAAAACCCCAGAAAAAGAACTAAACAAAATGGAGAAAAGCAGTCTACCCAATAAAGAGTTATAGGTAATGGTCATAAAGATGCTCACCAGACTTGACAGAAGAGTGAATGAACTCCATGAGAATTTCAACAAAGAGATAGAAAATATAAAAAAGAACCAATCAGAACTGAAAAATAAATACAGTAAATGAAATAAAATCTGCACTAGAAGGAATCAACAGCAAATTAGAGGACACAGAAGAATGGAACACAGCCTGAACACAGGCTACTAGAAAGCACCCAAACTGAACACCAAAAAGAAAAAAAGAATTTGTAAAAATGAGGATTAAGGGATCTCTCTGGGGCAATATCAGCTGTACTAACATTCACATTACTGGGGTTTCAGAAGTAAAAACTAGAGAGAAAGGGGCAGAAAATGTATTTGAAGAACTAATAGCTTAGAATGTCCCTAACAGAGAGAAGGAAACAGGTCCAAGAAGTCCAGAGAACCCCCAACAAGATAAACCCAAGGAGGTCCACACCAAGACATATAATAATTAAAATGTCAAATATTGAAGATAAAGAATCTTAAAAACATTAAAAGTAATGAGTTGCATGCAAGGAAAACCCCACAAGGCTATCAACTGATTTTTCAGCACAAACTTTGCAGGCCAGAAGGGAGTGGTAGGATATATTCAAAGTATTAAAAGGAAAAAACCTACAACCAAAAATACCTTAGCAAGGTTATCATTCAGAATAGAATAAAGAGTTTCCCAGAAAAAAAGAGTTTACTACCACTAAACTGATCCTACAAGAAATGTTAAAGGAACTTCTTCAAGCAGAAAAGGAAGGTCATAACTAGAAAAAAAAATAGAGGAAAAAATGTGATGAGCAAAGACAGACATACAATAAAGGTGGCAGATAAATCAATCACTTTAAAGCCAGTATGAAAAGACAAAAGTAGTAAAATTGATTATATCTGAAAAATTAGTTAAGGGGCTCACAAAACTATATATATATATATATATATATATATATATATTCATTCATACTTCACATCTTTTTGTTTATAATATTTTTTATTTTATATATACATATATTACTTATATATATATATATATATATATATATAAGCATGGAGTGGGACAGGAAAAACATTTAGTGTGTTTGAATTTAGGTGACTGTCCACTTAATATAGACAGCTATAGATTTATGAGGTTGTATATGAAACTCGTGGTAACCACAAACCAAAAACCTATAAGACACACACACACACACACACACACACACACACACACACACACACACACACACACACAAGAAATCCAAGCATAACACTAAAGAAAGGTCATCAATCACAAATGAAGAGAACAAGAGACAAAAGAACAGAGAAGAACTAGAAAAAAAAAAAACAGAAAACATTTAGCAAAATGGCAATCAGTACATACCTATCAATAATTACTTTAATGGACTGAATGTTCTAATCAAAAGACAGAAGGTGATTGAATGGATTAAACAAGAGCCATATATGCTGCCTACAAGAGACTCACTTCAGACCTAAAGACACATGCAGAATGAGAGTGAAGGGATAGGAAAAACATGTCATCCAAATGGAAGTGGGAAAAAAAAAAAAAGCCAGAGGAGCAATACTTCTATCAGACAAAATGACTTTAAAACAAAGACTGTAACAAAAGACAAAGAATGGTATCACATAATGATAAAGGAATCAATTCAATAAAAGGATATAACAATTGTAAATTCTATGCACTAACATAGGGGCACTTAAATACATAAAGCAAATATTAACCAACTTAAAGTCCCCTACTATTATTGTATTAGACAATTTCTCCCTTAAACACCCCACATACATCAACAAATAGATCATCCAGACAGAAAATCAATAAATAGTGGATTTGTGTGACACATTAGACCAGACTTAATATATACAGAACATTCCATCCCAAAATAGCAGAATACAAATTCTTTTCAAGTCCACATGAAATATTCTTCAGGACAGCACACATGTAAGGCCAAAAACCAAGTCTCAATAAATTTAAAAAGATGAAAACCATATAAGCATCTTTTCTGACAACAATGGTATGAAACTAGAAATTAATTACAAGAAAAAAAAAACTGGAAAAAACAAAACAAAGTGTTAACGTGCTATTAAAACAACAAATGAGTCAACAAAGAAAGTAAAGAGGAAATCAAAAATGCCTAGGACAAATTAAAATGAAAATACAATGATCCAAAATCTTTGAGATGCAGCAAAAGCAGTTCTATGAGGGAAGTTTATAGCAATACAGAACTCCATCCAAAACAAGAAAAATCCCAATCTCAATTTACCCCTAAAGGAACTATAAAAAGAACAATTAAAGCCCAAAGTTAGTAGAAGAAAGGAAATAATAAAGATCCAAGAGGAAATAAATGAAATAGAGACTTTATCCAGTCTCTATTTCTATAAAGATGATATCTATGTAGTCTCTATATAGACACCTATATATAGTCATATATGTGAGTGTGTATATATATACATATATAATGAACCAAGAACTGGTTTTTTTTTTTAAGATTTTATTTGAAAGAGAGAGAGCAAGTGCATGAGCAGGGGAAGGGGCAGAGGCATAAGCAGACTCCTGCTGAGTGCAGAGCCCAATGTGAGGCTCTATCTCATCACCATGAGATCATGACCTGAGCTGAAGTCAGACACTTAACTGACTGAGCCACCCAGGGGCCCCAAGAGCTGGTTCTTTGAAAAGATCAACAAAATTAATGAGCCTTTAGCCAGACTCATCAAGAAAAAGAGAGGACTCGAATAAAAAATGAAGAGGAGAAGTAAAAACTGACACCACAGAATTACAAAGATTTATAAGAAACTACTACAAAAAATTATGTGCCAACAAATTGGGCAACCTAGAAGAAATGAATAAATTCCTAGAAACATGTAATATTCTAAAACTGAACCAGGAAAAAATAGAAAATCTGAACAGAACAATTACTACTAAGGAAATGGAATCGGTTATCAAAAACTCCCAACAAACACAAGTCCAGGATTGGATGGATTCACAAGTACATTCCAACAAATGTCTAAAAAAGAGTTACTGCCTATTCTGCTCAAACTAAGCCAAAAATAGAAAAACATAGAAGAGGAATGAAAGCTTCCAAATCAGCATTACCCTGATACCAAATCCAGACAAAGACACTACCAAAACAAAACAAAACAAAAACTATAGGCCAATATCCCTGATGAACATAGATGCAAAAATCCTTAAGAAAATATTGCCAACTGAAATCAAGACTGTATTAAAAGTGGGAGTTATTCCAGGGATGCACAGGTGGTTCAATATTCACAAATCAATGTGACAAATTAACAAGAGGAAGAATACTCACCATATGATCATCTCAATAGATGCAGAAAAAGCATTTGACAAAATACAACATCCATTCATGATTAAAAAAAAAAAAAAACCCTCTGGAAAGTAGGTCTAGAGGGAACATACCTCAACATAATAAAGGTCTCATATGAAAAGCCCACAAACAATATCATACTCAATGGGTAAAAACTAAGAGCTTTTCCCCTAAGGTCAGGAACAAGACAAAGATGTCCATTCTTACCACTTTTATTCAACATAGTACTGGAAGTCCTAGCCACAGCAATTACACAATATAAAGAAATAAAGAAATAAAAGGCACCCAAACTGGTAAGAAGGAAGTAAAACTATTTGCAGATAACATGATACCCTATATAGAAAACCCTAAAGACTCCACCAAAAAAACCTACTAGAACTGATAAACAAATTCAGTTTACGGTTGCAGGATACAAAATCAATATACAGAAATTTGTTGCTTTTCTATACACTAATAATGAAGCAGCAGGAAGTGAAATTAAGAAAACAATCTCATTTACAACTGCACCAAAAACAATAAAATACCTAGGAATAAACTACACCAAAGAGGTGAAAGATCTGTACTCTGAAAACTAGAGCACTAATGAAGAAATTGAAGATAACACAAAGAAATAGACATTCCATGCTCATGGGTTGGAAGAACAAATATTATTAAAATGTCTATACTACCCAAAGCAATCTACACATTTAATGCAATCCCTATCAAAATACTGGCAGCATTTTTCACAGAACCACAAATTATCCTAAAATTTTTATGTAACCACAAAAGACCTCAAATAGCCAAATCAATCAAGAAAACTGGAGGTATCACAATTCCAAATTTTAAGTTATATTACAAAGTGGTAGTAATTAAAACAGTATAGTACTGCCATAAAAATACACACAGATCAATAGAACAGAAACCCCAGAAATAAACCCACAGTTATATGATCAATTAATCTTTGACAAAGTAGGAAAGAATATACAATGAGAAAAAGTCTCTTTAAGAAATGGTTTTGGGAAAATTGGACAGCCACATGTGAAAGAATGAAACTAGACCACTTTCTTTCACCATAGAGAAAAATAAATTCAAAATGGATTAAAGATCTAATGTGAGACCTGAAACCATAAAAAATCCTTGAAAAGAGCACAGGCAGTAATCTCTCTGACATTGGCTGTAGTGACATTTTTCTAAGTATGTCTCCTGAGGCCAGGGAAATAAAAGCAAAAATAAACTATTGGGACTACCTGAAAATAAAAAGCTTCTGCACAGTGAAGGAAACAATCAACCAAACTAAAAGGCAATCTACCAAATGGGTAAAAATATTTGCAAATAACATACCTGATAAAGTGTTAGTATCCAAAATTTATAAAGACCTTATACAACTCAACACCAAACGAACAAAAAAACAAACACAAAAGATCCATTTAAAAAACAGGCAGAAGACATGAACAGACATTTCTCCAAAGAAGACATACAGATGTCCAACAGACACATGAAAAGATGTTCAACATTATTCATCATCAGGGAAATACAAATAAAAACCACAAGGATCACCTCACACCTGTCAGAACGGCTAAAATCAAAAACACAAGAAATAACAAGTGTTGGCGAGGATGTGGTGAAAGGGGAACCCTCCTACACTGTTGGTGGGAATGTAAACTGGTACAGCCCTCTGGAAAACAGTATGGAGTTTCCTCAAAAAGTTAAAAATAGAGCTACCCTATGACCCAGCAATTGCACTACTAGGTATTTATCCAAAGGATACAAACATAGTGATTCAAAGGGGCAAGTGCACCCCAATGTTTAGAGCATTATTATCAACAGTAGTCAAATTATGGAAAGAGCCCAGATGTCCATCAACAGATGAATGGATAAAGAAGAGGTGGTATACACACACACACACACACACACACACACGCACGCACGCACGCGCGCACACACACACACACGATGGACTATTACTCAGCCATCAAAAATAAATGAAATCTTACCATTTGCAATGATGTGGATGGAACTAGAGGGTATTATGCTAAGTGAAATAAGTCAGTCAGAGAAATACAATTATCAAAGGATTTCACTCATATGTGAAATTTAAACAAAATAGATGAACATAGAGGAAGGGAGGGAAAAATAAAATAAGATAAAATCTGAGGAGAGAAACCATGAGAGACTCTTGACTCTAGGAAACAAACTGAGGGTTTCTGGAGGGGAGGTGGGTGGGGGATGGGGTAACTGGGTGATGGACATTAAGGAGGGCACTTGATGTAATGAGCACTGGGTGTTATATGCAACTGATGAATCACTAAACTCTACCTCTGAAACTAATAATACAGTATATGTTAACTGATTTTAAAGAAAAAAATATTTTCTACTAAAAAAAGGAAATGCATCAAAAAATATAATGGAGCAAATGGGTAGATGAACAGATATGTGACAAAGTAAGCATGCTGTTATAGTAGAATCCCAGTCATGTGTATACAGGGGCTGCTGTCAAATTCTTGCAAATTTGCTGTACATTTGGAAATTTTTATTTAAAAATTTGGGAAAAAAACAAAAAATTAAATTAAATAAAAAAGGAGCTGAAGACCTGAAAAGACATTTTTTTTATTTTATTATGTTATGGTAATCACCATATATTACATCATTAGTTTTTGATGTAGTGTTCCATGATTCATTGTTTGCGTATAACACCCAGTGCTCCAAGGAGCATGTGCCCTCTTTAATACCCATCACCACGCTAACCCATTCCCCCACCCCCCTACTCTCTAGAACCCTCAGTTTGCTTCTCAGAGTCCATTGTCTCTCATGGTTCGTCTGAAACAAATAATACATTATATGTTAAAAAAAAAAAAAGATAGTAGGAAGGGGAAAATCGGCGGCGGGGGGGTGGGAGACGAACCATGAAAAGACATTTTTCCAAAGAAGACACACAGATAGCCAACAGGTCCATGAAATGATGCTGAACATTACTCAATTTTCTTTTGATATACTCATTTTCTTCTTATTGGTTTATAAGTATACTTTATATATACAGGATAATTTTTTCTGACACATATATTACTATATACCATTTGCCGCTAAGTAGGACGATACAAAGAAATGCTATTTTCAATATTTACATTATCAATCTTTTTCTGCCCAATACCAGGTCTTAAATATGTTTACCTTTAGTACTTGTTACACATTTTATAATTTCATTAGTTTTGCTTAAACATTTGATATATCTAAAATTCACTGTGTTGTGTAGTGGGAGTTAGGAAATATATTTTTTTAAATATTTTTAGTAAAATAAAAGACAAATAACATTTAATACTTATTATGATGTCCCTTTTCAAGAAAAAACTCTTTCACTTCAAAATTTGCCCCAGTTGATGTTTTAGAAATTTTTAGCCACTGTCGATATAAGATATGTAAGGAAAAATAGAATACATGGCTGTTTCTCTCAGGAAATTTACGAATTGTCAGGGAGATGATAAAGATGTAAAAAGAGTGTTATAGTAATTATGGCAATTGTGCAATTTTAATGAAGGCCAGATGAAGGGCAAGTTTTGGGAAAAGTGAGAATTAAGTTGAGCTTCAGAGAATGAGTAGCGTTTGGTAGAGCGGAAAGGAAGAGAGAGGGTGTGAAGGACAGAAGGAATGACAAGGGCAACAGCAGGACTTAGCGGCAACAAGGGGACAAAGCTGATCCAGGGCATTGCGTTGAACAGGAAGAGAAGATGAAATTAACTAAGGGATGTGTTGTAGTTGGTGGTGAGTAGCTAATCTGGTTTCTTTTCACATTTATGTTCAGTTTGCAACAGAATTTGACAATTTTTAAAGATTTTTATTTTAGAGAGAGCACATGCAAGCAGGGGGAGGGGCAGAGGGAGAGGGAGAAAGAGAATCTCAAGCAGACTTCCCTCTGAGCACGGAGCCTGTGATGGGGCTCCATCCCATGACCCTGAGATCATGACCTCAGGCAAAATCAAGAGTCCCACGCTTAACGGACTGAGCCACCCAGGCGCCCCAGAATTTGACAGCTTTTAAAAGATTAAGCCAACCATTGTTCAAAACTAGGGAAGTCAAAGGAGAAAATACAATTTCAGCTTGGTGCCAACAATTTGTATAATTCACTCCTGTTTTCATCTGCACATTCATTCATCAATTCCATCAGTGTTTCAGCCAGGAAGCATTTTTTATTTTCCTTGAACAAACATGTTTGGAATCTCTGTGATGTGCCAGGCACTTCGCAAAGCGCTGGGGTTATAAAGATGAACAAATCTGACCACTGCTCTGGAGAAGACTCAGAGAAGAGGGGAGACAAAAACATAACACAAGCAAGCAGGCTGCGAGCTATCACGGAGGGGTGTTACCCAGGTTGTAATGCTACCTGGGGTTCTCACAAAAGCTACACAGTCAAGGGCATCCAGCTGATCTCTGAAGGTGGAGTAGCAGTTTATCAGCTTGAGAAGGTGTGGAGTACAAGGTGGTCTTCTGGGATCGGAGCCCATGGTGTGTGTTGGGGGACATCATCAGGGAAGCCCCTACTCTACAGCTTGTTCCCCATCTGAGGGTGGCCTTTTCCTGCAGACATTTAGTCTACTTACACCCCTCCTTAGGTACCAGTGCATGCTTGACACCACTGGTCGGTCACGAGAAAATCCATCAGTTGGCTATGACCTGGGCATCTATGCAAAAAGGAACAGAATCATGGCAGGTGACGTTTCCCGAACACTTATTATGTGCCAGACACTGTTTTCACCATTTTTACTTATTTCATCCACACGGCAACCCTCACAAATCTTCTTGCAGCTGAGAAAACGGAGACCCAGAGCTATGAAGGAAATTGCCCAAAACTCCTGGCTACCAACTAGTGAAGACAGGACTCAGCCTTAGGCAGCCAGACTCCAGAGCCTGTGCTATGGAATACCAAATCCATTCTGCCTTGAGTTCGCTGGGATTAAGGAGAGAAACCACAGCTCTGACCTAGAGTAATTTAACATTGACAGTTCTTTTCCTAGAACACACAGACTAACCCAGAAGAAAACACAGAAAAGTGAAAATGATCACAGAACAGGTGACTGTTAGATTTTATGGCTTTTAAGGCAAACACAATGCAGGAGTTCAGCTGAAGGAGTTACGGTATCTTTTTTTATTGGTTAAATAAGCGAGGTGCAGATAGTCAGCTTAACAATATATCATCCTGTTGATCTGGGTTTTTTTCTATTCCATTTACTCCAAAATGAATACGAGTGGGATTTTTGGTTTATTCATACTTCTCGAGGACTCTGAAAACAATTATCTGGTATTTCACAAGGCTTCTAAAATCATCACCTAAGTAAAAATGCATCTTTTATTTTTTTAATTTTTTTTAAGAGAGATAAAACCTCAGAACTTGTTGAAAGCTTCTCCATACTATCTAGCTTGAGAGGATGCCTAGCAGATGCAGCACGGAGACTAAATCCTAGCTTGCTCTCAGCCATCCTGCCCCCGCAGCACTAACCATTCATCAAATGCCATGGCTATCTGTGGGGTCATTGCTATATAAATTCATGCCTAGAAACTATTCAGTTTGACCCCACCTAGAAAAAAGTAGCATTAGGGTGAGCAATCAGAAATACAATCAGAACGGTCAGTGGTGGCCCTGCTTTCTGGATGGCCTAAGGCTGACTCTCATATGGGGCAGTTGTATAAATTCTGTGATTTGGCATCACCATTAAGAGCCAAATGCCTAATCTAATGGCTGGTGGACCATAACCAGCCCTGTAATGCATTTTAATGCTTAGCTCTTCATATTTTCTTTTTTTTATTTTTTTTAAAGATTTTATTTATTCATTTGAAAGGGAGAGAGACAGAGAGAGCACAAGCAGGTGGAGAAGTAGAGGGAGAGGGAAGAATGATACCTAATTTTCACATAGTCTCCAACACTTTTTTATGGCTACATACTAAATTATCACTATGGCAAAGCTGATGACTGATCTATGGCTAATGCACACAGCAAGTGTTGAGCAACCATCATATGTGTTTATGTTTCTATTCATAATTGTGTTTAGTCTTTTATTTCAAAACATAAATCAAAGCCCTTCAGAAGGGTTCCTCTTTCAATAGCTGTGATTAATGCAAGAAATTGTATGTGAACTACTGAGTTCCCTGGGGTGAAATTCAAATACTCCTGCAATGTGCAAAGAATACTCATGCTTCCTAATACTAATAAGCAGAAAAGAAACACCCTATTAGCAAAGAGAACAATCTTTTAACTAAAACACTGTGTATACGGCTGATGTGTAAAAACTATTCCGAACAACCGGAAAAGCATCTAGATTGAAGGCAGGCCTACTATAATTAAATGTTATCCTGAGATATAGGAAAGCAAAAAGTATGACTTGTTAAAGATATGGGTACCATTGTATATTTTTGAAACCACAGTTATTTTAATTAAATATAAAAGACTTTCAGGCAAAATTCACATGACAAGTTTCTCACATGTTTAGCCACCTGGCAAATTCTTATCTGTCACAGCCACATCAAGAAGCTTCTGTGAAGCATTTAAACAAAACTCTATCTCTCCTTTGTAGCTCTCTGTGATGATCTCCATCATTGGTGGTTGTGTTTATTTTACTGAATTATGATTATTACTTGCATGTCAGTCTTTCAGTTAAGATTGTGAGCGCTTTGATATAGCTTATTTTCTTTTTTCTCACACATAGAATATCTGGCCAATGAAAACAACTAATATTGTTGAAAGAAAATGTGGATGAATAAACAAGTGAATGAATATTTGATAATTAGGTATTAGGCACATTGTGGGAGGCAACTGTAGGGCTGTGAAAACAGCCCTGGGTATAATCAGAATACTTGGAATTGAATTTTGGATCCAGTTACAGCTTTGAGACACTGAACAAGGAATTTTGCAGATGGACAGCTGTATTTCCTCATCTATTTGCCTAGTGGGGCTATTGTGAACATCTCATGGCATAATGCCTGTAAAAGTTACTTGAAACTGGTAAGTGCTCATCAAGTAAGGGAGCTCATGGAGATGAAGAATTCCATCACTTTCAGAAACTGGTAACAATCATTTCCATTCTTTTTAACAGCACTTTTGGCTAAAACTTGCAAATATAGCCAATAACTTTCTCAGTTTTATATTTGTCACCAGGGCCCTCTCAACAGAGACATGCCTTAGCATTGATATTGTTTCCATGAGTTCCACTGTGAAAAACCAAGATGGCGGTGTACGTGTCAAGTCAGTCAGACCTGAAGTTAGATTTTTGGCAGGAGCTGGGGATGGAAACAAAGAATTTTGAAGACAGTGGGGAGAAAGTTATCAAGGGCTCTTGATGAAAGAATGCAAAAGAAATTTAAGCAAATCCTTGCCATTTATAACGGGAGAGGTGGAGAATATACGTAGGGGTGAAAACAATGTGCTAAAATCCTTGTTTATCCCCATAAAGCATGTGACTTTAGAGCCTCAATATTCTCATGTGTAAATTGGGAATGAGGATAAATAGGATTTCAGGTGCCAGGCATTAAATGACAACCTATCTAGAGCATCTGGTACAACATCTGGCACATTCTTTCTGGAGGAAGTGTTCAGTCTCCCCGTGTACGCTGAAAACAGAGTGCTAGATTGGCAGTCACGGTTTAGCCTGAGGGAAGATTTAATGTTGCTTTTCACGTGGGACACAGCCCCGGCTGTCTTCAAGGGAAGTTATTGCATCTGGCCCCAGAAGCAGAGCTGACATTTTTGACAGGGCCTGAAGTGCAGCGCTCCCTGGGGTGTCATAACCGAGACAAGACAGAGCAGGTGGCAGTAATTGGCATCACATCCACTCAGGGATTGGCTATAACCCGGATTACCATGGAATTCTTTTTTTTTTTTTAAGAGAGACTTCTATGAATCTTAGCCAGTTCTAAACCCTTTGATAATTATTTCTATCATCAATTACACAGCTGAAGGTTGAAAGGAAAGGCGGTATTTTCTTAGGAATAAGAAGACTTGACCCTATAGTTCCCAAAGAGAGCAGTGTGGTGTTAACAGCTACCAGGTTGCCATCCCTGTTTCACTGCTCAGACTTACAGACCAAGGCCCAGACCCACAAGGTGCCACTCTGTTTCCTGATACACTCCAGGCGACCTCTCGGACTCCAGGTTCCCCGGACCCTGCTCTTTCATGTCCTCATACCTTGCTGCTTGTGATTCAACTTAAAAAAAATTCTCTTGCCTTCCCACTTCTAATAACATGCGTCTTTAGGAGGCAGCAAAGACTAAACCCAGAACCGAGGGCACACTGCTTGTTCTTTCTGGTCCTCAGATTTGTTACGTGCAAAATGGGAGCAAAACCTAGCATGTGGCGCCAAAACCAGGCTTCAAGACAATATGTGTAAATGGCAACACAGAGTGTGGCAGAAGTAATCATGGTGTGTTTAGGGCTCTCGAACCAGCCCTGCTCTGCCCCTTGAGATTAACAACAGCACAGTGTCGCATTTCTTAGAGAGAGAACTGATAGATGATAGATAGATGATAGATAGATAGATAGATAGACACCAAAAGCAATACTTGGCAATGTGAAATTTGCTGATGGTTTTATGGGGAGATAGAGGATATGATTACTTTGCTAGTATCATTCACCTTCAACAGAGGTCACTTTACAACTCTAAAAGCCTAATTATAGGGGCGCCTGGGTGGCTCAGTTGGTTGGGCGACTGCCTTCGGCTCAGGTCATGATCCCGGAGTCCTGGGATCGAGCCCCGCATCGGGCTCCCTGCTCAGCGGGGAGCTTGCTTTTCCCTCTGACCCTCTCCCCTCTCATGCTGTTTCTCTCTCACTCGCTCTCTAATAAATAAATAAATAAATAAAATCTTTAAAAAAAAAAGCCTAATTATATTCTGAGTGAAAAAAGAAGAGGATGTAACATTTATAAAGCAATAGGATCAAATAAATAGTAATCACTTTTAAAGGTCTGTCTCTGTATTTAGTTAGGGTTCTCCAGAGGGACAGAACCAGTAAGAGATGTATGTGTGTGTACAAAATTTATCATACGGTACTGGCTCATGAGGTTATGGAAACTAAGAAATCCCCTGATTTCTTGTGGATGTGCCACATCCCCTGGCACTTGTGGATGTGCCATCCACAAGCCCAGCAGAGCCAGTGACAAAGCTCAAAGGCCTGAGAGGCAGAGAGCTGATGATGTAGATTCCAGTCCAGGTCTGAAGGCCTGAGCACCAGAAGCATGAAGACAGAAGATTAATGTCCCAGCTTCAACAGAGAAGTGAATTCAACCTTCCTCCACCTTTTTATTCCTTTCCAGCCCTCAGAGGATTGGATGATGCCCACCTATACCCAGGAAGGTCATCTGCTCTACTCAGTCCACTAATTTAAATGTTAATCGCTTCCAGAAACACCCTCACAGACACACCTAATAATAATGTTTAACCAGCTATCTGGGCATCCCTGGCCCAGTCAAGTCGACACATAAAATTAGCCATCACGGTCCCAAAAGGCTTAGGCAGGCAGGTAGCCATTTGTGAAGAGTGAGGGACTTATGTAAGCACCTGTATACCCTGCTTCTGGAGAGGTCAGCCCAGTTCTCACTCAGGGACACAGGAGACAGGGCTTGTTCAGTGGACTTCCTCCTCTCACCTCACATGAGGAATCATTGATTTAACGAGTATCTATTAAGCATCTACTCTGTATCAGGCAATGGCAAACAAAGACAAGATGAGACAGAAGTCCCTGCTCCATGTAGATGACACCTTAATGTAGGAACACATATTCACACTGATTAATGTATTGTATCCACGAAAGCAGTGTATATGAAGCTAAGAAAGAAGAGGAAGATCTATCACAGACTGGGGAGGGGGCATAAAAAAAGCCTCCGAGAGTAACCGGATTTCTTAGAAACAAAGAACTGACTTTCCAGGAGGGCAATGTGGATATTTCCTCGCTCTCCTTTTCTTTTTAGTTATAAAAGAGAAAACATGAACACTTCCCATTTGAAAGAAATCCTAGATGATAGGATTTCCCTTACTACTTCCTGTCAGCAGAGTCCAGATGATAAAATCCTAGTCCTAGTGAAATTGGGCAAGGATCAGCCATCCTCAGAGGGCAGGGAACGAGTATTCAGATCTGGAAGCTACTGTAGATTTGGTTGTTGTCAAGAAAATAGAGAAGCAGAAGAATACATATTTAATGATAATCCCTTACAGATAAGCAGAAGCCTTTTTTCTAAATTATTAATACAGATAACAATTGGAGTAATAATAATGATGATAATAGGCTATTAACCATGTGCCAGTTCCTGTTTGAGGCACATCCTGTACATAATGTCATTTCATGCTGATAATAGTCTGTTTTATTCACATAAGTATCCAAAGGGCTTTGTCTAAAGAGCCATGAAAAGCTGTGAATTGGTTCTGGTAGGTACAACTCTCCGAGAAGCTAAAGGAGAGGGAAGCAGGGAGGGAAATCATCAGTGAGGGGAAGATGGTGGTCATGGGTCATGGCTCCAGGTGAGGCCAGCACAGGCAAGATTCAGGCAGCTCCAGTTGTCAAAGTCAGGCAGCGTGTCAGAGGGTGATCTCAGCTCGAGCACAAATATTAATTAATGTGTTTAATCATTCATTCAACAAAAAAATGTTGTGACATCAAACATATGTTAATGATGATGCATCAGTGAGTAATTACCATTACTATTTAGAGCACTATTACCATGGACAAAGATCCTGGGAATCAGAGAGAAGGGTCTAGTCTCTGGTCATCTAATGATGCCTACATGGTCCTAAGAATGGGAGAGTGGAGCCCACAGGCCAGGTATGCATGCTTCCTGATCTAATCCAAATCTTGTATTTTCCATACAGGGAAAAAGAGGCCTAACAAGGACAATCACCAGCTCGAATCTAGTGGCAAAGTCACAATCCCAATCAAGTTGCTAGCCTCCTGGGCGACTGCATTTTCAAGGTACGAAGCAAGCTACCCTATGTCCGAGATCAGATTGACACTTGGGTCAGCTGCTTCTTCAAGGGTTAAAATGGGGTTCAGTCCCCCACTGATCACAAATCCACGAACATGTATGGAAAATGCCCCTACCCCCAGCATGATAAATAGAACTAGACGAGGTAGTGTGCATGACTAAGTACAGATCATCTCCACTTGTTGAAAAGCAAGTCAGAGCCTAGGCCTGTCCCATAAAAGAGACAAAAGCATTTTCTCTGCAGAAAAATGTGATTATCAGCTCGAGGTCAGGCTGCTTTTCAAGTCCCTTTCTCCCTCACAAGTGAACTTCCACATTAAGCAACTCACAAATGCCCATGAAAAGAAAGGAAGGCTAGATTTACTTTACTCTTATGAAGCATAGGATTTATGAATTGTGTACTTCCTATCAGTTTTCAAGGCTATTTTATGAAGGCAAAAGAACTACCCTCAGAATCTTGGGACAGTTTCTCAAAAACTCCAAGCAAAACAGGGGCACCTGGGTAGCTCAGTGGACTAAAGGTCTGCCTTTGGCTCAGGTCATGATCCCAGAGTCCTGGGATCAAACCCTGCATCGGGCTGCCTGATCTGCAGGGAGTCTGCTTCTCCCTCTCCCTCTGTCCCTACCCCCCGGCTCATTCTCCCTGGCTCCTAAGTAAATAACATCTTTAAAACAAACAAACAAACAAACTCCGAACAAAACAGTTCAAGCATCAAGCAACAGAGTATGAAACAGAGTACTCCACCAGTCATCTGAATAAATTGGGTTTTAATCCTGGTCTACTGTAACCATGGCCTCTCTAGGCTCTGCTGTCCTCCTCTGTAAAAAGATGAGCTCTGATGTCTGTTGCTGCTCTACCTTTCTGCAAGTTTCAAATTAAGAACCTGCGCAAAGTAGACAAGGTTTTACCAAAGCACAGCAGCACATAACCTCTCCGTCCGGAGGACTGGAGAGTCAAGGTTCATGGTCAGGGGCTATCCTCAGTGGTCTTTCCATCCCAGCCAAGTGCCAAAGGATCCTTGAGGGGAAACTCCAGGCTCATTCCCAGGCTGTTTTCCTAGGAATCCTCATCCCATTTAAGCACATAAAGGGGGCTTTTTCATATGTCAATATTTGCATATCCCAAGTCTAACATTTCCCCACCAAAATAGAACACTTTTGTACCTCCATAAACTCTTTATGAAAGGTTTCTTAAAACCCTCAAGTTTATAAGTTCAAAGTACAGGATACAAGTTTCTATCATTTTTTAAAGAGGAAAAAAAAGTCGGGAGATGTGAGTAGTCTAAATGAATCATGTCAGAAATAAAATACATCATATTCTGTGTATAATATAAAATATAATATGTATAATTTTGAATTTTTAAAAAACCCTTTTATGGGCTTCATCTCATTTGCAATCACCTTTTTTTCAGTTTTAAAGTAACGCAGGCAAATTTGCAACGACGTGGATGGAACTGGAGGGTGTTATGCTGAGTGAAATAAGTCAATCAGAGAAAGATGTATCACATGACCTCACTGATATGAGGAATTCTTAATCTCAGGAAAGAAACTGAGTGTTACTGGAGTGGTGTGGGGGTGGGAGGGATGGGGTGGCTGGGTGATAGACATTGGGGAGGGTATGTGCTACGGTGAGCGCTGTGAATTGTGCAAGACTGTTGAATCACAGTTCTGTACTTCTGAAACAAATAACGCAACATATTTTAAGAAAAAAGAAAAAGAAGAAGATAACAGGAGAGGAAGAAAAGGGGAGTATGTCAGAGGGGGAGATGAACCATGAGAGATGATGGACTCTGAAAAACAAACTGAGGGTTCTAGAGGGGAGGGGGGTAGGGGGATGGGTTAGCCTGGTGATGGGTATTGAGGAGGGCACGTTCTGCATGGAGCACTGGGTGTTATGAACAAACAATGAATCATGGAACACTGCACCAAAAACTAATGATGTAATATATGGTGATTAACATAACAATAAAAATAAAAAAAACTAATGATGTAATGTTTAGTGATTAACATAATAAAATAAAATAAAAACTAAAAAAAAAAAAGTAACGCAGGCAAAATTAAGTTTTTGTGTGAGTACAGTTCTCTGCACGGGAGGCATACTTATAGATTTTTGTGGTCACCACGACAACAGTCAGGACAGAGAATGGTTTTGTCATTCCCAGTAACTCCCTAGGCTGTCTTTGTAATTACCTCCTTTCCCCACACCTGACCCCTAGCAACCAATACAGATGTATTTGCTGTCACTACAGTATTTTGGGGGGGTAGGCAATAATATATACATGCTATCATACATGATGTAACCTTTTGAAACTGGCTTCTTTCACTCACCCATGGGATTCCTTCAGATGGAAGTATCTATCAATATTCCATTTTTTACTGGTGAATAGTATTCCAAAATAGTGATGTACCACAATTTATCCATTCACCTGTTGAAGAACATTTGGGTTGCTTACACTTTGGGTCCATTACGAACACAGCTGCTATAAACATGTATAAAGTTTTGTGTGAAGATAAGTCTTTATTTCTCTGGGGGTACCTGCTTAAAAATGAATCAAATTGTGTATGTAGCTTTAACTTTATAATAAATTGTCAAACTGTCTTCCAGAGTGGCTGTACCATTCATAGGCAGCTTTACATTAAAATGACCCATGTTTTCCTTAACTGGCACCACCTGTCTCTTGGGTCGGCTCCACCCTCTTCCTCAAGTATTCGACCCTATTACCTAGCAAACCACCAGATCTGTGCATCCCCAAAACCCCCATGGAGCCCCTTTCCCATTTAGGCCTCTGTTTCCTCTGCCTCAAATGGACAACCTTCCTGGAAAGCTTAGCGTTTCTAAAACACAGTTTGGACAGAAACTCTAAGTCTTCCTTAACCTTCATTCAAGCAGAATAATGCTTTTTTGCGTTGTTCCCTAATCACACTTCCTCCACCAAATTCTGACTATCACCAAGGCAGGAACAGAGAACTGTTTGATGTTCTAACTTCATTCATTCACACATTCAGCAAGTATTTACTGAGTATCTACCAGGTTCCAGGCATTGCCTACATTCTGAGCCAAGATGTCTGGCACAAGATAAGCAGTTAGATGTATCCTGGGTTCATGGCCTACATGACATGATCAAAGTGGCACATGCTTTAAAAATTAGAAACTGGATCTATCAATTGCTCATTCAGTTATTTCTCATTAACCCACACCTCACCCAGGGGCTACTGAATTATTTTAAAACTCTCTTTGGAGGAAAGGAGCTCTTTTATTAATCTTTACATCACATGAGCTGACACATAGGTACTCAGAAAATATTTGTTGGAATGCATGGACTTGGTTAGTGGAAACTGTATTTTACAGTGGTCTGTTTGCCATTTGATACAAAATCAAGCTGTTTTTTTAAATATTTTATTGGACACTAAAGTTTTGGTTGTTATATTGGAAGACTTAGTTCAGCAAAAATTATGTCTCCTCATCATAGTCAAGGTTTTCTTAAACATAAAGTAAAACCTATTATCTCATTTCATATTTCATGCAGTAAGCAGATTTCCTCTACGGCAGCTCATTTTCTTTGGCACCTGTGATTAGCTTAAATAATTGAGTAGAATCTGCAGGAGTCATCTGTGATGTCTGTGCTAGTGTCTAGATAATAAAGCATTGCAGTAATTCAGTCATTTTGTTCAAAGAGCTGCTTGTTTTAATAAATACCTATTAAACCTGTTGTTTGACTAATGTATCATTTATTCATCAAACACTCATTGAGTGCCAACACCATACTAGGTGCTGGGAGTGCAGAGACGAATAATAGGATGTCCTGAACATGCTGAATAAGGAAAGGACACTGTGTAATCTAGTCTAGGAAGGATGGGACAAATGATTACTAAGTGAATGCCTTCTGAAGAAATTTGAACACTACCACCTACCTCTGTATCTTTGTCTGAATTCTTTTGTTTCGGGTTCAACAAATTCAAATCCTTAAGGTTTCTTAAAGACTTCCAATGAAGTATGTTGGATTTAACCAACATTCCCACGTTTTTCAGGTAGTTTCTGAATCTAAGTATGATTAATATTCTAAAATGAAGTTAAACATAAGCAAGAATGTTTTGAAGCAGTATATTCTTAAAGTGTTTATATTACAAAGTGGCTTAACTAGATACCTGGAATATTAGACATTCTCTCTGTTCCTTTCGTTAGTTACACCTGAACAAGTGTCTACAGTAAATAGGTCAATATGTACAACATCAACCACCACCATCTCTTTCTACATGGTGCTCACCATCTAAAGTGGAAAATAGACAGGAAAATGTGATTATACTACAGGGGTACAAAAAAAGGGGCATTAGTTTTGTTTGGAGGAAGGGAGTCAGGAATGATTTTATAGAGGAAAAGACAAATGAATCTTGAAGGATTATTAGGTGTTTATCAGGCAGACAAGGGGCTAGAAGCATTTATAGAGGAAAAACAAGGAGTTAGAAATGGCCTGGGTATTTTGAGGAAACTCAAAATTTTTGAGTATTTAATGATGCCTAGAGGGGTTAATAGAATTTATCACTGGTAGAATATATGGAATCTTTCTCTATTTTTTCCACTGATGCATTTGAAGTACCTTGAAAGTTGCCCGAGTCACAGTGGGTGCTCAGTAAGTGCTTGTTAAATGAGAAGCAAGAGGTGTTGGCAAGCAGGAGGCAAATAATGAAGAGGCAGAACTGAAACTAAAGGTGAGAAAGGGAGCGGATTTCCAGGAGAGGGTCAGGTGGTCATGGCTGCAGGAGTCATTAGATCATGGAGAGTACGATCCAGGAACACATTGAGAGCATTCACGTTCCCATCACCCCTACAGACAACTTCATACCCAGTACCTAGGCCCTTGCCTGAAACACATAAGAACTCTATCAATATTTGTTGAATGCAAAAATAAAGCTTTTCCTCCTCAAATGTGATTCGTACTTTTGCCCCACTCAATCTGAGAGTAGAGACAAAGTTGGGGGGGTAGCCATAAATTGTCTAACATGTTTGTTCCACAATTCTAATTTTTCTTTCTGAGGAGGAAGAAAAAAGAAATAACTAAATAGGAATAAGCCCATACATGGTCAATTAGTTTTTGGTAAAGTCTCTCAGAATATACAATGGGGAAAGAACGGTCTCTTTAATAAATGGTGCTGGGGCAACTGGGTGTACGCATGCAAAAGAATGAAACTGGACTCCAGCTTATACCATATGCAAAAATCAACTCAAATGGATTAAAGACTTAAATATAAGACCTGAAGAAAATAGGAGAAAAACTCCTTGACATTGGCAAGGACTCCTGGGGATCATTTTTTGGATTTGAAATCAAAAGCAAAGGTAACAACATAAAACATAAACAAATGGGACTACATCAAACAAAAAACTTCTGCAAACAAAAGGAAATCATCAACAAAATGAAAAAGCATACTATGGAAGAAAATATTTACAAACAGCATATCTAATTGGGGTTACTATCGAAAATATACAAGGGACTCATACAACTCAATAGCAAAAACACCCAAGTAACCCAATTAAAAAACAGCCAAAGGATCTGAATAGAAATTTTTCCAAAGAAGACATACAAATAGCTCACAGGTACATGCAAAAGGGCTCAACATCTCTAATCATCAGAGAAATGGAAGTCAAAGCCACCACAAGATACTACCTGACACCTACTAGCATGTCTATTATCAAAAAGACAATAAACAATAAATGCTGATGTGGATGTGGAGAAAATGGAACACTTGTAGCCTGTCAGTGGGAATGTAAACTGGTAGAGCCAATATGGAAAATGTATGAAAGTTCCTCAAGAAATTAAAAATAGAACTACCATAAAATCCATCAATCCCACTGCTGGGTATATATTCAAAGAAAATGAGATTACTATCTCTAAGAGATATCTACACTCTCATGTTCATTGTAGCATTATTCACAATAGCCAAGGTATAGAAACAACTTAAGTATACACTGATGAATGAATAGATAAAGAAAATGTTAGATAGATAGATGATAGATAGATATTGAAATATTTTAAATATATATAAAAATAAATAAAAAAATATATATATATATGTAGGAATTGTGGGAAGATGGGAGAGTAAGAGGACCCTAAGCTCACCTCCTCCCATGGATACAGCAATCAGTGTAAGGAACTCAGAAAATGACCCAAAGATTGGCAGAACAGAGTTCACGACTGAAGGTAAAGAAGAGGCCACATCAAAGAGGGTAGGAAGGGCAGAGAAAAAGTGGGGAGCAAAACAAACCACAGCCATCCATGGGTGGGAGGGAGCCTCAGGCATGGAAAAGGACAAGAAACAGAGGGTCACAGTGGGATGTCCACACGGGGAAGATGATTCCTCACAACACGTGGCACTGAAAGCAAGAGGAGCTGAATTTTGTGAATTCTTACAACCAGAGGGACATAAAGCCTGGAATTTTAAAAAATCAGCAGGCTGGGTTCTGGGAGACCCTGAAGGGCATTAGGATGCTGAGTCCCCACCCTTAAAGAGACAGTATGACAAAAGTATGACAAACAGCCTATGGAGATACAGCATAGAAGTAGCAGTCTGCAAAGTGCCTGGAGCATATGGGAGGAAGAGTTATTTACTCAACTCAGAGTGTGTCTCAGAGGAAGAATCCTCCAGGAACAAAGGAACTGGCAGGTGCCTTCTCCCCCCATCCCCTAGCATAATCACACAGCCACCTGTGAGAACCAGCAAGGCACGGGCATTCACTACCTAACTTGCTTACACCAAGCCCTGCCCCCTGCACTTCAGCAGCTCTGCCTTTCCCAGCCAGGATTGCCTCAGTCCCAGTGCATCAGGTCCACTCTCCCAGAAGACCAGTGCAAATCTTGCCAACACTGCATCTCCTGACCCATGTGTTTTGGGGGAGTCTTGGCCCCAGCAGTGGCAGTAGTGGCAATGGGCCTTATGGAAGCCCAAGGTGCACCTTGGTAGGATCGCACCACTGCCCATGTGGCCCCAGTCATGGAGGTGGCAGCAGGTATCATTTTTCAAGCAGACCTGTGTGCTCCTTATTAAAACTGTGTACCTCACCCTGGCCAGGGAGCAAACACTGCCAATAGCAGGCAAGGAAAGCCCCTGCAGATGACTGGACTGAAGGAAAAAGCAGCTAGGACAAAATAGCAGGACACACACATCACACATAGGAGACACCCCTGAAGTGCCTGGCTCTGGTGAACAGAGGACACTACACAGCAAGGCACTACAGGTTCTCTTCTCCATAAGGCCATTACTTTCAAGAGCAAGAGAAGTAGCTGACTTTCCCAACACACAAAACAGACACAGAGAGACAAAATGAGGAAACAGAGGACTATGTCCCAAATGAAAGAACAGGACAAAACCAAAATCACAGTGAGAGACCTAAGCAAAACAGATATAAGTAATATGCTACATAGAGAATTTAAAGTAATGATCATAAAGATACTCACTGGACTTGAGAAAAGAGTGGAGGACATCAGCGAGACCCTTAACAAAAAGATTTTTAAAAAGAGCCAATCAGAGATGAGGAACACAATAAATGAAATTTAAAATACACTAGATGGAATAAATAGCAAGCTAGAGGAAGTAGAGGAGCAAATCAGTGACCTAGAAGAGAGAGTAATGGAAAGTAATGAGGTTGAGCAGGTGAGAGGGAAAAATTTTGCAAAATGAGAATAGATCTAGGGAATTCAGCAACTCCATCAAGAGTAGTAACAGTCATATAATAGGGATCCCAGAAGAAGAAGAAGAGAGAAATGGGGGCAGAAAATGTATTTGAAGAACTAATAGCTGGAAACTTCCCTAATCTGGGAAAGGAAACAGATGTCCAGATCCACGAGTCACAGAGATTCCCCAACAAAATCAATCCAAGGAGGTCCACACTAAGACAGAGAGTAATGAAAATGGCAAAAAATAGTGATAAAGAGAGAATTTTAAAAGCAGCGAGAGAAAAGAAGACAGTTGCATACAAGGGAAACCCCATAAGGTTATCTGTGGATTTGTTAGCAGAAACTTTGCAGGCCAGAAGAAAGTGGCATGATATATTTGTAGTGCTGAAAGGAAAAACTCTGCAGCCAAGAACACTCTATCCAGTAAGACTGTCATTCAGACTAGAAGGAGAGATAGAATTTCTCAGACAAACAAAAGCTAAAGGAGTTCATGACCACTAAATCAGCCCTACAAGAAACGTTAAAGGGGGCTCTTTGAGTGGAAAGAAAAGACCATAAGTGAGAGCATGGAAAATAAGAAACAAAAAAGCAGTAAAAATAAGTACATCTATAAAAATCAGTCAAAGGATTCACACACACACACACACACACACACACACACACACACACACACACGATGTAAAATAACACCATATATCTAAAACATGGGGGAGAGAGGAGTAAAGAATGGGTTCAAACTTAAGCAACTATCAACTTAATACAGACTGCTATATGCAGAAGGTGTTATATGCAAACCTAATGGTAACCATAAATCAAAAACCAGTAATAGATATGCAAAGAAGAAAGAGAAAGGAATCCAAGTATATCAGTAAAGAACACCAGCAGACCACAAAAGAAGGCAAGAAAGGATCAGAGAAAAACTATAAAAACAATGACAAATCAAGTAACAAAATGGCAATAAATACATATCTATCAATAATTCCTTTGAATGTAAATGGACTAAATGCTCCAATTACAAGACATAGGTTGATAGAATGGATATGAAAACAAGAAACATCTATATACTGTCTACAAGAGACTCATTTCAGACCTAAAGACACATGCAGATTGAAAGTAAAGGGATGGAGAAATATGTATCATGCAAATGGATGTCAAAAGAAAGCCAGGGTAGCAATGCTTATATCAGACAAAATAGACTTTGAAACCAAGACTATAACAAGAGACAAAGAAGAACACTATATAATAATGAAGGGGAGAATCCAACAAGAAGATATAACAATTATAAATATTTATGCCCCCCCCAACATGGGAGCACCCAAATACATAAAACACCAAATACATAAATACATAAAGAAACAAACTGATAGTAATACAATAATAGGAGAGGACTTTAACATGCCACTTACATCAATGGACTGATCACCCAAACAGAAAATTGAAAGGAAAGAGTGGCTTTGAATGACACACTGGACCAGATGCATTTAAGAGATATATTCAGAACATTCCATTCTAAAACAGCAGACTACACATTCTTTTCAAGTGCACATGGAACATTCTCCAGAATAGATTACATATTAGGACAAAAAACAAGTCTCAACAACTTCAAAAAGATCATACCATGCATCTTTTCTGACCACAGAGCCATGAAACAAAAAATCAACAAGAAAAAAATCTGGAAATAGCAAAAATACATGGAGGTTAAATAACATGCTACTAAATAATGAATGGATCAAACAAGAAATTAAAGAAGAAATAAAAAATTACATGGATAGAAATGGAAATGAAAACACAACAGTCTAAAATCTCTAGGATGCAGCAAAACTGATTTAAAGCCAACCTGAAGAAGCAAGAAAAATCCCAAATAAACAACCTAAACTTGCACCTAAAGGAGCTAGAAAAAGAGGAACAAACAAACCCAAAACCAGTAGAAGGAAGGAAATAATAAAGATTAAAGCAGAAATAAAAGATATAGAAATAACAACAACAACAAAAAAAAAACCAATAGAACAGATCAATGAAACCAGGAAGTGGTTCTTTGAAAAGATCAGCAAAATTGGTACTCTAGCCAGACTCATCACAAAAAAAAAAAAAAGAAAGTAAGTAAAAGAAAAAAGGGAAAGAGAGGACTCAAAATCAAAAATGAAAAAGGAGAAATAACTGACATCACAAAAATATGAGTGATTGTAAGAAAATATTATGAAAAATTATATGCCAACAAATTGTACAACCTAGAAGAAATAGATAAAATCCTAGGAACATATAACCTACCAAAACTGAAGAAGAAACAGAAAATTTGAACAGATTTCAGGATATACTACAAAGCTGTAGTAATCAAAACAGTAATGGTGGGGCACCTGGGTAGCTCAGTTGGTTAAGTGGCCGAATCTTGATTTTGGCTCAGGTCATGATCTCAGGGTCCTGAGATTGAGCCCCTCATCAGGCTCCACACTCAGCAGGGAGTCTGCTTCAGGATTCTTTCTTCCTCAGCCACTCCTCCCACTCACTCTCTCTCTTTAAAGTAAAAAATAAATAAATAAATCTTTAAAAAAAAAGGTATGGTATTGTCACAAAAATAGATATGTAGATCAATAGAACAGAATAGAAAACCCAGAAATGAACCCACAATAATATGGTCAATTAGTCTTCAACAAAACAGGAAAAAATATCCAATAGGAAAAAGACAGTCTCTTCAACAAATGGTGCTGGACAAACTGGACAGCTACATGCAAAACAATGAAACTGGACCACTTTCTCACACCACACACAAAAATAAACTCAAAATAGATGAAGAACTTAAATATGAGACCTGAAACCATAAAAAATCTTGGAAGAGAGCACAGGTAGTAATTTCTCTGTCATTGGTCATGCAACATCTCTCTAGATATGTCTTCTACAGCAAGGGAAACAAAAGCAAAAATAAACTGTTGTGGTGACTAACAAAACATAATAAAATTAAATTAAATTAAAAAAATAAACTATCAACACTACATTATAGTAAAAAGATTTTGCACAGCAAAGGAAACAACCAATGAAAGTAAAAAACAACCTATGGAATGGGAGAAGATATTTGCAAATGACACATCTGATAAAGAGTCAGTATCCAAAATATATAAAGACCTTATACAACTCAACACCAAAAAAAAAAAAAACAAAAACACACACACACAAAAATCCAACTCAGAAATAGGCAGAAGATATGAACAGACATTTCTCCAATGAAGACATCCAGATGGTCAACAGACATATGGAAAGATGTTCATTATCACTTACCATCAGACAAATGCAAATCAAAACCACAATGAGATATCACCTCACACCTGTCAGAATGGCTGAAATCAAAAACACAACAAACAACAAGTGTTGGTGAGAATGCGGGAGAAAAAGGAACCCTCTTGTACTGTTGGTGAGAATGCAACCTGGTGCAGTCACTCTAGAAAACAGTATGGAGGTTCCTCAAAAAATTAAAAATAAAGCCCTCTAGTCCAGGAACTGCACTACTGGGTATTTTCACAAAGATGACAAAAACACTAATTCAAAAGGATACATGTACCCCTATGTTTATTGCAGCATTATTTACAGAAGCCAAACTATGGAAGCAGTCCAAGTGTCCACTGATAGACGAATGGATAAAGAGTGGTGTGTGTGCGTGTGTGTGCGTGTGTGTGTGTGTGGGTGGGTGTGGGTGTGTGGTGTGTGTGTGGGGGTGTGTGTGTGGGTGTGGTGTGTGTGGGGTGGTGTGTGTGGTGTGTGTGGGGTGGGTGTGTGGTGTGTGTGGTGTGTGTGGGTGTGGGGTGTGTGGTGTGTGTGTGGGTGTGGGGGGGGGGGGTGTGGGGGGTGTGGGGGGTGTGTGGGGGTTGGTGGGTGTGGGTGGGGGGGGTGTGGTGGGTGGGTGTGTGGTGTGTGTGGGTGTGGGGGGGGTGTGTGGGTGTGCGGGTGTGTGTGGGGGTGTGTGTGGATGGGTGATGTAGCCACAAAAAAGAATGAAATCTTGCTATTTTCAATAAAATGGATGGAGCTAGAGAGTATTATGCTAAGTGAAATAAGCCAGAGAAAGACAAATACCATATGATTTCACTCATATGTGGAATTTAAGAAACAAAACAAAGGGGAAAAAGAGAGAGATGAGAACCCCAAAAAATAGACTCTTAAGTATAGAGAACAAACAGATGGTTACCAGAGGGGAGGTGGGTGGGGGAAATGGTGAAATAGGTGAAGGAAAGTAAGAGTACACTGATCTTGATGAGCACTGAGTAATATACGGAAGTCTTGAATCACTATATTGTACACCTGAAACTAATATAACACTGTATGTTAACTATACTAGAATTAAAATTTTAAAAACTAAAAACTAAATATATATAATAAATATATACTATATATTATATATACATTATATTACATTAATATATTATATATATTAATATATTATATATATAGAAAATTTATATACAATGGAATATTATTTGGTCTTAAGCAAAAAGGAAATTAGGCCATATGCGGCAACATAGATGAGCCTGGAGGGCATTATACAAAGTGCAATAAGCCACAGCGGGGAGGGAGGGGGGAGGGGAGAGGTTGCAAAAAAGCTACAACTTTCAGTTATAGGGTGGATAAGATCTGAGGACCTGGTATACAACATGGTGTGTATAGTTGGTATTAATAATATACTATATAATTGAAATTTGCTAAGATAATAGAACTTAAGTGTTCACACACACACACACACACACACACACACACACACATACACACACACACCAGGGGCAGGGGGAGGTGGAAAGTATGTGAGGTCATGGATATGTTAACTAACTCAGTTGAGAGAATTCTTTCACAACGTATACATGTATCAAATCATCATGCTGTACACTTTGATTATATTACAATCTTATTTGTCAATTATATTTCCATAAAGCTGGTGAAAAAAAATAAGTAGAAACAAATCTTGCTGTCCTGGGATAAGCCAGCTCTGGGGCTGCATCCCATGATTGTTTGAATGTTTAAGAGGAGAGAATGTTCTGCATTCATCATTGGTGATATTAGCTCTGGAATTTCTACCTAGGCATGGCTTAGGAGGGTCAGAGATGCACTGAAGCCAGCTTGTATTGGGAATTTTGCTAGCCAGTTTTTCAAAGCAGCCATCCCTGAAATCAGCCATAATGGGAGTATTCATAGGACAAAGATCAACAAACACTACAGAGGAGAGTTGCTTTTGTTTTCTAAGGGCCAGGTCATACCACCTGAAAAATTGATTAGAAGCTACATTTTCATAAAAAGCATACTGTTTTCCTTTCCAGTATATGCTTTCCTGGACAATGTGTAAAGAGAAGTGATGAAGAACGTGAAAAACCCCAAAGCCACCCCTTGATTTCACAACTTTACTTGCTTGACCAGTTGAACCCCTGGAACTCAACTGCAGACTGGGCACCATTCTTCCCACAAAAGGAGATGCAAAGGATTTGTGGTAGACTTCTCAAATCTTTAAGTATGTATGGTTAAGTTGTAACACACAGTATATATTACTGAGAAAAATGTTCGAGGATCAATCGATCCATGTCCATAAAACTATAAAAATGTTGCCATATCAACCAAAATTTGCTTTCCATTATGAATGTAGTTATGTTCTGCGTTATGAATTGTGAGCCTGCAGTGTTCAGCCCTGGAGAATCTGAAAAGCAGTTGTTATGTCTTCCCAACTCCCACAGCTCCTCTCTTAATCAGATAAGACTTTCTAGCAATTATAAAAAGCTCTTCGGTTGTAGCAAGAGTTTGTGAAACTCTTCAATGCTCCCAGATCTGCCTTCCATCTCAAGCAACACCCAGCCCTCCTGGATACTCTCATGCCACCACAACCCCCTTTCATGCTTGGCCACAATTCCTCTGTCCTTTACTGTCATTTTATTCTGTATTTTTTTGGCTTATCCCCAAGTAAAGGAAAGAAAAGAGAAGCCAGCTGTAGAGCATGGCTTACTTTGAGGAATCCTTGCAGGAGAAACTGCCTTGGACTTTAAGAAAGCAAAGGACCCATATAAAGGTTTAGTTATGTGACCTTATATTTGGCTGTGCATTGAGATTAAAGTCGTAGACTTGCCAACGTGAAGTCAATCAGTCTTGGGTTTAGACCTGCGTAGGCTCTGCCAGGTCTCACCTCTGAGATTTTGACCAAGGCATTCAACCTTTCTCCTCCTCAGTGCCCTTACCTGGGATATGGAGATAAAATAAATGCAGCACAGGCTGGTTAGTGCTGCCTAAACTAAACAGTAAGTGTAAGTGTACAGTGCCTGGCATAAAAGAAGACCTTAAAAAACGCTTTTTGATTTTTTTTTTTAATACCGTAACACCTTAGCTTAGGGGAAATTTGTGTCATCTATGGTACGCCTGTAGATCATTGTGAAGAATGCCATAGTTATTTAGAAAGCCACTATCACAACATCTGGGTGACAATCAAGGCCAACAATAGAGTTACATGAACACTAATAACAAACTCTTATATAGAATTAACAGTACTATCCGGTATTCTAAGTACTTTATATATACTAAAGTAAGAACTACCTTCATCATTTTCGATTTACAGATCAAAGGCACTGAGACAAAGAGAGCTTAACTTACCCAAGGTCACTCAGCCAGAAAGCAGCAGAGCCAAGATTTAAACTCAAGAGTTTGATTGTAGCATCTATGCCCTAAACCACTAAACTATCTTGCCCTTTAGAGTAAAGAAAGCATTTTGTTTTTGTATTATCTCACTGACTTTACAATAACCCTGGGAAATAAGTCACTTCACAAATTCTCTGGCATTCTTCCCTTTGGACTCCAGCTTGATTTGCTCTTTCTGAATCTTAGCCTCAGCCCTGCCCAGGGCTCACAGCATTCAATTTTGCTGCCTTGAAGTTGGAGACTGAACTTCCTAGCTAATCTACTTTCTAGAACTGTATATATAACACAAGGCCATCCCAGGAACAATAGCCTCTGCTGCTCTCTGTGTGGGTGACAGCCTGGGGTTTTAATCAAGGCTCTTTTTTGGTTGCAAGTAAAAAAAAAAAAACTGAGTAAATGAGCTTAAGCAGGAACAACAAGAAAAGGTGGAATTTATCAAAAGGAGACTGGGATATTCCATGGAAGCCAAAGAAAGGAAATATACTCAGAAGAGATTAAAATCTGGAAACAGAAACCCATCAAAAAACTCAAGTCCCAAAACTTCCTTAGGCCTTCTCTCTATGATACTGTAAGGAGTTCAGAATGAGTTGCCCCAAGACAGCATGCAGATCGTTTTGAGCAAAAAATAATCGAGCCCAAAAGACTCGGGAAGAAACTTTGATCTTCCTGCTAACTACCTAAAAGAATATAGAAGACTCCTCCAGGAAGGGAACTATCACTATGCATAACTACAGTATAATATGAGTAGGGGTGGTGGACAGAGAGAAATATAGTGAAGTCTGTTTGTTAAATTTCTTCTCTATGCCTCTTGTTTCTGAGTGGCCCAGCAAACACTTGTTTACCAAATATTTACTTTTTGTCATCTTCCTGCAAATTGCTGTCTTTCCCTTTCAAGTTCGAGGCCCATACTCCCTTCTCCTTAGTTCAGGATGACATATATACCTCATTTTGCCTGCCTTTGGAATCTCATGTTTATGTGGGTTCCCCGTACATATGAAATTAAATTTGATTTTTTCCTGTTAATCTCTCTCATGTCAATTTGATTCTTAGACCAGCCAGAAGAACCTGAAAGAGTAGGGATACAGTTTCCTCCCCAACAACATCACGCCTCACCCCATGTTTTGTCTTCTTTTCTTTCTACAAACTCATTTTCTCTTGTTCTCTGGGTGTGGTAAAAGATGGCCATCCTATGCCTTTGAAGTTTACATGCTTCTCATATGTGACCAGCCAAATATGGCTGACATCTTTGAATCCCAATTTTAAATCCTGAATTGGGAGAATATGAATGACACTTTCGGGGGGCACATGCCCACTCTGGGTTCTGTAAGCCATATGGAAGATCAGTGTTAGGGGAATAGGCTCACACAGTAAAATTGTGGTGGCCAAGGCCTTCACCTGTTGGAACATGGCAGTTGTCAGAAAAACAGATGTGGCTTATTGGCTGAGCAGAGAGCCAAAGAAAAAAATCTAGTATATATGTATAAGGGTCTGCCTGACTCATATCTTCCTGCATTAAGAACTTTGACATTTCTCAGTTCCATCCTTCTTTTTGCCATTAAGGTCCCAGTGACTATGTTATTCACTGGGAATCTTGCAAATACCTTTTTATCATAGCAATGAAGAATCTTCTCTAACATAAAATTCTCTACCCAGAACACAGTTCAATTCAATTACAACTCAGTATGGGCAGGGTAACCTAATGTACACTGTAATAGATGGAAGACATTCTCAAAACATGAACTATGTTTGTCAAGATGTTAAGACGAAAGTTTAAAATGTTCTATTTTTAAAATAATTTTTTCAAATGTGCATTTACTTATCACATGGAATCTTTGTCACTCTTACAAAGGAAAAACTGTTTGGATCCTACTTTCAAATGAGAACATTTTTTGCTCAGCAAACATTCTCTGCTTGCAGAAATATTGCTGAGAGCAGGAGATGATTGTTTCTGTTATTGCTCAGAGCTGGTGACTCTTTGTCAGGTGACTTTAAAAGAAATTAGTTATAATCAAAAACTACATATTTAACCATAACTGAGCTTTTTCTTAAAACAATATCAGGACTTTTTAAAAAAAAAAAAAAAAAACCTTGAAGAACAGAGGGCTTGAAGAATAATGTAAAACTGAATGGAAGGCTTGAGTTTCTGCTCTGTTCATGTCTCTGGCAGCCGGTTGGTGGGCTTCTCCTATCTAGTATTAGTAATCCCAGCTCCTCTCTTCCTTGCTTAAAGACCTCAAGCAAGTGGTCAAACCTCTCTGAGCCTCACTTTCCCCATTTTTTTTAAATTTACCTTAATTTGTTTTAGAGAGGGAGAGAGATTGTGAGGGGGAGGACAGAGGAAAGGGAGAGAGAGAGTCGTAAGCAGTTTCCGCACCCAGCATAGAGGCCAATACGGGGCTCGATCTCACAGCCCTGAGATCATGACTTGAGCCAAAATAAAAAATCAGATGCTCAACTGACTGAGCCACCCAGGCACACCTCATGTTCCACATTTTTAAAAAGGATAACTATGCCTACCTCTTAGGATTATCGCGAACGTTACATATAATAACGTGTACAAGATTCTTAGCAGAGTCCCTGCACAATAACATATGCTAAATAAATATTTGTTCTTTTCTCTATTTATCCAACCATTTCTCTTTCTATCACTGGGCCCATTCTATTTCATGCTGGTCCATTTCATGAGAAGAGTTAATACTTCAGTAACCTGAGATTTATATGACATTTTTACTAATCAGCTCTGTATCCAGACATCTGCTATGTGCCAGGTAACAAGGGAAAAAAGAAGGAACAAGTATATTCTCCATATCTCTTTTGACCTACATATATTTCTGGCAAGAAATTGCTACTATCATTTGTCTGTGACCAAACACAAGGTAGTACATTACAAAAAGAAAGAGATCTTAGGTGCTATGAGAGTTCACATGGTCAAACTGCCCATTCTTCTCAACCCAACCTCTCTACCTCTGCCAACTCAAAGGGCCCGGTTACCTCCCATAACCCTACCTCTATGTGGGCCCCAAAATAAAATTCACTGATTCTGGATGTGTTAACTTGAATTTCTTTGACTATTAGTGAGTCTTCTCAGTTTTTCTTAGGTTCATTTGTTATTTTTATGTTCCTTTTATAATTACTAGTTCACATCTTTTATCTACTATGCTGTTAGTTGGTTATCCTCTTTGAATTAATTTCTAAGAGATCTTTATATATGTTATTTCTCTGCCAAATAGGTTTAAATGGTTTTCCCAGTTTATTGTGTGATTTGCTTTACTTTTTACCAAATAGTATTTTTAAAACTTTAGATATTCAAAAATAAAAAAAAAAACTTTTGATATTCAAAACCAGGTGTCCAGTTTCAAAATTTATGGGCTTTTTTTATTTTATATGCATTTCATCTCTAGAAAGATGCTATAAACAACTATCGCAGATTACTGTAGGATAGCTTAGGACAGAACAATTTATTGAATGAAATACAAAGAAACAAATCTGAGTTAATGAGCCAGATTCAACCCAAATGAAGTTCAGAAGCAGCAAATCTGTCCCAAAGTATAAATTTAGACTTCATGACTAAACAGGAGTCAGTGTTTAGAATTCTGTGTCTGAGGCCATTTGACACTCTGCTCTTTCCAATATGCCATCCGTGGCCTTTCAAATGAAGAACAGGACCCAGATGTGGAGAGACAAGGACCCTTGTACAAGGACTGGCATGAATTGTGAAGGCTTAGTTAGAGCAGGAGTGGATGCTGAAGAAATAGATTCATGGCCCTGAGGTGCTAGTCTAGGACACTTTTAATTTCCCTCCTCTAGAGGCTGGGCCAGTTTTGATTTCATGTCCCTCTTGCTGAACAGTGTGCCCAATGCAGCCAGTGAAAATCCATGTAGCCACACCAGAAGCCACCAACCATCAGGAGGAAAGGACCTCTCATGTCCTGAGCACCTGTCATGCAACAGGCATTTTATGTGCCTTACCGCTCATTTAATTCCCAACAATGTTTTGTGATGGGGCGCCTGAGTGGCTCAGTCGGTGGAGCATCCGACTCTTAATTTCAGCTCAGGTCACGATCGCAGAGTTGTGAGATTGAGCCCCACGTCAGGCTCTGTGCTGGGCATGGAGCCTGCTTTGAATTCTCTCTCTCTCTCTCTCTCTCTCTCCCTCTGCCCCTCCCTCTCTCCCCTCCCCATACCTCTTCATAATAATGCTTTGTGATAGGAGTCAGTATCCCTATTTCACAAATGAGGAAACTGAGGCTCAGGAGAGATTAATGGTTGTCTTCAGTGTTAAACAGCTAATAACTGGTGGGGGGCACAAATGGAACTCAGGTCTTTGACTCTCAAATAGGAGCTTTTATTTACTGTCTCATAGAACTTCTTGTGGCCAATGGCTCCAATAAAAGCCAAATTCTTCTTAGTCAAAACATACCTCCCAAGGCCTAGCAATGAGTATCATCTCTCCACTCTAAAATTCACAGCTTTCTTTCACTTGCAGCCAGGACATCCATCTCTCAGATTGCTGTGGGAAGTCCCAGAGCTGGCTAAAATAGGCTATAGCCCTTTGAGCTGAGCTAAAAATAAGAGTCAAGCTTCTGGAGGGATTTGATCTCCCACTGTAGCTGTTATTTCATTAGTGGAAAACACTGCATTGCCCTTTCCCTGACCTCCTTTGCAAAGAAGGAAATGCCTCTCTACACCAAGACTCCCAAATCTAAAGGAGAGCTAATGAGGTCATTCGGTCCAAACCCCTGCATCAAGGCGATATGGTACATCTTTTTCAAGAAAGATAATTCTGTCCTTTGATATTATATGCAATTCACTTTTAGACATTGGGACCTAGTCCAAGAAACAAGAGGAAAATGTCATCAAGGGGCTTGAGCTGGTAGGTGGCATGTTTTAGATACACAAATTCAAGGTAGCATAGATAGTGAAATTGAGTGTTCAAGTTTGGAAAAGTAAGGAGACCTTCATAGTAATTCAAAAGATAATGAAGATCTAAACTGGAACCTACCAGCAGTAGCAGGAATAAAGAAGAGGGTCAAATTCAAAGAAATAAATGTGATTTAATTATATGAATAGAAATAACTAAACCAATAGTATGATAACAAAAATAATAATAGTTAACATTTATTGAATGCCTAGTATGTCCCAGACCATAACTCAGTATCAAACATGATAACATTTTATGCTCTCAACCAAACCTAGGTAGGTTACATCGTCTTCCTTCTATTAAATAAGAAGAAACAGAAGGGCATAGGGATTAACTGGCTCCTGAGGTCTCATGGCTAGCATAAACAAAACCAGGATTTGACCCTAGATCTGTCTGATTTCAGTGTCATCGTTAATTGTGTGGGACAATCGATGGGGAAGAGAAAAGAAGGACAACAGAAGAATGTAGAACAGGAAGAGAAAAAGCAGTTTCAAAGTAAACTACTGAGTTCAGTTGGGTGATTTAGGGTTGCCAGAGAGGTCATTGGGTGTTTGAAGATGGCCAATAAGGATTGAGAAAACCACAGTAAACGGTGGCGGGAAACATGATTCAGGAGGGTATGCAGCATCAGGCGAGTGGAGTATTGGGATGGAGTCCTAGAGGAAAACTGGGCTCTAGGCATGGGATATGAAGGAGACAATATTTTTGGGGGGGGGGGGGACATCCAGAGCATGACAACAACAACAGCCAATATTCATTGCACACCTACTGGGTATAAACACTCTTCTAAGTGTGTCAATTGAGTAATATAACTCTCACAACTTAGGAAATAGGTGCTATTATTATTATCCTTTTAAAATAAGGAAATTGGAACATCAAGTGGTTATGTAACATGGCCACGGTCCTATAGCTAGAGAGCCGTAGACCTAGGATTTATATCCAGTCTAGCACCAGAGCCTATGTTCTGCTTTTTTCTAAAACCTTTTTATTGAACTATAACCTGTGTTTTAAAAGTTTGCAAATCATAAACATGAAATACAGTGAATTTTCATAAATTGACACATATATGTAACCATCATTTGGGTAAAAAAAAAAAACAGAATACTGCCAACAATTCAGAAGCTCCTTTCTCACGCACTCTGAATCACTACTCACTTCTTCCCCTCAAATATAACAATTATATGACTCCTAACACCATATATCAGTTTGTGACAGCCTTTGAAATTTATATAGATTGAATTATACTATTTATATCTTCTGTATATAACCATTTGTATTCAGTGTTCTTTGTAAGATTTGTCCATTTATTGCCTTGGCTATGATGCTTAGATTCCATTGCTGTACAATTCAATTTTATGAACATATCAAAATGCATTCATCTAACCTACTGCTGATGGACATTTGCGTTGCTCTCTTTTTGGATCTAACACAGACTGTTCAGCCACAAACATATTCTTCTCTATCTTTTGGTCCAGATGTACACACACTTCTGTTGTGTATGTAACAGGGGTAGAATGGCTAGATCATATAAAATACATGCATATATTCAACTTTACCAGATAATGCCAAATTTTTTAATGTCACTGTTATACACCTATGTTTGCAAATAATAAAGTACGCCTATCCATAATATGTAGAAAACTCTTATAACTCAAAAATAATTAGAGAAACATTACAACTTTTTCTAAAGGGTACATTATATGAATGTATTACTTTACTAAAGATGTTATGCAGCGGCACCTGGGTGGTTCAGATGGTTAAGTGTCTGCCTTGGGCTCAGGTCATAGTCTCAGGGTTCTGGGATCCATCAGGGTTCCCTGCTCAGCAGAGGTGTCTACTTCTCCCTCTCCCTTTGCCCTTCCCCCCTGCTTGTGCACTCTCTAATAAAATCTTTAAAAAACAGAAGATGATATACAAATAGACAAGTGAGCACATGGAAAGATGCTAAAGATCATTAGTGAACAGGAAATGCAAATTAAAATTACAATAGAAATACTTCTGCATATCCATTAGAATGATTATTATCAAAAGGCTGACCATGGAAGAGGAGAAACTGAAACTCTCATTCATTACTGTGCTTTAAAAGGGTAATGTTTAGGTATGTAAATTACAGCTCCATCAAGCTGTTAAAAAGTTACCAAATGTTCTAGACATTCTACTCCTCCTACTCTGAGATATCTACCCAACAGAAGTAAAAGCCCATGTCCTCCCAAAGACCTGTATACAAATACTCTTGGCAATATTATCCATAACAGCCTCAAAATGAAAGCAACCTGAATGTTCAGCAACTGGTGAATGAATAAACAAAATGCGGTAGAATCAGACAGTGGGATATTATTCAGCAATAAAAAATAGCAAGCTAGTGATGTGTTCTACAGCATGTATGTACCTCAGAAATACGCTGTAAGTGGAGGAAGTTAGATATACACACAAAACCAATATACTGTATAATTCCACTGCTACGAAATGCCCATAAAATGCAAATCTGTAGAGAAAGAAAGCAGATGTGCATGTGACTTGGCTTTGGAATGAAGATTGCCTACAGGAGACCAGGGAACTTTCCCGGGGAGTAGATTCTGAAACTGGATTGCAGCCATGGTTGTACTAGTCAATAAATTTACAAAATATTGAATTATACACTTTCGGTGGGTAAGCTTCATGCGTTGTAAATTATAGCTCAAAGAAACAAAACACAATAAAACAGAAAGTTATCTTTACCACAAAGAATTCTGGACCCTGAGACCCAAAATTGGTTGTTCCCCACAAACATGTCAAAAGCAGTGTTTAACGCATCAGAATTTCAATGCTTTTTTTAAAAGATTTTATTTATTTGAGAAAGAGAGAGAGCATGAGCCAGAGGAAGGGGCAGAGGGAGAGTGACAAGCAGACTCCCCACTGAGCACAGAGTCTGATGCAAGGCTTAACATGGGCTTCTATCTCAGGACCCCGAGATCATGACCTGAGCCACAGTCAGACGCCTAACTGAGCCACCCAGGCGCTCCAATGCTCTCTTTATTAGCCTCTTCTCCTAATGAGAATGTGAGTGTGTTAAAGTCATAAAATGGCCTTATCATGTATTTTTTAAACATCTATTTATGTATGTGTCTTCCCCTATAGTCTGTACGTACTTGGAGGAGACTAAGGTATCCCAGCATCTACCACACCGCCTCGAAGAATAGACCAGCTCAGTGAATGTTGGTTGAAGAATATACATGAACTGAATTAATAAAACCTGAACACAGAAGAAAAGCAGAAATTTAGTACTATGTAGCTGTATGACTTGTCATAAATTAAGAATACCTTTCCATCAAATCTAATGATTTCATTTTACCACATTCCCTTGTGTACAAGGAAATTATATCTACACACATACTTGCACACATATGTTTGGGGAATTTGTTTTTGTTTTTTACAGGTGAGAAAGAACAGGTATGACTAAAAAGACAGGTCATGAAGCTAATAGTAAAGTTCAGAACTGCAGCTCTTATTAAATATTTTTCCATACTGGAGAGTATTAAACAATTCTCTTTAAGCTAAAAGGAGGTGCATTCCTTGATTAAGAAAAAGAGACAGATTTGGAGGCACTTTGGATAATCACCAAGGACTTTGATGTGGCATTATTTCAGGGCAGGCTATCCTCCATCATGCTTAAGTGTTTCTTCACTTTGGCAAAAGAAGCATGTAAGTCCTCTTGCTGTGATCTCATATATGTCTTATGGCAGTTCAGATATCCAGTCTCTCCTGCCCCATCTCTCCCACTCCACCATCAAAACTCACGCTCAGACACAAACACACACATACGCACAGATTCATGTACGCACAATGATGAATTCTTAGACCCATGAGTCACATATTCATACAGAGACCTGTTCAGACACAAATGCCACCCTAACCACACACATCAATGTTCATACAGGTACTTGAACTTATATTGTACAACCCCCGGGAATATCACTCACATCATAGACAATGCAAATGGTGTCTTCCGTACTTGTACAGGGCTCAACTTATACAATCGAACAGGACAACCTTATACACCCACCCGTTCAAAAATTCACAAATCTATGGTTCTCCCCCTCTCTCTAAAACTGCCTTTCCCCAAGTATAATACATCAAAATGGAAAGAAAAAATGCAAGGGGAATTTTAAGAAGTGAGGTAGTGACCTGAACAGGTGAAATTAGAGAAGGGTATCAACAAGATGAATTGCCCACAGCTTCCTGACCAAGACCACCATCAGATGGAGATAAATGGATATATTTTAGACCTTCTAAATGCATAGCCAAGCAAGCAGCAGCCAGCAACCATGACTATTTTTTCCTTAGAAAAAATAAAAATCAGATGAAGACAAAGACTGACCAGAACATGGGTACACAAATCAAAGCCATAGTTTCATAGTAATCTTATTTTCCCTATTGTCCTGGAAATGCACACTTCTCTATTCTCACTTCCGATTAGATAAGGAAAACTGTAAAGAACTATTACATTTCAAATTATTAATTCTTTAAGTTAGGACTTACTTCTGGGTTATGAAGTTTATAAGTCCTAATCCCTATTTGAGTCTTGACTTCTAAAAATATTCTATCAGGGTTAAGTTGGAGGATCCCAGAACCAGGCTGCCTATATCTGAACCCCATCACCATCAGTGCCTAGTTGGGTGAGGTTGGGTACGCTAATATCTTTCACCTTGGTGTCCTCATCTGTAACATGAGAAATATAATCTTATAGATCTTGTAGAGTTTGAGGAGGATTCAATGAGTTAATATGTAAACAAGGTTTAGAGAGTTCCTGACAGATAATAAGTGCCCAGTAGATATTATCTGCATTTATTATCATATCCATGACTAGCAATTTCAGATTTTCTGCTTTAGCATTCAAACTACCCTTTTCTCAGTCATGCAAACCTGAATTTAAAGCCCAACTCTGGCACTTGGGAGCTGGGGAATCTCATACAAATAAACATCTGAGCCTAACGTTTCCTCATCTGCAAACATGTCTGGAGGCCAAGCATTATGGCAGTAATGATGAAGGCCACAGCACAAAGTAAATGTTCCAATGTTAGCTTCCTCCCTTGCCAGGCAATATGTAGACCACTACTGCTTCTGAAATTTCACTTTACAAAAGGCCTCCACAACGTTCCCCAACGCACACCTCATGGAGAGCCATACATACCTCTGCATCAAGAGTATGTCTCATGACATCAGTGTTCTGCTGGTTCCCATGCCCCAAAATTTCTGCCCCTAGATCATTCATGCAATTCCTCAGGTGCGAAAGCTAGAAATAATACATCTTCTCACCATAGAGAGGCAAGCATTACAAGACATAAGTTTCTTTAAAAGATTTATTTATTTATTCTAGAGAAAGAGCAAGCCAGGGGAGGAGCAGAGGGAAAGGAAGAGAGAGAACCTCCAGCAGACTTTGCATTTAGTGCAGAGACTGACTCAGGGCTCTATCTCATGACCCTGAGATCATGACCTGAGCCGAAAACCAAGAGTTGGACGCTTAACCAACTGAGCCACCCAGGCGCCCCATGAGATGTTACTTTTGTGAAAATTTGTTTACAGTCTCTATGTACCTGAAATATAGCTAAAAATAATGGTGTCACGTTTATCCTTGGGATGGTTAGTGATTTACCTAAGTGATGTCAGGGAGTATTCATAATAGCCCCGTAACACAGGTAGTATTGTCCCCATTTTACAGAAAAGGGAAGGGAGTCTGAGAGACATTAACTTGCTCAAGTTCAGGCAACTGGTAAGAGGCAGAACTCGACTTTGAATCCAAATGTTTTAAGTCCATAAGTTCCTCTGTAGTCTGCTGCTGGTTGATGGGTATCAAAAAGTTGTGACTGGCACACCACCTCCAAAATATTTGGTGAGTGAATGAATGAATGTGAACGAATGTATAATAAAAGAAGTACAGTAAGCAAAACCTCAGGAGGATGTTAATACTATAGCAGCATAGAGATTTGACAACCTTACATCCCACAATTTTTAGGAGAGACCAGAAGTTCACTCATTTATTAAGCTAAGAACAGTCCTGGTCGATAAACATAGGACATACAGGGTACCAGGTTAAGTAACAGAACTATAATAAGGCTCTCAGGATCTCAGGAACTAGTTGGTCAAACCATTAGTTTGAATTTCATTTGCATAGAGAACATCTAGACATTAAGCCTCATAATGTAAAAGCAAAACCCCTCTCCCCACAGTGGCATTTTGGAATGATACATGATGCAGAATTAGACAAGCTCCCATTCTGGAGCTATTTTTATAGATAGCACTTTTGTAAAAATCTTTTGGTGCAGGGTCACATTGTAAAGATCACTTGGATATCTACAGGCCACTCTTCATCAATATTGTTACCTTCCACACTGGTACCAAACAGTGATTCACGGAGAGGAGATATTGGGAAAGATTTTCTGCCTTCAAACTTGCTATTATCAAAAGAGGGTTGTTCATGTTTCAACGTAATGTCATTATTTGACACAGTTTCTAAAATGGATCTAAGATTCTCTTTCCTGCTACTGACCTAGGAGGCAAGTGGTCTTCCAAATATATGTGAAACAAGAGAGGTCCTTGAGCCAAGGGTCTGGCATATGGGGGCAGTCTGGGGATGTGATGGTAGTGAGATTTCAGCATGGGGGTAAGGGGCCAATCACACAACTGGATGCCATTTGTAAAAGAAATACTTAGAATCAGTAAAGCCAGAACTGAAAAGATGTGTCATGGGCAGGGGAGAAAAAGTGCCAAACTTAAGTCTCTTTGTCAGAGAACTCATCAGGGAGAGTCAGAAGAGGCTAAGGGGAACTCATTCCAATGATCTTTTTGCCTTTTTCAGATGAGGAACAGGGACCCCAGGGGATGATAGGATTTTCCCAGTCAGTGTTAGGAATCCAAGACAAGGTTGATCTCTGGTCTTCTCTTCCCGTGAGCAGTTCTGTCCTCCAGCAGCCTCGGGGCTTGCCTGCCTCAAGCCATTGCTCTCTGCATTCTTTCCCAAGAGGGAGACTGTAGGCATATGCAGGCAAGAGATGGGGAGGGGAAGGGTTTCTTGCTGGGCCTACAGTAGTTGTGGGAAAGTGAACAAGGCACAGTATTTTCCATGTTCGTTTTCTTGCTTATGGACCTAGTGTACTAACGTACACTCCTTGTGAGAAAAACTGTAAAAGTCATCAAAATAGAAAAAAGGGGTCACTTATCATTCCACCATTGTGAAGTACTGTTAGCCTTACCATATTTCCTTCCAGTCTTTCATTGTAACTTTCATATAAGTTGCTCAATACTGAAGAGACAATTCTGTTTCCTATGCTTTTTGTTTAATTTTATATCACAATCTCCCACATTATCAAAAATCTTCCTGAGCATAAATTTTAGTGACAGCACAATATTTCATTACAAGCCTGTACCAAATTTATGCTCCAATAATGCTGGACTTTGATGACTTCTGGTTATTAATTTGTGTAACAAAATGACACTGAAAATCTTGATGCCCAAATCTCGGTCCGCATTTCCAAATGTCTCCTGATGGTTGATTCGCGGAAGTGAGATGTCTTATGTCACACTGTAGGTAGTAACATTCTTAAGGCTCATGGTAACTTTTTAGGGAGGGATTACAGATTTATACATTTTCCAGAAGTGTCTGTGAATAGAGATTTTAATTCCTTCTTTTCATTTTCTTCCACTTCCTGCAGTATGAGTTCCAAAGACATTGGATTGCATATAGAAACCAGCTCAGTGCAATTGTGTAAAACGATAATTAAACCCTCTATTTAAGCAAATAGTCATTTATCCTGCCTATGCAATGAAAGTGATCAGGCAAGTAATTTATTAAAAAGAAATTTTATTTCATCTTTTTAGAGCTACCCAAATGCTCTAGCTCTGAGCTGTCCACTAGTGTAGCCACTAGCCGCATATGGCTGTTGTGCATTCAAAATGTGGCTGGCCCAAACTGAGATGGGCTGTGAGTGTAAGATACATGCCAGATTTTGAAGACTCACTAGAAGAACCAAGAATTAAAATATCTCATTAATATTTTTTATATTGATTACATGTTGAAACAATAAACATTTGGCTATATTTGCATTAAGTAAAATATGTAATTAAAATTTATTTCATCTGTTTCTTTTTACCATTTTAATGTGGCTACTAGAAAATTCAAAATTATTTGCATGGTTCTTACTAGACAACTATTGGAGGAGGCTGCTCTATCTAGCTAGTTCCCAGATCTCTCCACGGAGGTATGTGGCTAACAATTCTGTTTTGCCTTCATGCTTTTTGTGAATTCAGAAAATTGAAAATGTGGAAGCAGTGTCTCCTACTTTCTTGTGCATTTCTCATAGAGTTGAGTACAGTCTGTCTTTCTTAATTTCCTTCTATTCTTCATGCTTGCATATATATATATATATATATTTTAAGATTTTGTTTATTTGAGAGATTGTGCGAGGGCACGAGCAGGGGGAGGGGGCAACAGGAGAGGGAGAAGCAGACTCCCTACTGAGCAGGAAGCCCTACACAGGGGCTCAATCCCAGGACCCTGAGATCATGACCTGAGCTGAAGTCAGACACTTAACTGACTGAGTCACCCAGGTGCTCCCTGCCTATGTTCTTTAAACTGTTACCATGAGACTTCATCCAATAAGTTCACTTTCCTTCTCCCCATTCTTTCGTTCAATTAGAAACCACTAATCGATCACCTATAATGGAATCGCTGAGCCTTCTAGGCTGAGGAGTACAAAGATTACTAAGACAAAACTCTTGCCCTCAGGAAGCACACAGTCTAGTGAGGGAGACAGACCGTGAAATAATTACAGTCTGGTGAGATGACTTTTAAAATAGAACTAGGTTCTAGATGCTATGAAAGGAGAAGAGAAAGAAAGGATCAACTCTCTCTAGGTGTAGAGTGGGGTGAGGAGAGTGATGAAGGCCAGTGTCACCCAGGTGACACTGGATCTGGACCTTAAAGTAGAAGCCTGGAAGCTGAGCTTGCCAAAGCAGAGGGAATACCTTGGGATAATCACCAATGTGTGAAGGAGCCCAGCTGAGAACTCACTGGTAAAGAATGGACGAAGTTAAGGGCAAGGAGGGGGCAGGTGTAGACATTGAGACCTGCTGCAAAATATACTAGGCTATATGGTTTGGTCTGTATCTCCTGTACAGAGGTTGGGAAACTATGTAAGTTACTAATCAAGGGATGTAAATATTCAGACATGGAGTTTAGAAAGATCCTTCTTGTAGCATGAACCAGAGGGGAGAAATAGAGTAGGCGGGGAGAGAAGTTAGGACCAGGTGTTCATCTCCTTGCCTGGAAGGTTTCAAAAATGCCTTCTTACTCCAGGAGTGTTTTTTCAAATATCACTTCCTCTGGGAAACCATCCCTGGCAGGCCTAATTAGGGTTGGTGATCCATTCTTTGTTCTTGATCCCCATTCTCTTTTCCATCACTGTCCTTGGCAGGAAGTACCACACTGTAGACTTCTGTACGTATGGCCCACCAGTCTCTCAGCTCCTCCTGAGATCAGTGCCTCCTGGAATACTGAGCTTAGTTGTCACTCCCTCTACAAGGCCTTCTCTGATCACCCTGTCATTTTTATTCTCCATTACTGTACCTTTTTACTTATCAAAATTTATAAAATTCGTGTTTATGTTTGTATTATTGGTTTCCTCCATTACCCTATAAGATTCCCATGGGAGAAATACTCCTGTTACATTCTTCAATACATACACAGCTTTAACACTTAATAGGCACTCAATAAATACATACTAAATGAACAAATGAGCAAAAGGATTCATAAACTAGGGGTGCTTAAGAACTATCTATTGAAAGAATGGTTTATGAATAAATGAATGAACAGCCTATTCTAACATATAAATGTCAATTGACTGGTATTGATATTTTATTCCACTCAGGATCTGGTACATTAGTTCTCCAACAGTTAATCTTATAATCTATGCCAAGTAATAATTCCAAATTAGGAGTGCATACATCAGTGATGTTGGCAGAAATCTCCAAGTGGTTCAATCTAGTAGGTGTGTTAGAATTAGAGTATGGTCAGTGAACACTGATGGTGGTAATAGTCTAAAGTTGTTCGTGGTCCTTTGGAGAAAATACACATGCATACAAACTACACTATGAAGCAGTAAGGTGAGGTAACACAAGGTCACAGAACACTGTGGAGGGACTCCTGAACCCAAGGTTGTGGTCAGGGAAGGCCAATTGTCAAGCTGATTCCTTTTTTTCCCCAAGCTGATTCTTAAAGCATAAGCAGCAGTTACACTGGTGAGGTGACAGGGATGGGTGTCCCAGGCCAGCAGAGGTAAAAGTGTAGACACTAGGTAGGAACAGAGAAAAGAAGCACCAACAGCTTCTCAGGTCCATTCAAAAGGAAACTCCAGCCTCTGGGCTTCTTCTTCTTCCCCTTTGCTCTTTCTCCTTGCTCACTTGTTCTCAACATCCCTTGATATCTCTGTTCTCCCCAGGTAGCCTGGAGAAGGGCACAGAGCAATGCCAGGCAGCCCTTGTCTACACATGGAGGCTAGGTTCCCTCATTTCTAAAGAGAAGAGTAAGAGAATCACCATGGAGGTAAGATTAGGCAGGGCAGTAGGGAGAGTCTGGAACTATAGGCCTGCCGTGACTTTGACCCAGGGATGTTCCTGAAGACTGTTGGCACTGGCAGAACCATGGGCATAGAAATGCCAATGGCTGTTTCTAGCTTTCTCCTCAAAATGAAGCAAATCCTGCTGCCTATGTAGTCCTAAAACAAGTATTTCATTTCTATATTCCCAAAGGTAGCTTTACCTTCAGACCTAAAACCATGACCCTTATCCTCATTCCCCAAAGAAGTCAAAGCAAAGAAAGTCAGGCCATATCTAACCACTCAGTGTATGTTTTGGGGGTTTTTTGGGGGGGTTCTCTTTTTTCCCCCAAGTTTTTCTTTAAATTCCAGTTAGTTAACATACAGTGTAATATTAGTTCCAAGTGTAGGATTTAGTGATTCATCACTTCTACATAATACCCGGTGCTCATCACAATTGTCCTCCTTAATCCCCATCACCCATTTAACCCACCCACCACCCACCTCCCCTCCAGTAACCCTCAGTTTGTTCTGTGTGGTTAAGACTCTGTTTATTGGTTTGCCTCTTTTTCATCCCGTGTTCATTTGTTTCTTAAATTCCACATATGAGTAAAATCATATGGTATTTGTCTTTCTCGGACTTATTTTGCTTAGCATAATACTCTCTAACTCCATCCACATTGGTAAAAATGGCAAGATTTCATTCTTTATTAGGGCTAAGTAATATACCATCTTCTTTATCCATTCATCAGTCAATGGACAGTTGGGCTATTTCTATAATTTGGCTATTATAGATAATGTGCTATAAACATCAGAATGCATGTATCCCTTCAAATCAGTATTTTTTTATCCTTTGGGTAATACCTAGCAGTGCAATTACTGGGTTGTAGGGTAGCTCTATTTTCAACTGTTTGAGGAACCTCCGTACTGTTTTCCAGAGTGGCTGCACCAGCTTGCATTCCCACCAACAGTGTAGGAGGGTTCCCCTTTCTCCGCATCCCCGCCAACGTCTGTTGTTTCCTGTGTTGTTAATTTTAGCCATTCTGACTGGTGTGAGGCAATATATCATTGTAGTTTTGATTTGTATTTCCCCAATGATGAGTGATGTTGAGCATCTTTTCATATGTCTGTTGGCCATCTGGATGTCTTCATTGGAAAAATGTTTATTCATGTCTTCTGCCCATTTCTTAACACCCAAAAAACAATCCAGTTGAGTTTGAAAAGTTCTTTATAGATTTTGGATACTAACCGTTTATTGGATACATCATTGGCAAATATTTCTCCCATTCCATAGGTTGCCTTTTAGTTGTGTTGATTGTTTCCTTCACTGTGCAGAAGCTTTCTATTTTGATGTAGTCACAATAGTTTATTTTGGCTTTTGTTTCCCTTGCCTCTGGAGACCTACCTAGGAAGAAGTTGCTACAGCCAACGTCAAAGAAGTTACCGCCTGTGTTCTTCTCTAGGATTTTAATGGTTTCCTGTCTCACATTTCGGTCTTTAATCCGTTTTGAATTTATTTCTGTGTATGGTGTAAGAAAGAGGTCCAGTTTTCCCAACACCATTTGTTGAAGAGACCTGTTTCTATTGGATAATCTTTCCTGCTTTGTTGAAGATTAATTGACCACAGAGCTGTGAGTTCATTTCTGGGTTTTCTATTCTGTTTCATTGATCTCTGTGTCTGTTTTTGTGCCAGTACCATACCGTCTTGATCACTACAGCTTTGTAATATAACTTGAGTGGTGTGGGTTTTCTAAGAGCAGTGATGGTTACTTTCTCCATGACGCATTCAACTTTCAACAAGCACCTCTTAAATGCCCAGTACCATCCTGGTGCTGTGGGTACAAGCTGACACAGCAGTGAGGGAAACTGTCTAATGTTACAACACCCTAAGTCTCTGAATCAGGTTTCCCCCCACATAGAGGAAGGTAATTAACTAAATGACTAGCTTGACAGGTGCTTCTATATTTCCTTAATTTTTATAGCTACTACCATATAAAATGGATATTGTAGTCTGAAGTGAAAAACTGAGGATCAGAAGTATCAGGACAGGAGAAAAAACTGCACAACATATTTAGGTAAGAGAAAGTCATCTTATGTGACTGGAACAATATGTTTAATGGTGACAAAAGAGCATGGAAACAAATGTAGGTTTGGGCCAGGATGTATAGGATCTTCAGCTGACTGGCACGTACAGTGTATTAAGTAATCAATCAGCCAATCAATTAATTGAAAAGATTCTATTCACCCTTTATTGCCTAGAATTGTGCTGAATTCCATAGGAGAGATGGTAGAATTATTAGACACCAATCTTATGTCCATATAGAGGACGAAGTGGCCAAGCTTCTAAGCAGCCAACTTAGGGATCCATATGTAATTCAAGAGTTGACCCCCACGTGGGTGAAACGAAGACAGATCCTAGAATGCTAGGTACAATACTAGGTACAAAAATCAGGAATGAAATATCTTTCTCCAGCCTTGGAACCACAGAATATCAAGGACAAAAGAAACATTAGGAGAGAAACACCCTATTCCATTTTGTACTTAATGGAGGATAGGATTGAGATGCAGGGAGAAGCTTGCCCAAGGTCTCAGAAATTCTAATGGCCCAGGTGGGATCAGAATGCAGATGTCTTAATCACTGTAAGGTGAAACATGTGAGCAGAAAAATAATTTGATGGAGCCACTCTTTATTAAGCAACATTCTGTGTCAGATGCTCTATGCCATTGTGATGTCATCAGCATTACTGAAATTTTTCAGCAAAACATTTAACACTTCAAAGGACTTTGAAAAATAATAAATGTATCTAGATGTACGAATATGTAAATACCATACTTGTTGAATTATGAATGTTCATCCCCCGCCCACCAAATGTCAGGCCCACTATGTTCCAAATGTATGCCAGTAATATCTACCGAGATTTAACACTGGTAAGTACAAATGTATACCTGCTCCCAGACAAAGAACCTTAGTGTCCTGTAGTATGTTTCGTGATATAGTAAAAGTAGCGTTTGACTAAACATCATAAAAGTGGGATCTGAAATGATAAGAGAAGGGGAGACTAGCTCTCTCTAGGGGTAGGTGGGAAGGGGAGGGGCAGCTCCGCCACTAATCAGCTAGGCAGCTCTAAGTAATTCACTTTTCCATTCAGGGCCCAGTGCCCTCACTGTTCAGGCAGGAGCAGTATAGCAGAGTGCTTAAGAACATGGGATCTTATTTTTTTTTTATTATGTTATGTTAGTCACCATAGAGTACATCATTAGTTTTTGATGCAGTGTTCCATGATTCAGTGTTTGCGTATAACACCCAGTGCTCTGTGCAGAACATGGGATCTTAAATAGGGCTGCCAGCTTTAGCCAAAACAAAACAAAACAAATACAACACCCATATGGTACTCTCACTATTGAATTTCAGATAAACAACAAACAAATTTTTAGTATTTGCATGTACCCTGCACTATTTGGGGTATATGCATACCAAATTTTTTCAATGCTTATCTGAAATTCAAATCTCTCTGAATGCCCTGCATCTTACATGACAATCCAATTCTGGAGTTGGACTGCCTCAGTTTCTCCTATTGCTCCAAAACTTATTTGCTGTGTGACATTGGGTAGATCCTTCCATTTTCCGTGCTTCCTTACAATAGATGTATAAACGTTGAGAGAATATCAATAGCATCTACTTCAAAAGATTTTTGTGAGTATTAAATGAGAAAATACTTGCAATGCTTGGGACAGTATCTGAGTCATGATATGTACTCACCAAATTGTTCTTGTTGTTGTAATAATTGGGTGAAACTAGGTGACCTCTGAGAGGATTTAAACTTTGTGTTTCTCCCAATAATCTGTGAGCAGCATTACTTCTGGGTATCAAAGGCATAACTTTATATCAGAGCAATTATTAAATAAAGGCAAATCACATAATTTCATATGTGATTGGCAAATTGGCCTTTTCATTTAACTTAGGAACACTTTCATATAAAAAGGTGAAAAACATAAGAAAGAGCATTCTCCAATGCAAAGGTCTCACAATGACATGTTAGGGGAGTTTAAAGCAATTTAAGACAAAATTAGCCAAATGGTGCATTGGCCTCCTTCCCATGGCTGTATACTGCAGATCTGAAAGCAAGCCCGGTATTTCTGAGTGGAGTAATTAGATGGGCCTCACTCCCAGAGGATTAATTCAGCTCCCAACAGATTATGGCAGCCACCTTTCATTTCCATGAACCGACTCCATCAGCACACTGATTTCAATTAGAGAAGTGAAGTTCTATTGACTTATGCTAGACAAGGAGACGTAGCAGACAGATAACAAACTGGATTACAGCATTAATCTTATGGTCATGGCATCGGAAAGATTTTTAAATGCATTACCTCTCTCCCATAGGAATATTGGAGGAGGTTTTCCCCCTCCTGCTGCAAGAAGTTTAATCTTTATGCAAGGTGATGGGTTGATACATAAATTGAGAGTGAAGTCAAGACCTCCTCACTTCCTGAGAGGTATTAGATTTCTGGCTGGACTTGACAGGAGCTGTCTCTATCAGAGACCACACCTCCCAATGCTGGTCCTGACCAAATATCTAGATGGAAAGGAAACTGCAAGTAAGTTGCCTAGATGTCCATCTAGAAAACACCTGAGCTAGATTGGTTGACAACTTGATTATGTAGACAAGGTGAAAGCACCCTCATACTAATAGTTAATAGCCCATGACATTAATAGATGAAGTGAAAAAAGTAATATTTAGAGGAGAATGTCAGCTTTCAGTCTAGGCTTCTGCTCTTAATCTTCTCATGCCTCTTTCTCTTTTTTAAACTCTCTCTTTTTGATGGTGTGATTCACCCTTCCTGTCATGCTCTGCTTGGGTTGAATGACACAATATTATTCACCTTTCCCTGAATGATACAGAAACCCATTAAATTCCGTATCTAGAACTTTCCCATGGCATCATGGCCCAAACCCCAGTTATTAGGCTGGATCTCAATACTTGCCCAGGCCTAGGATACCATCCAGATTCCAACCTCCTGGTTACCAGAGGAAGAAGATATAGGAAAAGAATGCCAAAGGCCATGGAAAATCTCAACATCAACTGAATTTTAAAAGGCTCACCTTATCAAAGGACAAAATCAACAGAGGGAAAAAGCAACCCAAGGAATGAAAGAAAATATCTGCAAATTATGTATCTGATAAGGGATTACTATCTAGAATATATAAAGAACTCCTACAACTCATCAACAACAAAACAAATAACCTGATTCAAAAATCAGTAAAGGACTTGAATGGACATTTCTTCACAGAAGATATATGGATGGTCAACAAGTATGTAAGAGAGCAATTATTAAATAAATGCAAATCAAAACCACAATGAGCTATCATTTCACACTCAGTAAGATGGCTACTCTCAAAAAACTGAAAATATCGGCAAGAATGTGGAATCATTGTGCACTGCTATAGGAATGGAAAATGGCATTAAAAACAGCATGGTGGTTCCTCAAAAAATTAAACCTTGAATTAGCATAAGATGTAGCAATTCCACTTCTGGGTATATACCCCAAATAATTGCAAGCAGGGTCTCAAAGAGATATTTGCACACCCATGTTCACTGCAGCATTGGTCAATAGCCAAAAGGTAGAAGCAACCCATCAACAGATGAATGCATAAACAAAATGTGGTGTATACAAACAATCAAATATTTTTCAGCCTTAAAAAGGAACTACAGCATGGATGAAACTTAAGGACATTTTACTAAGTGAAATAAGCCAGTCACAAAAAGACAGATACTATAGGATTCCACTTACATGAAGTACCTAGAGTACTCAAACTCATAGAAACAGAAAGTTGCCAAGGGTTGGGGGAAAGGAACCTGGGGTGTTGTTTACCAGATAGAGTTTCAGTTTTGCAAGATGAAAAGAGTTCTGGGGATTGCATATACAGCAGTGGGAGTGTACGTAACCCTACTAAACTGTACACTTAAGATGGTTAAGATGGTCATTGTTAGGTTATATGTATTTCACCACAGTTAAAAGTTTTTTTAAAGGCTCTAACTTGTGTGACCTCAACACCAAGAGGACAAAAAAAAAAAAAATGGGCTTAAGGAAGAGAGATTAAAAAAAAAAATCTTATCTTTTTATGTACAAAGCATAGATAAGCATAAAGTTCATGGACAAATATATAGTATATCTATGTTTTTCAAATTCTACAGGTGTGATTATAAGTAAAAAGTGCTAAAAAGACTCCTTAGGGGGCCAATAATGAAAATATGTTGAGAAACTCTGCCCTAAATTATCATCTGTTTCAGTTTCAAATCTCAAAATACCTACAACAGATGTCTGCCCACCTCAGTTGTCACCATGACCAAAGTCAGAATCTACTTCTGGTAGCAGCACGTATCGAGTACCAAGAATTCAAAAGTTGTGTGACAGACTACAGATTTGCTGGGAAGAATGACATGAAACAGTAAGAAATTGGCTGCATCAATCCCCTAATAATCAAACTTTCAATGCTTCCCTAACGCACTACATGACTGAAAAGCCCATGCCCCACACTAGAGCCGGCAAGTCCATAAATCACCCAGCTCAGTCTGATCAGACTAATCTCTCCCAGGCATAATCTTCCACTGACATAGAAACTCACTGTAACTTTGCACCTCCTGTGACCTGGAATTACAAATCCATAACTTCCCACAGCTCATTCTTTAATTAGTGAATGCCACTGAAAACATTGACGAGCCAACTCAAATGCTATCTCCTCAGGAAAGCAGTTGGTCATTCCTTTCTCTGTGGTCCCAAGCCCACTGTGTAAATACATCTATTAGGGGTACCTGGGCAGCTCAGTTGGTTAAGTCACCGACTTGATACCAGTTCAGGTCACGGTCTCAGGGTTGGGAGATTGAGCCCTGCATGGGCTCTGTCTGTGCTGAGGGTGGAACCTGCTTGGTATTCTCTCTTTTCCTCTCGCTTTGCCTCTCTCTACCTGCCCCCCACTCTCTTGGAAGAAAAAAAAAATACATCCATTGGGTGTTATGCTTGGTTTTTTTTTCATTCTGTTAATTATATGCTTACCTGTCCCATAAACTGAAAATGTTCTTAGAGAGTATGACCTAATGTTATGTTGCCCTGCATTGAGTATAAAATGCAGAGTTCTGGATGAACAAATTAATAAATGAGTGGAAGTATATGATGGGGGATAACTATTTTTTAATTTAGAGAACATGAGATTTTACGGAGGAGGGGGCAATTGGATTTAAGTGTAAAACTGCCTCTCCTTCCAAAATACACTTTTAAAAATGATTTTAAAATCCCCTCTGGATTATCAAACTAATACTTAAGGTAAAAAAAATTCAGAAATTATAGACGAATATATATTCAGTGAAGCAGGGAAGAAAATCACCTCTTCTCTCTACCCAGAAGCAACCACCATTAATATTTTAGATATGTTTTCTTTCAGCATTGAACTAAGCATTTTTCTCTACAAAACTGAGATAATTTTATAATCTACCTTCTCGACTTGATGCTATATCATAAGTATTTTCATTATCATTAACAAGCATTATAAATATAATTGTTAATGATTGCATCCTATTCCTTCACATGAATATATATCATAATTTACATAATCATTTTTATAGTACTGGATTTCTAGGTGGTTTCTGGTTTCTTGCTCTCATAAATAATGCACATATTTACTCATAAATATTTATTCCCATTTCTGATTATCTCCTTGGGATACATTCCTAGAAACAAATAGTCAAATGGTGTTAGAATGTGACGGCTTTTGAGAAATAATGCCCACGTATTTTGTGCAAAGTGGGTAGCAGTTTATGTTCCTACAAGCAATGTGAGAGGTTTATGTTTGAGAGTGTTTTGGCAAATACCAAAGAATTCCAGCATTATTATTATCTTTATTTTTCCTTTTCCACTGAAACAAATCTGTCATTGGTCCCCTGTTTTCTTATTGTAAAACGCTGCTCCCTTTCTCGCTTCCTCTCCATGTCAAGTTGCTGTCCCAAGCCGGGTTCCTGGTGATTTTGCACATGTAAACTTGCCCAAATCCCTCATTCAAGTTCACCTTCCTCGTATCCATGCTGACACTTACCTCGGACTTCATTTCAGCTTCTTCTAAATGCCTTTGCCTACATAATCAGTATCACATAATCTCAAATTTAGTTGTTCTTTGGTTCAGATGAATGATGTTTTTCTTCTCAAGGCAAGACCATGCACATAACAATTCATTCAACCAACATCCGATGAGCATGATCCTTAACACCAGAGCTACCAGGACAACAAGGCACAGTCCCCACCTCCAAAGACCAAAAGATCCAGTGGGGAAGAAGAGGAGCAAACACATGATAATAGAGGTGCATCAGTAGGAATAATCACAGTCATAGGAAGGAGGGGAAACTATTATGATCTTGGGAGACCTAGAAAGGCTTTATGGAAAAGCAACATCTAAGCACAAATCCTATGCTGTCAGGTAAGAATTTAATGAGGCGAAGCCATTTGTCATGGACTACATGTTTGTGTCCCCCTAAAATTCGTATGTTGAAATCTGAACCCTCAATGTGCTGGTATTAGGGGTGGCGCCTTTGGGAGGGAGGAGCCCTAATGATGGAATTAGCAAGAAAGTGGCCCTTTAGAAGACATGAGCAGATATTTCTGCATGGCCAACATCCAAATGGCCAACAGACACATGAAAAAGTGTTCAACATCACTCGGCATCAGGGAAATCCAAATCAAAACCTCAATGAGATACCACCTCACACCAGTCAGAATGGCTAAAATTAACAGGTCAGGAAACGACAGATGTTGGCGGGGATGCGGAGAAAGGGGAACCCTCCTACACTGTTGGTGGGAATGCAAGCCGGTGCAGCCACTGTGTAAAACAGTATGGAGGTTCCTCAAAAAGTTGAAAATAGAGCTACCCTATGACCCAGCAATTGCACTCCTGGGTATTTACCCCAAAGATACAAATGTAGTGATCCAAAGGGTCACGTGCACCCCAATGTTTATAGCAGCAATGTCCACAATAGCCAAACTATGGAAAGAGCCCAGATGTCCATCGACGGACGAATGGGTAAAGGAGATGTAGGATATATATACAATGGAATATTATGCAGCCATCAAAAAATGAAATCTTGCCATTTGCGACAATGTGGATGGAACTAAAGGGTATTATGCTAAGTGAAATAAGTAAATCAGAAAAAGACAATTATCATATGATCTCACTGATATGAGGAATTTGAGAAACAAGACAGAGGATCATGGGGGAAGGGAGGGAAAAATGAAACAAGATGAAACCAGAGAGGGAGACAAACCATAGGAGACTCTTAATCTCAGGAAACAAACTGAGGGTTGCTGGAGTGGTGGGGGGTGGGAGGGATGGGGTGGCTGGGTGATAGACATTGGGGAGGGTATGTGCTACGGTGAGCGCTGTGAATTGTGCAAGACTGTTGAATCACAGATCTGTACCCCTGAAACAAATAATACATTAATGTAAATTTAAAAGTGGCCCTTTATAAACCAGAAAGAGGGCCCTCTACCAAGAACCCAATCATGCTGGCACACGGATCATGGACTTCCAGCTTTCAGAACCATGAGAAATAAATGTTTGGTTAAGCCACTCAGTCTATGGTATTCTATTATAGCAGCCCAAACTAAGACACATTCTAGACAGAGGGACAAACGTATAAAGACACTGGTGAGAGAGGGAGAAATGTGGAAAGACAAGGAAAATACTTGCAAAATATCTACTTTATAAATGACTCGTAAACAAAGGATATTGGTAAGAACCGAGGAAAACTGAATTAAGTATGGACTTCTGTTAAATAATAATGTGTCAATGTTGGTTTACTAATTGTAACAAATGTGTCATACTAATTTAAGATGTTAACAGAGGAAACTGGGTACAAGATATATGGGAACTCTAACTACATTAGCAATTTGTGCAAATCTAACATTGTTCTAAAAGATGAAGGGTTTTTAAAAAACCAAATTATATAGATATATATATACTCATATATATATAATTTCATCTTGATTTTGCACATACGCAAAAATAAACCCTAAGTGAATTAAAGACCCAAATGTGAAAAGTATACTTTAAAAAATTGTTTATGAGAAAAATAGGATAATTCCTATATGAAATTAGGAGAGGAAAGGATTTCCTGAACAAAACATAAAAAGTACAACTTATAAAACATGGATAAACTTGATTATATCAAAATTTTAAATTTTTGAATGAGAAATCACCATAAACAAATGTTAACACAAGCCAAACACTGAGAGACATTAATTGAAATCTTAGTAAGACAAATAAAGGATTAGTATTCAAAATATTTAAAGAATGCCTCAAACCCATTAGAAAAGAACAAACACATTCACTTTTTCAATAAATTAGGATAAATTGTTTGTTTAATAAATAAGAGATTATAAAGTCCCCAGTATTGTTTTTCTTAAGAAATTCATATTCAAATGTGGTCCTTGGCTTTAACAAAATGAATTCTGTTATGAATTTCATTCTACAGGGAACTCTTGTTTTCCTTTTAAATAAATAATTATGTAATTTTTTTAAATGAAAGAAAAAACAAATCAACAGAAAACAAATAGCAAAGAATATTGTGGTGGTTAATTTTATGTCTCTACTTGGCCAGAATATAGTGCCCAGTTGTTTGGTTAAACATGAGTCTAAATGTTGCTGTGAAGGTATTTTCTAGATGTGATGAATGTTTAAATCAGCAGATTTTGAATAAAACAGATAAGTCTTCCTAACGTGGGTGGGCATCATCCAATCAACTGAAGGTTTAAGAGCAAAGGCTAAGTTTTCCCAAGGAAAAAGGAATTCTCCAGACTACACAAGAGTTTCCACCTGAGCTTCTAGCCTTTGAACTCAAGACTGCAATGTCAACTCTCCTGAATCTCCAGCCTGCCATCTTGCCCTATGCATTTCAGATTTGCCAGTCCCCACAATCTTATGAGCCAGTTCTTTAAACTTCCTCAGTAGATACACAGATATAGATAGATAGTATAATAGATATATAAAGAAAAATTTGGCTAAGCTGGAAATGTCTATGTTGATAATTCAGATATTTCACGTTGAGGGACACAATCTAGATAAGTCCTCTTGTACCTACCAAGGACATAGATAGGAAATTGTTCAATGTAGCATGAGTTGTACCAGCAAAAAAATAAAAACATCCTAAAAGCCCATCAGTAGAGAAACATATACACTGTAGCTTTCTAAATGGACTACAATAGCTATTACAATGGGAACATTAGATCTATATGCGTCAGCAGAAACATAAAAGTGCAAGTGGTAATTGTAAAATGGTATATACAGTTTAGTTTGATAACATAAGTGCATATTTTAATACATGGAATATGAAATGCTGTGTATAATATATGCATGTATAATAAATATTTTTTAAAGCATCAGTTGGAAGAATGAAAAACAACTACATGGCTTTTTGTTCTGATGAAGGAGGAAGAAGGGGGAAGGAAACAAAGAGATACACTGAATGGAATTTCAACTAAATTTATATTTTGCTTTATCAAAGTCTGAAGCATGTATAAAAATGTTAAGATTTGTTACTAACACGGTGGGAAATACATGGATATCTGTCACATTACACTATACTTTTCTGTCTGTCCGAGTTTTTTATAATTAAAAAAAAAAAGTCATTTTAGCAATCCAAGTGAGAGACGGAGGAGGCCAGAGGGTAGTGCAGTGTTAATCAAGAAGAATGGACAGGTAGGGCCAATCAGCAACACTTACCACAGCAGGTGAGAGAGAGGGAGCAGTGAGAGCATGTGAAGGGTGTGTCCTGGATTTCTGGCTAAGGAGACCCTCTAGGAGGCGGTACCATTCACTGAGAGAGGACTGGAAGAGGTAGAGTAAGTTGGAATGAGAATCTTCTAATGTACTGGTTGTAACACAAGACACATCACAAACACGCAGTAAATATTCTCGGGACTGATTTGAAAGGAAATATCTGGGGAGCTGGCAGAAGGACATTCTATTTCGAAGACTACACTCTCCTTTCTAGGTATTTTGGGTATATTGCCTCTATACTTGTCACAGGCCAAGTCAACTAGGTAAGTGAGGCTAGGGGCAGCATTCTTACATAATCTAGGTACAGATGTTATTAGACAAAAGATTCTAAGTGAATCTTATTTGGAACTTTAACAACACCCTAGAGAAAATAGCTATTACATTTCAAGTGGCAAAATATGGCTCCCATTAAAAAAAAAAAAATCAATAAATTCTCTGGAGGAAAGCAGTAAATGACTTCCTTTTTAGAATTTTATCAGTTTTCCTGCTATACAGGCACAGTCTATAAAATCATACTCAAAGATGATCTGGTTGAAAAGAAAGTCAACAATATAGATCAAAAGCCTGTTTCGTATTTGACATGTTTGCAATATTTGCCATTTATTGTTAGAAGTCCCTTCAAATCTAACCCAGCTCCCATAGAGCCTGGGTGACCAAACTGACCCCTCCCTGGCCTCACCTGGTTTCTCCTTGACTCCCGCTAGGTGACAAGCAGAAATAATTAACACAATATCCATCACAATAGGTTATCATTTTGTATTTCCATGCCCTTTTTTATGGACCATTGAACCATTTGGGAACAAGAGGCAAAGTTGGATAAGGGGGCAGCCGAGCAGGCAGCTACTTGGGATCCGTAATCTATAAGGAATTGTAACAGAAATATGGCATCCACTGGATTATATTTGGTCATCCAATTCTTACATAACGAGCAAAACAGAAACTGGCCCCACTACCTTAGAGGGAGATGACGTACCTGAGTGGAGGTATAAAACACTACTGGGGGGCGCCTGAGTGGCTCAGTCGTTAAGCGTCTGCCTTCGGCTCAGGTCATGATCCCAGGGTCCTGGGATCGAGCCCCGCATCGGGCTCCCTGCTCTGTGGGAAGCCTGCTTCTCCCTCTCCCACTCCCTCTGCTTGTGTTCCTTCTTTCGCTGTGTCTCTCTCTATCAAATAAATAAATAAAACCTTAAAAAGAAATAAAAATAAAAAAAAAATAAAACACTACTGGCCAGCCTCATCCCTGTTGCACATTTTTGTTGCAGGCGTGTGTAAATCACAGTGTGCAGGTCCCACCTCACCACTGACCCAGGACCAGAACAAATGGACACTATCTGGTGTCAGCAAAATCATCTGTAATCCCCACACCAAATAACACATAATGTAGTTCTAGTAACTAAAACCTGTGTCTTTATTAGAGTATGTAGAAGGACCACAAAGAAGGTCTATGCCTCAGAAAATTGTAATTCCAAAATCACTTCACATAATTAAGAATATTTTACACCGAGGACATGTAAGAAGTCTCTTATTTTGAACATAAAATATTGTAAAAGTTTTATCTATGGAAAGGAAGTTTCTCCCATCCTACTAAGTAAATATTTAAAAATAAAAAAATATTTGTTGAAGGGGCTTGCAGTTATTGCCTAGATGAGTCTTCCATTTCTTATTCTGGCCATATGCGAGGCCATGTGTGTAGTTACAATCTTTTCTCCTAACACTGAGTGCAGTGCTTGGCACCTAGTAAGTATTCAATAGGTGTTCAATGAATGAATGAAATTAACAATACTTATTATCAACTCACCCTTCAGTGTCAGAAAATCCACTAGCTCCGGGCGCCTGGGTGGCTCAGTTGGTTAAGCGACTGCCTTCGGCTCAGGTCATGATCCTGGAGTCCCGGGATCGAGTCCCGCATCGGGCTCCCTGCTCAGCAGGGAGTCTGCTTCTCCCTCTGACCTTCCCCCCTCTCATGTACTCTCTCTCTCTCTCTCATTCTCTCTCTCAAATAAAAAAAAAAAAAATCCACTAGCTCCTGTGACATCCTGTGATTTTATTAGAGCACAACTCTGATTGTTAGGAAAGAATTTGTAAAATTTAAGAATCTATTGGTTGTCTTGAATCTCCCAATTACGGAAATATTCTTGGGACACACCGATCTAATATTATGCACAGATATCATTACAGATAAAGTATGGAACTCGATCATGAGTCCCAATCCTAGGAAACACAGAGACCCTACCTGACATGTGAATTGTGAGCACTCTAGTTGACCTTCCTTATGACCTTGACCTTTGCACACCCATTTTTTTTGGCAAGGGAGAGGAGAATTGGGAGGTGTTTTCCAGAACGCCTATTTGATAAAGATGAAGATTTTCTAAAGAAAGTAGTGGAAAGAGAACACTAAATCTGAATTTCTCTTACTCCAAATACAGTAGGGAAGAAACGACTACTGATAGGGAAGGGAAGACTGCTAATACTGATGGAGCACATAATGCATGCCCCATCATCTCACTGATTCCTGACAATTACTCCTGAGCCATGTACTACTGACTCCATTTTAAAGGTGGGCCATTAGGACTCAAAGACATTAAGTAATTTGTTAAAGTCAGAGAAAGAGTGGGATGGCCAGCATATGTATCCAGGTCTGCCTGGAAACTTGTCTACCTAGGATGTTAGCTAGGTTCAATACAATTAGGATCAGTGTGTATTCTTCAACTAACTCATTCAACGGCCAACTCATCCACCCACACCTACACCTTGAGCAGGAAGAGAAGAACTTTTTAAAATTATTTCCATAATGAGATGCTAAAGTCAGAGGAATTAGAGGGAAGACCATCAAGAGAGTTCATGGGAATTATCAGATACTCTAAATCTGCCCGAGGTTAAAGAGGCTAGAAGTGGTTTTAATATGTCTACAAGACACACAGTACCAACAATCCGTTATTTAAAGGGGCTCACTGTGGTGGTGATTCTCAGAAAAAGGAAGCACCAAAGTGTTGGCTTAATTTTTTAAAAAACCCTTACGGACTTAGATACGTCTCCCCAGAGAGCATGCCTCTTGAGAACCTTTGAGAATCACTGAGAGAGGAAAAAAAGTTGTTCTACTGTTTTGTTGTCGATGCTATTTTTTTTCCCCTACAAAACAAAGATCAGCCAGGTTAAATCCTATCCGAGAAGTTACATGATTTATTTTTAAACTCATGCCACTCATTTGTATTCTGTATATTCAACACTGCTACACCTGATACCACTCAAAGTGAGGGACATTGATCTGAAGCATCAGCACCAGCCAGGAGCTTGTTAGAGATGCAGAATCCCAAGACCCACTGTGGTCCTATTGGTCCAGAACTTGCATCTTAACAAGATCCACAGGTGGTTCTTACGCATTTTGGCTTTTGAGAAGCACTGGTTCACATGACACCTAAATAGTCTCCCATTCCCTCCCCATTAGTAAGAGGGAAGCATCCCTCCTCTGTGTTCAACAACAACTCACAAGTCCCTTATCATCCACTTACGACACGGTGTTCAAATTGCTTCCTCGAAGGTCTCCCCTTCCCGCCTGGATATAAGCTCTTTGAGACAAAGACTGGTGCCTTCCATTTTCACCACAATGATTGTTGGCAACTAACAGTGCCTGGCCAGAGAATATTTTCAGTAAATATTAGAAATCCCACAGGATTGTGAGTTTGTCAAGGTCAAGAACCACATATTGGTATTTGTGTGTCTTTAAGATGTAGCAATGTTCTGGCATATGATAAATGCTCTATTTATGTTGATTTCTTGAATATGTGCCTGATTCAGCCCAGAACATGGAATGGACTGAAAATGTACCCAATGTCACTTTTGTCAAGCTTTCTCTGACGTCTTCCAGTTCTAATGAAGCGTTAATTCCCCTGTGTTCTTACACCATGTTGTTCATTGATAATAACAAAAACAAACACTTAAATGGTTTTCAGTTTGCCAAGTAACTTCATCTTCACAGTCTCATTAATTCTTAGATTGGCAAAAAGAAAGTGTTCTTGATAGTTAATCTACAAAGTTCAGCTAAGTCCTTGATAGAGTCAGATTCAAAGAGTTTGCAATTTTCCCAACGTCACAAAGCTGGTACGTGACAGGTCAGGATGTGTTCTCAGATCTTCTGGCCCAGGGCTCCTTCCCACTATACCACAATGACTGTTGAAATCAAATGGCATCTGATCGTTTAGGAAAGTTCCTCAGGCATTGGATGGCATTTGATTTTACTTCACATTCTCATTACAACTACTTCATTCAGCTATATATACTAATTGCTATTTTTTTTTTCAAAGAAACGCGTCCGCCTGGTTCTATAGTAAGTGACTTCTCTATCTGTACCTTGATCTCTCTATGTGTTCATCCACTTATCCAACTTTTACTGACTATTTCTGAACAGTGTCAGCCCAAGAGTGGTCATTCAGTATTGGTTTAGTTGAACTGATTAGCCTCTTTTGATCGATATTGATGATTTGAGTCCCTGAGATTCACTGGTGAAATAATCGCATTGCCAGATGACAATTATAAAGTCATCGAACATTAGAGCTAGCAGATGCCTTTGGAGATTATCTCCTGTAACCTCCACTTCTGCCAGATGAAAAGCCTGAGCAGCAGAGAGGAAGAGTGACATCTCTGAGTTCACATTACAAAATGTTTTATGTCACTTTTCCTGTAGGGACCTGAATTAGCTGCCTTATATGCCTGCATTGATCATAAGCCAGTTTGTTGCCAGATCCCCACTTAACTTGGGCATAGAACCAAATAATTTAAAAGTACCCCCAAAGCCCCCATATAATAGATGCCTTCTACAGCTTGCAGCTGACAATGTACTCATATTGCTGATCCTAAGAGAAATTTGGAATGACTAAGATGGACTGCCACGTGTAAATATTCATGATACAAAGGCATCAAGCCTTGAATAAGAACATATGTGAATAATTAACAAGACCATGATTTGTAGCATCACTGTAATAGATAACCTGGCTCCTAGCGAGAGCCTAACTGAAGCTGCTTTTCCTTTTACGAGGCAACAACAACAACAAATTTGAGACAGTCCATTGTAATGTTTGTTATCACTTTTGTGAGATAATGGTTTTAGAAGTTGAATCTTTCACAGTTTTTCTTCTAAAGTAGTTAAACACTCATTACTAGACACTATTTAAGATGGTACATTCCCAGCTCTTTGAGAAAGTGACACAAGGTATAATTATATGATTTATTCACTCATCTGTGATGGTACTAACTTTGTTCTTTTCCTTCTCTTCCACCTTATACCTGAGAAAAAGTAACTCTGTTGTTTGATTCAGTATTGAAACATGAGGGTTATTTTCAGTTTAGCCCTCTGATTGTTCCTAGGAAAGACTAAACAGTCACTCTCCTCCCTTGGATGCTTGGCCCTCAGAACAAAACTCCTCCCACCTTTTTCATCTCACTCAGAAGAAAAGAAGAAAATCTGAGGACACAGCCTCCTGTGGTACATGTGTATCCTACAGTCCAACCTCTCCCTCTCTTCCTCCCTCCCTCCCCGTCCCACAGACAAAAAAGTCTACTTCTTTCTCTTACATAAAAATCATCACTTTGAAAGACCTTTTGAAACCACCTTTTAAAGCTGAATACGTACCTACCCTATGGCCCTGTAATTGTATTCTTTGACACAGGTCAATGAGTACATTTGTCTACCAAATGACAAGGATAAGACTTTCATAGCGGTCTTAGTCATAATAGCTAAAAACTAGAGCCCAAATGTCTATCCACAGCAGAATCGATAAATAAATTGCAGAATATTCATAAAGTGGAATACTATGCCACAGTTAAACAGAACATCTGCTCCAAGAATGTCACAGTTGCATCTCACAGAGACAGCAGTGAATGAGTGAAAGAAGCTGACCACAAAAGCGTACACACTGGGTAATTCAGCATATGAAATTCAAGAACAAGAAACTATACTGTAGTGATAGAAGTCAGAATAATGGTTACCTGATTTTTTAGGGGGGTAAGAGGCAGACAGTGTACACATGTCCTTACAAAAGGGGCATGAAGGGTCCTTGCGGGGTGTTAAAAATATTATATATATAAATCTGTTGACTTGTATACTTAAGATTTGTGTATATATCTATACCTCAGTAAACATTGGGTTTAAATGATAATTGACATTTTCCTCCCAATAGCTGGTAATTGCCAGAATTATGTATACAGTGGTGTTGCTAGTTTAGCGCTCTTTCCCTTAGCAGCCACCCACTTTGGGTTATCCACATTTTTTTCTCATAAAGGAGTTCCTTTTAGAAAGCGTGTATCCTGACCACAACAAAATCTTGTGAAATAAAAATTTGAACACAGCTTAACAAAAACATTTTAACAAAAAATCATTTTCACGATACATGCAAATTCAGGGCAGATGTGTTCAGAGGAATAACCCAAGTCCACCCGCCACTAGAAGAAAAGTAAAAATGAATAAGCATTTCTGAAATCTTGCAATGATTTCCCCCCTGGCTTCTAGTCAAGACTGGAAAGAGAAATACAGAAAGGCCCCTCTGGGAAGATGGGACTAGAATCCTCAGACAGTGGTGGGTGACTAGGGAAACTAACTTAGCTTTGAAGTCTAGGAGCACCCCTTATGGGAAAAAGATGAAGCCCATTTTAGGGTGACCTATTCTCTCCTTTTCATATATACATGTATTACCTCATTTAACACCTTTAAGATCAGCAGCATCACAGACATTAAGCAACTTTCCCCCAAAGCCAAAGAGCTTTTTGGTTGGGGGCCCCAGCTGGGGCCCTCACTGTCTAACTCCCAGATTTTGTGACATGCCATTTCTAATTTTACTGGCTGGATTTCTTAGTGCGGCTTCTAGACTGAAATACTTGGAAAGGACTTAAGGATTACCTAGATTAGTCATAGTATGTTTTTCCCCAATAAAGTGCATAGTATCTTTTTTTAGTCTCTCTTGAGAAAAAAAAAACCTTGTGAATTTACCCTGCCACAAATCAAATGAGACGAAGACTACTGCCCTACAACTCACACAACTGTTTGAGCATGTCTCTTGTTTTGTTCTGGTTGGTTTCTCCCTCTCAGACTTTTGGAGGTGGGGGAATGGGCCTGATCTCCGACTTCCACCCTTCTCACTGCTCCTTGGATACCTGTTCAAGGTACACGCTGGCACCGATGGCAGTTTGCCTCTAGTTCCAACCAACAGCTTGTCCCTAAATGCTGACTGGCTTGGTGCTCTTGACACTGGAACCTAACAGAACCACAGTCTGGAAACCAGCTTCTAGCTCCAAACACTTCTTTCCCCCGCGAGGCTCCCCTCAGCAGCCATCCTCAGAGCCTTCCAAAGCGATCTCCGTGGATCAGAATCTGGGGGAAATATGCTGTGTGTTGGAAGCCTTCTATGGAAGCAAAGCTTAAAGAATTTAACATCGCCAGCTTTCTCTCGACTCCCCAGGAGTCCTTCACAAGTAGCTCTGGTGCACCAGTTACCCAGCCAGGCCTGGGGCAGTCTCATCAGATTTGGTTGTCACACAGTCTGCTTGCAATTGTGGATGCTTCTCCAGGGAGGCAGAGTGGAACCTCCTAAGTTCCTGACGTGGCAAAAGGCTGCCCGTGGTGGTCACATGACATGTATTTGCTGCCTTTCTCTCTCCAGGTTAAGAATCAAGGAACTCTGTAGAGGCCACTTAGATTAACCAAAGTCAGGGTTTATCAAAGTAGAGTAGCTATGGATAATTTACATGCATTCTGATATTAACAAAATTTCTTTAATTAAATGACAAGTAGAAATGGAAGATTCTGGTTAAGAAAATGGGACAGCCATATAATGGGAATTTTCCCCCCCTCTTAGAAATATTGAGGAAAAGTTTGTGACCTCCTCTCTACCTCTCACTCATACGTCTGTGCAGGGGAACAAGTAGCTCAATCTGTTTTCTCTGCCCCTGCTGCCCTGTGCTTGCGGTCAGTGTCCATTCAGGTGGAAGACTGGGAGCCCATCCCAGGATTGGGGTTAAGCCATAGAGCTCAGTGTAGATTGCCAGTAATATTTTAAAAGATTATGAGCTTGGATATTTATGAGACCTATATTTCAGAGATCCAAGAAGTTTAGGTAATGCTAGAGAACACTACAAAGAAGAAATTCTCCAACAACTTGGCTTAAGAGCTCAACCGCTATCCACACCATTGCATTTCTTTGTATAGCCTTTCGTCTCCGTTCTTCTCCCACACACTTCCTATCACAGAGAGAACCAACACTGAACTTTGTGTTTATCATTCCCCTGATGTTTTCATATTTATACTTATGCATTCCTTCACAATATCAAATTTTGTTTTGCTTTTTTGTATTTATATATGAAGAGCATATTAACATATTCATATAAATAGTTCTTTTTTACTTGAGTCACATGTTACTCAATATTATGTCATCAGGGTTTACTCATGTTAATAGACGTATTGCTAGTACATTCATCTCAACTGATTATAGTATCCCCATGGATTAATATACTGCATATACATGGTGACAGATATTCAGGTGGTTGTCCATACTTCACTATTAGAGGCATGCTATTATGAATATTCTGTGATATGCTTCCATGTACACATATGTGGGAGTTTCTCCAGAGTGTGTGTCTCAGAGTAGAATTGCTGCATCCTAAGGTAAATGCATTTTGACTGTTACATGCACCGCTAAGCTGATATTTGGATCTGATTCCTCATCTTTTTCTTAGTTCTGCAGATCCCACAGAAGAGAGGAGATGACTTATGCTTCCTTCGTCTTCTCCCTAAGGTAATCTTTCTTCCTCCTTTTGCTTTGTGAAGGCTTTATCATTTAAGACTCCGCTAAGTTTGTCTCTCCTGTGAAAGCTTCCCTGAGCCCAACAGAGTGGGTGGGCCTAATCCCCTCATCTGAGCTTTCGTGGATGGCATTTCTGAATGGACTTGTCAATTACCAAACCCTGTAGATCCTACCTGTGTACCTACTGGCACAAATTTCACAAAGGCTCTAATCTCTGGAAGAGACACCAAAGAGTAGATTCCCAAAAACCATACTATAGGGACACTGTGTCCTTCAATAGATTCCTATTCACCAAAAACTCCAACAATTAGAAAGACTTACCCAACAGTGGCCTCCTCGGCATTGCCCTTGATCCTCTTACCCAGAACACTCGGGTTCTTTATGGAAGTTGGAGCATAAAATCAATTTTGTTAACTCTTAACATCTACACCCACATAGGTCATACAGTCCCTACCCACATTCTCCTGCCATCTACTTGATCAGAGAAGGTACACATGTGAAACTATTTTAACAAGAAAAATCCACTTGTAGGGGACGCCTGGGTGGCTCAGTTGGTTAAGCAGCTGCCTTCAGCCCGGGTCATGATCCCAGGGTCCTGGGATCGAGTCCCACATCGGGCTCCTTGCTCAGCAGGGAGCCTGCTCCTCCCTCTCTCTCCCTCTGCTTGTGCTCTGTCAAATAAATAAAATCTTTTAAAAAAAAAGAAAAATCCATTTGTGGAATTACAAAATTGTGGGGCTTTGAAAGCTAAAAAGGGCTCACAGGTGATATCAACAAAATCTCCCTTTGAGAAACAAGAAACAATCTTTTGAGGTGATGTTTCACCTGAGATAACAGCCAATTAGTAGCAAACAGCTCATGATAACTCGTTGCTTTAATTCAGCAAATATTTATAGAACACTCAACTGTACCACATCTCTATGTGTATGTTAATTAGGATAAACCTGAGGAATTCAATTTTGTTAAAACTTTCTTGTAGATCTGCCCTGTGAGTATTGCCATGTAAGTGTATCATGGACTTTACAGAAAACATTATTATCACTATAAAAAAAAGAAAAGAAAACATTGTTATTACTAGAGTTTTCACAAAACTTACGTGTCATCTGCTGGCAGTAAAACAGGAAAATGGTGACACCTGAGTATGTACCAGGATGTAAACTTAGAAGTTTCAACTGAGGTGGTGAGATAAAATAGATAAGAAATTTCAAGGTGGGATACTATACCACCTGCAGACATTTCAAAGTAATTCTGAGTCATACGGATCTGAAACCCACAAAGAAAAGAGGTCAAAAGAATAGAAATTAGGAAGAATATTTTTGTGAAAATTATTTATTTGGAAAAGCTATGCTAAGACCCCACCCCTCCTTTCTCTTCTCGCCATTTTACTTTAAATTTAGAGAAGGGCTTTGGCAGGACTCTTTGGCTCTGTGTTTTCAGGATCTGGGGGGATGTGGGGACTTCGTGAGTGACACATGACTGCAGAATAAAGGTGAGAGGCTGGATGGAATGGCCCACAGTTATAAGGCAGATGGGAGGTGGGCGCTTGGGAAGTCATCGCACTGCCCTCTGTGTGGATTAGCAGTCTTCTAATATGAAATGTCATTGGAAAGGTCAGCCATTTAAATAGGAATCCTATCAAAAAAGTCTTCTGCCAGAAGGCGAGGTGATCCATAGAATATATGTGGAGTAGACTGCCAGAAATATGCGTTGAGTATGGATAAAGACCACACCAGTCAGAAGTAAAGGCACTGTCTATGTCTATGGAGTCCCACTTAGAGAAGTTCAGTAGGAGAGCCATCAGAGAATCCACGGAGATGCCCATGAAAGGTTAGCTGAACCCATCGGCCAGAACCCATCTTGTAAGCCAAACTTACAACTGACCAACTAAGAATTTTCTCCCTTCTATTCCCATTTCTCCCCCTGCACTCAACAGAGGACAGGTTGTCAACTTAAGCTTAGTAGGTGCACAGGTGGAAGAGAAGGCAGGAAGGAAGGGTTAATCATGCCTCTTTCTCCAAAAGACAGACTGGCCTCTTTGGGCCGCCCCAACGTAGTGAGTGGGTTGGGAGAGAGGTCTTAACTTTAACCAAAGACTAAAGTATTATTTTGTAGATTACCATGTCCATTATGCATTGGATATTTCTGACCCATCTGATTTTGATATACAAAATGATTAGTTATCTTTATTTCCAAGAATGTCTAGAAAATTATGCAATGTGCCAAAATTTTCAAGGGCCAGGGTAACTGCTCCTAATGTCTAAATAATTAAGAGTAGAAGATAAAAATGAAGCTGTGCTGTGATTGCTGTGATTGCATTCCATGAGACCTGGTCATTCCACATACTGGTTACAAATATGGCCTTGTGCTAAGCGCTTCATATGATTTTGTTTAATTCTTATCATGCAAGTTGGATATTAATACACTGACTTTTCAGAGAATGTTCAGAGAATTTAAGTCACTAACCTAATTAAATGTTAGTCATGTTAGTAACTAGAAGGACCTCCCTCCTCCCAGCAAACAAGAGCTATGTTAGTAACTAGAAGAACCTCCCTCCTCCCAGCAAACAAGAGCATCTGTGTGGCTCCAAAGGCCATTTTCCTTCTGCTCTGTCATGGCCTCAGGTGATCAGGCAGACAAATGGCAGTAGGAAATAACAAAATAAGTAGCACAAAGTTTTATCGGCGTAACCTGAATGGTAAATTATAAAATCTCAACTTCATGTCAAATCCAAAAGAAAACCCACATCAACCACACACAAAAAGTCTTAGGACTGTAAGCATTGACTAAAGTCACTTTAGAAGGCACCAAAGAGAAGTTCTGTTCCTAACACAATGCAAAATTTCTTAAAATCTTCTCCATTTCTCTTCTAATCTCATATAATCAGCTGCCCTCGATCTCTCACCTCTACACTCAAAAACATCCAGAACTCTCTTCCCTAGCGCAGGGAGTTTACTGACTTCACTCTCTAAATTCTCTTGCTAGCCTGTCAGATGGACGGTTTCCTCTGAGAAGGTCTTCATTCTTCGCAATAATAAAGCAAAGCAAACATTTCTCCCTTCCTGCACCCAGTCTACCCTGACGTTCATCGCCATAATCAGCATGCTGAGAGGGGTCAGAGGTGATGGGAGAGGGGAATGTCCATAAATATTTTATGTTACATTTTATCTCTCACATGGGAGTTCATAGAACAGGAATCTATTTGGACTTGAGTAACAGAGACTTCAAACAATAATAGCAATTATATCGGCCTTGAAGGAGGGGGAGAGTTTGGGTACTTGTGATATTGGTACATCAACATTATGTCTACTCTCTTATTCCAAATGCTAAGAGGTTGAAAGACAAATTCAAGTACAGTTTACCCCCGAATAGTAGGGGGTTAGGGCCGCTGACCGTGCCCACCTCCTTGCAGTCAAAATTCACATGTAACTTTTAACCACCCCCAAAAACTTAACCACTAATCCCCTACTGTTGACTGGAAGCCTTACTGATAACATAAACAGGTGATTAACAGAGATTTTGTATGTATATTATTCACTATTTTTACAGTAGAGTAAGCTAGAGAAAAGAATGTTAAGAAAATCATAAAATACTTATAGTACTGAATTTATCAAAAAAAAGTCCATACATAAGCGGACACACTCAGTCCAAACCCATGTTGTTCAAGGGTCAACTGTATGCTCTACCATAAGACATTTTCTCCTACCTTTCAAAGGTATTTCCTGAGGAGGGCAGCCATCACTAAGTGTAAGCTTTAGGAAACCTATAATCAGTTTCTCTCTCTAATTGAGGACTTTCTTTCCTTAAGTTTTGGTAGAAGCATGAAAATAATTTACTGATTTAGGAACTGGGTGGAGTAGACCACAGAAGGACAAATCAAAAACATCTGGAATGAACTAGTTGTGAGAGAGAGGGAGGGAGGGAGGGACCAAGGGAGGGGGAGGGAGAGAGGGGGGTTGGGGGAGGGAGGGAAGGAGAGAGAGGGAGAGAGAGAGAGGGTTTTCAAATGAAACAAAGTACAGATGATCTGGCCAAATTTAAGCCAAGCCAAACACTCACATTAAACATTGCACTTGGGTCTGGTTCAATAGCGGGAGCCGGCAAGAGGGAGCGTCAGCCAACATTGCATCAGACACACATTGTGGCTAGAGGAAATGAGTTTAGTCAAGCCAGCTGTGACTTCAAAGGGGCTGCCTTCTCGGAGAACAGTGGGAAAGGGTTCCCTCTTCAGTGAGGATAGCAAAGTTCAGCTAAAGCCAATGGACTTCAGGAGGAGGGAAATTACACTCAGTGTACAAGAAAGGCTATTTTCCGTCCATGAAGGGGCTGTGACAGTCAGAAAAGGAAGGAAGATGATGGGGAAGAGAGGTGAGAACTAAAGATTCTGACACTCATTTGGGGACTGGAGTCTTATGTGCATAATTATGAAATGGGGTGTTTGTGTATAGAGTAGGTTGCTTTTCAGCTCAGACACCTCCTTGCCTGAATCATGTTTCCAAATCTGTGGGAGGAGAGACCATAGGATTCCTCTCCCAACTGATTCCCATAGTTTCTTTTCCCCTTTGTACTTCCAGAAAACCACACCTTTCAAATCATTTACTCAACACAAATTCACTAAGGGACAAACAGTGGGTTGGACCCTCGGAATACAAAGACAAACAAGACAGTCCTTTTTCCAAGGAGTTCACAGTCTGAAGGAGAACTAGACACCTACACAGGATTATGGTATTGGTCAATAAGTCTTAGGTTAGAGCAGTGATTCCTGAAGTGTGATCACCTTGACCAGCATCCGCATCACCTGAGAACTTGTTAGAAATGCAAATCTGTGGGTCCCCGCCCAAACCTACCAAATCAGAAAGCTGAGGTTGGTTTAATAAGCTCTCCAGGTGATTTGGATGCATGCTAAAGCTGTAGAAATCCCTTGATAGCGGAAAACAGAGGATTTGGAGCAGAGACACAACAAACTTCAGCCAACCTAGAGCTCCCCTGGCCATCTATAAATCATTTTCAGTCCCTTCCAGGGCAGATTCTAAATAGGATGCTCTCTGGTAATTCTCAAGAATGATAAACAAGTGCATGTCTTGTCTCTAGGTCATGTGTAAGAACTTCAAGAGCAGGGGCTAATTCCTCTTTTGTGTTTTTTTTTTTTTTTCTTCATTTCTTTTCCTTTCAGACATCAGCCCAAAGAACATACAGGCATTGAAACTAAGTTTAATTCAGAACTTCCAGTGGTGTGTGGGTTATATGTTCACAAGGAGAAACTGGCAAATATATACTTAAAAATTCTCCTAATTCTCATAGGTTGCAGAAGAACATAAATGTTATCTCTCGCAAGCACTCATTTGATGCTTGAATCCTCTCTGTGATATCCTTGCCAAGGGTTTGTTCTTCTCATGCTTGAGTGCCTGCACTGATCTCACTATCTAGGGATACACTTTGCTTCCTTTCAGACAGCTTTGTTAGGAAGAGCTCGCTCCTCCTGGGCTGAAATTTACCATCATTTAAATTCCATTTGTTAGTTATAGTCCTATCTCTTGGGAACCCCTAGCAAAGATACTTACATATTAATGTGACATCTTTCAAGTATTTGAAGTTAGTAATTATGTAGCATATGACACAGGTTAAACTTATAGACTCTGGAACAAGATTGCCTGCATTCAAATTCCTGTTCTGTTACTTATGAGCTCTGTGACCTTGGAAGAGTTATTTACTATCTCTGTAGCTTTGTTTCTTTATATACATAAAACCATATAATAGCATTACACAAAGGGCTTTTGTAAGGAATGCATGAATTAATATATGTAAATGTGCCTGGAAGACAGCACTCTAAAAGTTTGGGCTATTATTAATCATCATTATCATAGAAAGCTTGTCAAGTATATGACACAGGCCATCGTTCTAATTCTTTAGTCACTCACCAGGTGAGCCTCTTCACGCCCATGGTTTCAGTCACCATCTATATGTTTGTGAAAATATCTTCATTTTCCCTCTGAGCACACAGCTAAATGCAAGGGGCCAGTTGGGATTATATGAATTGTTCTGGCCACTATCATTTGGGTGGAAATGATGCACACCACTTCTAGTCCTGGCCCCTGACATCATCCTGAGAAACCCTCCATTCTCTTTCTCTTTGTTCATCAGCTAGTTGAATGTATAGGAAGGATGCCAGACCAGGACTCCAAGAAGGCTCCAGGGAGAGGTGGAGCCCTGAGTTGGACAAGAAGCCTAGATCTCTGAGTCAGTGTTTGGAGGGGAGCTGCCTATAAGAGCTACCAGCCTGGAACATCCACGTGGGGCTTTGTGTGAGCAAGAAATAAACATTTATTGAATTAAACCATTGAGATTTTATAGCCTATCATGCCTAACACAGTGACTCCCTCATTTATATGTATTGCTCAGACTTTGCTTCTGAGCTCCAGAACTATACAATTCACTTTCTATTCAGCCTTTCTACAATGGACCCTCAAGTAGGGTAGTAGGTCAACTCGAGACTTCAGGGATCAGACCGTCAGTTTTGAAATACCAGTCCTGCCAGGTACCAGTGATAGGACCATTGGCGGAACTATTTAACTATTCATAACTGTACATACTTCACAGTTGCTAGAATATTAAGTGGGTAGATGTGTATAAAACACTTAGAATGGTCAGTGGTCCATAGTGAATGTTCAGTAAATGCTGTGGCACAGTTATGATGACCATCTTATTCTGAATTTGCTCCTTCCCTTTAGGCTCCCATATGAATAACTGGTCATTTCTCCACCATCCAACGAGCTGTTAAAACCAGAAACTTGCAACTCACTCTTGAATCAGTTTTTTTCCTTCATCATCCCACATGGAACCAATCACCCAAAACTGATTGACCATACTCCTTAAATATTTCTGAAATCCATCCACTTCTCTCTATCCTCTCGTGTTGTGCCCTCTCCGTTTTAAAGGCACGAGCATTTACGGCTCTTAACAGCTGGGTCCTTACTAGTCTTTCCAAATCCATCCTCGTCCCCTTCAAGTTCATTCTTCACAGGGAAATGGAAATGTGCCTCTTAAAATTCAAATCTGATCTGGTCACTCCAGGATTTAAAAAGCACTCATATTTTTTGTTACCCTTTGGAAAGACCAAATTCCCAACCCATCACGTCAGCCTCTCCTCATCTCCACCTCAGGACTTTATCTCTGGATTTCAGCCATGCTGGGCTTTTGTCGTCTTCATAAACGTGCCACAGGTTGTCCCACTTTTGAGGTTTTCACATGCGGGCTACTTCCACTTAGAACGAACTTTCTCCCCACCCCCAGTTTACCGAATTAATTCCTGACCCTTCTTTACATTCCAGCTTAAGTGCTACACTGTTCAGATAGCCTTCTTCACCATCTCCGCCCACGCTAACACTAGTACTTTCTTCTGCCCTCAAAGAGGGGGGAAAATATTTGATATGAGCCTTTGGCACTGGCAACAGCTTTGCAGCAGTCCCCAAAGCACGTGGGATTTCTCTAGCTTCCTTGGAGTCGTGACCAATAGTTCTGTCACCTTCCCTGGATCTAATAAAACTCTGTGATGGGTTTTGGATTACATTCATTCCGAGAGGACTCCTGTCAGTCCTCGGAGTGGCCTTTGTTGTCTACAGCCCCTTGCAATGAATTTGAGGGCAAAGGTCTCGGTTACACCCACCACTGAAATCAGACTCAGCTACACTACATGAGGAACGTATTAAAGGGTGGAATCCAGCATTCATCCTCACAGAACATAAGCAATAGCTCTGCGACTATTCCCTGTCTTTACTTTTGATGGTCCTATAACCCACTGCCTCTGACGTGGCAGACGGCTAGGATTTCTCCACAAACTCTGACCTGCACAGAGAATAAAATAGCATGTCGCCAAGGAGTCAAATCAAGTCTTGGGAATGTTTTCACTAAGAGAAGAGGTTGAACAAGTTTCAATACAAAAAAACTTATAAATCTCTCTAAGTACTTTTCCCATTTTAATAGTCCCAGCCAGTGCCTTATTATTATTCGCCCCATGTTTGAATAATGGAACGCTTAGATCACTGTTTCGTCAGGGGAAGGAAATGCTGTATATACTAAAAAGCACTTTGAATAGAGCTCTCTTCCTCTGCAAGGCCATACTTCACTGAGTTTTCCTAATTGCTAAATGCACAGCTCTGGCTTGAAATTCAAGAATCTGAAGAGTTGTAGAACACATACTGCACCAGTGAAAATCAGACCATAACAGATCCAGGGCCTTCATTATCCAAGCAAACCTTTCCAATCTCAGATTATTGCAAACAGTGTCAAGATTTTATATCTATACACATGAACACCGTATTACTGTAAATAGTGTCAAATATGTGTGTCTATACCTGAATTATGAATACATATATATGTATTTCACTCTCTTTATACACATATATATATATAATATGTATATATACATATACACATATTTCTCTCATATATATATCTATGCACATATATATATATGAGAGAAAAGGCCTAAATTCTGGTCTTCAGGCACTGATATCCAACAGTAGATTGAGTTTGGAAAAGTTCTGAGCCTCAGTTTCCTCATCTGCTAAACGGGGATAATGAGTTTATCTTGGTCACCAGTCAAGGTTCTTTTATGGCCCTAATGAGATAATGTGGGTCCTGAGGCTCAATGATCCAGGATATGTTCAAGAACTTTTCAGGGAAAGGGATTTTCTTAGGTCGTGTGTGCTATCTGTTCTGGGATCAAACTAATTCAGGGGCTACTTTCATTGTTCAATCTGCAGCATCTCTGATATCTTCTACAGGAGCTCGGAGCAGAGCTGATTTGGAGAGCTGAGAGCCCGGCTCTAGCAGGCCAGAGTCTCTTCCCATTTCCTGTCTAAAATCCTTCTAAAGAAGTTAATTCAAGTGGGACAATCAGCCCATTGTTTGAAAGTAGCCCAAGGTTCTTGAAAATCTAATTTTCAGGTTCATTCCCCCGAGTGAGCAATAATATGCACTTAAGACAACAGGTTAGCTGTGTGCGCAATAACTCTGAGCATAAATTACTTGGAACAACCCTAACACCCAATCACTGGGGAAGCTCATTCACTGGATGGATCATTATACAACCATGAAATAGTCATGAAATTTCTTTTTGAGTAGGAGGAAGTGCTCGTGTTCTATCCTTAAATAATGAAGCAAGGTTCACATTTGTGTAACCTGTCTTATATCAATTCTGTGTCAACGAGTTTCGTTGACCAAGAGAGAGGTCCAGAGTATATAAACAGATGGCAGCTTTCTTCTTTCTTTTGGCTGGCCCTTTAAACATGTGCAGTGGGCTTCGAGAGGCCGGCTTTTAACTTCTCCAGGTCATCTCAGATTTTGGGATATGTTCTCTGGTCACCTTCAGGCATGAAAACAGTCTCGTTTCAATAACTAAAGTATCCAGTCTAGTATATACCACCAGCCACTAATGCAACTGGAGATTTCCCTTCTATGCCAGCTCAGGTTCTGCTTCATGCGTGGGAGCCTACAGTGAGGAAGAGATAGCTGGTTACCTTCTTTTCTCTCCTTTTCTCTCCCTCTTTTCTCCCTCACTAGTCTTCCTCAGGCTCCCCAGAGTTGAGGCAGGCTTAGATAGAATCTGGTCGTTGTGCTCTCTAGGGTGGCACAGTATGGATGACTTGTCCTTCAGGAGCTCTTGAGTCCAACATAAGATCCCCCTGCAGCATCAATAACCTGGCCCTGGACCTCAGAACGTCTTTCCCCTCCAAGTCTCAGCCCTTGATCTGGTGGCCATCTTTCTGCTGAGCCACTTAGCTACTTCAAGCAATCCTCTTAGGTGTGAATACTTTCAAAGCAGCCCCGATCTATTACGTGTAGGGTTATTGATGTCTCTGAGCAGATAAGTGGTTATGTCATCGAGTAAATAGCAGCGTGTGTCATACAATAGTACCACCGTCAGTGACACCAACGTCGGACCAAGTTCCATGCCATAAGCTAAGAGGATGTCAGAGTGTCCCCATTATCATCTTGCCCTCAAGACACTAATGACCCAGTAGGGAAGAGAGATGTGTTCATAACCAACTGAAGAGCCTAGCAGGATGAAACATATGCCCTGCCCTGGTTTCCCAAAGCAAGCATGACACCAAACTCTGACTGCCTTCCATGACGCTCCTGAGCCTTCCTGTGAATGTCCCTTTCTCTCCAACAAGACTGTGAACTCACGGCATGCAGGTCTATGCCTTGTTCCTCTTTACCCCTTCAGCTCCAACTGTGGCTTCTGATAGGAATATGGATGTGTTTATAAATTCGATGATTGAAACAGATGTCAAATTTTTGGAAGGGGTTGATACACTCTAAGGATCAGATAAGGTTTTTTTGTAGTGGTATGACATTACAATGTAAAATATGAAATTAACTTGTCCTAACTTCACTGTTTACGGTTCTGAACATGTCTCTCGAGTTCTAGCTCCTGGGTGATAACGCCTTCCTTCCTCATTAGTTGCTAATAAATTTAGGGTGGGAGATAGATTTGTTCAGGTATTTTGTGAGCTAAGTGTTCTGCAAGTATTCGTTATTTGAGCAGTGAGCATAGTAATGTTGGGAAGATGGAGAATTCTCTGCCACATTTTAGCCAAATGCCTTAGTAGGACCTTCTCTGAAGCTCATTTGGCCCATCTGGATAATGGGTACACTAAAGATAACCTCATTGCATTATTATGAGAATTATTATAAAGCAAAGCATCAAGAGCATAGGAAGGATTCAATAAATGTAAAAAATGCATTTGACTTTATGAAAAGTACGAATTACAAACCTTGGAGTAGCTGTAGACTCATCCCATTGTAACAAGTACAAAAATAGGTGTGGCTTTATGGAAACAGCTTCCTATGAGTGAACTTATTCTATGCCACAATCAAAGCCAGTTGGTAGAGTTCCCTCTCATAGAAGGTAAAGAGCCCCTTTTCCTGGAATGGACCCTGTTCAAGGTGATGACTGTTCAGAGACGTGCAGAACCCAAGTTAGACTAGATGGCTTTGAGGATCTCTTCACTTGAGATTTTCACAAGTTTGAAAATTCAGAAATTTATCATTCATTACTTCAACAAATAAGAATTTGCTGTGCTAGGCGCTCTTCACAAAAATCCCTAACCACGTAGAGGGAGATAAACAAACAGATGAATGAATCAATGTTTAGTAGTCAGTGTTTAGTATGCCCAGGTGATGATACCTGCTAATATAAGACCTAACGTTTTCAGCTGGAGTTGTTTTAAAGTTAATTTAGAGCAGTACCCCCAAACTCAAACCTTAGCAGCAGGAAGGCAAAGAGTTTCAAATGCAATGGCCTCTGAGTCCCAGATGTTTCCTTTCCCTAGCATTTAATATCATCTGATGCAGATGGATCCCTGGTCAGTTGAGTGAACTAATTAATAGTTGATAAGTTTCATCAGGGAGAAGATTTCTACCGTGGGGTTCAGTACCCTTCATCAGAGCATCCGGGTGATACTATGAATTTTTCCCCTCTGGTTGTTAATCAAGATGGCTAAATCCAGGAGAAGGGTTCCACAAGGTCAGAGAGCCAGAAAATCAGCTACAATTGGCATTCCGGAGCACATGATTGTATCTTTTTATATCTACCTCCAGGGACACAAGGTAAGAAAAGGCTCCAGTATGCACAGATAAGATTTTCAAAGATCCTAAAAAGCTAACCGAACCATTCAATCCACTAAGTACCTGCTACTAGATAATGGTAGTTTATTTCTTTCTATCAGAAAACCTCAGTACAACTTAGAAGAGCAATTTTGATACATTTGCCCTGTTTCAAGGACTGGATTAGGCTATGTTTAAACAGAGACATAGACATATTTCTAGGTTTAACCTCAAACATAAATAATTGCTAAAGTGATTTTACATCTATTATTTAACAGATTTATTCCTGCACAAACCAACCTCAGAGTTAAGCAAAATAGGTCTTAGGGTTTCAGGCGGAAGCGGGAGAAGAATGTAGGTTTTTGGTGTCCCAGGTTTTCACATACACTCAGCCCCTCCCTGTTGGGGGCTCTTAAGCATCAATGGGTGTCCAGGAGACGGAAGTGTAGGTTGCAATGCGCCCTCCATTCCCTCATTTCTTCATTCACAAACATGGCAGTCACCGGCATGGAGTCTGAGGCTCATAGAATGGGAGAGAGGAAGACAAGCTCAGCAATAGCTACAATAAAAAATGAAATGTGGAGAGCACCATTACAAAGTTATGGAGTGCTATGGGAGTTCACGGGAGGAATATATCACATTAATTTTCTTGTCAGAAGATCCCAGTGGGCTCTGCGGGCAGCTGTACTCAGCTCCGCTGGTGTGGGGCAGGGGAGGAAGAGCGCAGTCACGGTAGTCCATTGTTCCAGACAATGCACCCAAAACTTCACAAAGGACTGGCCTTGTCAGAGGCTTAGGGTGAATATGCCTGCTTTTAAAGCCATGCCCATGGAGTCAGACTTCAGCCCAGAGACCAATCTTGGGCTGTGTGACTTTTAGTGCTGAGAAAGTTCCAGGCAAACAGAATGAGTTGGTCATCCTACCTGGTAAGGCTGTGCCCTCAGACCAGGCAGCTCCCCCGGTAGACCCTGAAGATGCTGACAACTGGAGGCTGTCTGCTGACCCTCCCCTTCACCTGGGCATCAGGTCCTTTCTAGAATGGGCATCTGGGGCAGTGTTTCTCCTTGGCTACCCACTTACCTTCACTGTAGGTATTACACCAAATGTAGATACATTAGGTTCAATGAACTGCAGAGTCCCACGTGAGGAAAGGAGCTCTGTAAAATCAAAGAATTAGTCACGATCTGTGTAGGCTCTGGAACTCTTAAAAGGGTCAACTGGCTTGTCTTCAGGGATAGCATCAAGATGAGATGGGGAAGACAGGAATATTTTTCTTTGGTCGATTTAAGGAAGAGAGATCATGGAGGAGCAAATAGGTGGCCAAAGGTTTAATTAGGGAAGGTGGGCAGTCACAGCCCTTGGGGTCTATGGCAGGAAAGGGCTGAGCCCTGGACCTGGCTTGGGAGGATTGGTAGCCCCGAGGACAGGTTTGCTTCAAGGCTTCGTAGTCCCATGGGCAGCCTGCTTCCCTCCTCTTCATTAGCCCTATTTTATAAGCCAGCAGGGACATAAGCTGAATTCTGTGGAGGTGTTCACAAGAAGCTTTCCCCCCTTTCCTGGAGGAATAAAAGACGAAAGAGAGACTGTTCATAGTAAGGAAAGGAAGTGGTTGGAGTGAATTCCACAATTCCTTGGGACTTTTAAGCCTGAAGATGACTAGTTAAATAATTTGATGCACAGACCCTGACCACCATTCTAATGAGCTCTGGTAAGCTGGCACAGAAAATTAATGATAATAAATTAATTCCAGAGAATTCCATTTTATGTATTCAATTATTAATGGTATTACAGTGTTATTAATGGTGTCAATTATTGATGGCATGAATAATTAAGAAATCACATCCATGCTATGATATACAAGGGTTCTAGTGTTGAGCAAATTGCTCAGAATAAATAAATAAACATACCAGGGTTCAGACCTATAATGTTCGGCCAGGCTTCAACGTGTTTCTTGGAAAACACCGGTCTGTCATCAGACTAATTTTATTGACGAGGTCTCTGTTACTAGGAATCCTGTCCAAGTCTTATATTGTGATAGTAACAAGAAAGAGGGTAGGGGATGGGGGGCCATGTTTCCTAGGCAGTTCTGCTTTCAGGGGCGACAGAGGGGAGACTCTGCCTGAAACCGGCGTCTATATGAAAGTAGATATGAGAAGAGGGAGGGCTGTGTGAATTTAGTGAATCCAGAAGAGCAGACAGGTAACCCAAGGCTGACTAGTTAGTGTTGAGTTTAACTTGAAAGACATCAGAAACCCCAAGCAGCTATTGCCCCAACCAGTGCAACCAGATTGGGGTTCCAGTAAGCAAAAATGAGAGAGGGACTTCAAGAAAAGTGTAGTTTCAAACGGGACAACTGACTGGCTGTGTGAACTAGTATCCTGCAATAGCTTCCTGAGCCTCCAGTCTCTCGTTTGTATAAGGGGGATGGTATTTATTCTGAAGGCAGTTTGACAAAGTGAATGTAGGGTTCACAAGAAGGTCTCAATGTTAACTTCTATTACTCTTGTTGTTGTTTGTTCATATCATTATGAATCTTATGATCCAACTTGACTAGGTTATAGGTGAAGAAATTGAAGCCTGAAGATGTGACCTGTCCCTCGGTTTGCATACAGGGTATCTTTCCCTTGCCGCTCCAGGTTGCTTGCCGCTCCAGGTTATCTTCTGCATCCTGCACTGTTCTAGGAGCTGACCTCCATGCCCGGCACGGACAGGCTCCAGAACCTGGGTGAGTTCTGCTAATAGATGGAGCAGAGATTGGAAGAAGGGGCAAGAGGAAGCCAGGGCATCTGTTTTCTTGGCTTCTTCCTTGAGAGTCTCCCATCAGCTGGCCATGCATCTCTATAGACAGCTATGGGTATTCCCAAAGTGGCTGTCTACATGATTTTCCCTTTCTGGAATGCTGAAACTGCTCCCACCTCTAGACCCTTCCAGTCTATAAATGATAACGAGTTTCCTGCTGCCAGGTATGAATTACTGTGCTATCCCTTTGTGAAAAATGCTGATCAAATTATCCTACTTTGAGATAGTGGTGACAGAAATGATACGGAGTCCATGTTCTCGGTGTATAATCTTTTCTTTACACTCAATTTTCATTCATAGGCTCATTAAATTATTGTCTACTTGGAACAAGACCCCATGCTGTGCACAATGATATAAAAATCAGAAACACGTGGGTGTACATTATTTTGAAACACCACTTTAGAGGACTCGACCGTAGGAGTTAGCAAATTGTTTCTGTGTAAAGAGCCAGAGAGCAACTATTTTAGACACTGGGCCCTATGTCTTTTTTTTTTTTTTTTAAGATTTTATTTGTTTATTTATTATGACAGAGAGAGACATAGCGAGAGAAGGAACACAAGCAGGGGGAGTGGGAGAGGGAGAAGCAGGCTTCCTGCGGAGCAGGGAGCCTGATGCGGGGCTCGATCCCAGGACCCTGGGATCATGACCCAAGCCGAAGGCAGACGCCCAACGACTGAGCCACCCAGGCGCCCCTGGGCCCTATGTCTTTATTGTAAGTACTCACCTCTGCTGTTGCAGTGCCAGGGCAGCCACAGACAACATATCTACAAATGAATGTGCTTACCTAACAATAAAACTTTATTTATATCCATTGAAATCTGTACTCCAAATAATTTTCATGTGTCACAAGATACTATTCTCTTGATGTTTTCCCTCCAAATATTTAAAAATATAAAAGATATTCTTAGCTTGTGGGCTATATGAAACCAGGCAGTGAGCCAGATTTGGCCTACAGACTTTGTGTACTGACCTCTGTGCTAAAACATGAACTTGATGTTGAGGGAACAGATTTAAGGAGGTCAGGAGTTAAGAGGAGGAAGCTGAGCGAGGATCCCCTCAAGAAGGGACATTTGCACAGGGAACTGATGGATTATAGAGTTGGTTTGGTAGGGAAGAAGGGAAAGTACCTTTAAAGCACAGGTAATGAGCAAAAGCAAAGAATCTTAGAAGTGTTAACAGGAGAGGAAGAAAAGGGGAGTATGTCAGAGGGGGAGACGAACCATGAGAGATGATGGACTCTGAAAAACAAACTGAGGGTTCTAGAGGGGAGGGGGGTGGGGGGATGGGTTAGCCTGGTGATGGGTATTGAGGAGGGCACGTTCTGCATGGAGCACTGGGTGTTATGAACAAACAATGAATTATGGAACACTGCACCAAAAACTAATGATGTAATATATGGTGATTAACATAACAATAAAAAAATTAAAAAAAAAAAAGTGTTAAGATGCCCTCAGGGAGTGGAGCCTGAACTTGTAGGGCCAGAGAAAAGAGGCGTGGGTTGATTAGGGAGGGGAGACCCTGGTAGGAGAGAGGGCAGGGAGGCTCTGAGCCACATCCTGGAGGACCAGAGTGTCCTGCTGAGAGACTGGACTTGAGAGGTGGGAAAGCCTAGCGATGGGATCCTTGCAACCAGCATTAGACAGACCTGAGTGCAAAACCCACCTCTACCATTTTCTGGCTGAGCGATCATAGGCTATTTAACCTGTCTGAGCCTCATTTCTTACATTCAAAACAGTCATTATCACAGCACCAGCTTCATTATAGTTGTGAGGAGTAAATGGGCTAACACACACAGATTGCTCTCAGCAGTACTGGCTCATGGTAAGTGCTCAATAAAGGTCTGCTATTATTAGCATTCCCATGATTAGGCTCATTGACTAGCCTGGCTCTCACCGTGTTTTCTCTAGTCCAAGTTCAGAGAATTTCTGCCATTGCTGATGGGGATGGCAGCTGGACAGTTGGCAGATCTGAGATGAACATAAGCTTTCCCTTCTAGCACCATGACAGCATCAGCCCTAACGAGTCTTCGGTGGCAGAAGTTCATTTCTCTGGACCTTAACCCCATAAACCTTGGGTCATCAGACATGGATCCAGAGCCACAGCTCCTAAATCCAGACAATATTCTTCTTAGGGTGTTCATCTATTATTACTTTGCCTATGAGTTTTCTTTCCTGCTTAGGCTGCAAAGGGAAAGGACAAAGTTTGGACAGTCTCCTTTTTAACAATTCCCTCTTCAATTTCCTGGGTAGTGGCCTTCAGTGAATAACCATGGTTTTCCATCCAACCTGAAGAAGGAGAAAGGCTGTAACAAGTGGCTATTACTTGAAATAAACAAGGTCTCTCTGTCCTAAGGATGCCTAAAGTGATACATTTTGCAATTACTTTAGTGGATCTTTAAAAGATTTGATTTCAGATCTGATTTCAATGTAATATTATATAGAAACCATAGCATTTTATGCCCAAGACACTGTAAGAAGACTAAGAAGTGGTGAGGAAGAGTACTGATTACCTATTTATTTTAAAGATAGCATAATTTTAATATTTAATTGTAACTTAGGCAATTAAATCACGAAACAGACTTTCAGGACATATTTGAAGATAAGAATTTTAACCCCAATTTAAAAAGGAGGAAAAATTCTGTTATGAAAGTAACAACATTTCTTACTGTTCAGATAACAGGTAAATATATTTGCTTATCACTCAATATTTGGGAAAAAAAGAGAAAGCTAGAGAAAGTTAAATAACAATTACTCAATAAGCCTAAACTCATAGGTTGTATTTTTAACATTAATTATGTATATCCTTCAAAGGCTCTTGTCGGCATATTGTAAATCTAGATAAAGGTAGGAGGAAACCAATAAATAAATAAATAAATAAAACAAAGTGTGGGAAGTTTCACTTGAGGATATAAAAGGGTTGAAGTGAAAGTAGGAGAGCTCAAATGTCCAGAGTTATAGGGTGTTGGGCCATCACCTTTCACCCTCACCCTGGGTGGGGAGGCAGATATTTGTCCCTCACCCCAAACTGAGTGGGAGAAGCATGGATGGATGGCTGGATGGATGGATGGACGGATGGATGGAGACAGAGAGAGATGAAATAAAATGATCTAAAGAGAATCAAAATCTGGAGTAAATGATCTGATAATATTTACTAGTACCTATTATTTAAAATTTAAAGGATAGAATCATATTCTTAGTACCATGTATAAGTTAGCTGTCTTGCTAGTATTCTTGCCTATAAAGAGAATAGTAAGTCTTATACCCACCAATGCCTTAAAGCCCGATATGTTTACATGAGGCAAAACCTGCTCTATTAGAGCCGTACTTGATTAAGTTCATCTTAGACCCTGAAACTTAATCTTACTAAAGCTCATGAAACAACAGTCAGAACAGTCTTGCACCTGAAAACAAGCCATGCACTTGTTGGACCATGTCTTCTGTGTTGGCTATTTAAGAGTGACAAGTGGTTATAGCTCTTTTCCCTCTGAGTTCAGTTCAAATTGACACATGAATAGAAGACATAACACTTCCACTTCCAGTTACTAGGACACAAGAAGGGCTACAATTTAGAAATGAGCGAACAAGTTCAATTTAATCTCAGACCAAATTTAGGAGATCTGTCCTTACCCAAAGTGCTTCTAAGAATCAAACTCAATCCTCTCCGGAGGAAGGTAACATTCATACATGATGTCCTATGATTGATAAAGACGTTATAATGAATATGAAGAGGTAAGATAAAAAAAAATTACAGACTCACAAGAGGTCCAGATATAGACATTATGACACATCAACTTCAAAATAATTATTTTTGAAATGAAAGCAATCAGATGATAAGATGTAGAATTTTAGCAGAAAACCAGAAACTATTTTAAAAAAAAAGGAAACTCTGAAACTGAAAAAGATAATTTAAATTTTAGAATTCCATACATGTGTTTAATAGTATAGCCGATAATGTTCAGGAGAGAAATGAGCTGGAAGATAGATAGATCAGTATAAAAATAATAAATAATTTTTTTAAAAAAGTTGCTACTTATCCACACACAAAAAGAGGAGGTGATGTGGGATATGAAAGAGTCTACAAGGCTCAGGAGACAAAGTTAAAGGGTCCAACATACACACCTTGAAGTCCCAGGAGTAGAGAGAGAGAGAGAAAGGAGAATGATATTTGAAGGTACCATTATGAAGAAGTTGCCAAAACTGAAAAAAAAAGAAAAATTGTGGAAGCAGCTGAGATGACAAGTGATAGATAGGTGATGCTTGACAGAGAGAGAGAGAGAGATCTTTCAAATGAGCATCAACACCAATAGTAAAGGTGGACCAAGATTAAGGAGTATACTTGTTGTGATGAGCACTGGGTGATGTACAGAAGGGTTGCATCACTATATTGTACACCTGAAACTAATATTACACTGTATGTTAACTAACTGGAATTTAAATAAAAACTTAAAAAAATAGTAAAGGTGGACCACATGAAAGAAAAGATGCAAATCAAAAAAAAAAATTGAAATGACATATTCAAAGTGTTGACCAAAAAAAGTAATAACCTAGAATTCTATACCCAGTACAAATAGCCTTCAAGAATAAAGGTAAAATATAAAGATATTTTAAAAAACAAACAAACAAAAAAAAACAAAAATGAATTTCCCATATTTGGCCCTACGCTAAAAGGGAGGTCTTCAGATAGAAGGAAAATGGTGGGAGCTTGGAAAATCTGGACATAATAAACAACTGAAAGGATAAACATGTGTAAACCTAAGTGAATTTTGAGTATATAAATAAAAATAATGTCTCATGGAATATAAAATATATGTAGAATTCAAATACATGACAATAGCTTAATAAGGTGGGAGAAGGTAAATGGAGTTGAATTCTCTTCAATAATGACAAAAAACATAGTGAAAGAACATATAGCTAATAAAGTAATAAAAGGAAAATGGAATTAATAATTCTCCAAATGAAGGCAAAAAAAATTTAAAAAGTGAGTAAAATAGAAACAGTGAGATAGTACATATAAATAAAAATCCATGAATAATTACTTTAAATGTAAATAGACTAAATATTTAAATTAAAATAACAAAAGTTAGCAGCAGAGATTAAAAATAAACCACCCATATGCTTCTTAAAAGATATACCCTAGATACAAGGATATAAAAGTTTGAAAGTGAAGGTAGGAAGATTTATACCATGTGAACATTAATAGAATAAGTTGGATATCTACGAGTATCCAACATAGTAATTCTAAAGAAACATTACTACGGATAAAAAGGGACAGTTTTTTATTAAAAAAGTCAACCTATAAGAAAATGTACCAAGTCCAAATTTGCATCCACCTAATAACATAGCTTCAAAATGCATACATATGAGTATTAACAGAACTAAGAGGAGAAATAGACAAAGTCATAGTCATTTGGCAGAAATGAATGCATACTTCAAGTTTTAATAAAATAAGTAGACCCCAAATCAGCAAGGATGTAGGATATTTGAATAACATGAAAAACAAACACAAACTACTTAACACACAGAGAATAATGCATGCAATAATTGCAGAAAAGAATAATCAACAAGGGGATCAGATTAGTGAATACAAAACAAGGATTTATTGCTGTTGAAGCTGAATTAGAGAAAGTGCTTTACCCTTTTGTCAGAATTAAGGTTTCCAACTACTCCATCACCACAGCCTCCATCAAATTAAACTTTTTTCCCTGTAGGAACTGGGCAATTGTAGGCCTGCTCCAACAAGGAAGAAGCAGTGAAAAGAAACCTAAGCTGTGTACAAACTCCACATTCAGAACAGGGGCTTCTTTTGGGAGGATGGTGGCTCACACAGTCAAAAATGGTCCCATTTAAATTCCTGGGAGTGGAAGTCTCCTCCTAGAGACACAATAATAAGAAATCGGGCTCCCCCTGCCAACAGTATCTCACGGAGATACTGCAAATCAGAGAGAATGACACAAAAATGTTAGTTATAATTCTGTTTTAACACTGATCACATTTTTTAATTAACATATAATGTATAATTTGTTTCAGGGGTACAGGTCTGTGATGCATCAGTCTTACACAATTCACAGCGCTCACCACAGCACATACCCTCCCCAGTGTCCATCACCCAGCCACCCCATCCCTCCCACCCCCCACCACTCCAACCCTCAGTTAGTTTCCTGAGATTGAGTCTCTTATGGTTTGTCTCCCTCTCTGGTTTCACCTTGTTTCATTTTTCCCTCCCTTCCCCTATGATCCTCTGTCTTGTTTCTCAAATTCCTCATATCAGTGAGACCATATGATACTTGTCTTTCTTTGATTGACTTATTTCACTTAGCATAATACTGATCACATTTTTATTTTAATGCAATGTCTACATTCCTGACACCTCATTACCAGAAACCAGATCTTATTAACATATGTATCCTCACCCCCTCACATAGTGCTTGGCACATCACAGGTATCCTAAAAGAATTTTTTGAAAAAATAAATATAATAAATAAAATAATTTGTTGAATAAATTATGAGTCCCTCAAAATTTGGAAAAAGGTGAAGTAAGGCATCTGGCAGAGACCAAAACCCATCTATGAGTAATAACCAGTCCTTTACAAATGTAGCCCTTCCTAAGACATGACATGCAAATGTGTTCCTGAGGAAACTTGGAAATCACCCAAACTCAGAGTAGCTATGCACAGTCTCCGATCTCAAATGTGACCCAGAACAGTTGTTAGTGCATATATTGAACTGACACTGGACATTCTGAGGGAGGAGATGTTAACAGATCCATGCGGCTTGCACAGAGATGGAAATTGGCTCAGGGTCAATAGCCTAGTACAGGAAGAAGCAGGAGCTCTGATTGCCCAGTTCAGGCTCTTGATGTCCCAGAGATGGGGACTCCCCCATTTGGAGTGCCAGGAAATCCACTTAATCCCCACCACTATCCTTAAAACCATTACCCCTTTGTAATGGAAGAAAACACTCAGGTCCAGAGAGAGTGAGACAATTGCTCTAATGACCGCTGAAATGGACAATCAAATCCTGATCCTTCTCTTCTCCCAAACCTGGGTTCTTTCCACGTTTCTATACAGGTTCCCAAAACAGCCTTGAGAAGATGCTGTGAATCTACCCGCTTTGTTCAGTAAGAAAGCTACTGCTGTTGACTTGACTTTCTTTGGGAAATTCCCACAGGGAAGAAAATGTGATGTACAAACAAAAACTCGCTAGTTCCCATTGTAGTTCTAGCTGCTTTATTTCATTGATGAAATGGAATCTGGCATAATAATCAGTACCTGATGATACTGGTTAGTCGTTAAGACCGTAATAAATTCTTGATGGACTGGAAAGTCAGAGTACTGAAGGGCACCAACCCGGCCCCATCTATGTGTGGTTCTGCAGGATGGACAGCATGTCGGGAATATCTCCATCTCTTCAACATCTGTTTAAAGCACTCATTAAGCAATTTACCTACCATTTTTATAAGAAAGCAAAAGGGCAATCCAGACCCTTTCCTTTATTTATGTGTTGAAACTCTATATTATGGATTTTGAAACTTTCTACTATGGGCTGCCAATATTTTTCTCTTTCATTTGTCCCTTAAAATGTATTTTTTACCATCGAGAAGTACCTTCTTTTGCTCCTCCCTCTCGCCACCCCCCCACCTCTGTTGCTCCCTCTGTCTCGCCCCATCTCTTTATTGTCCATCCCTTATTGACCCTCATCATTGAGAAGTCTATAATTTTAGTCAAACCTACAAATCTTTCCACTCACTCTTTAACCCACTCTTATTTCCATAGAACAGAAACTGTTCTTTCCAAGTTCACAAGGGGTTTGGGTCCTAAACTGACACTGTCCTTCCTCAGTTTCCAGGACTCTTCCATTTCTTCTATCCCTCAGACTGTGTCTTCCTGTTTCCCTTCATGGCTTCTCTTCTTCTATCCTCTATTTGAACAGGTGCTGTCCAGGAATTGGTCATCTCTATTCCTCTTACTCTCATCATCATTCTGTTTCTGAGCAATTTCTATGAATCCAAGGGTTCAGCAAGGAGTTACGTTGGTATGTGGGGGAAAAGTGAAGACAAAGGGTGAATATAGCACATCTTCCCAGAACATTAATTTTCTCAAGACTTGGAGATGAATTGTTTTCTAGTATGACAGGAATGGATACACTGTGAAACAAAAGGCAAAATCTGCATAAATTTTAAAAATAAAACATCAGGTGTGAAGAAATGTCAGTCACTGCATATGATTTTAAGTCATGTGTCCAAAATCCCTGGGCTCATTTTTTCATTATCATCCACCATCGCTAGTATATTCATAGTAAAACAAATATGCACAGAACTCCTGTATGAGCTTTCTTTATGGCTGATAAATTACACCAATAAATCTAATCAATTTTCTGAGTCCTAATCTTAAAACCCCAATTGTTTCCTAATGCTAATTTGATGGGCATTATTGCATAGAATGGTAGAGAATTTTCCTACGACAGGAGCAGGACAATAACTGTCCTATTACTAATACAGGAGTAACCATCTCTACCCTTGTCCAGAAACCTTCCATAGAGAGTATGGGAAGACCAGGCCAGGAATGCCTGATATTCATTTATCAATCAACATTGGTACAACACTACCGTAGGTAAAACATTCCTATGCTTCCTTTACTATAAAGGCAGCTCTGCTGTTCTGATGCACTATTGTATGGGAATCCCATGCTGGTAGATTATGCTGCAAGCCTCTCGATAGTGGTGATTGCTTAAATCCCACAGGCAGTAAAGGCAAATCCAAATCCAAAATACTGCTTCTGTTCCTGTAAGAAAAAATCATTGACCCCTACAGAATGGAAGCCTGTAGTCAATCTGCAACTAAGTGGCCAATTGGTCTTCTCAAGGCTTGGTGCTGTATCAGGTGTTCATGGTTCATTTGTGCTGCTGGCTGGGTAGACCATCCAGTGCCATGCCATGGCAGCAGCTCATCAGATCTGGTCAGTGGGAGTCTATACTATAGAGTCCATGTGAAATCTCCACTATCTTGGCCACATCACTCTTGTGCCTGCCATGTTAACCCTGGGATGCTTGACGACAGAGGCTGGCTGACATCAGCTAGACCAGCCATTTTGTCTGCTTGGCTATTTAGTGCCTTTCCCATAATAGACACTCTCAGGTGACTGTTCACCTGTGATATGAGGTACATTGTGCCTACTCCCAAATGTTCATCCATAAGCCTCTAACCCAAACTTCCATCCCTGGTCCTCCAATCTTTCTCTTTCCATATCACTGACCAGCCTGCCAGGCCATTTGCTACTGACCATATCTCCATACATATTCTAACCTTGGCCAACGATCTTTTCACACCCCCACACTCTGCCCATTAGGATCATTTTTCTTTGCTACTGCCATTCAAGGCCATGAATGCAATGATAGCTCAACAAATCCTCAGTCAACCTGATGGGGAGTTCTGGAATAAGTATTGCCCGCCAGTGGGTCCCACAGCGGCCCCAAATGATTTGGTCCTTATGCCCCCACCTCACCAAGTCACGAAATGTTGACTGCCCAAGGAAAGATGAGATCTCAGGTTAGGGAGGGGTGGGGGGCTCTCTGGAGGGGAGTTCTCCAGAGCTGAGATAGACCCTAAAAGAGCAGGCATCTGGAGGCTGTCTGCTGATCCCAGGCCTCACTGCTGGGCAGCAAGTCGTCCTTGAAGGGGGATCTGTACAGTGCATCTCTATGTCTACCACATGCCTTCCCTAACACAGTGCCTGGAATAGAATCTCTCTCTCTCTCTCTTTTTTTAAGATTTTATTTATTTATTTGAGAGAGAGAGAGAGAGAGTGCACGTGCACACACGAGCAGGGGAGAGGGGCAGAGGGAGAAGGAGAAGCAGACTCCCCACTGAGCAGGGAGCCCAACATGGGGCTCGATCCCAGGACCCCAGGACCATGACCTGAGTCAAAGGCAGACGCTTAACTAACTGAGCCACCCAGGTGCCCCTAGAATAAAGTATATCTTGAATGTATATTTTTTGCGGGAAACAGAAAGCCTGACCACAGTGACTATGTTTTCTTTATTTAACAATGTATCTACTGTTAATAGGTTACTTGTGTTGGTTCAAGAAATCCATAATGTTTATAGCTTTCTTGCCATTATCCTCATGGTCACAAGGTGGCAACTATCATATTCACAGTCAAGGCCAGAACGAGAAAGGGCACTGCAGTGTGTCTGTCTCTTTTCAGCAGAAAATCAAAACCTCTTCAAGAATTCTGCAGGGAAATTTCCTTTTCTTAGGTCTCTTTGGCCAGAAAGAAGGTACACTAGGGCTTCCAAGAATGCTGAGAGAGTGAGAATAGGATTATCATGACTGACTTACACAAATAAAAATTTATTGCTTGGGTGTGAACAAAATTCTTCCCTCACAAAAAAAAAAAAAGATTCCACGGGCAAGGAAAAGGGGAAAGCAGTCGAACACAAGGTAGAATACTAACAATATCTGCCACAGTGAATCAATATTTATTGACTGGAGAATGGTTTTGTGCCACACAAAAAATCCTGCAGTGGGAAGAAGTTGACTAATTTCTGAGGTCATTTCAATGACAGTCTATGAACTAGAGGGAACATTAAAGACCATCCATAATTAAGCAAAAGAAATATTTTAACGGTGGCAAACCATCAAGAGAGCCAGCGAACGAGAGGAAAATTCTTTAGCATCGTCGCCAGACTCATTCAGTATCCCCAAAGGAAACTTCAGGCAGCCATTGACTTTCAGAACAGAGCTGCTGAGGCAATGGTGGGCCAAGAAGGAATAATAACCTCTTTGTCCCGATACTGGATCAGGGAAATAGTGATCAGCTGTAGCGTCCATGAAAAGCCTCACTCTCACCACCTTTAACGACTCGCCCCCGCCTTCCTCCCCACCCTGGACGGATTCCCCTGCTCAAAATCTGACGTCAATTGTTTCCTTACCATGGCAAGCTGCCTAAGATTTCTGGGAAGTATGTTTAAACAGGAGTCATGCCAGGGCTGGAATGAGCAGTGCTTCTGTGTAGCCTGCAATGTAAGCTGTAATTAGGGATACTGAGATCCCTGAAGTTGTAGGCCAACGAAGGGGGGTGGGCGTGTGTGTGTGTGCGTGCACGCACAGTGGGAGGGCGTGTATATATACACTTACATAGATGTATTTGTTCCTATTTGCTTAACTTAGAAGATGAAAATAAAAACTGTAAGAAACTTTGTTAGTTTTATGAAGTATAACATCACTCCTAAGTCTGTTTTCTTTTTTCTCTGTTCTTTTTTCCTTTACTTTCCCTTTCTTCCTTTTTTTTCTTTCCTTTCCTTTCTCTTTTTCTTTCTTTCTTTCTTTCTTTCTTTCTTTCTTTCTTTCTTTCTTTCTTTCTTTCTTTCTTTCTCTTTCTTTCTTTCTTTCTTTCTTTCTTTCTTTCTTTCTTTCTTTTTCTTTCATTCTATTAAAGACTTTTCTTGGGTAAACAGTAGCTAACAAAACAGATAAGGACTACATCCTTATAAAGCGTATGGTAAAAGGCAGACTTTAAACTAATTTTTAAAATTATTTCTTGATGACGTCTATCCTCTTACCGCCTTCTGTTTTTCCTATTCTTCACTGTTTCTAGGCTGAAGTAAAATACTGCCTGCTGAGATGGTATAGTTGAAGAAGCATGAGCTACAGAATCAAAAGACTGATTGAAATTCCAGCTGAGCCCTTTATGACCTGTTGGACCTTTGGCAATTTACTTAACCCACAAGAAGCTTTTTTCCTTCATGTGAGCAGATGACCAGTGGTCCATTCACGTACGGATGCATCCCCTTTCCATTCTTCTTCATTTCCTCAGTGATACTTTCCTAAATAAGTGACCCCGAATGTGTTGGGCATTTTGCATGAAGTCATCTCTCTTCTTGGCATACAGATACTCATTGTGTCCTAATGACTCCAGTTCATTTGCTGGATTTATTAAATTTTACTGAATAATAGCATACATACAGAAAAGTACACAACTCAGGGTACCTGGTGGCTCAGTCAGTTAAGCGTCTGCCTTAGGCTCAGGTCATGATCCCGGGGTCCTGGGATCGAGGCCCTCATTGGGCTTCCTGCTCAGCGGGGAGTCTGCTTCTCCCTCCCTGTGCTCTTGCTCTCTCTCTCTCTCTCTCTCTCAAATAAATAAAATCTTTAAAAAAAAAAGGAAAAGTACACAACTCACAAATATACAGCTTAATAGATTTTCACAAACTGATCAAACTCGCATAATCAGTATCCATATCACAAAACTGAACATTATCAGCATCCCAGAAGCCCCTTTATCCTTGTCTGGTCACCACACTCCAAAAATAACTACTATCCCTATCTCTAGCACCAATAAGAACACCGTGGGGACTCTTGATTAGGGCTTCTTTCATTAAACTCCATGTTTATAAGATAAATCAAGGTTGTTAACTACAGTGTTACTCTTCATTCTCACTGCTGTCTAATATTCCACTGTGTAAATATATCACAATTTGTTTATCCATCCCTCTGTGGAGGAATATCTGGATCATTCCAGTCTGGGATGATGATAAATAGGATTGCTGTATACATTTTTGTACGTGATTATTAACATATGCACACTTTCCTTCGTGACACCTAGGATGAGAATTCCTGGGTCAGCCGGTGTGAAAATATTCAACGTTGCCCAATACTGCCAGTTTCCCAAAGTGGTTGCAACAAGGTACACTCCCACCAACAGTATATAGAGTTCCCATTGCTCCACATGTTCACTAGCCATTGTTCCCATTAATTCTTTTCATTGTTCCTCTTGGTTAGTTCCTACAAACTAATGTTGCCGTTGTTCAACATGTTTTGATATGTTCTGTCTTTTTTCATTTGAACTATTCTGGAAAATGTACAATGACATTGTATTGTCATCTTAATTTTCATTTCCCTGATGACGAATGAAGGTGAACAACCTTTCACAAGCTTATTGGTTATTGGGACATACTCTTTTTATGAAACTCCTATTCAAGTTTTTTACCAAGTTTTGCTGTTGTCTTTTACTTATTGGCCCATAGACGCTCTTTATATATTCTGTAGTGTCTTTGTTAGCATATGTATTGCAAAATTTCTCTCACTCTGTGGCTTGTCTTCGGTTTGAGTCTTTTTTGTTCACTTTTATTTTTTTTTTTAAGATTTTATTTATTTATTTGACAGAGACACAGCGAGAGAGGGAACACAAGCAGGGGGAGTGGGAGAGGGAGAAGCAGACTCCCTGCTGATCAAGGAGCCCAATGCAGGACTTGATCCCAGGACCCCAGGATCATGACCTGAGCAGAAGGCAGACGCTTAACCGACTGAGCCACCCAAGTGTCCTGTTCACTTTTAAATACTGTTGTGGAAACAATGAAGTTGAATCATGCCTTCACAACTTATCTGTGAGAATTCAGGTGAATTAATGAACCTCTCTGGACTTTAGTTTCCCACCTATAAAATGGGAATAATGACCCTCACCCAGCCTGTATCATATTGTTGTTGGGAAGAACAAATGAGATACTATCTGTGTAATAGCTTCAGAATTTATGTGATGTCCAGGTCAAGAACTATAACTATGGTTTATAACTATTACAGATAAATTATATTACCATCAGTGGCAATTAAGTTGTCACCAGAGAAAGAAATAATTTACATACTGAGTAGAAAAAAAAAAGGTTTGGTATAAATCATCTCTGAGGGGGGATAACTTGGGTTCATATCCACGGGGAAAAAGAACTTTTAGTTATACATCCTACACAGGAAATAAATCTTGTAAGACTCAAGTCATGCTCCCAGACATGAGCATCAGCACCCACATTAAGAAGGATTTTCAGAACCTGCCATTTAACATACCTTAATTCTCGTTTTCTCTAAGTTCCCTTGCTTCCCAATGGATACATTCAATCAGGCAAAGGTGTCTTCCCCAGGCAAGTAGCGCCATTTCTCAGAAATATAGGTCTATAACAGGATGTGTTTTCCATATATTTTATTTCCTCAAACCAAGGAGAAGTTGACTTTTGTTGAAAACCTGTGATTTAAGGATTGTAGGGGATATAAGAAATGTGGAATAATAGAAAGTCAGATGGTGACAAATTGAGATCATCTCATCCTACCTCCTAATTCTACACCTGGGGAAACAGAGGTTTAGAGAGATAGTTACTTACCTAAAGATGTACTTGGAGTGAAGGACAAAAGCCTAGAATTTTACTTTACGAACTGTGACTTCTACAGGGCAGGGACTTGTGTCTGTTTTATTCATTGTCATGGCACGTGACATACCAAGCACAATGCCTTTCGACCAGTCTTCCTGCCACTTCCCAAACATGCAAAACCCATTCCTATCCTCAAAGACAACTAAGTAGAAAAGGCTGAACACTTAAAAAAATTATAGAACAACATAAACAAATGATTGATTGTTTAGGAACTACACACAGCTGGAAAAACTTGTACAAAAAATTAATTGTGGGATACTTTTCATGTTCCTCAGAGAGTCCTTCCAAACCCACCCACACCCTAAAACAGAGTTAATCTGTGTTCTCATAGGAACATGTCCTTAATTCTATTGTAGCAGTATGTCTTGTATTACCTCATGTTATAGGTAGTGATTCATGCATTTAAATCCACTAGACTGCACCTAATACAGACCTTGGTACCCAGTAGATGACCAAAAAATAGTTGTTACATGAGTGACTCACTCAACCAACAAATAGTTCATTTACTATTCTAGTGTCGACTTCTAGATGTACTAATGGTATACTACTCTAGTATCTCACTCTATATTCCCAGTGTTATCATTAGGGATATTGAGATCCTTGAAATCATAGGTCAAGTACATATTTTGTCTGGGGAAGTGGGGAGATGCATACCTATACACATTTTTTTCTATTTCTATGAACTTATAAGTTATAAATGAAAAAACACAGCCTATAAGAGACTGTTTGATAAAGTATAACCACCATGTCAACTGTCTTCATTTCCTCTCTTTTTATTCATTCATTTATTCATTCATTCATCTATTCATTCATTTACTCATTCTTTTAAATAAAGGACTATTTTTAGGTAAAGAGTGGCTATCAAGAGCAATTTTGTCTCTCAGGGGAGATCTACCAACATCTGCAGACATTTTTGGTTTTCACAGCTTGAAGAGGGAAATTGCTACAGGTACCAGGGGTAGAAGCCAGGGATGTTGCTAAACATCCAAAATGCACAAGACAGCCCCCACAGCAAAGACTTTTACAGCCCAAAATGTCAGTAATGCCAAGTTGTGAGAAACTCTGCTATACATCTATTGTAGCTAAAATGTTGCCCATTGGCCTGTGTCATGCAGCAGAAGCCTGAATTAATTAGAAGAAAGCATTGGTTTCATCCATGGGCAAGAAGTTTGCAATTATGCAGTTCTCCTTCTCTAAACTTTGCAGTGAATGAACCAATCAGCCTTGTTTATCAGTGGAGAATCCCTGGCCATTCCAATCTAACTGAGAGGTTATCTTAAAAATTTGAATCACTGAAATCATTCAGTAATGAATGACTGTATGCCTCATAGTAGTCTAGGGCTGTGCTATGTTAAGAGAAAAGGCAAAAGAGAAACAATTCACACTGAATCACTACTTTATTTTTCAAAGCATCTTACGATGTGACCTCACAACTTCCTTTTAAGGTAAGGAGGACAGGAATTACTGGCCCAAACTGACAAATGAAGAAACCAAGGCAGAGAGCTACATATAGAGTCTCTATCCCCAAAGCTAAAAGAGTTCTCTTGGCAAAATAAAACTAAAATCATTGCTTGTATAAAATTGACAACCAGAAAAATGATAAAAGCCATTAAAGTGGCAAGGATACTTTTGTAGTTGCCTATCTGGAGTGGAGAAGGAGGCAGAAGAAAGAAGGACTAGCTCCTCATCTCAGTTTGTGTAGGCTGCTATAACAAAATACCATAAACTAAGTAGCTTATAAACAACAGAAATATATTTCTCATAGTTGTGGAGGCTGGGGAATCTGAGATCAAGATGCTGGCAGATGTGGGGACATTTGGTGTCTGGTGAGCATCCCCACTTCCTAGTTCTGTCTTTTCACTATGTCCTACTTTGGCAGAAATGGTGAGGGAGCTCTCTGAGGTCTCTGTTAGAAGAGCACTAATCCATTCACAGAGCCTCCACCCACATGACCTCATCCACCCTCTAATGCCATCATACCCAGGGTTAGGATTTTAACACATGAATTTTGAGGAGACACAATAAACATTCAGTCCAGGACACTCTTCCCCAGATACCTCTTTGGTGAGACCACTTATCACAATCAGGATCAAGAACCTGAGCTAAACCGAGAATCCTAAAAGGTTCTCTGTACCTGGACAGAGTTCATGGGCTGATTAAGATAAGTGCGCCTCAGAGTAGCTGAACTAAGTTTTCTGCCTGAGCTATCTTAGAAAATGTTATCATTTAAAATAAATACAAAAATAAAAAAATAATGCATATTTTAGTAAACAGCATTTCTATTTCTAATTCTTGGACTGTAGGAGAAGCAAGTCAAATTTTAGTTTTAGTTTTCCGAATTTAATAAAGAAACCCGGCTCATAGAGGTTAGATGATTTGCCCGAGGTCACATGGTTACACAGTGTCCTGATCGCATGACTAGGTCTTTTCCATTTTTCTATTGCCACTGTGTCCCAGAACTCTCTCCTCTTTTTAAGTCATCACCCCACCACCCTCCACCTTAATTTTCTCCAGGGGAAAAAAAAAAAAAAAAAAAAAAAAAGCTGTTAAAGGGAAGCCCAAAACTCAGGGAAGTATGGCACCTCTAGGGATTTTTCATGACTCACTAACATAACTGGGTGCATCCTCTGGGAAACAGAGTCAGAGTAAAAAAACGTGGGAAGATCTTCTCCTTCCTCTGAATTGACGGTACGACATTCTCTGACTGACATTCTCGGATTCCCATGGGGAGATGAAAGCTCCTTGTCTCAAGTATGGAACTCCGAGCTGAAGGACATCTTTCTTATTTTCAAGAAATGGTGAGGGAGCTCTCTGAGGTCTCTGTTATAAGAGCAGTAATCCATTCACAGAGGAAACCAAGGCACAGACCTACATATAGTCTCTATCCCCAACGATTAAAGAGTTCTCTTGGCAAAATAAAACTAAAATCATTGCTTGTATAAAATTGACAACAAGAAAAATGATAAAAGCCATTAAGGTGGCAAGGATACTTTTGTAGTTGCCTATCTGGAGTGGAGAAGGAGGCAGAAGAAAGAAGGACTAGCTCCTCTTCTCAGTTTGTGTAGGCTGCTATAACAAAATACCATAAACTAAGTAGTTTATAAACAACAGAAATATACTTCTGGGACCACTAAAACCAAGAGGCACAACTGAGCCAAGACAACGTCCCCTACAAAGGAGGCCCAGAGATTCCAGACGTGGCTGTGCTCAAGAGGACAAGGCACAGTGAATTCCAATCATTGCCTCTGCTACCCTGGATAGTCCTTAGCTCACTTCTGACCATTTTTATCAGCCTCAACCAGAATGTGATATAGGAGACAACTATAATTTCCCAATAAATTGGTGTTTTGTATTGAGTCACTTGTAATAACAGATAGTCCCTCATGGGGCTTTGAGAAGACAGGACACTAACAAGTAGAACCACGCCCATTGGCCCCAAGATCATCTCTGATACAGGAGCACAACTAAACTCTCATAATCTGGAAAACAGTGTTATCAGTAACACCACCGTGCTTATGGAGCAAGGTGAATTTATTAATTCATATAAAAATGCCAACAATAACTGACAGTTTAACAAAACCCTGATAGTACTAGAGAGAGAAGAATCAGACACAATTTCACCCATATGAGACCACGGACTATTCGATGCTATGAAAGTTATCAATTCAAGTACTTAATTGGTACCGTGTCCTGCACTATGCACAAGAAGGATAAAGAAGAATTTGAGAAGCAAATCTTATCCTCAAAGAGAAACAGACACATTCCTAAATACTTGCCTGGCATGGTGACAATGTCTGCATTACATGCTGTGGTGGGACAGACGTGGGAATGACCAATTCTGCATGGGGTCAAAAATCGTTGAAAAGAAATCCAACGAATGTTTGTGGCTGTTGTGATGACCAGTAAACCCAGTCTCAGTCCTTGAAGATGGTCTTCCTAACCCGAACTCAGTGACCAGTGGTTGCTTCAGTGACCACACGGACACACAGACTTCTTTAACTGCCAGCCCATTCTGGTATAGGATTGGTTTCATTGGGTAAGTTTCCTTTAGGGCTGATGCATTCAGTTCTCTCCTCTCATTTCATAAACTGAGGTCAGGAAGCTCATCCAGAATGTGACTAAATCAAACACTTAAGTCTTATAAATTTTTCACAAGAGAGGAAAGATCATTTCATGTACGTGCTGAGCCAGATTTCAAGGAGACAATCGTCTACATGGAGACAGTGACCAAAACTGTTCCTACTCAGGCTCTGCTCCTTCCAGCACAGCTGAGCAAGAGCTTTCTGACATTTAGTCTTTTAACCCTAAATGAGCATTATGTCATCCAAGTGATCAAGAATCAAATAAAATGATATGGCCTTAAACAGTAAATCTTTGGTCTCTGGCCTCTCAGGACCAGTCAGTTAATATTCCCCAATATTCCATGATCCATCAATAAATAGGGCAGGTCTTAACATGAGGCACTGGAGAATCAATAATAAATGAGCCATGTCTTCAACGTACCATCCAGGGAAGAAAGAGAGAGACCAAAACAGGTAATTAAAAATCGGATTCCAGGAGGCACATAGAGGGGAACCCAGTGTAATGCGCAGACCCTGCACACTCAGGCCTGGGTCTGGGGGAACATGGGGCTCATTGAGTTCTGTCACCTCTGGGCCACAGGGTCAGGGTGGGTAGGGGCCCAGGAGGTCCCGACACACGGTTGTGGGCAGAAACCCCTCTGGGAGCCTCTGCCAAGCCATGGACAGCCCCAGTCTTCAAGAGCTCCAACTGCCTCTGCCGGCAGGTGTGGGCTACAGAGCCCCGATCCAGAAGCCTGGATGCATCATCCTGTGATAGCAACTTGGACTGGGATGGGGGCAGCCCTCTCTCCCAACTCCTACCCTATAACCACCTTGGCTTGCTGTCTTGTCCGAGATGTACCATCTCTTGTCTTGTGAGCATCACTGCCTTCTGCCTGGCCCAGGAGCATTCACCACCCTCTGACAAACACCAATTTTCTTTGCCCATCACCCCATTGCTCCCTGCACCTGGGATTTGGGTGTTTTTCACTGCTGAGTCTCTAGCACCTGGTGGGGCCTGCATACCGGACAAAACCTCGTGTCAGGAGGAAGGGAAGGATCTGGCATTCGCCTTCTCTCCACACTGGTACCTCAGCGGTGGAGTAGAGCCCCTTGGTGGTGGACGTCCGCAGCTTCCGTTCCACGCTGTCGAGCGCAAAGAAGCAGGTGCCGTGGCTGTGACTGTTCCCACAGTAGCCATGGAGGTCGGGGGTGCTTCAGACGTCAGCTGCCAGAACAAAGCCAGATGCCATGTGTGCACCCAGAATCCACTGTGATGGTGTCTCCCAACAGCACAGTGGGAGCTGCCTACAGGCGTCCAGTCTCAGGGTACCTCCCTTCCTCCTGTTTGCTCCTTCGGCTTTGCCAACAGTGTCAAACCAGTTTCCTGCAGGAATTCCCTGTCTGAAGTACCTACCCTCCCCGCCCCCGCAAAAAAAAAATCTGCTTCCAGAGTGTTAATGTTAGCTCATTAAAGGGACAAACTGCAGGTGCTAGAGAGGTGCAAGGTGGAGGGAGACTTCCCAGAGAGAGCCGCTAACCTTAGTCTCCGGATAAAATGGAGGGGAGAGCTAACTGAAGAGGGGCCGCTCCAAGAAAGGAAGTAGTTAAAACAAAGGCCTACAGAGGGAAAATATAAGGTGCAGTCAGGATCTTAAAGAAGTTCAGAATAGAGGGAGTGTAGCAGGGAAGACAGGAAAACTTCGAGTGGAGAGGGATGACGCTGGTTAAATGCCGGTCAGATCACACAAGCTCAGATTGATGTTGAAGGCAGCACAAACTCTGGAGGTTCTTGATAGGGTGATAAATGTATGTGTGTGCTTAAAGAGTACCCCAAAAGCTGCTTGGGGAGTGAGTGAGAGAGAGTCAAGATTGAAGGTAGGAACCAACCAAAAGGCTGCTTTGTGGTCCCCACAGGAAAGACAGAGTCCTGAATGTTAAAAAATGGCAGAGAGACATTAGTTTCTCTGAAACTAGAAAAATCGGAGACACATTAGTATAATGAAGAATCCCCAAGAGCTTGGAAAGAACGGGTAGTTGGTTTGTTGACAGAGCTGAGGAAAGCATGCATGATACCAAAGTTCGGAGCTTGGAAGCCGGGTAGATCCTGGCCCTGTTTATGAAGAACAGGAATACTTCTAAGAAGTACAGGAACTCTACTGGGCAGACCGCTTGGAGAAGCCCTGAGACCACATGCACAGGGATCACAGGGATCCAGCTGCGTGCAGGCTCCCAACTGTCTGAGAGCAGTCAGACGTGAGTGAAACTGCCTCGAATCCTGCGGACTAGCCCGGATGTCATCTGAATACCACCAAGCACCCAATCCACATGGAGAACCACCGCCTCACCAAGTGTGCCAGAAGTCCTGATCTGCCATCAAGACATGATAAAATGTTGTTTTACATTAAAATAATAATACTGAAAAAGAAGAGTAATACTTTATTTTTAATCATTTTTGTTTTTTTCATCTTCTCAGTTCCCATATGAAGTTAAGTGACAATTTGTGGCTTTCTAGAACCAGAGTTCTGGACCTAAGGTAACTCTTTACCTTATCTGAAGCCCCCTTATTGAATATGTCCCTTAAATATGTACCAGGGAGGGGATGAGACACAAAACGTCCCATATCCTATGACTCTGTTTACATGAAATATCCAGAAGAGGTTAAGTCCAAAGAAATAGCAAGCAGATGGGCGGTTTCCAGGACTCAGGGGGAGGAGAGCACGGGGAGCCACTGCTTAATGGCTCTAGAGTTTTGTTTCGGAGGATGATGGTGGCGGCACAACAATGCGAAGGGACTAAATACCACTGATTTGTTCACTTTTAAAATAGTTACTTTCATGTGCTATGGTGAGCGCTGTGAATTGTGTAAGACTGATGAATCACAGACCTGTACCCCTGAAACAAATAATACATGATGTGTTAATAAAATAAAAAGAAAGAAAGAAAGAAAAAGAAAGAAAATCTGGAGACTAAAAATTAAAAAATAAAGTAAAAGTTACTTTTACGTTATGAATTTCATCTCAATAAATTTTTAAAAGTGTATGGGGGAGGGGGGTAATCACAAGGAGAGCTCCTGCTTCAGCTTGGCTCAGATTCTCACTTAGATGAGGAGGATATTTGATTTCCCATCTTCCTCAACCAACTCAGGAGATACTCATTTCCTTATGAGTACCTTATGTTGGGCCCGGCAAAATCAATGTGACATCAGAGAAATAGTGGAACTTTCCCAATGAAGTGAATAGCATCATCCTTCCTAACCTTGGGTCTGCCTGTTGGGGAATCTCTGACATGATTTCATAGGGGAGGGGCAGCCGTGGTTTGTCGATGTTCCTGCCTGTCTACAAGTTTCCCTTTCTTTTTTCTCTTATAGTCAGTCTTTCCATCGGCTTGCAGGCCATTTAGCCACAGCTACAGCAGTTACCCCCTGATGGCCTCCCCTCCTGCAGGAACCTGCCACAGTGTCTCTCCAAGGACATGCTGCGTTTACAGGGTATCCATTTCAAAGATTGGCTAATTGCTCCACAGGCTGCAAAAAGTGCACTCTCCAATCATAAAAGGGAAACACTCCGGCTTTTCCCAGGCCACAAAGCATGACCAAGTTGATGAGGACTCATAATTCACACTCCCGATACCTGAGCTCGATCCTCCGAGAAACACCTGCCCTATAAAAGCGGAGACGGAAGCATGTATATCACACCGCTCCGGCCGCCGTAGTCAGAGCTCTGCTCCCACAATAAATGGCCTCTGCCATGTCTGGGCCAGGGCTGCACTGGAAATGAAACAGTAAGAGTGGAAAATCGCCTTTATTTATGGAGTTCACCTACCCTTAACATCAAATCAACACCCAGCCTACACAGCTCACAGAATCCAAAGAGCTTAAGATGGAAAACACCACAGTGGGCAAGTGATCCTTTCCCCAGGAGCCAGCACTGGACTCGCCCCCACCCCCCTCCCCCAGGACACCCATTGGTGTCCGCAGCTCCAATGTTTGGAGTGATGGAGCAGTCTGTGCTCCGTGATGATGGACATGCCCCACATTAGGGCTGACCATTCTCAGAATGACCATGAGAGTTCCCGTGCCTTGAAATGGGACCCTAGAAAATGGAATGTAATAAGAAGGAAGCATCATGATAAAAGTTACACAAAGAAACTTTTTATGGCCATTCATGTCAAAATGAGAGATGTGGTGTGAAAGAACATGTTTCCTAACGGGGGGGGGGGGGTCACATTCTATGGCAAAACCAGGTGGGTGAATGCCGTTCTGGAGAAGATAAAGCCCATCTTGGATCCTATGTGCTGTGACAGGTCTTTCCCTCTCTGACAAGAGGCTCTAAATTGATGCTACCTATCGCAGGGTTGGGTGCACATGCTTTGGAATCACCCAGAAGTGGCTTTGAATCATAGCTCCACTTCCTCCTTCATTCCATCATCCAACAAGTATTTCCAAGTAGCCATTCTTTGCTTGAATATAACACAATGGGCAAAATAGGGTCCTCCTCTCAAGCTCATCACCGAGGAGTTATAGAGCAAGAAAGCTGGCATAGAAAAACTAATGGGAAAGCACAAAGGGACAATGACAAGGGAGACAGGTCAGAATTCTTAGACCAAGTGGCCTTTCAACTGAGGCCTGGAGGCCCAGTAAATTGACAAACTGAAATACTGTGTGCGTGTATAAAGGGATTAGAAAGGGTATATTTAAAGATTCAGAATATAGAGAATACTGGGGGATCAGAGAAAAAAGAAATGGACCTGGAGAGGTAGCATTATGAGTCTTTATAGGAAGAAGGTAAAGGGAAGAGACTTAAAAATTTGACATAGCAAAGTGACACATGAACAGGAATTTTAGGAAAATGTTACTGATCAGGGTCACTTTGGATCAAAGAGTTAATCACTCTGAGCCTCGGTTTTTAACATGGATAACACTACCTAACTTGCCATGCAAATTAAATGACACAATAATATACAAAATGCTTAGTGCCTGAAACCTGGTAACTAATTACTCAGCAGTAACCACAACAAAATATCCATCAGCTCAAATGTGATAAAACTTTTGACCTTCCCTTCCTATACAAGTCTAAATGTTTTATGAAATGTTTCCTGCAAATGCAGGTACTAACTAGTTAACTCAGTATCTCAGCTAGTGGGAGTTTGAGAAGTTCATTTGTTCAATCAATTAATCAACATACATTTTCTGAGCATCTTTTCTGGGCCTACCACTGGGGATGCAATGAAGAAAGTACTGACCGGGTGGTGATTTGTTTGGAAGAAATACTTGTTCAAGTCAAATATTTAGCAAATTACTGTGGTTTCGTGTGCTTTGGGGTTTGTGGCAGAGACTACAAGTTGCCACCAAGTACCTATTACCTCCTTTCTCTTTATAGAAAGAACTCTTATTTTTAGTGCTGACAATGTTCTGTTTAATGATCCAGGTATTGTTTACATAGATGGACTTAGTTTGAGAACATTCATCAGGGTGTATACTTATATATAATCATCAATGAAAGTTCACATTTAAAAACCTTCAATTTGTGTCTGGGCATATTTTTGCCTGGCTAATATTGTTTCTAGGACTCCCTTGCAGCTAAGGGTTTAATTCAGCTGAGTTCTGGCCAATGGTGTATAAGGACAGATGCTAAGTGGTACTGCCAGTAAGTCTTTTAAAAGGGACAAGGCATGGTCTTTCCGATTCTCTCCTCCATCCTGACATAGAAACACATGATGTGTAGGATGTCTCGGAATATGAGAACAAGAGTCACAACCTAAGGATATTTGAGAGCTTAGCTGGAAGCTCTGTTCCTGCCTGACAACTTTGCACAAACCAGTCTTTCCCTCTAGAGTTAGCTTACATGGGGGGGGGGGGGGGGGGCGGGATTATCTTGTTGAAAACACTGTTCTGTTGTGTTGGATTTTTCTGTTAATTCAGCTGAGGTTAATTTTAACTAATACAGTGTTCAAGGTAGAATTCTGTTCAGTCCTTGTTTTCACACCAGGAACACCCAAATGATATAACAAATAAGAAGTTATCTTAAAAAAGCAATAGAAATAACAAAACACTCTGAATCTTAAAGGTCTGGCTTCACTTTTTACTGCTGAACTACAACTCTACATTCTCGTGTGCGATATGGGGATTTAAAGTCTACTATGTTTTCTCTGTGAGAGCTCTCTCCTGGCAACAGCCCAGCCTAAATCTGGTTAACTTAAACAAAAAGGGAATTTATGGGAATGTTGTCAAAGACCTCTCACAGTAAACTGATAGGCTAGTGTCCAGGCTTAGAAATAAGGCAAAAAAAAAAAAAAAAAAATCAGAATAAAAACTCAGAATGGGATCAAGGCAATGAGAACATTCTACCATCTCCTCATAGTGCTACACCTGGAATGAAGGATTTCAGCCGTTTCTCACTTGGTGCAACATGCCAAGTTGTGGGACAAAGTCTGATTGACTAAGTGTAGATCACAAGCCCTTTGGCTTCTTTGAAGCAGTGAAAAAAAAAAAAGTCTGGAGGAAAGAGAATCCACCAACCTCCAGGGGACTCTAGTTCTCTATTAGGAGGGCAGTGGACACTGATTTATAGTCCCACTGAGAATGTACAAAACAGGGGCTAGTTAGGTCCCTCAAATTAATGGATGCTGGACAGTCATAAATCAACAAATGTCCACTCTTTCTACCTCACAAGGTTGTTGAGACTGGAATAAATTAGAGACAAATGCTCTGAAAACTGAAACCCACTACACAAACACTCATTGCTATCTTGTTAAAATTATTGTTGTTGTTATTAATATCAGAATTTATGAAAAAAAATAACAACTTTAAATAAGCACGGTCATTCGAAATTTTGAAGATTTCCTTCCTTTACTGAAGAAATTATTTCATTAGTATTGGGCACTAAATGAGTAGAATGTCTCAAATTAATAAGAGGGAATGGGTGTAGACAATATTGACATTAACTAATAAGTAAAAATCAAGTCTCCTTTTTACACTGGTTTGAAAGGTCACATCTCATGTTAGATGGGTTTCAAAGAAGAGCATGGATAATGGGGAAATGCAAATTTCTAGCCAGAAGTCATCACCTAGAATGGGATTCTTAGTAGTGGTCTGGGTGCATGAATGGCTTTAGAGGCTTATGAAACCCTGAAATTGCATATAAACCTTTGGTTTGTTGCATATCCAAGGATATATTTCTCGGGGATATGGGAATACCTCTTATCACTTGTTAAAAAGCACATGACCCCCAAACACTAGGAATCATTATTCTTAATGCTATGTGTTAGCCCAGTGTATGGAATCAGAAATATCTGGGTTCAAATTCTGGGTACCCCACTGTGTCAATCAACATAGGAACTCATAAACCATTCCCTATTCTTTGGAAACTCGGGGGCACACACAAGAGATAAGAGTAGGTATATTAATTAAAACATCTTGGGCTACAAATAACAGAAAAATCAAACAGAGGTTAGCTTAGAGGATATGGAAATAATTCGTGAAGCTCATGGGAACAGAAATCCAGGATAAAGCAGGTGACAGAGATGGCAAAATACAATGGCTTCAGCTGCATTCCTCCATGGTTCTCTTGGTTTGGCCTCCCCCGTGTGCAAACTTCTTCAGGCTACCATTTGCTGTGGCTACAGAATGGCCACACATGTTCCAAACTGAGTGGACACAAGTAATACCCATACAAGTGGGTATCATTCCTAGTCTACCTTCCTCCTCCCCTCCGAGGACTCTGCACAACTGGGTGTCCAATAAATATCTCCTAGTAGGTATCTACTTCACATACCTGCTCCTACGTATCTCCTTATCTAGGAGATATTTATTGGATATCTAGGAGATATCATGCTGGATAAATGCATGAAATACTTAAATAATAATATATGATAGCATGATTAAATGAGCACTTTAGGCACAATAAGTAATAGATCAAAGAAAGAAATTACAAATTGAAAAAGCTACTAAAATTCAAAAAGTTTCTGTAGAATACCATGCTTCAAATAGATAGAGGGGGACAGAAATAGCCTTCCAGACACACAGTTGGCACTTTGTTTAAAGCAAGTAAATTCATAAATGAAAAAAAGATACTAGATTTCAGGGGAACTTTCCATCCATTCCGAGTGGTTTCATATTTTTAGTTGCAACACCATGAAGTTATTAGGACACTGGAAGTTTCCATAGAACCTTGTATCCTACAGAATCTCAAGTTACTTCACGCAATAATGATCAAAAGCACCTAAAATAGTAGGATTAATACATATGATGAGGATACTGAGCCTCATATTTTTTTACACAATAAAAAGGCATTATATTTTTGATTCTCCACTATTTTTGTAGCTCGTTTACACATTCTTTAAGAACTTTCCATATGTAGGGACCTGCACTAGGTACTTTCAGATTTTTTTTTTTTTTTTACCTTTCACAGTAAGGTTAGTATTATGACCTTGACTTGTACAATGTACAGAAATGGGAAATGCAGTGAGAGTAAGTGCCCTGGCTAAAAGAGCCAGCTATGAAGTGTCAGTGCAGGAATTATAGTATAGGTCTACGTGAGTTCATTTTAAGTGTTTACATTCTGCTTAAAAGCCCAGCTACTTTTAAATATACTAAACATAACAATTTAAGGTGGGGCAAATGATACAGTAATTAAAAAGTACTTCCGTCTAATTATGCAGGTAGGTATGTCCACTTGCTATTTTTTTTTTCTTTTTATTTATTTGACAGAGAGAGAGAGAGAGAGAGAGAGATCACAGGTGGCAGGTGGAGTTGGGGGTGCAGAGGGAGAGGGAGAAGCAGACTCCCAGCTGAGCAGGGAGCCCGATGCAGGGCTCCATCCCAGGACCTTGGGATCATGACCTGAGCCGAAGGCAGACGAGACGTTTAACCAACTGAGCCACCCAGGCACCCCTCACCTGCTAGTCTTAAGATCTTTCTTGTAGTCAGATTCTGGATAATATACAAATGCAAAAGGAATATAATTACTTTCTTGGAGACTACTGAAACTTCAGACCTTCCCTTCTTAATTGAAACAGCGTGGTATACCAGGAAGCACATTATGGTGCCAGGAGGAACTCAAGCCCAATCTTGGATTTTGAACAAATTACATAATTTCAGCCAGTGTTTTCATATCTGTAAAACAGAGGTTTTAATCACTGCTGTTGAGGATTGTTGCGGAATAAAGCAAGGGGTGTTTTAGGGACACGTAGATGCCTAAGAATTATCTTCCCTGCCTTTATTCAACTTAGACCTATCTTTCCAATATTAGAGAAGGCAAGATGAAAGCTGACCTTGTCAGGATTAGGACTATTAGTTCATCTTATTGAAGATCCAGGTTACTAATTTAGATATTGCTTCAATGGGATATTCTGGAAATGACAGAATTAACGATATTGTAGAGCTGGTTCATTTTATAAAACACCTAAACCAAGTCTTGTCTTTTGGCCTGTGTTTTGGGCTTCCAACTTTTTAACTGTACAGGCAAGAGTCATTTTTGGTTCAAATGAGTGAAAACCCAATTCAAACTCACTTAAAAGATAGAGGAAATTTTATTTTATTCACATAATCGAAAAGTCCAGAAATAAGGTAGATTCAGGATTGTTTTGATTGATAGGTTTAACAGGGTCAGCAAAGACCTGTGTGTATGTGTATCTATGCGTGTGTGCATGCATATGCATATCCATTACTCTTCTCTCACTTATGTGGGCTTAGCTTCACCCAAAGGCAGGTCAACCCCATGATCAAGTACCTGGAGATGTTCCGAGGTTCATATTCATGTCTTCCAGAAAAAGAAATTTCTCTTTCAGTAGCTGAATGAGAATAATAAGCAAGATTCTTTCCCAGAGGCCCTTACAAATCCTCTTCTTTCATCTAACTGGTTTTAATCAAGTCACATATGCTCAAGTGGGATCCAAATCCTGTGCATGATAATCCCCAGAGCTTTGGTCTATATTGCCTACACCAATCACTCTGCAAAGTAGAGAGAATTACTCTGAATGGCTTAGACCAATCAGAACTTGCCCGTGGAGCTTGGATGGCTTTAACTTCTCCAATGGTAAATGGACAAATTGAGAGATGTATATATCTAAGTATCATTAAGAAAGGGGAACAGGAAAATGCTGAATAGACAGCAATATTTCACTTCAGTAGTCAGACAGTTCCTAGAGTAGATATACGGATAATAGTAGATCTCGATACGGACATGGCTGTGCATATAGACACGCACATACATAAAATATTCTATCTAATTACAAAATGTATGCAAGGTTAAGGTTGGTAACTACAAAAAAAAAAAAACAACAACAATGAAATGACCTATAATCCTACCATTTAGATGTAAGTACTCTTATTACTTTGGTGTATATACTATACAGGTATTTTTCACATACAATCTTAGTGTGTATAGCATGTAACTGTTTTTTTTTTTTTTTTTTTTTTATTTGAGAGAGAGAATGAGAGATAGAGAGCACGAGAAGGAAGAGGGTCAGAGGGAGAAGCAGACTCCCCGCTGAGCAGGGAGCCCGATGCGGGACTCGATCCCGGGACTCCAGGATCATGACCTGAGCCGAAGGCAGTCGCTTAACCAACTGAGCCACCCAGGCGCCCGCATGTAACTGTTTTTTAATTGAAATCACACCATACATTTTGTCTCCATCCTGCTTTTTTTTCACTTACCATCCCGCTTTTTTCACTTATCAAAATACCATGAGCATTTTCCTATGCCTGGAATGTAGATCCTTGGTTATTCTTATTTTTATTGCTACTCTAAAGCTAAGGTTCAAGAGCTAGGCAATAGTGCATACTATGGATACTATTATACTTTATTTAAGCACTGCCTTATTATATTTTTAATCATTGCCTAGTTTTCTTTTTTTTTTAATTTTTTTATTGTTATGTTAATCACCATATATTACATAATTTGTTTTGGTGTACTGTTCCATGATTCGTTGTTTGTGCATAACACCCAGTGCTCCACGCAGTACGTGCCCTCCTCAATACCCATCACCAGGCTAACCCATCCCCCTACCCCCTCCCCTCTAGAACCCTCAGTTTGTTTTTCAGAGTCCATCATCTCTCATGGTTCGCCTCCCCCTCTGCCCATCCTATTTAACATAAACTCCAATGAATGAATGCTCTAAGCCCAAGGCCAGAGAGAGGGGAGTGAAGTCAGCAGAGACATCAAGTGGGTGGAGGGACTTCATAACCAGGCTGATGGGCGGTGGAGATGAGAGAGTCCAAAGGGCAAAAACGTTTCTCTCCTGACAAAGGTGGGGGGTGTCACAGGTTGAATTATGCCCCCACCAAATTCTGTATGTTAAAGTCCTGATCCCTCTGCACCTCAAAATGGACCTTATTTGGTAATAACGTCATTGCAGGTGTAATTAACTAAGATGAAGTCATACTAGAGTAGGGCAGCCTCTAATCCAGTAGCACTAGTGTCCTTATAAGAAGGGAAGTCTGAACACAGATATGTAGCAGGGAGAGAAACACCACGGAAGCCTGGAGCGATGCTGTCACAAGCCACGGAACCACTGGGAGCTGGGAGACAGACCTGCAACTGACCCTTGCCTGGCACCTCCTGAGGGAGCAGAGGCCTGTGGACACCTGATCTTATTGTGAGACAATAGAATCCTTTCATTTTGGCCACTCTGTTTATGGTAATTTGTTATGGCAGCTGCAGAAAACTAATACAGGTACATGACTAGTTAAAAAAAAAAAAAAAAATGCAGCTATGCCAGGTGATGATTTGGGAGGAAGGTGAACAGACCAGAGAAGCCAATCCAAACTCCCTGCAAGCTGTGATCTGATGTGGGTTGAAATACACAACTCAAACGAGAGGTAAATGAATATTTATTTTTACCTTCTTCTGGAATCAGTGTCTCGTGAAGAGTAAAATTTGCTTATCGACTTGAGCACTCCTCCTTTCTACTACTAAGTGTTGATGTCTAGCAGTTGCTATAACTTCATGCCTAAATATCCTGGGTTCTGGCATTCTGTGCTTCTGTCTTCAGAGACCAAGCAATTCAAGCTAAAGTTCCAAAATGGTCACCTCTGAGAGAGAAACCAATCAAGGTTAGGAAAAAAATGAGCCAGGAGTTATAGAAAGGATATTATTTTCTTTGATTTTTTTCCCTCTTATCATCAACTCCCCCATAGGTAGTCCCATCTCACAGTCTACAGAGTGCTTTCACATCCACAGATTCATCTATTTCTCCCAACAACACAGAGTAGCAAAAGGGAGGCTGCTCCCATTACACACATGGGGGAACTGAGGCCCATGGAGATTACAGTTTCCAAAGGGAACTGACACAGTAAGGTGAAATAGGTCTAGTACCCTTCTCCCTACACCAGAACCCTTTTCCATGAGAGAAATGTTCCAGCACACAAAGATAAAAGTTAACTCTGCCCATTCTCTTTAAGAGAGGGCCATTTGATTCATGCTTATATGCTCCAAGGACCTCAGCCAGACTTGGGGTGTGGTCTGGATTTAAGATCTTGATTTCTGCCATGGCCTTTTGGCTTCTTGACCCTCCTATTAACTTACCAAGCTTGAGTCATAATTCTGGATGGTCCTGCAGGGAATCTTTGACTCAGGAGAGGCTCATAAAAGCTCTTCTGGGAAATCAGACACTAATGCCAGAGTTTCACACAATTGAGGTATCTTTACAGAATCCTAGATCAATACCACTAGAACGTTCCTTCTCCATTGCCTCCTGACCAAAGGCCCTGGAATAAAAAGATAGGATTTTGGGGGGTTTTTTTGTTTTTTTTCATTGAGGTTCAGTAGTTCTCACATCTCTACTTGTCTTTGCCAAACAGGGTCAGGAAATCAGCCCAGAATGTGGGGTTATGGTATATTTTCTTAGACTCATAAAATGTTAGTACTGGAAGTGATCTAAGAGATACTCTGGTTTAACACTGTTTCGCTATGAACACTGAGACCCTCAGACAAGAACCAGTTTGGCCAGTGCCATAAGAGGAGTTAATAGCAGGGCTGATATTAACATCTAGGGCTCTTAAGTCAATGTTCTTTCCAATACGTTAGCTGTATCCGTGGACCCAATTCTTTCCAATACATGATTAGTGACCTTCTATTTCCATGTCATGAATCAAAGCAGTAACCAATGTGAGGTGTGATTTGTCAAGCATGGTGAAAGCTTCACACTGACCCCAGTTCCCACTCCCTGTTGTTTGCAGTGGTACCTACTTCTTCAACATTAATTATTACATTATTGGTTTTTTTATTCGACAAACTTTTATTTATAAACTATAGCTCTCTGAGCTCCTTATTGTCAATGACTGGTCTTGCTCATCCTCTGAAAATATAAAGATCAGAGTACAGTAGGGGAAGGAGATATCTGCATAATTAAGGAAACACAGTTTGGTAGAAATAATTATGTAAAAAATGAGATTTGGAGGTTAAAAAAGGGGTGACTCACTATTCTAGGAAGGAAAATACAGGGATAGGGAGAAGGTTCCCAATGGAGGTGCCATTGTGATGTTGAGCCTGAAAGACTGGGAAGGAGTTTGCAAGATGTAGAAGCCAAAAGGGTATTCCAAACAGAGGAAACAGCAAAATCAAAGTATAACAGTGGGGAAGTCACCTGGAACAGGGTTCGTAAGGTCCACAGAGGGGAGTAGGAGAGGCACTTGGCTAAAAAGTTGGGATGGAGCCAGGTAGGCAGGGGCCTCGAAGGCCATGATAATAAAGCCAAAGGAGTGTGGGCTTTGCACAGACGATGTTAGGGAGCCCATTTAAATAGGATTTTGACAGGTTGTTATCTGTGTTTTGAAGAGATCATTGTGACACTACTAAAGAAGATGGCTCACAGGTCAAGAGTAGAGGCAGGAAGACCATTTCAAACATTTCAATACTCTTGACAATAGATGATGGAAATCTCAGCTGGCAAAGTGGGCTTGGAGGGAAATTTGAGTTTAAGGACTAAATGGTCCACTGCATATGGTTATAAGAGGGGAACAACCCTGCAAGTGCCTGGAGATTCTAATCAGGAGACTGCCACCTAGTCATGAGACTGTACCCTCCAAGAGAAATTTCTTAACTCTTTAGGTTCAGTGGGTTTTTAAGAATCTGACAGCAACTCTGAAGCCTCCACCCAGAAAAAGGCACAAATAGAGGCAATTTTTCATGCAATTTCAAATGTTTTACGAGCTCCCTGAAGCCTATAAATGAGTGGGACTCCAGATTATGAGCCCTTGTTTTATAAGAGGAATTTAAATGCAAAAGCACCTGTGAGGTCTGGACCGTGAATTACTAATGTCCTAGAATTAATCTGTCAACTTCTGATACTGCTGGTTGGATATCTGTACTCCAATGTAGCAAATGGGGTAAGGGTGAAAACCCTCGCCACGTGGTGGCCACGGGGTGGGTAGTGTGGTCACAGAGCAGAAATAAATCAAGAAGCAGGGGCAATCAGAAAGATGATTCTCAGCACCCTCTACCTTTTTCTCAATCAGCAAAGAATCACAGATCTGAATGAATCAACTATACCCCATATTTTCACCATCCTTCCACCTCTGAGACTTTATTTAACACTCACAGTAATCCTGTGATGTTAGCAGGGAAGACTAGTAGATCCGTGTCACAAGATGTGAAGTGATCAAAGCTCAGAGAGATGGCGTGGCTTTCTTTCCCAAGGTCACATACACTAAAGTGGCAGAGAGGAGACCAACTTTATTCCCTCCCTCTTCAGGGCTGTTTCCTTTAAAGACAAGTTGGCCTGAGACATCAAGAACAAAGATCTGCTTCTGCTCTGGATTCGAATCCAGGTTTTTCCATCTCACACTGATGATGCCATTCAGAGTGTTGGTATCTCGGACTCTGTGTTCAGGAGGCAGTGGGGAGGCCATGGGTTGGAGCTATTAAGTACATTGTCTTCAGCTTTAGACAGACTTGGGGTCAAATGCCAAACTCTGCCAATTACATCTCCATGACAATGACCAATCTCTGTAACCTCATTGCCTTCAGATTCCTCATCTTTAAAATAGAGACAGTAATATACATCTCCAAATCTGCCAGGCTCCAGTGAGACATGAGAAGTGAAAATGCCCTCTTTAAGAGCCGGCTCCTCTTCTGAAAGCTTTGGCAGGCACAGTAATTTCTCTGATATCATAAATTCTCACTGCAGGCTCCTGACACCAATCCCTTTCCCTCATATCACTCACTGGGGTGACCAGCCGGCCACGATGGTCCACTGACTAACCTACCTGGAACATACAACTCCCTTGTCTCTATCACCAGAACAGTATGTTCCAAGAACTTCTGACACCTTAATACTTGAAGGGTGAGTCTTTACAGACTCAATGAAGATCTATTTTTAAATATACATGCTCAGAAATAGAGAACAATAAGATTGCGAATGTGGAACATTCCTGATGAAGAGAGTTGTTATAGAGTCTGTGGCATGAAACATTCCAGCCGTTTACTGTCTTTATAACAGCTTAAACCTATTCACATATTTAGATTGTTCTACTTGCAACATATGAAGGCCAACCACCTCTAAGAAATTAAAACTTATGATGCATCGTGTATTGTTTCAAGAAACAACCTAGCCAATGAGAATGCTGAGAGCTATTTTGTTTCATTTAAGTAGTGAGTGACAATAATATGAGTAAATCTTGCCACAATAAAGGGGAGTGTTTTTCCCACAACATTCGCTGCAGGAAAAAAAAAAAATGGGAAAATCCAAAACCCATAGTATTTGATGTATGATGCCCACCACTTGTTAACTATGTGACTTTCGGTGAACCAGTTAACCTCTCTGAGCTTCTGATTCCTTATTTCTCAAAATGCAGGCTCATCGCCCTTACAACCTCCTTAAGAAGACTATAAACACCCATATTCAGGTTATTATCCCCTTTCTGAGCTTCCTTTTTTCCAGCCCACTGCTTCTAATCACAGTGCTCAGGACTCAGTGTGCCAAGGACATAACACCACCATGTACGGCTGCCTTCCACTCTGAATTCTGCTGTTCATTGTCTACATTAAACAGTGGGATACGCATAAGATTCCGTTCCTCAGACTGGACATATGGGGACAAAACGTGAGCTTTGTAATCAGCTGGGGCCTGACTGGAATCCTGAGTTGACCAGCTGTGCTTTTTGTGGCCTTGCCTCCCTCAACTGTAAAGTAATATGAATAATAATATCCCTCCCTCAGGACTGATTTTTTATTTTTTTTTAATACCTGCAGCCCGATGCAGGGCTTGAACTCACCGCCCTGAGATCAGGACCTGAGCTGAGATCAAGAGTCGGACACTTAACCGACTGAGCCACCCCAGCACCCCGCTCAGGGTTGATTTTTTTAGAGCTTTGTGGAAATATAATTTACACACCATACATTAAATTCACTTTAAGTATAAAACTAAGTGAATTTTAGCCTATCTACAGAGTTCTATAGCCATCTCTAGGAACTAATTTTAAAACATTTTTGGTACCCCCACAAGAAACACAATGGCCTTTAGGTCATTCCCCGTCCCCCTTCTCTCAGCCCTAGGAAACCACTAATCTATGTTTGGTCTTTATAGACTTGTCTATTCTTGCTATTTCATGTAAATGGAATCATACAATATGGGGTCTTTTGTGACTGGCTTCTCTCACTTAGCATGATGTTTTCAAGGTTCATCCATGTTGTTGTATACACCACAATTTCATTCTTCCTTATTGCTGAATAATACTCTGTGGTATGAAGATACTATATTTTATCCATTCATCCATCAGATGATGGACATTTAGAGAATTGACAACTTTTTATTATTATGAATAGTGGTGCTAAGAACCTATGTATGTGTGGACACATGTTTTCATTTCTCTTGGGTATTTATCTAAAATTAGAATTTCTAGGAATTAGGAGTTATATGATAAATCCATGTTTTTAACATTATGAGGAAGTGCCAAGCTGTTTCCCACAGAAGTTGCACTATTTACATTTCCCCCACCAAGGTATGGTGAAATTTCTGCACATTCTAACCAACATTTGTTATCATCCTTTCTGTCCTGGTTGGGCATGAAGTGGTATCTCACTTCAGTTTCATTTGCATTTCCCTAATGACTAGTAATGTTGAATATCTTTTCATGAACTTATTGTCCACTTGCATGTCTTTCCTTGAGAAATGTTCATATACTTTGACAATTTTTTGAGGTTTTTTAAATCACTGAGTTTTAAGAGTTCTTTGTATATTCTGATTGCAAGTCCCTCATCAGATACACAATTTACAAATCTTTTATTCCATTATGTTTGCAGACTGCCTTTTCTTTTCTGACTGTGTAATTTGTAGTGCAAAGTTTTACATTTAGATGATGTCCAATGCTCAATTTTCTCTTTTTGCTTGATTTTTGGTGTTGTAACTAAAAAAAAAAAAAAATTACATGACCAAAATTCACAAGGACTTACTCTTATGTTTTCTTCTACAACTTTTATAGTTTGAGCTCTTACATTTAGATCTATAATCCATTTTGAGTTCATTTTTGTGCATGGTATGAGGAAGGTATCCAACTCCACTTCTGTCAGTGTGGATATCCAGATGTCCCAACACCATTTGTTGAACACCATTCTTTCCCCATTACATTGCCTTGGCATTCTCGTCAAAAACCAGTTAACCACAAATGTAATATTATTTTTGGAGGCTCAATTCTCTTCCATTCATTTATGTGTCTTTGCTTATGTCAGAACCACACCATCGTAATCTTGCAATCGAGTTTTGTAGTCAGTTTCGAAATTGGGAAACATCTTCTACTTTGTTCTTTTTCAGGACTGTTTTGCCTATTCAGGGTTCCTTGCATTGTCATATGAATTTTAGAATCAGTGTATCATTTTCTGCAAAAGAAAGCCAACTAGAATTTGGACAGATATTTCTTTGAATCTGTAGTTAAATTTTGGAAGTACTGCCATATTAGGAATATTATATTCTCTGGTTTAGAGGAAACATGTCTCAACATAATAAGGCCATATATGAAAAATCCACAGCAAACATCATACTCAATGGGGAAAAACTAAGAGCTTTTCCCCTAAGGTCAGGAACATGACAGGGATGCCCGCTCTCACCACTGTTGTTCAACATAGTACTAGAAGTCCTAGCTTCAGCAGTCAACAAAAAGAAATAAAAGGCATTCAAACTGGCAAGGAAGAAGTAAAACTTTCACTATCTGCAGATAACAAGATACTACATATAGAAAACCCTGAAGGCTCCACCAAAAAACCTGCTAGAGCTGATAAACAAATTCAGTAAAGTCAAAGGATACAAAATCAATGTGCAGAAATCTGTTGCATTTCTATACACCAATAATGAAGCAGCAGAAGGAGAAATTAAGAAAACAATCCCACTTATAATTGCACCAAAATAATAAGATACCTAGGAATAAACCTAACCGAAGAGATGAAAAGACCTGTATGCTAAAAACTATGAACACTGATGAAAGAAATTAAAGATGACACAAAGAAATGGAAAGACATTCCATGCTAAATGGATTGGAAGAACAAATACTGTTAAAATGTCTATACTACCCCAAGCAACCTACACACTTAATGCAACCCCTATCAAAATACCAACAGCATTTTTCACAGAACTAGAACAAACTATCCTAAAATTTATATGGAATCACAAAGACCCCAAATAGCCAAAACAATTTTGAAAAAGAAAAGCAAAGCTGAAGCTCTCACAATTCCAGACTTCAAGCTGTATTACAAAGCTGCAGTAATCAAAACAGTTTGGTACTGGCACAAAAACAGACAAATAGATCAATAGAACAAAACAGAAAACCCAGAAATAAACCTATAATTATGTGGTCAGTTATCTTTGACAAAGCAAGACAGAATATCTAATGGGAAAAATACAGTCTCTTCAACAAATGGTGTTGGGAAAACTAGTCAGCTACATGCAAAAGAATGAAACTGGACTACTTGCTCACACCATTCAAAGAAATAAATTCAAAATGGATTAAAGACCTAAATGTGAGACCTGAAAGCACAAAAATCCTAGAAGAGAGCACAGGCAGGAATGTCACTGACATCGGCCATAGCAACATTTTTCTAGATATGTCTCCTGAGGCAAGGGAAACATAAGCTAAACTATTGGGAATACGTCAAAATAAAAAACTGCTTCACAGTGAAGGAAATAATAAAGTTAAAAGGCAACCTATGGAATGGGAGAAGATATATGCAAATGACATATCCGATAAAGGTCAGTATCCAAAGTATATAAAGAACTTATACAACTCAACACCAAAAAACCCCCAAATAATACAATTAAAGACAAATATCATATTATTTCACTCATATGAGGAATTTAAGAAACAAAACAAATGCACAGGGGCGCCTGGGTGGCTCAGTCGTTAAGCGCCTGCCTTCGGCTCAGGTCATGATCCCAGGGTCCTGGGATCGAGCCCCGCATCGGGCTCCCTGCTTGGCGGGAAGACTGCTTCTCCCTCTCCCACTCCCCCTGCTTGTGTTCCTGCTCTCACTATCTCTCTCTCTGTCAAATAAATAAATAAAATCTTAAAACAAAACAAAACAAATGCACATACGGGGGAAGAAAGAGAGAGAGGCAAACCAAGAAACAGACTTAACTACAGAGAACAAACTGAGGGTTACTGGAAGTGGGCACGTGGATGGGTGAAACAGGTAATGGGGATTAAGGAGGGTACTTGCTATGATGAGCACTGAGTGTTGTGTGTAAGTGATGAATCACTGAATTTTACACCTGAAATTAATATTACACTGTATGTTAACTAACTGGAACTTAAATAAAAATTCAGAGAGCAGAAAAAAAATGGGCAGAAAACATAAACAGATGTTTCTCCAAAGAAGACATACAGATGCCAACAGACACATGAATAGATGTTCAACATCACTCATCATCAGGGAAATACAAATAAAAATTACAATGAGATATCACCTTACACCCGTCAGAATGGCTAAAATAAAAAAACACAAACAAGTGTGGGCAAGAATGTGGGGAAATAGGAGTCTTCATGCACTGTTGGTGGGAATGCAAACTGGTACAGTCACTGTGGAAAACTGTATGGAGGTTCCTCAAAAAGTTAAAAATAGGACTACCCTACAACCCAGAACTCACATTACTGGGTATTTACCCAAGGAATACAAAAACACTAATTCGAAAGGATACATGCCCCCGTTTATAGCAGCATTATTTACCATAGCCAATTTATGGAAGCAGCGCAAGTGTCCATTGATAGAAGAATGGAGAAAGAAGATGTGATATATATATATGCAATGGGATATTACTCAGCCATAAAAAGAATGAAATCTTGCCATTTGCAACAATGTGGATATAGCTAGACAGTACAATGCTAAGTGAAATAAGTCAGAGAAAGACAAATACCATATGATTTTACTCATAAATGGAATTTAAGAAACAAAACAAGTAAAGGAAAAAAAGACAGACAGACCAATTTCTCTTAACTATAGGGAACAAACTGATGGTCCCCAGAGGTGATGTGACTGGGGGATGGGGGAAATAGGTGAAGGAGTGTACTTGTTTTGATGAACCCTGGTGATGTACGGAAGTGCTGAATCACTATATTGTACACCTGAAACTAACATAACACTGATTATAAACTATACTGGAATTTAAATTAAATTAAAAGTTTATATTTTGTTCAAAAAATAAAGAATATTACATTCTCCAATGCATAAACATAGGTGTGTCTCTCCATGTTTTTAAAAAATATTTGTTTTAGAGAGAGGGTGGGGAGAGGGAGAGAGAGAATCTCAAGCAGATTCCCCACTGAGCACAGAGCCTGACATGGGGCTTGATTTCACGACCCTGAGATCATGACCTGAGCTGAAATCAAGAGTCAGATGCTTAACCGACTGATCCACCCAGGCACCCATCTCCATTTATTTAGATCCGTAAGGTAGAGGACTAAGATTGATTTTGTTCCCTACGAATATCCAATTGTTTCAGCACTACTGAAAGGTTTTCCATTTCCCACTGAATCGCACTAGCACCTTTGTCCTAAGTATACTGTGTATGAATCTATGTCAGCAGTTTCACAGTCCCACAATTACTGCAGCTTACAGTAAATCCTGAAATCAGGTAGTGTACATTGTCCCACTTGATTTCCCTTCTCCAAAGTTTTCTTGGCTCTTCTGAGTCCTTTAGAGATCTATGTACGTTTTAGAATCACCTTGTCAATTTCTACAAAAATGTGTGAGATTTTGACTGTAATGCACTGAATCTAGATCAATTTTGAGATAACTAATTGGTCACATATGCTGCAGACCCTTGGTCTCACCTCTCTTTTATTGGGAGACTTCCGCTCACAAGAGAAAACATGTTTTACACCGCCCTTTTGTGCCATAAGTTTATCAGGAGAGTTCCCACAGATGGGACAGTCTTTAGACTGTCTGCCTGTGTCTATGACAGAGTAATTGTATTTCAGGGGTGAAATACCAAAGTTACTTGCTCATGCATCTAAGCCAATAGATCTATCAATAATAAAGCTGACAGTTTGCTCTCTACATTTTAACTCTTGTGTCTACCTCTCAACTGACTTCAAAGTCAAATGAAAAATAGCCATTAATTAATGCTATCTTCAGTCAGACACATCTTGCAGAGCCAATAAAACAAGCTGAACTTCAACTCCTTTTAATAAAGTTTGTAAATGATTATAAGGACTAATAGAACGGAAGCAGTACTAAAATTTTTTATTTGACATTTTGATCATATTCATAAGAATATTTCTCATGAGAAAGATTACAGAAAGCTGAGGAACTAACAGTTATTGAGCCATAAACCTCTCATGTAATCTTCATTGCAGATTTTTGAGATATTATTATTCCCATTAAACAGAGGGGAAACATCATTTGAGAGATTAAGTAACCAGAGGCCTGAATTTACACAGTTAATAAAAGCACTCAGAAAAGCTATTATCAAATTTTCATATAAAGTGCTTACAATCTTCAAAGGGTTTCACATACAGTATTTTATATAACTCTGAGAATAACTGTGTCAAGAAGTCAGGCAGTTATCCCCAATTTACAGACGGCAGAACTGAGGCTCAAAGAGCTTACATGACTTGTTTATGGTCACTGACCGCCCCCCACAGAAAGAAGGTAATGGGTCTTGTTACTCATGGTAAGGCAATCTACTACTCTACCAGGCTTCTAATTTACAACAGAGGGCTATTCCTAGGCACTGTTACAACTTTTGACATAAGGTCCCTGAGCACCTACCTTATTTTTAAGCCTAGAGAGAACAGAAATGAGTGTTTCCCCCATAGCTCAAAAGAAAGAATAACCCCAGTATTGATCTACTGCAAACAAAGTAATGGATGTTGTAGGACTGGATAGGTGGAAGTCTGTATCAATTCATCTGGCTGTGTTGGTGCTTGTAACTAGTAGAAAATACTCTGTTTGAGTAAGCATTTCATTTCAATCACCCTAATGCAACTGGCTGTATTTTCCTTTCTCTCTAACTCATTGTCTGTATGATATTTTTTTCCTTACCACTTATATGATTCCATGTAAGTAGAATCAAATGTGATTCTAGTTATAAATCAAACTAATGTCAACTTATGATTAAAAAAACGAAGAGACTGATCTAGTCTGACGGATTCTCTTGTCAACTAATCCTTACTTAACTAGTCTGAGCTTTTTACATTGGCCCCAGTCACTCACAAAAAGCAAAAACAAACTATTATTCCAGGCAAACTGTAACAAGAGCATAAATGAAGATACTGTCAGTAGTAGTGATGTGCCACAGTACCTAAATCACACCAAGTGTTCAGTGAGTAATTGTGAAATAACTAAATGTCCATATTCAGTAAACATTCATGTAATCAAATTAGTAAGACATTGTGGGAGGTGGGGTGAGGAAAAAGAATGAATCAAAGATGACTTCCATGTTTCTACTTTGGAAATCACTGAGATAGGAAATTCGGGAATATGGAAAGATTCTAAGAAGGAGATGATGAATTTACTTTTAAAGTAATCAATTTAAAAAGTGTATGGGGGCGCCTGGATGGCTCGTCGGTTAAGCGTCTGATTCTTGGTTTCTGCTCAGGTCATGATCTCAGGGTCTTGGGATTGAGCCCCATGTCAGGCTCCATGCTCGGTGGGGAGTCTGCTTGAAGAGTCTCTCCTCCTGCCCCTCCCCCAACTCACATGTACACTCTCTCCTCTTTCTCTCTCTCATTCTCTCTCTCAATAAATAGATCTTTTTTAAAAAAAGTGTATGGAGGGGCGCCTGGGTGGCTCAGATGGTTAAGCGTCTGCCTTCGGCTCAGGTCATGATCCCAGGGTCCTGGGATCGAGTCCCGCATCGGGCCTCCTGCTCCTTGGGAGCCTGCTTCTCTCTCTCTCTCTCTCCCTCTCTCTCTCATGAATAAAGAAAATCTTTAAAAAAAAAAAAAAAAAAAAAAAAAAAAAAAAAAAAAGTGTATGGAACCTCCATATGTAGATGTGGCAGATAATTCAAAGGTGAATTTCACAAAAAAGATCACTGGGCAGAATATTTATGTTCCAGTATTTTCTGTTTACATATAGAAGGTAAAAGCCAATGGAGTGAATGAGAGTAATTTTTTATTCATAGAATCTCTATTGAGGCAGTGGGCTACATGCTGGAATAAGAGAACCTGAAGTCAAAATTCATAAGGAAAATCAACATTTAATGGATAGAAACAGAAGAAGGTAAGGGTGTTTTAAGAAGAAATTTAAGTTTTTTTAAGATTTATTTATTTTAGAGACAGAGAGCTGGGGGAGGGGCAGAGGGAGAGAGAAGGAGAGAGAGAAACAGACTCCCTGCTGAGTGTGGAGCTCATCCATCTGTAACTTTTAGTACTTTCCACCCAAATCAACTGTCACATGCCTTTTGCTGCTATCATTTTCACTGTGTCTGTGCCTAGGACTGAGCATTTATAGGAAAATCCCAAGGTCATACTTCATTTTAGTCTCTACGCACCATCCTGCACAGACCCCCCCGTGCTGAAAATATTTTATATATAAATTAATCAGAAGCAAGGTGCAGCAGAAAGAAAGTGACCATTGGACTCAGACAGATCTCAGTGCAAGTCCCAACCTCCCCACTTATTTGGGTAGCTATGGTCAAATCAATCCCTAAGAACTAAGGTTTCATCATTCACAAAGTGCTGATCAGCGGTGTAAAGGAAAAGTACAAGATGTAACTGGACCACAGACAAGGAGTTCTTAACATAGCTCGAAAACTTCAGGGAAGGCATTCCAGATGAAATGTCACGTAAGCAAATTCAAGAAGGATGAGTAGAGGTTATCAAGCAAAAATGGGAAGGAACAGTGTTCTCAGTACCTTTGAAAGATTAAAAGAACCTGTGGTTGCAAGGAGAGTAGCAACTGATGAGTCTGCAGAGATTGACAGGATTCAGGTCATGAACTTGACGGCAGAAGAATCCTAGACCTCTTTGCAAGGGCGATTTGAAGTCATGGAGTGTTTTAAGCAGGGACGGTAAAATAATTAGATTTGCATTTTGGAAATATCACTCTACGCCTGGTAAATGCAGAGGGCTGCAAACTTTTTTGTCAAATGTTAGACAGTAAATAATTTGCATTTTGTGATCCATACAGTTTCTGTCACAACTGTTCAATTCTGCTGTTGTAAAGAAAAGGCAGGTATAGACACTATGTAGTCGATGGGCATGGCTGTGCTTAAATAAAATTTTATTTACGAAAATAGACAACAGACAGTATTTCACCCACTGGCTATAGCTCACTGATCCCTGGTAGAGACGCACAGAAAGAAGTCAAGCATAGAGACTGGACAATATTTGGGAAGACAATTAGTCAATTGCTTAATTCACTCATTTAGCACATCTCTAAAGAATGCCTTCTATGTACTGGGAACTCTTCTAGATACTCAGGATATAGTGATAATAAGAAAGACACAGTTCCTCTTCTGGTGGAGGTTATAATGCAGCAAATAAGAACAATTAAGTGAAAATAGCCTTATAATAAGCTTTGTAGGGCACCTGGGTGGCTCAGTCAGTTTAGCGTCTCACTCTTGGTTTTGGCTCAGGTCATGATCTCAGGGTCATGAGATCGAGCCCTACGTCAGGCTCCAAGAGCAGCATGGAGTCTGCTTAAGATTCTCTCTCTCCCTCTCTCTTTACCCCTCCCCACCCCACTCTCATGCTCTCTCTTTAAAAAGTAATAATAATAAACTTTGTAAGCTGAAAATCATGAAATGCATATAAATCATCATAATTTTAACGATTTAATATTTGATAGGATTATTTTTCTAAAAGGCCATTTTTTAAAAAACATGATGTCAAGCATATATTGACTGAATGACTGAACAGAAAGACTTAAAACAATTACAGACAGTTCCAGGCAAATGAATCTAGTATAGAATTTAGGAGACATGCCAAGAACTCTGTAGTGATTTTCTGTATGTGACCGCCTCTGACACTCACAGTATCTTTTCAAGGTGTCCCTTATTGGTTCCATTTTACAGATGTGAAAATGTGGCCTACTGAAGTCTGACCACGGACTAGGTCCCAGGGAGCTGGCATTTAGGCTGCAGAGATGCTTCTCTCCCCCTCCCCCCACATCGCTAGCTTGGGAATACACAAGAAAAGCGACCGGAAGCTGTAAGCATGAGCTACTAAGCAAAGGCTTGAGATGAGCCCTTCGGGTCCCACAGAGAACTCAGGCCCGGCCTGGGAACTGAAACCAGGAATCCCAATTGCCACTTCCTGCTTCTAATCACTTTCCCAAGAGAGCTGTCCCAGCTGTTCTGAGCAGAAGGAAGGCTGAGAGAGTCTTTTAAATCCTAAGCCCTTGTTATAAATTTAGACTTCAGGGAAGGAAAAGAAGAAGAAAAAAGAAATTGTTGGCCTAAGAAAGTAATGTTTCCCATTCGTCAGATCAAGGGCAGCGGACAGAGGAAGGGAAAGTAAATTCGGTCACTTTGAGTGCTGGCCCCAAGGCCATGAAGCCTCAGCACACCCTGAACGCTCGCCCACCCCACTCTGAGGGAATGTGGTCATGCCCAGAAATACGTGGCTATACAAGGAAGGCTTCTGTTTCTTCCTAATGAGTTGATTATATCCTGTCAGAAGAATCGTAAGGCCATCAAATGTCAAGTCAATTTTCTCAAACATATTATTTTCATAGCAGCTGGGTCTGACTAACTGTTGAAACAGAGCATCCTGTTGTTACATTTCACTGAGAATGTTAAAGTGGAACTCAATTAAAAAAGGAAGAGAAAAATCTGACAGGACACATGATCCTGATTCATGCAAGTTTACAATTCAGTATTTAGAGGCCAATTTTATTAAGATCATTTGGTCACTTAGTTCACAATGAGCTAATAATGAAAGGGGAAATAAATGAGGAACGTGGTATTTGCCCACAAAAGCCACTTTCTCAGATGGCAGGTGAGACGTCTCTTCAGTTACTGGCTCTACCCGTGAAGGGTAGACAGGTGAGCCAGGAGATCCAAAGTGCTGAGTTCGAATCCTTACACTTCCCACACATGATCCTGAATCTGGCTTATTACATTCTCAAAAGACAGGAAACTCTCAGGATGAGACAAATGAACTTCAGCGTCAGACAACCAGAGCCTTAGCTTACGTATGTGCCAAATGGTCCTAAGTGAATTTAGGAATCGGCATAGCAGTTAACTACGTAAGAGTTTTTGAAGGAATTTAATGATGTAAGATACATGACACGTTGGTACAGAAGCGCTCATTAAACGGTAGTGATGAAAATGATGGTGACAATGATACTAGTGAGGAAAGTGGAGAAAGATGAGGGAATTTTGGGTTTTTTTTTTTTTTTATTTTTTTTAAATATTTTATTTATTTATTTGACAAAGAGAGAGCAAGAGAGGGGACACAAGCAGGGGGAATGGGAGAGGGAGAAGCAGGCTTCCTGCGGAGCAGGGAGCCCGATGCGGGGCTCGATCCCAGGACCCTGGGACCATGACCTGAGCCGAAGGCAGACGCTTAACGACTGAGCCACCCAAGCACCCCAAGAGGAGGGAATTTTGTAAAAGATGTGTCCAGGGCCAACCAGACAGAGGGAGCAAGGAAGCCGTGAAATGCAGAGCTGGAGTTGAAAGGCAGCCTCCAACTTACAGCGATTCATGTTTGCGCAGGACATGTTCCATGCACACAGGGTCAAGTGTGATACGAGGAAGGTATGTCTCCCTTCAAAAACTAGATCATGTTTCCCTTCACCCAAAACCCAATTTTCATCACCAAATTTTATTATAGATATTCTATTTTGGTTCTTTCTTTCTTTTTCTTTTTTTCTTTCTTTTTTTCTCTTCCTTTCTTTCTTTTGTACAATCTGTCGATGTGGTGGGCAGAATTCTAAAATGGCCCCCAAGATTCCTGCACACACACACCCCCACAGCGTACTCATACCTCCCTCCCATTTATTCAGCCAAACACGAACATACTGCTGTAAAGGGATTTTGCAGATGTAAATAAGGTCCTACATCAACTGACCTGAAGATTAAGAGAGTATGAGGGTAGGCCTGACCTAAACACACAAGCCCTTTAAAAGCAGAGAGTTTTCTCCAGCTTGTGGTGGAAGAGAAAGTCAGAGATTCAAAGCACACCAATGATTTGACACACCACCGCTGGTTTGAAGATGAAAGGGGCTACATAGCAAAGAAAGCAAAAGGCCACTAGAAGCTGAGAGTCAGCAGAGAAACCTAAGTCCCACAATCACAAGGAGCTGAATTCTGCCAACAGCAGGACTAAGATTAGTAGAGGATTGTTTTCCCCCTACAGCCTGGAGAAGAAAATATTTTTTCATATTGTTAAATAGTTAATAAGAATACCTGTTACTTATATTGTAAAATTAAAATGCGGACATAAAAGATGAGTATCAAGTCTACCTTAGAAAATAAGTGATCCCATTAGAGAAGTACTCATTTGGGCTCTCTCAAGTCTTGTAAAAATAAAAGCAACATGGTTCCATGGCTTTAGTAAAATAGTGACCAAGAAGGAACACCTTCCATTAGAAACATTCTACCTAGGTTTCATTTTATGTATTCATTTAATGAACAAATATTAATGCTTAAAGTAATTAGTAAACAATGACATGTAGAGGCAGAATATCATGTGAAATGAGATCTTGGATACCAGGATGGCACAGGCCTGGGTTTACATTCTAGTTCAAATATCTGCTAGGTGCACAACCTTCGACAAATTGTATATTCATTCCAAAGACTGGTTTTCTCATGTCTAAAACAGGAGAATAATAGAACTCATCTCATAAAACTGACGTCAGCATTCAATGAAATAATGCATGTAAAGAACTTTGTATGACATTATATCAGTTTTATTATCATTACTGTATTCACTCCTTATATGAAGGGCTTCTGACATCTGTAACTAACCTCTAGAGCTGTGCTCACTTCTGTGGCACATATACCAACCCCTAAGCTAAGAGTCTATAATTCTATAATACCTGGAGATTAAACATTTGTGGTATGTGCAAACAGAAAATAATAAAAAACAATATATATATATTTTTTAATTGGTTACTATGTGCCAGGTGTATATTCCAAGTGATTCTCTTCCATTTATCTATACAATACTGGGTGTGAAAATGGGTTGTAAACAGAGCTAATCAATCTCAAATCACAATGAACCACACTAATGTGATGAACATCCAAATGAACTACCTTATGTATCAATGTATGTATGTAGGTAGGCAGGTATGTTAAGTGATTTATATGTATTTTTTTTTCAAGTGTTAAACTTATCAACCATTACATTGTTGAATCCCCAACACTTGACCTTGGGCTTCTATGATGCCTAGCATGAGTGGTTAAATCAACAAACTAAGAAACTTATTTGAAGAACAACCCAAAGCATTTAATAGAGCTCTAAACCGACATATCTAATTCTATGTTTTTTTGGTTTTTTGGGTTTTTTTAGAGAGAAAGAAGGAGGGCAGGGAGGGGCAGAGGGACAGCGTGAGAGAGGATCTTAAACAGGCTCCACACCCAGTGCGGAGCCTGACAGGGCACTTGATCTCATGACCCTGAGATCATGACCTGAGCCGGAATCAAGTGTTGGACTCTTACCCGACTGAGCCACCCAGGCACCTCAAATTCTATGTATGCCTTGAAAATTACATAAAACAGTGACATCAAAATAGTCTTTTAAGCCTTAACCAGGGACCATTCCACCATAGCTAACATTCATTGAGTGCTTTACTTTGGGCAGGCACTTTGACAAGCATTTTACCTGCATTTAATCCTCAATACCACTTTCTGAATTGGGAATTCTTTTTATTGCTTTCATAATAAAACTGAGATTTAAGAAACCTAAATCTACCACACTTGTGGTAAGAGATAAGAGTTGAGCCAGGACTCAAAAATGACTCAAACTAAATCCAAAGCCCCTTCTCGGGACACCTGGGTGGCTCAGTCAGTTAAACGTCTGCCTTCAGCTCAGGTCATGATCCTGCGGTCCTGGGATCAGGCCCTGCATCAGACTCCCTGCTCAGTGGGGAGTCTGCTTCTCCCTCTCCCTCTGTGTGCTCTCTCTCTCAAATAAATAAATAAAATCCTTATTTAAAAACAAGAGCCAAGTAATTTTTCTGCATTCCTCTCCTACCCTTAAATGTGTGTAATTTTTATAAATTATTAATTTAGTATTAACTTTTTGGCTTGAACACACTTTCAGATTCTCTGAGAGATGAATTGGCCAGGCTAGATAAATAAGAGCAAGAAGAAGAAGCAAAGACGGGGGAAACTTGTGGGATCAGAAAAGAAACTTGGGCTGGTCCTGAAGGGCATTTTGGCAGACACCGTCACATGCCTACCCAGTGCCCAGAGCACCTCCCTTCTTTGCCAAAAGAACCTATGATGTGCTCTACTCCTTGATAATTAACCATTAAGAGTGAAAGCCAACTATTATCATCTTCTGCTCTATTTTCCTTGCCACTAGAGTAGCTATGGTTCACATTTTAGCCTGTGAAATATAAGAAGCTTCTGAGGCTTCCAGAAAAAACTTCGTTTTTCAGATAAAAAAGAAAGTCATGCTGCTACTTTCCACCATCTTTTCAAAAAGATTTTATTTATTTATTTGAGAGAGAGAGAGCAGGAGTGGAGGGAGGGGCAGAGGAGGAGGGAGAGGGCCAAGCAGACTCTGCGCCGAGTGCAGAGCCCAACATTGGGCTCAATCTGAAGATCCTGAGATCATGACCCGAGCCAAAACCAAGAGTCAGATGCTTAACCAGCTGAGCCGCCCAAGCACCCCCTGTCCACCATCTTAACTTCAGCATAGAAATGTTGTCTGGAAGTACAGGAATCACTTGAGTCTGTTAGAAAAAAGCCAAGCAAAACATAGGTGAACCTTGACATAACTGGACCACTGAACTAGCACTACCTCCCAAGTTTCTTGTTAGATGAGAAAACCACTATTAATCAAAGTTCTTGTTGCTCAGATCCAAAGACATTTCTACCTGATAAGGTTACACCAGTTATGGCTAAATACAGAAATGGAGGTATTAGTAGTACGAGACTTCATAAGTAAACAAAAGCAAAAGATTCACAACATTTTAGTGTTTAATGAGTTTTGTTTTGTTTTTCCTGCCATATTTAAATGGTTTTTCTAGGTATGGTGCTATGTTCATCGAGAGATGAAAGTTAGCTCCTTAAATGACCCAATAGCAGATAGATACAGCTTTGTAGTTTGAAGACAGAACTATGCCATTAAAAAAAAAAAAAAAAAAAAAAACCACATAGCTAAATATTTCAGAGCACTGAATGATAGCAGAACCAACCAAGGGCTTTGTGGAAAACTGACTCTGGCTCTTCATATGGGTATAATTCACGGCCCCTTGGTATCTCAGCATGTACTAGGCATGCTTCAATGCAACAGACCCAGCTCATAAAGTTTCCATTTCCACCAGGACTTTTCCTAATGTAAAACCGGACACCCCAGCAACACATTAGCTGTCTGCAAGTGTTAAAACTGTGGTTAAAGCTGAGTATTAACAGCATTTCACACTTGTGCTGTCATCTGGATTATATAACAATGTGTGGAGTTTATAAACAGCAACTGCTCATTTTTGTGGTTGGCTTTTTACTGGATGTGCCCAAGAGCCATCTGACTAAAAAGTTGGAAGCAATGAGACTGAGCATAAGGGAGCAGTGACATTCTTTGGCACATGAAAAACCAAGTCCTGCAGGAACTCACATAAGAGAAGGCTTCTAGAAAAGTCTCCATACCCCTGAGCTACAGCCAAAATACCACAAAAATATAAATGTGAGTTTTCTTGTAGATTGACTCTGCCTTCTGAGAGCATCTCACAAATATTCTATGACACCATTTTGCTCCAAGAATACTGTTGTACCGTAATACTAAAATATTGGATAATGGTGTTGTCTAAAGGTAAATCACTTTTAGAAGGTACACATCAAGTAATAAAAGTACCTGTCATAAAAAAAAATCATTGTGGTATGTATTGATTCCCAAGAACAAAGCACTTTACTTCTGCCTCGCAAATGACCTATCATTTCACGGAATGATGGAATATTCTTAGAGATATTTCTGTCATACTAGTGCTGAGAACTGAAGTGAATATAATTGTCTAAGACGATGTCCCAGGGAAAATTGATGGAATTTGAAAAGCAAGAATAATTCACCAGGGAGATGAGAAAAGATGAATAAAGTCACCAAATATTGTACACGGATAACATCTTTAGGGAAGAGCCAGTGGAGGTAGAGTGTTCGATATGGATGAGTGAAGGGTCCTATATTCTACTGAAAACACTGTACTGATATAAATACACAGCTGATTCTTGAACAATGTGGAGTTAGGGACACCCCTTCAATCCACATCACCAAAAACCCATGTATAACTTCTGACTCTCCCCAAACTTTACTAATCGCCTACTGGAAACCTTGCTGATAACATGAACAGTAGATTAACATAATTCTGTTATATATATTATATACTGTATTCTTAAAATAAGCTAGAGAAAAGAAAATGTTATTAAGCCAACCATAAGGAAGATATATTTACAATATGGTACTGTATTTAACAAGAATAATCCACATATAAGTGGACCAGCATGGTTCAAACATGTGTTGTTCAAGGGTCTTCTTGCAAAACAAATAAATATATATTTTGTATATATGTTTTTATATATTTTATATATATATAAATGTACTGACGCATCAGTCAGCAAATATTCACTAACATTTAATGACTACATTAGAATTTGTGAGAAGAAGCCTATAATGGCGTTTCCATCATTGCCCTTGGCCTGTGGATCTTCTGATATAACCATGGAGTCAAGCTGCGAAGTCATAAAGAGACATAAGCACCAGAAGCCAGTCGAAAGAGGTTCTGTTAGAGCATGGGGCAAAAAGCAAATGCCTTGATTTAATTGAAGATGTGAATCAAGCTTTACTGGGTAAGTCTGAATAGCATTTAGTTCTGGGGTCAGAATGAAAAATAAGAGCTGGCTGACCTCGGGGCATTCACAGTATGCTGTGGAGAACATTTTGCTGCTTTCCTCAGATCCTTAGGTTGCAATCTTTTTATATCTATTCTCTGTGTCTCTGTGTCAAGTCTTATACTTAACTCATGGTTTCAAGGTTTCAGCTTCCTCCTGACATTTATCCTGCCCTCTCGTAATTCTGACTCTGTACCCATACCCTAGCTCCCACCCCAATACGTCTCCAACCTGATTCTACTTCACAGCTTCCCCTATACATCACTTTCAAAACTTGAGTCGCTCCCCTATCTTATCTCTTCCACGTGGCCTGCATCAAATTCCGAAGAGAGGACACTTCCTGGACACAGCCCTGTTTTCAGGACAGGACACACCATGGGGTGCTAATATCCTGTAGGTTAGCACTCCCTGGTCTCAAGGACTCTGGCCGGGCCAGATAACCATAACGGATAATGGTTAGTACAAATGTGGTGTTTAAGGAACCAGTGGGATTTCCCAGTAGTTGGAAGTTCAGGAGTTGGCGAACTTTCTGTAAAGGGCCAGATAGTAAATATTTTAGCTTTTACAGACCAAGAAGCAATATTTGGGATACTTATATGACAACTTATATAACTTAAATGACAACTTACATAACTTAGAGTACTATATAACAACCATTTAAAAACATAACAACCATTTTTAGCTTTCAGGGTATAGGCCATAAAAATAAAATAGGACAGATTTGGCCCATAGGCTATCATTTGCCAAACCCCGGTTTACCTTACGTTGTGGTATTGGAACATAGATATTTTACTTCTCGGTATATAAATTAGGAGTTATTCTTTCAGAGGTGATAGGCAGCCTTATTGGGCTCCATCATTCACAGAGTCCATGCTCGCCTTCTGGACGTGGCTTGCACTTGCTATCAAGTGGAATTATGCGACTGGGTTCACCCAGAAGCTGGCCCTGAGACATGGATTAGAGAACAAGCAGTTTATTTAAGAGGTAATACCAGTGAATACTTGTAGGGAAGTGGCAGAGTGATTAAAGAAAGAAGGCAGTTTTTAAAGGATGTGCTAGTAAGGCAGGTATGACTGTAGAGACCCAGAGCTTAGTCCCCCTGGGAACTCTAGCTAGGAGTCCCACAGAATTCATACCTGAGTGTCTCATGCTGGGTGAAGGAGCTGGGGTATTTATGCCCCATCTCCCATCAGCCACTGGTTGGGGGGCTCCCAACATTATTTCTCTAATACGTCTATGCTGCCTGATATTCAGACAACCACGAGCTTCAGCTAAAGAGATTTATAATATTCTAAAGAGGAAGGATGTAAAAAAGATAGGATGAAAAGATTCACATGAATGTGACTGTTTTTCAATAAAACCTCTCATTTTCTACCTATTCGCCCAACCTACATTTGATGCCAAAAAGCACAGACTTGCATAAAACATCGCCATTATCAACGGCCTTCTAAGCAGAGGGAGGGGCTCTGTTACTTAACCTGCTGGGTGATCTTGTTAAGCTTCTTCCCCAAGTTTCTTTCTCTTTTTACATTTTTCATCTTGTTTTCTCTCCTATAAAATGGGTTAATATCGCCCTGAGAAATCACCTAGTTTTTCTGAAGATGAAATGTGATATTAAAAGCCATGTGCCTAAATCTGGCACACAGTAGAGGCCCAAGAAATGTTACTCCACCTTTTTTTCTTCCCACCCACTTATCCTAGAGGACTTCTGTGATTTTCCTATCCCATCTGTGATTAGGAATCCTTTTGTGGACCAGAGGCTAGAAATCCTGCACTGATTGGAATGTGGCAGCCATTCAAAACTCCCCTGTCTGTTCTCACTAAGTTCATCTGACTCAATGGGAATGGAGAATCTCAGACTGCTCCATGGGTCATTCTGGAAAATTCCAAATTGAAACTTTCTTGAGAAAAGAGACATTACCTCAGAACTTCCACATGTAGCCATTATGGCATTTCTGTTTATGTGAATGGATATTTTCACCAGATATTGGAAAAATGCTAAAGCTCAGATCCAGGGCAATAAAGGCAACCCACTCAACCGTCAGCTCATGGGATTACGAAAAATATACTTGAAATTAGACAAATGCTTCACCAGGAATTATGGCTAGAAAAAATTATCATTTCAAAACAAAAAGGAAGATAAAGAAACAACAGATTGCTGTCATTTTTCCTTCTTGCCAGTGTCTTTGAAAGATAGACTAGAAGTCTCCAATGAATACCTTAAACTCCAAATGATCACGGACAGATAAAGGAAGCCTCATGCCTTGGCTGACTGGATGGATGAATGAGTATGCAAGGTTTTTTATTTTTTTCTTCTGTAAATAAATCAATGGAATAGTAACCGAGGAGGGCTTCTTGAAGGGTAGGCAGTTGAAGAAAACAATGAAGGATGAACAATTAGAAGTGAAGTTTGGGGAGAAGATATTTTTGATTAAAAGGAAAGGACAGAGAAAGGCACAGAGAGAACAAAGAAAGTACCATTCATCTCCCATGTGAAGAACCATCTCTTCATTTTCACATTCCAGCTGGAAGAAGAGTTGTTTCTTTTTTTAAATAGAAATCATAAAACTAAAAAAAAGTTCTTAAATCTTGTTTCTAATAACATTTTCTTATTTATTAACATATTATTCATTTCTCTTTAAAGAATATTTACTTTGGATAAAAATGAGCATATGCTCAATTTTAAACTAGCATAATTCCATAACCTAATGCAACAATTTTTACTTTCCCTGTGTCTCCACTGTTCTTGTCCAGATAAACTCACATTTATGTAATTATTACCAGAGTGTAGATGCTATTTGATATTCCTTTTAGACATTATTTTGTAAATGTTTTACCATTATCTTTACAATTATTATAATTATTCATAACATTTCATTCAATGAAGAAACCATAATTTAGTTGGATCACTAGAATGTTTCAATGCTTTTGTTATTGTACATAAATCTGCAAAGAATATCTCTATTAATATGGCCTCTTTACTTCACTTAGTTTCTTTCTTGAGGATAAATTCCCATGAGTGACATTATTGTATCAAAGGATATTACCTTTATTGTGGTTCTTGATACATACTGCTAATTGTAGTCATAAAACAATTACCAGCCACACACCCACCAGCCGTATGTTAGTGTACTAATTTCACTGAGCTCTGACAGTAATGGGTACTACCATTTTTTTAAATTATTGAATAATTTAGCAGGTATACAAATAATCCAAAGAATCTTAACTTGAATGAATTATTCTACTACTACTAATTAAGTCTACACAGGGATTGTGGTGATTATTCATTTAGAAACTACTTGTTGAACATTGTTTTTGTTCTCATTCCATGCATTAAGGACAGGAGGAAAACACAGCCATGAGGGGAGAGGAAACCAGGGTTTTGGATACATAAGGCCTCTGGGCCCTGGTGAGGATTCTGACTTTAATTTCAGTGTTGTGGGCAGCAACTGTAAGGGAATAAACGATTTTATTTGATCCCTCTCCATCAGGCACTTTTAAAAAATCTTAATGAAGACGTTAGAATCAAGGGCTGGCCCCCATCCCTCAAACAGGCTTGTCCCTAACTAACCCCATGCCCACCATTGTGCAGAGACCACAGTACCATCCACCAATCCTTCAGGACAGCACTCTCCAACTCAAAACAAAAAGAAAGGAGGGCACCAAGGGACGCCCTCCCGCTGAAGCAGTGCATCCAACCTCATTTTATCCTAACAAGAATCCCGTAAAGCCAGTCCCATTTTTACAGATGAGAAAACTGAGGCCCAATGTACTCATTTTGGAAAGACCTTCTGTTTATCTTTCTTACTGAGGGAAAGAAGTTTAAAAGCCACGGCATCCTCAAGGAGCTCTGATAGAATTAGAACCATTTTTACCCTGCCTTTGATTTTTAAATCTCCAAGCTATCTTCACTATTTTCACCTTATAGGCACCAGGGCATCCATGCTTCACAAGATTGGCCCATCAGCTGAACTGGTCACCACCTACATCCTTCACCCCTCTCATGTGCATTAGAACTTCCAAACAAGGTTGCCTGGATCCGAGGAGAGTAAATCCACAGAACTAGGAATACGTGAAATTGGAAATCCAAATCTATATTGTCTCCCATGATTTTGAACTAGCTCCCTCTGCTCCCTGGATCTCAATTCCTCAAACATGCCAGGCAAGGACAGGGAGATAAACCAGAGGATCTCCAGGGATCACTCCCGTTTCAATGATCTATATAACAAAACTTTCCCAGTGGACTGCACAACCAGGAAGGAACAAGGCTGAGAGCTATTTCTCCCCAGAAATGTGATTCTATAGTTTCAGTTTCCTGGAACAACTGAAGAGTGTGGTAATAGAATCCATGGAGAGGGACTTTATGTGGCTAATATTCCAAAGCTTTCTAAGTGCAGTAATAAACAGAGCACATCTTGGTGACACAGAAATTACGAGGCAGAGACCATAATAATAACTCATGTCTGCTTCTATTCACCAGAACAGACAAGAGACGCTTCCACTCCCAAGACATCAGAGCAAGAGAAAAAGAAATAATTCCATTAGTTGCCACCACATGTATTTTGCTTTATACTACTTTTTTTTTCCTGCCACCCACTAAAGGGAAACCTGATCATCTGCAGAAGGTGCCTTATGTCTAGGAGTAAGTGGTGGTTAATTAACTGAATCATATGAAGCTAGACATCATGCTTTCCGTGGTGGAAAGCAAAGCTCCTGTTTACTAGGCATCCTTGGTTTACAGTAACATACAATTGATAACTGGGAGACAACTTTGAATATGTCACACTGTCAAAAGACTTCCCAGATTCTGAAAGTGTCAAGAAAACCAGATGCTCACGTTAGCCAGACTTACTTTCTTATCTCCCGCATCTCAGCATTCCTGTCCCTGAAATAATTCTTGGGAGATTTTTATCTAACTTCTGCTGAATATACCAACATGGAACCTGGCTACTCTACTGTTTTGTGATTCTTCCCATTCCATTTTGTGTGACAGTTTCCAGTTATCAGAGTGAGGTATGCCGTCTTGGTCCTGTTGGAGTCAGGCAGGAAGCATTTATCCTTTGACTGCGTGGCTGTTCAAGGTCATGGAATGAGCCTGACACGTCTTCTAAGTCTTCTTTTCCCCATGTTAAGCATGTGCAATTCCTCCCCCATTCCCGGCTGGACAAGTCTCAGATCCTGACCTCATCTCACTTATGCTTCCCGAAGTGGTACCACCTGCCCATCGCACACTCCAAAAAGAAGACACACTACACTTAACACCTCCAAGGTGGCCTGTGTCGGAGAAAAGGACGGCAACTATCTCCTCATGTAATCAGCACACTCCAACTCTATTAACTTCCCCTAAGCCTGCTTTGTCTTTTTTCAGCAACTGTGGCATGCATTTGGCTTGGGTTTAGTCCTGTTGCCAGTTTGTGAGCTTTGCTCTCTCTAAGGCACGACGAGCATGCGTATGCTGAGAATCAGTTGCTGGGTCACTACAATGGAGGACAGAACAGAGCCTCTTGACAAAATCATGAATCAGCCTAGACTGTATTTTGGCCATGACCTTCCTTTTTGCTGTTCTTGCCCTTCTCTGTCTTTTCCACCCCAACACACCTGCTGAGATTCTCCCCAAGGTAGCAAAGGTAATGGCTGGGAGCTTGGCCTGTGGAGCCAGCCTGCCCAAGGGTCACATCCCAGCTGTGACATTTGCCAGCTCTGTAGATTTCTGAATCTCACTTAGTATCTTTGTGTCTCGTGTATAAAATAATAGTGCCTCCCTCACTGTGTTCGTATGAGGATTTAATGATTTAATGTATGTAAACCACTTAGGACAGTGCTTGGCAAATATTGAGTGTTGCCTGGACTACAGCCCTAGCATGGAATTAGGGACAATCAGGCCTGGGGGATAAGACACTAAGGGTACAATCATTACCCAGGCTCTAGGAACCTATGCCACCTTAGGCTTGTCATGTTCTCTTTCAGACCTTCAATTTCTCCATCTATAAAATGGGGGAAATCAGAGATGATGCCTACGGTCTATCTCTTTCATTTATCAAATGATGATTGTTTGCAAGTCTTCGATGGTCTGGCCCCTGGCATGGGTGGAAAAGCATTCCCAGCCTTGTTGGTAGGTGACAAAAGCTGAGATCTGACTCTCTTGTAGGGGTTGCTTTTATCATCCAGATAAAATGTAAAGGCAAATGTTGTATAATTATGGAAGGCAAATTTGGGAAGACTTCTAAGGACAGTGGCATCTTTTCCAAGCCTCCTTACATCATATCACATAGGCAGACTTCTCACTCCGCAAGCTGCTGTCATTGGGAACATGGGGAAGTATTGCTAAGAACAGCCTGGCAGTCAGGGATAAAAGACTGTGTCATTCTGAGGATTGAAATAGAGAAAAGACTCAACTTTTCATGGAAATACTTGGCTTTGCATGGGCTTCTGAAAACCCACACAGTAAACACAGTGGAAAAGGCAATGCACCCATGGCAGAAGGCCAGAGGTCTGGGGCTGCCTCAGTTACAAAACCAACATGGCACTTAATTAACCTTGGCCATATGTCTGAACCAACCAGAGATGCAGCCTCTTACTTGGCCCAATGGGATAATAATGCCATGAATGTGAAGACATCATGAAAGCAGGCAAGGACGTTGACTCAGTGGCCCTGAGGTTCCTGATCCTCCAAGGCTGGAAGACCTATCCTACAACCTCCTCCATCATTTAGTTCCTGAAGATAGATAAAAAGATGTAGCCACTCTAAAAGATGAAAATGGATTTCTTTTCTCTCCCTGCTCTATGCCATTCAATGGCTCCCTTGACATCTGTAGCTCTTTGTGGTACTACTCACTATCACTCAGTATGTGGCTAGTAATACCTTTTATGATCTGACCATCTCATCTCCTCAGCCTCCTCTCTCGAACACCTGCTTTGAAGTCTAGGATCTAGTTGACTGATCTTCTAATTTCTTGAACATTCTTCAACATTGTCTCTCCCTTTATATTATCTCTTCTGTTTAGCTCATTCCTAATTATCCTCATCAAGTCCCAGCTTTTTACCTGCTTAACCCTTCCCTGCCAAATCAGCTAAGCTATGTGCTCCCAAAGCCCCTGTACTCCTCCACCATGGTCCTCACCACCGTCGATTGGAACTACTTGTTTAATCTGTTTTCCTCCACCCTGGACTATGTGAATCTTTGTGCAGAGACCAGATACGTCTCTTTGATTTTCAGGATCCTCAGTGCTTGTCAGAAAGACTCACGTATATTGTCACTCAATAAATACAAATGACTTGCCTGTTAAAGGTAGACGGCACCTTTTCTTGGTGTTCTATAAAGCCCTTCCCTTCACCAAAACCTAACTCCCTTTCTTTTTTGCTTCTTGATATATCCTAATTCTCCTTGTTTCCGGGACTCCTCCCTGGCTTGAAGAACCATTCCATTTCAACTCTCCTTGTAATAGTTAACTTCAATATCACTTCCTCCAGGAAGGTTCTCTGACTTAGTTCTCAGGCAGTGAGGCATTTCCTCCACCCTGCAACTGGTTTACATGTCTACCGAAAAGAATTAACTATATAAATTACTTGTTTACATGCCTACCTCCACCACTAACTTCTAAGGCCTGCGAGTGCAGAAATCTGTTCATCTTTGTTTCCCTTCACTCAGGAGTGTCTGAAAGATGAAAATGTCAAGTGTCTGCAGGATGAGAGACCCACTAATTCTGGAAAGGGCTCAGACTACTGACCCTCATTCCTTCTTTCATTCAACAAATATTTCTTGAGTTTGCTCATTCTAGGTGATAGAGTCTCCGTGGAAAACAAAAGCCACTCTGTGATCACTTTGAGATAGGGAGCTTATACTCACCACTAATGATATTTTCACTTACTGGTCCTCCTAAACTTGCTATTATCTTCCTTCTAAAAGACCTCATGAGAAGTAGACTTATTTAATTTTGCCACAGAGTGAATGAAATCCCACAAAGTATACGTGTTCCATAGTAAAACCTTAGCTGAAATTTGTGACCACCATGCTGTTATTAGACTACCTTTTAGTGTCATTTTCTCAATTGCAATATGCCAACTGGCAAAGTACGGCATTGACTGAAATAAACTCTCTGGTCATCAAAAGTCCATCAGTGATTATTTGGAGGACTAAAATGGGAATGTGGGAAACCCCCAGAGCCACAGGTCTTTCTGCTTCTCATGGGAAGACTCTGTTAATGGCACTGTTCCTGTCCTCCCAAGCTTAGGCTGCTCATGCAGACTCACTGCAAACTCTTTCTGCTTTAATGTCCAATGATTAATTACAACTACGATCATGAGAGAGTCAGAAAATAATATAACACTGATTTGGAAAAGCCATTACCCTCTTTCTAGGAATCAAAGCAACACTATGAGGGATCAGGTTACACAGAAATGGATTTCGGATTAGTCACAAAACTGGCTTGACTTGGCCAAACTCAGATTACAGGTTAAATTTCTGAAAAGAAAGAGAATAAGATTTTTGGACCCATTGCTTAGAATCTCTTAACCAAGACAGCTTGTCATTAAATCAGTTCATGGAACGTCAGAGTATGTCACGGATCACTTTGCTTTAGACACAGGACAACATAATTGAGTCACTGAAACTAAACAGCATCATCGTGTTTAAAATCCCGGCTCAGCCACTTACCAACTGTGGAGCTTTGGTAACTTTACTTGATTTCCCTGGGCCTCAGGTTCTCTAAAACATGGATGGTAATAACAGCCACCAGGCAGGGCTATTGGGAAGATTAAATTATGTTCTGGATGCATTGGTGCCTGGCACAACAGTGTCAGTTAACATTAGTTCCCTGGCATTCTCTAAATTTGAGTCCTTCTCATTTATAGAAGGCCAATAGGAGATAATCCAGGTTGAAAATCAAGTCTAGGCATCTTGAAACACTGTGTTATGTAATGTTTACTAAGGAAATATACTAGTTCCATCCCTCCCTCAAACCAGTCCCCTGTAACTCACAGACTGCTTCTCTGAACCTCAACTCTTCATCTGTAAAAGGCAGGCGTAAGAAGTCTCTCGATGATTACTGTGACGCTCTCATGAAGTAGCCCTTGTAAAGGACTTCACTTAAGGCCATGGCAAGTACTAAATAATACTGGCTGTTAGGCTGATGGACAGCATTAGCATTTATGTTTCTGATTCATACCAATTATGCCTTCCTTCTCAAGTATAAATATGAGTGTCACTGGCAATGTGAAGCACTGGATGCCGATGATTTTTCATCCTCTCAGTGCCAAAAATCAAAATCAAAATACATCAGAATCATATGAATCCATGACCATTTAAATGGTTGTATAGGGGTGGTCAGTTGGTTAAACGTCCGACTCTTGATTTCGGCTCAGGTCATGATCTCAGGGTCGTGAGACTGAGCCCCGTGTTGGGCTCCACATTCGGTGAGAAGCCTGCTTAAGGTTCTCTCTCTCCCTCTCCCTATGCCCCTCCCTCCATCCAATAAATAAATAAATAAATAAATAAATCATAGCCTGGGCAGGTGCTCGAGACCCTGGTTCTCAGACTTCCAGGGCTGGGAGTAAAGAGCAGAGGAAACAAGGTTCCTAACTTCCAAGAGCTCACATTGTAAAAGGAAATAAAACAGATTAAGACATAATCTCTTCCCCTTTTTCATCACTTAGGAAAAAAAATTAGATCCTCACTGAAAATGACGGGAAATCATTTCAATCATGGGAAAGGACTGATTTCTCTGTAGCCATGGTAATGGGTAACCAACTGAACTGCTTTTAAACCTGTTGAATTGATCAACAACTCCCCTCCATGGACCTACTTTGTCAGGCCAATCAATTAGTGACAGCCCCTGGCTTTGGAAAGCCAGCTTATCAGGAACTGACTCCCTCTAAGAAACACACGTCTGAGTGTCAGTCAACAGCAGTCTCCCCCAAATAACCTCCCATATGCAGATGTCAGGATACATGGACCTCTAAAAGTCCACCAGCCCCTCGACAACACACTTCCCCAGCACCCTGTAAGATGCACTGCCCGCTCTATTGGGTCCAGCAAGCCTTAGCAGCATACTTCTCCCTAATTGAGAGCCATAAATTCAGTGCTGCCTTCTAATCTGAGATGGTGTGAGACAGTGAATGATGATCTCTTGATCCTTTGACACTACTATACACTTTATATAAAATTTATTCCAGACAGATTAGTATTAAAACGCATGTGAGTGTATGTGTTTCAATGACCATAAAAGCATTAGAACAAATCATGTGTTTCCAACATGGGGCTGATCTCATAACCCTGAGATCATGACCTGAGCTGAAATCAAGAGTCAGAGGTTCAACCAACTGAGCCACCCAGGTGCCCCAAATGTGTTTTTAAATATAGTTTTTTACCATAACAAAAGTCTTTTTTAAAAGAAAAAATTTTTGAATGGCACCAAAGGCTGAAACTAAAGCAGGATATGCTAGTGGTAGAACTTAAACTTCAGTAGGGTAAAATGACACACCACCACCAGTACCAACACCAACAGAAAACAACATTACCAACAGCCACACCAAAACTAACAGCACCAGCAGCATCAACTCCCACCATGATCACTATTATAAACAGAACTAAAAAGCAAATGACAGAAAGAAGGGAAAATATTTCTAATATATATGATAAGGATTAATGCTCTCCATATATGGAGAGCCCTTAAAAATCAGTAAGGAAAGAAGCTGAGGTAGATTTAGCAAGGTCAAAGGATACAAAAGGAACCATAAAAGAAAGAAATGCAAAGAGCAAGAAAAAAGGAAAGAACAAAGTATAACAGATTAAAAAGAAACTTCTATGTTAACAGTAGTCAGAGAAATGCATATTTTAAAAGATGAGCAATGCCCTTTTTTTTATCAAAACTGTTGAGAACATATATTTTCATATGCATCTGGTGGAAAGTAAATTGGTCTAATCTTCCTGAGAGGCTATTTGGAAATGTAAATTAAATGCTGTAAGAATATATGATTTATATCCTCTAATTCTACTTCTAGGAATTTATCCCAAGCAAATAATCAGAAAATAGCTAAAGTGTTTTAAAAAATGTTTAGTACAATATTGTTTGTAATAATGAAAAATGGAAACAATTCTAATATACATCAATGAAGGGTTGCCTTAATAAAGTATTACATGTCCATGGAGGCAAAACATAGACCACTCTGGAATGCCTAAAAAACTATGTAAATGTTCATTTATTGATATGGCAAAACGTACCCAATATGCTATTAAGTGAAAAAGATTAGGTTGCAATATTCTAGGTACAATATAATCTCATTTTTGTAACATACAATTCACATACATGTATATTCGTTCTCTCATTCAACAACCAAAAAATGTGTATCATCTGTTTTGTGGAAGGCAATGCTCTAACCATTGAAGAAAAGCTAATGAACTATGCAGATGTGGTCCCTAAGCTCATGGAGCCCTGAAATACCCTGAAATACCCTGAAACAACCTGCATCTTCAATTTCCATGTCCTCTCTTCTCTCTCCTGCTCATATCTCCGCTCCCCTCCTCTCCTTTCCGTTCCTTGCCTTTTATCATATCATCCTCCTCCTCGTATTAGCCATGAAAATCCTCGCCCTTGAACTGGTTCCCAATAGAATGCATTGCCCTGAGATTATAACAAGCCATTGGTCTTAATAATGGATCACAAGCCAGTGGTGACTGGTCGCACCTCACCCTTACTGGCCTCAGTGGCTGTGTTCGTGCTGAGCTTTGAACAGAAAAGCTCACAACAGGCCAGCATAAGCCAGGGAAGAAAGTGTACTTAATTTCATGTCAAAACGTATCATCTTTCTGAAAGTCAAGTTCCTTAAATGCCTGGAAGGGTAAGATAACATCACTTAATTTTTATTAGATTTCTCCACTAAGGGATTTTTTTTTATTCCTCCCTTGCTGATACAGCTTTTGTATACACACATGTATTAGCTCTGTCCCGAAACTCTCGAGAGATCAAAAACCTCCTGAAGTCAGTGGGCTAGCCTGCACAAAGCCCACTGACTTCGGGAGGTTTTTGATCTCTCGAGAGTTTCGGGACATATTTTTGCATACATATTTGAAGGGGATGCTGAATCGATGTTAGCCCCAAGCAGGGGGTAGGACCCAGACTCCTAAGCCAAATGCAAAAGCACAACAGAGCAAACTGAGATGCTGACTTGGAATGGTGGCAGGTGGGGCGGGGGGGTGGTTAGCAGGGATGTAATAAAGACATGCGGCAAAATGAGGGTAGACCCAGCACAGGAAAAAGACAGCAGACATGAAGTGCTCAGAGAGCAGGATATATTCTATGCAGTTTCCAGCAAGCTTTGCGAGTTTGCTCTGGGTGAAATAGGTGCTGATGATGTTAACAAGATTCTGTGGCCTCAGATCCAAGTTCATTAGAATCTATTACTTCTGTCTGCTCACCCCTATAAAGCACCAGTTTTCTGGTGAAGTTCAAACTATAATAGATGTGAATAACGGTGCATTGAGCATGGAGGTGCAAATACCTCTTCAAGATAGTGATTTCATTTCCTTCAGATGTATACCCAGAAGCGGGATTGCTGGACGCACTCCTATTGTTCATTGCGGTATTATTCACAGTAGCCAAACACATGGGAACAACCTAAGTATCCACCAATAAATGAATGGATAAAGAAAATGTGGTACACACACACACACACACACACACACACACACGCACACACACTGGAAATTATGCAGCCATGAGAAAGAAGGAACTCCTGCCATTTGCAGCACATGGATGAACCTGGAGGGCATTACGGTAAATGAAATAAGTCAGAGGAGAAAGACAAATACTTCATGATCTCACTTACATGTGGAATCTAAAAAAGCCAAACTCCTAGAAACAGAGAATAAAATGGTGGTTGCCAGGGATGGGCATTGGGGGGGGGGGGGGCGGTGGTGGTGGTAGGAAATAGGGAGATGTTGGCCAGAGGGTACAAACTTAAAGATATAAGATGAATAAGTTCCGGGGATCTAATGCATAGCATGGTGGCTGTAGTTAACAATACTTAATTATACATTTGAAAGTTGCTCAGAAAGTCTTAAATGTTCTCACCACATACACACAAAAATAAAGGTAATTGTGTGAGGTGATTGGTAAGTTAAAACTAACTTTCTTACAGTAATCATTTTGCAATATGTACATATATCAGATCATCACACTGTATATCTTAAACTTACATGATGTTATATTTCAATGATACGTCAACAAAACTGGGAAAAAAGAAAACCCTATACTTAAAAAAAAAAAAAGATGCAATATGTGGAAACCGATTCAGATCCCTGGTTTTATGTCTTTCAAAATTTGGGATGCTGCTATTAGGGGAGCACATGAATGCCACGACCACATGGAAACACCTTGCCTAACACAGTGAGAACATGACTCCCTTCTCAATTCTCCTGGTTGCTAAGAAGAAAGCATCAGCCTGGTGCTTGTGCTATTATTCTTACCTCTCTGTTATTTGCTAAGCAACATCGTTAACAGAGAATGAGTTTCAAGCTCAGAATCTCCTAGCAGGAAAGACTGTCTAGACCTTTTTGACGTTATGTATCTATTCTTTTTTATGTCCTACCTTCACAGAATAATTCTGGTCTTCTCTTCACAGTCCTTTTATAAAGGTAAAGATATTTCTTTAAATAATAACTAATTACTTAGGTGGCCATGAAAATATGGCGAAATTCATGGACATGTTAAAAAAATAGCTAAATGTGACAAAAAGAAAAATTTGAAAAATTTAAAGGAGAACACATCCCTGACCCTCTGCTCCTACCAATTTATGACATCTGTCCCCCTGGAATGGTCTATCTCGGCCTGACCATTGACATGCTTTCGTGCGTTGGTCCACCTCGTCTTCATTCTCAGTCTGCCCAGGGTCTGCGTGGAAGAGTCATGGCTCCCTTCAGGCCAGTGCACAGAAGAGCTGGTCCATGCTCTTCCAGCTGTGCAGGGACTTACAACTAGAGGAGGCTTGTGCCCGATGCCGTGGGGCAAAAGCAGAACCTGATCATCAGCCTAACCCACCGAGTGACCGTGTGGAGAAAAGCCCTCTGGTGAACTATGTAGATCAAGACTTTTGTGGAGCCACTCAGATTTGGGGGTGGTTTGCCTTTGGGGGGTCTCTTTTTTTGGAAAGCAAGTCTGAGACTAAGACTGGCACACAGAATATTTGTTGGGCAATGCTCTCCAAAGACAGCTGTGGGGCAAATGAAAGAATCGAACGTGGGCAGGAGAGAAGGTGGGCCACGGTACGCTCACCCCCAGGGCGCAGCTGACTCCACCGGAAGCTCTGAAGTCGTGGGGGCCTCTTCTAGTTGTCCCCAGTGGGAGATGGGCGTGGGCCTTTCTGCCTCCGAACCAATTAGTCACTGAATGAAAGCTGCCCCCAGGAGGCAGCTGTGATGTTGGTGAGGTGACCTTCAGCCAAGGACAAATCCTGGAGAGAAATGAGCTGGAAAACTAAGCTCTTCAGTCCTGAAAAGGGATCTGGGAAATGCATCTCTGGATCCACGACGGGGCCTAACCCCGTCAATTCTGACTTCTATGCAGAGGTTAAGCAACTTCCCCATGTTACAATGTTGCAAGTGGCAGAACTGGGATTCAAATCCACATCTGCCTGACTCCTAAATTTTAACGTTATATTCAACTGTCTACCTATCTAAACATCATCCTGGGCCTATCTCTTGTTTGGAGGCCAGTTAGTGGGGTCATTGCCATTTATGAGGGATTTTCTTAAGTGCTGTGTTTATATTAAAATCTTGAGGGATGAGTATGTTCTTTATCGTGCGGAAGGCAACCAGAGCTTGGAGCAGATAAGCTATTTGTCCTGGTTGAGTGGTTAGTAAATGAGATGTGGATCCTGGAAGGCTTTACTCTAAGACCTACATTCTATTCCTCAACACTGTGGGTCCAAGCAGAGCCTGGAAAGGCAAAGTAACAAGGCTCAGGTCTCTGGGAATGGGCAGCTTATCCATTCTCCCCTGCGTGACCACTGACATTCGATTAGGAGGGGATACCCCTTTCGGAAGCTTCCTAACTAAGCCTTTTCCAGATCGCCCATTTCTTTAACTTTATGAGTGTAGCTGTTGGAGTGCCTAATCCCCTCCTGACACTCTAGAGAGAGATGAGCTTCCCTTTATTAGTGTGCCTGTTAAAGCACAGAGGTCAAGACACCTGGTTTGCGGTCTACTACTACTCTCTGATGAACGTGGACAACTGGGTTTTCTGGACCTCAAAGACAAGGGAGTTGGACACCATATATAGGTTCTAAATGATATCTTCTTATGCAGATTCAATATGTCCAGCATTTGCAGAGCCTGTACTATGTGCTAAGCACTGGACTGGGTCTTTATACATTGTGCCAAAGATTTTTAAAGCTCCCTTAACCCCTCAGACAATTCTTTCCAATTGACAAGCAATAAGTAGCTTATTCCAAATGACGGCAGAGGACTACGATCCCTAGGAGGAGGGAAACAAAATATCTGAGCCCTATAATTGCTCCCAGTTTTTAGCTGGATGTACTTTCTAGAATGCAGTATACGGAAGAACACACAGTGAGAACACAGCATTCTCACTTAAAAAGACTGATACTGCAGGTCAAAGAGGCCAGGGTAGCAACGGAATTAAAATAGAAACTACTGTCAAAAAGATACCTTGAAAATTCTTATTTTTAATTGGATTATTCATTTTGGGGTGTTGAGTTTTATAAATTCTTTATATATTTTGGATACTAACCCTTCATCAGATTTGTCATTTGCAAATATCTTCTTCCATTATGTGGGCTGCCTTTTAGTTTTGTTTTGTTTTAAAATTTTTATTTGTCAGAGAGAGAGAGAGCATGCATATTCGAGCACAAGCAGGGGAAGAGAAGAGAGAGAGGGAGAAGCAGACTCCCTGCTGAGCAGGGAGCCCGATGTGGGACTCGATCCCGGGACCCTGGGACCATGACCTGAGCCGAAGGCAGACGCTTAACCCACTGAGTCACCCAGGTGTCTCAACCTTTTAATTTTGTTGTTTCCTTCATTGTGCAGAAGATTTTTATCTTGATGAAGTCCCAATAGTTTATTTTTGCTTTTGTTTCCCTTGCCTGAGGAGAAACATGCACCCCTGTGTTTATAGCAGAATTATCAACAATAGCCAAATTATGGAAACAGCCAAAATGTCCATTGACTGATGACTGGATAAAGAATATGTGGTATGTATGTGTGTATACACACACACACCATGGAATATTACTCAGCCATTAAAAAGGACAAAATTTTGACATTTGCAACAACATGGATAGAGCTGGAGGGTATCATGCTGAGTGAAATAAGTCAGAGAAAGACAAATACCACACAATTTCACTTGTACGTGGAATTTAAGAAACAAAACAAATGAGCAAAGGGGGAAGAAAGAGAGACAAACCAAGAAGCAGACTCTTAACTAAAGAGAACACACTGATGGTTACCAGAGGGGATTTGGGCGGGGGGGGGAGGGTCGGCAGGAGAAACAGGTGATGGGGATTAAGGACTGCACTTGTTCTGATGAACACCAGCTGTTGTATGGAAGTTTTGAGTCACTATATTATACACCTGAAATTAATATCACACTGTATATTAACTGGAATTAAAATGAAAACTTAAAAAAAAAACACTCAATGTGTTTGGGAAATAAACAATGCGCTACTAAATCACAGATCGAAGAATAAGTAAAAAGGGAAATTATAAGTTATTTTAAAGTAGATCAAAATTAAAACATAAATTTTTGAAATGCAACTAAAGCAGTACTTTAAGGGAAAACATGAACTTTCAATGGTAGCATTAGAAGAAAGCACTGAAGTCAATCATCTAAACACACACATGAAAGAGCTGGATAAAAAAGAATAAATTAGGAGCGCCTGGGTGGCTCAGTCATTAAGCGTCTGCCTTAGGCTCTGGTCATGATCCCAGGGTCCTGGGATCGAGCCCCGCATCAGGCTCCCCGCTCAGCGGGAAGTCTGCTTCTCCCTCTCCCACTCCCCCTGCTTGTGTTCCCTCTCTCGCTGTCTCTCTCTCTCTCTCTGCCAAATAAATAAATAAAATCTTTTTTCTAAAAAAAAGAGTAAATTAAACCGGAAATAAGTAGAAGAACAAAAAGGGCAATAACAAGTGAGTGACACACCAGTGTGCAATACTATCAGAGACGGAAAGCAGTCAGGCAGCTGCCTGCCCTGGGAGTTTGAGGGGTCGTGGGCAGGAATGGACAGACACTTCAGGCTACAGAACTCTCCTCTGCTCACTGGAGTGCTGTGTGCATGTGTAGACTTTTCAAAACTAACTGAAGTTTACTCTTGGAATGAGTGTTTTATTGTACATAAATTCTTCCCCACTACTTCTGATTTAAAAAATTTTAACAAGTGCATTCAACAGTCGCTGAAGATGCCGTGTGCAACATTAAAGATGGAGAGACAATGATGGTGATTCTGAGGATGCGGCTAATGTAATGCGGTTAAACACCTACTATGCTCCAGACACTGGCCGAAGCCAGTCTGCATTAATATATGACATATTAATCACAAAAAAAACCCTAGTGGTAGGTTTCATCACCCCCCCCCCATTCTTCCAGACAAACAGACTAAGCCCTAAGAGTTTAATCCAGTGGCCCACGGCCGTAAAGATACTAAGGGAAGGAGAAGAGACTGAAAGACGGATCGGCATGCACTGACCACCAAGCAGCAGTGTGGTGGGGACACAGATGTATCATGGCCAGCCATCATTTGTGGAGGGACCCAAACATGATCTTCCCCCTAAACTGTGTGTTTCTGTTTGATTAGCTTGCCAGTTGTCCCTCCTTCTGTTTTGACTTACTGTCTTTCGTCTGCCTCGTTCACAGTGAACTTGCAGTCTGCTCTGCTTTCTTTGTAATGCCTCGCGTGGTTAGTGTTTCATACCACCCCGCCGCCTCCTCCATTCTGACCACTCACCTCTGATGCTAATTTGATGGAGGATTTGGTGTTCTCTGGCTGGCATGAATCTCGCAGAGCATGCATGTGGGGTAGCGCTCTGTACAACGGAGCTTCCTTTTCTTCTCCATGTAGACTCAGTCTTTCCTGTTGTGGCAGGTAGCATGCCACGGGCAACAGGCCAGGCTGCGCGCACAATCTGTTTAAGGGATGGAAACAGAAGCGGAACTCAGAGACACGCTCTCAGCTTTTAAGCATTTTACAACATATGTGCCAGGAAAGTGTCCCACTGGCTGCGCTATCCCAGAGCCTAGGTGTCGAGGGCGAAGCGAGACAATGCGGCAGTGAGGACACGCGCACCCAAGCGTGTCGGGCTGGCAGCAGCTGCCATAATGCTGTCCTGTCCGCAATAAAGGTTCTGTTTAAGTTGACTCATGAGTCATAAGAGACATGGCTATGCTTGCTGGGTTTTATCCTTCTCTTCCTTCAGGAAGAATGGATTCCACACCTGCAAGACCAGTTTTCCCCAAATGCAGTGGTTTAAAAACCTGCACACCCACCTTAAAATTGAAGGCCATAATATGGATGTGAGACCCGGCTCTGCCACTCAGAGGCTGAGAGACTGTGGGTAATTCACTGATCATTTTCTTTGGTGGCAAATGGGGAAAAAAAAAAAATACCAGCACTGCAGGCTGGGAATGAAAATTCAATGAGATAATGCATTCAGAAACCTTTCACGTAAGCTATAAAGAACTGGAACATAATCTACAATTATTGCTCTTGGTAAACATTTCATTTTGCAGACCCTTCCCCTTAATAAATATCCCTGCTTTCCATTCAAGAGAAGATCCCTTGAAGATCACATCATAAAATCATAGAATAGTGTGCTAGAAAGGAACTTAGAATCCAAAACGTGCAATTTTCATATGGGAAACTGAAATCCAAGGAAAGGAAATGTTTTGCTCATAATTTTGAACTTACTCTTACCTGCTCTGAGGTTTTGACATTTGTTTGGATTCTAGAAACTTATGTGATCAATTAATATTATTATTGCCAAGACATGTCTATATATTTCTCAATTCTGTATGTTTCCTATGCCATTGTCTCGAAGGTCCCCCAAGACACACTTCTTTCCAGACAAAACATCTTATACACTGAGAGCATAATATCAATATTTTGTAGATTTTCCTATCATCCAAATTCCAGCACTGGAAACTGAATCATGCAGATTGGAAGTCACTGAAAATAACTGAGTCTTTATATCTGTTCTATATGTCCCTTTGTCGGCTGGGTACCCAGAACTCTGGGATTTCTGGAACATACTGCCTGATATCCATGCCAAGTGGTGTTCGAGGGATGGCTGTTCACGGCCAAGGTCTACATCTTTCATGTGAAGTCGCTGACTGTTTGTGGGGATGGGATAAGGAAAATGGTGGTTCTCAGGAGCTGATTCTCCCCAAGCCACCACCTCCCAGAGCAAAAATCCAAGATCTGGGGAGTTCTAAACCCAAACCTGGCTCTCCAGATTGTTAGGACATTATATCTGTCAAGGTGGGAAGACAGATTTAAAAGTTTATTAACTTGGTTTGTAACATTTAAATATTTAGACACATGGTACGTGGGCCTCTATTTGTGCTCTTGTCCTGGGCTCTGCAAATGTTACGTGCAGGCAGGCTGAAAGCCATACTGGCAGACTGTTTGCTTGAAATGAACAGCGATGTTTTCCAAAGCAGAACCCACCTGAAGCTAGTCTAGGAGCTGGGAACACGTGCTCCATGGCACAAGACTTGTGATAAGTGAATAAAGAAAGAACTCTTGCTTATTATATAGTTATCTCTCTCTCGTTGGCTATAATTATCTATTACCATCTTAGCAATGGTAGTAATATCATTATTTCCCAGCCTTTATAGCACAGAGTACTATTTTAAATTATTGTGTTTATTTGTTTCTTTATTTATTTTTGTGATCTGTCACTCCACCAAAATATAAGTTCTAGGACAGGGTAGGCCTCGTCTGGCTTACCACAATGCCTATAACAGTATTTAATATGGAAAAAGCATTTAATAAAGTCTCTTAAATAATTCATCAGAGAGTTGATTTTAGTATACACTCACAGCTCACAGGCCCCAAAGACTGACAAACATCCAATTGCCTTTACCCATGACTGGGCAGGCTCGAGCTCCAGGCCCAGTACATCAATCATTGCCTACTTCCCCTCCTCAGGCACAGCCCCCAGGAAAAATTTAAAAGCAATTTAAAATAAATAAATAAATAAATAAACAAACAAACAAACAAACTCGAGGTTATTTCTCACATTGGTGTCTTGCGGGCTATCTGCAGGATGTCATCGGTATTTTCAGAAAAAAGGGATGCAATGCTCAAATAAGATTGGATTGTGCTGCATCATGTCATTTAACCCAGTGCAAGGGCTGACTGACAGTTGTTCCAAGACTCGAACACGTTTGAGACCCCCTTGGCTTGGTAACTCCTAGGAAAACCCAATAATAAAAACTACTAGTAAATAGTAAAAAATAAAAACTTCCCCCAAACTCACGTTGAGCTTTCCCAGAGCAGTGCCTTCATCAGGTGTTTGCAGCAATCATTAGCCTCCAATATCTTTTAGGAAATATCTATGTCCAGATTCGTCTCTGGGTCCCTAGCAGAGAGGCTGACACATTCACAGTGAACAAAGGAATAAATAAATGGATGGATGAAGGACTGAGTTAAAGCACTGAAGCTGGGTTTGGGGTCTAGCTCTGTATCTTATTACTGGTATAATCTTAGATAAACTTCTTAGCCACGTTGAGCTATTTTTTTCCAAGACTCTACCTTCTTTGCAAGACATTTATAAAGAACAAATAAAATAACAGCAAACCCGTAGCATTTACTAGGTGACAGGCGTGCTCTAAACACTTTGTATGCATTATCTTATTTAATCCTTACAAAAGTCCTACTAGTGGAGGCACCTGGGTGGCTGAGAAAGTTAAGGGCCGGACTCTTCATTTCAGTTCAGGTCATGGTCTCAGGGTCAGGCTCGGGACATCCAGCGGTGGGACCAGGGATCCCGCTGAGCAAGGAATAGGCTTGATGATTCTTTCGCTCTCCCTCTGCCCCTCCCCCGGCTCACGGATGAGCGCGCACACGCACACTCACGCATGCGCATGCCCTCTCTCCTTCTCTGGCTCTGAAATAAATAACAAAAGTCCTAAAGCCCTAATGGGAAGGTAGTCATGCTATTTCTCATTCCCAGGAAAATAAGACAGCCAGCAGGTAAGTGACTTGCCCAAGCTCACTTGGCTTATAATTGGGAAGGGCTGCATTTGAACCCAGCGGTTTGGCCATAGAGTCCCTGCTCATTACCGTCTCTCCGCATGCATGGTAACATTTTATTAACTATAACGCACTGTTCAAACGAAAGAATTTAGTGTTATTCCCTCTCTCGGAAGACACGTTTCCCCTGCTTTGGGCATCCAGTGCCTGCCCTGATACTCTGCACATCTGTTTGGATTCTGTTCTCTTGAAGTCACTAAGTAGAATGTTGGTTTTCAGGGAAGTAGCAGACATTCCACCACTTTACTAAGCTTGCTTGTCAGCCCTGTTAGACTAAGGCTTTGTTTTCATTTTTACCTCCTTCCAGCCCCAGCCTTGGTAGTATAAATCTCGGCTTCCATGAACAAAAGAATTCAGAGCTTATTACTGATACTGCTGATTACTAGATCTGCATCCTGAACCCAGCCATCCCGCCACTACCACCATAGCCCCAGGAGCGGCGTGTTTAGAGCCTCATTGATTGAAACCAGCCAGATGTTTGGAAATTGAGACGCTTGCCCATGCTGCCGCGAAGGAGCCTCCACGATGTGAATTCCTGATGGCAGGCAAGGGGCGGGTGCATAAAATGAGCAAACAATAAAGAGATGATTATAGGTGTCTCACTTCAGCGCCTGGGCTGGTAGGTGAGCATACCTGAATTGGGTTTTAAGCATTAGTAATGAATTTAATTCTCCCATTTGGGAAAGGGTGGTATCAGCTTTCAGCATAGTGGAGACGGTATTACTTTCAAACGAAAATTTGGGAACTGGAGAAATGGAGGAGTTTGACCCTGAGAACCGGGCCTTTTGTGATTACGACTTTTGAGGGAGTAGCACACTGCGGTGGAAAGAGGCTTGGAATCAGGGCTCAGATCCTAGGTCGGTCACTGGCATCCAATGGGACCTTGAGAAGATTCTATTTTAAGTTCCATTTTCTCCTGGTAAGACAAGAGATTAGGAATCTACCTTAAATGGCTATTGTGAGTATACGCTGTCTTTTCTTATTTCTACGGCTATATTTGAAAGCCAAAAAGGCTATGAAGGGATAAAGGATAAGAAAATACTATACAAGGTGGTATTTAATCAAGTTAGCAGCTACTAATCAGTCATTTGACAAATATCTGGTTGTTTGGCTGAATGTGCCCCTGTGGCATTATGCCTCTCCCTATAATTTCATAGAGATTTTCTGCATATTTTTCAGAACATCTGGGTTCCCAATCCTGCTGCTTCCTTACCATGTCCAAACCAAGCATTCAAGTTAACCCACATTCAAATTCCAACTGTATTATTTGTGAATTTTGTGACTGTGTGACTATAGGCAGTTTTCTTAACCATCCTAAGGCTCAATTATCTCATCTGTAAAGTGGGAATAATAGTTAATATTTATCTCATAGACTTGTAAAGATTAAACGGGGCCATATATATACTAAAGTGTTTGTTTCAGCGGCATGTGGTAAATACTCAAAAGATGGTCACTATTGTAGAATTAGTCTCATTACTATCATTTCAAATATATACATCTGTTTTATGGATAATGTGCCATATTAGTACACCATTGGGTAGTTGGATATGGTGGGATGCAAATTTTGTTTTTGATACTTGGTGCCATGAAGCAACATTGAATTAAAAATATTTGCACTTGTCTAGCCCCTACCTACGATCTGCATGTGCCCCTAACATGCAGGTCTGAAGGCAACAACCCCATTAAGCAGCAGAACATTGTCACCATTGGGTGGCTTGCGCCTCAGAGTTTAAGTGACCCATGGAACATGAACGGCAACTCAGGAGCAGCCTAAGAACTAGAATACTGGGAATCCCTCCTAGGTGAGCAAATAAGTAGAAGGGGCTGATGTGACTTGAAAAAAATTGGACACCAGATCTTATCCTGCCCCCCTTTCTCTGTCTCTTCTTCCCTCATGTCCTCAACACACATCCTGAGCTCCAGTGTTTAAAATACTTAGAGATCTAGGGGCACCTGGGTGGCTCAGTTGGTTAAGCTTCTGACTCAAGATTTCAGCTCAGGTCATGATCTCAGTGTCCTGGAATCGAGCCCCACATCAAGCCCTGTGCTCAGCAGGGAGTCTGCCTGGGATTCTCTCTCTCCCTCTGCCTCTCCCCCCCCCCAATTTGTGTTCTCTCTCTCTCTCTAAAATAAATAAAATCTTAAAAAAAATACTTAGAGATCCTCAACATACTATGCTAAGCCATCCCTCCAAACTGTGCAGATGCAGGGACCCCTGCCCAGATGCCTCTTCATGGGCATCTAGCCCATGGGCACGCTAGCCCACCTAGTCTCTTCCTACTTGTGTCTCTACTGGTGGTTAATCATCCCTCTTCATACATAGTTATCATCTTACATGGATAATGATAGTAAAAAAATTATACATTTTGACTTCTTACTATGAGCCAGATCATTGTTATCCTCATCCCATACATGAGGGAATAGAAGCTTATAGAGGTGAGAAAATCTGCTCAAAATCACAGAGTTGGTCCACAGTCCATTTGTTTGCATAAGCTGATCTCCTGAAAGTCATCTGTGAGTGAGTGTCATCTCCAAGGCTGTGAGTGTCATCTCCAAGGCTTTTGATGATGAGCACAATGGAAGCATGAAAGTCAGTAAAGGCTGAATGCAAAAACCCAGGCTGTTGGTGATGTTTTTCCATCTGTCTGCCTAGACTCCCCAGACTGCTCTACCCCCAGCATCCTCTATTCCGCACACTCAACAAGCAAAGCATTTTCTAAGGGGTAGTTATGTTTACCCTTCACCAGTGCAACCAGGTAAAAAGAAAACGTCCTTCCTAATACACAGCACCCACTGAGACATGGCTGATGTTCAGCCATGTGGGTTTGAAAGAGAAATCTAGGTTATTGTCTAAGCCCTGGCCTTGACCACCAAATTCGGAATGCTTATACTTCATATACATTATCATCTCTGGTCTCCATGCCATTTATCAGAGACAGGTTTTATTCCTGAGGATCAGAGAGATTCACTGACCTGCTGTAGACCACAAGGAATTCAAACCCAGGTCTGTGACTGTAAAGCGCTGATTTTAACCGCCACATTATACTGCCTCTGAGCAACACTAAAGCTCCAAGCACAAATAAACCCTCTTAAGACGTTCTGCAAAAGAATGAATTCCAAGTAATCAGTTATTACATGTCATGGACACTAGACCAATTTGGCAGAAAAATGAGAGGTTAAAATATTTATCAGCCTCAGTCAGCAGATGTGGAAACTGAGGTTCAGAAAGTAGACATGATTTGCCTGACATCAAGCAGTTTACTAGCTGAGCATGTAACATGAGAACGCAGACACACTTGACTTCTTAAAATTTGTTTGCTCTTAAGTCTTGTACTATTAAATAAACATTGTAAACTTGCTGGATGAGCTAGCCAAAGATGATACAAGGAATGGCAGAACTACTTTGTGGGAAAGGTCTTCGTGGTTGACCCATTTGTGCAATAATGCAAATTTATTATACTCCATTGGTCATTCCAACATTATGTTAGGCATTGGGAAATAAGTAAATGCAAAGCATAGCCCTTACCCTCAAGGAGCTTCTTCTTCGTTGGGAGAGAAAAGATCTAAACATGAAATATCATAAACACCACAATTCAAATAGGACATGCTGTGGTGGTTAGAATAGCTGTCCCAGAGACTGTTCTGCAAAGTCCTATATAGATGCAGACAAAATTCAGCGGAAATGAAAATGGGACTATGGTAATCAAGGAAGGCCTCATGGGGGGAAGGAAAGAGCCCCCACACTGGAAGAATGGGAGATTAGTTAAGACTTTGCTAGTTGCAAGGAAGGAAAGACTTATTTGTGTTACCTCAAGGAAAAGAGATTTATTGTTGAAGTCAGTACAAATATAATGAATACAAAAACAGTAATAGCTGTGAAATTATCAATCTCTTATTGTGTTCCAGGAATTATGCGAAGCACTTTATCTATAATCCCACAGGAATGGTGCTATCAGCACCAGCTCCACTTTATCTGTGGGAAAACTGAGGCCCAGAGAGGTTAAATAACTTCTCCAAGGTTACACAGCTAGAATTTAAATTCAGGCTGCATAACTGCAGAGCCCTTACTCTTAAGCTCGGAGTACTAAACGGACTAGAATTGGGCCCTGAAATAATTCTGTGTGTGTGTGTGTGTACTCACACATGCATGTGTCTCAAAGTTCACATAAAATTACTCCAGTCATAACATCTCTCCTGGCTTCTACCTACCTGTTCCGTTAGATCCTCACTACCAGCCAGCTCTGCCAAGACTGCCGCTTATCTGGGAACCACACTGTCTACACAATCCTGAATTGACCTCCTAGCCTTTGGGTTCAGCTTCCAAGTGAGTCAGCCCCACTATCATTTTCGTCATCCTGCACTTCCGGCTAGCACCAGGTCATGCGGGATCTAGGTCACTGGCCTCCCAACCTGTGGGCCACGCTTCACTCGGGCACTCTACCTTGTTGTTCCATTGGCTATGACTCAAATATAGGCAAGAAGTCCCATATTCCACTACCCACCTAGCAGAGGCTGTGGACACAGCAGAGTGGCCTGGAAAGGATGAAGTCAACAGTGTAGGCAGTGACCTCAAGGAAAGCATTTGTTTTCTATAACCGAAAGAGGTTCTTTCTTTTCTTTCCACAAAAAAAAAAAAAAAAAAAAAAAAAAAGATTTTTGAGATAGATGAGACCTCGGATCCATTCCCATTTTACATGTGAGCCTGTGAGGGCTCAGGGAAGCCAAATGGCAGCCCCAAGATCAGAGCGCAATCTAGAGGAAAAGCAGAGACCAGAATTCTAGGTTCTTACTCCTGCGATCTGGTTTCCCGTTCCTTGTGGCACTTGAGCATCTAAAATGAACATTAAACTGCAAATACCCGTCTTGGGGCTCCACTTTCTCTTGCAGCATCACGTGACTCTGAAAGAGCTGGGGGTCAAAAGAACTGTTTGCTTCTAATTGTCTCAATAAATTTTAAAGATGTTATTACACTGTAGTGATTAAGAACTGGTAAGAGTAGATGCAATGTGATAAGAGCAAGGCCATGAAGCTTAATAGTCCTTAGCTGATTGTCACCCTCTTACTTTAAGAACGAACAAGTCTACCCAGGACTCTAAAGCACCCGGATCCAACAGCATTTTATATTTCCTGCCATAAAATTCCTGGACTGGAGCAGCTACCAGCTGAAGTGAGGATCGCATAAACAAACACCAGAGTTCTGATCCCTGCGGCATGCCAGTCTGGTCCGTGAGCCCAGGAGACAGGCGGAACAGACTTCTGTGCAAAGAAACGTGACCTTTCACACACTTTCAAATACCCTGTCTGTTCTTTCTGTCGTCTAATTCTTGTGTTCCCTTTCTTCTTTCTTCTTTCCTTCCCATTTTCCTTCCTCCCCTCCTTCCTTCCTTCTTTTGTTTGGAGCAATTAAGAGAAAATACATTAGACAGCAGAATCACCTCCGATAGTGTGCAAATAGGATGGTGTGAGCCCAGGACTCCACTGGATGAGCAAAGCAGAACTCTAACAGGGCCATACGTTTAATGCCTCCTACGTACAAGAGCCGGACTCAGTGCTTTACTGAGGTCCTCTCATTTCATTCTACTTTGCAATGCAGTTATTACTATTCTTATGATACAGAGGAGAAAACTGAGTCTTGGAAGAGTTCTTAAATTATTTCCGTTATATCATATGGTTATGGAATGGCAGGATCCATTTAATGGTGCATTGATTGATTTTCAAAGCCCTAAAATACCCACAAAATAAATTTCAATGTTGGCAAGAAACTACTTAAGTTCAAAGAAGTTTCCAGGAAGATCTGGGATCTACCCAGATTTCCTCAAGGGCCACATTTAATGTGAAATGACAAATCTCTCTTTATTAATGTTAAGCTGAATAAAATGTTTAGTATGTTCCCCCCAAATCCCATTCCCTCTTTGAAACCCATCAGGAGTCAACATTTTCCATTCTCGTAAATTCAGGGCATTTGGCTGAAAGCGCTATTGCTGTGTCTGTCAACATCTTGACAATGCAAGTAGTACCAGAGGCGGGAAGAAGAGTTCCTGATATTATCATCTACAGTCCGGGTCTCCTTTTCTACTCCAAGGATGTCCACACAAGGACACTGTGCTTTGATGAAGCAACCTATCTAAATGGTACACATCAGTGGAACTGTTTTGTATCCAGAGAATATGGGAAATATCAGTTGTACTATGTAACATTATAAAGCAGTATGCAGTGACAACAAAGTAAAAAACAAAGAGATAGTCTGTCTATTAGGCAAATGCATGGCCAGTCAATGTCATTCCAAGTTACAACTGCTTAGAGAAGGTAAATCAGATCCTAGATGTGGAGGTTGTCTGAGTTCTCTGCTCTCGCCTGATATTAGACCATGTTTCTCGCAGCAACACGCGCTTACAAGCTTAACTCAAGACTCTTCTTCAGATGAAGTATAAAAAGGACAAAGCTGAATACTCAGAGTGAAAGAAGCGCCAAAGAAAGACTGAAGCCACATGCAGAGCCAGGTGACAGACCCCAGTCTGGACAAAGGGGAGACCCATTACCAGAGTCTGAAGCATAAATCCAAGACCCCGACTTGCCGGGGTGGGCGGGAGGCAGTCGAGAGAGAAAGGAAGCTCATCTGTGCAGCCCCCGAGCACGTGTTGGGCCAACAAGGCCCGATCTGAAAACCTGTGAGCTTCCCTTTATCAATATGCGTGGTTTTCTGCTTTGTCATCTGCCTCCCCTCCAAAGGCTGTACTCCTGTCAGACAAGACTTCTTCCCCTACTCCGTGCAACTGGCACCCACGGAGCGCATGGAGCTTTGTAACTGCTCAAAAATACTGAGAAATGAATAGAAGCTTTTGGGCTTCCTTCCACACACCTGCCCTCTGTTCTACCATATTCTAGAATGCCTGGGATCCAGAAAGGCACATCCCTGTGTCTCTCAAGTAGTTAATCTAAATGATAATATTTAATGCAATGTCTGTCCCTGACAGAATCATATCCTGGAACAACTTTTCCCCCTGAATAGAATACCCACCCCATTCCAACAATTTAGCTCTCCTCAAATATAAAGTACCATGCCGGGCACCTGGGTGGCTCAGTCGTTAAGCGTCTGCCTTCGGCTCAGGTCATGATCCCGGGGTCCTGGGATGGAGCCCCACATCGGGCTCTCTGCTCAGCAGGAAGCCTGCTTCTCCCTCTCCCACTCCCCCTGCTTGTGTTCCTGCTCTCGCTAACTCTCTCTCTGTCAAATAAATAAATAAATTTTTTTTTAAAAAGTACTTAAAAAAAATAAATCAATAAAGTACCATGCCTCGTACAAGACATTGTCTTTGAGAAAAAGAACCAATATTGGCAGACTGTGTTGTGTTCCCAAATTAGCAGTCTAGTACCCCCACCAGGGCCATGGGAGGCCTCTTCAGATATAAGGTCTGGGGGAAAAAAACATGTGGCTGAAATAAAAGTGTCTAGAAAACTTGCTGTAGTTGCACCAAGGAAATGTATTTCATATTCTTCTCTTGATTAGCATTCTAATGGTTTCTGACTCAGGTCTAACAGCTTGGAGAGAATATTACAGGCAATTGTGTAAATAATACAGGTTTTTTTTTTCAGTGTGTCCAAATGTATAATTAAATGGATAATGTTACAGCTCCCCAAACCCACTAAGGCCTGCTGCCTAAATGGAGAGCTTTTGAAATTTCATCCCAATACATGGTTACATGATACATTGCTTTTATGGCCCGCTGGGCAAATGACTAGTGGTTTGGAAAAGGTCTGGATGCATATTTATAGTAGAGAGCACAATGATGTTCGGAGGGCCAGTAAAATCGTTCTAGTAAATAACATGAATCCTACAAAAGCATCTCCTTATGTATCTGAATTTTTCTGATGTGGGATGCGTGTCCACACAAACACACTTCATCTCCTTAATGTCTGCAGGTAACTCTTGCTTCAAATTCTGTGCAGTCAGATGTCAGGGTTAACCAAATCTGGAGAAATCCTACTTCTGAAATACCTCAGCAATGTTCAATGTCTTCTAGAATTCTTGGAGGATGCAGTATCCATTATCAGTACCGGGGGCCCAGTCTTGAACCCAAGCTTTTGTGTCCATGCCCACCCTTTTGCTCATACATCTGACAGAAACTTCCGACAATGAGGACAAATCAGTGAGGCTTTTGTTGGAGACTTTGGAGGTTGTGAGAGAGAATGGGGCTGGTTGGGAGGTCCTGTGTTTGTGTGTGGCATGTGTGATGCTGTGCTTAGAGTCTAAGCCTCAATGTCTGCCCTTCGCCACCGGCCAGGAGTGTACCCTCAGGAATGCCCCCTCACCTCTCTGGCCTCAGCTTCTCAGTCTGTAAGCAGCAAATAATCATATCATCCCTCCCTGCCTCACAGTTATAATGTTATAATGATTGAATGAGGTGGTGTACTTGGAAGCAGATGGTGCATAGTAAGCAATTCATAAAGTAAGTAGTCACTGCTCATGACTTCACTTCCTCAACAAGTATTTTGGACATGATACGAAGCGAAGGAGTGTAATAGGAAATAGAGATAAAAGAGTAACAAAGAGATAGGTCCCTGGCCTCTAGGAGGAGTTTTCAGTCCAGTGGAAAGGGAAAATAATTAAATGTGGTATGTGCTACAGCAGGGAAAGTAAAAAGGACGTCCTGGGTAGAGCTGAAGCGTCCTATTGCAGTCCTGCGCACGGGCAGGGATGCGGGCTGAGGTTGGTATTGGGAGGCTGGTAAGGAAAGTTTCAAGGGAAGATATGACAGATTAATATGAATCAGGCTTCGACATAAGAAGGGAAAGGAACAGAGAGAGGGATGTTTTCAAGCTGAGACAGAACACTTGAGCACAGCGGGGCTGGAGGCTGGTTGCCGGGAGAGGAGCAGGCAGGCTGGGGTTGGGTGGCGGGGATGGTACACTGCTAAAGTCTTGTGAGTCTTGTGGAAGGGGACGTCCCCAGAGTTCTCCTTAGCCCCTCCAAACCCTCTTCCTACTACCCTTGGGCCTCTCTCTGAGGGAGCTCTGGGTTCCCTTATCTTGCTCCCTCCTCTTAGCCTGCGAAACTGCAGCTGCGACTCGTCAGGCCGGGCAACATGACCCTTCCTAGGTAATGCCCCCTCCATAGGCTTTCTGGAGGTTAGAGAAGGTTCCATTTCAAATACACTTGAAGTGTAACATAAGAAGTACCCCCACCTGGGAAAAGGAGAGCCACAAACACCACACATTTCCTAGCTTAATCCCTAGGCCTTTTTCAAACTGAGAGCGTTGGCCATTAGTGGGTCTGGAAATTAAAGCAGTGGGCTTTGATCAGCAGTACTTTAAAGAATAGAATAGAATAGAATAGAATAGAATAGAATAGAATAGAATAGAATAGAATAGAATAGAATAGAATAGAATAGAATAGAATAGAATAGAATATAGAGTGCTTGGCTTTACAAGAGAATATTATATCATGAAATACTTTATTTCAGTTACACACATTTGTATGTGTGTGTGCACTAGGTTGCAAGGCAAAATGAATTTCTTGCTGTGAGTCTCTGTCAAAAAAGTTTGAAAAACACTGCTTTGGCTGTAACAGGATATGAGGTTTAGCCAATTAGTTTCTGTAGAACTCAACGTTAATAGATGTTTTGCAAAAATAAAATTGATGCTAGCAAATTGTTCTTCTACAATATAAACGTAATTATATTGTAGAACATATAAATGCACGTAGACAATTAAAGTTGACATTATAGCATAAGAAATGCGGTATTTTTGCAGAGAATGAAAAGAAATTGCCTGAGATCATTGACTGTGTGACTCGGGGAACTGCTAGAGGCACTAACCAGTGCATTAACGTGCACCGTATATATGATGACCCAGGCTAGATGATGTACCTTTCAACACATTTGGACATGATTCAGGGTTTATCATTCATCAAACATTTATAGCCTCAAGAATGACTGTTGGTTCTATTAGTACCTTATTTTTAAAAATTTTCTGTGAGCAGGTTAAGTTTGGGAAATTCTATCATCATTGTTTTAGACTGGGAAGGACCTGACTGAGTACTGTAATGCCTCATCGTTAGGTAAGATCATTGAGATCCTGGGCAGTGATGGGTCTTGCTGAAAAATGACAAAAACATCGATCATGTGCTTAGAACTTACCACATGCCTGTTACTTAACTGAGCAGCTTATGTACATTGACCTAATTTAATTCTCACAAGAACTCTACAAGACAAGTAATATCTTCTGCAGATCACAGATGTAGAAAAATTAGACCTGGAAGGGGCACCTGGGTGGTTCAGTTGGTTAAGCGTCTGACTCTTGATTTCCGCTCAGGTCATGATCACAAGGTCCTAGGGTCGAGCCCACCATAGGGCTCTGCACTCAGCGGGGAGTCTGCTTGAGGATTCTCTCCCTCTGCCCCTCCCTCCCCATGCTTGCACGCTTGCTCTCCCTCAAATAAATCTCTTTAAAATTTTTAAGAAAAATTAGACCTGGAGAGGTAAAGTTACCAAAATAATTAAACATTGTTCCATGTTGCACAATCAATAAACGGTGAACAGGGACTCAAGCCAATGACTGGGGGAGGGACTCTCACCCCTCCTTTTCCCTCTGCCCCATACTCTTCACTCACTACAGGAAAAGGAGCAGCAGATCTACATAAGGGAAGTCTAAAATCCACTGAAATTTTTTTTTTCATTTTTAGTAACTAGGCATGGAGTCTAACATGGGGCTTGAACTCACAACCCTGAGATCAAGACCTGAGCTGAGATCAAGAGTTGGATGCTTAACCGACTGAGCCACCCAGGTGCCTCTATTTTTTTTTTTTTTTTTTTAACAGAAGGAAGGGCCACTTGATCTTTGTCTTGTATACTTCATTCTCCCAAAAACTGTTGAGTAGGAGCCACACCACAGGTCCCCACGAGGACCAGCTGGGTAACAAAATCTACTTTGCAGATATAAGTGTTCTCAAGACAGATTCTGAAGTTTATATTTAGAGGAAAAAAATAGGAAACCCAGCTTTGGGCTTGGTTGTCAAGCCCCGAGCTTTACTGAAAACACTTGAACATTCAGAGTGATAAAGCCATCTTCATCAAGCAGATGGTTTTGTTCCCTTTTGGCTTTGTGAAACTGTGTGTGTCCTAGCAGTTAGAAGCCAGAGATAGAGAAGTGAAGTAGGGACACCCAACAAACACAGTTTGGTGATTTCACAACCTGTTGGTGTTCAGAACACTCCCCGGTCATGCCCTCATCTTGGTGAATGAGAGTAAAACTCATACGTTGAGTCACTGTCTTTAGAGATCTGCAACATTCTAGAGGTAATCAGACTGATCCTTTAAAAGACAACAAAACTAAATCCATCTTAAATCACATTGCTTTTCCTAATATATCTTTTGTTAAAAATAAATCTGCAGAAGGCTGGAACTGGGTAGAAACTGATGGAGCACATAACACAATCTGCTCATGTTCCAGAGGAAGAACCAGGACCCAAGTGTGGTGTCACCGCAAAAGTATCTCTGGGTTTTAACATTGCAGTTCCTGGGTCTCCTTGATTCCGTAACGATGGTGTGTGGCTTCGCTGTGGATGAGTTTGAGTACAATTCACTTCTTGCGAAGTCCAGCCCCTGCCTCACAGAAACAGGGTAGGCGGTTGGGTAAAAGCAAGATTCCAGCCTTCAACATCGCAAGTTCTACCGTTCAGAGACTTCCTGCAGACAGAGAACTATAAAGTGAGTTAAGTGTATTCTCTAGAGGGGAAACTCTTTCTTAAAGAGTTTTTTAACATCCTTCGTATACTTTGAAGGGAGCCCCAAACAAGAATAAAAAGAGAGACCAAGAGCAGGCTGAGGCCAGGATGAAGACAGAAAATACTATTTGAATGAATAGGCCTTTAGCCTTGATTCTAATTAAATCCCCACAGGATGGCCCAAGCCAAATTCCCCAAGAGTAAAATACAGCTCTCTCTTTAGCAGAGTCCTCCCGGAAGGCCAGAGGTGTTATTTATGGCCCCCTTTATGCTCCCATGGTACTGAGAAAGAGGGAGGAAAAGGAAAAAGCAAGAAGTCAGCACTGAGGAAGCATCGGCATCTCTCTTAAACATCCTGACAGCCCAAAGCCCTAGCTTACTCTACAGGAGAAGGGGAATAGGTAGGGGACAAACTCTAAAATAGAACAGACGTGTTAAAATCCACCATTCTGTTTTGCAATACCATGTAATTTTGCAACAAATGGCACTTAAATTAAAACACGTGTTCCCTGTCTTATGGAGAGTCCCCCCAACATGGCGTCCAAGGATCTGCTGCCCAGCACTGCTTTTTTCAGGCTACATTTAAGAACTCGTGCATACACCACACAACAGCCCCTTTCTGAAACACCAAAAAGCCCTCAAAACCCATCTAGTCCAGCCTCTTGATTTTACTGATTAGCACACAGAGCTCCAGAAAGGGGAAGGGTCTGACCCAATGACACACAGCCAGGAACAGTGCTGGGAAGAGACAAAAGGTCCTGCCCTGCTATGTTCTCTGGAACCTACTATTCAACTAGCTGCTCATGCTTCATCTTCCTGACATGGAGCTAAGACTTGGCTCTAAATGGTATCCTTTATTTCTAGTGATTCCTGGTGTTTGAAACAGTCCAAAGGCACTTGGAAAAAAATAGGAAAATAAATTCTAAATGTGGTTGCTATGGTCCTTACAAAGGAATAAACAAACTTAGAGGAGAATGTTTCGATAGAAGAGGTCTCTGAATTATGGAAATAATTGGCCATCCATTTACATTGAGAAAATATCATTCACCCGGTGTGTGCTTGACTAACTGGAGACATGTTTTTCTTGGATAAAAGCTGAAGCAACACTGATGAACTAACTGATCACAGGGAGGAAAGTTACCAGGACGAATAGCAACAATCATTTGTGTCCTCAAATAAGAGCTAGATTCCCTTCCTTCTCCTTCATCTCCTTATCCCTCTTCTTCCCACTTTCGATTCCCCCTCTTCTCCTTCTCTTCCTCCTCTTCTTTTCAGTAAATTCACTTAAATTTAGGTTAGGTTGGGCCTTAGCAACAAGATGGTTATTCCTGATCCAGAAAGTTGGAGAAACATTTGAAAAGTGAGTAAATATTTTTACAACTTGGTGGGTGATTAATTTTATCTTTCTGTTTGGAATTTCTGCATGGACTGGCTCGGCCTGCTGGACTATGTTTCTTTCTCCTTAGGCCTTGATGAAACAAAACGAAACAAAAGCAACAGTGAGTTCAGTGCTCCAGAAGTAAGTAAACTCACTGTCACCATCCACCTTCCCATGAAAGTCCCAAGATTACTTTTATGCAATTGTAGCAGGTGTTTTGTAGGCCCAAAATACCCTAATACTTCAAAAGTATTCAAGAATGGGGACACAGAGCGAGAGCAAACACAGGGGAGACCTCCTAGGTCTTCTCTGTGGCCAGAAAAGTCTGTTAACAGGAGGCTCCATCTGGCTGTGGGAGATAGTTGCTTACCTAACAGGTGCAAGATCACACACACACATACACACACGCAGAAGCTCTGCGTATTTCATCTGGCTTGGGTTCCCCCACCCTTGTCATTTCTGTTAATGATCAGATATTCCCTTGGGCTATTCGGTGAGAAGTTACTAGAGGGAGGCCACCAAACCCATTAGGCACAGCTCTTTTGTTTCAGGTGTTTTCCCTTCCACACATGTGGGGACCCTCATTGAACTTACCTTCAAAGGACATTGTCTTGTTACCGTCACAAGGTGCATTAAAGACTTGTGTTATTGAACTAGATAACATCAAGTCTGTTTGTTGGGGCAAATATCTTACTTAGTAGAGTTTTAATTTCCCCCAAAGAAAAATAACCTCCGGAGGTAAGATGCAGGTGTTCACTAAATAGCTACACAGAATAATCAGGAAAATAAAATTAAGTAAAAATTGGTGACCAATTATACAAATAAACACATTTGAAACCTCAAACCATGTGACAAAATATCACTTTCAACATGAAATAATTAGAGCACTTTAGTCAAATGATATAAGTCATTGAACTGGAAACAGCATCAGTTATATTGTTAGAGATGCTGTTTCTTTTCCTTATTTTTTTAATCTTTGATCCCTGTTCTTCCTACCCCGAAAAAACAAAATCTTGCTGTTCTGACCTTTGGGAAAATAAACCAGTCCAGATAGTCAAGTTTTACACTTATTTTTTTTAATGCAGCTTTCAATTTCAAACTGTTTTGTCCTCAATGGACATAGTACTTCAAAAATAAAATAATTTTTTAAAAAGTCCCTTCTTGCTACACAAAGAGCTACAATGTAACTTGTCCGAGTAGTAACTAGTTTTGGCTAGTGAATAAACTGGCTCTCAAATACTGGCTTACTGTTGAAATGAAGGAAAATCTAAAGCTATTGTTTATTGTCTGTAGTATACAGATATTCCAGGCATGGTATCTATAATCTTTGCATTAATGCTCTTAGACATCTAGTCATTATTCCTGTTTGCTGTTGAATAAAAAGCTCCGAGAGAAAGGTCATGCAAGATTGCAAAGCTCGTGGGGTACAGAGCCAGAGTCTGGCTACCAAGGTGGGTTCTTTCCCTCACAGCATCAGGAAGCAGGAGAGGGTAGGAGGAAACAGGATCAGAAGCTCTGGTGGGCTGCCCCCCGGGGCAACTGTTGCCAAGGTCCAGGGCTGATAGAGTTTGAAGATCTGGACTTAGGGGTGCCTCTACAACGCTTGTCCTCAGGACACATGATATGAGTTCTCTTTTTTTTTCACCCTCCCTTTTTTCTGAAACGTGACAAAAAGCCTATTTAGCCTCATGGCCTCCTAGGTACTTGTGCATTTGCACAAAATTAAGTCCAAAGCAGCCTTGTCTCCTACATCTGCTTCATGCGAAACTTAGGCAGTCATTTCTTTGCTGGAACACCACAGGCCTCAGGCAGCTCGATGCCACTCAGAACCCACTAACCTAATCATTTCATTTGTCAAATGTGCTCTTGGCAGGTAAAGAATGAGCACCAGTCACTATTTAAAAATAGTTTACCGGGGGCGCCAGGCTGGCTCAGTCAGAAGAGCATGTGACTCTTGATCTTGGGGTCATGAGTTCAGGCCCCACAGTGGGTGTAGAGATTACTTATATAAAACTTTAAAAAATAGTTTACCAGGGTGACATGGAAAGGGAAAGGACTATTCAAAACCTAAATAATTTTTATGATTTATGTAAACCTACCATGAATATAATAGCCAGTCAATATTCTTACATAATGTTGATTTAAAATGTCATCAAACAAAAATATATTGGACAATAATTATCATATAGAATTGTGCCTAAAAGCGTCACCCCCTTTTCTCAACTCCAGATAGAAAATGAGAATAAAAATGGCATACATGTTTTAACATTAGACTGTGGTTCTGGTTGCACAACCCCTCTGAATCTACTAAAATAAGCACCAAATTGTTCTTTCAACAGGAGACTTGTATGGTATATGAATTAGATCTCAATAAAAGTGTTATCAAAAAAAACCTGATCTGAAAGTCCCATTCCTGTTGTAAAATTCAAGCATAGAATTCACTGAAACTTTGGGGAAAAGGACACCAAACGTGAGCCGTGTCAGAGAAAATAGGATTACTTTCTTTCTCCCAACGACAAGGGAAGAAGAAAGAACATGAATGGGAAAATGAGAAGAGTGCTAAAGGTGAACAGAGCAACTTGGTGAGTAGTAACAAGAATTTAGGGATTTGCCCACTCCCCACATCCCCAACCTTGACCATCCCTTCACCATCATTTATGGGAGGACCACAGAGCTCCCCAATTCACTGACAAGTTCCCCTCCGAACTACAGCCCACGCTGCTTGCAGAATTTAAGACATTAATTGAATTTTTAAAATTTAAGAATTATCTTAAGAAATTAATTTCATCCAATGCTACCACAGCTTCCTGTGCTCTTTGGCCCACCACCCCTAAGAGATCCTCGAGATTAACTCTCCTCTCTTTCCATTCTGTTGTTCTTGGCTCCCACAAGACATCCAAAATCCCAGGCTCCCCCATCACCTGAATTAAACATTTTATTCATTTCATTTCATTTGAGGCTGTATGTGTTGCTGAGGTGAACATCCCAGGCTCCTCTCACCCTCCAGTAAATTAAGCTGAAATGCTTTGGATGAGTTCTGCTCTTTTTTTCTTCTTATTTTTATTTCTGAAAACCATGGACAGAGGCTAATTTCTACAGCTATTGGTCAATGGGAAAAGAGGCAGTGCCTTCATGAAAGCAGGAGAATTCATAAAAATAAACCACAAGAATTCAGAGCCAGAAATGACTTTGTGGAGAACTTATGTCCCCGAGGAATCCAAGCGGTGCTGGAAAGTGGCCTTGTGCAATCCTCTCTAGGATTTGAGAACTGGGCCGGCTTCTGCTCGTTCCTGCATTGCAGAGCCTTACTGCCATGATTTCGAAAGCCTGATAAACAGGCACCACATGAGCTATGGACCCCACACTGAAGTGTTGAGTTATGTTGCTCTCTTTCAAGACCTGCTTGCCAGTGTGAGCCTCAGTGCTTGTCTGTCTGCCTGTCTGTCTTTCCGCCTAGCACGTCACAGAAGCAGAGCTGTGAGCGGTGCCTCCCAGACACCATGAGAATCACGGGCAGGCATGTTCACTCCGACTGTTGCTCTCTTTCCCCATTAGAGTGGCCTGTGTCAAATGTCTAAATGGGCCAAGTTTTGAGGGAAAAAATAGAAGGTAGTGTAGAATGCAGCAAGGGGAGAAATAAAAAATATTAATTATGAGAAGATGAGATATTAGTTAGAAATACTCTAAGCTACAAGTAAGAAACCTCATGAAGAGTGACTTTAATTAGAGGAGTTTTTTCCCCTCACTTAACAAGCACTGGGGAAGCAGCCACTCATTCGCAATGTGGTTCCCGCTGGTCCAACCGTCAGATCCTCCTTCCAGGCAGACAGAAGTGGGGGAGGAATGGACACAGAGCCTGTGTACTCTGTTCTGGGGAAATCAGCAGCTTTCCCAGGCACCAGCCAGCCAACAAGCCCTCACCCCTCATGCAGAGTACTTCATGTGGCCATCTCTAACTGCAAGGGGCCCTGGGAAGAGGGGAACAAGACCTTCAAGAGTGGCTTACCCTGAGGACCAATTATGATCCACTGCACAGCCTGGGACAACTGCCACTCTATATCAAGCCACAGTTCTGTTAGCATGAAGGAGAGCCCAGGTACTGAGTAGGCCACTGGCAGCGTCTGCCACGGGGCTGGGTGGCATCACAGAGAATATTTTGAGGCCAAAGGATAAATACTTCTAATCTCAGACCCAATCATGGGAAAGGATTTCAAAGCAATCGCTCCTCCAGTGTTCTCATTTGGGACCCGGAATGTACCCAATTCCATAGACATCCATCCCTTAGCACCTGGTTCTCTTCTTCCTCCTTCTCCACCTCTGGTCCCACTTCAGATCCTTTTCTGTCCTTCTGCTACTTCCCCCAGAATGCCTTTCAGCCTCATAAGCAAATGTTGGGAGACTATATCTTCCTCAAATCTTCACGAACCCTTCCCTGGCCTGCCCCATGGAAAGCACCTCACTCCCCAGCATGCATCCCCAGCCCTGGGGTATGTTGTCTAGAAGTCTCACATTGCGTTATGACACACACTAGTTCTCATGCACTGTCTCATGCAACACAACACGTCCTCTGGAAGGTAGGGAGTTCCGTGTCAAGCAGAGGCTAGGCAGCCACTTAAACTGGGATGATGCAGAGGAGATTCAAGCATGAGGCTGAGATCTAGAGGAGATTAACTCTGAGGTCCCTCCAGCAGTCACCGAGCAAGCACTCTGTGCCAGGTTGTAGGCCACACACTTCCCTACATACCTGTATGTAAGCCTCATACAATCCTAAGAATGACATCATTGCCCAAGGTCACAGATAAATAAGTGGTGGAGCTGGAAGTCCAACCAAGTTCTCTGATTCTAGGCTTGTTTCCATTTTAAATAAGAAAAGCGCAAAAGAAGTAAGATGAATGATTTCCACTCCAGCACTCCTGTCCTTACAGCAAGAAAATGGTAAACAAACTAAAAATCACCAACTTTTCTTAGACCCACCAGAGAACTGAGGTCACTGGCAAACTGCCACCCCTCAAATCTGAAGAGACGGGTGAATCTAGAGTCACAGATAAGACCTTATATACAGCAGAAGCCCCTACAACTATAAACTGGTAGGAACATTTACACTGTAGTTCTCATGAACTGCAGGAGGCAGACTGTGGACTATACAACGGTGAGAAATGCCTAGGGACTAGTCTTAGGGAGGTTCATATTTTTAATAGATTTTAATCTCTAGGAAGCCCCTAGCAGAGTGAAGAGTCAACACTGGAATATGCTCAATAGCACACAAGCCTACTCTGCAAGGGAAAGGACTGTACCAGAGCCTTGACGCTCCTAGAGGAAAAGATCTCTCTATCCCCAGCTTCCTCTAGACTTCCTGTGTCACGTAAGTGGTGGAGAGAGGGAGGCGCAGGCACCACCTGGGGCACAGGCCCACCCCAAGACTGATGACTGATCAGGAGATTACACAACACTCCTATGCCCGCACCTCACCACCACACCAACAAGGCTCCAGCATAAGAACCGCAAATTACATCTGTAAGAGCTGCAAGAGACAGACTCTATCAGACCAGCAGTTCTTAGGGAAGAGCAAAGGCAACAGTAAGACAACACATGGGCACTAGAGGAAGTGGAAGCATCCAGCCCCCGCAGCTACAACAGACAGGTGGTGCAGCTCAGCTCCTGGCCACATTAATAATACAGAACCTCACACCAAAGGCCTTTTGCCCAGTATTATTGCGTCCAGCTTGCAACAAAAAATTACAAGGTATACTAAAAGACAAGAAAAGAAACAGCAAACAGTCTGTGATGCCTTTAATAGAGATATACCTGACTTGAACTGTTTATTTTCAAAACTCAAAAACAACATGACAACAGGCTTATCAGACCATCTATTCAAGCCAGAAGCCTCAAAATTTATTTTCTCCCCATCAGCAAAAAAAAAGTTTAAAAATTCAAAAATCAAATCAAAAAGCACACCTTTCAAAAAGAAATAGTTATAATTTATACACACCTCATGTTTTTCTGAGGTTATATTTATCATAAATCACACAGAAACTAAAATTAAAACAGATGAAATAAAAAGGAATTATAATTGCAGGGTGCCTGGGTGGCTCCATCAGTCGAGCGTCCAATTCGTGGTTTTGGCTCAGGTCATGATCTTGCGGTGGTGGGACTGAGGCTCATGTCAGGCTCTGTGCTCAGCTTGGAGTCTGCTTCCGATTCTGTCTCCCTTTCCCTCCTGCATGCAACCTCTGTCTCTCTCTCCCAAATAAATAAATAAAATCTTAAAAAAAAAAAGTAATTATAATTGAGGATCTAGTGGAGAAAGGGGAACCCTCCCACACTGTTGGTGAGAATGCAAGCTGGTGCAGCCACTCTGGAAAACAGTACGGAGTTCCTCAAACAGTTGAAAATAGAGCTACCCTATGACCCAGTAATTGCACTACTGGGTATTTTACCCCGAAGACCACAAATGTAGTGATCGGAAGGGGTACGTGCACCCCAATGTTTATAGCAGCAATGTCCACAATAGCCAAACTGTGGAAAGAGCCAAGATGTCTGTCAACAGATGAATGGATAAAGAAGGTGTGGTATATATGTACAATGGAATATTATGCAGCCATCAAAAAAAGCCACAAAATCTTGCCATTCACAACAACGTGGATGGAACTGGAGGGTGTTATGCTGAGTGAAATAAGTCAGTCAGAGAAAGACAAGTATCATATGATCTCACTGATATGAGGAATTCTTAATCTCAGGAAACAAACTGAGGGGTTGCTGGAGTGGTGGGGGGTGGGAGGGATGGGGTGGCTGGGTGATAGACATTGGGGAGGGTATGTGCTATGGTGAGCGCTGTGAATTGTGCAAGACTGAGGAATCACAGACCTGTACCTCTGAAACAAATAATTCATTATATGTTAAGAAAAAAAAAAGAAGAAGATAGTAGGAAGGGAGAAGTGGAAGGAGGGAAATCAGAAGGGGAGACAAACCATGAGAGACTATGGACTCTGAGAAACAAACTGAGGGTTCTAGAGGGGAGGGGGGTGGGGAATGGGTTAGCCTGGTGATGAGTATTAAGGAGGGCACTATTGAATGGAGCACTGGGTGTTATACGCAAACAATGAATCATGGAACACTACATCAAAAACTAATGATGTAATGTATGGTGATTAACAGAAAAAAAGTAATAATGTAATGTATGGTGACTAACATAACATAATAAAATAAAATTAAAAAAAGAAAAAAGAACAATGAAAAAAATGTTCATAACGTTTCTGATGAGACCCTAGTGAATCTCAAATAAGCCATTCTGAACCTTATCACATACTGCTGTGGATTTACACTGGAATAAAGAAAACCCCTTTCTCCATTAAAAGAAAAAAAAAAGAATGAGGATCTAACATTTGTCCCCTACACCTGATGGGTCATATGCAACTTGAATATACACCTTGCTTTGAAATCCACCAGGATGGCAGGCAGAGTTCTAAGATGCTCATCTCCTGGCACCCACACTTGTATGCAATCTCTCCCCTTTGAGTGAGGGCAGAATCTGTGGTTTGCTTCTAACCAATAGAATGTAGTAAAGGAAATGGAATTTGCAGATGTGATCAGGTCTCTAATGAGTTGACTGAGTCCATCAGAAAGGAGATTATTTTGGGTGGGCCTACCATGGTATCAGGTGAGCTCTTTAAGAGAGGGATCGGGTCTTCCTGGAAGAACAAACTCGAAGCAGAAGAGATGTTTTCCTGGTGGTCTTGAGGAAGCAAACAGCCATGTTGTGAACTGCCTATTGAGAGGGCTTGTGGCCAAGAGTTAAGGACCTCACTCCCCTAACCACAAGGAACTGAATTCCATCAATAACTTCAATGAGCTTGGAAGAGGACCCCAAATACAGATGTGAATGCAGCCCAGGCAATGCCTAGACTGCAGCCTTGTGACAAGTTGCACAGAGGACCTAGTTAAGTGATGTCTGGACCACTGACTCACAGACACTGTGCATAATAAATGGGTGTTGTTTTAGGCCCACAGATTTGCAACAATTTGTTACACAGCATAGAAAACTAATACAACTCGTTTTAGCAAATTGGTTGACTCTGAGAGTTCACAATTTTCAGTGGAGAGAGGCCTCTCGGGATGGGAGAAGCCATCCCTGCATCCTTTTGAGTGCATATCAAATGAGACCCAGCCTGTGGAATGTTCCCCTTTCTTCAGATATTCTATGGCTAGCTTTCCAGAGTCTTACATCTCAGTCGTGGGGATCAAAACATGACATCATGTTTACTCATTTTACCTCTCAGAAGCCCTATAAGTTCACTAAAATTCCTCAGACTTAAAGGTTCTCAGTTACAGCTCCTGAGATGAGTGGTCATTAAGATTTTTTGAACAGGTGGTGCAGTGGGGGTGGGTAAGGCACCGACAATGCCTTAGAGTTCCCACAGAAGCAACAGGAGTTCTGCCACTTGTAGGAATACATGCCTCTCTCCCCCTGCCCCTGGTCCTTTGATATCAGCCTCATGCCCTGCAAAACACACACACACACACACACAAGCACACATGCATGAACACACACACACACGCCCCTCAACACACATGCATGTGCATGCATGAACACACACACACGTCCCTCAACACACATGCATGAACGCACAAAGCACACATGCATGAACACACACACAAGCACACATGCATGAACACACAAAGCACACATGCATGAACACACACACAAGCACACATGCATGAACACACAAAGCACACATGCATGAACACACACACAAGCACACATGCATGAACACACACACACAAGCACACATGCATGAACACACACACACACACACACACACACACACTGTGCTCTCCCCCTTCCCCCACAACACAGACTCCACTGCTGCAGAGGTTCAGATGAGAATCAAGTGAGGAGAATAGATAAAAATGTATTCCAAATTTGAGTATTCATCATAAAAGGATTGTCAGGAAATGTTGGATGGGATAGTACCATTTACTAATATTTATCTCTGGGGTACTCTGTGTTCTGAGGTTTATCTGGACTTCTGCTGGAGCGCATCCCCTCTGCATAGGAGCACCTTACAATGAGTGGGATCTCAATGTAAGTCCTTCAAAACTCAGGGCTCAGGTCACATTTTAGTTCGTCTCTTACTAACCACATGAATTTTAAAAGCAATTCATTTCCCTAACACTACACAGTTAAGCTACTAACACCTACCTCACAGGATTGCTGTGAAGATCAAAGGAGATAAGGTGAAGGGTCTGCCATAACACATGACAGGGTCGAAGGCTGCATGCATGCTCATTACATCGAGCTACATCGAGCGTAGAACTGTTTCTACACTTGTATTTTAGGGTTAGGACTTTGCATTTCATATGTTACCCTATACTCTGTTTTCATCAAAACAGTAATCTGCTTCAATTTGGCTCCTTGTTAGTGTATTTATTTACCCTCATTAGGGCCATTTTATAATTTTTTTTAGATTATTTATTTATTTGGGGAGAGAGTACGAGCGGGGGAGGGGCAATAGGGAGAGGGAGAAGGGGAATCTCAAGCAGACTCACCACTGAGCATGGAGCCCGACACAGGGCTTCATCTCCTGACCCTGAGATCATGACCTGAGCCAAAATCAACAGTCAGACACTTAACTGACTGAGCCAACCAGGTGCCCCTGATGAGGGCCATTTTAAAGCACCAAATTACTCCTACTTCAATTCCTAACATTTTAAGGAAAGATTTTACAGTCTTAGCCTTCTAGAAAAGAAAAGGAACATGTGAAGAAAATAAGAATGAAATACAAATCAAGCCATGGGCGGACCTCAGTTGAAGGACCATTTTTAAAAAGGAGGAGCAGGGGGAGACGAGGAAGTAATTGGGGAAAGGGACGTGGAATTGAAAGAACAAGGCGTTGAAAATGTGGTCCCTTAACGTTCGGCTCAGCACTTTCTGTGTGACCTTGAACGAATTAACTTCCCGTACTTTAGTCTCCTCATACGTAAAAAGTGTCAATAAGAGCAACTGACGTGATTTCCCAATTGAAAATGTTTGTGGAAATACAAGGTAAAAGATGCCAGAGAGGCCCTGGGTCATATTATGAAGGGTCAAACAGCTCAAGCTGTTTCCTTGAGCCTGCATCAACAGAAGAGAAGTGCCCTGCCCAAAGCTATGGCCCTTTGCGGAAACCTGAATCCAGTGACTGATGTACTCCAGGGTATGAAAGCTTGACCCGTTGCCCAGGCACGGGACAGCTCTAGGTGGTCATTCCATCTTCAGAGCACCCTACATGGATGCCCTGAACATCCACTGACCAGTATCACAGCTCTGCTTCTCTCTACCCCAGTCTATGATTCCAAGAAGCACACCCTAATAAAGCCCCGCCCACTCATCTACATCAGACAGTTTGCTTCCAGGAGAACCCAACCTGTGGCAGGCTCTTATCTCAAGGTATCCAGACATACATCTCTTGTACAATTTCCCAACCTCTAGATTTATGTTTTTGCCCCTTTTAAACAGCAAATGTCATCTGTCTGTCCCACGCCAAATTCCATGGTGTTCACTCTATCTATCTCCGAGTTTCTCAATCTCAACACCATTGATATTTTGGACTGGATAGTTCTTTGTTATAGAGGACAATCCTATACATCATAGGATGTATAATGGCCTTTACCTACTACATGCCTGTAGCATCCCCTCCCCAAGCTATAACAGTAAAAACTTGTCTCCAGACATTGCCAAATATATCCTGGGTGTCAAAATCATCCCTACTGAGAAACACTGATCTACTTTATTTACCATAAATTTGTGTTACGTGTTAGTGGTTGATATTTCCAAGGACACATGCTTGGCAGTGATAACTTCTTTGGAGATACAATGCCTTAGCATGAAGGGACACATTTCTAATGGCAGGGTTCTTTGGAACTCTTCCAAAGATACCAGTTATCTGATTCCCTGAAAATAAAACTTCGTACCTTTTGTAAAAACTATTTATGGAAAACCAGCCTTTGAGAAACATCGGCTTATGGGGTTACATGCATTATAAAGAAAGGGAGTTTATTTGGCTCAGCTATTAAAGCTATAATCCAAGTACTATATTCACATTTATCAAAGATTCATCGTAAGAGATCTGTTCTGCATATCTACCCAGAGAACTCAGGGACATGAGGTCAAGTTATCAAATTTCTATAAGATGAATGGTACAAAAGTCCCCAATATTTGACCATTCTTCACCACTACAAAGATAGTAATTTCACAGGATTCAACCTAATCTTTAGGTTAGGAATCCATTCCAATTAAGGCTATAGAACACAGAGTGAAATATTTTCATGCAACTTCTGATTGATTACGGTTGCCAGGAAAGATTTCTTTGACCAATTAGTGCTGTCTACACAATGTGAAGGGAAAGGACACATCTCATGTCTCATATTTCCATCTGTTTTTGAAAGAGAGGAATTCTGGAAAATGTCCTACTGAATCTCTGGGGTAGAAGGGAAACGTGGAGGGGAATGGATTTGTGAGACCAGCTATGAGACAGAGAACCAGGTGCAAGTCTCCTTCCTTGGCCCTCTGGAGTCACTGCTTCCTATATGGCATGCAGAGAGAAGTCTGGATTGACGTAGAATGATCCAGCCAAAAGTCCTCTGAACTGAGTCATAAAAATCATGCCGGGCTCTCCTCTAACACCACAAAGTATCTTGGATTGCAGCTTCTTTTCAAAGGTGCTTTTGACCCAAAAGAAGCCTCTTCTGATGGTACGTATAAAGAGGGCTAATAATTTAGATTCAAGCACAAGGAAGAGGTGCCGCGCTCTCGAGTCTACTCAGTTTGTTATAAATTTTAACTAAGTCAGACTGCAGCCATCCCCTGCTTTCCAGCTCCGGCATTAGCAGCTGGAGAGCCTCTCACAGGCAACTCCCATGAAAATGTCCCATTCACCAATGTTGGTTCTCTCTTTACGACTGAATCAAATATTTTTTTTTTTAACTCAGTGTTCAGTACTGAGCACTTGCTACTGCTGAGCACTGTACTTTGTACTGAGATTGGTTCCAAATTTGGACATGACATAGCACCTGGCTTCTAAGGTTTGTTGCAAAACGAATAATCCAGAACAATGAACAATAGCCCTGAGCTAATGCCAGGGAAGAAAGCTGAATTGGGTACCATGAGGACTCAAGGAAATCTCAGTGTTGGGGTTAGGAAAGGAGGCAACAATTTATAATGTCTTACAAGGGGACAGGCGATCTGAGCTGACTCAAGGGGGACGGTAAAAAGTTTGCCATGTTGATGAGAAGGGTAGGACATTTCATTTGAGAATGGCAGAGCATTTCAGTGAGAGGGAACTAAATGGATACAGAATGGAGACAGGAGCCAGCTAGGCATGCCATGGAATTCAAAGGAAGCTAAAGCAAAATCCAGGGGTGTGAAGTGGGGAGTTGGTGATGAAGCTCTGTCCCTGCCACTGCCAGCTGTGCATCCTGTTGTCTTGTCTCAGAACGGACAAGCAGGTGAATCTTTGCACCTAGGTCCTAAGTGTTCACTGCCTGCAGTTTTACAAACTCACCAATCACTTTCAAAAACTCCTGTTAACTGCAGGATGAGGCATAAAACAAGTTCTTAAAATGGCCAATGGAGCCCTTCATGACCTGCTGTCTGAACTTCCCTGGTTACATCTCCTACCACTTCATCATTCATTCAATCATCCATTCAACAAAGATTTAATCAGGAGCATCTATATTCAAGGCATAGTATAAAGGGCTATGCAAAAAGAGGCATGGTTCCTGCCCTCACAGCAATTACTTGCACGCACGCACACACACACACACACTACATGCCATATAGCCACAATAAACTCCATGCAGTTTACCAATGGTGCCATGAGACCCTACACACAGCCTTTGTACATCCTCTGGTCATTTCTCAGAATGTCCTCTCCTCCCTGACAAGCTGATGAATCCCTTTCCATCCTCCATGATCCCACTCTGCTTCATCTCCTCTGGAAACCTTCCCAGAACTGAGCATCCTGCTCTCAGAACACACTGTCCCTCCCTCTTTGGTAGCTCTATTTGGCTGGCTTATCTGCAGGAGAAATGTTGAAAAGACATAATAGCTGGCATGGTAGGAATTCTAACTAGTCCTAACTGAGGTTGGCTATAAGTAAGCAATAGTCACACCAGTGCACCAAATGAATTTCAACTCTCCTCCCCATCAGACTGTGGCCACTGGGCTTTTGTCTTGTTCATATGTGTGTCCCCAGGGTCCAGCATATGCTGAGCCCTCAACAACTTTCCTGAATAAATGGAGAACTGTTTTTTCTGGACACAAACTCTTCACTCTGCCTTCTTCACCAGGCTGCTACTGCAGTCGATTATCTGTGAAAGTGATAGAAAAATGTCCAATGTGGCTGTTGAGGTGATTTCTGAATGAGCCATTGGTGCTACATGTCAATGGAAGCCAGATCAGGCATCCTGGCTGATGGTAAAGACATCCACAAGTGGCACTGCTGTAGGCGGCCTCTCCCCTGTCACTCCGGTCTGGGACTTGAGCAACATTTCATGGAAGGATCACCATCCTAGCAAAGCAGAGGGTGAAGAGAATTAGGGCCGTTTCCCTATCATAAGCACCTTCCTTATTTTTCTTGAAATTCCCAGGGTACCAGAGGTGTAAGAAATCTCGGATAGGATCATCCCAGGAGCCATCTCTGATCAGTTGATAGTGGCTTCCTGGAAGGATTCCCAGTGAAACAGGATCAACATCAATTACTGATGTCTGCCAAGAATAAGGGGGAGGAGAGTGAAGACATGTGTACAATGGACTTGTCCATCCTCATCTAGTCCTGCTCCTTAAACTAATGTTTGACTGAGCTGAGGTCCCGAGAGAGGTGATTAGCTCAGGATCACATGGACAGTCACTAGCATCCACATCTCTTGATTTCTGGGCCACCTGTCTTCCCATAACACCTTCTTTCAGCTTGTAAAGTGGAGAAGCCTGATATCCAGTGTGGAATCTCTGATCATATTTCCATTCTCCTTAATAACAATTTTTGGCAGAGGTTTGAAATAATATCAAAGATGCCTCTTTTGGTTTGTCCTCCTGCCTGTCTCTGAAACCAGAGTCTCACATGGTAAAAACCATTGCAGGTACCCACTCACAGTTGCACATCTTGAAAGTATAGTCCCCATTCGAACCCTTGCTCTGTACCATAGCTGACCCCCTCAGTTCCATGTCCCACTAGCTCCATCCACAGCTCTACCTCTCCTTCAAATCTCTCCTAATTAAAGGTTTCTCTCACCAAAATGCTGTCATATGAATAGTAGCTTCACTTAACAAACAAGTGCTTGGTCCTGAGAAGAGACTAATGAGTAAGATTATTTTTCCTGGACTCAAAGACCTGCCAGTGTACTGGGGAAGACTGGACAATGAACAGACTATAACAATATGATGAGATTCATGCTAATAAGAAACATATGCACAAGAATCTACAGAAACAGGGAGAAATGGGACCAAATCCAACCTGAGCATGGGGCATCAGTATACATCAAGATGGGGAATATGGAGGGTGTGTAAGGGAAGGTTTCTCCAAGGAGTCATGGCAGGCAAAAAAAAAAAAAAAAAAAAAGGAAGGAAGGAAGGACGGAAGGAAGGAAGGAAGGAAGGACGGAAGGAAGGAAGAAAGAAAGAAAGAACGAAAGAAAGAAAGAAAGAAAGAAAGAAAGAAAGAAAGAAAAAGAAAGAAAGAAAGAAAGAAAGAGAAAGAAGAAAGAAGGAAAGAAAGAAGGAAAGAAGGAAAGGAAGGAAGGAAGGAAGGAAGGAAGGAAGGAAGGAAGAAGAAAGAAAAAGAAAGAAAGAAGAAAGAAAGAAGAAAGAAAGAAAGAAAGAAAGAAAGAAAGAAAAAGAAAGAAAGGAAAGAAAGAAAGAAAGAAAGAAAGAAAGAAAGAAAGAAAGAAAGAAAGAAAGAAAGAAAGAAAGAAAGAAAGAAAGAAAGAAAGAAAAAGGAAGGAAGGAAGGAAGGAAGAGGGAAAAAGATCCTCACAGAAACAACACCATGGCATATTTGGAAAACTAAAGCATTTAATGGGGCTAAAGCAGGATGCATGTCTGTATGTGTGTGACCACACACAGGCATACATGCTGGGAGGAAACAGGTTTGATAAAGGGAGAAGAAGGCAGCCTGGGAACACGAGCAAAGCCTAACACCCTGACCTCACATAGAAGATTTTACCCCAACCAGGACCTCAGCAGTCTCAGACACTGCTTGAGAGCCTATTACCTGCCAGCCATGTACCAAATGTTTCCTGTGCATCAGATCAATTAATCTTCCAAATAAACTTGTGAAGCAGGTAGCTTTTAACTCCATTTTACAGGGGAAAGACTGAAGGTTGAAAGGGATAAATGATTTGCTCCAAGTCACACAGCTGTAAGTAACAGTCAAAACTAGAAATTGAGCCTTTAATCTCGCCACTCTTTTGCTCCGCACTCCCATGTGCCCTCGTGGAAATCATGCCCCTGGTTTAGCCCTCACAGACATCATGCAAAATGAGTCTTTTGACTATTCAACAGACAAAATGGGGAAAGAGTAAGCCCAGCACATTTCCTTAAAGAAGAACAAACTGTCTAGGAAGATGAGCAGTTGCTTGCAGTCCTTCCTGCATTCATTAAAGAACATGTTTTGGTGGATCCACAGGGTGCCCACCATTCTCCTAGGTACTCGGGGTTACAAGCATGCATGTGACATAATCCCTGATCTGATCCCAAGTCGCTTAGAGTGGGAGTATAGAAGCTACAGGAAAGTATAAGACAGCATGGTCCCTTTCAGGAACCCCAAACTGCCCAGGAGTTTGACAAGTGCTGAAGTTGAGTCTACAGAACCAAGGAGGAGATGATCAAAGCTGTGTTCCCCGTCTTACATGGTCAGGTTTTGGCTGGAGAAGGTGGGCTTCTAAAAGGGTCAGCTCCATGTGTAAGAAAACAGCCTTCTGGGAGCAGTGTGGACCAGAGAGGGACTGAAGCCAGATAGACAGCTGCCTATTGCACTAACCCAGGTGAGGGGGCGAGACCCTCATCTGAGCAGGGGAGGGTGACAGGCAGGTAAAACATGAAGGATATATTTATTTTTTTAATTTAAATTCTATTAGCCAAGGTATAGTACCTCATGGGTTTTTGATAGAATGTTCAATGATTCATCAGTTCAGTATAACACCCAGTGCTGATCTATTTATTTAGTAGGGAAAATCGTTTTGTCCAATCCTTTCATTCTGCAGGTGAGGAATAAAGTCGAGTAATTAATATTCCTACAGCTTAGGGGCACCTGGGTGGCTCAGTCATTAAGCATCTGCCTTTGGCTCAGGTCATGATCCCAGGGTCCTGGGATCGAGCCCCGCATCAGGCTCCCTGCTCCGCGGGAAACCTGCCTCTCCCACTCCCCCCACTTGTGTTCCCTCTCCTTCGCTGTGTCTCTCTCTGTCAAATAAATAAATAAAATCTGAAAAAAATATATTCCTACAGCTTGGACCCACTCCCTGTTTAGATCATCCATAATCATTTCTTACACCACATGGAGATCCCAACAGAACTAAGTGCCTACTGGTTCTCGAGCCAGGCAGTAGTTAGACCATCAGCAACTTCAAACAAAGACCCTCTATCATTTGTCTATCCTTCTTGCATGCTCCTTTTCCCTGCCTCCGTCCCAGCCTATGGCTCAGGGTGAGGCCCACGGTAAGTGCTCAATTCACTTCAGTACAATTGCAACTGGCCTGGTTGGGGCAAGGGGAGGCGGCGCAACTCTAGGTCTTTGCTCCTAGAGTTGAGGACCTAGAAGGAAATGGCCCCCAACCACAGAGTTCACTTATAGCACATGGGGAAAGTGTTCAAGGGACCAAGTTGCCATAAAGCAGAACACCTGTCACTAGATGTTGTTTGAAGTGGAATGCCATTCAGCATTCTCTTGACAAAGTCCCTTGGAGAGGGCCTTCTGCCTATGTCATTTCTGTTCAGGCTGCAAGAGTCTTTCTTAATGTCATTGCAAGTAACCCTCTAAAGCTGAAGCCCTGTCATTTTACTGGCACTTTACACCCTTGAAACGGTTTTTCTTCCAATGTCTTATCTGTTACATGGAGGCGATAGAACACTGACAGCCATTAGGGCAGGGACAGTCTTTTCCATTTTCTGGGACAATGGGAGAGCTGAAGTTTTCAGGGATTAAGAATTTATCACAAAATGAGGCTAAGTGTTGATACATCTACAACTGCTGCCAAGGATAATTTGGTTCTGTCCAACTGTTAAGAATGCACGCTCCCTATAAGCCAGGGGATGTATCCCTTGGAAAACTCTCATGCAGGTAAGATACAAGAATGTTTCTTGCATGTTTTGATGGTAAAAAAAGGTGGAAAATTTCATCTGCCCATCCAGCAGGGGAATAATTAAAAAGTGCGCTATATTAATATAATGGAACACCATGCAGCCATTAAAAGGATCTAAAGCAGATATATATGTCAACTAGCACAGAATTCAAGAAATATAGGGTTGAAACTTAAAGCATCTTTCAGAATGATTGTAGGATATGATACCCTTTCATAGCTTAAAACCCAATATTATATAACAGGGGTTCACAAAGTTTTTCTGTCAAAAACATATGGTATATACTTTAGGCTTTGTGGGTCATATATGCTATCTGCTGCCTCTTGTGCTTTTTTGTTATTTTTTTTACAACTCTTTAAAATGTGAGAACTATTCTTATCTTGTAGTCTTTAAAGGACCTGGCCATGGGCTGACTTTCCCCCATGGGCTCTAATTTGCTAATATATTAGTTGATGCATATATTTGTATCTCAAAGTATAAGATAAAATGCATTCACAGAAGATTCATGATAGTATTTACTTCAGAGGAGAGATGGAGCAGAACAGGAATGGAATATAAAACAAAGGATCAGATTTATATGGAAAGTTTTATTTCTTTCATTAAAAATATGAACCAAGTATGAAAAAATGTCACCAATGGTTCAGTTTGGGATAATGGGTGCATCATACTTTGTTTTCTTATTCTTCATACTTTTCTACATTTAAAATATATTCTCCAAGTAAAGTAATATGTGAGAAAAAAAATCAGTCCTTCAAAAGCCATTCATTCAATGCCAGATCCGCTGCTTTGCTCAGACTGAAAATGTTACTCATGGAACTCATTAATTCTTTACGGCATGAAGCACATTTTTGCTGAGTACCTGCTCTGAGTCAAGTACTCTGGCTGGTGCTCTAAGAAGTACCAGATTCCGCAGACGTGGACCTAATCCTCAAGAGGCTTAAAGCTGGGCAATAGAGAAGCTCACACAAAAGTAGCACCACACATAACAAGGAATACTACTTGTCAAAAGAGACACTCTGGCCATGTGCTATGGGAGCTCACTGCTAGTTCATGAGAAGCCTGGACTGCCATGCCCAGGACATTCAGCCTGGCACCTGCAGACAATGGCAAGCCACTAAAGATTTTTGAGCAGGGACATGGTATGACTAAGGAGATTGTTTATAAAATTAGGGGTTTTTTTTAGATGAGGGGAGGGGCAGAGAGATAGGGAGAGAGAGAGAGTCTTAAGCAGACTCCACACCCAATGCAGAACCTGACACAAGGGCTCCATCTCACAACCCTGAGATCAGGATCCAAGCCAAAATCAAGAGTCAGATGCTTAACCTACTGAGCCACCCAGGTGCCCTATAAAATTGTTTTTAAGCATTATGTGTGTGAATAAGAGAAAAGGGAAAGGAGAAGCAGAGAGGCCAACCATGCAGAGCTTTAGAGAAGGGTGAAGCACTGGCTCCCTTTGGGAGGCCACAGGATTCTCTGAACTCCCATCCCCCAAAGTCAATGTCAATTGCTACAGTTGGGTTGGAGGCCCAAACTGGGGTCACTGCCCCCTGGAAAGGAAGGAACAGTGAGAAGAGGATAGTAGTTGCCTAGTGAGGGCCCAGGTGCAGTGCGTGAGAGGTACGGACAGTGCTGGGGTGGGAGGAGGTATCTGTGCACAGTGTCTGGGGCCACGGCCTACCTCACCGCAGTCACCATCAAAGCCAATCTTTGGCTGCTGAGTAACAATTTATCTTTCCTTCTCGGAACAGGTCCAAGAGAGCATTTCTGGGGACCCAGAAAACACTGCAACATGACAGTGGCTCACCGGGGAATGCCGTTTGTGTATCCAAAGCTACACAAGTGACCCCTTGGCAAAGGTTCTGACTCCACATGCTTTGGCCGAGAAGCCTGCTCTCCGAGGCTGATGCAGTGTGTGTAGGGCCCTGCCACATGCTCAGATTTCATCCTTCTGTAAATTAGGCTTTTATTGTTGTCAACAATTTTGTTTCTATGTTTCTTTTGCATTTCCTCAGTCTTCTTGTCTAGAGACACTAGGTGGCCTCCGTCAGCTGCTCTGATTTTTCCAGCCAAGTCATGACAGGTGTAAGAGGAAATCCAGAGAATCACCAAAATGAGGTATTGCCTCCACCCTAACCCCTGCCTCGTGGGTCTGTTAGGAGGAGATGAGAAAACAAGCATGAAAACACTTTATTAACTGCAAAGGAATATCCTCAAAGGTACTGGTCTAAATACTAAATAGCACAGGAGAAAAAAATAAGCCACCCCTCGACTCTGAGATATGGCTAAATTAAATCAACAAGTCACAGGGCTGCCTGGGTGGCTCAGACAGAAAAACCAACAAGTCACCAACAGATGATAGATAGATAGATAGATAGATAGATAGATAGATAGATAGATAGATAGATAGATAGAAAGATAGACAGATAGATAGATAATTAATAGATAATAGATAAACAAGTCACAAATGAGATCAGTTATCTTTAGAAGCCTCCATTCAACTGATTCATCTCTCAGGGCAAAGATAGAAGGTAAAAAGATCTTGGTAATCTAATAAAATGTCCTCTTCGGTATAAGAAAATCTAGTGAAAGTCAAAGGTCGAAATGTATATAAGGCAAAATTGCTTAGATAATATAGGCCCGGTGTGAAAGGAAGTTTGGGAGAGGAAAGGCAATGAATATCTACCTCCCCCCCTGTGCACACCTAACTAGGGTGGTACCACTTATTTGGGCCCTTTCGGGGCAGTTGGGTAGTCTGGGCTAAAGTCAAGGCCAAAAAGATTGACTGAAATTTATGTCAGAGACATAGTCCTAGAGAGAACCAAGGGAAGAGCTGAGAAATTCAAGCAGAGACCAATAGCAAGTACAGTATTAGTGAACTAAATTGGAAGTGAAAAAGCCAGGATCCAAAAAGAAGTAGACATGATAAGGAATGAGATGCCACTAGTAATTCAAGTAATTCAGGATTGGCCTCACTTGACTGTTTGCCACTGCCCACACAGGGTAAATACCAAGTCACAAAGGACCAACAGCAATAACTGAGAGTTTCTAGTACTGTTCGAAGGAAGGGCCTTTTCATCAAAAGGTTAAACATACACACCCTTTAACAAGTATCTATTTTAAAGACAGTTATATCCATTGATACCCAGAACCATTAAGATACCCTAACTGCAGTAAGGAAACTCCAAATTTACTTGTCTTGCTGTTTCAGCAAGAAACAACTTCACCGGAAGACCCAAAGATCATATGAAGATCATATGCTGTGGGTACCCAGTGTTTGCATTAGTGTCTTCTAATTTATTCAGCCTGGATGCACATCATGAATAAGCCAAATTTCCAGATGCAAAAACTCAAGGCCCAGATCCCAGAGCCAGGAAACAAGCCACACACTGGTGTGGCCACCCCGGAAGCCAGGGTCCTCAGACAACAACTCTATCAACATTTCACAATACATCCACAAGGGCAAGACTTGCCTTTGGGGGAGTTATGTTGAGCCAGTGATTATTGAAGCTTCATGGAACAATACCAGCTAAAAACAAAACATCACTGGGCTTTAACCTACTCAAGATATCAATGTTTCATTCAGTATTGTGAGTACTACCAAAGAGGAACCAACCAAGACATTTGCGAGTTCATGTGGAAGAGTAATTAAGTCCCTCTCAAGAAGTTGAAGAATTAATAGGGAAACTACTAACGTCTGCTTAGACTTCCTCTGATATTGTTTGGAAAGTCACAGAAACTGGATTAAAAACAAACAAATGCAGGAACACCCAAATCTGTCATAACACAGTGAGGGTGAAAATGACTGCAGAACTACTGTCTAATTCTTGGGACTTTTCAGGAGTTGAGAAGAAGTGGAGGTCTAAAAATAAAGGATTTTAAAGCCAAGCATAACTCCAGTCAACCAATGGTGCTTCTGAATGATCATGGGCTACTTTCTTGGCCTCTCTGTGCTTTAGTCTCTTCAAATGCAAGACAAACTAACAGTGCTTACATTTCTTCATTGAGTGGTCAGTAAAAATCTTGAAATCGTAGGTGTTAAAAATGCTCTAGTTTTCTTTGACTAAATTAAAAGATCACCTGTTCATTTGATGTCCAGTCTGCCAAAGGCTGGTAAGATCTCATAAATTCCATTGACTGGCTGGCTGGCCATGGCTCAGAATTGGCAGGTCCCATTACATATTTTAATGAAATCTTTATGTAAATTTTGACATAATATAATATAGCAAAACTCTTCTTTCCATTCCATGACATTAACCAATATATCTTAGGGTGATTACAATACCCAATCTGCTAACTAATTAGGGACTAATTAGTCAACTTGTATATTTATGAATGTTTCCAGTTTCTTAATTGCAGGTTTGTAGAGTCCTGAGAAATATCTGTGCCTGTCAACAAGCTGAAAAATACCAGAGCATTGGATTACAAAGCAGTAATATTACAGATTGGATAATAATAATCCTTTATGTCTTAATAGCATGTCAAAATATACATATAGCCTTTCTATCTATATTAGCTTATTTGATTTTCACATCTCCTGGGATAAGCATATTGGGACTTTTTTTAACCTGGCATTAGTGCCTGGCATGTGGTATGCCCTCAAGAAGGGTTGACTGAATGAATTGAATGAATGAATATTAAGTGAATGTTGGAGGATAGATGATGGATGGATGGATGGATGGATGGATGGATAGATGGATGAATATAATTTACTCAAGAGAAAAAGGTTATAAATCTTACTCTGCTAGGACTATCTTCACTACCCAACTTGATGACTACCCTCTTTGCAAGGACAGATTGAATTTTATAGCCACTACGTATGCCACAAAGCTTTGGTCCCAGTAAACTGACAGGGCTAATGTGAGTGCATTTCTTCTTCTTTTTTTTTTTTTTAAGATTTTATTTACTTACCTGACAGAGACACAGCGAGAGAGGGAACACAAGCAGGCGGAGTGGGAGAGGGAGAAGCAGGCTTCCCACGGAGCAGGGAGCCCGATGTGGGGCTCGATCCCAGGACCCCGGGATCATGACCTGAGTCGAAGGCAGACACTTAATGACTGAGCCACGCAGGCACTCTGTGAGAGCATTTCTATACTCATTTCCCCAAATAATAATACTCACAGGAAATTTTAAGTTGGAATACTTTGTTCATCTCTTCCCCAATATTTCTGGAAATATGGGAAATGCACAGCATGCACTTTTATCCAAAATCACATAATTAATTTTTAACACAAAACAATACTAACATGGTGGCTGATATGTGAAAGCGAAAGACCTACATTTTCTCTGTGCTACCAGTTTCCTGTGAGGATATCGTGCTTGTACTACATTGATTGAACATATAGAAAATCTCTTCTTTTGATCTTTCTTGATGTCATAGGTCTCCTTGCTGCTCAGATTAGGATGGATTTCTGAGGGACCTACTTCCCACTTACCTGAAATGCATCACTTTCTTTTTTTTTTAAATTCAATTAGCCAACATATAGTATATCATTAGTCTCAGATGTAGTGTTCAACAATTTATCAGTGGCATGTAACACCCAGTGCCCATCACATCACATATACACCAGCTGCCTCTGCTGAATTCAAGCTGTCTCTTTATGGCGAAACTGACTTGGAATAGGGACTTCCTTCTCCTTTCTTCAGTGGTGGTGGCAGTCTTTTATTTTTCTTTTTCTCTGGAAGTTTTCTGCTCTACGCTATTTCTGTTGAGTAGATGGTCTATCTCGGTGACCACCTTTATTCCTGGAGAATCCAGACTTCTCTCCCACTAAGCAATGGTCCTCACTCACTCTCCTGGCTGCATTTGACAAGCCCCTGAAGAGCTCCTTAAAATGCCAGGGCGTAGAACCTACACCCAGGGACTCTAATCCAAATGATTCAGAACAGAGACTGGGGATCCATGTTACACCAAACATACAGACTTCCCTCAGATGATTCTAATGGGTAGCCAAGGTTAAGCACCACTACTATAATGGAGAGCACCCCACAGTGCACAGTCCCAAGTATTCTAAGAACTGTAGTAATAACAAATGACTGTTCTTGCTTAATTGAGCAAAAGAAAAGTCATACGTCTAACCTACTGCATCAGTCCGCAATGTATACGCCATGCAAAAGGAACCAATAAGCCCCCAAATATCTCAGTGGCTTACAACAATAAAGATTTATTTCTCACCCAAATTGTATACCCTTCACAGGTGAACTACGGCTCTGGTGTTTGCCTTCTTCGTTCTAGGACAAAGGCTGAAGGCACATCCTCTACCTCAGACTTGATGGTCTAGGGACATAGAGAATAGAATATAGCAGAACCTCACTCAGGGCCCGTCTATGTGCTCTATCATGTTTCATTGGCCAAAGTAAAGCTAGGCTCAGCCTAGGGAGCAAGGAGGGGCAGTATCTCATAAGAAAACTTTAGACACTGAAGCCATAATTGCAACTTGACTGAATGAACGTTTGGTTTTTCAAGAGAAAATGGATCTCTGCACTTCTGAAGGCAAAAAGAAGAGGGGAAGGTTGAGGAGTAAACTTCTCTGCATCCATCATGGCCTCACAAAGATTAGTCACTCAAGTCATATTTCATGATGAATTTTGAAGGAGATGTCAAACAACTGAGGTTGTGGCAAGAGCTAAGTACGTGAAGCCCAGGGAAAAGTGGAAATTTATTCTCTCCTTTCCTTGGCCTTTTAAAAAACGTTGGAAGTCCTACATGGTTACAGGCAGATTTCAATGTGTCCATTTCTTCACAGATGCTGCTTAAATGGAGCGCCAGGGTTCTTGCAGCAGGTAACATGTATGACAGAATGAAAGAACATGAACAAGAAAGATGAAAACTTTGGAAAGTTGATCCTACAAAATGAGAGGAGCACATGTTTGCTGCTAATACACCATTATCCCCCTGAAGGGAGAGCCCTGTAGGGTTCATACAACACAGTGCTGTGAACAGGGCATGGACACCCAGCTGATCACCTTCTCCTGTGCAGCCCGAGGAAAGCCACAGACCATCTTTAAGCCTCAGTTTCCCCATCTGGAAACAAGACCTGACCCACTTTACTGCATTGATAAAATACTAATAATAAGTGACAAAATATGTGTTAGTCTTCTCAATGGCAGCAATTCATTATTGCTGTTTTTGTTGACCCTCCGAATCCTGTAAGGTAGGCAGGGTAGATATTATGTTATGTGCATTTTACAAAAGAAGGCACTGAAGCTTTAAGAGGAAAAGCAAGTCACCCAAGGTTACGTCTCTGTATTCTTTACAAAAGGAAGAAAATGACCCTTCTCCATCATCTGTTGATGAAGTAACTATGTTTGTTTTAAATTTTCTTATTTTTGCAAGGATCAGTGCTTGTGATATAACAGTAACTTGAACAAAGCAGCAAAAAATGGGATATACATTATAATTTTAACATTTATGCATGTAATATATATCCATATCTTTAATTATATCTATCTACTGAGTATAATAATTCATTTAAAACACTTAATAGAGTTCCCAGCACGTTATAAGCATTAAATGAACCAGCCGGTATCTTTATCACTGTTATTGTAACTATAAATGCATAGAAAAAGACTGAAAGGAAATATCCGTGGTAACAATAATGATTATTTCTCGATAGAGATTAGCGGGTAATTATTTTTATGCTTTTCTGCATTTTCCAATATTTTAATAATGTGTATTTCTTTTATAATAAGAAATACAGGCGTATCAGTTTCATAACATATATAAATTACCAAATTATTCCTATAAAACATGGAATGAACACAGATAAGATGAAGGATATATATTTCACTTCAGGGTAAGAAATGACTTTCTGTCAGAGAGAAAAGGAATTGCTAAGAAGGCAGGAGTACCCAACTTGGGTAAGGAGCCAACAGCAGCTGCAAGGCTACTGGCAGGGAATTTATAAAAGGAAAGTTTGAGCTGATAACCCTGAGGTTGTATGATCTTATGAATTATATTTAGACATCGGGGTATTTATACTTCAGAGAAGGATCAGTTTCATAATTTGCAGGGACCAGGGTAAAATAAAAATGTGGGTCCCTGTCCAAAAAATATTAGGAATTTCAAGACAGGGAGAGCAGAGCATTAAACCAAGTGCAGGACCCTTCTGAGAGCAGGGCAGTGAATGACCATATAGGTTGTATGCCCAGGAAGCTGGCCTTGGTGCAGAGTCCACAGAGTGAAAGGCTTGTTTACTCAAGATGATTTGGACAGGCCAGTTGTCTCCTAAAAGCTGATTAAGAGGAAAAATTTAGTATTTCAGGAGGACTTAAAGAATCTAAAGCATATCCTAACCATCAAAAATCCTTTTTTATGACCTCCTTTACACTACAAAGTAAATCAAAGAAGTTACTTTCCTGAGGAAGGCTTCTGGTGAAAAATGGTGAATAAACCACAGACATTTATCACTTAGATTCCACATAAAATCCAGCCAGAATGAAAGCAAAGGAATGACAAGAATACAGGACAAATCGATCAAGAGAGGAAGCAACAGCGTATCAGCAATTTCGGCTACATTCTGGAAAAGTGAAAGTAGGTAGAGAGCTAGTATCTGACTCAGCAAGTTAGAACAAGTTACAACGTAAAGGCCTATAGATGAAAATACCAGCAAGAAGTGACCCACGTTGGCCGGCAGAATTCCTGAGTCTCGGCACTTAGGAGCACCAGGAATGAGAAAACTCCCTGAAACTGAAGAACACGAGAATCTAGAGAAAAAAAGGCAAATCACATACAAAGATCAGGAATTAGAAAGCACTGAATTTTTCCATAACAATAAAATAAAATAGAAGATAGTGGAGAAATGATCAAAATTCTGTTTTTAACAGATATATACTGCAGACATTTAAGCTCTGAGTCAAGTATGAGGGAAAAGTAAAGATATTTTCACATACGCAAGGTCTCAAAAATTTGACTCTCCAAACATCTATTTCTAGAAAGTTACTTGAAGATGCACTCCAGCTAAACGTTACATGGCTGCAAGAAAAGAAAGATGTGGGATCCACAAAACAGGAGATCCCGCATGGGAGAAGAATAAAGAGAAACCTAAGGAAGGTGACTGTAGCCTAAAAAGAAATCATCCAAATTCTACTGCAAAGGCAGAAGGCTTTAGGGGAGAGATCCTGAGAAAATCTTTCAAAAATTGATTGTTTGAGCTTAATAGTAGGCCTGGAGAAGAGATGTTCTAGCCTTCAGGAAAAATAAATAAATAAACACATCTCAAGATGTATATGTCTTAGTAAGACCACAGGAGAACCAAGGCAATGTGGGGAAATACCACAGAACCAGAGAGTTACTGACCAGGGAAACAGGAAAAGTCATATAAAGGAGGAGACAAGATTATTCTGCGCTACCTGGCTCAGCAGTGAACAGTATTGGCAGAGTGATCACTGGAGGAAACATATGTTACCTAAGAAAAGGGAGATGGTGGAAAGGAGTAGAAGTGTTCAGTCCTCAACCACCAGAAAGCATTTGTGGAGCAGAGGTTATTGTTAAAATTTTTATTTGACCCCTATTATGTATATGCATTACCTTGAGGAAAATTAAAATGGAGACATTAAAATATAAATAATTAAAAACAAATGTCATTCTAATACTCAGGGTATGCTAATTTCCATAATAAACAACTCCCAAATTTTGGTGATTTTAACACAAATGAAGGTTTCTTTCTCATTCAAGTCACAGCCCATGGAGTCTAACCACTGCTCTGCAACCTCCAGAGCTCCAGGAACCTAAGACTCTCCCCCCTCTTGGTGCCTCGATCTTTAAAACATGCACCCCAAGCCTGCTGTTGAGTGGAAAGAGAGCAAAATAGAATCACTCAGGGGGTTAGTGACCAGGCTGGAAGTGGTGGACATCACCTCTAATCTGAATCTGCCACATGATCCTAATCCACTTCAACAAGGCTAGGATGTGCAATCTTTCTCCATGCTCAAGGTTTGGTGAGCACTCCATACTTTGCTTGGGCATTTCAAAAAAAGAAAAAAAGATGAAAATGCTGTTTAGGAATGCTCTAAGGCAGTGGTTCTCAACCAAGAGGTGACCTTGCCCTCCAGGCACAATAGACACAGTTAGCTGTATCTGGAGACATTTTGGTTGTAATGACATGGCGGGGCGGGGCGGGGCGGGGCGGGGCGAGGGGGGGGGGGGGCGGATGTCCGGCATCTACCCGGTAAAGGCCAGGGCTGCTGCTAAATCTTTATGCCGGATGCGCAAAATAGTCCCTCCCGCCGCAACAAAGAACTATTTGGGCCAAAATGTCAAAAGTGCTGAGGTTGAGAATTCCTGCTCTAGACCCCCTATTCTCTGGGATTTCTGATAAGCGGAGATTAAGAGCATCAGGAGCAAAGAGTTCTTGTCTAAGAGCCAGAAGTTCCTGCTTCTCCTCTTGGCTCCTCTGTGTAACCTTGCCTCAGTCATCAACACTCTGACACTCACCTCCCTCCTCATTCAGTCGTCCTCATGCTTCTTGGAAGGGTCTCTTGCAGATGTCTGGAGGCTATTAAAAAAGGTAAGAATTCATTAATGCTGTAGTTTCAGGAGTCATAACTAAAAAAAAAAATGTCTTTAATGGAAAATTCATCAACAATGATTATTCAATGGTGTTACTAAATAATAGAGTCACTGAAAACAAATGCTCAACAGTAAGCAAACAGGAGAGGAAATCAGATCCAGCTAATATATATGATTACTACAACCACATTTCTCAGATTTTCTGGGGTTGTCTCATGACACATGGCAATCCTTTATGTCATTCACATGTTCTGAAAATTACATTAATTCAGTTTACAAGCTAAAAACCCAAATGGCCTTTTGTACCAGACATAGCCTAGAAGTCTTTTATCAAACCTTGGTCTCTATTTTTAGTTCAAGGCAGGATCAATCATAGATATGGGGAGAAATATGCTTGCCTTGTTTTTTACTCTACTCCTGGTTTCAAACAGAGTTACTGGTTTGGAGTTGGTGTTGAATGATTATTTGTTGGTTGCACAGCTGAATGAATATAAAAAGAAATACACCAATATGCTACAATTTAACTCAGCCATGTTGTGAGATCTGAGAAGAACCCTACATCTTTTTCTTTATATATTTGCGATGACTAGCACATAAACGACGCTCAAAAATGCTGAATTAACTAATGATAATTACTAAAATTAATTTCTTGAGTGAAATTTGTGCCAGGCGTAATTTATGATAAATATAGGGCGGGATTTATGAGATCATTTAATGAGAAGCATAGGAGAAAGTACAGATTTCTTCAAGCTAGAAAATGCATCAGACAATATTTAAGCACCTGAAGCACTAAAGAGGACAATGCACGAACAAACATACAATTTATCATAGTCATATCATTGGTCAAGCAGGGGTACTGTGGCTTTCCTAAACTGATGGGATAAAAGCTATCTGTGGTCATCCAGAAAGTTGCATGGAAGAGGCAGGCCCTAGGCAAGGGTTCATAAGATTTGAAGAGATTGTGGAGAGGTGCGGGGATTTAGGGGAGCCAAGCCCGAGGTTTGGGGTATGGTGGGAGCAAACTCATTAAAGTATCACTGCACTATTATAAGTCTACAATTCTCAAACAGACCGAAGAAACTGCATTCTGTTTTTTACTAAAATATTTCAAACAGAGAGAAAAAGCATAAAGAAAACACTTGGGAATCTTACAGCCCAGACATAGTATTTTTTGAGCATTTCCTATATTTGCTTCAGAACTGTAATATAAAGAACCAAAATAGGACACACACTGGTGAAACCCATGTCCCTCCCAACTCCAAGCTAATGAGTCCTCCTCTTTCCAGGTCAGTATCTTGTAAGGTTAGTGTCTCTCTTCAAGTCTGTGTTTGTATACTTTTATGACGGTTGTACATATTCAGAAATAAAATGTACAGAACTTTTTCCAGTTAAAAAATAATTTTGGCATCATTACTGATCATATCCTTCTGCAACTTGTGTTCTCTCATCAACATCGTATTCCCAGGTTTTCCATATTGATATATGTCATTCTAGTTCATCCATTTTTAGAGCTTCCTGGTATTCATTCCATAAACATGCTACAAATGCTTTATTCATTCTCCTGATAATGAATATTAAGGTTGTTTCCAAGTTTTGTTAGTTTGTTGGCTTCTGCTTTAACAAATGATGTTGCCAGGAACCTTCCTGTATATATGTGACAGTTATCGGCGGTAAATTCTTAACAGTATACTTGATGATTTACAAAATGTGCGCATCCTCAAAGTTACGAGATACTGAGAAAATACAATTCAAAATGGTAATGCTAGTGAACAGTCTCACCAGCGAGTCTGAGTTTATGTTTGCTTCACATGTTCGTCAATACTAACATTATCAGCATTTTAATTTTGCCTATGGAATGAATGGGTTCAAAATCTCATTTTTCCCTACTGAGAATTTTTTCACGTCTATATTGGCCAGCCCAGTTTCCTCTTCTGCGAATCAGTGGACCGTATTCTCCAGCGCTCTTTTATTGATCCTCCTTTTTTGTGTAGTTCTTTATATTGGACACAAGTCTCTTATTATTTGTAGGGTAGATAACTCGACAGAATTTGTTGCCTTTTTATGTTTTTAAAGTACATTTCTTTAAGATTTCATCTATTTGAGAAAGAGAGAGAGCATGAGCAGAGGTGAAGGGCAGAGAGAGAGGGAGAAGCAGACTCCCCACTGAGCATGGAGCCTGATGTGGGGCTCGACTGCAGGACCCTAAGATCGTGACTTGAGCCAAAGTCAGACACTTAACCAACTGAGCCACCCAAGCACTCCTAAAGTAAGTTTTATTTACTTGGGATTTTTTTAACTTTCTATTACTTAATCATAATTTTCCCAGTCAAAACAGATCTAGTTCTCAGAAGCAGTTGCTGGGAGAAAGGGGTAGGACAAAAGAGGAAGTAATGACCTTTGCTGCAGATACCTACCAAGCTATCTCTGTCAGTTTCCCTAGGAGAGAGCCTGAGATGAATATTTTTGAGGTGATAATTTATTGGGGGAGTTCTCTCAAGAGATACAGAGGGAAAAGTCAGGTAAAGATATGATTCTGGTGAAGGTATAGCCTCTGCCTGATCCCATGGAGTAGTCTGAAGTACGGAGGACACATAAGAGCGTTCTCCCATCTGAGAGCAAGAAGTGTTCTGAACACCCAAATCAGTCAGTCATTCCCCGGCAGGTGAGCAGGCTACTGCTCACCTTCTCCAAACCCAGGAAGAGTGAATAGCATCCCAGAAATTTCCCGACAGGGCAGTTCCCATCAGCAGAGCACAAAGGGATGCAGTAACAAAGCTTTAGCAGCCAAAGGTCATAAGAGCTGAAGGATGGGAACCCACCAACAGCATAAAGTGGAGCTCTGCAGGACACAAAACAGGATCTCCTACACATGAGCTAATCATTTAATGTCCCACTCCAACCACGTAGCACAGGAAACGTCATCTGCAATTTAGGTCAACGTGAACAGATGCTGAGATGTGCTGACACACTTGCTCCAGGACCGCACTAACAATCAAAGAATCCCAAAATTCAGACCTACTTGTTTCTGACTCCAGAGTCTGGACCCTACATAATTTGCTGGGAGTTTCCGTCCAGGACCTTCATTGGTCAATAACAGACTAAGCCAGGGAAGCTTTATTTCTGCCTGATGGTGATTGCAGTGGCCTTCAGTTGTCACCAGGGAAGGAACTGCAGTGTGAACAAATTGCCAGGGGGGTGGGGGGGGGAGATGTACGACCAGACTCACCTTCTTTGAGCACCCCATTTGCACCCCATGGCAGTGTCTATCCCTGGAAAGTGGCAAAGGATCTCACCTCCCTGCAAACAGGTTAGGTACCCAAAGGAATCCAGGCTTGCTTTAAGGAAATAAGTTGTGAAGAAATTCAATTTCATGACTTGATGTTTGGGAAATCCTCTGCTTTCCTATGTGACTCTTTTTTTCTAGTGTCATAAAGACATGGCTAGGGGAAAATAGCACCTGTACTCCTTATAAATTAAAGGTCAATGGAGCTGAGGGTTTAGCCCTGTCACCTTGCTACAAATCGAAATTGTCATGGAACTCTGAACATGTATTGTTACAGCGGAAGGTCTGCATGGTTCAACGAGACACTGTTCATCTTTGCGCTTAATATGACAAAGATTCAAAGGGGCCTCACCATGCATGCCACTGTGAATGCCACTCCGTGCTCTCTGCCGGGCTCACATGTGTTCTCTCGCTTACCAGAGCAAATGATCTAGGAGCATTCCGTGTCTGCTGTCAGCTGCTTTCTCTCGTGACAATTTACTCATGAGCCAGCCTGCCATTTGTAAAAGCAAGAGACAAAAGATTTGCCAGATGGTTTGGGGATCCGAGAGTAGGAAATGTTTCTACACAATATGTTCTATTGGGTTACTGACGACACAGGGCACCAAAGCAAGGGCACTGAGATGTGAGCACTTGCAGGGCTGCAAAGAATTCCATTTGTTCACCACAAACAATGTCCCCCAAACCACCATGAAGACTGTAAGATTCTGAACTACGCTTCCTTCTCTAAATGACACTTGGGTCCCTGTATACCAAAACAGAGGCCATGGAGGCCACGTGGTATTTGTAAAGGGGGCTGTTCCATTGTACCCACGTGCTGCAGTGATCAGTCTTAAGCACTCCAATTAAACACTGCAAAGTTAAGTGGTAGTAAAATTAAAATGGAGTCACAGAATGGAAAGGAATCTCAAACCAGGTGCAATTACACTCATTTTTACATCAGTCTCTTAAATTTTAATGCTTTTTATGGGCCCCTGAATAAATGAAATATACAAGATTCATAACTTTTGAAATGAATTTCAGCTTTCTCCAAAATTCCCTAGTTTCAAAGAGATGGTACAATGGACAATATAATTAAAGAATGGAGTTGAAAAGCCTATCAGTAGCTATTACACTGAAGAAACCTCTATGTAAAAATTGTTGTACGTAGAGCAGATCCATAAAAATCCAGGCTGAGGAAGAAGATGTTGAATGAAATTTGACACATCAGTTTTTCTGACACCCTCAGGAACACCTCTGCCTCCAGGAATTCCCATCACTGGGTCCCCATGCTCTCCGCTGAGGACCACGTATGTTAAGTAAGTCTTTATAACACGTATCAGTCCAGCTGATCAAGACCCCTTCATATTTTCAACCAACTTACACCTGCTGTCACAGTGGAAATAAATTCTTTACATTTTCATTCACTTATTCCTTTGTTCCTTCATTCTTCCTTGGGCTGAGAGTGTGGACTCTTCATACTAGCATCAAGTTACTTAGCCTCTCTGTGCTTCAGTTTCTTCATCTGTAAAAGGTAGTCATGAATACACTAATTAATTAATATGAATTCTGTATTCATAAGATTATTGTGAAGGTTAAATACAAGAATCAACGTAAATCTATGCAGACAAGGTCTGCTATATGATGATCACACAAGGTAAGCCATTATTATATTCATTCATTCAACAAGTATTTTTTGAGCCTCCACCATGTGTCAGGCATGGCCCCCTAGGTGTAAAGTCCTAAGAACGACCAGAGGAAGCCCCATCTCTGACCTCAGAGGGCTCACCTGGGTCCCAGCTCCTTTTCCTGTTTCCACCCCTCAGAGATGCTAGAGAACAGAAAAGGAAGGGGCTAATATTTTATGGACAAGTTTCATATCAAGTAAATTAGCAGGGCAGAGTATGTGCATGTGTTACTATTAGTAATAGCAGGCCTAATAATTATAATACTTTCCCCTTAATGAGCACTTACAGAAAAGTATGTGACAATATTTACTTTTTATTTTAATTATATCAGTGCTACTTTCATGATAGTTATTTTTTCTATCTTCATATTTTTACCCTTTCTCTCCTCAAATTTGGTATCCCAGTCTTTCTACCTATTCCGTATTTATTTCTATACATCTAGCAAACAGTTATTTGAGGCAGCTTACAATAAAGACAGTCAGGCTGAAAACTTTCAAATAAGGCCAGCCACATACACACACGTACACACACACACACGCTAGAAGCGAAGAGGAAAAACTGTATCCAGAGAGTTAGTTAAGGAAGACACAATAGCTATGTGCAATACTTAGAGTTCTAGTATCTCTAGAAGCCAGGGAAAACAAAGAAAAAAATGATGAGTCATCTGGCTCATTATCCAGATGAATACCCATATGAGTCATTGGGTGGAACAATCTCTCCTCTGTTCTTTTATAGCCCTCAACTCTGAGATTAATTTAGCAGTGGAAGGTGGTCTTCACAGAAGAGATTTGGGGTAACAAAGCAAACTATGTCCTCCACCCTACTCCATTAAGGGGCATTCCCCAAATATCCACATTGTATCTCCCCTATTGCTCCATCAAATCAATCCACCAGGGGTCTGATGGACATGAAGCAGGTAACCTGTTTTTTTGTGGTTTGTTTTTTTTCTTTTCTTAGGTGACCTGGATTTTTAAAAAGATTTTTTTGCCTAGAAAATCTTGAGAAGAGGAGTGTGAATCAATCCCTCAAAGTTACCTTCCCCAGTGGCAACATCTTAGCTATATTTATAACAGGAGCAGTTGGTAGTCAAATCAAGACTGATAATGCAAGAGAGAATTTAAAGTGCTTCTCTTCAATGTGATCCTTGTAAGAACAATGATCTAATCTCCATAGGCCAAGTACACAGAGGGCAAAGTGAAGGTGTAAATGAGTGACATTTACATCCAACCCTGGGCTAAGAATGCTGCACACATCATCTTTCATTCAATCATCCCTACAGGTTTTTTTTTTTTTCCGTCTTTTCTGTTGATATAATCATTATCAGTCCACTGCAAGTGAGGAATACAGAGCAAAGGGAATTTAAGGAACATGCCCAGTGCCATATAGCTCATATATGGCAGAGCTGGGGTTTGAATCTTGCACTCAGATTCCAAAATTGATACTTTTTTCTACTGTTAAACTTTTCCCAGGATTTTATGGTGAACATTAAAAAAGTACCCAAGTTTGTGATCATGGCCTTAGTGCGACCGCATCAGGACAAAGGAGCACGGGCTTGGAGGAACTGACTTCAAGCTACTGAGATCTTGAGTTTACTAGTTATCCTCCCAAACATCATGTTAATTATCAATAAGGTGGAAAAATAATGAGTCTTCAATGATGTCATGAAAGTCAGAAATCATGTAGAAAGTGCCTGGAATACAGTCAATATCCAGCCAATGGGAGCAAGTACAGTTATGATTTAAGATGACTCGTGGTCCACATTGTAGAAGGAGACATCACTATTCTCAGAAAGTAGCAATGGATCTACTTCGTGATGCAAAGACACATGAAAAGATGTGTAAAACATCCTGGATGAAGAGAAAGGGAGGAGCAGGAAGGGAAGGAAGCAGACATTTGTTGAACATCAAATATGATGCTAAAAGATTTACTGATACATCCCAGGTAGCCCTTCCAGCAACTTGATACATGAAATACTATGCTTTGGAGCGGGGAGGCAGAAAAGTAAAGTAAAGCTTAGAGAAGTTCATCAGTTTGTTCAAACTCACCATATGGTAAATGGCAGACCTGAGATTTGAGTTCAGGTCCCTCAATCCCACCCCCATTGCCCCGAACCACCCTATGTGGCATCGCAATTAATCAGGAAATAAGCTCCCAGGCGTGTCAGTGTATCTCTCCATCTCTTGCTAATATCACTGGCGATCCTGGAGAACTAGATTTTCCCCTGTCTCTGCCACTAACTAGAGATGTAGCCACGGCCTCCTCCTGGTCTCAGTTACCCCATTTCTAAAATGAAGCAGTGAGTCTACAGGATTTCTGAGGCCCTTTCAGCTTTCACATTTTATGATGATTCTTTCCCCCAAAGAACTCTGCTGGCAATGCAGAGCAAAGACACAGCACATATGTATGAAAGTTACTCCGTTTATATTAAATTCCACATTCCTGCAGGGATATGTAATGTCTGTTGCCCTTCGGTCGACTCTATACTCCAGTGTTTGTTTACAATCATTGGAGCATGAACAGCTATTTTTAAACCTGGCTTTTCATGTAAGAAGGTTAAAACTCAAACTGAATTTGATTTGTTGGAGAATTCAAATCCTTGGGATTATGGCAGGGAAAAAGAGAAATGTAAGTCACTTTAATTACCCTTTGACTATCCTCCCCACACACCCACCCCCCACAATTCCACTAACAAAGATGCCATTGGTTGAGCTGACTGTATCCAGGGCAGAAAAGTCTTTACATTGGCGACTGATGACCAAAGGTCTTGGGGGCTGTTTACTTTATATTTTTGTTCAAAACAACAGGAAGTAATGTTTAGGAGGCAGCTGGCTTGGGAGTCAGCAAATCCAGGGATTTGCACAGCTGGGCAAAGCAAAACATATAGTAGTCTTTTTCAACTGAGTATTTTATCTGTCATGCTCTCCTTTAAAGAATACAGGCTTTGAAGTTAGACAGATGCCTGTTCACCATGTCCTAGGAGAATGACCCAGTAGAGAGCATGGCACGTAGTAGGAATAGAATACATATGTCTTCCTTCTCTCTTCTGTTACTAACATGCGTTTTGTTCTGCTTTGTTTTTGATTTGGGCCCATCTGCAGACTTCAGTAAAGAACATAAGGTCTCTGAGATCTGGGACTGCTTGCTTCTCTCTCGGTCGTCTCCCTATCACTACAGCCTGGAAGAGTATCTCACTTAGAGTGGCTTCAATAAATATTGGATAACTTACTGATGGTTTACATTCCTGGGGCACTTTATAGAAAAATTAGAGAAGTATGTTACCAAGCTGTTGCATAAGATGAAGAGTGACTGCTAATGAGCATGGAGTTTCTTTTTGGGGTTGAAAATGTCCTAAAATTGATTGTGCTGATGGCTGCACAACTCCATAAGTATACTAAAATTCAATGAGTTATAGACTTTAAATATGTGAATTATATAGTATGTGAATTATTTATCTCTATAAAGTTATTTTTAAGAGACTTTCTTTTTAAGTAGGCTCCACACCCAGCACCGAGCCCAGTGCAGGACGTGAGCTCACAACCATGGGATCAAGACCTGAGCCAAGATCAAGAGTTGGACACTTAACCCACTGAGCCACCCAGGCATTCCTAAGAGACTTTTTAAACGCCCCCAAACTGCACACGTTCATGACCATCCATATTTAGATGAGAAGTTGACACCAGTGATCTGAATAAATAGGAGCAGCTTGGAGCCAAATGAACTGGGAGAAATGGGTCAAGAAGGAGAAGAAATACAGCATTTCATTCAGGAAAGAGATGCCCCTACAGGTCTGTCCTAATGAAGACGTGCTCTTTCCCTTGCTGCACTTAGACTCTTCTCAAGATGAGCCTGATAAAGATAACGAACACAGGTGGAACAGCCAGGAGTCAGAATTTCAAGCCTTTTCATTATATACTAACTCATTCCAAACAGTAACATGACAAGCTGTCAGATGAAAATCTCTTGGCTTCTAACATGGCTCCCAAACTCATGAGTTTTCAGGATTGCCAGGAATTCTTGAGCCCTGATTATCTGATCAACTCTTTCATATCAGAAATCACATACTTTGCATAAGGCACACACTCTCCAAGCATATTTTTAAATGATTCATTCATATTCATTTACTGCTTAGTATTCACCAGACATCGGGCTAAGTGCTGGAGACTGAAAGATAAAACCTAGGACTGAGAGCTAACACTGACTGAGCATGCCACATACTTCATGAGGATTGACCTGGTCCATTATTCTGAAAACTCTTTAAGGCAAAGACTAATATCATCATGAACCCCGTTGAACAGATGAGAAAACTGACACTCAGGAAGGCTGAGTAACTTGCTTAAGGTCACACCACAAGGAAGTGAAGGATCTGACATTATGTCTAGGCGAGCTGTCTCCAAAGCCTGGGCTGCAAACCTCTATTCTTGCTGCCTCCCACACTGAAGCTGGGACATACCCAAGCAGGGAGCAAAAACCTAGGTACAATACAACATGCTGCGTGCCCTGTGTTAGGGAGGAACAAGGTATAGTCAGAGGGAACATAGTGCTCACGTAGCAACTAAATCTCAGAATTTTAGAGCTGAATGCAACAGAGATAATTTTCTCCAACTCTTTTGTCTTTCAGATGAGGAAAATGAGGTCTGGACAGAAGCAAGGACTTGCTGAGTGTCTCACAGCTTATATTAGTCATTGAACTTGATCTCCTGCCTCTTAAGTTCCAGTACAATACTCATTCATTCATTTATTCAAAAGTATTTGTGCCAGGCACTGTGCTATTTTCTACTACACCCTACACTGCATGTACCAATTATAAAGCTGAGAAATTACTTTAAGCAACAATAAAAAAGATATGATTTCGTATTTAATCATGCAAAGATCATATTGTCTGATGACAACTTTGCAAATTCATCAAATCACTCTTATGAGGTGTAAGAGTGGGGAAAAGAGTGATAAAAAGAGAGAAGGGAGTTTTGGGCTTACTACATGTTGGGCTGATTTATTCCCACTATTTCAAGTAGTCTTCCAGATAATCCTATTGGATATCTAGATTTTGCCCTTTTTTAAAAATGATGAAACAGGCTCCAAAAAATCTAAATAATTTTGCACAAAGTTACAAGTCTAATAAGCCGGGGGGAAAAAAATCTCCATTTGAGCCCTGCTTTTACTAACTGCAAAGCCCAAATTCTTTTCTCTCCCATGCTGACTTCCAAGCTCAATAACTAGGTAAGTCAAATCTCTCTGAATAATATGGATTCTTTGATTAATCATTAGATAAATTATATTAGGTTTGGAGTTCCATAAAGGCAGTAAAGTGGATGAAATGACCTTTCTTCCTTCCAGCCCTACTTGTCCACGAATATAAAATGTCATCTTCAAACTCTCTATTTTCACTTCCCTCTCTCTTTCATTTTTTCTTAAACACGCAACTTTAAAATGTCTTCTCCAGCAAAGCCAGCTGCCATGCAGACTTGAAAGCAGATGACCTGGCCAAGAGATCTTATCAACTGATTTTTAATGAAGGTTTCTTTCCTGAATGCCAAGTATAAGAGGTGAGTCGAAAATGGGCATTTCCAAATGTTAAAGAAAGCCACAGACATCCTAAGGCACTTAGATTTCTCAATCAGCCCTTTCTTTGTCCATGCCAAAAGTCACCCTGAGAAGCTGCCTGATGACAGACATTATTTTGCAGTGATTCAAGGCTTTCTATGGTCACATATGTTCTTTTTCTCCTTTCCAAAGTGTTTTCTTAAGTCAGTGGCCAGTGTAGTTCTGCTCACAGCATATACAAAGGTGGTGAACTTATATTCCGTTCATAATTTTTGAACAATAATGTTCTGATGAAAACTGGCAGTCGATTTTTTATTTTTGGTCTACTTCTGTTATCATTTAGCTCAGCGGTTCCCTAGCTTGTCTGCACACTGGAATCACTGGAGAGCTTCAGAAACTATCACTACCTGGGTCTCACTCCCATAGATTGTGACTGAAATAGTCTGAGGGTGACCTGGGCTTTCTAATTTTTTTTAAAGATACCCAGGTGCAGAATGAAGGGGGGAAATCGGAGGGGGAGATGAACCATGAGAGACTATGGACTCTGAAAAACAAACTGAGGGTTCTAGAGGGGAGGGAGGGTTCTAGAGGGTAGGTAATACCTACCTGGTGATAGGTATTAAGGAGGGCACGTTCTGCACGGAGCACTGGGTGTTATACGCAAACAATGAATCATGGAACACTACATCAAAAACTAATGATGTAATGTATGGTGATTAACATAACATAATAAAATAAATAAATAAATAAAGATACCCAGGTGATTCTAATGTGCAGACAAGTCTGGGAACACTGGACTCATCATTAATTAAGGAACCAAGTCCAGGGGAGGATAATCTAACCTTCTCTCCCCAAACCAAACTTGCTCCTTTCATAGCTCCCTAAAGCTTAAGGCAGGAAAGGAGGGAGAGTCAATAAGCCATTAACTGAGCTGACCACCACCGGGTGTCTAGCACAACGGATGGATCTTTTGGGGCTATACCAAGAGAGGCTGTATGAACAACTGTATCCCAGCACAGTGAATGGTTGGGGAAAGAATTTATCCTCCAGCTTTGTGTTTCAGTTTCAAAGAGGAATCCAGAGGCAGGAGGCTAGAGGGATGCAGGTGGAACATAAGGTGAGCTGCTGTTGGGTTGTGCCCTGTGATGCTGGTAGGAACCCACACAGAACTGGTGGTTTCCACAAGTGTGGCTTGGTTACATCCATGACCAAATACCCCAAAACAGGCAGAGCTGAGAGAATCTCAAGTGGTCCATTTAGAGAGATCTAGCACTGGCAAGAAAGTTTGGCTAACCTAAGCAGTGAATATCAGAGCCACTGATTGGTGAGCAACTGCAGTTATGTGGGATGACTGTTAAAATTACAGTAGTGAGGGGCCACTTTTCTTTTAGGCTCCTATTTCAGACCTAAGACACAGGGGCCACCAGTGGGGGGTTAGTTTTTTTTCTCTCTCTTCCATTCATTCCACCTGCCCAGGTGGGTATTTGAACTCAGGGATCTTCTTGGGGCCTGGCCTCGGCCCTTTGGACACAGATGAATGCTCTAGTCTCCGTACTTGAACTTAGCGTGTGATTGGAGGTAGGCAGGTGAGAACAAGAGGTGCCAGACTGGCCTCGATTCTAGGTCACCTACTTCATTCCAGCATTGGCCAGAGGACCTCTACTGAGGGCAATCAAGTGCTTATCCAGCTAAACACAGTAAGAGTTCAATTTCTGTTTGTTCCTTAGAGAGAATCTTATGGGTGGAATGGTGATTGGTTGGCATGATTTGGAAACAGTTAGGTCACTGACCATAATAGGACTGGAATCTCACCCTTAAATTGTTCTGTAAACATGTGATAGCATCTCCTATGTTTCCAGGGACTGTGCTGGTTGCCAGTGATTTAATAAGAACCAGGCCGAGTTCTTGCCTTTAATGAAATCAGAAAGTGATAGAGAAGACAGACATGTATATAGATAATCAAAATATGAAGCTCGCTTTTTCTATCTGAAGAGAGCATGAGGTTTTGTGTAAAAGCACAGAAAGGATTTTTCATTTTCCTGGGAGAGTCACAGATAGAGATCCAACATTTGAAGTGAATTGTGAGAGATATGTTCTAATAAAGGCTATCTTTGTAGGACATTCTAGAAAATTTAAAATACTTCTAGGCCCATCCTTTTAGAATATAAAAGCAAGGATTTGTCCATCTTATTCACCACTGAATTCCCAAAATGTCCTGGAAACACTGAATCCATTATCAATTTTGATCCCCATATCCTCCCATGCTTGGGAGAAGGTAGAAGGAACATATTCCAGAGAGAGAAAATAAATGCACAGAGGCAGCAAATTCATAGTCCATGACGTCATGGAATTCTGACCTGTAGACGTTCCAAGAAAAGAATCTCAGTAAGCTTTGCCAGTGGCTATGTTGGACACACCAAGGGAAAAGGCAAGAGTCTGCCCTACATAATACCTCGCAGTGTTGCACTTAGTACCTTAGCAAATTCACCATAGCTCAGAGTCTGGTCCACATCTTTGTAGGTTTATTTTTTTTAAAGCCTCCATCACTCAAGACTGTGCATTAACCTTGCTTGTGAGACTGCTAGAACGACAACTGATTAATGTGGAATGAGAAACTACCATTACAGAAACCATAATACTCACCTTTTCACGACCAGCCTGTCCTACCTTTGCCAATTTAATAAATTATAGTTATAAATAATTGTTGTGGTGACCAGAACACTCATGTCAGAAGACTCTCTTCTCCCTATGTAAGAGCAGAAATTATCAGCAGACAGCTTACCCTGGAATCACAGGTAAAAGAGTTAGGGTCCTGATGCTTGGTAGAACTCAGTTCTAATAGCCTAATACATTCCCCTCTCCACTGGGACAGTTGTACCAGTAGAAACAGACTTCACAACATTATTTGCCAGTTTACCAAAGGCCCCATAGAAGGAACCAGAACAATCAGAGACCATTAGCCAAACTGGACAGTGTTTCCTCTTTGTTTCCAACTGTCATTCAAACATGTTTCAATCAACTCTTGCAAGGCTGGAGGTCATTATTTTTTTTTCAAAATGACAGAAACAACATTCTTTGAGAGTCTAATATGGGGTAAACACGTGCGTTTTCTCATTTAATCTTCACAATTAAGTGAGATAGTTTTTGCAGAGGTTTAAACTCAGGTTAAATGACTTGCTCCAGTGAATACAGCATTAGATGGCAAGGTGAGGATTCTTCTATCCAAGTCATTTTAAGTTCATTTAAGATTTCCATTGGAAGTCCACTTCCAACATCATCCATTTGGGGAGACAAAACATGCATGCCTGCCCAGATGACTAAAAAACCTTAGAAAGCTGTGACTGAATGGGTGGGACAGTACATGCTGCAGGAATTCTGAGAAGAATGACATCATTGTGGGCCAAGAGGGCCAAAAGATTGGAAGGGGGGTGATTCTGAGTTGGGAAACATTTCCAGTCCTCAAGTGTTAGAACATGAAAGGCAAATAAATGGAGCATATAAGCCACACTTCCCTCTTCCCACAACCACAGCGGAACTGTTTTGCATTGATCCCAGATAAACCTTAGTATCTTTCAAAACAGAAATCCACTCGCAGCAGAATACAGCCATTAGCAATCAGTTGCATTTGGCATACAAGACAGAAGGTACATTAGCCTTCTCCGGGTTGTAGGCTGAAACTATAAGACACTAAAGGAGCTCAATGATTTGGTCTCTCTGGTGGAAAAATAAATGACAAATTATAAGTGTGTGGGTGCGTAAACTATCCAGAGATAGTCAAATAATCAGAAAATCAATATGTGATGATCTTTGAACAAAAGAAGGAATCTTTTCAGACTCACCGCTTCATGGTTGGTGCTCCACTCTTGATTAAAGTTGACATTAGAGGATCAACAGTTTTAGATAGTATTGTTAGTGAATAAGATCTGCAAAAACTCATTTATTGTTCTTTAAAAAAAAAAAAATTTCGTGCTTGATTCAGCCTCCAGAAGAACAAGCAGACCCTAAGCAAAATGTAAAGGAGACATTCTTGCTAAATCATGTCTCTACCATACCATCAATCCTGAAAGAAGAAAGGAAGTCTAACAGAGGAACTAAGCCAGCTCATTTGACCCACTGGATGCCTCAACTCTGAACCCTGGGAAGGAGAAGTGAGATCTTTGCCTCATTTAGCCCTTCCGTTTTGGAGTTTGAAAAACCCAATGGAGTCATGACTCTATTTGTTCATTCATTCAATACCCAACAAAAACACATGACTTTATCTTGTGAATATATTCATTCACACATTTAGCAATTTAGTAATTCATTAGCAAGCATTTGCCAAGAGCCTACACTTCTCCAGGCATTCTGCTAGCAACTAGGGATTTGGAAAGAAAGAAAACATAATTTCCACCCTCAGGGAGCTCACTGTACTGTTGAGCAGATGATGACTGAACAAATGATTTCAATATAGTGTCAAACACAGCATGCAAAATGGGTAGCATGGGCACAATGAAAGAGCCCTCAGCTCTCTGACTGGCCAAGGTGTTTTCTGTATGCAGGACACTTTTCAAGGTATCTGAGCTTCACCAAACCATGAAACAATGTATTTCCAGGTTCCTGGCAGAAATCCCATGTGGTTAGCTTTACAAGGATTCTCCCTTATACATCACATCTCTCCCCACAGTTAAGTCAATTTCATGCTACTTCACCCCACTGCAGCTAGCTCTGCTCTGCCCCAAGATCACTGAACAGGACTGACTTAGGAAAGGAGGAGATTAAAAGCTCAGATTAAAAGAAGAGGCAAGATGAGCATTATTTATATGTATTATTACTAGGTACCTGGAAAACCTAAAAGAATCAACTTGAATGAACAAGTCTTAGAGTAGGTAGGAAAATACAGTAAGATCGTTGGAAGAGCTTTCTATTGCACAAACAGCCACCAGATAGAAAATATATTATAAGTCTCCTTTAAAATACAGTAATAGTAAATTAACAAAATGTCAAGATTTATATGACAGAATTTTTGATGGGCCAAAGTTTAAAGTGGTGCCTCACAGACACTCTCAGTGAGAGGAATGGGCTTCTAAGAATCTGAAGAGCATTGACCCATAAAACCCAAGGTAGGAAGGGCCTGTCTCAAACACATATGGATATGATCTTTGTCTAAAAAAAATAACATAAAATAACATATATGAAAGACTTGTCCCTCCCGGGACTGAATGGGACAGGGATCATTCAAGAAGAAAACAGAAGCTTCTATGGGAACAGACCCAGCTGAGGAAACTAGCCCACAGCAAACACAGGATATTTCTTATGGAAAAGGAGGGATTGTTGTTATGCAACAATAAATATCCAAAACAGGGTGCAAAGAAGTATTATTCAAGGATGCTGACTGCATTACTGTTTGTGGTAACAAAAGACTGAAAATAACCCTTTTTTTCATTAGTTAAGGGCAGTCGTTAAATAAATTGTAATACATAGATCCAGTGGAATCCTATATGGCTTTATACAACACATTTTTTTATCCACATGCCCTAATATGGCAAGATCTCTGTGATCATATAAGTATTATTTTTTAAATTTTATTTTCAACTTTATACCTGGTGCAGGTGGCATGCTCTCCGACTCATGCTCTCATGCTCAATGATGACAGGGGTACTGTCTCTTTCTTCACTGCTCTGTTCCCAGCACTCAGCACAATGCCTGGGACATAGTAGATGGGTAGTAAGTATATCTCCAATGAATGAATTCATTTAAAATGCTTCATAATCATCTGGCATCTAGTACGTTTTTAATAAATATCAGCCAGGATTGTTGTTCCTCAGAGAAATTCAGCCTTATAAAACTAACAAAAGAGATACTACCCCATGAGCTGTCACACCAGCCAGAGAAAGTTATTTTCAAAACCTGTGCTATAATGTTGCCGGGCATAGGTTCGGTGAACTTCCTCACTCGGGAAGCTCTTTCCTGGAATATAGCTCTATTAAAAGATTACCCAGTCAGCAACACTGCTGACACCCCATTTCCTCTCTCTGTCCATTCCTGATGCCTTTTTTAGATGTCAGGCCTCACTGACTTCTTGTTTCCCATCCATTTGTCACCATTCGGCTGTTCTTCCTCCATTACAAAGAGTGACCAGATTGGTTACACCACTGGCCTCCTGCCCTTCCTGGCAGCCCTGCAGCAGAGACAGATTCTGGTGTCTTCCTCTCTGGGATATTGTCAGAGAGCGGGCTGGGCCCAAAGAAATTGCTCAGGCACTTCTCTGGAACAGGTGGAGAGGGTGTCTGCTTATTAAGTCAGAGGCATGAATCTGACATTTTACCATGAATGCCACACATTACTGCATTTGTGCCTCACAACGATCTCTAAAGTAGACACTGGGTAACTAACTAGCCTCTATTTCCAGATGCAGAACTGGAGGCCCAGAGAGCTCCAAGTCAGGGCAGGCAGGACTTGAACCCCAGGCCCCACCACTCCAAAGTTCATGCTTTAAGCCCGCACAGAATTTCTGCAGTGATCTCAACTTCACTCCAAATGCTTCCCCAAGGCTGATTATAATACCTAGCATTCCCTTCCTGGAGAGGGCTGGAGGTGAGGAGAGAAAAAGTGTAAATAAGAAGCGGTGGGTATAACCTGTAATTCTGTGACAGAGAAAAACCAACAGCCTCCTTAGGACAGGCTCCTGGGGGATACGCACTGTGGGTCTGATGCTGCTCATCTGAGATATGTGAATCTTGACTGTCACTGTTGGGTTGGATCCAGTCAGTCCTACGATAGCAAAAGAGGCAGTTTCCTACATCTCTGGTGGAAATTTAAACCAGTACAAATTCTTTTGGAAGGCAATTATGCAGAATATGTTAAGAACCATATATTATGCACACCTATCAACATAGTTATTCTAATCACCATAGAAAACACTTCAAAACATGGAAAAAGCTTCCATTATCCATTCACTCAACAAATATCAGTTAAGCATCCTTTATTGAGACAGATGTATTCTAGAACACTAGGGAAGCAAAGCTAGCAAGAGAGACCAGAACCCTGTGCTCATGGAAATTATATATTATATATAATAACACCAACTATTGATAAGTGCTAAAAAGAAAATGAGCCAGAGAAAAATGATAATGGAGAGCCCAGGACAGCCTCATCAAAGCAGGTGATAATCTAACAAAGACATGAATGGAATGAGGGAACAAACAGAGCTCCCATATAATGGGGCAGACAGTTCCAGCCTAAGGAACATTAAGTGCAAAGCCCTTGAGGCAAGAGCTGAGCTTGATGTGTTTGAGGAACAGGAAGAAGTTAATGTGGAACTGGAGGGGTAATCAAGGCAGAGATGAGCTCACTTCCCAAAAATATTTAGTCATTTGTCATAGGGTGTAACTGTAAACTAAATAAATGTGTAATAATCCAGGCCTGGGTAAGTAAATTGCTATATATCTACTTTGTAGACAAACAAATGGCGGCCCTAGAGTTAGCCCAATGAAGGTCTGAATCCTGATTCTGCCATTTTTACCTGTGTGACCTTGGAAATTTACATAGCTTATCCATTCCAGTTGATAAATAAAGACAATCATGGGCCCTCATAATATAGATAAAAGTAAATGAGACAATGCAAGAAAAGCATTCTTCATAGTTCCTGGCAAACTTTGATGCAATAAAAAAAATGTGGTAGTGGTGATGATGATCATATTTCAATAGCTGGAGGAAATTTTTAACCTGTAACTTTATGAAGCCAGCAAAAGGTTGTATTATGCATGAATAAATTCTCATTCCGAAATTGTCACTCTGAAATGTGCCATTTATTATCTTTTAATCTAAACATACCTGTAAACCACAGGCCATATATGAGACATACTGATATTATTTCACTAATAGAAGACTGATATAAACATTAATTAGGTAAGAACAGAAGATCTATCTTCATCCAAAGTTGAGTCAAATTTTTATTCTCTTGTTTCCTGCTGATCAATCTCTGGATATTAGACTTGACTTATCCCAAAGGGATTCAGGGTGGATTATCACTGTTTTGCATCAAGATCTTATGCTCAATTTCTACCAGATTCCACCTAATTAAAGTCCTCACCAACTGATTCTTATGGAAGTTTTATTTCTCCAATGCGCTCAGGAAATTTTACAAATAAATTGCCTTTTAATTAGCACCATTTTTTGGCTGCAGAAAAGGTGATGTCTCTTTTTTTAACTCTTTAGTACTCATGATAAAGTAGATTATACAAGTTAAATCCCACCCTGGTGCACAGGTTCTTTCCATGTAATATAGTAAAACAATGTCAGATTTAGAATCCAAAGATTTTAGCTTGAGTTTTGATTATGCCCTTTACTAAAATCCTCCTTAAATTGAACTGTGGGTATCTTAGAGAGAAGGGAAAGCTGCCTAATCTATGCTGAGCACAGAAATGTGCTCTAATGGAAAGAGCACAAACCTGAGAATCAAGAATGATCTCTACCTTAATCTGGCCCCTTATGCAAAGATCTTGAGCAATTCCCTCTAAGCCCCCATTTTGCCATCTGTAGCATGAAAAGAATGATATCTACCACAGGGTTATTGGAAGGGTTAAAGGTAGGGCACGAAGAGAGTCTGGAATAAAGTAAGTGTTGTTAGAGGGTGTAATTTTCTTAGCAGAGAATTAAATCTTCTTAGTATTCCTTTCAATGAGTTAACCCTACTTTAGCATATTTACATAAACTGAAAATGAAGGAGAAAACACTACGGTGCCAGGGAGCATTAAGATACGTCATGCATATTCAAAATTTCTTAATTAATTTCTTACCATGTAATAGTACTCCATCTGAGTGAGAACTCGTAATTTTGTTCAAAGCACACACCATGCCCATTGACATGGATTTGTCCCACCTTTGATTCAGGGCTTCAGATGAAAACCCACAATGTCATGGTGGGTATATTTGTCAGCTACTCATACAATAATGCTAAACAACAAACAGCTCCAAAACATAGAGAAGGACAATATCCAGGCGTGTTGAGAGACAATTCCCCAAGGGTCTCTTGTGTTTCTGTTTATCTTCCAAGCAATCGTACTGACTGCCTTTTTTCCAGACTTTGTTCTCAAGGATGTTTGCAGAATGAACAGACTTGGATATAGAGACCATATCTCCCTTAGGAGTAAAGGGTGGGCATGCTTACTGTCTAGTATAACACAGATAATATCTGCCTGCAGAGCAAATGGGAAGACACTCACTGCCTAATATAAAAAACTTGAGTTCTTTAAGCTCAGGGATCCTCTCCTGTAGCACAACCCACTATATATGTAGGCGTCACCCGACCCTATGTGTATCACCCTGTGGGAACTGAGGTGTACGGAACCAACATGGAGAAATGCTGATTCTCTGATTATTGCTACCGCTCTGAGTAATTAAGTCTCTGTCTCTGACCTAGGAGCCTCATGTCTTCTGTCGGCATCCCTGAAACTGTAGCAGGTTAACTTGTTAGCTTGCAGTTATGTTAAAATCTCAGTTTTCTCACATTTCTTGACAGACTTTATTTCTCACTCATGGATCTGTAGGTAGACTCATCTAGATTCAGATGAGATTGGCTGAGCTGATCTAGGCTCTGAGTTTGGTCCATGTGAGTTTTCTATGTGTCTCCTCATTCTCCTTAAACTGAAAGCTCCCTGGAGCATGTTCCTCTACAGTGGGCAGTAGATGTGACAAGTTCAGACCAAACCACATAGAGCTATCTAGAGCCCTCATTGCTTCGCATTCAACCATATTCCATTGACCAAAGAAGTTATGTGGCTGAGACTAGTGGACAGGATGGGAATGCATATTCCATCGACTCCACTAGAAAACCCTATAAGCACATGTGGCAGAAAGGTGTGGACCATAGGAAAATGAAAGGCTATCAGATGCCCAAAATTCTACAGGAAGAAAACAGGCTTATGGGACTACTGAGCAGCAACACATGCCACTCTCATGGAAGAAGAAAGATGGCACCAAGGAGGCAGTGGTGAGCACTGAGGGCAGAGCCACAAGCCACAGATTATTCCTAGGCCTTGACACCATGGACTCTGCCAGGCTGAATTCTGGAATTGCTTGGGAGTGGTGCTTTCTTTTTTTCTCCCTTTTAGAATGGGAATGTCTATGACCATTTATCCTATCCTGTCCCATCATTGTCTTTACCAATAACTTGGTTTCTGGTTTCATATATACACAAAGAGGAATTTTGCCCCGGAATGAAGCAAAAGAGACATTGCAGATATGATGACGTTAAGGAACTTGAGATGGGGAGAATATCCTGAGTGACCCAGGTGAAACTTAAGAGGGTAATCACAAGGGTCCTTAAAAGGTGGAAGAGGGAGGTGGTTGCAGTCAGAGAAGGGATGCGATGCAGTGCGAGCAGAGGTCATTTGAAGACGCTCTGCTGCATCTTGGACCACAAACCAAAGCATGCAGGCAGCCTCTGGAAGCTGGAAAAGGCAAGGAAACAGATTCTCCCCCAGAGCATCCAAAGGAATGCAATCTTGTCGGCACTTCAATTTTTGCCCAGTGAAAACTGTTTCAGACTTCTGACCTCCAGAACTATAATAAATGTGTGTTGTTTTGAGCTACTCATTTTGTGTGAATTTGTCACAGCAGCAATGGTATAATAATGCAGTTCCAGAGCCCCAGCTCTATACCCCCATGCTTCCATCTCTAGGCACATTCATACTAGGATCTCAATATTGATCTCCTCTCACACTGAGCCTCATGAATTACCTCAGAGGTATGTACATTGATCCTCAGATACTCACCCCTAAAGGCCCTCGGAGCCAACAGAGTGACCCCAGAACAAGTGTCCTGGGTATCAGTCACATTTGTAGGATGAGACACATCCTTCTGGGATAGGGGGAGGGAGTGAAATAATAACTGAGAAGTTTAGAGGTGTCTCTTAGGTTCAAACTGTGATGTCATAAGAAAGGGTCTTCCATTCTTTTCAGAGATATGACAACATGGTCCATTAACGAAGTACCAGTTTGAGACAAGATCACAGAAGGGAGAAACTTATTGAGAAACAAGCAGATGGGAAGAAAGGAGTCCATCAGGGGCCTAAAAGCACTGGCCCAGGTTTTGGACATTAAAATGTAATTGCACTTAAAAATACAATTTGTTGGACTATAGGCAAGATGGCGGAGGAGTAGGAGACCTAGATTTCGTCTGGTCTCAGGAATTCAGCTGAATAGGGATCAAACCATTCTGAACACCTACGAACTCAACAGGAGATCGAAGAGGAGACTAGCAACAACTATCTGAACAGAGAAGCGACCACTTACTGGAAGGTAGGATGTGCGGAGAAGTGAATCCGAGGCGATATTCAGGAGGATAGACGGCGGGGGAGGGGCCTCCACCAGCCGCTTCTGGCAAGTGCTAGAGCCGCGGAGCACAAAATCGGACGCTTTAGAAGTCGGCTCCGCTGAGGGACGTCGCTCCAGTGGCTAAGCGGGGGTGGAACCCTCGCGGGACAGTGGGGTCTCAGGACCCTTGGGGTCACAGAAAGACCGGGGGACCTGAGTGTGCCAGAGCTCCCAGGTATCGGAGCAGGGAAGCCGGATGCAGAGACGGAGCCGAGGCGCGGGCTCTCAGCTCGGGGTTGCCATAAACTGTGATCCGCGGCCCAGTCGGGCCACTGCTCCTCCAGCAGGGACCCAACAAGCGGCAGAGCCGGGGAGACTCCCCTTCCTTCCCGGGGAGGAGCGGCGCGGGAGCGCACCGCAGGGATCTGCTGGGTTTGGAGACTCCACACGGGGTCGGGTGCCAGAGATAGAAACGCTCGGTCACAGGCCGGGTGAGCACGGAGAGCGGCCGGAGACCAGGGACAAGGGAGTGACTGCTTTTCTCTGGGGGCACACTGAGGAGCGGGGCCCCGAGTTCTCAGCTCCTCCAGGCGGAGATTGGGAGGCCACCATTTTTGCCCTGGTCCTCCAAGGCCGTACGGAGAGCTTGCAGGGAACAAAAGCTCCTGAGATCAAACCCGAGCACCTTGCTTAGCCCGGACCGACAAAGGCGGGGCAATTCAGCCTCCGGCAAAGACATTTAGAAACCACAGCAACAGGCCCCTCCCCCAGAAGATCAGCACGAATAGCCAGCAAGCCAAGACCAAGTTTACGGATCAAGGAGAACGGGAGAACTCCAGCGCTAGGGGAATACTGCACATAGAATTCATGGCTTTTTTTTTACCATGATTCATTAGTTCATCAAAGTTAATTTTTGTTAACTGTTTTTTTTTCTTTTTCTTTTTCCCCTTTTCAACCAACATCTTATCAATCTCTTTTAAAAAAAAAAAAAAACATTTTTTATTTTTCATTTTTAGAGTCATATTTTATCCCTTCATAGTAGTTACCCTTATTTTTGGCACATATATATATAAGTTGTACTCTCTTTAGAATTTTGAGATACAGTTTCTTCTAACAGATAAAAATATACCCTACATCACTAGTGTATGGTTCTGTTCTAGTCTCCTGCCTGATCACATTCTCTCCCTTTTTTCTTTTTTTTTTTTTTAAATCTTTCTTTTTTCAAACAACTTCTTATCTTATCAAGTCCTTTTATAAAATCTTTTATAATTTTCATCTTTACAGTCATCTTCTACCCCTTCATTGTATCAACCCTTATTTTGTACATATATGTCTTTCTTCCTTTAAAATTTTAGGAGGCACTTTTTTCTAACAGACCAAAATACGCCCAAAATCTAGTGTGTGGCACTGATCTATGCACTAGCCTGATCATATTTGATCACATTCTGCTTTTTTTGTATTGTTCTGTTTTTGTTTTTATCTTTTTTTTCTTTTTTTTTTTTTCTCTTTCTTTTTTCGTTCTTTCCCTTTCTTTTCCCCTGGTTTCAGGTCTTTTCTGATTTGTATACAGTATATTTGCTGGGGACGTTGTAAACCTGTTAGCATTTTGTTCTCTCATTCATCTATTCTCCTCTGGACAAAATGACAAGACGAAAGAAATCACCTCAGCAAAAAGAACAAGAAGTAGTACCGTCAGCCAGGGACCTACTCAATACGGACATTAGTACGATGTCAGACCTAGAGTTCAGAATCATGACTTTAAAGATACTAGCTGGGCTTGAAAAAAGCGTGGAAGTTATTAGAGAAACCCTTTCTGGAGAAATAAAAGAACTAAAATCTAACCAAGTCGAAATCAAAAAGGCTATTGATGAAGGTGCAATCAAAAATGGGGGCACGAACTGCTAGGATAAATGAGGCAGAAGAGAGAATCAGTGATATAGAAGACCAAATGATGGAAAATAAAGAGGCTGAGAAAAAGAGGGAGAAACAACTAGAGGATCACGAGGACAGAATTCGAGAGATAAGTGATTCGATAAGACGAAAAAACATTAGAATAATTGGGATCCCAGAAGAAGAAGAAAGAGAGAGAGGGGCAGAAGGTATATTGGAGCAAATTATAGCAGAGAACTTCCCTAATGTGAGGAAGGAAACAGGCATCAAAATCCAGGAGGCACAGAGAACCCCTCTCAAAATCAATAAAAATAGGTCAACACCCCGACATCTAATAGTAAAACTTACGAGTCTCAGAGACAAAGAGAAAATCCTGAAAGCAGCTCGGGAGAAGAGATATGTAACCTACAATGGTAGAAACATTAGATTGGCAACAGACCTATCCACAGAGACCTGGCAGGCCAGAAAGGACTGGCAAGATATCTTCAGAGCACTAAACGAGAAAAATATGCAGCCGAGAATACTATATCCAGCTAGGCTGTTATTGAAAATAGAAGGAGAGATAAAAAGCTTCCAGGACAAACAAAAACTAAAGGAATTTGCAAACACGAAACCAGCCCTCCAAGAAATATTGAAAGGGGTCCTCTAAGCAAAGAGAGAGCCTAAAAGCAGCAAAGATCAGAAAGGAACACAGACAACATACAGTAACAGTCACCTTACAGGCAACACAATGGCACTAAATTCATACCTTTCAATAGTTACCCTGAATGTAAATGGGCTCAATGCCCCAATCAAAAGACACAGGCTATCAGATTGGATTAAAAAACAAGACCCATCCATATGCTGTCTGCAAGAGACTCATTTTAGACCCAAAGACACCCCCAGATTGAAAGTGAGGGGGTGGAAAACCACTTACCATGCTAATGGCCACCAAAAGAAAGCTGGGGTGGCAATCCTTATATCAGACAAACTAGATTTTAAAACAAAGACTGTAATAAGAGATGAGGAAGGACACTATATCCTACTTAAAGGGTCTATCCAACAAGAAGATCTAACAATTGTAAATATCTATGCCCTGAACATGGGAGCAGCCAATTATATAAGGCAATTAATAACAAAAGCAAAGAAACACATTGACAACAATATAATAATAGAGGGGGACTTTAACACCCCCCTGACTGAAAGGGACAGATCATCTAAGCAAAAGATCAACAAGGAAATAAAGACTTTAAATGACACACTGGACCAAATGGACTTCACAGACATATTCAGAACATTCCATCCCAAAGCAACGGAATACACATTCTTCTCTAGTGTCCATGGAACATTCTCCAGAATTGATCACATCCTAGGTCACAAATCAGGTCTCAACCAGTACCAAAAGATTGGGATCATTCCCTGCATATTTTCAGACCACAATGCATTGAAACTAGAACTCAATCACAAGAGGAAAGTCGGAAAGAACTCAAATACATGGAGGCTAACGAACATCCTCCTAAAGAATGAATGGGTCAACCAGGAAATTAAAGAAGAATTAAAAAAATTCATGGAAACCAATGAAAATGAAAACACAACTGTCCAAAATCTTTGGGATACAGCAAAGGCAGTCCTGAAAGGAAAGTCTATAGCAATACAAGCCTTTCTCAAGAAACAAGAAAGGTCTCAAATACACAATCTAACCCTACACCTAAAGGAGCTGGAAAAAGAACAGCAAATAAAGCCTAAACCCAGAAGGAGAAGAGAAATAATAAAGATCAGAGCATAAATCAATGAAATAGAAACCAAAAGAACAGTAGAACAGATCAACGAAACTAGGAGCTGGTTCTTTGAAAGAATTAACAAGATTGATAAACCCCTGGCCAGACTGATCAAAAAGAAAAGAGAAATGACCCAAATCAACAAAATCAGGAATGAAAGAGGAAAGATCACAACCAACGCCAAAGAAATACAAACAATTATAAGAACATATTATGAGCAACTCTATGCCAGCAAATTAAATAACCTGGAAGAAATGGGTGCATTCCTAGAGATGTATCAACTACCAAAACTGAACCAGGAAGAAATAGAAAACCTGAACAGACCTATAACCACTAAGGAAATTGAAGCAGTCATCAAAAATCTCCCAAGAAACAAAAGCCCAGGGCCAGATGGCTTCCCAGGGGAATTCTACCAGACATTTCAAGAAGAATTAATACCTATTCTCCTGAAACTGTTCCAAAAAATAGAAATGGAAGGAAAACTTCCAAATTCATTTTATGAAGCCACCATTACCTTGATCCCAAAACCAGACAAAGACCCCATCAAAAAGGAGAATTACAGACCAATATCCTTGATGAACATGGATGCAAAAATTCTCACCAAAATACTAGCCAATAGGATCCAACAGTACATTAAAAGGATTATTCACCACGACCAAGTGGGATTTATCCCTGGGCTGCAAGGCTGGTTCAACATCCGCAAATCAATCAACGTGATACAATACATTAACAAAAGAAAGAACAAGAATCATATGATCCTCTCAATAGATGCAGAAAAAGCATTTGACAAAGTACAGCATCCTTTCTTGATCAAAACTCTTCAGAGTATAGGGATAGAGGGTACATACCTCAATATCATAAAAGCCATCTACGAAAAACCTACAGCGAATATCATTCTCAATGGGGAAAAGCTGAGAGCTTTTCCCCTAAGGTCAGGAACGCGGCAGGGATGTCCACTCTCACCACTGCTATTCAACATAGTATTAGAAGTCCTAGCCACAGCAATCAGACAACAAAAAGAAATCAAAGGCATCCAAATCGGCAAAGAGGAAGTCAAACTCTCACTCTTTGCAGATGATATGATACTATATGTGGAAAACCTAAAAGACTCCACCCCAAAACTGCTAGAACTCATACAGGAATTCAGTCAAGTAGCAGGCTATAAAATCAATGCACAGAAATCAGTGGCATTCCTATACACGAACAACAAGACAGAAGAGAGACAAATCAAGGAGTCGATCCCATTCACAATTGCACCCAAAACCATAAGATACCTAGGAATAAATTTAACCAAAGAGGCAAAGGATCTGTACTCAGAAAACTATAAAATACTCAGGAAAGAAATTGAAGAAGACACAAAGAAATGGAAAAACGTTCCATGTTCATGGATTGGAAGAACCAACATTGTGAAGATGTCAATGCTACCTAGAGCAATCTACACATTCAATGCAATCCCCATCAAAATACCATCCACTTTTTTCAAAGAAATGGAACAAATAATCCTAAAATTTGTATGGAACCAGAAGAGACCCTGAATAGCCAGAGGAATATTGAAAAAGAAAAGCAAAGCTGGCGGCATCACAATTCTGGACTTCCAGCTCTATTACAAAGCTGTCATCATCAAGACAGTATGGTACTGGCACAGAAACAGACACATAGATCAATGGAACAGAATCGAGAGCCCAGAAATGGACCCTCAACTCTATGGTCAACTAATCTTTGACAAAGCAGGAAAGAATGTCCAGTGGAAAAAAGACAGTCTCTTCAACAAATGGTGTTGGGAAAATTGGACAGCCACATGCAGAAGAATGAAACTGGACCATTTCCTTACACCACACATAAAAATAGACTCCAAATGGTTGAAAGACCTAAACGTGAGACAGGAGTCCATCCAAATCCTAAAGGAGAACACAGGTAGCAACCTCTTCGACCTCAGCCGCAGCAACTTCTTCCTAGAAACATCACCAAAGGCACAGGAAGCCAGGGCAAAAATGAACTATTGGGATTTCATCAAGATAAAAAGCTTTTGCACAGCAAAAGAAACAGTCCACAAAACCAAAAGACAACCGACAGAATGGGAGAAGATATTTGCAAATGACATATCAGATAAAGGGCTAGTATCCAAAATCTATAAAGAACTTATCAAACTCAACCCCCAAAGAACAAATAATCCAATCAAGAAATGGGCAGAAGACATGAACAGACATTTCTCCAAAGAAGACATCCAAATGGCCAACAGGCACATGAAAAAGTGCTCAACATCGCTCGGCATCAGGGAAATCCAAATCAAAACCTCAATGAGATACCACCTCACACCCGTCAGAATAGCTAAAATTAACAAGTCAGGGAACGACAGATGTTGGCGGGGATATGGAGAAAGGGGAACCCTCCTACACTGTTGGTGGGAATGCAAGCTGGTGCAACCCCTCTGGAAAACAGTATGGAGGTTCCTCAAACAGTTGAAATTAGAGCTACCATTCGATCCAGCAATTGCACTACTGGGTATTTACCCCAAAGATACAAATGTAGGGACCCGAAGGGGTACGTGCACCCCAATGTTTATAGCAGCAATGTCCACAATAGCCAAACTGTGGAAAGAGTCAAGATGTCCATCAACAGATGAATGGATAAAGAAGAGGTGGTATATATACACAATGGAATATTATGCAGCCATCAAAAGAAATGAGATCTTGCCATTTGCAACAACGTGGATGGAACTGGAGGGTGTTATGCTGAGTGAAATAAGTCAATCAGAGAAAGACATGTATCGTATGACCTCACTGATATGAGGAATTCTTAATCTCAGGAAACAAACTGAGGGTTGCTGGAGTGGTCGGGGGTGGGAGGGATGGGGTGGCTGGGTGATAGACATTGGGGAAGATATGTGCTACGGTGAGCGCTGTGAATTGTGTAAGACTGTTGAATCGCAGATCTGTACTTCTGAAACAAATAACGCAACATATTTTGAGAAAAAAAAAAGAAAAAGAAGAAGATAGCAGGAGAGGAAGAATGAAGGGGAGTAAATCAGAGGGGGAGACGAACCATGAGAGATGATGGACTCTGAAAAACAAACTGAGGGTTCTAGAGGGGAGGAGCGTAGGGGGGTGGGGTAGCCTGGTGATGGGTATTAAAGAGGGCACATTCTGCATGGAGCACTGGGTGTTATGAACAAACAATGAATCATGGAACACTGCACCAAAACAAATTATGTAATATATGGTGATTAACATAACAAGAAAAAAATTTAAAAAAATGAAAAAAAAAAAAGAAGTTGCCAGGGTTTAGGGAGGAATTGGAAGTGATTTTTTAATGGGTATGGGATATATGGGGGTGAAAAAAAACAAAACAAAACAAAATAATAAATAAATAAATAAAGTTTGTTTCCTTATAATTCTATTTCCTGTATTTTTAAAGTTATTTCAGAGAAAAAAATTCTACACTATATGCTGGGGTGAAGTATTTATGTTAACAGGACTAACAAAGTATTAATAGTCTCACAACATAAAAAGCAGGTTGAAATCAATAAGAAGCCAAGGCCTCAATAGTGAAATAGACATAAATAAAAAATTCACAAAATTTTATATAAAATAACTGAAGTCGGCCAATATAATAACTTTTTTTAATTTTTGTTATCTGGGGCGCCTGGGTGGCTCAGGTAATTAAATGTCTGCCTTCAGCTCAGGTCGTGATCCCAAGGTCCTGCTCAGCGGGGAGCCTGCTTCTCCCTCTCCTCCCAGCTTGTGCTTTCGCTCTCTCTGTCTCTCTCAAATAAATAAAATCTTTAAAAAAAATATTTTGTTATCAGGGAAATACTAGTTAAAACAAGAAAAATACTTTCTTGCCTCCTAGCTAGGAAGGAGGTACAACCGACAGATACTGCTATTCAAAGTAAAGTATTAACAAAATAGTTAACATTTATTGAGTGCTAAACTAAACCTTAGGAGCTTCCTAAGTGCTTTGCATGTACTGTCTCATTTTAATCGCATATCAACCCTATGATATAGCTACAATTTTAAACCTCACTTTAAGATGAAGGGGAAAAAAATACCTAAGGGCTAAAAATATTCAGTAATTTACTTAGGGTGACACAGATGTAAGAAGTCCAACACTATTAGGGGGCAATTTGAAAATATTTATCAGAAGCTTAAAAATGTAAATGCCATTTGACTAATTAATTCTAATTTTAATAATTATTCTGTACAGACATAAACTGTAGGAAACACTACTTGCACAAAAATGTTTATTAAGGGGTAATTTACAGAGGTAAATGTTTGGAAATAAAGTGTTTAAAATAGTTAAGTAAATTGTGTAATATTCAATAAAATTTTATTCTGTCTTTAAAATGTGACTAGTGAAGAGTTTTTAATAACATGAGAAAATACTTCTACTATAAATGGGGGAGAAAAAATTAATACAAATTATATCTACATTATATTGAACATGTATACCAGCCACTGTGCAATTTTATATAAAACATGTAAGATTTCATTATGTGTTTTGTGTCTATAGATCCATAATTCTCAATTCACTCCATGAGAAAGAGATAAAGGAGTTAAAACTCTGAGAAAGTAATTATCAATGCAAAACTATTAGTATGAGCCTGAACCTAAGTCTGTCTGACTCTAGGGCCAAACTCTCTCCACTACTGGAAATTTTTTAAATCTATGACTAAAAAACAGAGTGGGTAAGCACTGACCCAAACTTAACAATGCAGTCCATAAATACTGAATTGTGGGCAGGATGGCTTTATCTTGTTTACCTATTAAGGTGTGAAATATTTCAAATGGCACCACGGACTCACCACTTGATTTTTATCATTTAATATTATGCTATAGTTGTTCTTCATATTTTAAAATAAATTTAAATTTTAGCTGTACGTTTCTATAAATTTTTCCCACTCAGTATTACATTTCTGATACTTACTCATGTTGATGGATATACCTCTATTTTATTCAAATGCTGCACAGTGATCCATTTGTATCACAATTTATGTATTCATTCCTCCATTCGTGCACATTAGGTTTTCTTTTCTTTTATCCCATTCATATTCCTTTCGCAAATATATACGGTGTTTCCTTGCGTGTATATACAGAAATGGAACTGTTGGGTTATAAGGTATAAACACCCTCAATTGTCTCGATGGTCTATTTTTCTTCTATCTGTACTAGTGAGAAAACACTAACTGCAAAAATGAACCACCTCAGAATTACAGTGACTTAACACATAATACGCTTCTCCTTCTCCTGCTTATTGTCTTTTTCTCAAAAAAGAATATAACTATCCCTCAGCATCTTTTTTTTTTTAAGATTTTATTTATTTATCTGACAGAGAGAGAGCAAGAGAGAGCACAAGCAGGGGAGCTGCAGAGGGAGAGGGAGAAGCAGGCTCCCCAATGAGCAGGGAGCCAGATGCAGGGCTCGATCCCAGGATCACGACCTAAGCCATCCAGGCGCCCCTGCCCCTCAGCATCTTCTGTCAAGTGGCCAGCAGGGACTGACTGGCATTTTGACTCCCAAGGGAGTACAAGTCTCCAAGGGAGAATACGTGGCAGACCATCCCAAGTCAAGCATCCAGCCCTGATCCAGTCAGCGAGGGCGGCATGAGTGGGTTTGCAGTTCACCGTGGGCTATCGTGGGCCCCCCTTTTATGGGGGCCTGGGGAGCGGGCAGTTCTCAGAGCATGGCAGCTGCAGCTCCAAAGAAGTCAACCCTCAAAGAGCATACACAGAAATCCTCTCTGTCCCCATCTCTGCCAAACATTACCAGCTTTCTCTTATGTGTGTTTTCCAGAGCTACCAATATAGAAATCCTTCATTCAGAGATTCTGCTTCTTGGTTATTATATCGTAAGTACTTTTCAGACTTTCTTGGGATCATGAATTGTGACAAAGATCACTGAGTTTCAGATCTTGAGAATCGAGAGAAAAAAATAAAGTTCAAGTGGAATAAGAGTAATACATCTGACCTAAAAACCTCTTTCCCGAGCCTAAGCAATTTTAGACAGATGGCCTTTCCAGGGTGATATATAACTTGAAAGACTTTATCTTGGAATGGAGAAAAATAGTAAGTTGTTGACATGTGGCCTTTTCTCAGCCTGGTGCCCTAATGCTCTGGTTTCAACAGGGCCATGTAACCATTATGGTACTTGTCACTTGCACTGCCAACCGGTCACAAACAGAAACCTCATTTGCTGAGTATAGCTCAAAATCCAACATTCCCACCGAATTTTCATACACATATAGAGTTGAAAATAAATAGCGTAATTCACAACCTCAGCATCTAGCCATTTACCAGGTATGTGACCTTAGGCAAGTTAATGTTCAGTGTCTCTCTCTGTAAAATGAGAGAAATTATAACGGTATTTCTAGAGTCCCACGAAGATTACACACAATATGAATATAGAAGCTCACGGAGATACCTTCAATCCAGTAATGACCGTGATCATAACTAATGAGACCGAGGGGGAGGGAGAGGAAGAGGAAAAGAGTCAAAACAATGGGTAACACAGGCCGAAAAGTGCTCCTTTCATGCCAGGTGTTAACTATAATCTCTTTAGGTCTCATTAGCTCAACCAACCACCATACAAGGAAAGTGCAGTATTGCCTTCATTTAGCAAATCAAGACACTGAGGCACAGAGAGTTGACAGTGGCAGATGAAAGATCGGAAGCCTATGCTAATAAGCCAGTTCCTCCTTGTCCGGGGCTGCAGGACCCAGCATACAAACCTTCTTCGTACGTGTCACCCTCTCACACGAGCCAGGTAAAAGACTTCTGACACAGATACTACCAACCTCCCTTTCAAAGCTGAGTAAAAGGAGGTTTTACGTGGTTTAAGAACCTTCCCACAGGGGTAATGATGTCAACTCGGAATCAGGTAGATGTCTATCTTTCCACCTATCTATTGGGGGGAAAAAAGAGTGGAGCAAAGAGAAAGAATGTCTTCCTCATTATAATATTGTGTGTAGCAGGTAGCATGGAGGGGGAACACAGCCCAGACTGTCCAGATGGAAGAATTCTGGGAATAAAATCCTAGTTCTGTAACTTTAAAAAAAATAATAAAAATAATAAAAATTTAAAAAATAAAAAGTTGCACATGGGCAAGTTATCTCATTTTGCTGAGTGGACTCAGAGAGGTGCTCAGTAAGTGGTAATTATATTCCCCTTTGCAAATAATCCCACAGTTTACTACAACATTTTGCTTTTGATGATCATTAATAATATGGACTCTTGTCAAACAAACAAACAAAGCAGAAACAGACCTATAAATACTGAGCACAAACTGGTGGTTGCCCAAGGCGGGGGGAGGCGGGGTGGGTAAATTGGATGAAGGGAGAGGGAGGTATAGGCTCCGGGTTATGGGATGAATAAGTCACAGGGATGAAAAATACAGGGTAGAGAATGTTGTCAATGGTGTTGTAATAGTGTTGCATGGGGACACATGGTGGCTACACTTGCAGTAAGCACAGCATAATACAGAGTTGTGGAATCACTAGGGTGTACACCTGAAACTAATGGAACACTGTGTGTCAACTGTATTTCAATTTAAAAAATAATAAGATGGACTCTGTAATTTTTAAGTTCTAAGCCATCCAGGGTCTTATCTTGCTAGTTCATTTTAAAGTGTTTTCGTTCATTCTATCCAACAGCTTAATTTTTTCTACAAAAACAAACAAGTAAAAAAACATGTTTCCAGATTGGCAGATTTATATTTTTTCTGGGTTTTGTTTGTTTTGAGGTTGACAACCTCACTCCCATATCTAACAGGTAGTCTTACTCGCAGAGGCTGTAGTCATAATGTTCCCGAGAGCAGCAATATAGGGAAGGCCACAAGGCACAAAAACTCTACGAGGCTCTTCATACCTCACATTGGCCAAAGCAAATCAGGGTTTTTGTATTGGATGAGAAATTTGATGAGAAGATCTCTGTTCCCTTTCTTGGTTCATTCTTTTAAAAAAAATTACCAATTTGCCAAGCATCCTTTTCAATTCATACAATTATTTCCAGCTGTCCAAGAAATAATCCTAGTAAATGGACAGAGGAGTCATCGGTGGACACTGGAGTAGAAAGGAAACTAAGAGATGTTCTCATCAAACCTCTCACCCAAAGCAAAAGTCATCTTGACAGATCCCTCACATAATCAAGCAAAGGCTTGAATATCTAGAGAAGGTAACTCAGCACCTCATAAAAGAGCTCTGAATTGTTCATTCATATAACACTCAAACAACAAACATTTATTGAATACTTACTGCATGCACATCAGGACTATCAAAGGCATTATGGATAAGACAATAAATAAGATAAAGTTCCTACCCTTACAGAGATTATATTCCTGGGTAAGAGAGACAATAAAAAACCAAGCCAATATGCATATAATGAAAAAAAGAAAAACAAAGCATGATAACAGAAGAGAGTACAGTAACGGAGCTTTAATAGGGAGTCAAGGAAAGTCTCCCAGAGGAGGTAACATTGAGCAAAGTATCACCTAAAGTGAAGGAGTGAGTCATGTACCAATTTGGAGGGAAAAACATTCACACAGATTGGAAGGAAAAGAGAACATAAAATGTGAAGAAGCCAAAAAGTGAACAAACTTGCATTGCTCCAGTAACAGAAGAAAACCAATATGGCTAGAACAGAGAGGGAGAAATTTCTTAGGTAATATTTTTTTAGTTGAATCCTTCCCATAACTTCTACCTAATAAATTTATTATCTGTTGATTCTCACTTAGTTCAGTAAGTAATTAAGCAAACAAACAGATGCATGGATACATTATCCCAAGGCAGGTAAGCTGAAAGGATTTTCACCGCAAAAGGTGAAACTCCACAGACCAGAAGAAGGACACCTGAGCCCCACATTCAACCACTCAGATCTCAACTTCTGCTCCAGCTTCCTCATCACCTCCTCAAATTACTCTTAGTTTCCAACGTTGAAATTCACTGTAAATTTACCTCACTGCTCTAAACCAGGAGTTCACTTCCTGCCCTAAGCAGTTCATATGACCTATCAAATTTCAGTAACTTTTGGATAAAAATATTCCAAATTCTTCTGTCCCTCTCTCTTCATCTGTCCCTTTTTCATATTTAACTACAAAAACCCTATTCTTGAACTTTTTTTCTGTCTATATGCAGGCAGCCAAGCACTGCTGGAAAGAAAGATATAACAGGATATTTCAATCAAGGTCCTAGCAAGAAATATAGAGCAAACTCAAATTGGGTAATTCAGAAAAGTTTTAACAAGGGTACTATTTACAAAGCCGTAAGCAGTGTACTGGGCAACTCGCAAAGGATCTTGCAGTACCGGGCTAGCAACAGCCAAGGTGAATTGATCACTCCAAGACCTAAGAGGGGATAAAGGAGGAGCAGCTTACCAAACCCAGAGACAAGGCTACCTGGCAGGATCTATGACTTTTGGTTGAGAGATGCATCTAGACTCTGGCAGCTTCGACGAAAAAGGAGTCAATAGAATAAACACCATAACTTTCCTTTTCTCCTTTCCTCTAATCTCCTGCTATTGCTTTCCAAGGACCAAACTTCCTGAAGACAGAAGAGGTAGTGGATATAGCCACATAGGGCATCGTCTGGAGGGTTAGGGGTGCCTTTTGAAGAGCAAGTGGAAATTGTCAAGCATAGTGAATATGCTGGAATAATCCACAACTATAAATTCATGATCATCACCCCAACTGGACTTTGAAAATATTTACACATTTCTCTTGCTAACACTTCCTTCAACTTTTCACAGTTATTTCAAAACTTCCATTCTCTTTAGAACTCCACTTCACCCCTTGTCCCATTTCACTATTAGCAGATGATGTGGTGTCTAGTTTCCCAGAGAAAACAAAAGCCACCAGAACACTCTCAACTTCCCTGCTACAAATCTACAGAACCCATCCTCTCCAGCTCTCGTCCTGCTATCACAGATGAGCAGTTTCTCTTATCCAAGTCTACTCCCTCTTCTTCTACTGTGGATCCTATCCCCTCCCGCCTTCTCAGAAGACCTTATATTATCCACATTTCTTTTTTCCCTACGTAAAATCTCATTCTGCCAGAGCCTTTCCCATCAGCATTTGAATATACTTGATATAGCCTGTATTTAAGAAACTGATTCCAGGGGCGCCTGGGTGGCTCAGTCGTTAAGCGTCTGCCTGGCTCAGGTCATGGTCCCGGGGTCCTGGGAATGAGCACCGCATCAGGCTCCCTGCTCCGCGGGGAGCCTGCTTCTCCCTCTCCCACTCCCCCTGCTTGTGTTCCCTCTCTCACTGTGTCTCTCTCTGTTAAATAAATAAATAAAATCTTTTAAAAAAAGAAAGAAACTTATTCCAGCTCCACATGCCCTTCTAGTAAGGATGCATTATCACTCTTCCCTTTTGTAGCCAAGTTCCCCCCTCCAAAACTGTGTATATTTTGTATGTTTACCAATAATAGATAACATGTCATTCCCTTGAAAATAGCCTAGTCCAGGGAGGAGCAGAGGGTGAACTAGATAGATAACCCATTCCCTTCGTTTTATGGATGAAGACCAGAGATGAGCAGTGACTTGCTCAAGGTCATACAGCAAGTTTTAGGATTGAAATTAAATCTGATGATCTAGGCTCACCGGCCAGTGCTTTCCCTGCAACAAACAGCCTCCTTCATTTGACTCACCCCAATAGTAGTAAAAGTGTTCACACTTAGAATGTATTCCTCGCTATCATAAATTACATTTAGTAGCCTGTATAAAATGGAAAAAGTAGTCAGGAAAATGACCCAGGTACCATAAATCTGGCCACATCTCAACTGCTGAGGGTAGAAGAGGCAGGAGGGACCAGGAGGGACCAGAGAGCATAGACATCATTAAAGTTCAATTTTTAAAGGGCAGTGCTTGACTTCAAAAATCTTTAGGTTCCTCTCTTACTGCCTTGAGATCTGCCATCATTTAAAACATTTGTGTCTAAGAACCTTCAATCTTATTAAAATACTTGGCTATATTAAAGTCACATGACATTAGCTCATGATAAATATTTCTACTCCCCAACCCTGATTTATGAGAACCAGCTAGTAAATAGTCTCTGATTCAAACAGTGATTAACCATTATTCACAAAGCAAAATGAGCCTGCCCTGGCATGTCATAAATTTAATGTAATTTCATCTTGCTTCACATTTTATCCATAGTTTTATTCTACTTTCCATCTTCTCCCATCTTGCCACAGGCTCCAAGAGATGTGCACAAAGGAATGTCCAAAGAGACATCTCCTGCCAAACCATATCCTGGGGAGATGGCAAGGAGGACTCAGGGAATCATAGTAACTGACTGTTACTATCAGAACACGACTGGAAGTGGTCTTCAGGGGAAGGTGTGAGATCTCCATGAGTCCCCTGTCTTGAATCAATTCAAGACTAGACATTAAGAGGCAAACCCCAGCCTTCCTGGAAAAGAAGGAATTTGACTATTGAGGACATAATACGGGCAGTATGTGTTTGGTAGATCAATGGTAATTTGTCAGGCTTTCCAACCATAGTGATGGTTAATCCAGGAAGTGAATCATTCCTTAGGGTGACTGCTCTTAATAGAGCCATATAGTCAATTCCTCCCTCCACCATGGATTTCCAGTCACTAAAGTCATCAAGTTGCCCTGAAGACCCCTCAAAATAATGTGCTGCTATTGTAAAGGGCCTCCTGTGGCTCACTACAGACCACATCTGGTCCATTCCTTCAGATTCCTTTTCCACCATGCCCTGCTCACCTAACGTTCAAAGTTGCTACCACACCAGTTTCTCTCAGCACTGCTCTGTCTGCCGGGGTCCCAATCATCTCTCAAAATTCATCTCAACTGTCATCTTTATGGGAAAATGTCCCTAAGTATATCCCTCCCCATGTCCTTTATAGCAACTCTTCCCAAACTTGAATGTGCAAATAAATTACCTGGGCATTTTGTTAATATGCACATTCTCATCCAGTTGGGCTGTGGTACAGGGGTCTGCATTTCCAGCAAAGTCCTAGATGATGCTGACGCTGATGCTGATGCTGATGCTCTACGGACACCCTGGGCACTAAGACTCTGTAGCATAAGAGCACCTCTCCTGAGCTCTGACAACACCCCGGGCACTAACCTCTTTCCTACAACTCTTTTGCAACCGTTCAATTACAGTTTTATCTCTACCGGTTGAGGGGGGCTCTTGAGGTCAGAAACTATGAATCTTTCAGGTGCAAGTGGCAAGAATCCAACTAAATGGAGAATGAGGGAAAAGGTAAGGGATGTTTTGACTCAATCATCTGAAACAAAAAGTCTAGAAACATCCAGGTTCAGACACAGCTGGATCCACATGTTCAAATGATATTGTCAGTACTCAGTTCTCTCCCTCTCTTGACTCTGCTTTATTTTGTTTGGCTTCTTTATTAGGAAGTGAAAGTGCTGAGCTTAGCAACTTCAAGAGGAAGAAATACACTCCTTTCCAGGTAATCAGAGACTAATGAAACAGAGAGGTTAGATAAGCAATATCTAATCAAAAATATGAAGTCCCCTAACAGAGACATGTTCGGGGTACAAGAAGACCTGAGGTGATAAGGGACCTACTCAACCTGGAGAATCCAAGGAGGGTAGATGGGACAGCCCTGGGACAGGCCTTCCAGAAGAGGTGATCTCAAATCTAGGTCTTATAGGTCCGTTATTAGGGAAGAGCATCCAGGGAGAAGTCACCCTAAATGCTTCCCTTAGCAACTTCAGTAATAATGTACATCAAAATCAGGAAAGCCAGTCTGATATCCAGATAGCTGAGATTGGCAATGCCATGTATTAGGGTGTTTGGAAATATCTAAACGGTCTGAGCAAGATCATGAAATCGAAATGCTGGTAAGTTAAACGCCATGTAACCTTTATTTTACAGTAGAGAAAATAATTTAAAACTCAGAAATTTGAAATGACCAAACATTTACTGACTCTTTTGAAGACATTAATAATTCCACTGCTTATTCCCAAATACCCAGGTGCATAAAGTAATACTAATACAACCATAATTTCAGAGATCAATAAAATAAGTGTTCCAAGGGAGACAAATTTCCTTCTAATCAAGCTTTTTACAAGCAAAGAAGGTTTCTAAGAAATATATCCATGCACATGCTGAAGAGACTGCAAAGACGATAGTAGAAAAAAAGTGTCATAAATTCACCTAGCAAATATTTCATGCACACAGAGTATGGGGCAGACACAAGGGACAGGGAACCTAAGAAAGGTTACAAAAACAAGTAGTTGCCTCTGCCGTACGATGGGAACCATTATTGAGAAATTATCTTCAGGGATATTAAAAATTCCCAATGCTAGACAGGCACCTGGGTGGCTCAGTTGGTTAAAAGTCTGACTGTTGATTTTGGCTCAGGTCATGATCTCAGGGTCATGAGATCAAGCCCCGTGTTGGGCTCCATGCTGGGTGCGGAGCCTACTTGAGATTCTCTCCCTCTCCCTCTGTCCTTCCCCCGACTCACGCACTCTCTGTCCTTCCCTCTGTCCTTCCCCCGACTCACGCACTCTCTCTAAATAAATTTTGAAACTTAAATCTTTAAAAAATAATTCCCAATGCTAGGGCTTCAAGAAAAAGAATAATAGGATTGAGGTAAAGGTCCATTATCAGTACATTAAACTTGTTTAATTCAAACATACCAGAGAATATTGAAACACACATGCATACATGTATGGGTACATCATATGAAGCCGCCAGGCTCATTGGTTATGCTTATTAACCCTGAATCCAGATTTTCTGGATGCAAATCCCAGCCCCACTGAGTGCTAATTGTATGCCATGTGGCAAATCATTTAACCTCTTTTGCCTTAATTCTCACATCTAAAAAATGGAAACAATTAAGTACATGTGTTTGATAACTGCTGTGAAGATTAAAAGACATCATGCATGTAATGTGTTTGGAGCAGGCCCTAGAATGCAGTCCTTCTAAGAGTTTGCTCTCATAATGGTAGATGGCTCTTCCCTCCACTCCCTTGAGTAAGGATGAGGTGGGCTCTGGGAATCTGTATATATAAGCCTTTCTCAGCTCCAGCTCTTCTCACTGTGTGAGGATGTCAAACCTCTCCGAGTAAGTTCTTGTGGGTTCCAAGAATACATCATGCCCTTAAACGCAAACCACAGGGACCCAAGACTTTTTGAGTATACACCATATCCCCAATGAGGGCTCACTTTAGAACCTTACTACCTGCAAGGTGTAATTCTAATGTCTAGAGTTACACACCAAGATGGAGCATGATAACTGGAAGGGCCAAGGACCAGGAGTCAGAGACTTCTGTTCTTGTTCCAACTTAGCCATGGCCATTTTCTGTGATCTGGATACATCACTCAACTCGGTCTCATTTCCTTATCCAATAAAATGAGGATAATATCGACCACTATTTTTCTCTCCTGAGGCTGTTGCCAAGATCAAACTAATGTAAATGTGCTTTGAAAATAAAAGAAGGAAATTAGAGAAGAATAAAGGAAAAAAGGAAGAGAAGAGGAAGGGAAGGAGGGAATGAATGCAAGTGTGGTCCAGGGCAGGGTTACAATTGCTGATGGATTGATGGTACCCTGAATTCTCACTGCCTGTGAATAAACTCCAAACATGACTATTGTGATATAAAGAAAAGAGCAATGATGGGGAACATTGAAGAAACACTGGTAAGGGAAATTACAAATCCTCTTCTCTGGGGTTTCCTGCACTTAGAAGGGGTATCCACTGTGGGATACTCCTGGCCTCTCTCTACTCTCTCTTTCACTTTCCCCTCTTCCTACCATCCCCCACCCCAAAAGAATGGTAAGTTTGGAAGGAGAAAGAGGGCCTACAGAGCTGACCCTCCTCCATTCTTCCTCATGGAAGTCTTGCTTTTCTCTGCTTCGAAAGCACGTGGGCAGACACCTCTCTCCTGGTCCACAGTTCAAGGACCAGGTGAGTAAGTAGACCTCAGTGTAAAGAAGCCCATTAGGTCTCACAGAAAGGCCACAGTTCCAGCCTTCTCACGTTTCTCTTTTAGGGTAAAATGCCTTGGCTAATGTGCATTCTGCTGTGCTCCCTCTGGTGCCAGAAACATCAGCCTGCAGAGGCTGCTTGCTCGGGAACGGGTAAGCCAGTCTCTGCTTTCTCTCTCGCCTGTTCAATAACTAATGGTTCATATTAGTCAACACTAATGATTATATTATTATTCCTTGTCTTTGACATTAAATAAGAATTTGCCTTATATTATATATCTTCTATAACATTAATAAGAGCAAAAACAAAGCATTTTAGAATATCATTTTACAGTTATAAAACATTTCCCATTTATTAACTTATTCAGATCTCAAGTTGCCCTATTAGGTGGTCAGGGAAGTTATTATGATCCACATTTTAGATGAGGAAATTGAAGTTCAGAGAGATGATCTTTAAGAGCTACTCAGCTGAAAAAATATAAAGCAGGGCTAGAAGCCAGACCTTCAGACTCTTTTTTCATGTTCTTTCTCAAATGACAAGTCATTCCATTATCCCCTCCTGGACTGAACAAACCCCACCTCACCGTATGGAGTGCAGGAATACCCACTAAAGCACTCTTAGACTATACAGTCCTAATTCACTGGACTTTTATAAGGATCACAGGGCATTTTCCCATATATAAATATAAAGGGTATTTATAAACTGAAAAGTGCTGGACAAATGCAAGACATTATTGTCCCATTGTTCTTACTTCAGATGTCCCATGTTCCTAAGTCACTTCACAAGTCTTTACAATGCTGGTGGAGTTTGGGTTAACTGATCCATTGTTTGTCTGTGGATTTCACATTTGTCAAGTATGAGAGAAACCAGACTTCATGAAGCAATTAAGCAGTCCAAGCCAGGTCAGAGAGGATGTTTTGCTAGAAGCGATGGGAGCCAGACACATCCAGCTCTGTGTAAATTATACATGTATCTGCTTCAGAGATTGTATCACCACTCTTTGTCTGTTCTGCTTGTCCCTAACCTCGAGGATTTCACTCAGCCTTGGGCCGATAGCCCTCACTTGTATCTTCCACAGTTTTGGCCAATATGGCAATTCCTCCTGCCTGTTAAGGAGTCTGGTCAACTTGACCTGGACCAAGCAATTTATTGAATTTTATTTAAAGGTAGATCATTTGTTTTCCTCAATATGCAAGTCTAATTCATGGAAAACCTTCAACAAGAAGATTATACTCAACTCATTTTGGAAAACTAAGACAACAGGCATTGACCTTTAAGTTAGACCAAAAATAAGGTGATAACGGCGGAAAGGGCATGGTGTTTTGAATCAGGGAGATCAACGTTCCATTCTCTGTTCTGCATTATAAACTTTGAGTTCAAAGTATGCTGTATATGAGCTACTTTTTATGGAATGCTTACTATGTTCTAGGATCTATTATTACTCTTTTACCTAATTTCACAATGTCTCCATTTATGCATTCATTCAGTAAATACTTACTGAACAACTACTATGTGGTAAGCACTGGGCCAATAGCACTGAGCCTGGAATTTACATTCCATTTGGGAAGACACACACTGAACAAGAAATTTTAAGTGTGAGGAGTATCAGAAGGGAGAAGTTCAGAGTTCTGTGTGACCATATAAAAGAGGTACCCGAGCCATCTCCACTGTCAGGAAAGACTCAGGGATGAATAGAAAGTTAGCCAGGCTAAAAGAAAAAAGGGGTGGGGGAGGGACAGAGCATTCCAGGTGAAGAGAAAAGAAAGTGTGAAGGTTATGTGATAGGAAAGAGTATGTGACTCACTTGAGGTACTGAAACAAAGCCCAGTATGGCTGAAGCATATAAAAGATGAAACATGGCAGGAGATGGGGCAGGAGAGGGAAACACAAAGCTTTGTTGAGCATATAAAAATTTATTTCATCTTTAGAGCCAGAGAAGTCACAAAAAGATAAGTGGGGGATTATAGGATTAGGTTTGGGGTTGAAAAACTCCCTCTGGCTGCAAATAGAGAATGGTTTTGAAGTAGGATAGGCAGAAGAAGATGCAGGGAGACCAGAAGTGAACAGATGGACCATGGACTGAAATGACAGAGATAGCAGACAGATTTGAAAAGTATTCAGTACGTAAGGAACAGGACTTGATTGATGTCACAAAAAATGAGGAAGCTCTAGAAAAGAAACAAAAGTAATACCCAAGGATCAGACTTGATCAACTGGGTGACTGGTGGTTCCATTTACTGAGGTAAGATATCCTAGACAAGCAACAGGGTGATTATGGAGGGAGCAGGGCGGACAATGGACATGAGGAAAGACCACTGAAGCTAAGCTGAGAGTACATTACCCAGGGTCAGGTAGTTGGCGAGTGCTGAGATTTAATCAGATAGTGGAACTCCAAAGCCCTAGAGTTTTGACATGATGCACTATTTCTGCTAAGCTCTCTGAACTTCAGTATCCTCATCTAGAACACAGATGTAATACCGGTCTTGTGGGTGGTTATTAAGGTTATTTATTTAAGTTATATTGTTTTTCTAGGATGGGCTTTCTAACTACCTGGGGCTGCTTTACTAGCTTCCCAACTTAATGACTCCCACCCACCAACACAGGGAAACATGTCCAAGAATATTTTAAAAAATGCAATTTGTGTGGAAAAGGAGGGCAGCAGTGTTTATCATGTACTTTCTGCCCCTCCAGCCAGTACTCCCTTAAAAATTTTTAAATTTTCTGTGTATATTTTCTCTAACTTTCCTCTGCATTGAGACATGGGGTGGAAACATTAGTTTGCTTTGCATTTGTAAATACGTGTCATAACTGGAGAAAAAGCCAAGCCACCAATAGCCCAGGAGACCAACTTCCATAATGATATGGGTTGTTTGCAGACACTTATGGATAAAAATGTTTGAGTAAAACTGATCTTGGATACTGTACTCCATGAATAGTTTATGCCATGTGGCAAAGAATTAAAAAAAAGAAGTCTCACTGATTTCACCAACTGAGATCATTTGAGATGACACAGTCTAGAATCACTCATCAAAATGTTAATTCGTCAGTAGGAAGTTTCCTCTATTTCCTGCCCACTCCTGGCCTATCCTAGCCAAATATTGCCACCAGGTTCCTGTGATCTCGGCCAAGGGATTCACTCCTGTCCCATCCTCCTGGGAAGGGCACAAGAAGGGCATGCTTCCTCAGAATAACATCCTAGAGATGCGGACACTGGAGTCGGCTAATTTTTAGATGGCTGCTTAGAGTTTTGTTCTCAGCACATGTTCTATTTTGTGGTCTCTAGTCCCGGACATGGTGGCCCTTTACCTTGCCCTCACTTCCTTCTCTTCTGTTCCTTAGCTGTAGTGCCTGAGTGCACCTGTCTCCATACTCCTACCAGCTCCCTGGGCATCCAGGTGTCTGTTCCCTTCCTCTGCTTGTGTCTACTTCTTATTTGCTTCCACAGCCTTGCCCCAGCCTTCAGGTGCTCCCATGAGCCCTCAGGTGCTCCCCTTGACACTTATTCTATGGTGCTGAAAAGTCCCCTTTACAGGTCTGTCATCCCTACTGGGCAACTCAAGAGGAGTCCTGCTCCCCTCTGTATCTCTAAGGCCTACTACAGAAGTTGGCAAGTGGGAAACATGTAATATGACTTTGTAAACTAAACCCCTCGCTTCTACAGAGCTCCAGAATCTCTTCAAACAGCAGAGCTGGTCTTGTGTCATATCATAATACATCGTACAGTATCATATCATACTGTATTTTACAGAAGGCAGAGACGTGAGGGCATGTCAACGAACACTAGGAATTCAGTTACTTGTCCTTCACATATTGTTCAGATTTTTAGACACTCATCTATCCTATTTTGGTATAAAGGAATCACTAAAAAGCTGCTGGAGGTAGCAAGGTCTCTTAAAGCAAAAGAGTAGACTGTTTTCAGAGCCTAATTCTCAGCTCCTCACTCCCACCCAAGGACAACCACTTCCAGGATGAGAGCAAACAGAACAAAAAGTGATTCTGTTTTCAAACACATCAATCAGTCTTTGAACTTATCAAGTTCCAGAGCCAGAGCTTATGGATCTCACTTGAGGGTGAGAGGGGAGGAGTCACATGCCACTTAGAATATGGTAGGTTCTTGCTAATCGTGTATTCAGCAGATGAATCATTAGATAATCCTAAAGTTTCTCTCAACACTAATGTCACTGTAAGCAGGGAGATTCCATCAGACCCTGGACTGATGCCCACTTTGGACAAGCCCTGGACTTAGTGTCTGGGTGTTCCAAACCCGACACCTTTCTAGGCAATCTGACAGTAGCTAAGACTTGACTTCCCAGCTTAGCTCAGATTCTTGACCATTTCTCTCTGTATTTCTATTTCTCTAACTTCCTCAAACATTAGCCTATGAAAAGCCATTGACTTTTTCCCCTTTCACTCTAGATACCTGGTTAGTTTAAAGCTTTTTAACTTTTTAAAATCATGCTAAGAACCTTAACATGAGATCTACCCACTTAACGAAATTTTAAGCATACAACTAAGTATTCCTAACTCTATACATGTTGCAGGTCTCTAGAACGTGGTCTTACAGAACTTAAAGTTTATACCCATTGAACAACGTCGAAGAAAGTTATGTAATATAATGGGGACTGTGTTAGGCTGGAGGATATGAGTCCCTTTTCCATCATGTGTGTCCTAGGACAGGTTTGCTAATCCCCTTGACCCTGGTTTCTTCAAGGACAAGAGCAGTGTAAAGATCATTTTCCTGTCTGCCTCACTTGGTAATGATGAAAGTCATATGAGACCACATTTGGCTTCACAAATATTATTACTACATATTTAAACACTCTGAGGTGTTCCAATGGTCATGTGTTAGAAATATTTACATTTTGGGAGGAATAATAGGATAGATCAAAAATCAAAAACTGGTGACTCCTGGGAACCACCCAGCCACCAGAGGTGTTTTATTTGGCCTGCATGGTGTTTTGGTTTTTTTTTTTCTTTTTAAGATTTTATTTATTTGACAGAGAGAGACACAGCGAGAGAGGGAACACAAGCAGGGGGAGTGGGAGAGGGAGAAACAGGCTTTCCACTGAGCAGAGCCTGATGCGGGGCTTGATCCCAGGACCCTGGGATCATGACCTGAGCCGAAGGCAGACGCTTAATGACTGAGCCACCCAGGCGCCCCTGGCCTGCATAGTGTTTTTATGTACTGGGGCCAGCACTAAAAAGTAAGAGTTGATATTAAAAAAAAAAAAAAACAGAATCCTAATGTCTCTTTAAAACTGGAAATCTAGCAACACAGGGCCTGTTTCCCGGGGCGGGGGCAGGGGGGAACATTTGGCTGGAGCTGAGTAACACCTGCCCTTTTGGATAAATCATGATCTCTACAATTCACTGCAGTTCCCACCTGTCACACAGGTATATGTACATGAACATACACCTGTTTCACTCATTTCAGTTAATGGTCTGGATCCAGTAGTCATTTTTCTTGTGGCCCACTGGTGTAGCTGAAATAGAGCCAGAAAATCCTGGATTCAAATTCTGACTTTTCCATTTAGTACCTTTGTAACTATAGACAAGAGATTAACCCATCTGAAATTCTCCATCCTCTCACTTTTCATATGGACATAAAACTATTTAATATGTAAGGTTTTACGAGATTTAGATATGGTGTTTATACAGTGGTAGGCACAAATTCATTAAAAGACATCATGTTATTTGAAATGAAAGTCAAACTGGAAGAAAACTGTAGCAAAAGGAAGGTATCTCTAATGGTAGAAATTAAGGCATTGGGAAAAAGATGTTTTCAGATAAAGCAATTTCTACACATAGGACTTGAACTTTATGAGAGACTACATAGCTGCTCCTGGAACTTCAATGACTAATATAAATAAATAATGGTCAGAATAGCCAGGCTGTCTTGAACAACCCTCAACTTTCATTCGGGGAATATTGTGTGTGTGTTCATTGCTCCCTTCCAGCTCTTCCATTTTTTCATATGTTGTGCTCTTCTCAATCTTACCAAGCCTTCATGCATCTCAATCTTCAAGATCCAGCTTGCATGTCCACTTTCTGAGAAGTTCCTCCCTGCCACCTTCAGGTTAGATTAGCTGCCCCCTCCTCTGTACTTCCACAGCATCTGAAATTTCTTTCTATCATTAACAATAATTAAACAGAGCAGTAAATTTTCTTACTTGCATACCTCACTCAATATTGTAAGGCCCTCAGGGGCAAGAATGATATCTGTGATGATTAATTTTATGTGTCAAATTATCTGGGCCGCAGTAGCCATACATGATCAGACATTACTCTAGATGTTTCTGTGAAGGTATATTTTTGAAGACATACAAATGTTTAAATGAGTAGATTTTGAGGAAAGCAGATTACCCTCCATAATGTGGGTGAGCTTTGTACAATCACAGTTGGAGGACTTAACAGAAGGAGACGGACCCCCTAAGCAAGAAAGAAGCCGGTCTTGGACTTGGACTACAAACCCCTCCCTGGATCTCTGGCCTGCCAGCCCACTCTGCTGAGCTGGGACTTGCCAGCTGCCACAATCTCAAGAGCCATTGGTTAAAACAAATCTCTCTATACGTAGAGGGATGTGTCCTGTTGGTTCTGTTTCTCTGGAGAATCCTGACTAACATGTGTCCTGTGAACCTTTGTCTCTCCTCCACCTGTGGCAAACAGCAGGCACTCAGGAATTGTGGAAGGAGTAAGCACATACATTGATATATGAACAAATGATGCAGGAAAAGATTTTTCACTGCATGAAAGGTTAGGTGAATTCACCACTAAGTTCCCTTCCAACTTTAAAAAACAATGATTCCTTTAAGTCTGGATGTATCTTCCATGCCAATGGACATCAAAAGAAAGCTGGGGTAGCAATTCTTATATCAGACAAATTAGATTTTAAGCAAAAGACTGTAGTTAGAGACACAGAAGGATACTATATCATTCCTAAAGGGTCTGTCCAACAAGAAGATCTAACAATTGTAAATATCTATGCCCCCAACATGGGAGCAGCCAACTACATAAGCCAACTGTTAACCAAAATACGGAGTCATATTGGTAATAATACATTAATTGCAGGAGACCTCAATATTCCACTCTCAGCAACAGACAGATCATCTAAGCAGAAAATCAACAAGGAAAAAGGAGCTTTAAATGACACACTGGACCAGTGGACCTCATAGATATATACAGAACATTCCACCCTAAAACAACAGAACATTCATTCTTCTTGAGCGCACATAGAACTTTCTCCAGAATAGACCACATACTGGGTCACAAATCAGGTCTCAACCGATACCAAAAGATTTGGATTATTCCCTGCATATTCTCAGACCATAATGCTTTAAAACGGGAACTCAATCACAAGAAAAAATTTGGAAGAAATTCACACACTTGGAAGCTAAAGACCACTCTGCTCAAGAATGTTTGGGTCAACCAGGAAATCCAAGAAGAACTTAAACAACTCATGGAAACCAATGAGAACAAAAACACATCGGTCCAAAACCTATGGGATACTGCAAAGGCAGTCCTAAGGGGGAAATATATAGCCAACCAAGCCTCACTCAAAAAAGTAGTAAAATCCTGAATTCATCAACTAACTTTACACCTTAAAGAACTGGAGAAAAAGCAACAAATGATGCCTAAGCCACACATTAGAAGAGAAATAATTAAGATTAGAGCAGAGATCAATGAATTAGAAACCAGAAACACAGCAGATCAGATCAATGAAACTAGAAGCTGGTTCTTTGGAAGAATTAATAAGATCAATAAACCACTGGCCAGACTTATCCAAAAGAAAAGAGAAAGGACCCAAATTAATGAAATCATGAATGAAAGGGAGAAGTCACGACTAACACCAAGGAAATAGAAACAATTGTTAGAAATTATTATCAACAACTATATGCCAATAAACTAAGCAACCTGGAAGAAATGGATGCCTTCCTGGAAACCTATAAACTCCCAAGACCGAAACAGGAAGAAATTGACAACCTGAATAGGCCAATAACCAGTAATGAGATTGAAGCAGCGATCAAAAACCTCCCAAAAAACAAGAGTCCAGGGTCTGATGGATTCCCTGGGGAATTCTACCAAACATTCAAAGAAGAAATGATACCCATTCTCCTGAAGCTGTTTCAAAAAACAGAAACAGAAGGAAAGCTTCCAGACTCATTCTATGAGGCCAGCATTACCTTAATCCCCAAGGCAGGCAAAGATCCCATCAAAAAGGAGAATTTCAGACCGATAATCCTGATGAATATGGATTCCAAAATTCTCAACGAAATCCTAGTTAATAGGCTCCAACAATACATTAAAAGAATCATCCACCACGACCAAGGGGGATTTATCCCCGGGATGCAAGGGTGGTTCAACATTCGCAAATCAATCAGTGTGATAGAACACATTAATAAGAGGAGAGAGAAGAACCATATGGTCCTCTCAATTGATGCAGAAAAAGCATGTGACAAAATACAGCATCCTTTCCTGATTAAAACTCTTCAGAGTATAGGGATAGGGGGAACATTCCTCAAGTTCATAAAATCCATCTAGGAAAAACCCACAGCGAATATCATCCTCGAAGGGGAAAAGCTGGGAGCCTTTCCCTTAAGATCAGGAACACAACAAGGATGACCACTCTGGCCACATAGTACTAGAAATCCTAGTGACAGCAATCAGACAACAAAAAGAAATAAAAGGTATTCAAATTGGCAAAGAAGAAGTCAAACTCTCTCTCTTCGCAGATGACGTGGTACTTTACATGGAAAACCCAAAAGACTCCAGCCCCAAATTACTTGAACTCATACAGCAATTCAGTAATGTGGCAGGATACAAAATCAATGCACAGCAATCAGTTGCTTTCTTATACACTAATAATGCAAGTGTAGAAAGAGAAATTAGAGAAACGATTCCATTTACAATAGCACCAAAAACCATAAGATACCTCGGAATAAACCTAACCAAAGAGGTAAAGGATATACACTCTAGGAACTACAGAAAACTCATGAAAGAAATTGAAAAAGACACAAAAAGATGGAAAAACATTCCATGCTCATGGATCCAGAGAATAAACATTGTTAAAATGTCTATGCTACCCAGAACAATCTATACCTTCAACACCATCCTGATCAAAATTCCAATGACATTTTTCAAAGTGCTGGAACAAACAATCCTAAAATTTGTATGGAATCAGAAAAGACCCCGAATCGCCAAGGAAACGTTGAAAAAGAAAAACAAAGCTGGGGGCATCAGGCTGCCTGATTTCAAGCTACAATACAAAGCAGTGCTCACCAAGACAGCATGCTAGTGGCACAAAAACAGACATATAGACCAAGGGAACAGAACAGAGAACCCAGATATGGACCCTCAACTCTATGGTTAAATAATCTTTGACAAAGTAGGAAAAAAATATGCAATGGAAAAAAGACAGTCTCTTCAATAAATGGTGCTGGGAAAATTGGACAGAATGAAACTCGACCATTCTCTAACACCATACACAAAGATAAACTCAAAATGGATGAAAGACCTCAATGTGAGACAGGAATCCATCAAAATCCTAGAGGAAAACAGAGGCAGTAACCCCTTCGACACTGGCCATAGCAACTTCTTTCAAGATACATCTCCAAAGGCAAGTGAAACAAAAGCAAAAATGAACTTTTGGGACTTCATGAAGATAAAAAGCTTCTGCACAGCAAAGGAAACAGTCAACAAAACAAAGAGGCAACCCACAGAATGGGAGAAGATATTTGCAAATGACACTACAGACAAAGCGCTGATTTCCAAGATCTATAAAGAACTTCTCAAACTCAATACCCAAAAAACAAATAATCAAGTCAAAAAATGGGCAGAAGACATGAACAGACACTTCTCCAAAGAAGACATACAAATGGCGAACAGACACATGCAAAAATGTTCATCGTCATTAGCCATCAGGGAAATTCAAATCAAAACCACACTGAGATACCACCTTACACCAGTTAGAATGGCAAAAATTGACAAGGCAAGAAACAACAAATGTTGGAGAGGTTGTAGAGAAAGGGGAACCCTCTTACACTGTTGGTGGGAATGCAAGTTGATACAGCCACTTTGGAAAACAGTGTGGAGGTGCCTCAGAAAATTAAAAATAGAGCTACCCTATGACCCAGCAATTGCACTACTCAGTATTTACCCCAAAGACACAGATGTAGTGAAAAGAAGGGCCATATGCACCCCAATGTTCATAGCAGCAATGTCCGCAATAGCCAAACTGTGGAAAGAGCCGAGATGCCCTTCAACAGACGAATGGATAAAGAAGATGTGGTCCTTATACACAATGGAATATTACTCAGCCATCAGAAAGGCTGAATACCCAACTTTTACATCCACATGGATGGAGCTGGAGGAGATGATGCTAAGTGAAATAAGTCAAGCAGAGAAAGTCAATGATCATATGGTTTCACTTATTTGTCGAACATAAGGAATAGTATGGAGGACATTAGGAGAAGGAAGGGAAAAGTGAAGGCGGGGACATCAGAGGGGGAGATGAACCATGAGAGACTATGGACTCTGAGAAACAAACTGAGGGTTTTAGAGGGGAGGGGGGTGGGGAGATGGGTTAGCCTGGTGACGGGTATTAAGGAGGGCACGTACTGCATGGAGCACTGGGTGTTATATGAAAACAATGAATCATGGAATACTACATCAAAAACTAATGATGTACTGTATGAGGACTAGCATAACATAATAAAATTAAATTAAATTTTAAAAAATTAAAAATAGAAATACTATGTAATCCAATAATTCCACTACTGGATATTTACCCAAAGAAAATGAAAACATTAAAATGATACACACACACACACACAAAAATGATTCCAAAAAACCCGAAAAATACAAAAAGTTGCTAAAAGATGTTTTAAATGTATTGAAACTTTCACTCAGCTCTTCCTATATATTTTTAATGGGTATAAAATTTGATACAATTAACTTGGATAGTTTCATCAAGAATGTTAAAATTTAGGGATGCCTGACTGACTCAGTAGGAAGAGCATGCAACTCCTGATCTTAGAGTCATGAGTCTGAGCCCCAGGTGGGTGTAGGGATTACTTAAATAAATAAATATTTTTAAAAAATGTTAATATTTATCTCTTTTGGTCCATTTCTAAGGAAAGATACATATTATATCACTATTAGTTAAAAATTGAAAAAACAAATTTTCAAGAATTAGAAAAGATTATAATGACATTATAGTTAAATGTGCTACATAGCCAAACTTAAATGTGCTACACAGAAAGGCAGTCAATATCATTAGTCATTAGGGAAATAAAAATTAAAATCACAATGAGATACTAGTATAACCTATTAGAATGATTAAAAGGAAAAAAAAAACTTGACAACATGAAATGCTGGTGAAGAAACAGAGAGACTAGAACTCCACACTCTTCAGGTGGGAATACAAAATGTACAACCATTTTGAAAAACCAATTTGTAGTTTCTTATAAACATACACTCACCATATGACCCAAGAGTCATGAACACTTAAGTTCACCCAACAACCTGAACACAAATGTTCATAGCAGCTTTATTCATCATCTCCCCAGACTGGAAACAACTCAAATTTCCTTCAGCTGAGGAATACATAAACAAACTGTGGCACAGCCATACCCTGGAATACTATCTGCCAATAAAAAGAAAAGAATATTAATTACATGCAATGATGAGGACGAATCTGAAATTCTTCCCTAGGTTAAGTGAAAGAAGCTAGACTCAAAGGCTATATGCTCTAGGTTTCCATTTCCATGGCATTCTGGAACATGCAAAGCTATAGGGACAACACACAGATCAGTGGTTTCCAGGGGCTGGGAGTAGAGGAAAGGTTGACTACAAAATGGCACAAAGGAAGGATCTGGTGATGGAACTGTTCTATATATTGACTGCAGTGATGGTCACATATATTTGTCATGTAGTTGCCATGTATAAATTTGTCAAAATTCACAGAATTATATACGACATAGGATGGCTTTACCTGTATATAAATCGTATCTCAATAAAAATTAAAAAAAAAAAATACTATGATTCCATTCCCAGTCACTTTGTGGAAGATCTTTTCTTCTCTGAAATCACAGAAAATGTAGGCCACCTCTTATTCTGTTTCGTATGATAGTGACATATCTCCCCCCAAAACTGAGAATTCCTTGAGGGCAGAAAACTTAAATGTGAACACCTCCTGTTCTGGTGCAGTACCTGATACTTGGTAGATATTCTGTGAATAAATCAAATGAATTATTAGATTGGATTGCACTGAATTGTTCCTGAAGTCTATCTCTAAGTGTTCCAAACAGGCCTTTCATACCCCTCAGGTCTATAATAAATAATGAGCTGTTTTACTTATTTGTCATATTTTCCTAATTGTTTTAATGCATTGTATTGATTTTTGCATAATATCTTTAATAAAAATCCTTCTGAAGTCTCTCAATGCCAACCACTAGTAATAAATGTTAAAAGAAATCAGGGCCTATTTGGAGGTTATTTTTCTTTTAATTAATTCAATAGTGATTAAGTTAGTGGGAAAAAAATCGGAATGTCTAAATAGAAAAGTTCAAATTTTAAAAAATTGCATGGGCTAAATTAGTTTCCATTTGCTTAGGACATTACTATTCACAAAACACTGCTCTATTCCAGGACATTAAATCAACCTGAGCGACATAAGGTAAAACTGAAATCCAGAGTTAGCAATTACTATCACTTATGGTCACATTTACTATGCACTAGACACTGTTACATGCTTTAAATATGTGAATTCATTAATTTTCTTAACAATAAGAAGAGGTGGGTCCTATTACTTCCCTCCTTAAAGAAGGGGGAACTGAAGCCAAGGAAAGTAAGGCAATCTATAATGGTTAATTTTATACATCAACCTGACCGGATCCCAGTGCTACCCAGGTATCTGGCTAAGTATTACCATCCGGTGTGTCTGTAAAGGTGTTTCTGGATGAAATGATCATTTGAAACCATAGAGTAAAGCAGACTGCTCTGCGCAATATGGGTAGGCATCACTGAATCCTTCCAAGGCCTGAATAGAACAAAAAGGCAGAGGAAAGGAGAATTTGACCTTTTCTGCCTCACTACTTGAACTGGGACACTGGTCTTCTCTTGCCCTTGGACTGAGATTTACACCATTGGCTCCCATGATTCTCGACCTCCGGAATTGGGCTGAATGACAACAGCAGATTTCCTGGACCTCCAGCTTGCAGACAGCAGACTGTAGGACTTCTCTTAATAGGATCTAGATCTTAATGGTTCTGTTCTTCTGGAGAAGCCTGACTAAGACACTATCCGAAGTCACACACAGCTTGAGGCCAGAACTCAAACCAGATTTGCTTAGTCCAAAATCTGTGTTTTGCCTGCACCAAGCTATCCCTAGATCACTCCGTCAAACATAAAACCGTTACACAAACGTCTGTGGTTGTCAATGGGCTTGATCTGCATCTTCCATCAGACTAAATAGCTTGGAAGCATGAGCTCAGAGATCCCTTGCATGACTAAGTCGTATTAGAAATATAAAATATATAGAGTATATAGAAATATAGATATTATTATAATATATACATTATATATTATATAAAAGATTATATATATATATATATGCATATATAAAGAAGACTATCTTCTTTCTTTTACTTGCCATGTTTGTGTAAGGATTATCGTCTTTACAGCCACAGATTGAGGGTCCTGAGCCCCAGTTAGCACAGCAACAATGAAAAGGGAAAATGAAAGCCCACATGTGGGTGTCCTCTTGTTCAGGACGCTGAACTGATCTAGGGGAACTAGATTTCCCCTAGAAGGAAAGCAGTTCAGGGTCCTGAACAAGAGGACACCCACATGTGGGCTTCAGTGTTCTGTGCATTCAGGGCCTTGGTTACACTGGGGTCCGAGCAGCATTAACTTCAAATGATTTGGCAATTTTAATTGAAAGGCATGTTGGTCTTTTTGTTAAAAAATCCAACAGAAAAAAAAAAGGTTTTAGGTTCAAGGAATATTCCAACTCTGTGAGACCATTGAAAGTCCAAAATATTTCCCAGCAAGATGCATTTGTTCAGCTATTAATAACTTTATTATTTTTCCACTATGGCAAGAACCTAGCTGTTCCTCTAGTTGATATTCTCTTAGATGGAAAAAAGAAATCATTATCATTTCAGGCATCAAAAATCCTATTTTCCCTCAAATGAACTGGAAATGGAAGCAAAAAAGCAGTCTTTGCTATGTGAAAAATTCAAACTGAGTATGTAGGCTTAGTCATGTCTCCGTTTTCCCACCTATAAAGTTGAATTAAAAATCAGAAAACGCAAATTTCTAAAACTACCCATATAACTAACCCTGAATAAGAATGATATAAAGTACTTAGAGTAGGTGACCTTTGCTTAAACTTCAAGTTTCATTTTGACACTCAAATGAAGATTAAAAATTTTACATAATTGGGATTTAAAAAAGAAAAAAACACCTCCCTAGCACTCAACGCCTGAGACGTGTTTTTCATTGCCATTCTCTCCCTGCTAGGAGGTTTCATGAGCCCAGTGAGGTCACTGCTAGTTCCACAGAATCTAGAAGTTTGACGGATGACCACTCAGAATTGAGCACAGCTCTCCATGACCTGCTACCATCCCCACCCATGGAAAGAGGCCCTTGGAGTGAGGGAAGCCACGGTCTTACCAGTCAGGCAGAGGAGCCTGAAAAATTCTACTCCAAGTGTCACTTTCTGAATCATCTGCCCTTTCTCCGAGCCTCTATGCTTCATCTGTCCTTTCCTCCTCAGGCCCTTGGCTGGGACTTCAACTGGCTCACCGGTCAGGGCGTCCTGACATCGAGGTCACCGTGGCACACCAGGATATTCGCCTGACCCATCTGGAAGCTTCCTGAAGCAGCAGGCTCCTAACTCTCTGTGGGCCAAAGGAGAAATATCACCCACAAAGTTTCAAGACAATGGGACAGTGTGACCCTGTTCTACCCTGACCCAGCTGAAGCCACTCAGCCTCAGCACACACCTTTGGCCTAGCTCCTTGAGGAAAGCATAGCCTCTGCTGGCCAATCACAGGGTTCTTGTCCTTGCAAGTGTGGAGGGTCCTGAACCTAGAGACAAGACAGAAATGAAACAGACTGGGGGAAGAGGCACAGAAACATCTTTAAAAGAAAAGGAAGACAGAGGCACCTGGGTGGCTCAGTCAGTTAGACAACCTTCTCTTGGTTTTGGCTCAGGTCATGATCTCAGGGTCATGAGATGGAGCCCAGAGTCAGGCTCAGCAGGGAGTTTGCTTGAGATTGTCTCTCTCCCTGTGCTTTTTCCCCTGCCTGCAGGCAAGCTCGCACTCTCTCTTTCTCCCCCTCTCAAAATAAATAAATCTTTAAAAGAAAAGGAAGACAGAAAAAGAGAGACCCCACCCTGTGAGTTCCACGAGCTGATTCTATTTCCAGCTCTCCTCTCTATATATCCCTCTTTCTGCAGTGCCCGCCCCCCCCCGAGCACAGCAACCACCCACATACCCCCTCCCCAACAGTCTCCTCTTCCCCTTCCACTGCCAAGCTGCCTCTGCCAGCAAACCTGGCATAAGACGTGGCCTCTTTAAATGACAGCTCCATGCAGATGCCAGGTCCGGGCCTCGGGAGCACTTGCCCTAATAAGACCTGTTAGCAGGCAAAGGCACTTGCTCAATTAAGGGATAACTTTTGTTCCAAGAAGTCCACCCTGGCATAGCCCCAAGTGCTCCAAATCTTTCCCCACCCCCAGCTTTGATGCTCTGATTATCCTATTGTCAGATCAATAGCCCATCTGCTCCTTAGAGTAGTCTAAGCCATCCTGCGCTAAATTAAAACAGATAGGATCAATCCGCGGTTAATTTCTCCCAACCAAACAATTTATCTCTCTTTTGGATTCTCTTGGAGGGTGAATTATATAAACCTGACACACTATTAGGGCTCTCTGACCAAAGAAAGCCCTGCTACAATGCCTGCCTGCTCTCTTTATTAGCAGCTCCACAGTGTGACAAAGCCAGAGATTTATTGGAGAGTATTATGTAGACCTGGCTTGAACCCTGCACAGTCTCTGCCAGGGCACCCTGGAAGGGAAAAAGGATCTGAATACCAGTGCATGGTAATAATCAAACCCAAATTTGATAAGCTGAGCATAAGCTTCTATTTCTGAACAATCAATTGCCATCATTGGTGAGTAATATTTTCTCTGCTTAAGATAAAAATCAGGATACCTTGAACCAAAATGTCAGTGGAAACATAGGATTTACATCCAAGCTGAAACAAGCTGGAGGTAAGGGATAGGAAAAAATATATTCATAGTAACAGGAATTGTTAGTCTAATATTATCACTGGGCACTTAACATCCGCTAGCCCAGATAATGCTAGATACTGTGTAAACTGAGGCCTGGGAAGGGTTAAATGACCTCCAAGATGACAGAAGGAGCAGGTGGCATAGTCAGGACTTATTACAAGGAGGCATGCACAGAGAAAGCCCCACTGGTTGTTAGAATATTGGGGTACTTCATACTAGTTGATAAATAGCAGCTGCCCCGAGCCTCAAGTGTTTTCCCCATGTAAGCCCAGCTGCTAGATTCACGCACAGGTAGCTCCCTATATCAGGACGTCTGGCCTTTCCTATGTCATGGTAACTCAAGGGTTAACCTGGTACATCGGGGGATCTCCAGGAGTGGCCCCGTGGTTAGGGCCAACATCCATAACAGTCGTTAATATTCTGATTATTTCTGGCATGCCTGACTCAGTCGGTTAAGCATCTGACTCTTTATTTCGGCTCAGGTCATGATCTCAGGGTCGTGAGATCAACCCCTGCCTCAGGCTCTGTGCTCAGTAGGGAGTCTGCTTGAGATTCTCTCTCTCTCTCTCTCTCTCCTTCTGCCCCTCTCCCCGTTTGAGCATGTGCTCTCTCTCTCTCAAATAAATAAATAAATCTTAAAATATATTTTTTTATTATTATTTCTGATAATGCCAGGATTTATTCCCAGGGATGCCAGACTTTCAAACTCAAACTTTTAACCAGAATGTTCTTGCTCCCAAGAGAAAAGAAGACCAATAGGAGAAAGTCTAGAGGATGCCCAGGAAGAGAGAGAGGTGATCCGGTAAAGCATCCATGAGGTCAGCCTGGCTCAGTTCTGCTCTTTGGGAGGAGTTTCTGCAGTAGGGTGGGAATAATAAGAACTAATACCTATTAATCACTTACCATATGTTTGGCACTGTTTGAGCACTTACAAATCTTCTTTTATCTTCTTGGGAAAGATACTACTGATACCTAATGAAGAAAGGTAGATGAAGAGAGAAATGCAGGTCAAGAAAGGAACTATTACCCAGATACATAAAGAGAATGAGTAAGTTGCCCAGTGTTGCAGATTTACTAAGAACGGTGTCAAGATCCCAACATAGGCTATTTAGCTCCAGAGCCCAGGCTGTCAGCCAGCTCACCATATTGTTTTCCAGGGGGAAAGAAAGGATAAGAAAGTCAAGCAAGTGAGTCATCTCAGCGACTTGATTCCTGTATCCTGCATCAAGGCTGCTTGCCCTGGATGCAAGGACATGTGCAGAGCAGTCACCACTATGGGGAGACTGAAACATTCACTCAAGGGACTGTACAGCCCAGGAACTGGGGCTTTATTCTTATCAATCTCTGACCAATCTACCAGGCTGATCTAGCATAAGAAATACCCTTCACAACCATCTGAATTGATAAAATAGCCTTGAATCGTCAACTTTGAAAAAGGCTCAGCAGTAAAAATGACAGAAAGGAAGGAAGAAGAGCAGAGACTGAGCTCCTGGACTGGGGACCAGGAAGCAGCAGGATGCCCCAGCCTGTGAAATGGGAGAATTCAAGGCACTTCTGGGTGTACAGAGTTTACCAAAATCACTCAGGTTCAGCTGGGAAAACAGAACCACATTGTTAATAAGGAAAATGAGTAATAGAGAAGTGGTTGAAAAGTCACGGGAGATTTGACAAATCAAAAAATGGGGATGATAACACAATGAAGACGGGGCTGACTACAGGAAAGAAGCTGGGGTTATCAGAAGCCAGAAGCTCAGAGAAGTGGCTGCAGAGAACCAGGACCCAGACCCTCTGGGGCAGGGGCACTGCCTGGCTGCTTCTCTGCCCCTAAAGGGAGCTTGGGGCAATGGCCCAAGTTCAGTCCTAAAAGGAAGGATGCTGCCAGGTTTCTCTGATGAGCACAGTGAAACTGCAAAAATATACAAAGAAGCTGGGAGCTGGAATTAACTGCTGCTGTGGGGATGAGGGGCTGCTGTGGTCGGGATAGCACCCAGAGGAACAGCAACCAACAGAAAGAACAAGTCCCTACTCCCTCCTCCTGCCCTCTGGCTTCTCTCCAGTGCCCCTGTTGGGAGAGACTAACAGAGCCAGCAGCGAAGAAGAAATGGAAGTTGCCAACTATAAACCCTAGCATCACAAAGCTGAATATGGAATTGTGGACTTGGAGCTTAATATTCAGCATATACCTGCCCCCCTCTGAAAGTAGTCTGCCATGCAAGGTTGCAGTTCTGAAAGCCATCGTACCAAATCATAATATTGATGAGGGCTAACATTTATTGAGTACTTGGGTCTACATAAAGCCCTGTGCTATGCACATAACACAGAATAGTTAATTAATCCTCACTATCCTAAGCATAGATACCATCATGATTCTGACTTTATGGACAAGAAAACTGAGGTCAGTAATGTTTTCAAGGTCACTCAGAATTCAAGCCTTTAATTCCTACCCTGCATACTTAACCATTACTAGAAGCTAGTCTACTGTGCACTGTTGGTAGAAATGTAAATTGGTGCAGCCACTATGGAAAACAGTATGGAAGTTCCTCAAAAAACTAAAAATAGAACTACCCTATGATCTAGCAATTCCACTCCTGGGAATATTCCCAAAGGAAACAAGATTACTATGCCAAAGAGACAGCTACACCCCCATGTTCATAGCAGCATTATTTACCATAGCCAATACATGGAAACAGCCTAAGTGTTCAACAATGGATGAACCGATAAAGAAGATGTGTATATACACACACACAGACACACACACACACACACACACACACACACACACACATACACACACACCCCAAAATGTCATTCGGCCACAAAACAGAAGGACATCCTGCCATTTGCAGCAACAGACATGGACCTTGAGAACATTATATTAAATAAGTCAGACAGAGAAAGACAAATACTGTATGATCTCACCAATAAGTGGAATCTTGGGGAGAAAAAAAAACTCACTCTTAGAAAAAGAGATCACATGTGTGGTTACCAGAGGTGGGGGAAGGGAATCAGATGAAGGAGGTCAAAAAGTACAAACTTCTGGTATAAGATAAAATAAGTACTAGGAATATAATGTACAACATGATGACTAGTTAACAGGGCTGTGTGGTATATATGAAAGTTAATGAATTGAGTAAATCCTAAGAAATCTCATCACAAGGGAAAGAAACATTTTTACTTTTCTTTTTAATCTATAGGAAATGATGGATCTTAACTAAACTCACTGTGGTCATCATTTCATAATAGATGTAAGTCATGTCATTATGCTGCACACCTTAAACTTACACAGTGCTGTATGTCAATCCATCTAAGAAGTCTTTCCAAAGTGTCATTGCTCACCAAAGTTAATCTCTCCCTCCTCCATATTCCTCCTACCCCCTTGTGGGTTACTGTGTCTCTCACTTGTTGAATTTAGTGGAATGAAGTTAGCACAGTCTTTGACTGAAAAACCCAGGTCCTCTGGCTTTCTCTCAACTGAGAGGTTGCACATGTATATGCAGGGTCCTTGAGTAGTATTTTTGAAGCCTTTATTTCATGAAACTCATTCCTTGTCTCATCTCTATTCACTATATTAAGTGATCTGAACTCTACATGGATTACAGCCAATGCACAAACATAATTAGTCTTAAAAATGTTCAAGAACCACTCATATCCTACACTGGACATCAACAAAGCCAAAGATGACCCTGGGTTCTCTGGATCATTCTAAATGGAATGCTCTTGGATAGACTACAAGATGTGCCCAGTTATCTAAACCCTAGATCAACTAGTCTTAGGTCAACTTTATCTAAACCCGAGGAGGAAAATATTGTTTGGCTTACTTTGCTATTTCTTTCTTTTGTCTGTCCTAAATCAAAGATTTCCCTAAGGTCAGAACTAGGGGATTTGGGGGCAGGAGTCGCCAGTGTCAGATCAAGCAGTGGTATACATATTGGCTACTACTGATCACATGCTCCTGGAGACCTAGTTCAGCCTATGGCTTGGTTATATCTTGTCCTCTGGACACCATAAGCACATGTCCAACATGCAAGGTGAGCTGATCTCAGAATAAGCAAGAAAATTACCACGGGAAAACCAAGCCAATAGATCTCCACAACCCACAACCAATTTATTCAAGGTCACAGAGACCAATACATCATTTAGACAAGCCATTGACCTCCATGTACCTCAGTCTGACCTTCTCCAACACAATGCCACTATTACTGATTATTGTTATGGTGGAAACCTAAGATAATGTTGGAATGAGGATCAGAAACCTTGAGTTGTAGGCCTATATCCAAACCTACTCCATGACTCTGGGCAAGTCAACTCCCATGTCTGAACTTTCCTATGCATAAAAAGGAAATCCTCAGACCAGTTCTAATTATTTGTGTTTCTTTGATTTCAACACCACAGGGGATATAAATATAAATGTGAATGCCTCCATCCCCTAACAACAAAAATTCTCATTGCCTTTGACAAGAGTTACGCACATGGAACTGATGATGTTGGAATCATGGAATTTCAGAGCCTAAAGGAACTCTTATTCTGTGAGATAATCCAGGTTCCTCAAGTAGAAGTGTTCAACCCAAAGTCACACATGGCACATTCTGGACTTCAAGTGAGCTCTTCAGAGTCCACTCACTGCTCCTTGGTGCACATATCAGTGTCCAGTGATAATGTACTATCATTCACCGTTCAATCTCATAAAAAAAAATGCCTGGAACTGTAGAGCAACAGATTAGCAATATTCATTTATTCAACAAATATTTATTAAGTGCTGAACTGAACTTTGCTTTTAATATCAACAGCCAAAAATATAGCCTATGCTCAATCGAAATCTGTGTTTGGGGCACTGACCATCAGCTTAGCTCTCTTTGGTTGTATAATTATTTGCTTGCAAGAGTTGGAATTAAAATAACCACAAGGAACATGGGCTTTTTGCTGCTGCCAGGCTAATATCCTTGGTGATACTGGAAAGGTAGTTAACTCTTCCTACTTCCTTTAATCCTTGTCAAAATTCAATTCCAAAAATCTTCCTGAAGCCCAAGCTAGGTAATGAGATCAAGTATTTGAAATTGATTGAAAACAGCAGAGTTGTCCTCATCACTAGATCAAACTCACCCCCTTGCAGTAAGAATAGACCTGCCTACGGAAGACATTGCTCTGGGGAGGAAGAGTCCCCACTTATCAGGTGCTGGAAAATCTGAGGCTCTACACAGAAACGGCTGTCCTAACGTACTCCCCTCACCCAAAGTCAGTTACCTCTGCGTCCTTTTTCCAATTCACAGCTCAAAACCAGTCATTCAACAACATGTTTTTGAGTATCTAATATGTGCCAAGGGCTATTCCAGTGGGAGGAACACTGTGGTAAGCCAAAGAGACTAGCTCCCACTCCCCTGATCTTTATGTTCTGGTATCGCCTCTGGGAAGCCTTAGGATGCACTGTCTCTCATTAAAGCAAAGCCCATCTCTTTGCCCTTGAGTCTTCTCTGTGGCACTGTTACTCACTTCGGACAGCCCTTTTCACGTATTTTCATTAAGTGTGCTGTATCAGTCTTCTCTTCTAAACTTGCATCACCTCAAGGGCAAGTACTGAGATTAGTTTTTCTCCATATCCCCTGGTACCTAACATAAAATCTGTCCTGTAATAAGAACTCAATCCTTGCCTTGAGGATCTAATTTATTTATCTTGACTTCAAATCTCCCTGCTGTGATTAGACTGGCCTAAACCCTTGCCATCACCCCATGCCACTCCACCTGCTAAGAGCACTATGAAGCAGACAACAGGTTAGTAATACTTTTATAGTCTTAGAAGCATACACTGCTTCACAGTTAATGTGGCTAATTCACATTTATGATTTCGTCCCATCTTCTTGGAGCATAGAAAGGGCAACTGTACAGAGAGAAACACATGACTCAAGGGAGACAGAAAGCTACCCTTCCACCAAGGCCATAGCTAGGTAAAGAGTCACTTCCCCTCCCTCCAGCTGATTCTTGTAGGATCTTGTTTACGCAGAGGACATCAGCACCACATGGTCTGTGCCTTCTCAGAAGGCAGAAACTGAAAACATCACTGCTCTAAATAGCCAGTTGGGAATGGAGATGACTGTTGGTGGAGGCAAAGGTGAAAACTGCTAGTGTCAAAAGTTTAGCAGAGGAGGATGGGGGAAAGCTCAATGAGCACACACTACCCATTTTAGCCTCATGTTCCCACTGGGAAAAAGGAAAAGTTCCAGGGTTGATGCAGAGAAGACTAAATGGACAGATGGGTCATCCAAGAGATTTCAAAGTGAAAACTGGATCTCATAATATTGAAGATATGGCTAATGAAAAATTCCTGATAAACTCTTGGTTATGTCATTAAGGTTTTTGTCTTTTATTTCATATCATTCTAGCAGGGCTGCTGACGAGGTATTCTGGCCCCAAGGAACAGTTCATGAGTTGTGTAAACTGGGAATGTGGTCAAAGAAGGCAGAGAGAGAGGTGCTAAATGTGAAACAACCCTATAAGCCAGATATTAATTGTCCCAATTTAAAAAGGAGAAGAGTGAAACTCGCAGGTGTTAGTACCTTGCCCAAGGGCACCTAACTTGTGAGAGACAAAGCCAGCAGATAGACCCATGCCAACTAAATTCAAATCTCACTCCCTTCTCCACCACAGTTCCAGAGTAATCTTCACCAACCTCAACAAACATTTATTAAGGGAAGCTTTTATGGAACTTGGAGCTTAAAAGAAAAAGAAAACCATGGGTGTCCCTTCCTTTCTGATTGGTTAATGCATCCAGGACATTAACTTACACCCCCCTAATAGATTAAACTCCCCAGGCATGGTCCTTCACAGACAGAGAAAGATTGATACGATACATCCAAAAAATAAAAAAGGCTTCAATTGGCTGTCAGAACTTTAATTAAAACACTTATAGATAAACTTCACTGCAGCAAATTGTCTGTGCCACTATTACTATAGCAAGATGGATGTTCCCTGGGAAAACAGACAGAGAACTCTCCCCCAGACTAATGGGCAATTTCATAGCCATTGATTTTTTACTTTGAAAATTCTTCCCCGGCTCTTGGGAATTGGAACTTGTTCTGGGTGACCTGGCAGCAGTGTTACTTTTTTTTTTTCTTTTATGAAAGTGGAAGACTTATTTCCTAAGCCCATTCATATTTTATCTTCATTGCTCTCAGAATCACACTGAAGTTGTAGGGGACTGTTGAGGGCCATGGATGGAAGCTTCAGAGGGCCAGGGTGGAAAGAAAGGGTCTGAAGAGTAGGGAAAAGGAAAATGTACAGAGAAAACAGAAAGACTGGGAAAATGAACTGGATAATGGGGGAGAGAACTGGGAAAGTGAGGTCAAATATTTTTGATAAGATTGTTACTAGCATCTGAAAATAGACTCATGTAAGTTACAATTTCAAGTAAAAAATTACTACAAATAAACTGGAAAAAAATCAGGTATCTAATTCACTGAACAACATTGCCTCAAGGTATTGGCTTATGGGTGATTCTCCTGTTGAGAAGTCCTACTCTAGTCCAAGCAACTGTCACCTCTCAGCTGGGTTGGTGTCCTATCTTTCTGAATGGCAGAAGCATCTTTCCGCCCTTGTGTCTGCTCTGCATACAGCAGCCGGGAGGAAGTCAGGTCATGCCTCCACTATGTAAAGACCTCTCCCATGGCTTCCCACCATACTTAGAACAGAAGCAAAGCCCTTTAACAATCTGCTTCGTGACCACATCACCCATCACTGATCCCTGGCGCCTTGCTCAAGTTGCCACCTGGCCACCTGATGTCTCCCGGACATGCCATGCAACACACCACTCAGAGGTCTGGGCTTGCTATCCTGTCTCCCAGGTCTTCACAAGGCTGGTTCTTGTTTCATTCAGACCTTTGTTCGAATGCCCCTCCATCTGAAAGTCCTCTCCGAATCTCCCTATCTCAAGTATCACTCACTTACCATCTCATTCCTTTGCCTTGTCTTCATAGCATTTTAGTTGCACACACATATACACTCACACATGTATGTATGTGTGTGTATTAATCAGAGTTCTCTAGAGAAGTACAGCCAATATGATATATATTATAGGTATTTGATGGATTAGATAAATAGATGAGATGATAGATAGACAGATAGAGATAGATAGATAGATAGATAGATAGATAGATAGATAGATAGATGATAGATAGATAGATGATAGATAAATAGAGATTTTAAGGAATTGGCTTATGCAATTATGAAGGCTGACAAATCCAAAATCTGCAGGGTAGGCTGGAGACCCAAGGAAGAGTTGATGCTACAGTCTTGAGTCTCAAGAGCAGAATTCCTTCTTTGTGAGACTTTATTCCTTTTACCTCAAGCCTTCAACTGACTGGATGAGGCCCATGTACATTATGGAAGATAATCTGCTTTATTGAAAGTCTACTCATTTAAAGGTTAATCAAAATACTTTCACAGAAACACCTAGACTAGCCTATGACCAAAATCTGGGTACCATGACCTAGCAAGTTGACACATAAAATTATTCATCATAGTTAGCTCCATAAGAACAGGAATTTATCTCTCACTAACTGCTCTTCCCCATTGTCTAGAGCCAGGCCTCCATAAGCTCAGTACTCAGTAAATATGTTGAATACATATTAATAAACTGTTTATCCCCCAAAAGTCAGCCTACCTGATTGAACTGACTAGTTGCACAACAGAATCAAGTTAGTCAGTGTTAAACTACCCTGTTATATGACGGAGCCAATTCAGACTTTACAATTTGTGAGGGATGAATTTCATCCCACCTTCCCCACTCCAGTGCTCCCTGAAGCCATGGCAATGGCCACACCATCTGGAGAATCAAGGAGAAGGCCGGTGGGCAAGAACAGATCCCCCAAATGGGTGAAGCAGCAGAGAAGCTAAACACTGAAGGTGCGGATGCAACCCCACAGAGTTGGAAATGTAAGTGGAGAAGCGGGAAGAGGAGCTGGCTCCTTCTGAAGGAGGATGCAGAGCAAGCCCGTATGGATTGTGTTCAAAATCCTGCCACTGACCTGGGAACCTCAGGTAGATTTCCTGGCAGCGCAAGGACACTTGCTCCAGAGGGGAGCAGCCACGTGCTGTGCAAGGCATGTAATGTTGACAAATACAACCAATAGGAAACATAAAGAGAAACTAAAAAGACACCCATACCCCCTCAAACACACAGACACACACACACATGCACATATGGACATGTGCACACACACACAAGCATGCACACATGTGCACCCCAGCCACCCATAAGGTCTGGATTTCTACAGCACACCTCACTCAGGAAAACCATCATTAAACCAGGGCTTTGAGTATGTACTGCTGAATGGAAAACTCTAAAGCTTGTCTCCCTCCCTCCACCCTCTGCACCTAGAACTGTAAACAGTTCTTCCTCTCTCTGCCTCCTAGCAAATTCTTAATCTTGGAATATGTACCAGATTTCCGTGAGCTACAGTTTCCTGTCTATAAATTAGGAGCTATGATTTCCCCCCTTTCAGTGTTGTCCTAAGGCTGAAATCAAATACCGCACAAACAAGGGCTTAACACAGGGTCTTGCAGGGAGCAGAGGCTCCACATTAACGTAGGCCCAGTTGTGCCAGGCCCCTCCTGTCCCTGGGCACAGATGGGATTACGAGAGCAGCATGAACTCCTATCTCCGCCTCTGCCGACCTCCCCCATACCACACTTCAACTGCATGCAGAATGACACCATTTAGGACGAAGCAACCCCAACAGGTACCTCCCACTGCTCTTGAACAAGTCCGTCTGTCTCCCCTGTGCTCAACATCTTTGTGTTCTTTTTCCCCCTTGCAGATGCCCTCATCTAGGCTGCTGGGCGTGGACCCAACTGAGGAGACCTCCCCACTGCCCCTGCTGCCAGTGCCTGGGACAGAGGGGTGGCATCTTCCACCAGGGTGCTGCCTCCACGTGCTCCCAGAGCTGCCAGCCATCAGGGTACTGGAAGAAAGCTGCCTTCCATGTGCCAGTGGATCACCAGGCCAAAAAAAAAAAAAAGCCTCTACCCCACTAGGCTCACATTTCCTTCCTCTTCCTAGCTGAGAGTTTCAGACAGGTTATTTCGTGTCTCATTTTCCTAACTAAAACAGAGATGAAAAATACCCACTCCACAGAGCAGGAATAACACACACAAATGCATCGGCACATAGATGGCACCTGATCTCTGCTGGCAACCACTGCCTTTTTTACCTTCTTGAGAAATGAGAAAACTGGACATTGAGCAAAGATGCTTGTATCTCATTGGCTCACGAGGTACCTTAAAGAAAAGCATCCCTTTTGCTTCTTCCTGGGAGCTTGCCATGGACTGAATGTGCCCCCCTCCCAAAATTCATACGTTAAAGCCCTAATTCCCAGTGTGCTATCTGGAGGTGGGGCCTTTGGGAGGTAGAGTCCTCATCAGAGGGATTAATGCCCTTATAAAAAGACACAAAGATGATCTGTCTCTCAGCCACATTAGCATACAGTAAAGGCAAGAAGCAGCCATCTGTAAAATTAACAAGTCAGGAAACGGCAGATGTTGGCGAGGATGTGGAGAAAGGGGAACCCTCCTACACTGTTGGTAGGAATGCAAGCTGGTGCATCCACTCTGGAAAATAGTATGGAAGTTCCTCAAAAAGTTGAAAATAGAGCTACCCTATGACCCAGCAATTGCACTACTGGGTATTTACCCCAAAAATACAAATGTAGTGATCCAAAGGGGTACATGCAACTCGGTGCTTATAGCGGCAATGTCTACAACAGCCAAACTATGGAAAGAGGCTAGAGTCCATCAACAGATGGATAAAAAAGATGTGGTATATATATACAATGGAATATTATGCAGCCATCAAAAAATGAAATCTTGCCATTTGCAACAACATGGATGGAACTAGAGGGTATTATGCTAAGTGAAATAAGTCAATCAGAGAAAGACAAGTATCATATGATCTCACTGATATGAGGAATTTGAGAAACAAGACAGAGGATCATAGGGGAAGGGAGGGAAAAATGAAACAAGACAAAACCAGAGAGGGAGACAGACCATAAGAGACTCTTAATCTCAGGAAACAAACTGAGGGTTGCTGGAGTAAAGGGGGGTGGGAGGGATGGGGTGGCTGAGTGATGGACATTGGGGAGGGTATGTACTATGGTGAGCACTGTGAATTGTGTAAGACTGATGAATTACAGACCTGTACCCCTGAAACAAATGATACATTATATGTTAATAAGAAAAAAAAAAAGCAGCCATCTGTAAATCAAGAAGAGTTCTCACCAGAACTCAACCATGTTGGTGGCCTGATCTCAGTCTTCCCAGCCTCCAGACTGTAAGAAATAAATGTCTGTATTAAAGCCACTCAGTCTATGGGATTCTGTGATAGCAGCCCAAGCTGACCAACACACACACACACACACACACACACACACACACACACACACACACACACACACACACACCGTCTTTCTCCTTTAGTCAAAGGAAGGAAGGAAGGAAGGAAGGAAGGAGAAAGAAAGAAGAAAGAAAGAGAAAGAAAGAAAGAAAGAAAGAAAGAAAGAAAGACAGAAAGAAAGAAAGAAAGACAGAAAGACAGAAAGAAAGAAAGAACGAAAGAAAGAAAGAAAGAAAGAAAGAAGGAAGGAAGAAAGAAAGAAAGAAAAGAAAGAAAGAAAGAAAGAAAGAAAGAAAGAAAGAAAGAAAGAAAGAAAGAAAGAAAGAAAGAAAGAAAGAAAGAAAAAGGAAGGAAGGAAGGAAGGAAGGAAAGAAGAAAGGAAGGAAGAAAGAAAGAAAGGGAAAAGAGACTAAAATGAACAAAACAAAGCAGACATCATGCTAATTGTTTTACACCATCTGCACAATCAGCATGCGCAGAATTTCTGATTCTCGGTTCAGGCTCAAGGATGCCACTTACAAAATGAGCCTTCCTCTGACTCGCTCTGACTGAAACTGTCAAGCCAGAGATAGGCTGCTCATGTGTGGATCTCTGAAGTAGTTAAACATTAATGTAAAGCTGGATCCCTATCACACACTCAGCCAGATGATTCGAATACTCAGCCCCTCATCCAACTGTGAGTTCTGCAGGTTGTCCAACAACGGTCTGCACACCGTAAACCCAGAGTGAAATTACACTGAAACAGACACAAAGGAGCCAGCCAAATGCACAGGGTGGGAGGGACACCAGCCCTGACAAGCAGCAACTGTGTGGTAACAATAGCACCAATAAAGGGTATCATTACTGGTTAGACATGAGAAAACCAAAGCACACTCAAGTTACATGGTTAAAGTGATAGGGGGACTAACAGAAGATTTTGGCACAAACACTGACCTTAAAGCCCATGCCTTACCTCTTAGGGAGAAGGGAGGAGTCTAGAGACAGAATTTAGAGGGCCTGTCAACAGACACATGAAAAAGTGCTCAACATCGCTCGGCATCAGGGAAATCCAAATCAAAACCTCAATGAGATATCACCTCACACCAGTCAGAATGGCTAAAATTAACAAGTCAGGAAATGACAGATGTTGGCGGGGATGCGGAGAAAGGGGAACCCTCCTACACTGTTGGTGGGAATGCAAGCTGGTGCAACTACTCTGGAAAACAGTACGGAGGTTCCTCAAAAAGTTGAAAATAGAGCTACCATATGATCCAGCAATTGCACTACTGGGTATTTACCCCAAAGATACAAATGTAGGGATCCGAAGGGGTACGTGCACCCCGATGTTTATAGTCCACAATTGCCAAACTGTGGAAAGAGCCAAGATGTCCATCGACAGATGAATGGATAAAGAATAGGTGGTATATATATACAATGGAATATTATGCAGCCATCAAAAGGAATGAAATCTTGCCATTTGCAACGACGTGGATAGAACTGGAGGGTGTTATGTTCAGTGAAATAAGTCAATCAGAGAAAGACATGTATCATATAACCTCACTGATATGAGGAATTCTTAATCTCAGAAAACAAACTGAGGGTTGCTGGAGTGGTAGGGGATGGGAGGGATGGGGTGGCTGGGTGATAGACATTGGGGAGGGTATGTGCTATGGTGAGCGCTGTGAATTGTGTAAGACTGTTGAATCCCAGATCTGTACCTCTGAAACAAATAATACATTATATGTTAAAAAGAAGGAGAAGAAGAAGAAGAGGAAGAAGAAGATAGCAGGAGGGGAAGAATGAAGGGGAGTAAGTTGGAGGGGGAGACGAACCATGAGAGACGATGGACTCTGAAAAACAAACTGAGGGTTCTAGAGGGGAGGGAGGTGGGACGATGGGTTAGCCTGGTGATGGGTATTAAAGAGGGCACATTCTGCATGGAGCACTGGGTGATATATTCAAATAATGAATCATGGACCACTACATCAAAAACTAATGATGTGATGTATGGTGATTAATATAACATAATAAAAATAATAATAATAATTAAAAAAAGAATTTAGAGGGCCTGTGTATTTGGCTGGGAAAATAATTACATCCTCACTTGCATTCATCTCGAGTTGAAATTTAGCATTTCCCTCAAGTTTGAATGTAAGCAACAAACCACAAACTATTAACAGTAATTGTAACTGTCATCAATAGAAAGCACAGGTACTTCCATATCACATTGCAATTGTTGCAAATATCACAAAATGTCATTTATGTTCATTACCACTTTGAAATTATGGTAGTTACTAAATTTCTCCTAGGATGTGTTCACAAGCCACATATTACTATAACACAAATACATTTTTTTAAATTGTGATGACTATTTAAATAATACTGGTGTATTTTGAATTTTAAATTTTATAACGGATACTGAATAATATGATACACATTATAATGTGTATTATAATACCATATTATTAATAAGATATTATCCGATACATTTAAAAAATATTATTCCAAAAATCGGGATCATAAGCTTCACCTGACTAGCAAAAAGATCCATGGGACAAAATGGTTTAGAACATCTGGAGTATAGAGCATTTTTACAGAAAAGATAGCTGGGAAGAGACACACTGGTTGGGGAAAAAAACAGGGAGAACCTGGATAACTGGAGGTCAGAGGTGTGTTTGTAACAACAAATGACAGGCTTCTGTGGGGGAGTATTATTAACCATCCTCAAATTCTTGAATAAGAATCTGGTATCAAGATAATATAGAATGTTTTCTTGTTGAGCCCAAGCCTAGACAATGAGGGCTATTCGCTGCCCAATCAGCAATCTGCAGCTACTGCTTAGAATTCTAAACAACCCATTTTATCCCCCAGGAAGCATCTGGGATTTCTGTTCCTCTTGTGTTGGTGACCAGTGTAACTGAATTACTACTAGGGCCTTTTAATTTGATAGATTTCAAATAGGATATTTGTGTTCCATAATTGCTTATTGTTTTAACTTCCACCACAATCATTAGAATCTTCACTGAAGTCTTCAAGTGCCTTAAAGCAAGCGTCAAAATCTCCAATGCTCTTATGGGCGAAGCAGATGATGCGAGTGTGTGAGGATGAAACCAACTGTCTGGGACCCTTCTGACACACTGCAGTGTATTCTGGGGTTCACTAAAGTCCTTGCTGCCTTCTCCCCATTTCCTTCCAGACATTGATTTTGAGTGGTGCTATACTGCTATGAAGACCAGCGTTTCCAGAGCTTCCAATCTTCCAGGAGAAACTAGAATTCCAGAATTTTATATAATATATCCTGATTCTTAAATGCTATGAATCAGCCAGCACCCGAGCTGCCAACCTCTGGCTTACTGTTGCATGTTCGGTGAAGACATTTCTAACACTGAGGGCAGGTTATTGTGATGGTGGCTTCCCCAGATCCCTGTTGGGTACGACATCTGAATGGCATCTGACAAAAGTCTCTCGTAGTTGCCCTTAATGAACTAGGGCAGGTGTTAGAGGCTTCATGCTACAGATTAAAAACCAAGCCTCAGAGAGGTTACCTGACAAAGCCAATGTCACAGAGCTGAAGGGGAGCTGAGCTGGTCCACACTTTAGGTCTAGGATGGCCTCGCTACCCTGGGTTGAGCTGGCCATTTCTGGCTGCCAACTCTCTCACTGGGATACATTTAAATAGCTTTAAACAGAAGCCTGGCAACATACAATTTTGGCACGTAGTCCCACTGCTTCAACTGCCTCTAGTATTTTATGTTCTAATCAATTGGTTTCATGCTTTTTAAGTGTTCATATATATATCCTGGTGTGCAGTGATCTGAAAGGTATCGTGAAACAGCTCTGATTTTTCCATTTGTTCAAAGATTTTAACAGGTTGATCACATCAGCAGTGAGCTGTGGGTCCCTCCCCCTCTCCTCCTTTGCAGAAATATCACCACAACGAGTTGGTTTCTCTGGAAATAGCCACTTGCTATAGCGATAAATCTTAGGTTCACTGTGTAACCCCTGATGCATTTCCCATTTTCCCACCAAATTCCACTGTCCAAATTTGGAGTCCCAACTTGACCACAAGCAGATACAATTTCACTTTGTGGGATTTTCCCAGCTTTTCCTTGCATTATGGTTGCAAAGCTTGTAACACCAGCTGTGGCTGAGCCAGCCCTCCAAAAAAGGCAATTGTGCTCCTTGATGGAATCACGAAGCAGGGCAGGGCTGCCAGCACCGCTCCTTGAACGGCCTTTTCAGGATTCTGGGGCTGCTTCCAGGCCTTCCTCCGACTCCACCGGTTAATGATGTGGGCCCCTCAAACTGCTCAGAATTCTTTAAAAGACCTGAGAAAAGAAGGGGAAAGAACAATGCATCCTCTCGCCCCTGTTTCCTGGGATTCCATATCTAATTTCTTCATCACCAAGACCCTACATTCTCTGATCCACTTAATCAATATGCACTGATAATTTACCAACCGTGTCTCAAGCATTTACACTGTGGGTTAGAGAGAACAAGCTAAAGAAGACAGGCTGCCAGTTCTGTGGAGGCTCATCACGCAACAAGGGAGGCACGTGTGGGATAATGACAGGAAGACCAGTCTGCCATGCTTTATCCACAATGCTTGAGGCCAGGGGAGTTTCAGAATTCAGACATTTTCAGACCTTAGTGGCATGATATGATATGGCGTGCGGTGTGTGTCTGTGTGTTTCACAGGACCCCCTCATCACATCTAACTGGTATAAAACTCAGAAACAGCCTCCGATCAGCTCAGGTCAGATTTTGCCCCCCAATTCATTTGGCACCAAACTTTAAATTTCAGAGCCTTTTGGGTTTAGGAATTGCAGATAGAGGATTACGGAACTTGAATAGTTATCATTGACTGAGTGTCTACTATGTCCCACAAAACAGACATGTTTTATTCCCTCTGAACCCCCCTGCACAGCCCTGCTCTGATTGGTCCTGAACATCCTCCCTATCTGATAAACTTTCACACAGAACACCCCAAGTGAAGCTGGTAACACTGCGGCAGGGTACGGTTCTCTCTATTTTAAAGAAAGGAAGCCACGGTTTATGGAGCCCAAGTAACTCTAAGGTTGCACAGCAAGTAAATGGCCTGGAACTCTCATCTCAGGGTCCAAAAGAAGCTATGCCGTTTCCACAGTGCAAAACTGCTGCCTAACTTGGGAGCCACTCTGATCCTGCTGGAAGCCCTTGCTGCCCTCTCCACTTTCAGTTCCAAAGCCCCCCAGTTTCCCTGAGAGGCCCCCATAACATGCAGATGGTAAGTCCTACTCCACAGGCCTGTTCTGAGTAACACACCCGTCTTGATGGACCTTGGTTTTCCCTCTGTGCCTCGTTGCAAAAAGCTTTGGAATCTGACCTCTCCAGGGTTGAATTTCATTCCTGACCTAACATGAGCTTGGGAAAGTCACTAACGCTTTATGAGAGTGTTTTCTCATCACTGAAATGGAAAAAAAAAAAAGTTCATAATTATTGGAGTTATTATGGGGATAAAATGAGTTTATTTGTGTAAAGTACCTGGAAAACAGTAAGTGCTTGACAAAGGGTAGCTATTACTGTTGTAATTATTATTGCTTTTGTTATTATCCTTATCGTAAAGTTATTACTTGAACACATTCTATGTCCTAGGTAGTATATAAAGTGAATTAGATGCAGTAATGGAGAGAAATCCATTCTACTCTAAGTACCTGGCAAGCTGACAGTCTTTTATGATGATCATATGATCCACAATACAGTGAACAAAGCTGAGCAATGCAAGGATAGGCACTTGACCCATGAACTACAACCCGTGAACCTATAGTCATCTATAGTGGCTTCTGGCTTCTAGGGTCTCTTGGTACAAAGCACCTGTCCAAAAGGGATAATGACAATTTACTAAACCCATCAGAAAGTCTTTTTAGAAGCCTGGATATGAAATATGTCAAAGAAAGAGCAACTGGTCATGAGCTCTGAAGCCAAAGTACAGACTAGATGGGGAGCAAAACCGATGGGGTCACAAAGCCAGGATCTGTAAGGGCACCGAGGATAAATAGAAGAGACTTAGAAGAAGCGAGAAGTGCATCTGTAACACGAGGAACATACAGAGAGAGAAAGCACTGCAGCTGAGTTGCCAAGATGCTGGATAGGCACTTGAACCAGGACCCCTTAAACTCCAGAGTTCAGGCTCTTGTCTTCCACATGGGGAGCCACAGATCCCTGTGTTGCCTGGGGCCAGTCAAAGAAGCAGGAATGAGGGGTAGGGGACCTGGGGAGGCCAGTGTCAAAGTAGGGCTTTTGTAGTCCTTCAAAAAGGGGCAGCTGCTAACACATTTTAGACCAACAGTACTATATGGGAACGTGAGCCAAAGATGTCAGGTCTTCTGACTTTCAAGAGAAGCCAGAAATCCAGATATCCTTGGGAAAATTCCTGAGCTTTAATGTTGAAAATTAATTCAGTTTTTTAAGGACTGTTCAGGCAAACACACACACGTGCATGAGCGCATACACTCCTTTGGGTTATATTTAGTGTATAGGCCTCCAAATTGAGAATACTGCCTTGGACTGCCAACTGTAAGACAAGGGAGATTTTTTAGTGTGACATCCAAACTCTCTTCTCTATGCAACGAGGACAGGAAAGGAGAAAGCTGTACTATCACACCAATGAGAAAGTATCCCAGAAACTGCCATTTAAAGGCAATTTCTAAAAAACAGAATTCAAAGGGAATCCCTCATTAAATGACACAAACCATCTCATAAATCCAAAGGAAAAGGAGATGTATGTTTCTGGTCAAGATCCTGTAATAGAGATCAGATTTACCCTCCCACCTGAAACAACTAAAAAATCAACATGTATATGACACAGCATTTTTTGAGACATTGACCATAAGGTCATAAAGGACAGTGACCTGTGAGAGGATGCAAGTGAATGAGGCCAGCCCTGCAGTTGCCCCAGATCACTGCCTGGAGTGTCCAGCCATGGCACAGGGAGGAGAAAAGGAGAAGTCCAGTGGAGGCTGGTGGTCTCACTGAATCAAGACAACGGAGCTGAGAATGTGGGAAAACCAAAAGGGCAGGAATTTGGAGGACAGAGTACAGAAGAGAGAGGTGCATGGACAGAGAGCCCCAGTGATCTACAGGGTCCCCGAGCCCTCAGCGGGGCACTTACTGAGAGCCCCAGTGATCTACAAGGTCCCCGAGCCCTCAGCGGGGCACTTACTCATCAGCACGTGGTGCGAGGAGAGGAATCATTCCCCACAGCTGACATGGGGCCAGGAACAATTCTTTTTCGCAATAGCCAGAGTGGAAAATCTCCTATTTCATGGAGTACTGGGTAAAATATTTGGAATAGCTTTGCCTGAGTAATGGGGAAAAATAACCCTAGATGAAATGGTTCTCTATGTCACTTTAACAAAGCTTCAAAGCGAAACCCAAAAGGATAAAAAAAAAATTGTTAAATTTTGACAAATGTGTATACCTGTGAAAGAATTCCCACAATCAACATAATGGCCAAAACCATCACCTCCAAAAGTTTCTTCACACTGTTTCACAATGCCTCTCTCCTCCCCTCTGTGCTCTGTGCGCCCTCTGCCCCAATTCCTGGGCAAACAGTAATGTGGGTTCTCCTCACCATAGATTGGTTCACACTTCTCAGAACTTTGTAGATGTAGACTCAACACTATGCACTTTTTTTTTACATCTGCTTCTCTTAGTCAGCATAGTGATCCTGAGATCTAGTTATGTCACTGCATATGCCAACTGTTCATCTGTATTCCACTAGAAAGCCAAGGTTAGGGAGACACAAAGAGCCCCTCCACCCACTGAGAGCAGGTTTGCTGTCCAAGCACGTGAGTGTGTAAGAACAGTGACTCACTCAAAGGGAGTGAACATTTTACATCCTCAAAGCTGGAAGTGAGAGTGGGTGATACTCAGAAAGTCAGGAAGCCGCACAGTGAAGGGCACGAGGCCAGTCGTGGCCATCTAGAAGCAAATGTAAAAGACCAGAGCAGCCCTCCCAGGAACCAGGAGGGAAGAACTCTGAGCCTTTATACATAATTCTGTGTAGGGGTTGATCCAGAGATGCCCCATTTCTTTACTCAGTCTGGTACCCAACTGCAAGAAAATTTCACCTCCTGTCTCTGATTATTACTTAATAACAACTAGAGAAATGGTATACAAATGATTCTGAGGTTGCAAAGAGAAGGAGAACAGTGTTTTAGCAGTGAGTATTGGAAGCATGGGGCAGGAAACTGATAGAACACACAATCCACATCTGCCATTCCTGCCTCAGCCTTAGAGTAGCCTCCACTTGGAGACCTGAGAAATCCTAGGTCTCATGTCTTGCCATTCCAAATCTGTTATTTCCCCTTTCCAGGACAGGACCTTTCTTTGATAGTCTTCACAATCTCTCTACCATTCTAGAAGTACCTCACTCTAACCAGAAGTAAGGCAACTGGGTGTGCAGGTTGGTCTCTAGCGGATGCTTCCTTGTGCCATTTCACCTGCTTGTCCTCAGTTCCTCACCCATTCCATGATATTATGTATTGGATGTTTCTGCCCTCCCAAAATTCGATTCCTTGAAGCCCTACCCCCCATTGTGATTTGGAGGTTGGGTCCTTGGGAGGCAATTAGGCTTAGATGAGGTCACAAGGGTGGGACCCCCAAGTGGGATTAGTGTCCTGATAAGAAAAGGAAGAGAGAGGAGCACCTGGGTGGCTCAGTTGGTTAAGCCTCTGTCTTGGGCTCAGGTCATGATCCTGGGGTCCTGGGATCAAGGCTCACATTGGGCTCCCTGCTTGGCGGGGGGCCTGGTTCTCCCTCTGCCTGCCGCTCCCCCTGCTTGTACTCTCTGTGTCAAATAAATAAATAAAATATTTAAAAAAGAAGGAGGGTACCCGGATGGCTCAGTTGTTAACCGTCTGCCTTCGGCTCAGGTCATGATCCCAGGATCCTGGGATCGAGCCCCGCATCGGGCTCCCTGCTCTGTGGGAAGCCTGCTTCTCCCTCTCCCACTCCCCCTGCTTGTGTTCCTGCTCTCTCTGTGTCTCTCTCTGTCAAATAAATAAATAAAATCTTTAAAAAAATAAATAAATAAAATTAAAAAATTAAAAAGGGAAGGAAATGAAAGGAAAGAAAAAGGAAGGGAAAAGGAAAGGAAGAGAGACTAGAGTGCTCTCCCCCTGCTCACTGCCATGCTCCTACATGCCGCTGGTGCGCACTCTCTCTCTAACCATGTGAGGAACAGCAAGAATGCAGCAACCTGAAACCCAGAAAAGGGGATCACCAGGAGCCACGTCTGCCTGCGCCTTGATTTCAGACTGCCCAGGCTCCTGAACTGTGCGAAATTAGCGTTCCTTGTTGAAGCCCCTGTCTGTCGTATTTTGTTACAGCAGCCTGAGCTAAGCCACACGGGCATGTTAACCTGGACGATCTGAACATGGCATAACAAATAAACACAACTATCACTGTCCAGCACGTTTCCCTATAGCAGACTTCTTATAAGTCTGAGAACATGATAACATTTTTTAAATTCAGAAATCCGATCCGTTCGCATTTCAAAATGACCGGTTATTTTCCATATTCACTTACTCCTCCTATGTATGGATTCTGTTCCGTACAAAGTCATTAAGCACTTTGCAAGAAGAAAAAATTGCTTTTGACCTTTGGGGAATGCAATTTAGGGTTTATTGTTTGGAAAGCCCCAAGTAAATAATGATTATATAGCAATAACTTGTGTAATTGGATTTAATCTGCGCCTGGCGGCTAGCAAGCACGACAAATCAGTACCTTCCAAAGAGAAGATTCTGATTCTGGGAGGCAGCAGGAACCAACCAGTGTAAGGACACCTGTCACTGCAGCAAGCATCTCTCCAGAGGTCAAGGCAGTGCAGAGGCATCAGGTTCGGTCCAAATTCAATCAGGGCCATTCAAGTGATGAGGAAGATCAGGACAAATTATTAGAGGTAGGGGAAATGGGTCCTAGGATAGAAGATCATAGGATTTTGAATGGTGCTGTTTGGCTAAGAGCTGGCTTCTCAAACGTGTCCCCCCAAAGTCCAGCCAATAGAATGGGGTTGGGAAAAGCCACAGAGGAAGAGGAATGAGGTAACTAGTTGAGGATCTATTCTGACCCAGCGGCAGGTGTGCCCTTTGAATGAGGGACTGCCCTTTTCTGAGTTGGGGGCAGGAACATATAGCAATTAAGACATGAGCACCAGAGTTAGACTACCTGGACTTTCATCCCAGCCCTGGCATGTCTTCCCTCCCTGACCTTGAGTTCTCCGAGTTTCTTTGTTCGTTGTACAGGGCCAGGCCCATTACCTGCCCCATAGGGTTGTGTGAAATTCATGAAACGATACACAGAAAGCTCTATGTTGACAATCCTAAAAACAATAAAACCCCACTTGTAACAGAAATGAGGTTTTCAACACAAAAGTGTCTTTCAGAAAATGGAAACAATCTTTTTCCTTAACAATTTTTATGAAAATTTTCATGAAAATATTTTTGAACACACCATATGCTTCCCTACATACTGAAAGAGAGTGTAGGGAAAAAACACCTCTGGAATAACATGGGGCTTTGGCCTGGCTTTATGACTTAGGAGGTGTGAAACCCTGCGCCAGTCACAGGATGTGTCTAAGCAGCAATTTGCGGGTGTAATTTAAAAACGCACATGTCACAAAGCAGATAAACAAGATATATGTGATGAGTGCTGTACATACTAACTCACCAAAAATAAATTTTTGTGTGTTTTCTTCAGGTTTCAAGACCGTCATCATGGACACGGATTACTACACCATAACATGATGACATTTTTAGCCCAGGGGGGCAAATGTAAAAAAAAACAAAAACAAAAACAGAAACCCTTTCACAGGACTGCCATCCTCTTGGGAAACCAGACATCCACTACAACTAACACAGTGTTCTCCCTATACTCACTACCCAGGAAATATTTGTTAATATTTGAAATATTAGATAAATTAATCATGCATTCTAAGGATAGTAACTTCAGTCTTTTATAAAGAAAATTATGTGCTAATTGTGAAGAATATAAGTCATATCACATATGCATAAAGAAATGTCTTAATTTGGGCTACCATAACAAAAAATACCATAAACTGGGTAAGTTAAACAACAGAAATTTATGTTTTACAGCTCTGGAGGCGAGAAGTCTGAGATCAGGGTGCCCAGCATGGTCAGGTTCTACAGCGCTCTCTCTTCCTGGTTCACAGAGTGCTGTCTCCACTTTGTGTCCTCATGTGGTACAGAGAAAGGGTGAACTCTCTGTCTTTTCACATAAGAACCCTAATCCCATTATGGGGGCTCCATGCATTATCTAATCACCCCACAAAGGTTCCACTTCCAAATACGTTGGCAGTTAGGATCTCAATTATGAATTGAGGAGAGGAGCACAAACATTCAGTGATAAAAGTTAGCAAGGGAGAAATTACCCAACATCACATCACCTAGAAATAAGCATTGCCAACACCTGATGGAAATCAATCCAATCCTCAACCTGTCGCACATTATTAGAAAGGGATAAAAGAAAAACGTAAAGATGGTAGCTCATGGATACACAGATATATTGATAGAATTAAAAAAAAAAAAAACAATGGATTCATGAATATAAATACTATTTTGAATAAAAGTGTAATGTTTAATTTCATCTGAATTTAATAAAGAAAAAAAAGAACGTGAGGAAAAACGCAAGTAAATTCCTAAACTAAATGTTTTGTTAATTCATAAGAGAGTCCTCTGAAGCTGAAGAAATAAAAGATTACAAAATATACTTTAGGAAGCCCTTTGAAGTCAAACATTCAACATTGTGCTGTACCCTTGGTTTCACTGAGGATTCGCATAATTACTTTGTTTCATACTTCCCATCCCCCTTCCTTCCCATATTTTAGTAACTATATTACTATGCTTAACTTGTCAGAGTTTGGAGTGTTTGCATTTTATTCTAAAACCATTATAGAGTTTTAATTGTACATTATAATGTATACAACTGCTATCTATTGAGCACCTATCATGTGCCGAGTACTGTTCACTGTACTAAGTATACAGTAGTAAACCAAACTGAGTCCCTGCTGTCATGGAGCTCAGAGCAAGAGACGGATGAGAAACATTCTGTGTCTCTCCACATGCACATACAGAGGAAATACGTGCATTGTGATAAATGTTATGAATAAAAAGACAGTGGGTGAGGGAGGCCGAGAGGAGAGTGTCAGAGTGGGCCAGGATATTTTATACAGGGTGGTCTAGTGATTTTAAGAACTTTCTAGAAAACAAGAGCAGTAAGTGCAAAGCCACCTTTTTATAGGGGCTTCCTGGTTCCTGGGATCTTCGGTTTGGTTAGATTTTCATCAAGAAACAAACTCTTGATTGAGTCTTTCCAAGAAGTACTCACTGGTGTTGTATTCCACAAGTTCCCAAATGCCTGAGGAAGTCAACCTCTTGCCTCATTACTTAAGGCAAACCAGCTGATGATAAACAACCAGCTCACCATTCTTTTCCTCAGAACTTTATTAACACTGCCCCACGGTCTTCTGCCATGGACTGCTACTGTGGCAACATCTCCGAGGGCAAAGCGCCTGGAGATAGAACGTTTGCTAAATAACTATCATGCCATCCCTGGTAGGAGGGAGAGCAGGTGGAAGCAGGCAATGAAAGGATAAGGGCAAAGTAGAGGAGCTGTATGGCTCGGGGTCTGTCCTCTCGATGGTTTTGTCAACATGGTGGTGTTGGACCATGAGGATGTGGCATCGATGCCAGCTTTCGGAATCTTGGAAATTTAGGTTCCAAAACTTTCCCTTTCTCAGTCTCAGTTTTCCTATCTGTAAAATGGGAGTAACAACAATTACCTTGGCGAGGTCTCTGTACGGAAGAGAGGCAATGTACATAAAGCCCTAAGCAAAGTACCAAGTGCCAGTCCCACAGTACATAATAAGTAACAAACGCTATTATTTCTATTGTACAAACTTGGCTACACCACCAAGTCGTGAGGACCAAAGCATGTATATAAACATAATAAGGGGATACACTCATATGTATATCTATCTATATCACCAATCTCTACATATGCATATATGTTTTAAAAATATGCACAGAAGATGAAATATACATACAAAAAGAAAGACGTCAGCCTATTTAGAAAAATTCCTGACCAATGCTGCATTAAATGTTGATATAATGCCAACAGATGACATATATATTTGCAGAGATTTTTTTTCTGCAATTGTCAATCTAACCCACATTAAAGTTTTATCAAGGAATTTAAATATTAATTTGCTTTTATTTATGAAAAACTGCTGGTAAACCAGTAACTCCCAAAGTGCAAGCTCCCTCCTGAAATCTCATGTGGAATAGATGAATTCACATAGCTGGCCAAAGGGAAGGGGCCCACTAGACTGATGGAAATAGCACTTCACCAACTTGGTGGTCCATCAGAATCCGCTCCAATCATCAGCAGACATCACTCCTCCTATCAAAGTCATTATAGTTGTTTCTTCCTGGACTGTTTTTGTCTTATCTTTGCTGTATTAATAAACCAACTATCCGTTGTGAGCAAGCAGGGCAAACGGACAGAACCTGGTAAGTTTACATGGAAGTGACAAGTCCTTTAGACCCCAGTACCTATGTCATTTATTTTCATTTCCTCTGCTGTCTTTTATTTTTATTTCTTTTTTAATTGGTGAGAAGATTCCAGGCTCCTCGGAGCACACTTGAGGCTTCGACAATGTCAGAATGACACACCTGAGGAAAAGCACCCTCGATGGAATTAAAATGTTTGTTGGCAGGTTTATAACCATCTAGGTTTCTCCAAAACTTGAGCTCTGAACAGTTTGGTTCACCAGTTAACACACAAATAAAATTGCTGCATCAGGAAAATTCTAGGCTTTCGGAGGACCTAAATCTTCAAGTCCAGAGGGACAGGAACCTACAGCTAGAAATCTGGTAGGCCGAGTGCTTTAGGTGAAGAGGAGGAGGGTGAAAAAGCCTGACATGGAGCCCCAGGGCAGGAGACGTAGGTGTACACACTTCTGACCTGGAAGAAGCTCAGGAACCATCTAGACTGAGCTGCGCAGTGGCCCTCGAACTTGAGAAGACAGCAGAATCACTGGAGGGGTTTGTTGAACACAGGTTGCTGGGCCCCACCTCAGAGGTTCTGATTCAGTAGGTCTGGCGAGGGGTGTGAGAATGCTGCACTTCTAACAAGTTCACAAGGTAATGCCCAGACAGCTGGCCTGGGGGACCACGATCTGAGAACCTCTGGGTTAGGGCAATGGTTGTTAAACTTCACTACACAGTATAATCACCTACGGAGATTTTAAAAGTTCCAATACCCAAGTCACATCTCACACCAATTACACTGGAATCCTTGTGGGTAGGACACAGTTAGCATGCAGTCATCTTTTAAGGTTTCCCAGATGATTGCAACATGCTGCCAATTTTAACAAACCAACTTCTGTTTCAGGTGGAAAACCAAGACTACCTTGTTGGTGGCAGGACAAACTCTAGATCCTGGGTCTTGTCTCCTACTGTGGGCTCTTTCTGCTTCCCTCAGAACACTGACTCTCGGAGAAAGCGCAAGTACAGAGCAGACGGGGTACGATAGCAGATTTTAACAAAAATCTCCTGTATTCCTGTGCCCGTTACAAGCACTGCAATATAAACATATTGTTTCTCAACTGCTGCATAAAAAGTACTCCGAATCTTAGTAGCTTAAAACAACAAATTGTTATTACCTCACAGTTTTTGTGACCAGAAATCACAACCAGGCTGCAGGTATGAATTCTCCCAGGGATGACAGGATAGAGGTGACCCAGGAAGAAAGGAGAGAGAGAGCAGTACAAAAAGGAAACCAAGAATAAAGCTTATCCTCCAAATTTCCTGGAGTATAAAGGAAGAGAAGGTCTGAAAATCAAAAGGAAAGTGAGGGAAAGAAAAACATGAGCTTTACTGAAAATGGGAAAAGCTAACAGAATACCTGATAAATAAGAAAGTAACTGTGCTACCCTCATTAAAGTAATTGGGAAAAATATGTAAATATCTAATTTCATCCAGATGTCTAGACTGGCTGAATAAATGTAATAAATATAAATGAAACTTTAAATCTTGAAGAAATTTATATTCCACCTGAAGACTGAAGTAATAGGCTATCTAAGAACAAAGAGACTATTTTCATACTAATGGTCTGTGTCAAAGTCCCAACTAGGACTCTGGTCTCCGGGTTCTCAGCCCATACCTTCCTTACGTAACCCCACCCACATCCCAACAATACACATTCAACCCTACAGCAGATCGTCAACATTCCAGACCACGAACTGCTTCTGTTTTAACTGAGTATTGTGGCAGTGCAACCATTCGCAAAGGTGAGAAACAAGTGTGTTGGTTAAGTGTGTGTTGCAGGCGGCTTCTTCCACCTCTAGTCGGTGTACCCAGGGAAAAGGGAAGTTTGCAACTGACATAAAGAACAGCATCAGAATATGCCCATCTCGGGGCGCCTGGGTGGCTCAGTCATTAAGCGTCTGCCTTCGGCTCAGGTCATAATCCCAGGGTCCTGTGTCGGGCTCCCTGCTCCGCGGGAAGCCTGCTTCTCCCTCTCCCACTCCCTCTGCTTGTGTTCCCTCTCTCACTGTGTCTCTCTCTGTCAAATAAATAAATAAAATCTTAAAAAAAAAAAAAAGAATATACCCAGCTCAATTTGGCTTTATTTCTCTTCTCAAGAAGCATTAACTAAGGGTCAGATATATACCAAGCACTGCGCCAGGCACAGAGGTTCCAAGTCCAGATAAGACTTACTGTCTGCTCTTGAGGAGCTCCAGGTCCAGGAGAAGAGAGGTAAGTCAGCAAGCACAGTACAGCGCAGAGTTGCCTGACCGGAAACACGGATCGGGGAACTGAAATCACACTGCGCGTGGGAGAAGAACGGAAACACGGACCAGGGGACTGAAATCACACTGCGCGTGGGAGAAGCCTTCCTAGCAAAAGAGACTCTTGAGATGAATTTCAAAGAATGTAATGTATTTGGATACAAGTAAAGAAAACCTTCAATAGAAGTAAGTTTGTGTACAAAGGAGTGAAGACTTCAAAGAGCATTATGTGCTCAGAAATAGAAAAGAAATTCAGTGTGGTTAGACTGATGAATTTTTGGAGGAAAGGGGCAAGGACTAATAGCAAAAAGCACTGTCCTTGTTTCCTATTGCTGCTTGCTCTAACAAAGTCCCACAAAGCTAGTGGCTTCAAATGACACAAATTTAGTCTCTGACAGTTCTAAGGGTCAGAAGTCCAAAATGAGTCCTACAGGGCTAAAATCAAGGTATAGGCAGAGCTGGTTCCTTCTGGAGTCTCCAGGGTAAAATCTATTTCTTTTCGCTTCCAGTTTCTAAGGCGGTCAGCATGCCTTGACCATGTCACTCCAATCTCTGCCTCTGTCATCACACTGCCTTCCTCTGGATCCAAATCTCTCTCTGCGTCTCTAATGTAGAGACACCTGTGATTAGAATTTAGGGCCCACCTGAATAATCCAAGCTAATCTCCATCTCAGGATCCTTCACTTTGTCACATTCACAAAGTTCATTTTGCCATAAGAGGTAACATCCACAGGTTCCAGGTTTTAGGATGCAGACATCTTTGGGGGACATTATTCCACATACCACAAAAACATTGTTAACTAAAATGAGGTTTGTTCACCTTAAAATCCATAGACAGCCATGGTAAGGTTCTAAGAAATACAGTGAGGAAGCAGATTTGGAGAAGCTCACCCTGGCAACCACCTTGTAGAAGATGAATCAAAGGGACAGAAGCCGCCAAATTTTCAATAATCTGAGTAAAAAGTGACGAGGACTTGAACTAGTTTGGGAAATGGAGAGAAGGAATTGATGTGACAGATTTTACATCTAAATTAAGAACCTCAGAAGACTGTTAGAATCTGGAGAATAAAGGCAAAGGAGGCACTGGGAAGACTTGCAGATTTCTGGCTGCGATCACTGGTTAGTTTTGATGGCATTCACATCAACCTGATGTGCACGAGGTCAGGAGGTCTGTGGCTAGGAATTAGAGCCCTGGAGGAGGGAAGGGAGGGGCTGGGGATGAGTTCTCTTATGGACCAGTTGGCTTTGAGGCGCCTGAAGGATATCTCATGAAGATAACCAGGCTTCTTGTAGGGAGTTGGTGATGTTATTCTTAAGCTGAGCAAGGAGGTCCGTCCAGAGAACTCAATCAGAATGACATGTGTATATGAGTGAGCACCGAACCACGTAATAGGTTAATATGATCATTCCAAAGGACAGATAGGGGAGAAGAAGAGCAGGCTGCAATGAAGCCCTTGGAAATCGCAAGATACAAAGGCAAAGGGGCCCGCAGAGGATGCTGGGGAGAAAGGGCCAAGGTGGGGGAGTAGGAAACCCTAAAGAAAACAGGCTTCAGAAGATGCACAAGGAGCTAGGTGCTCGTAAATTGCTGATCAGTTGCCTTGTGAACTGGACAACATCCTGGAAGGGTTTTTTGAGTATCTATCAAAATGGCTAAGATACAGTACTAAGTTAGCAAATGTTTAGATCTGTTAAAAAAAAAAAAAAAAAAAAGCCAGGAGAACATGTGTGTGTTTGTGCGCGTATGTGTGTACTGTAAGTGTGCATGTTTGCCTGTGTTGCCAAAACTGCTCACAAAACTGATAACACTGGCTACCTCCAGGAATGGGAAGTAGATGACCAGAGGATGGGGGTGGGAAGGAGAATGTGATTATCTTCCCTTGTAGCATTTTTAAATTTCTAACTATGTGACCTTATTACTTATTTGTAAATAAATTAATTTAATTAAGAAATGACATAGCCATCAATATGTCCACATGCTACAGAAACAGAAGGTAGGATAAGAACTGAAAAGAATCAATTTTTGAAGGGGCGATACTCAGGTCATATCTGTGCTTAGAGGATTTCAGTGATATTGCAGGGACAGAAGCCAAATTATTGGTAAGGCCATAGAAGGGAAGTTTAAAAAAAAAATGACCTAAATATGGGCTGATTTTTCAAGAAAATTAGCGAAAAAGGGAAAGTGAGAACATAATAATATGTGTTCACTTGCTTGCTTGTTTTTTAATATGGTCTATTCTGAAGGGAAAGAGAGGATGTCATAAACTACAAACAGAAAAGGGGTGTAAGGCTAGAGTATAAGGTTCCTAAGGAAGCAGAACAACATGAGATCCAGAATACATTTTAACAGGAATACATGAATCAGAGGGAGTTTCATCACATCCACTGACGTAGGAAAGAGAAGGAAGTATGAACGTGCACAAAGATAATGGTACAAATGTCAGAGGATGAAACTAAGGAAAATCTCATCTTCGGCCCTAATTTCCATCTCAGTAAAAGCGAGTGCAGAGCCACCTGCCACAAGTGAGAAGAGTGGTGGAAGCTGGAGGTTTGAGCAAAGAAGTAAAAATGTAAAATAGCTGTGGACAGAATGGAAGATAATATGAACCACAGAGAAATGCAGAATTGTTGCAAGTACCAAAAGCCAGCTGGACTCTGAATTTGTAATGATATCAAATATCCACAGTAGCTTGATTTCTCTATCAGAACTCAGCTCACTAGATACTGAAATGAGAAACAGAGCAGTTAAACAGGGACAAGGTTGGGTTTTACAATACAGACAAGGAGCAATTAATGACTATATGTGAAAACATGCGTGAAATGCTGGAGCACAGTAACATAACTGAGCCAAGCTGGACAGCAAGGGATGGGAGGCAAGAAGCAGGGGGATAACGGAAAGAAGAGCCAGGATGTGGAGGTCTAAATGACAGACAGAGGGTAAGGAAGAGTAAAAGAACTAAAGTAGAGGATGGAGAATGGGATTTGGATCTCAAGATTTGTAAGAGGAGCCTTTGACCATAAAAATGCCCAGGAGAGCAGGTAGACAAGGGGGAAATGAGGTAAGGATCCCTGGAGACAAGAATGACAAAACACAGCTTCCTGCTTCCTTTATGCTGGGCTCCATGCCTGTTACCTACCCCTGGGTCTCTCCTAGGAGGATGAGTGTGCCACTAACTGGAAGACTTGATGGGAACTGCTAACTTTAAATGTTTCCCAAAAGTACAGGTAAAATAAAATGAAGAGTATCATCTAATGGAGTTTCCAATGTATGATCTTTCGGTACCCTGATATCTCAGCACTTCCCACTTACAAACTTTAGGATAGAAAAACTGTATGCCCTGGGAATGGATCTAAGGATACACTTTACCCTGAGCTAACCCTCTGCAATTGTCTATATTTGGTTACTGCTGAAATGAACTGGTGTCACATCAGCACTAAATTAGGAATGTATTTCATGTTTCCTAATGTCAAAGACCTTATAAAGTAAGTGTAAACATCTACAGAAGAGGAGAGAACACTAGTAAATAATTTTCCACTGAGACCATTGTGATTCTCAAGGTCTCCCAAGGGTTGTTTATGATAAGTGGGAGAAGTCCTGTGATTTTGGCAGAAAAGAAATGCCTCCACTTTCTCTAGCCAGGACTATGAAATCTGTCAGACTTCGCATAGTCAAGAATTCAGAAATTTAGTGCTGATTCATTCAGCCACATAAAAATGTTATGACCTGCTTTCTTTGTGCTGTTAAAAAATTGGGTGATCTTAGACAACTTATTTGAATTCACTGAACCCAGGGATCCTCATCTGTCAGGTGGGTCTATGAAACCTGACTTACTGTCACAGAAAATAAAAGGATAATAAAACTGCACAATCTTATTTCCCCTCAACAAAAGTCTAAACCTCTAAGTCTAGAAGTCCAAGCTCTCCAACTAAGGTAGACTGTGATAAGATACATAAATACATATATATATGAATATATATAAAATATAGATTATATATATATTTGTATATAATATATATTATATAGATTACAATCAATAGGTTTTATATATATACATATATAGTATATATGTAATATCTCTCTAGATATCATAATCTACTGGTGGTGTCATTTTACGAGTTTGAATGAAGTATAAAAACATTACCTCCAAAAAAAAAAAAAAAACACATTACCTCCCTCTTGTTGCTTGGATATTCTGTCCCTTGAATATACACATACATATTTTGTCATTTTATATATACATATTTAATATATGTATATATGTATATAAGACCATAAATGTATTTACAAGAATAGATCTGACATATATATGTATAAATATATACATAGCTAATATATATAAAACTAGTAAGATACATAGATAGGAAGTTTCAAGGGAAATTTAAAACTTCATTGACCTGAATAAAAATTAAAATACTACACATCAAAATTTGTGAATATAGCTAAAGCACTGCTGAGAGAGAAATTTATAGCACTAAATGCATATATATATGGAAAGTCTCATATCAATGATCTAAGCTCCTACCTCAAGAACCTGGAAAATGAAGAAAAATGTAAACTCAAAGAATAAGGAAGGAAATAAAGAACAGAAACCAACTGAACTAAAAATGACAGAGAAAATTAATAAACAAAGAGCCTGTTTTTGAAAAGATTAATAAAGTTGAAAAACCTTTAGCAAAACTGACAAAGGCTGAAAGAGAAGACACAAATTACCTACATCAGGAATAAAACAGGGATATTACAATAGACCCTGGGGGTTATCAAAAGAATAAGGGAGTGTTAAGAACATCTCTACACACATAAATTTGAAAACTTAGATGAAATGAACCAATTCCTTGAAAAACACAAACTGTAACAACTTACTCAATGTGAAATATCTGAATATCCCTATAACTATTAAAAAAAATTAAGTTTGTGGGGCGCCTGGGTGGCTCAGTTGGTTAGGAGACTACCATCGGCTCAGGTCATGATCCTGAAGTCCTGGGATTGAGTCCCACATCGGGCTCCCAGCTCATCGGGGAGCCTGCTTCTCCCTCTCACCCTCTCCCCTCTCATGCTGTTTCTCACTCTCTCTCTCTCTCAAATAAATAAATAAAATCTTTTAAAAAAGATTTTAAAAAAATTAAGTTTGTAATTTAAAAATTCCATAAAAGTGGGCACCTGGGTGGCTCAGTCAGTTAAGCGTCTGCCTTTAGCTCAGGTTATGGTCGGGGGCCCTGGGATAGAGTCCCGCGTTGGGCTCCTTGCTCGGCGGGGAGTCTGCTTCTCTCTCCCTCTGCCCCCCCACCCCGCTTGTGAGCTCTTTCTCTCTGTGTCAAATAAATAAATAAATCTTAAAGGAAAAAAAATCCATAAAAGTAATTTCCAGACCTAGATGGCATCACTGGAGAATTCCACGAATATTTAAAGAATCAGTAACAATTCTACAAAATCTTTTCCAGAAAACAGAAGAGGAGGGAACACTTTCCATTTTATTTTATTAAGACAGTATGACCCTGATACCATAAAGAGACAAAAAAGACAGTTCTAAAAAATAAAATAATAAATAAAACTACAGACCACCCATGAAAGTAGATGCAAAACCCTTAACAAAATATGAGCAAATAGAAATCAGCAACATAGAAAAGAATTATACATAATGAGGAGAGATTTATTCCAGGGATAAAAGACTATTTCAGTATTTGAAAATCAATAAATGTAATCCATTTTACTAAGAGGCTAAAGAAGAAAAATCTCACCACCATGTTAATTTATGCAAGGAAAGCATTTGACAGATTTCAACATGATTTCAAAAAAAAAAAAAATCTACAGCTAACATACTTAATAACGAAAGACTGAGTCTTTTCCCTTAAACTTGGGGGAAAAACCGCCACAGGGGCAGGGCAACTCTGCCCAAACAGGGTTGCCTGAGTAACAGTGCAGCAGGCCCCTTCCCCAGAAGACAGGCAGGAAGAACAAGAGGCCAGCAACCCTAAGGTCCCTATAAAACAGGTGCATCTTGCTTGGGTTGTTCCCTCAACCACCCCTCAAGAGAAAGATTAGGAGGAGGAACCTCGAAAATAGGAAAGACTCAGAGACTGTGACTTCTGCCACAGATTTACGAATGGATACAGATAGAACCAAAATGTCGGAGATGGAATTCAGGGTAGCAATTGTGAAGACAATAGCTAGAATGGAGAAATAGATTAATGGCAACATAGAGTCTTTAAGGGCAGAAATGAAAGCTGAACTGGCAGAACTTAAAAATGCCATCAGTGAGATCCAATCTAATCTAGATAATCTAACAGCTAGGGTAAGCGAGGCAGAACAAATTAGTGATCTGGAGACCAATTGATAGACAAGAAGGAAAAAGAGGAGGCCAGGGAGAAACAACTCAAAATCCATGAAATCAGAGAAATAAGTGACACCATGAAATGTTCCAATGTCAGAATTATTGGGATCCCTGAAGGGATGGAGAAAGAGAGGACTAGAAGACATATTTGAGCAAATCGTAGCTGAGAACTTCCCTAATCTGGGGAATGAAATAAACATTCGTGTCCTAGAGGCAGAGAGGACCCCTCCCAAGATCAAGGAAAACAGGCCAAAGCCCCAGCATGTAACAGTAAAACTCACAAATCTTAGAACCAAGGAAACCATCTTAAGGGCAGTTAGGGGGAAGAGATTCCTTACGTACAGAGGGAGGAACATCAGAATAACGTCAGACCTAGCCACAGAGACCTGGCAAGCCAGAAAGGGCTGGCAAGACATATTCAGGGTACTAAATGAGAAGAACATGCAGCCAAGAATACTTTATCTGGCAAGGCTGTCATTTAGAATGGATGGAGAGATGCAGAGCTTCCAAGACAGACAGAAACTGAAAGAATATGTGACCATTAAGCTGGCCCTGCAAGAAATATTAAGGGGGGTTCTAAAAAAGGAGAAAGACCCCAAGAGTGATACAGAACAGAAATTTACAATCTATAAAAAACAAGGTCTTCACAGGCAACATGATGACAATTAATTCATATCTTTCGATAATAACTCTCAACATGAACGGCCTAAATACTCCCACAAAACAGCACAGGGTTGCAGATTGGATAAAAAGACAGGACCCATCCATATGCTGTCTACAAGAGACTGATTATGAACCTAAAGATATACACCCAGACTGAAAGTGAAGGGATGGAGATCCATCTTCCATGCCAACAGACCTCAAAAGAAAGCTGGGGTAGCAATTCTTATATCAGACAAAATAGATTTTAAGCTAAAAACTGTAGTTAGAGACACAGAAGGACACTATATCATTCTTAAAGGGTCTGTCCAACAAGAAGATCTAACAATTGTAAATATCTATGCCCCCAACATGGGAGCAGCCAACTACATAAGCCAACTGTTAATCAAAATATAGACTCATATTGATAATAATATGTTAATTGTAGGAGACCACAATACTCCACTCTCAGCAATAGACAGATCATCTAAGGAGAAAATCAAGAAACAAGAGCTTTAAATGACACACTGGACCAGTGGACCTCATAGATATACACAGAACATTCCACCCTAAAACAACAGAACATTCATTCTTCTCGAGCGCACATGGAACTTTCTCCAGAATAGACCACATACTGGGTCACAAATCAGGTCTCAACCGATACCAAAAGATTTGGATTATTCCCTGCATATTCTCAGACCATAATGCTTTAAAACGGGAACTCAATCACAAGAAAAAAATTTGGAAAAAACTTCACACACTTGGAAGCTAAAGACCACTCTGCTCAAGAATGTTTGGGTCAACCAGGAAATCCAAGAAGAACTTAAACAACTCATGGAAACCAATGAGAACAAAAACACATCGGTCCAAAACCTATGGGATACTACAAAGGCAGTCCTAAGGGGGAAATATATAGCCAACCAAGACTCACTCAAAAAAACAGTAAAATCCTGAATTCACCAACTAACCTTACACCTTAAAGAACTGGAGAAAAAGCAACAAACGATGCATAAGCCACACATTAGAAGAGAAATAATTAAGATTAGAGCAGAGATCAATGAATTAAACCAGAAACACAGCAGATCAGATCAATGAAACTAGAAGCTGGTTCTTTGGAAGAATTAATAAGATCAATAAACCACTGGCCAGACTTATCCAAAAGAAAAGAGAAAGGACCCAAATTAATAAAATTATGAACGAAATAGAGATGTCATGACTGACACCAAGGAAATAGAAACAATTGTTAGAAATTATTATCAACAACTATATGCCAATAAACTAAGCAACCTGGAAGAAATGGATGCCTTCTTGGAAACCTATAAACTAACAAGACTGAAACAGGAAGAAACTGACAACCTGAATAGGACAATAACCAGTAATGAGATTGAAGCAGCGATCAAAAACCTCCGAAAAAACAAGAGTCCAGGGTCTGATGGATTCCCTGGGGAATTCTACCAAACATTCAAAGAAGAAATGATACCCATTCTCCTGAAGCTGTTTCAAAAAACAGAAACAGAAGGAAAGCTTCCAGACTCATTCTATGAGGCCAGCATTACCTTAATCCCCAAGGCAGGCAAAGACCCCATCAAAAAGGAGAATTTCAGACCGATAATCCTGATGAATATGGATTCCAAAATTCTCAACGAAATCCTAGTTAATAGGCTCCAACAATACATTAAAAGGATCATCCACCACGACCAAGTGGGATTTATCCCCGGGATGCAAGGGTGGTTCAACATTCGCAAATCAATCAGTGTGATAGAACACATTAATAAGAGGAGAGAGAAGAACCATATGGTCCTCTCAATTGATGCAGAAAAAGCATGTGACAAAATACAGCATCCTTTCCTGATTAAAACTCTTCAGAGTATAGGGATAGGGGGACCATTCCTCAAGTTCATAAAATCCATCTAGGAAAAACCCACAGTGAATATCAACCTCGAAGGGGAAAAGCTGAGAGCCTTTCCCTTAAGATCAGGAACACAACAAGGATGACCACTCTAGCCACATAGTACTAGAAATCCTAGCAACAGCAATCAGACAACAAAAAGAAATAAAAGGTATTCAAATTGGCAAAGAAGAAGTCAAACTCTCTCTCTTCGCAGATGACGTGGTACTTTACGTGGAAAACCCAAAAGACTCCAGCCCCAAATTACTTGAACTCATACAGCAATTCAGTAATGTGGCAGGATACAAAATCAATGCACAGCAATCAGTTGCTTTCTTATACACTAATAATGCAAGTGTAGAAAGAGAAATTAGAGAAACGATTCCATTTACAATAGCACCAAAAACCATAAGATACCTTGGAGTAAACCTAACCAAAGAGGTAAAGGATATACACTCTAGGAACTACAGAAAACTCATGAAAGAAATTGAAAAAGACACAAAAAGATGGAAAAACATTCCATGCTCATGGATCCAGAGAATAAACATTGTTAAAATGTCTACGCTACCCAGAACAATCTATACCTTCAACACCATACCGATCAAAATTCCAATGAGATTTTTCAAAGTGCTGGAACAAACAATCCTAAAATTTGTATGGAATCAGAAAAGACCCCGAATCGCCAAGGAAACGTTGAAAAAGAAAAACAAAGCTGGGGGCATCAGGCTGCCTGATTTCAAGCTACAATACAAAGCAGTGCTCACCAAGACAGCATGCTAGTGGCACAAAAACAGACATATAGACCAAGGGAACAGAACAGAGAACCCAGATATGGACCCTCAACTCTATGGTTAAATAATCTTTGACAAAGTAGGAAAAAAATATGCAATGGAAAAAAGACAGTCTCTTCAATAAATGGTGCTGGGAAAATTGGACAGAATGAAACTCGACCATTCTCTAACACCATACACAAAGATTAAACTCAAAATGGATGAAAGACCTCAATGTGAGACAGGAATCCATCAAAATCCTAGAGGAGAACAGAGGCAGTAACCCCTTCGACATCGGCCACAGCAACTTCTTTCAAGATACATCTCCAAAGGCAAGTGAAACAAAAGCAAAAATGAACTTTTGGGACTTCACGAAGATAAAAAGCTTCTGCACAGCAAAGGAAACAGTCAACAAAACAAAGAGGCAACCCACAGAATGGGAGAAGATACTTGCAAATGACACTACAGACAAAGCGCTGATTTCCAAGATCTATAAAGAACTTCTCAAACTCAACACCCAAAAAACAAATAATCAAGTCAAAAAATGAACATGAACAGTCAGAGACATGAACAGACACTTCTCCAAAGAAGACATACAAATGGCGAACAGACACATGCAAAAATGTTCATCGTCATTAGCCATCAGGGAAATTCAAATCAAAACCACACTGAGATACCACCTTACACCAGTTAGAATAGCAAAAATTGACAAGGCAAGAAACAACAAATGTTGGAGAGGTTGTAGAGAAAGGGGAACCCTCTTACACTGTTGGTGGGAATGCAAGTTGATACAGCCACTTTGGAAAACAGTGTGGAGTTGCCTCAGAAAATTAAAAATAGAGCTACCCTATGACCTAGCAATTGCACTACTCAGTATTTACCCCAAAGACACAGATGTAGTGAAAAGAAGGGCCATATGCACCCCAATGTTCATAGCAGCAATGTCCGCAATAGCCAAACTGTGGAAAGAGCCGAGATGCCCTTCAGCAGATGAATGGATACAGAAGATGTGGTCCATACATACAATGGAATATTACTCAGCCATCAGAAAGGATGAATACCCAACTTTTACATCCACATGGATGGAGCTGGAGGAGATGATGCTAAGTGAAATAAGTCAAGCAGAGAAAGTCAATGATCATATGGTTTCACTTATTTGCGGAACATAAGGAATAGTATGGAGGACATTAGGAGAAGGAAGGGAAAAATGAAGGGGGAGAAACCAGAGGCAGAGATGAACCACGAGAGACTTTGGACTCCGAGAAACAGAGAGTCTTGTCGGGGGGGGATGGGTTAGCCCGGTGATGGGTATTAAGGAGGGCATATACTGCATGGAGCACTGGGTGTTATACAAAAACAATGAATCGTGGATCACTACACCAAAAACTATTGATGTATGGTGACTAACATAACATAATAAAATAAAATAAAATTTTAAAAAGTAATAAATAAAAAAATAAAGTTGGGGGGAAAACTGGGGCAAGGATTTCCACTCTTACCGTTCTCATTCAAGTGGAAGCTGGAAGCTTTAGCCAGTGCAATAGGGCAAAAAAAGGGAAAAATAGGCATGTATATCAGGAAAGAAAAAAGAAAGTGATCTCTATTTGAAAGTGACATCACAGTCTATGTAGAAAATCCCAGTGACTCCACAAAAACATTCTTAGAACTAGTAAGTGAATTTATCAAAGTCACAGAATACAAGATCAACACAGAGACATTTCACACACATGCAAGCACACACATGCGCATGGACACACACACACACTCAACTGTATTTCCATATACCACCAATGAACATGTGGTCAGGCAAATTAAATATATAATATTATTTACAACTGCTCCAAAAAAAATAAAATGCATATGACAAAAATCTAACAAATTATGTTCAGGACTTGTAATGTTGAAACTACAAAATGCTAATGAAAGAAATCAAAGAATACCTAAATAGATGGGGAGATATACTGTGCTCATGGACTGGAATACTGAATATATTAATGATGTCAATTCTCCTCAAATTGTCTAACACAATCCTATAAATATCTCAGAAAAACTTTGTATAGATATAGAGAATATTATTCTAAAATTTATATGGAAAGGTACTTGCCCAAGACTAAAATAATCTTGACAAGAAGAATGAAATGAGATACTATTCTTGCTTATTTAAGGTTTACTATATAGCCACAGTAATCACGACAGTGCAGTATTGGCAGAAAATCAGACATATAGGTCAATGTAAAGAACAGAGAACCCTAAAGCAAGACCCACAAATACACCAAACTAATTTTTAACAAAGTTGCAAAACTGAGACAAAGACATAGCTGATCCCATGAAGTCAAACTAAGGGAATAAGGACAGTCAGACAAGGAAGAAATGAAAAACTGACATAGAATTAGTGAGCTATTGACTATTAAGAGCAACTGGGGCTCAATCCCACCAGAGACCCTCGAGGTACAGTGTAGGATGGACCTCAGAATTGTCTCTCTGGCACATAGAAGATGGGAGCCTTGCGTGCTGATTCCTACTGTTGACTGGTGGAAGGTTGCCTTCAAGCGAGCTACCTCCCACTGGCTTCTGGGCCACACCTGCAAGTTGCCTGACTGAGCTTCTGAGGGTTCAGGAGAAGCCTTATGGCAGAAAAGCTGAAAAATGTTCCTGGCACTGCGGTGGGAAGTCTCCATGTACTCCCCTGTGGTCAATCAGAGGCTCAGCCGAAGTCACAGGGGGTTGATGGACAAGAGTTAAGGGTACCAACAGCCTTTGCCACATAAGTCTAATTCTGGAGTAGAGCATTGGCAAGAACATTTGGCCACAGGAACAAGATAATATATAAGTTTTCATTATTATTTAAAGAAGGTATTTTTCCCTAGTTACCCTTTTAGCTTTTCTCAGTTGTTTCAGGACTTGAATATGAAAGGGGATGTTGCTATAACTCCTTTCCAATACACCTAAACCTAATCCAAGTGCAAACTGCAATCCTAAACCTCACCCTCATCTTTAAGCGCACAGTGTCTCCCTCACTTTCACTGTAACACTAATCCAAACCCCACCCCAAACCTTCTCCTAACCTAAACACAAACCCAAGCTAACCCTAACCCTCACCCTGACTCTACTGCCTGCTTCTTTTCTGAACTACCCTTGTTTCATTGAATATTGCATTAGATACGGGATATGGCAAATGGTATGTTCTAGATGCTCTGCATTCTGTGATTTTTGTTCCAGCTAGCAGTTAACTAGGCTGAATTCAAGTTCCAAACTGACTTCCCTTGCAGGTTACAGAAGCTGGAATCTCTGCTCAGGGCTTCCAAAGTCCAGCAGCAGCTTTTTCATCAAGCTCACTGGCGTCCCCTCGCCTCATACACATGGAGTTTAGCAATCTGCCAAGGATTTGGGAAAATTGTATGCACAGACTTCGGGGTTCACTTCTTCCAGAGCTCCCTCCCTTTCCCAGAATTTCCCTTCCTACCTTTCTGGTTCTTCTGCCAGCCCTGAACTCCCACCTGTTTCCTCTGTAATTTTCGCCTCTTTTTGATTACTCTCTAGTGCCATCAAATCATTGTTTTATAGATACTTTTTTTTTTTTTTTGCCTGTGTCCAACCAAGCTGCTTCATTACCAGAAGCTAGAAGTCTCTAGAATCAAGTTTAACTCATCACAGGGAACTCTCCTTCAGCCAAAGTTCTGGGGGAGGGAGCAATAATACATCATGATAGGGGTTAGAGGAGTCTAAGCTACCTACTCATGCAATTGACTGTGCCTTCCTGATTCCCTGCAGCCCAGGATCCTATCTACCCTTTCCTCTTAATGGTGGCTTGCTATTGCACACACCAACCTTATGTCATAGTGCATCAGATACTAGCCAGTTCATGATAAACGGCTCCAATCTGGTGCATTAGTCAAATTATTTAGTCTCCACCAGGACTCAGTAGCAACTCAAGGAGTTTTCTCAAAAGGAGAATAGTTATTAGTAAATATGAGCACAGTGTTACTCCAAAGCCCTGGTGGACATGCTCTGTGATTCTTCCTTGGAGGCTTTCCAGAGGCTCCATATAGCATCCTATTTGCCACAAACACCATGCGTACAATTGGATCAATCAGATTAAGATACTCCTTTCCTGGAGAGGAGTCAGTGAAAGATGGAGAGAATCCAGGAGTGGTATGTTAGTGAAACTCCCTACGGATGATAGGAAATCATTACAAATGGGAATAGTTATCTCCCCGACCCCCAACATAAAACCTGACACAGAGCTGGTACTCAATCCATACTAGAACACATGAATGTATAAATGGATAAATTACTACTAACACTGTATCAAATTTGTATTGATCTGATACAAATATTACATAATAAATCACATATTCAATTCTCACACATTTCAGGCAATACAGAATCCTGGCCAATAAAAACTTGTAAAAGTGTCAGCATTCACTTTACTGGGCACTTGTAAAATGCCGAAGTTGTACTTATTTATTATTCATTCAGAATATGTTGTGTGCCAGGCATCATGCTAAGTGCTAAGGAGATATATATGAACAAAGGAATGAATGACATTTTTCGTGACCTCAAGAACCTAACAGTCTAGGAGACAATATGTCATGGGCCCACTTGGCCGAAAGTCAAAAGAACTGAGCTCCAAGTCCAGCCTGCCTCTTCAAAGCTCTCTCCTTAATCCAGGAGGGCACTTCTTCCCCACGGATATTTTGACTCACTGACCTTGTCACTATCCCACCAACATAGTCTGAAATCCAGAAGAAAGCAGACAGGTGATGAACACGGCACTCATCAGAAAAACGTATTTTCATAGAACTCTTAGAGCCATAAATAATGTGAATGCAAGAACAGGAAGAATCATAGGGGAACAGAGCATGGAAAATATGATTGAGCCACATTACCCACAGGTTCTGAGACACTTTTCATTCTGGGACTCCTTACGATAATAAATGAATAACAGAAAAGGTTGGTTACACAATGTCCAGTTCTGAGTTAAATACAGATAAATCCTGGTACCCTAAGTGTTTTATGCTGTCTGGATATGCTTGGAAAAGAGACCAAGGAGAGAAAGAAGCAGAGAGAAAGAGAAATAGAAAAAGAGGGAAACAGATCATGATTCAGTTGATGCAGCAGATTTAATCACTTCTTTTTTTCTCCCTGACTGATTTGTTTTTCCTTAGGTTGCAAGCTTGGCAATTGCTCTTGCGAGACACAATGAGATCTGGCAAATTCTTCATGGATTCTAGATTTGGCCTCATCTGTGTCTAATGAAGTGTCTGTCTAATAAAGATCATGGATCAGTGGATTCACATCATTCATTCCATCCATTTCAAAACAAGCCCACTCCCACCTCACCCTTAGATGGCTTCATTGATTTATAGTAACCAGGACATTTCAAAACAAAAGCTGACTGGCGTTTTAGTCCCATTTAAAAAATTATGAATGCTAATTATATATTGAAATACCTAAAAAAAGAAAGAAATATATATATAAATACTCAAAGGGGGAAAAAAGGGAAAAGCAAACAGTCTCACACCAGGAAATAATTTCCGTATCTGTGTAAATCCTTCCCACTTTTCATTTGTATATTATTTTGTTTTGATTCTTATTTTGCATGATTGAAATATTCTATATATAACTTTGTGCCCTTTTCTTCAACTTATTTTTACAAGGGAGCATTTTCCAAATTATTTGTAAGTCCTTCCTCATTTTTAAGGAACGCATAGGTCTATAACAACTGAGTGTTCTGTTGTTTATAGCCATTCATTAAATTCATTAGATAGGACTGAAGCTGGGATTCCATCTTTGTTCATAAACTATTCCTCTGTATGTGTTTATGGGGGGCTATTACCGGGGTAGTTATATATCCACCAACTTGTCTGTTGACTCTGCATTAGGAGTCTTGAGGGCAGGGGGTGTTTGTCCACCTCTGTTCCTGCACTGCTTAGCACAGAGCCTGACTTCTAGTAAGAAGAACCAGCTGATCAATCATTCAGGCACCCATACGTACCCTAAAAGAACCGAGTAGAATTATAAACAGGAGTACTCATGTTAAGAACGTAGACCATAACATGTCAGCACTTACCAGGGAGCCCAAGGACACAAAATTTCTGACGGGGCCTTCACAGCAGCGAATAAGCTGACCCATAAAAACTTATCTCCTTTGGCAGTGTGATAATGTCTATTTCTAAGAAGGGGGCCTATTATAGGAATTGCTTTTCTGAGTACAGCTCAGTCAGATACAGCTGAGGTTCCTATTCTTAGCTCTGACTCAATTCCTTTCCAGCAAAGGGCACACACTAAAATGCTCTCCCTGAGTTGACCTGCGGACTGTTAGAGATCTGTTTCTATACCTGTCTCCTTGCTTCCCCACTTGCATGCTCCACCCCACTGTGAGCTGTCTGAGGCAGGAGTCAAATTTTGCCCATCTCAGGTTCCCCAGTATGTAGCACAGAGCCTGGAACAGAACACACGGAGTTCAAATTTGACTCATCCCAGACGATTCCAAACCCTGGGATCTTTCACTTATTCAACAAATTTGTCTATTGAGCCTCTGCTCTATAGAGTTACATGCTACCTGTTAGGGACACAGGGGTGAGCAAGACAGAATAGGCAATCAGTGGCAGCCATTCATTAATAAAATCTTGGCTTAAACTTAAGACATTGCATTAAGTAGCCCAAAGATAATGCGGAAGCAACAACTTAACTTAGACTCCACTCAGCTGGAAAATAATCAGGCCTGGCTCAACAACATTTCTAGAATGAATGGCTTCTTTAAAGGGCTTGCCACTTTGGTGGCAATGAGAACAAAGTCTCTGTCCCTTTCTCTTACCTGGAGCCTTCTAAGCTACAGCACCGACTGGCCAGGAATCAATAGCTATGACTGTGACATGCTCTGTGAGACCCTGAGAAGGTTAAACCCGACTTACTGATCGCTGTGATTAATCGGAGGTGGTCCCCTCAGGTTTGTACTGTCATCCTTCAGGCTGATGCCCCGTGCAAACCAGACTCATTTGAATAAGCGGCCGAGTTCCCTACAGAGAATCCCCAGAAATGCGGAAAAGGGTCAATCTGTGAGCCAGGAGGGGAAAATTCTCTGAGTGAAAGGCAATGCTCATGACCAGGCTGGGTTTAATCAGCCACATGGGAAGACGGAGAAATGATTAAAGCTGGCCAACACCCCACCCCCCCACCAGGCAACACTTCCTCCCGGGACTGCCCCTTCCTCTCCATCGGCCTGCCCTTCATGTTTCCGGCTTATCCTCCTTTCTCAGTGTCCTGTACAGCTGACAGCCAATGTCGGGGGGCTCTGGAAGTCTCTGTCCCAACCCAGGATCTAGTCCACGTATGTCATTTTACCTTGACTGAGGCTCAGTTTAGTCATCTGAAAAACAGATGGTAAAATGTCGATGTATTCGTTTCCTAGGACTGCCATAATGAAACACCACAACCGGGGTGGCTTATATGGAAATTTCCCGCGTCACAGTTCTGGAGCCTAGAAGTCTGAAATCACAGTATTCGTAGGACTAGTTCCTTCTGAGGGCCATGAGGAAGAATCTCTTCTATTCTTCTCCCCCAGCTCCAGGTGGCCTCAGGCATGCCCTTGACCTGTAGATGGAACCCTGTGTCTTCACATCCTCTTTCCTTTGTGGGTGTCTGTCTCCAAATTTTCCCTCGTTAAAAGGACATCAATCATAGTGGATTAGAGCCTACCCTAATGATGTCATTTGAACTTGGTCACCCCCGCAGAGACCCTATTTCAAATGAGGTCACATCCTGAGGTACTGAGGATTAGTACTTCACGTATCTTTTTGAGGAGACCTGATTCAACCTATGACAGCCAACTCACAGCATTGTTACAAGGATCAAATGTTCTAAAGTGTGTAGCAAGTACCTAGTAGGTATAGGAAGAAAAAAACTACTCCCTTTCCTTGCTTTTTATTTTCAGCTTTAATTTTCAGCCTTGCCACAAAACTTTTTTTTCTTTCTCACTACCAATAAGCTTCCCCACCGCCCCCCCATAATCTATTGTTCGTTCAACATTTTCTTCCACCCAGCCTCTGCAAGAATATCAGGGTCTGACATCCTTGGGCACTTACTAGATGCTCAATAACCACTGTATAGGGAAAGAGTTTCACTTTTTATTTAAGTACCCTCTGACCTACTTATATCTCTTAGGAATATGATCGGCAATGGAATGAATGAGAATATAACAGTATAATGTTAATAAGAATGAATTAAAAATGTATTTAACATTGAGTCTATGGATTCTGAGATACAGAACACTATGGTGTTTATGTGCACAACATGTTAAAGGCAGACACATTCCTCTCATGATTTTGAGAGAATAAAATAAATTTATGTAGGAGGCTTGCCACCTGGTAGACAGTAAGTAGGACTTACATTCACTATGCCTGTTGCCAAGTCCTAGGCCCTGCCCTCTACAAGCTCTCTGTCAAATGGTTTGGCTTGCACGACAGTGTGAAAGGCCTGAGGTTGAGAGAGCAAAGGCACCACATGAACACTGAGGAAGGAGGGACCCCCTCTGTCTGGGAACACTTCTCAACCCAATATGAGGAGGAAGGGCACCTTAAGACAGCCTTGGTAACAGCATGTACCAGGTCAGAGAGACTGGGACAGGGCTGCACACTCTGAGATTGTCAGCCAGCTCCCCTCCGCTGGAGCATAAAGTGCCTATTCCTTATGTGTGGAAGATCAGAGGGAGAGTGAAGCAGGGCTAAGTCATGGTAGGCTTGTTGTTCGGTATAAGAAGACAAGACTTGGTCCTGAAGATGATGGGGCAACCATCAAAGAACCAAACATAGGGAGTAAATTCATTCACCATTCACTCAAACATCCATTCATGTAACGTGTATCTCTGTTGTACTAAGTGTTGTGTTAGCTTTTGGGTGATAAAAGATGAAAAATACAGAGCCCTTATTCCGGATAGGTTAAGAATTGCATTTATGGTATGGATGTCTCAGTTATTTCAAGTGAAATATTCCTAACACTCTATGTTTCAGGTTTTTCCTTTCTAAAGCAGTGTGTTAGATAAGATTGCTAAAGTTCTTTCCTGGGAAAGCTTCACAAATTCTGGAGAATAAATGCAAAGTATGCTTTACCCTGGAGGCTTTATTATATAATGCTTACAAGTAACGACCGTGAAGTCAGAGAGACTTTCATTCCAAGTCAAGCTTCCCCACTAATCGTTTATCAGTAATTCTCTTTCATCAAATTACTTAACTTTTCTAAACTTCAGTAGCCTCAACTATAAAGCAAGACTATCAATACCTACCTTGAGGGGAGGGTGTAAGTATTCAATATGAAAATATTGTGAACTGCCTAGAGCAAAGCCTAGCATATTTAAGGACTCAGTACATAAATGGCATAAAATACCAAAATCACCTTCAGAAAGTATTAACTTGTTTTCCTCAAAGGGTACCTTTGGCACAGCAAGCTATATATAAAGGCATAGCTTGTAATTATTTATAAATGTCTAATTACTCAACAAACACATTGCAAATACCCCACAGTTGGGAATTGGATTTGCTCAATGTATGCTTAAATTAATATTTTAATATAATTTAATGTAAATGGTAACCTAATAAATATTAATCCAAGCCAAACATTAACTAATATATGCAACTTGACTTGCCAGGAAGAAGCAATGACTTGTGATTGCTTAGAACATATGAAATATTTATGTATCCTGCACTACCTGGAGAATTCAAGCTTTCTGTGCTACAGGGCTATCCCTTCAACTAAAGATGTGCTAATAACACTGTGTTGAAGGGACTAGGGAGGAGACAGGTAGAATATTCTATCTAGTACCCCTGCCACCTGGTCTCAGATTCCCCATCAGCCAATATGAGACCTGACTTCAGATCACATCTGCAAGAGCTCCTTGATATCTGTCCTCGTCCCTAGGTCGTCTTGTTATAGAAAATAAAATAGCTAGACCTTTTTAATAATCTTAACATACCAAGGAGAAGACAAAGGCTCTTGTGCCTACTGTTAATAAAGTAGGTTTTACTTTACAAGATGATTCCATGCATATCTATTAACTAGAACAGATTTGCCTACAGCAAAAGCTCATTAGCCAATATTTACACCTTCAGGCAAGGCACTACACCAAAGATGTGAAACAGAAATCTTCCAATCATTTAGTCAAACTGGTACCATATGCCAATAATGTGCAAGGCAATGGGAATGCAGAGCAGGAAAAGTCTCTACTGCTACTGATGAGGGAAACAAAGGCAAAAGAAAAAATTAAATTTCCTTACTGCCTACAGCCCACTGACAAGTCCTTGAAACAGGCAGAGTGACCTTCCTCTCGGAACTCAGCTGCCTCGATGTTGACACATTGCTAAGGGCAAAAGGCAATCTTAGCTTAATGTCATCCTGACACCCCAGGATCCTGTGAGTCTACTTTAACATATAAAAATTCCTTTGGAAACTTCCTTTATCTCTACCCACCCCCCAAGATAATGTTAGCAGTCATCCCCCAAACATACGGCCCACTAATATACATCTGAAAGTCTCAGGACTAAGGTTTCATTAGCCAATAATAAATGACCTTTTCCTAACAATAGCTGGCCCCCTGAAGATCCTGGAAACCTCGCTTCCAAAATTCCTTAGAGACTTACCCTATCCCTAACACCCACCCCACTTGAAAGTATATAATCAGTCACCCCTCGCAACCCCAGTGCAGCTCCTTCTGCCCAGGGGTGCTGTCTCTGTGCTTTAATAAAACCACCTTTTTGCACTGAAAACGTCTCAAGAATTCGTTCTTGAGCATTCACTCCCAGATGCCAACATTTCACATCAGTACTGCAGCCTTAACTCATGAGCTTAAGTGATACAATCGAAAACCTAAAGTTCATCACAAGGTAGAGGTGTACTGTGAACATGTTGGGAATTAAAACCTAGTCCAGCCATGGCTGTGGGACCACCAAAGTACCCCCTGACCAGTGCCCCATATTAGTGTGAGATCCTTCAGTGGCTGGACTCTCCCAGTTAGAGGAACACGATGCTCATGTTGCCCGTACCACTGAGATTTTATTTGGCTGAATGAAGGGAGAGTTGAATTGCAAGAAAAAGAAAGGGGATTTGTTTGCAGGCTGTAAAAGCAAGGACAGAGTAGTTGCTGGGGAAGACTTGAAAAAGAGAAGAGAGAATTCCCAGGTAGCTATTTTGACAAGATTTTGCTGCATGCCGTGATGAAACCCACAAAATCTTCAGTGAAATTTACCTTATTTAATGATGTTCTCTTTTTGTAGCCATAAGTGCTACTGATATACTGTCCTTTCCTTTGTTCAGGCACACTCAGAACTAAATTTCATCCTGACCTCCTTGTCCTTGGCTAAGGCAATGTGTTAGTTTCCTAGGGGTGCTATAACAAGTATCACATCCTGGGTGGCTAAAAGCAGCAGAAGTATATTGTCTCACAGTTCTAGAAACTAGAAGTCCAAAAAATCAAGCCATCAGCAGGACCATGCTAAAGAAACCTTTAGAGGAGAATCCTTTCTTGTCCTTCCTGGCTTCTGGTAGTTAGAATGACATTGGAATGTCTTTGGAATGCAAGGAATCCTTGGCACTCCTTGGCTCGAGATGCAGCACTGCAATCTGTGCTTCCACCATCCAGTGGCATTCTTCCCTCCTTGTCTGTGCCTGCTTTCTCTTCCTGCTATAAGAACACCATTCATATTGGGTTAGAACCCACCCTAAATGAGTATGACCTCATCTTAACTTGATTACATCTACAAAGACCCTATTTCCAAATAAGAGCACATTCATCCGTTATAGGGATTAGGACTTCCGTACCTCTTTTTGGGGGGAGGCAGCTCCACCCATAACAGACCACATCAATGGCTTTTGCCACTATGTGTCAGCAGAAGTAACATTGTCTTTCCCAGGCTGTAGCACTTAATAACTGGGGGAAAGACGTAATATATTTCTCTCGCTCTCATGGTGTCCTTCCAATATTCTAGGGGATGTCTCTTTTGTCAGCCTAGGTTCTGAAGGGAGAACAACGGAGCTGATCCCTAGTAGACATGTAAAGTAAGAAATACATATTTTTGTTGTCTTACCTATTGCAATTTGGAGGTTGCTTGTTACTATAGCATTCACTTTGTCTGCCCTGACTGATCCCCTTTATTGTAGGAGACTTGGCTCCCGGAGGAAGTGAAATGAGACAAAACCTGCCCAAAGTTGCCCAGAGACATCCAGGCAGATCTAACTAAAAGGCACTAAAATCTAAACGAGGGAAATCTAAGCAGCAAAGTACCTGGAGAAATTTCAGGTTAGAGACCTGAGTAGTATGAGATTTTGTTTCTGTGTTGTTTTACTATTAATGACGAGAACACTCTTTCACTTGATCCAGTGAGCTGGGGTCCTTTAATCCTCACAGCAGCCCCATGAAGCAAGTGCATTCTTCCAGGCACGACTCTCTCTACCTTGTTCCTCACAGAAGAGCTCCATATCCTATGAATCAATCAGCAAACAGTCATGCAGTTCAAATGAGAGGAACACTGTGAAAGAACTGAGAACAGGACAAGAAGGAGCACAAGAGAGTAAGGAAAAAGGAGATCAGCCCCTGCAGAGACAGTGCCAGTGAATCCAGGACATCATCAAGAAGGAACTGGATGTGTGCAGAAGCTTCCCCATAAAAAAGACTTTCATAAATGGTGGTGAGAGAAGATTCAAAGAAAATCGGGGAGGAAGAGATGGCAGGGGCAAAAACATGGTAATGAGATAATGTAGGGGCTATTCAAGGATCAAAGAGTATGTGGAGGTTGTTCGCTATGATTATAAAACTTTCATCAGACATTGAGATGTGTTAAAGAAGTTCGATCAACAGTGGAGAGACAAGTTAGGTTTTGTGACAGTTGAGACCCACTGTGAGTAGACTCATGAGAGATAGACCAGGATGTGTGGTACCATTAGAGTTCAGCATGAACACATGAAGGAATTCTGAGAGAGGAGTGACCCTGAAAGGGCAGGACATGAGAAAGTCCGTGAAGTATAAGAACTGGCCAGTAGGGTGTGCATCTTTGACTACGTGGTAGTACGCACTGGCTGTGGTAGGCAGCCTCTAAGATGGCCTTCAGTGAGCCCCACCTGCTGGAATTCATGTCTTTGCTCTCCCCTTGGAGGTGCACTGGATTTAAGGACTCACTTCCAGCATCAGAATGCAGCAAAGGTGATGGGATGTCACCTCTGAGATTAGCTTACCAAAAACAACTGTGATTTCCATCTCTGTCTGTCTCTCTCTCTCTTCCCCTCTCCCTCTGCCTCTCCCTCTCATGCAGGCACCCAAGCTCCCTTGACATTGCCCTTGGTCTCACTCACTGTCTTTCAGATCTCATAGCCCTGGGGGAACCACCTCCTATTTCATGAGGCCACCCTGTGAAGAGACTCACATGGCAAGAGACCGAGGCCTGCTAACAACCGCATGAGTTAGCTTAGAGTGAAGTCCCCAATGCCACAGTCAAGCCTTCAGATGAGACTGCAGCTTGGTCAACAGCAAGGCTGCACCCCACCAGAGATCTTACACCAGAGGCCCCAGCTATACTGTACCCAGATTCCTTACCCACAGAAAGGGTGAGATAGTTAATGTTTGTTGTTTTAAGCTGCTAAATTTGGGGGTAATTTGTCATGCAACCATGTATAAGTAATATCCCTCCTATTCCATATTAGCCAGGCAGCCTTGGTCAAATCTGTAAAATGGCCTTAATGATAATATCCAACTTATAAGGTTGTTGTGAGCCATAAATGAGGTAATAATTTAAACTACTAGAACAGTGCTGAGAACATAGTAAGTCCTCAATAAATATTAGCTATTGATTTTATTATAATTGTTTTGGCAGACATTAGCATGTGGTAGATAGTCACAACTGAGAGGGTAGCCTGCTCAGGGACTAAAGTTGCACATGGAAAAAGAAATCTAACTCAGAATGCCTCAAGTGATACAGGGAATTGGCCAGTTAACAGAACTGAGGTCCAGAGATGGGGGTTTAAGCAAAGTTATCAAGCTCTGTAAGTCCTCTTCTCTGCAATATCCCAGACTGCCCTGTCTCATCTCTCAGCTTATTCCCTAGGCTGGCTTCCAACATTAGGGCCAAACAGCCACAGCAACATTAGGTCTCATGCACTTATAACAAATCCAAGAGAAGAGAGAGCTTCTCTTCACCCAACCAGTGAATCCAGGATTTCATACTGAGTGGACCAAATTGAGTTATGTTACCACGCATGGACCTATCAATTTAACCATAGGAAAGCCCATCACTGCCCTAGGTACACACCTTTCGTTCAACCAATCACAATGTGAAGATGTCAAGTGTATATACAGCATTAGTACAAAAAGGATCATTGTTAGAGGCGTAAATGTGGCCACTCTCATTACACCGCACAATTGCTGCTAATAGAGGAAAGACAGAGCAGGATACTGGGGAGGTGATAGTAATATAGACTATAGGAGGCTATTGCTATAGTGCAGAATAAGAGCTCAGAAGATCTAGACTTGGGCAATCAGTAGCAGTGGGGGCAAAAGAATCAATATGGGTAAGTGAGAATTGCAAAGTTTATAGAAACACAACAAGATTTAGTACCTGGTGGATGGGTGGATGATGACAAAGGGGGAATTAAAGAGTTTTGAGACTAGGCCAATGAGAAGGAATGACACTTACAAAACTAAACCTCAGAAGGACACACAGACTAATAACAGATTAACTATCTATTGAGTATCTAAGTGCCAGACTCCAGGTCATCTCCCCATCCTCCTGCTACCCTGGGTTCATAAGTTATTAGAATTTGACAAGCTTTTTCCAATCTCAGAATTTTATGTTTCCAATTCCCTCATATATGTTTTTTCATGGTTCTTTGAAAAATGCTGATTCTTCTTTAGAATTCTATCTAAAGAAGATCATTCTATCTAAAGAAGAGTATTCCCCAAATCGTCTATAACAACACCCTATTTAGTAGGAGACAGCATCAGAAAATATTGATCTTTATTTGCTCCCCATGTTACGGAAGAATTTTTTGTCTTTTCTTTACATGTAGAACACTCCTATAAAAATATAGGAGTATCGGGGGCGGAGCAAGATGGCGGAGGAGTAGGAGACCTGGATTTCATCTGGTCTCGGGAATTCAGCTGGATAGGGATCAAACCATTCTGAACACCTACGAACTCAACAGGAGATCGAAGAGAAGAATAGCAACAACTCTCTGAACAGAAAAGCGACCACTTTCTAGAAGGTAGGACATGCAGAGAAGTGAATCCGAGGCGATATTCAGGAGGAGAGACGGCAGGGGAGGGGGCCTCCCTCGGCCGCTTCTGTGCTCTGCTAGAGCCGCGGAGCACAAAATCGGAACTTTTAGAAGTCAGCTCCGTGGAGGGACGTCGCTCCAGTGGCTAAGCGGGGGGTGGAACCCTCGTGGGACAGTGTGGTCTCAGGACCCTCGAGGTCACAGAAAGACCGGAGGTGCCTGAGTGCAGCAGAGCTCCCAGGGATTGGAGCGGGGAAGCCGGCTGCAGAGACGGAGCCGAGGCGCGGGCTCTCAGCTCGGGGTTGCCATAAACTGTGATCCGCGGCCCAGTCGGGCCACTGCTCCTCCAGCAGGGACCCAACAAGCGGCAGAGCCGGGGAGACTCCCCTTCCTCCCCGGGGAGGAGCGGCGCGGGAGCGCACCGCAGGGATCTGCTGGGTTTGGAGACTCCACACGGGGTCGGGTGCCAGAGATAGAAACGCTCGGTCACAGGCCGGGTGAGCACGGAGTGCGGCCGGAGACCGGGGAGACAGGAGTGATTGACTGCTTTTCTATGGGGACACACTGAGGAGTGGGGCGCCGAGTTCTCGGCTCCTCTGGGGCGGAGATTGGGAGGCCGCCATTTTCACTGTGGTCCTCCAAAGCTGTACGGAGAGCTTGCAGGGAACAAAAGCCCCCGAGAGCAAACCCGAGCAGCTTGCTTAGCCCGGACCGGCAAGGGCGGGGCAATTCCGCCTCCGACAAAGACATTTGGGAACCACGGCAACAGGCCCCTCCCCCAGAAGATCAGCACGAACAGCCAGCCAAGACAGACCAAGTTTACCGATCAATGAGAACAGCAGAACTCCAGTGCTAGGGCAATACTGCACATAGAATTCATGGCTTCTTCCCCATGATTCTTTAGTCTTTCAAAGTTAATTTTTTTAACTCTCTTTTTTTTTTAATTTTTCTTTTTCCCTTTTTCAACCAACATCTTATCAATCCCTTTTTTAAAAAAACATTTTTATTTTTTATGTTAGAGTCATATTCTATCCCTTCATAGTACTTACCCTTATTTTTGGCAGATATATATATATAAGTTGTTCTCTCTTTAAAATTTTGAGATACGGTTTCTTCTAACATACCAAAATATACCCTAAATCTCCAGTGTATGGCTTTGTTCTAGTCTCCTGCCTGATCACATTCTCTCCCCCCCTTTTATTTTTCTTTCTTTCTTTCCTTCTTTTTAATCCTCTTATTTCTTTTTTCAAACATCTTATCGATTCCTTTTTTAAAATTTTTTATAATTTTCATCTTTATAGTCATATTCCATCCCTTCATCGTATCAACGCTTATTTTGTACATATATAAGTCTTTCTTTCTTTAAAATATTAGGAGGCACTTCCTTCTAACAGACTGAAATACACCCAAAATCTACTGTGTGACACTGATCTATGCACCAGCCTGATCATATATGATCAGATTCTGGGTTTTTTTGTTTGTTTTGTTCTGTTTGTTTGTTTTTATCTTTTTCTTTTTTTCTCTTTCTTTTTTCTTTCTTTTCCCCTGGTTTCAGGTCTTTTCTGATTTGTTTAGAGTATATTTTCTGGGGACGTTGTTAACCTGTTAGCATTTCATTCTCTCATTCATCTATTCTCCTCTGGACAAAATGACAAGACAAAAAAAATCACCTCAACAAAAAGAACAACAGGTAGTACCATCTGCCAGGGACCTACTCAATACGGACATTAGTGCGATGTCAAACCTAGAGTTCCGAATCATGACTTTAAAGATACTAGCTGGGCTTGAAAAAAGCGTGGAAGTTATTAGAGAAACCCTTTCTGGAGAAATAAAAGATCTAAAATCTAACCAAGTCAAAATCAAAAAGGCTATTAATGAGGTGCAATCAAAAATGGGGGCACTAACTGCTAGGATAAATGAGGCAGAAGAGAGAATCAGCGATATAGAAGACCAAATGATGGAAAATAAAGAAGCTGAGAAAAAGAGAGATAAACAACTACTGGATCAAGAGGGCAGAATTTGAGAGATAAGCGATACGATAAGATGAACAACATTAGAATAATTGGGATCCCAGAAGAAGAAGAGAGAGAGAGGGGGGCAGAAGGTATATTGGAGCAAATAATAGTAGAGAACTTCCCGAAGGTGGGGAAGGAAACAGGCATCAAAATCCAGGAGGCACAGAGAACCCCTCTCAAAATCCATAAAAATAGGTCAACACCCCGACATGTAAAAGTAAAACTTATGAATCTCAGAGACAAAGAGAAAATCCTGAAAGCAGCTCGGGAGAAGAGATCTGTAACCTATAATGGTAGAAACATTAGACTGGCAACAGACCTATCCACAGAGACGTGGCAGGCCAGAAAGGACTGGCATGATATATTCAGAGCACTAAACGAGAAAAATATGCAGCCAAAAATATTATATCCAGCTAGGCTGTCATTGAAAATACAAGGAGAGATAAAAAGCTTCCAGGACAAACAAAAACTAAAGGAATTTGCAAAGACGAAACCAGCCCTACGAGAAATATTGAAAGGGGTCCTCTAACCAAAGAGAGAGCCTAAAAGCAGCATAGAACAGAAAGGAATACAGACAATATACAGTAACAGTCACCTTACAGGCAATACAATGGCACTAAATTCATATCTTTCAATAGTTACCCTGAATGTAAATGGGCTAAAGGCCCCAATCAAAAGACACAGGCTATCAGATTGGATAAAAAAACAAGACCCATTGATATGCTGTCTGCAAAAGACTCATTTTAGACCCAAAGACAGCCCCAGATTGAAAGTGAAGGGGTGGAAAACCATTTACCATGCTAATGGACACCAAAAGAAAGCTGGGGTGGCAATCCTTATATCAGACAAATTAGATTTTAAAACAAAGACTGTAATAAGAGATGAAGAAGGACACTATATCCTACTTAAAGGGTCTATCCAACAAGAAGATCTAACAATTGTAAATATCTATGCCCCTAACGTGGGAGCAGCCAATTCTATAAGGCAATTAATAACAAAAGCAAAGAAACACATTGACAACAATACAATAATAGTGGGGGACTTTAACGCCCCCCTCACTGAAATGGACAGATCATCTAAGCAAAAGATCATCAAGGATATAAAGACTTTAAATGACACACTGGACCAAATGGACTTCACAGACATATTCAGAACATTCCGTCCCAAAGTACGGAATACACATTCTTCTCTAGTGTCCATGGAACATTCTCCAGAATTGATCACATCCTAGGTCACAAATCAGGTCTCAACCGGCACAAAAAGATTGGGATCATTCCCTGCATATTTTCAGACCACAGTGCTTTGAAACTAGAACTCAATTGCAAGAGGAATGTCAGAAAGAACTCAAATACATGGAGGCTAAAGAGCATCCTCCTAAAGAATGAATGGGTCAACCAGGAAATTAAAGAAGAATTAAAAAAATTCATGGAAACCAATGAAAATGAAAACACAACTGTTCAAAATCTTTGGGATACAGCAAAGGCAGTCCTGAGAGGAAAGTATATAGCAATACAAGCCTTTCTCAAGAAACAAGAAAGGTCTCAAATACACAACCTAACCCTACACCTAAAGGAGCTGGAGAAAGAACAGCAAGTAAAGCCTAAACCCAGCAGGAGAAGAGAAATCATAAAGATCAGAGCAGAAATCAATGAAATAGAAACCAAAAGAACAGTAGAACAGATCAACGAAACTAGGAGCTGGTTCTTTGAAAGAATTAACGAGATTGATAAACCCCTGGCCAGACCTATCAAAAAGAAAGAGAAATGACCCAAATCAACAAAATCAGGAATGAAAGAGGAGAGATCACAACCAACACCAAAGAAATACAATTATAAGAACATATTATGAGCAAATATATGCCAGCAAATTAGATAACCTGGAAGAAGTAGATGCATTCCTAGAGATGTATCAACTACCAAAATTGAACCAGGAAGAAATAGAAAACCTGAACAGACCTATAACCACTAAGGAAATTGAAGCAGTCATCAAAAATCTCCCAACAAACAAAAGCCCAGGGCCAGATGGCTTCTCAGGGGAATTCTACCAAACATTTAACGAAGAAATAATACCTATTTTCCTGAAACTGTTCCAAAAAATAGAAATGGAAGGAAAACTTCCAAACTCATTTTATGAGGCCAGCATTACCTTGATCCCAAAACCAGACAAAGACCCCATCAAAAAGGAGAATTACAGACCAATATCCCTGATGAACATGGATGCAAAAATTCTCACCAAAATACTAGCCAATAGGATCCAACAGTACATTAAAAGGATTATTCACCATGACCAAGTGGGATTTATCCCTGGGCTGCAAAGTTGGTTCAACATCCACAAATCAATCAACGTGAAACAATATATTAACAAAAGAAAGAACAAGAATCATATGATCCTCTCAATAAATGCAGAGAAAGCATTTGACAAAGTACACCATCCTTTCTTGATCAGAACTCTTCAGAGTATAGGGATAGAGGGTACCTACCTCAATATCATAAAAGCCATCTATGAAAAACCTACAGCGAATATCATTCTCAATGGGGAAAAACTGAGAGCTTTCCCCCTAAGGTCAGGGACGCAGCAGGGATGTCCACTATCACCACGGCTATTCAACATAGTATTAGAAGTCCTAGCCACAGCAATCAGACAACAAAAAGAAATCAAAGGCATCCAAATCGGCAAGGAGAAAGTCAAACTCTCACTCTTTGCAGATGATATGATACTTTATGTGGAAAACCCAAAAGACTCCACCCCAACACTGCTAGAATTCATACAGGAATTCAGTAAAGTCGCAGGATATAAAATCAATGCACAGAAATCAGTGGCATTCCTATACACCAACAACAAGACAGAAGAGAGAGAAATTAAGAAGTCGATCCCATTTACAATTGCACCCAAAACCATACGATACCTAGGAATAAATCTAACCAAAGAGGCAAAGGATCTGTACTCAGAAAACTATAAAATACTCATGGAAGAAATTGAGGAAGACACAAAGAAATGGAAAAACGTTCCATGCTCACGGATTGGAAGAAAAAACATTGTGAAGATGTCAATGCTACCTAGAGCGATCTACACATTCAATGCAATCCCCATCAAAATACCATCCACTTTTTTCAAAGAAATGGAACAAATAATCCTAAAATTTGTATAGAACCAGAAGAGACCCCGAATAGCCAGAGGAATGTTGAAAAAGAAAAGCAAAGCTGGCGGCATCACAATTCTGGACTTCCAGCTCTATTACAAAGCTGTCATCATCAAGACAGTATGGTACTGACACAAAAACAGACACATAGATCAATGGAACAGAATAGAGAGCCCAGAAATGGACGCTCAACTCTATGCTCAACTCATCTTTGACAAAGCAGGAAAGAATGTCCAATGGAAAAAAGACAGTCTCTTCCACAAATGGTGTTGGGAAAATTGGACAGCCACATGCAGAAGAATGAAACTGGACCATTTCCTTACACCACACACAAAAATAGACTCCAAATGGTTGAAAGACCTAGATGTGAGACAGGAGTCCATCCAAATCCTAAAGGAGAACACAGGGAGCAACCTCCTCGACCTCAGCTGCAGCAACTTCTTCCTAGAAACATTGTCAAAGGCAAGGGAAGCAAGGGCAAAAATGAACTATTGGGATTTCATCAAGATTAAAAGCTTTTGCACAGCAAAAGAAACAGTCAACAAAACCAAAAGACAACCGACAGAATGGGAGAAGATATTTGCAAATGATGTATCAGATAAAGGGCTAATATCCAAAATCTATAAAGAACTTATCAAACCCAACACCCAAAAAAACAAATAATTCAATCAAGAAATGGGCAGAAGACAGGAGCAGACATTTTTCCAAAGAAGCCATCCAAATGGCCAACAGACACATGAAAAAGTGCTCAACATCGCTTGGCATGAGGGAAATCCAAATAAAAACCTCAATGAGATACCACCTCACACCAGTCAGAATGGCTAAAATTAACAAGTCAGGAAATGAGAGATGTTGGTGGGGATGTGGAGAAAGGGGAACCCTCCTACACTGTTGGCGGGAATGCAAGCTGTTGCAACCACTCTGGAAAACAGTATGGAGGATCCTCAAAAAGTTGAAAATAGAGCTACCATACGATCCAGCAATTGCACTACTGGGTATTTACCCCAAAGATACAAATGTAGGGATCCGAAGGGGTATGTGCACCCCAATGTTTATAGCAGCAGTGTCCACAATAGCCAAACTGTGGAAAGAGCCAAGATGTCCATCGACAGATGAATGGATAAAGAAGATGTGGTATATATACACAATGGAATAATTTGCAGCCATCAAAAGGAATGAGATCTTGCCATTTGCAACGACGTGGATGGAACCAGAGGATGTTATGCTGAGTGAAATAAGTCAATCATAGAAAGACATGTATCATATGAACTCACTGATATGAGGAATTCTTAATCTCAGGAAACAAACGAAGGGTTGCTGGAGTGGTGGGGGGTGGGAGGGATGGGGTTGCTGGGTGATAGACATTGGGGAGAGTATGTGCTATGGTGAGCGCTGTGAGAGACTGTCGAATCACAGATCTGTACCTCTGAAACAAATAATGCAATATATGTTAAGAAAAAAAAAAAAAGAAGAAGATGATAGCAGGAGGGGAAGAATGAAGGGGGCGAAACCAGAGGGGAGACGAACCATGAGAGATGATGGACTCTGAAAAACAAACTGAGGGTTCTAGAGGGGAGGGGGGTGGGGTGATGGGTTAGCCTGGTGATGGGTATTAGAGAGGGCACTTTCTGTGTGGAGCACTGAGTATTATGCACAAACAATGAATCATGGAACACTATATTAAAAACTAATGATGTAATATATGGTGATTAACATAACAACAAAAAATTTTAAAAAAATATCAGGAGTACAAAACTATTTTTGAATTAGTGAATGAGTGAGTGAATTGAATGAGGATCAATAATCAACAAGATAATCTCCAGCCCCAGCCTCCTTGCCAGAAACAGGCAAAATGAACCATAAGGACCACAGGATATAAATTTATAGGCCAGCTCCATGATGAATTCAAGACCATTCAGAAATACTTCTGTGCAGCCAATTCCCAGCAACCCTTCCCATGTTAAGTAAATAAAAAGGCAAAGTGTAAAAATAGATCTTCTAGTACCTAAAACCACAGTCCTGAACAATCTAGAGGCTCCTGTATTTTCACTTCCTTTGACATTACTTTCTCTTCAACTTCTGTTTTGCTTCCTTCTGAATTCTGATGCTATTTCGATACCAAGTACTGTCTTCATTTGACAGAGGAGGACAATCTAAACTGTAGAGGGGAAACAGGACTTTGCAGAAGATGTGTAATAGTGATATTCTCACACTCATTTGTGGATGGAGAATAGATTCCTGTGCATATTGGCAGCAAACATCTCTTATTTTATCTAGTGTTCAGCTTTTAGGTAGGGCAGGATTTGAAAAATAGTTGTCAGTGAATGGTTTCCATATGATAAGGATATATAACAAAAACTGAGAACAAGTCTAGTGGGGAATCAAGGGGCCGGCACTGTCTTACAAAAGTCATCTTCTGAAATAGGCACAAACATCCACATGCAACAGAAATGGAAACATGCTCAAAGAGGTTAAATCGCTGCTCACCTTTATGCAGGTAGTAAGTGTTGGAATCAGATTCCTGATTCAGATCTTTCTGACTCTGAAGTCCATGTTTTTCCCTGTTAAACCTTGCAGCAGGGGAAGAGCATACATGATCATTCACTTCTCCATTTACAAGCCATCTGAAACTGTTCTCCCAACCTCAGGGGGGAATTATGGATGCTCGATCCCTCACTAGACAGATTAGTAGGAAGTCACTTTTCTTGGGACTCTCTTCTTCCATGAAATTGCACCAAAGCACAAGGCATATATAGCCCAAAAGGGTCGTTCCTTCAAAATCAGTTCTGGATATGCGCTATACAGCGTAATACCTATAGTCAACAGTACTGTATCATGCACTGAAAAATGTGTTAAGAGGGTAGATCTAATGTTAAGTGTTCTTACCACAAAGAAAAAGGGATGCAAGAAAGTTTTGGAAATAATGGACAGGATGATGGTTACATGGGTGCATATGCATATGTCTAAATACATCACATTTTATACTGCAAATATGTGCAGTGTATACCGATTACACCTCAATGAAGCTGTTAAATATAAATTACATCAGAGTAGGCAAGGTACCAAATTCCAACCTGCTGCTACTGGCAAGACCTCTTATCACTCTAAGTTGTTATAATGCAATAGTGGTCTCCACAGCAATAGTCCCTCATTAAACAAGCTCCTTACTCACAGCACTACTATTCTTCAAAGGAAAATGATCTCACTCCTTCAGGGGCAATATTGACCAAAGGGATTCCAGGAAACCAGTGTTCAGTTTCATCACCATGTTCAGCTGCTGTTCCCCAGGGCACAGCACTGTGTTGAGGTAGCTGAATTTGGAAAAGATTCTGACATCACTCGCAGTATGAGGCAACCAGCCCACCTCCAAGGTGATTTAGATCCAGGCCATCAGCCTAAGTCTTGCCATCTTTAAGGAGAACTTTATTTGGAGAATATCATTGACTTTCCCTGCAACTAGATATGCAGCAGATCCAGCCAGCTTCCTTCCAACAATTCTCTCTTAATTAGAATCTCAGGGAGAAGGGATAGTGTGTTGTCCCTTCACTTCTAAAACGCCATGGGATCCTCATGCAATTTTATTCACCTCCTCCTCTGCAGAGATAAACTCTGCATACCATTGATCTAGACAGTGGCACTCTTAATAAAGTTATACGTTTCTGCTATACATTATCTCAACACAGTGGTTGTGTTTCTCTCACTATATATTTGCATAATTAAGTGGCCCACTCAAATGGGCCTTCACAAGAGAGTCAGCTTCCTTCAATTAAGGTTTTAAAATAAACAGACACATACCTTCTACTTTGGTACAGATCAATAAACATTTAAATAGTATTTATGGAGCATTTGCTCAGTGTCAGACATCGAATACCATGTCCTGGTCTGGGCCTTTCAGAGCTCAGAACTCAGTAAGTAGGTAAATAACTGCAGACCCTTATTATAAGATAACATAGTAAATGCTACAGGCACATGAAAAAAAGAAATTACTTTTATATGGGGGGGGGGGGGTAGAGCCAGTAGACAGAGAAGAGGCAACACTTAAACCAAGAGTTGAAGATATCTGATCAAGCAGAGAAAACAGGACAAATATTTGCAAAGGCAGCCCAAGTTCATGTCCAATTATGATGGTCTTTTGGATGTATCAGCTCAGCTAGGCTACAGCCCTCAGTTATTCAGGTAAAACACTAATTTAGGCTGTGGAAGCACTTTGTAGCTGTGACTAAAGTCCATAGCAGCTGACTTTAAAGTAAAATTTCCTAGATAATCCAGATGGGCCTGATTTAATGAGCTGAGGGAAAAATAGTGTTAAGGCTTCCCTGAGAGAAGGAAAAATTCTACTTATGGACAGAAGCTTCAGTCCACATCCATAAATTCCAGTCTGCCCTTCCTGATGGCCTGCCCTATGGATTTTGGAATAGCCTAGCCAACCTCCACAATCACATCAGCCAATTCATTGCATTACATCTCTTAATATTTATTTCCTACTAGTTCTGGCTGAACTCCAACTAATTCAAGTTTTGGTACCTGGAAGTGGAGTATTGCTGTAACAAATACTTAAAAATATGAAAGTGGCTTTGCAACTGGGCAATGGGCAGAAGCTGGAATAATTTGGGGGAGCATCACAGAAAAAGCCTACATTGCCTTGAACAGACTATTAGTAGAAATATGGATGTTACAGTCTGCTAGTGAGGACTCAAAAGGAAATGAAGAACATGGTAGAAAAACATAAATTGCTAAACCAGGCAGGAAGCTACTAAGTATACAAGTAAATAAACCTTTGCAAAGTAGAGCAGAGTTTTTGCCAATACCAAATGTCTTAGTCAGTTTGGGCTGCTATTTTTAAAATAACCATATACTGGGCGGGGCGGAGTGAAGGGGGTTCAAACAACAGAAATTTATCCTTCACAATTCTGAAGACTAGAAGTCCAAGGTGCCAGCCAATTTGGTTCGTGGTGAGGGCCGTCTTGCTGATTTGCAGGCAGATGCCATGCCTTTTTGCTATACCATCACACAATGAAAAATGAGATCATCTCCCTTTTGTCTCTTATGGGCACTAGTCCCAATCATTAGGGCCCCACTCTAATGACCTAATTACCTCCCAAGGCCCCCACTTCCAAATACATCATATATGGGGATTAGGCTTCAACATATGAACTTGGGGGGAACACAAACATTCAGTAACAGCAAGATATTGTGGGGTCCAAAACTGGAGTTCAGTACGTACTTCAAAGGAAAGCCATAGTGAAAACCCCAGCTTTCAGTTTGTAATCACTGGAGGGCTACACCTAGGAGTGGGGGCAAACACAATTTCAGATACAGCCATATGAATGTTGCAACCAAGAATGAATGAGACCCACTCATGAATGGATTATGAGGATTTACCACTACCCTAGATACCTACTAGAAAACAGGATGGACCATTCCCAGAGGAAGAGAGCATTTTCAAGAGCCTCTATAACACCAGGCCTTCAATATAAAAATAACAAACACAACAAAAACAAGACGAATATAAAAAGATACAGAAATAGATCTTTCAATGACCATTTTCTAATGTTGCATAACAAACCATCACACACCCAGAGAGTTAAAACAACACTCACTTATTATCTCACCGTTTCTAAAGGTTTAATCCATGCACAGCACCACTGGGTTCTCTGCTCAGAGTCTCACAAGGTTGAAGACAGTGAGGCTGCATCCTTATATAGTGTTTAGGATCCTCTTCCAAGCTCAGTCAGATTGTTAGAAGAATTGAAGGCCCCATTTTCTTGGCTGCTCAGCTCTCAGAATCCACCCGCAGGTCCTTGCCATGCGACCATCTCGCAAATTGGCAGCTTACTTCTTCAAAGCCAGCGGGAGAGTCTCTCCTTAGTCTGCTATGAAGAAGTCTCATCACAGAAATGATTATCTCATCACGTTTATTATACAGTGTAACCTACCTAATCAGGGAGTGATATCTCACCAAATTCACAGATGCCACCCACATCCAAGAGGGATAGGATTATACATGCAATGTACATGAGTGGGGAAGGGGTGGAATTTGGGGCCCGTCTTACAGTTCTGCTTGCCACATGAACCAAATATTGTTTTTAACTATAATTAATATGTAAAATAAAATAGATAACAAAATGGACAATTTCACCAAAGAAATTAAGCCAATAAAAATTCAAACAGAAATATTAAAACTGAAAATTGCAATAACTGAACTTACGAACTCAACAGGTACGCTTAGGAGCAAATTAGGTGCAACAGAAGAAAGGATCAGTCAAGTGGAATATACATCAACAGAAAATACACAGGCTGAAGCAAGATTAAAAAATATGAAAATACAGAAAAAGGGTAAGATAAGATAGATCGATCAATCAATAAACAGGCCATAGATCTACATATATTTTATGTATTTATATAAGTGATATATACAAATAAGGCATAAAGTTCTAATGTACATGTAATTGAAGTCCCAGAAGATGAAAGAGACAGAAAAATTATTTAAATAAAAAAAGGTGACAATTTTCCAAGACAAATAAGGATTAAGCAACCCAAGGAAGACCACTACAAAGGAAATCACAACTAGGAATATCACAGTCACAATGAAAACAAAATGAACAATAACAAAAAATTAAAACATAGAAAGAAATACATTAACTTCAAATGAGAAACAGTAATAGTTAGGGGTGACTTCTCGACACAAACAACAGGAGCCAAAAGGCAATGGAAGAATGCCTGTAAAGGACTGGAAAACAAGGAGTTGACAGAAATGCAGAACTCTAGGCTCAGAGAAAATAACCCTCAAAGTAAAGGTAACATAAAGACATTTCCAGACAAGCAAAAAGAGATAATTCGTATCTGACAGATATGCAGAAAAGGAAATCTTAAGAGAAATTTTCAAGCAGAAGAAGATCCCAAAGGCAAACACAGAAGTGGAAGGAGAAATGAACAGTAATAGTAATGATAAATATGTTGGTAAGACTAAATGAATATAGACTATACAAAAAAATTAAAATTTTATGGACTTTTATGGACTAAAATATATGTAAAATTATAATGAATATAAACCATCCCAAAAAAGGCAACAAATTAAAGTGCTCAAAGCACCAGCATTATTGGGAGATGGTAAAAATATTAGTTTATGTTAAATATATATATATATTAGTTTGTTAAATTTAGTAAATCTACAACTAATCTTGTAATCTTTAGGATAACTACTTGAACTGTAACTAAAATTCTAATAAAGAGGAGAAGCAGAGGGGCGCCTGGGTGGCTCAGTTGGTTAAGCGACTGCCTTCGGCTCAGGTCATGATACTGGAGTCCCGGGATCGAGGCCCACATCAGGCTCCCTGCTCAGCAGCGAGTCTACTTCTCCCTCTGACCTTCCCTCTTCTCATGTGCTCTCTCTCTCTCTCTCTCTCATTCTCTCTCTCAAATAAATGAATAAAATCTTTAAAAAAAAAAAAGAAGAGAAGCAGAATTTGGAGGGGAAATAGGATTTAGAAATATTTGCATACTCCTAAATAATACAAAAAAGAAAAATTAAACATAAAACAAGTGGATCAAATAGAAAATAAATAAGAAAAAGACTTTAAAGCACAAATACATCAGTAATTATATTTAATGTTAATAGACTAAATTCTCTAATTGAAAGAGCCACACTGTCTGACGAGAAAAAAAATTGTTATGTTGTTTACGTGTGATATACCTTAAATATAAGAACACAGAAATGTTAACACTCAAAGATGAACCATGCAAAAACTCACCAAAAGAACTTGGAGTAGCTATACTAATATCATCCAATACAGACTCCAAGGTAAGGAGCATTATTAGAGATAAAGAGACATACTTACGATACCAAGTCAATTAAAAGCCAGATGTAATAAGTCTAAATTTACATGCACCTAGTAACACAACATCAACTGTATAAATTTCACAGAAAAAGGACAAACAGAACATAATCATAATAGGAGATGAATGTGCCATATAACACCCCTCCAATGTGAGGCCAGTCTCTTCCCTGACTGTAACTTCTATTTCTCTACACAGGGGTAAATGCAGGACTCACTGCTCCCCAGCTGTACATACTGGTTTTTAACTTTTCTTGGCTTTTAAATGTCACTACTTCTTCTCCTTGTAATTGTACCTTTATCTTACATAATCTCCAAGGTTCAGTCCAAATATCACCTCCTCCATGAAGCCTTCCCAGAGTCCCCTAAATGAGAATATGTAATTCCTCCCAGACTCAGATATACGTTCAAGGCCCTTGGAATTTTCTACCTTAAACCCTTCATTATTTTTGCACATGTCCTAATGTTTTTTTAGGAAGACAGGACTTGCATAGGCTTCAACGTTGCATGGACTATGCCTGACAGAACATGGTCCCAACCTTAACAGGAGCTCAATCGGTATCTGTCAAGTAAATGAATAATAATTTTCCCACTCACCTTTCTCCTAAAAGTGTCAGCAAACTCCAAAACATGGGAGGAGAAAATTAAAAATCTGTTTTTGGAGAAAATGAAGCTCATTTCAGACAGGAGTTCCTCAAGCCACCAGCATTTAGAATTTCTGCAGTTGACTGTACCCTTCCAAAGGGGCTCCCTGGAAGCTGTGACAGGATTCCAGACACACAAAACCCTGCCTTGCCAAGACCTCAGGCACAGGTCACCTTCTCTGGCTAGAGGAGACATTACCACCTGGAGCTGGTGACTCTGTCTTATTGTACATCCAAATACTTAAATAAATTAACTGTCAGGTTTCTATTTCCCACACCCTTAATGTTCCACCTTTTCTCTAAGAGAGCGAGGACAGGTAAAAGTGACTGAGACAGGGGAATGACATGATTTGGCAACCCTGCGCTTCCAAAAGAGCTGCTTGCCTTTGATGAGATGCACGAATGTCTCAGATTCTCTGCTTCATCATTTGTAACAAGGAAATCATAACACTACTTATTGTGTAAGGTCGTTGCCAGAATCGGATGAGAAAATACAGGTGAGGCCACCCAGCAACACCTGTAGAGAAAGTTTAGCTCCTTCCCCACCTTGGAGGAAGCCATTTCCCTTGTTCAGAAAACTCGCTGGTGGGAGAGGCAACATGACACACCCATACCCATCATTCTCCTTGGAAAAGAACAGAGATTTGCCCTGGCTGGCTGGCATTTCCAGAAGATTTGCAGCCATACTGAGGATTCCTTGTGCACCAGATGAAACTGGATTTCCACTAAAGCACTCCACACCCCGACCTCGCCCTGCCAGAGGGGCTGACTCCTGTCCAAAACCGAGCTGAGCTTGCCATCTAGAGGACACCCACAGACAGGCAGGCACCAAAGCTAACTTCAGCGCCTGGAAGAGATGAAGCTCAGTTCCTTACTGAGGCTCTGCTATGAACCACATGCTGTAGGACAGGGCACAACGCAGCCCCCGCTGACAGCCCACAAACTAGTGGGGAGTTCACATTCTAGATGGATCTCAGTGTCCAAAGTGAGCCCTGGTTTCTGGCAAGAGAGGTCCCGTTGTGTAATGGTACACAATGGATTTGCTCACTGAGAAGTCACACAGCCGGTTGGTAGAGGGGCTGAGTTGAGTTCTGCACAGAGGATCTGGGTTCCAGATTCTGGGCACTCACCACAACTGCACTGAGCCTCAGAAGGCCCCACCCCTCCTTTTACAGCCAAGGAAACCTGGACCACACAGCTGGAAAGTAGCAGAGCTGGCCTGTGAAGCCACTCCTGCTGTGTCTGTGCTCCTGCTAGGACACCAAGAGACTGACCTATGCCAAAAGCAGCCAGACTCTAGGACGGTGTAGACAGAGGGCTGTGTATGGAGTTTTCCGGACCAAATGTCCTTCAAGGGCAGGTATGCAGAAGCCAGTTGTTTTTAGATCTTGTTGAGGCCCTCACTTCCAGTGATGGAATAAATGAGGAACCTTGGCCTCTGGCCTAGATTCACATATCTCTTCTCACTCTATAAATTGGGTCCATTTGGAGAAAGCCTCTCTGACTTTCATGGGCGTTCCTCAGTTGCCAGGAATGTCTCTACATTTGGAACTGTGCTTATGGTCCAGGAATCCCTTTGCTTATGAAAGGTGGCAATGAGGCTCCATACAATTCAGGACATTTAAACTGGAAAGGAAATCTCTTTTCCAGAAGCTAGAATGTGCTCCGGGATACTAAATATTTCACCAACATTATATCCTTTTCAGAGCCATATTACAGCTCTTTATTGCGTTTGCAGCCAGTTTGGGTTCATCTACAAAGCCATTAAACAAACACACATTCTGCACCTACCATGAGCCAAATACCAGGCTAAGCAAAGCACTAAGGATTCAGTGATGAACACAGCAGTCACCGAAACTGCCCGCATGGAACTTGTGTGTCATTGTTCAGATAATCATGTCACAGCATGATGAATGCATAGAAAGGAAAAAGATGGCTTCTCTGAATAAATACCAAGGATCCACGGACTGCAGAATGAAACCGGATTTGAGATAAGTTTTCTACTCACTCCCTATATAGAATGCCCACAGCATTCTATGCACACCTTTCTCGGGGCTCTGCTCCACCTCTTTGCTGTCATTATTTCTCATTTTGTGTTTTGGCTTTCATTACAGTTTATACTTGTCAGTATCTCCCACAAGACTCTCAGCTTCTTGAGGTCAGCAGAAATGTCTACCACACGGTAGGTGCTGGCTGAAATTTTTGAATGAATAAAGGAAAGAATCAAAATGAACCAGTCAGCCAGCCAAGTTTCATGTTACTGATAAAACCCCCTCCCTAAAGTTTTTAATTTGAAATGCATGAGACTATAGACATGGCTACTGGCGACTGGCAAAAATTGTAGAGTTACACATTTCTCTATCCAAGTATATCACTGCAAGTCACTCAGCATTTATTACCCAAGCAATCTGTCAGACAGTGCTGGATGTGGATGAGCGTTTATATAATGAGCCATCAGACGCTTGAGGATTCTCAGAGAGGATCATGCCTAACACAAGCAGGAATAATCAGAGTAATGAAAATAGGAATAACGAGGCTCATCTTTGTGGAAGCCAAATTAACCTGAAATCCCACTATAATTACTGGAAAGAGCTGCTTCACCGTCTGTCCCAGGAATGGAAACAGGTGAGAGGTATGTCGAAAGACTATGCCACAAAGGAACAGACACTTGCCAGAGTACACTTAGTTTCTTTAAACATAAATATAAGATATTGAGAAATAATTTTTGGTAATCCCCAACCTGGTTTTCAATGAAGTGATGATATCCCCTAGTTGCCATCACACCCTTCAAACCAATCACCCTTGAGCACCTTTACTCGCACTTTAAGACTTGGGTCAGATCACACTTTGACTTGACAGCACTCCCCAATCTTTAGGAAGTCAGCCCCCAAGTGCATTATATGCACCTCTAGTCGTAAGTTTTTAACAAGAAAGGCCAGCCAGTGTAAGAGAAACTACAATTTCATGAGCATCTATCTATGCACACAAAACTGAGCTAGGCACTCCTTCATGGAATGATTTCATAAGCATAAAAACATGCCATGGCAAGCATTATTGACTTTCTTATACATAAAGAAAATTTATGCTGAGGGAGGCTAGGTCACTTGCTTGGAAATGCCCAGATAATGAACAGAACTAGGACCTTAATCCAGGTCCCATCCTGCAAAGCCCACTTTCTTGCCCTTGTACCAATATTTCTCAAAATGTTGTGTATGAATTATACATATTGTTTGCTTTATCTTTATTTTATTTTTATGTTTTCAATCCCATTAATGGCAAGGCATACTGGCTTTTAGATTATGATAAGTATGTAAAGTTTCCTATTTAAATACATTATTTTTCTGAAAGAGTGATTTAAAGAAATCTGTTATGTGACAGTACAACTGGTGTGAGGATCTATACAACACCATAAGCATGACACACAGCTGACTAACATCTGGGGAACTCCGCTTACTTGCTACATACTTCCCTACTTCCCTCATTTGTCATTACTTCTTGCTCTCTTTACCTCTGGACTAGTCTCTCAACCCTGAGCGCACACTAGAATCACCCAATATTGATGCCTAGATCCCTTTCTAACTCAATAAGAGTGTCTGGGAGTGAAGTCTAAACATTGATTTTTTTTTTCAAAGCTTCCGAAATACTTCTACTGACAATCAGGGTTAAAAAGCCTGGGTTACACCCAAGGCACAGCACACTAACTGGCATGTAGCAGGTCAACAACAATGATTCAGTGAAGGAATTATGTTGTCCTGGGCTCCACCAAGCCTAGGGCCCTGAAATGCACCACTGGGGCCACATTTCCGATCATATCCTCTAGCATGTTCATTAAGAATGTAACGTGATGCCGAACAAAAGGCCTCTGTACAGACAATCAATCTGTTCTGGGAGGGATACTCTGTCATGACCAAACCAACATTAAATAATTCCCAATTCCTCATGCCCATCAGTGTGTGGCCTTTGTGTTTCTTTTTACTAAAGGATTTGAGGCAATTTAACCCAACTCTAAGCAGAAGGCAGCCATGTTCTGAATGACCAAGCTGTGCACCTGAAAGGTGGTCCCAGGAGAGCCACTCTTTATTATGCACCTTGAGCCCTGTACCCCCTCAGCGTTTCTTCTCATCACCCCTGGTGGAGCTGATAACTAATGCCCAACTCTCACATAAGGATCAATCTGGTGGAGTGAAAAGGGATGGATTTTAGGAACAGACAGACCCTAGATTAAATCATCTATCCATCACTTACTCTCCAAAAGCATTTGTTTCTTCATATTAAAATGAAAATGGTAAGATTTATCTTGTAGAAGTAGAGACACTATGTGGAAAGTTCCCCGAGCGTGCCTGGCACATAATAGGTACTCCAGAAAGATGAATATATAACTTTCCCACGCTGGGAGGAAGGAAGGAATGAGGAGCTATATAAGGCTATACAAGATTATTATGACTATCATAGGTATATGTTTCTCCCCATATAAGCAAACACAGCATTTTCCCCACCCTTGATGAGAAAAATTAGCTTCTGTGCCTTTCCCCCCCAAAAAAAGATGGACTCAACAAGAAGATTCTTCAAGGCTTAGAAATGCATGTCACTTTATTGAGTCAATATATAGCTTCAGGTAACAAATAGCCTTTTGCGATAATTCTATCATTATTTTAACATTAGTTGGAAAGAATATAAATGCTTAAAATTAAAGAGACTTGGTTTTATTTGTGTTTGAAAAATAAAGCCTGAGAAAGAGCTATTTTGTAGGGTGAATTCTTGGCTTTAAAATATGCCCTGAAGGATTAGCTAAAATTGGCTCCTTGGACCCTTATTACACTAAGAACTCAAAGTATCTCTAACAGGGAAGCATCATTTCCACAGCCTTCAAATAGCCAGAGTTAAACCTCAGGACAGTTTTCGTATTATCCACACAAAAAGGAAATTCTCCCTTCTATTTATTGAGCAAATACTTACTGAATTCCTGCTGGGTGCAGTGTACCATTTCAATCAATGATTTTTTAATACTCCCCATATGGAAGTAACTAGCCTAAGACTCTCCTCTTCTAATCCTCTTAGTTTAACTATGTGGCAACCTATTTATATCAAGTTACAACATCATTGTCACCACCATAAAAGCATTTACTGTGCAAACTCTTAAGGGCTTTACAGGCACTATCTCAAATCCCGATGTTCTCATCAACCATAATAAATACTACTCTTGACACCTAATTTATAGAAGAAGAAACCAAAGCTTAGAAAGAAGGAACCTGACCAAGGTCACATCGCAAGTAAGTGACAGATGTAGCACTAGAAATCATGTCTAGTTTTGCCTGAAACCAAAGCCTACACCGAGTCCAGATGAATTCAGGGACCACAGCAGTCAATGCTAAGATTAAGCCAATCTTAGCACACCCAGTGGCAGAGCAATGATCAACCAAGGATTTACTGACTAATTTTATTTGGACGTTTGGCTCGTTGATTTGGTCTATTTAGCATAGACAAATCTTTCCACAAAGTCCTTCCCTTTTCCTATCTCAAATACCACAATTTAAAGGGATTGTCAATGGAAGGATCCCTAAAGATCATTTAATCTGATTCCTTCTTATGCTAAGATGAGAAAGGTGAGGTCCAGAGAGGGAGACTCATTTGCTAAAGGTCACATAGGAAGTCATCAATACAGCTGTGATTGGGGTCTGGGCTCCTGATTCCCATCTCAGTACTTTTTCTAAGACATATCATTCTGTATCAACAATGTTGTTTCCACCCTATACCTGATGCAGAGGGTCAGCTTAGCTGGTCTGGTTATAATAAATAATGTAAAATAAAACATTAAAAATTGACGTGATTGGCCCTGGATGAACTCACATGGAAAAAAAAAAAAAGAGGGAAAAGATTTCTAGGAAACATCTAGAACAAAGGCAGAATCATGAAAGAAATCCAGCTTAATGTGTTCAAAAAAGGAAATCCATCTGGTATACCATAGCAAGGGAAGTAAAAAGACAGAATAAATTATTCTTCCCCTCAAACTTCTTCTAGGGCATTAGAAATACAATGGTGACCATGATATGGTCCACTCTTCAGGAAATTTATAATCTAGTTGCTTAAACAAGAAAACAGGTAATTACAATACTGTATGTTAAGTGCCATGATAGGAGTAAGTCCAAGGTACTGCAGAAGCATAGAGGAGGCGCTTATAATCCAGACTGAGGAAGGTTTATTGGAAGAAGTGGAAGCTAAACAGGATCCTGGGGAGGAATAAGGCTAGCGGAAGACAGGTCAATAGAACCATTCAAGACAGAAGAATCAAATGAAAGCACAGCAATTAAAGAGAACATGGCTTGTCTTGAGTATAGTCCAGAGTTCAGTATGGTAAATCCCAAAGAATGAAGAGGTGACAGTGAAAAGCAATGCTGAGTAAAAGACAAAGACCAGGTTGTGCTGGACATTACAGATTGTGCTTATTGTTTGAGGCATTATCCTGAGAGGGGAAAAGACCACTGAGAATGTTTAAGCAACTGAATGGCATGACAAAATGCATGCTATACACAGATCCACGGGACTGCTGGCTGGCAGGTGGAACGGACAAGGACAAGATGATAAGCAGGGAAGCTCATCAGCTGGTTGTGGCAATACTCTAAACAGTAAATGACAAGGGCATGAACTATGAGTTTGGGAGAAGTGGATGAAGTCAAGCAACATGAATAAAGTGGAATCAGCATGTCTTGGGAATAGTTAGATATTGAGAGGGAAAAGTCAAGAATAACTCTCAACGTTCCCACTAGGGCCACGAGTGGCATAATGGGGTGTTCACCGAGATAAGCCCTCAATACACAATATATGTTTCTGGAAATGTAGGGGTCTGAGGTTTATAATAGATGTCTTTGTTGCACTACTTGAATAATCTCTAAAAGGAAAACAATGTCTTTGACAATTTCACTGCACATGATATCTGAACCTAACTGAAGGACTCAACTGAATAGCTAAAAATAGGTGGTTAAACTAGTAATTTGGGGTGGGGGGGAGATAAGTCTTGCGAAGTTTATATTTTGTCACATGATTTGACTTCCAGACCCAAATCCAAATCAAGACAGATTCAAATGCTGTTTGATCTTGACTGAGAATGTGAAGAGGAAAGAAAGTGGGAAAACCAAGCATTAGCAGTATCTCAGCAGGAATCATTAGACATCTTGGACACCTTACACAAAACACTATCCTGAGGAGTGAATCATGAATTAATAAATCCTGAGAGCAAAGACTTCCACTGCCACAATGTCAAATCAGTTTAAACTTCATGCAGAACGTGTCTGGCTACAAGAGCTCTGGCTTTTGCCAAACCTCATAGAATGTGCTGGAGCCATTTTACAGACCTCTGCATTCCTATAGGTCTCCCTACCCTAAGCTCTGTCCCCTCTAATGTTGTGTTTCTCTGGGGATGATAGGTCTTGGGGCCTTGGGTTCGATTCAATGTATGCCAGGACTTGGAGACATTTTAAACAAGTTAGAATCTACGTGTTGTTTTCAATTAAAGGCTATGTAAGGCAAAGGAATACTAGCTCAGCCACCAAAAATTTGGGTCTGGGGCAGCTTCTTCAGCCTCCCGGACAGACCAAGTGTGTTGTGGTGAGCCTGGCTCCTGTCAAAAGCAATGGGAGAGACAGCAAGGGACACTGGGAAAATTAGGCTTGGCACCACCCTGAGCCACTGAATATTTAAATGCATGGCGTGCGAAGTGTGGTTTGAACATCATGGTCTGGGAAGCAATGAGAATTCTGGGTAGGATTTGGGTACTTGTGAGAAATGACTGAAAAGATCCATCTCAAGGCAAAATTGAATAATGGGAGAAATAGTGATGATCAGATTGAAGGTAGGAATGAGTAAAGAGAATACACAAGTTCTTTGTAGACTTTTACTTTATTTTGGAAAAATCCACTCAGTAGTGGCTTGCTCAACCAAATTCATTCATTCAATGAATATTTACTGAGCCTGAACTTGTGTATGTTTGGAAGTACTCTACGGTCTATATAAGACTCTGATGTAAAAAGGAGATTGGGTGAAGAGAGTGCACCAAAAACTCTAATACTAGTGAAGTCATAAATTTCCTAAAAATACTTATTTTCTAGGTCATTACTGAGTGAAGAGCACAGGGTTTGGGAGGTCTAGTAGATCTGACTTTGGTTTTAGCTCTGTTATTTACAAAGATTGGCACGTAGTTGCTGGCACATTGCAGATAATCAGTAGATATTTGATGAATAAATGGAGTATGTGCCTCCTATGGGCCCCATAATGTACTGATAGCATAGGCATTTCCTCATGAATTACAAACACCATGTGAAGTAGGTACTACTACTGTCCCTATCTTGCAAATAAAAAAACTGGGGTTAAGAGAGTTTATATAACTTGCATAGGGTGACACAGCTAGTGAGTAGGGAAGGTGAAACTCAAACCCAATCTACCTAACAGTAAAAACAGAACGTCAGATCTCTGCCTTAGAATAAATTATTCTTACACGGGATATGGATAGAGAAAATAATCCTAGGGGAAAATTATCTGAGAGAATGGAGGAAAATCAAGATGCTACCCCTGGGAGAAAGGGAAGATTTCCATATTGGAGTGAAACATAAAAGGGGACTCTTACCAGACTGTGAGGTGGGACCTGCTCAGGAAGGAGTAAGTATGCCTGGAACCAAACAAAGGATGATGTACAGGCATTAGCAAGTTGGGTTAGAGAGTCCCAGTTATCAACTGCTGCTGTGTTTGATATTTGCCTACCAAGAGAACAAAGATAAACATATGAAGGCTAATTGAAGATATTGGATGAATGTGCGGTCTTTCTGGAATAGATAGCTAAAATATGGAAGAAAGTTGGCCAAGAACGTTCTAGTAACACAGGGATCAGCAAACTATGACTAGTGGGCCAAATCTGGCTCACTACCTCCTTTTGCAAATAAAGTTTTATCAAAACACAAGTATGTTCACTCATTTACATATCACCTATGGCTGCTTTCATACAACAAAGGCAGAGTTAAACAGAAGTGAGAGAGACCCTATAGCCTGAAAAGCCTAAAATACTACCCAACCTTTTAAAGATCTATGCTAACCCCTGCGGTAAGGTTATATGACATGACAAACGTGACTGAGCAAGTGTCTCATATACACTAAGTTGGTAGAAAATTAAGTTTTGCCTGATTCACCTCTACCCAACTGGTCTCCTCATGCAAAGTAGCCAGTGGTGAGGACCCTCAAAGGTAACTAACTTTATGATGAAGAGAAAGGAAGTCGTTAGTGTTTCACAGGACTGAACATTAGGACTGAACAAGGAGCTTTCATGCCTGTTCTCACACTGAATCCTCCCACCACTCAGGAAACATACACTTGTATTCCCCATCTTCCAAAAGTTTAATGCCTATGAAGCGAAAGAAGCAGATTGAGTCCAGGCCTGTCTACATCCTATTCTAATGCAAATCTAATCAAGCCTGGGGTAAAAGAATTAAAGGACTTCCAGACCCAGAGTTAAGTCTCTTGCCCAAACTACCCAGCTCTCTTCTTCTAGTTGAGGGTCAGGACCTTGCAGGGAAAAGGAGCATTTGGGAAGTGGGGACCATCAAAATGATATTGACTATCGGGCTTTGACGTATCACCATGTCAGAACAGTGGGTCCCTGGAAGTGGAGGTGAGTCACCATCTCATCAACACCAGGGACAACAGCTTCACGGGCAACAGGGAAGATTGATGAAGACTTCTAACAAAATCTCAAAGGAAGAGAGAAAAATGACCCAATATAACGGAAACCTAGATATCATGAAGGAATCTGAGGGACATAGGAGAAAGAAACAAAACAAAGGAGGAAGGGAGATCAGCCGCATTGTTCAGAGGAAAAAGAAGGCCAAACTACAAACAAATCCCAACTCTCTCCATACAGGATGGAAGTGTAAAACTAAATTAAATCCAACAGATTGTGTTGGGTGTGCTATTATACTATGAGCTGTGGGCAAAGAAAAAAAAACCATGACAGAGATATCGCCATAGGAAAGAGCGGTGACTCAGTCACACTTCCATTCACATCTCATCTACTGTCCCTAGCTGGGTAGTTTGGGCAAGTGACTTAAGTTCTCTGAGCTTCAGTTGCCTCAAATGTCAAAAAAAAAAAAAGTTAATAAAAGTGAGTGTCTCAATGAGCTACTGTGATAATTAATTTTTTAGAGTCCAAAGTTCTCAGAACATAATAAAATGCTCAATAAATATGAGACATTTTAGCGAGTGTAGCAGAAACAGGTCGGTGACGGCTCCTGTCTGGAAGGAACGCAGAAGTGCGTGAGGAGAATGCTCCCCAGGGTGGGTGGAGTATAAAATTAGTGTAAGGGGTAGAGGTGAGGGTGGGAAGGTTGGCTGGCTTCTTTTCCTCCATTACTGCCCAGCCCCATTCAAGCCCAACCCTGCCACTACCTCTGCTGAAACCCTACTAATAGCTCTATTTGGATTCAGGGTAACATTCAAACTCCTTAGCACACAGCATACAATTAATGTGCTCAGTCAATGTGCATTTATTTAGCACTTACTGTATGTCAGGAACTGTTCTTAAGAGGCATATTACATGGGCCTCAACTACGAGAAGTTCACAGACCAGTGGGAAAAAAGATGCATGGCAACATGCTCAGCACAATGTAATCAGAGCTATGACAAGTGTGTGCCCACAGCACCATGGGGGGAGGGGGAAGGACTCATCTCCTTCAGCTTGGCCATGTCAGGGAAAACGGTAGAGATAGGACTGAGCTGACTTTTGACAACTAAGTAGGAGAGAAGGAAAAAATCTAGAAAGCAGGGAACAGCATACAGAAAAGCATGGAGATAAAACAAACTGGCATTTCGGTGGTGTCCTTACGAGTCCAACACGGCTGGAGTTTAGAGAGGGGCAAGTATGGAGCTGCGGGAGATGAGGGAAACGAGCAGGGAGATGAGATCGGTGGCTGTGGACACCATGCTAGGGAACGTGTACTTTACTCTGTGGATAATGGGGGAAGCAGGGCCACTGCTGCACCAGACAGCCACACAGGAGACAGGATGAGGGGCCACTGAGGGGCTCCTGCCACAGCCTAGGCGATATGGGATGGATGAATGAGCAACATGAAGGATCACAGAGACGAGTGGCTCCGGCAACTTCTGCTGGTGTTTCCACTCACTTGAGAAAGTGAAGTGGCTTTCACATCCTTTTCAACTGCTCTGCCCTCCCCCACCCCCGCCTTCATGAATGGTTTCTCTCTTTTGCACACATGTGTATCTCTTCCTCAAATACTGGGATCTCAGAGCTGCAGCCTGCGTGTCTTGTGTTGTACTGGTTATATTTAAACAATTCGCTCTGTAAGGCAAGTGCCCAAACCAATTAAATCAGAATCCCCAGGAGTCCCAGGCAGAGAATAGAAATAAACAGTCAAGGTAGAGTTTGAACCAAAATAGCCATCAATTAGAGCCATCCTGAGACCGCTCTGACTGCAGAAGAGTCAAAGTAAGGATGCTGAGACCAGGCAAAGACCTGAAAGGTGAGCATAAAATGGCCAGCCTCTTTAGAGGCTAACACTGCTCCAGGTATGCCCTAGGAATTCAGAGGCCAAGGCTAGTCTCTTTTGACTCACTCATTACTAGTGTGGATACACGAATTATGTGCACGCCATGCGGTGGACAGTAATACAAAGAGGAGTAAGACACAGTCCGATCCCTCAAGAAGCTCCCAGCTTAGAGGAGCTAGGTGGGAAACTACGTGAACGTGCTGCACTGTAATAACTGCTAAGATGTGAAAAATGCGGAAGTACTTCAGTCCACCTACCAGGAAAGAAAGCCTTGACATTGTGAAGAATAGTCAAGCCGGGTCTAGAAGGGTAAGACTTCATAAAGCCAAGGAAACAGCTCATACAAAAGCAGAGGTGTGAGAAACTGAGGTAAGCCTTGGAAAATGCAGAAAGAAACTTGGCCAAATCCCAACGCTTAAAGCTGAAAACCTTGCTCCAGATCCCTTTGTCTCTCCCTCTTGCCCTCAGGGCAAAGGCCTCCAGAGGCTGCTTTCCACTCTTGACATCAGAAAGGCTAGGGGACAAACACTGTCTTGAGGCAGAAGAGCACTACAAGTGGGGTCACAGTTAATCAGCATATCCGAAAACCTATGATCCAGCCATTGTTAAAAATGAGAGCAATTAGACATGGTCCATCTACAGAGAACTTCCTAAAATACGTGTCTGAGGTTATGAATTTCGTCAGTGGCATCTAAACTCCAGGGAAAGCTGAATTCCTTTCCCAAGCCTGCCAGTAACTTAGCCACGTGACCCTAGGAAGGCCTCAGTTTCCCCGTCCATGAAAAGGGGATGAGGCTGTGTGGCTAGGACGTGTGTGAGGTGATCTGGCACAGAGCCTGACACCCAGCAGATAATGAGCAAACATCAGCTCCCGTGCCCCGCCCCCAACCCCTTGAGTCCTGGATTGAGTTCAATGGACACACCTCGCACACACTACAGTCTTGGTTAAAACACCTATCAACTTCCTGTAGCCCGTCAGGTCTACCAAAAGATGGCAGAAGAAGGACAATAACAGCATTGACTATGTGCCAAATACTTTGGCCTCTATTTCCTCATTTAATTTTCACAACGACCCGGGGGGGCACTGGAGGTTCTGCATCCCCACTTTACAGTTGAGCAATTCTGAGGTTCAGAGAGCTGAAGTGAGATCCCAGGTCATACAGCCAGTTAGCTGGCAGAGGCAACGAGTGACCCCAGATTTGAAGCAGTGTCATGTCCACTCAGACGCTCCAAAGACGGCCACTCCAGAAATGCTCGGCACCCCGGACCTGGATGAAGCATGACTGCTTTCACACGGCCGAGAGCAGACCCGTCGCTAACCCGGGTCAGTCACGTCTGCTGGTGTTTCCTGTGCGTCAGATGAGATGTCCATACAACTTGTGGAACTTTGTTATTAATGATAAATTACAAGAATCATTCTTATAATATGGAAATAGAATTTATGAGAAAGTTCCCGGGACAAAAACCGGTAGGCATTCTTAATTCTTTAAGTCAATAAGAAAAAAAGATAATGAATTTGATGAGTGGGATTTGGGACAATTAAAAGTGAGCAAAATGTCTGTTTCTCCAGTATAGGCCTTTTTTTTTTTTTTTTTTGCCACTTTGGGGAGGTTTTGTGCCTTTTTTTAAACTTCCAGATTTCATACTTTCTGTTCAGCTTTTGCAACTTCCCAAGAGCATGGTTTAAAAAAAAAATTGAAAAAAAATAGAACCTCAGCCCTTCTGTATCACTTTCAAGAAGGTACCACTTGCAGAAAAAAATTTAGGACATAAAAAACGCTTGCAGGCTTGCTTCAGCTCTTCCCTTCCCTTCAAGACCATTCTTTTTTTTTTTTCTTTTTTTTTCTTTTTTTTTTTTTCTTTTTTTTTTTCTTTTTTTTTTTTTCTGGTAAGTGAGTAGTCTTCGGATGATCAGTGTTGCATATCTTTGGGAAAAATTCATGCCAGGCTAGTCAAATAATAACGGCTGCTATCATCAGCTAGCAATGGTTTCCAAGTTACTCCCCAGAAAAGAAACCAAACAGACACAAGCACACAGTCTTCTCTAATTTTGATACTGGAAATATCTATTTGAAAGTTTCAGATAAAAAAAGAACACAAATAATCACAAAAGAGCACCATATCATCGCCAATCTAAAGCAGAATCCAGACCATGCAGCATGCACTGCTCATTAGCTCCCTCCACACCACCTTCTAGCACACACTGAAATAAACTCCCGGTGTCTGCATGGCACACTGTTCACAGTGGTCTATCTCCTGGAAACATCTGGCAGCTTTGGTCACTCAATGTAAACCTCCCAAGTAGGACTGGAGTGTAACCATTTAACCGGAAAAAAAAAAAAAAGAAGAAGAAGAAATGTGCCTGCTCCCAGCTTTGCCACCGACTAGTTAAGAAACTTTATAAATCGGGGCGTCTGGGTGGCTCAGTCGTTAGGTGTCTGCCTTCGGCTCAGGTCATGATCTCGGGGTCCTGGGATTGAGCCCCGGCATCGGGCTCCCTGTTCGGCGGGGGCCTGCTTCTCCCTCTCCCACTCCCCCTGCTTGTGTTCCCTCTCTCGCTGTGTCTCTGTCAAGTAAATAAACAAAATCTTTAAAAAAAAAAAAAGAAACTTTATAAATCCACCACATTCTTGATTTTTCATTTCAAACCATGTCCCACACGCGTTATACACATGGTCCTACCTTCTAGAGCAAAGGAGGCCATTATCTTTTCTGGAAAATGCGAAGTCCTCATTCCATTCAATTCAACAAACATTTCTGAGGGCTGACGGAGAACCAGGCAGTAGGTTACAGAAGCAAAGACATCACGCTTTATTGTAGTTTTGTGGCACTAAGATGGTACCTTCCTAACCACTGTGCTAAGGCACACAAGACAGCTATGCCCAGAATTTAATCCCCTCTGTACTTGGGGAGGCTGGACAGGGTTGAGCTGGCCAAAGCCCAAAGATGGTTAACACTGCAGTGAGCAATCTTCTGTATTTGTCCCAGTATCCTGAACAACGGTCACCTATTCCATGAGTGAAAAAGGTGAGGCAGAATTTGACGAAGATTGCTGACATGCCTAGGGTTATTTGCCCCAACCCTGATGCTTTTGAAATCTTCTATCTACTTTTTATGTTTTTCTGTATCTGGTTCCTTCCAGTTAATGGCCACATCTGGTGGTCTTAAATATTCCTCCCTTCTTGGTGTCTGTTTCTAGTCTTCCTTTAGGCAAAAACAAACAAACAATACGAAACAAAAAAAACAAAGCAATTAAGCCTAAGTCACATTACATTCAACAGACACTTCCTGAGTACCTACAACGTGTTAGGGACATTGGGCTCTTACAGAGGAAACACAAGCACAGACAGGGAAGGTATACAGTCACAGTCTTCAATGGGGTCACAACCTAAAATTTTAAATAAGATAAGGGTTAGCAGGCCCCAGGTGAATAACTAGGTCCCCCAAATCCTGGGATTATGTTTGAGACTACTGCAAAAATGCCTTATTGGTTTTAAAACAAAGCTCCAATAGGAGTTTCAAAATTTGAACTGAGGAGTAAGCTTCATTTGCGCGCACATCAGCAGGCCACAGGAGTATAAAGCACAGAACCTCCGAAACAACTGCATTTACAGTCTTGGCTCCATCTATTCCTGGCTGAAGATCTGATATTTCAAGTTGCTTAATCTCTGTTTCAGATTCTTGTCTTAGAAAATGTGGAAAATAATACCTATATTCAGGATTCTTATAAAACTTAGGGCTGATATATAAAGCTTGGTCCTAACTCCAAGTTAATATCTGATAAATGGTAGCTTCTCTTTTTAAGTTCTACACCCTATATTTGGAAATTGACCTATTATTGATAAGAAAAGAACATTTTCCAAGGACATAGATTTATACACAAATTACTGAAATGCTTGGAGAGTATGGAGGATATTGTCAATTATATGTCCACTAACCAACAAGTCCTTATTTCTGAAATGCTCTCAAAACTGCACTACTTCGCTTACTGCCTCAGTATAGTGAATATACATCCATCATCTTTTGTTACACAAGCTTTAAGATCATTGTTCTGAACATCAGTGCCCTCTGCAATGCTTTGTGCACAGTAGGTCTTCAAAGTTTGCTAAGGGAGCAAAGAAATGATTGAACACAGTTTCTGACATAGCTAGGAGAGCTTACGCTAAATCAGCCTGGGCCAGCTTCCCCTCTGATCACATCTTTGAGATAACCCTGTTTGCTTATGAATGGCTTCTGCCTCCTAAAAGTGGAATCAATCACATGGCAGTGTGATATGCAGAAACAAACAAACAAAACAAAACAAAACAAACATGTTTCCAATCCTGGCTATAACCCTGTTTGCTTATGAATGGCTTCTGCCTCCTAAAAGTGGAATCAATCACATGGCAGTGTGATATGCAGAAACAAACAAACAAAACAAAACAAAACAAACATGTTTCCAATCCTGGCTGTGACAAGAGACAATGTCTCATGGAACTCTGATTTTTTTTTCATCTATAAGGATAATAATAAAGTTACTGTGAGAAGTCAGTGAGGAAATGCCTACAACATTCCTAGCACTGGCACCTGGCATCAACTGATTAATTCAATTGGTGCCAGTTTCCTGACCCACTCTTTTCACTTGTGATAATCTTAGGCCAATAAGTTAACCTCTCTGAACCTAAGTGTCTCCACCAATATAGTAGGGATGCCAACATTTACCTTGGAGTATTTGGTAAGGAGTGTTTGGGAAGTATCTAGCATAGGGTCTGTAGCATGGTACGTACTTAAATATCACTACTTCCCCTTCACCCTACAGAATTATTTTTATAAATTCTGTCTCACTGTAAATTCTAATCACTGAGGAATGGGGGGGGGGGGGGGGTCTTGTGTATTTCATTTGCCAAAAAGCCACTGTATATTTTAAACCCATAAGAAAGGCCCATTGTAATCTAAATGCCCCCTGGAACTACTTCCCATGTCAGAAGGTTTGGGGCCCACATGGCCATGCTCATTTTGAATGGCTAGATATCAAGGCCAGAGCTCAGAATCTGCAGAATGCAAAGCTGTCAGGGTCACCCAGTGGGAAAGAGACTACACGACCCTGAGTCATGTGGGAGATGTGCAAATTCTGGCCAGCAGAAATAGCATCAGATAATGCCCAAAGGCTTGCTCTACAATGGAGTTCATTATCATTCATGTGAATGAAGTGGGAAAGGTACTGTCATCTCTTCCTGCGGTTTACTGAGTTTTCATTGACAAAAACATAAGAACACTTTTGTTTGCTAACACACTGCCCTTTGCCAGCGAGCTAGGTCCAGCAGTGCAAAGTTGCACTTCATGTTTCAATGGAACAAATCTCCCCCAATGAGAGAAAAGGTTACTTCCCCCCTCAGACTCCCCTGACCACTACCTCTGCCAGATCCTGTCATGTGCTAAAGAGAGAAGACAAAGCAAAAACGGCAGCCAGCAGAAAAACCACTTCTCATCTTGCCCAGCTTCTGAACCCCAAATGCTAAACCAGAGTCCAGTGGTGCTATTGCGCTGTGGTCAAGCCCCCACCCCAGTCATGATGCATGGGCAGAGTTGGTGTGGGTGTCGTACCCATGGTTATAAAGCAGCACACTGGAGGTGTCAATGGTGTCTCAGTGGCATGATCGCAAAGCCTGTTCTAGAAGCCCTCTTTCTTCAGACGACAAAAGAAACAATACAATTACACCTTTCCTTACAGTCCCATTCTGAACTTACTCTCTGATCACCTTAACTGAATGCGAACTCCCATTATAAACAAGCTCCTCCAAAAGAGAAAATTGAGGTCCACCAAGGTCAGTGATCTGCCTGAAGTTACCCATCAATAAGGGTTGGAGCCAGAATTACAAGCAAGAGAAAAAAAACATGTCTAGAAGGACAGATTTAAAGATGGCTGTGGCATGTCAGAACATGAGGACCTGGTGGCTCTAATAACCAGAGGAGCCTCCAGTTCAGGTCTGGCCATGGTGGAGCAGCTGGTGGGGCAAGGGGCCACTGCTGTGCTTTGGAACCTGCCCAAGTCCAATGGGAAGGTCAGAGCCAAGAAGTTAGGGAAGCGCTGTGCCTTCGCCCCAGCTGACATGACCTCCGAGAAGGCTGTGCAAGCAGCCCTGACTCTAGCAAAAGGAAAGTTTGGCCACGTGGATGTGGCAGTCAACTGTGCAGTCATTGCAGTGGCCATTAAGACATACGACTTCAAGAAGAATCAGGTCCATACCTTGGAGGACTTCCGGCAAGGTTCTCAATGTAATCTCACAGGCGCCTTCAATGTGATCCACCTAGTGGCTGGTGAGATGGGCCAGAATGAACCAGACCATCAACACTGCCAGCACTGGCGCATTTGAGGGCCAGGTTGGACAAGCTGCTTACTCTGCTTCCAAGGGGGTCATAGTGAGCATGACACTGCCCATTGCTTGGCATCGAGCTCCCCTGAGCTTCCAAGTGATGGCCACTGCTCCAGGCCTATTTGGCACCCTGCTGCTGACCAGCCTCCCAGAAAAGTGTTCAACTTCCTGGCCAGCCAGGTGTCCTTCCCCAGCCAACTGGGTGACCCTGCTGAGTATGCTCGTCTGATTTAAGCCCTCATCGAGAACCCACTCATCAACGGAGAGGTCATGAGGCTGGGTGGGGCCATCCACATGCAGCCTTGAAGGGGGAGGGCAGAGAAAACAAATGTTCCTCTGCCCCTCCTTCCCCTGGAGTACTGCACTGCAGCTTGGGAGGAAGTCCAGTGGCCATTTTGTAATTCTGCCCAACAGTCACACTCTGTACCTAATAAAGTCCCTATTTCTCACAAAAAAAAAAAAGGTACAAACAAACAAACAAAAGAAACACAGATCTAAATACACTGTTGAAAAGAACCATATAAGGAGTATCCAGCACAGAGGCTGGCTTAGAGTAGACATCCAAAAATTATTTCCCTTCCTCCTATAGAAGAGTTAAACATTCTGGTCAATTTGTGGTTCTCCCATATTGCAGGACCCTTCTAACAGCAAAAATCATCATTTCCACAGAAGCTTATGGCAACCACAACAACAATACTTGCCACTCTTTACTTAATGGCCATTGTCTAACCAGATATCATTCTCAAAGCTTTAAATACAATGTAATCCCAACCGACCAAAGAAGAAAGGAAATATCACAAAAAGGAACATCACCCCACTCATAAGGACAACCAGAAACACAATGAATGAGTTCTCCCAGGCTGGAGCCAAATCCCATGTGTTAAGGGTCAGATGACCACGTAATTAATCACCCCAAACAAGACGAACTTCAGAACAAAAGGACATGCTGTGAATAATTACTTGGGGATAATGTGCAGACACCAGGACTGACTGTCCTGGACAAATCAGAACATGAAATCACCCTGGTTTAACAACTCTAGTTCTATGTCCCAAGAAGCCAATTCACTATTTTTCAGGGAGTAAGCATGGGCAAAGAGAAAGACAGACATCTTTGGTGGAATACTTTGTGATTCTAGGCCCTGAAAACCTTTGAAGAGAAGCTTACGGCACATGTGATTGAGGGGATAATGGAATTTAAACCTCCAAGCCTACAGAGACGCTGTCTCCTGCTCACTTCCACTCTGGCCAATAAGTCTTTTCCCACTTTGGGTCTGTTAACATGCTGTCTTCCATTCCTGAAATGCTCTCTCCACCACTCACAAAACTTTTTATCTGGTTAACTTCTATTACCAATCAAGCATCGGCTTAAAGCATTACTATTTTTCAGAGGATGGTTTACCTGACCATCTCTGCACAAACCCCAATCTAAATAGAATCTGTCAATGTACCTGTTCCTTTCTCTTTGATAGCCCTTACAAAATTATCTGTTAACATATTTCTTTGAATAACTTATTTTTCTATTAAGTTCAATTAGCCAAGATATAGTACATCATTACTTTTTGATATAATGTTCAATGATTCATTAGTTGCATATAACACCCAGTGCTCATCAGATCATGTGCCCTCCTTAATACCCATCACCCAGTTACCCCATCCCCTACCCCCCTCCCTTCTGCAAAACTCAGTTTGTTTCCTGGAGTCCAGAGTTTCTTATGGTTTGTCTCCCTCTCTGATTTCTTCCCATTCCGTTTTCCCCCCCTCCCCCTGTGGTCCTTTGTGCTATTCCTATGTTCCACATATGAGTGAAACCGTATAATTATTGTCTTTCTCTGCTTGACTTTTCACTCAGCCTAATCCCCTCCAGTCCCATCCATGTCAATGCAAATGCTGGGTATTCATCCTTTCTGATGGCTGAGTAATATTCCACTGTATATATGGACCACATCTTCTTTATCCATTCGTCTGTTGAAGGGTATATCAGCTCCTTCCACAGTTTGGCTATTGCGGACATTGCTCCTATGAACATTGGGGTGCATGTGTCCCTTCTTTTCACTACATCCATATCTTTAGGGTAAATACCCAGGAGTGCAATTGCTGGGTCGTAAGGTAGCTCTATTTTTAATGTCTTGAGGAACTTCCATACTGTTTTCCAGAGTGGCTGTACCAGCTTGAACAACTTTTTAAAGTTTATCTTCCTACAGAATATGCTTCATGAAAGAAGCAAAGTAGGGACTGTATCCCTAGGCACATGGTGCAGTGTCTGTTAGACTGAACTGTTCATTGAACAACTCAATCCACTGATAAGGAAAAGAAGCTGAATTTAAGAAACATTTACTATGTTCCATTTAATCCTCACAGCAACTTTGGAAAATACATATAATTTCCAAATTACAGGTAGGAAAACTGAGACTCTTCAAATTATGTAGCCCGTGCAAGGTGATCCAGTGACCAGATTACCTGAGTCAACTCTCCAGACACTCACTTTTACGTTAAACTGTGTGAAAATCCCTAGAATACTAAATTAGTCATAAGAAAGTAGCTTGATACAGGGTTAATCATAACAATGAATGGTATCTAGAGTTCTGAGTATTTTGTCCCAACTGAAGAATTCATTCTGCCCCCACCACAACAAAACCCATCGCTCTGGAGCCTGTGGAATGTCCCTGCCTACTCTCTTCTGGATTCCTCCCTCCTAGATGGGATTACATGAACCTTGCTAATTTCTGAGGACTTCATTCCTTTTCCCTGGGGTACATGCAGACTGTGTCCTTCTATTATTGTGCTAAGCACAAAAGATAAATTAATTAACTTGCTCAAGATCATACAACCACTAAGTGGCAAAGCTGGTTGCAGCTCAGGTCTGCCTGACTCCCAGGCTCTTAACCCCATGTTAGAATAGTAAAGTCACAGCTCTTCCTAATTATGTTCCAGTCCTGACCACAAGGTCTGGTCATTGTCAATTACACTTCAATGATTTCCAAGTTACCTCAATGCTAAAGTCTTCCCTTGGCCTAAAAAGTCTTCCCTCTACAGACAAAGATCATCCAGAGAGACGTCTCCTGGAACTGTTTTCCATGCCATATTCATTAATAGAAATGTGGACCCCAGAGATCTCAATGTGAGAGTGTCAGTCCCTTTTCCATTGGTCATTCTCATCCATTATAACATGAGGGTAGGGGCATCTAATTCCAGTGACTTAAACAGCAATCTTTAAGTAAGTAATAGACCTTCATTTCCTAGAAAGACCAGGAAAAGAATACCTATTTCCTGCTTCCTATCATACAGGCCTCTGGGCATCTCCACTGAATTTCCTCTTGCTGTCTTTGTTCAAGGTTACTTTTCACTGGTTAGTTTCTTCCCAGATGCATTCCTTGAAGGGAGGGGGCAGGGTAGGAGCTCACTACCTGCCCCTGGGACTGCCAGGCCAGAAGAGCCTTCCCAGTGGGTGTCTCTCAGAGGAAGGAAGAGCAGATGTCTGTCCTGAAATGAACTGGATTTGGGGCAAAAGCCTCAGGTGTCTCTGGCACCTGCTGCTTACACGCTGTACCTATTAGCTGCTGTTGCCCAATGAGTAGATGCCACAGGAAAACTCTGTAAATCACTAAATGTTAGTAGATCAGTTAGCTTAGAAGATGTCTTATAAGTTATCTTTGCTGGTTCAAGGTGGGCAAGACACTGAGATACTCTAGAAGTTTTTACATGAGCTAAATATATATATAAATGTTTCCAAAAGCTAAATGCTAAATATATTTTTATTTCTTCCTGGTGCATCTTTAATTTTGCAAATGTTTCTCCAATGGTTATGTGTTACTTTCATGATTATATTGGTTTACAATTACAAAAATAAGATTATATTTTTACTCACAATAAGACTTGATAAGTGAATTAAAATGGCAAGTTTAATAATAATTTGAGGAGGTAAATGAGAATGGAACACTTATAGAACACTCATAGAAGAAGATACACAAATCCATTCTCTAATAGAAATTGAATAATGACACTTCACTTCATTTTACATAACTACCATGTAAAATCACAATAATTTCTCATGGTACTTAGAATAAAACTTTAAATCCTCATCATAGCCTAAAAGGCCCAACATAATCTGGCCCCCACCAGCATCTTTGATCACACCTCCTACCATTCACCTCCTTCCTCACTGCGATTGGTTTCTTGAATATGACAGCCTGTCCCTGCCCCAGGACATTTACACAAGCTGTTTCCTTTGCCTGGAACACTCTGCCCTCCTGCCTGCACATGATACCTCCTTGAATGGCTGAATGGATCCTCAAGTCTCAGCTCAAATGCCACCTCCTCAACAGGGCCTCTCCTGATTACCCCATCCAAATCAGCCTCTTCCCATGGTCCCCAAAGTCACCATCTGGAACAATGCCTGTCTCATTTTCTTGATGATATTTACTACTGTCAGAAATTATATTGTTCATTTGTTTGTTCCAAACTGTTATACATTTTAATAGAAGATGTCATCATGACTCTCATATACATATAAAATGAACACGTATCAGATTTTATTTAACTCAAAAACTCATAAGGTAACCAGTAAAATGTTACAACCAGTTCAACAAAGATACTCAGCTAAGGAATGCTGAAATTGATTTATAAACTGATGTTAAACTGACAAAAATGCTCAACACTGACAGGGTGATAATCAAATGCATTCCACCAGACACCGTCTGCATTTTTATGGACAGGAATTAATTGCATTCCTTACAGTTTTCTACAACTTCTATCTCTACACAGTTGTAAAATGGCCTACTTGAAGAAAAAGATGCCATCCCCACCCCCATAGTATCAAATAATCTCCAGAGACCCCCAGATTCCCTGACAGGATATGCAGTAATCTCTTTGGCCCATTTCAAAGTCATCCACAGTTTTTCCTTACATTATCTATTACTATCTCAAATTACCTTGTTCCTTTAGTTGTTCCTTCTTCTCATCTCTCTGCCCTGGAATGTAAGTTTCATGAGAGCAGAAACTGCCTGCCTTATTCATCAAGTTTTCCCCAAAGCCCAGAAATATGGCTGATTTATATTGTGTTCACAAATATCTGTTGAATAAAGAGGTGCCCAATAATTACTTGAAAAAATGAGTCACGCTCATAATTTTTAAAAATGCTAATTAAAATAAGATAATCACTTCTTTCCTTTCATATTTGCCAAGGTTCCATCAAGTTCTACTGAGTCTATAAAAAGAAGGCATTATGGACTGTCAGCAGTCAGCCCACCACCACTCCCTTCTAAGGCATGAGCTGCACTTTCTAGAATCTCCTTCCTAGGCACTTCAGAGCTAAGAGTTTGCCAAAGAGAAGAACTCATGGGAAATGTGGAAGGCAGAAGTAAAGCAGAAGCCAGGGACCCTAGTGGCCAAAGGTGATGACTTTCCAGACCTGCCCATAAGCTCCTACTCTGCAATCATAATAATGGGTAGTGGCAGACTCTTCAACATCTCCATGAGTTCCAAGTTCTCTGCCCACCCTGGGCCAAAATCATCAGTGATGGATTTTCCCAACTTCCGGCACAGTCTTCCAGATCCTCACTTCTACATGCTTCCCACGCTCCTGTACGCCTAATTCCTACATTAAATTACTTTACCCTATACAACTTGTAGTGTGTGGTTTTATTTTCTTGACCAAACCCAGACTGATAGAGAAGGGATTACACATACTGCTGGGGTAAATGCCTTTCTCTTTCACTCAACAAGTATGTATTAAGTAGTTACTCGGTCTTGGAGAACAACAATTCGATAATATGCAAAAAGTTCACAACCTTTGACCCAGTTACTCCATTCCTAAGAATTAATCTATTCTAAGGAAGCAATTGTTAATCCAGATGAAGATCTAGGTTTATGTAAAAGGATGTTAATGGGAGCAAAATTAATACCTTTTTCCTAAATAAGCAAAGACCAAAAAGTCCAAAAACAGGAAAGTAGTTTAAAATTAAAGGTGTATTCATAAAGTAAAATATTATTTGTATGAGTCATGGGGGTTTTTAAATTACTTCATGATACAGTAAAATTACCACAACTAAAGTTAAGAGAAAATGCCAATATATCAAATAATGTACAAAGTATTTTGATTTGCTAAAACAAAAAATAAAATGCATACCACCCTCTGTGGTACATTGTCTTTGTGACTTTGGGCAGATCAGTTAACTTTTCCTTATCTGTCAAGTGGAGATCCTAACACTTGCCATGGCTTTCTTAAAGAGTCAGACGAATCAAGTGTTTTATCTAAAGCACCAGACCAACGTAAGGGGCCTTACACACTGCACCCTCCCCGCACAGCAGGAAGAGAACAGCATACTGGTTAGCACCAGACCCTCGGAGCCAGAGGCCAGGGTTCAAATCTTGGCTTTGCCACTAACAGTGACATATTAGGAAAATCACTTTGCCTCTGTGCCTCAGTTTTTGTATCCAAAAAATAGACTTAAAACTAGTATTATTTCATATTATTATTATAGAAACCAAGGCAGATGATTTATGCAATGTTTAAGACAGCACTTAGTACATGGTAAAAGTTAAATAGATGGTAATATCTTCTAGGAATAACTTGTCCAGCATCACCTAGTTAATACTGATACTTTCGAGACAAGCATATAAATGGCAATACCAACACTTGCATTTTATATACTCTGTCTCCTCAGATCTTCACAACAGCACTATGAAGTAGGCATTGTCACCCCAATCCTACAATCGAGGCATCTGGAGCTCAGTGAAGTTGTGACTTGCCCAAGGGCACACAGCTGGAAAATGTAAGAGTCAGAGTTTCATCCCATTTCCCTGTGTCAGGCTAACTCCATCCTCCTAGGACCCTTTCCATTGGGCCATAAACCATAGCAACTTTTAATTTCAGGTTTCTGGTAACACTGGGACTCTCTGCGTTATTCTACCCTCCAATTTTGTGGGATCTTTTTCCCTCAGACATCATCACCAGCCCTTAAGCATTATCACTGTATCCCAGAGTACCTAGTATGGTGCCTGGCTAGTAGCAAGCCCCAATACATTAAGGTCAAATGAATAAAGAAATGCATGCATGCCAAGTCAATGGGGGAAAGACAGAATAATCTTCTCCTACCTACTAAGGCTTTTTTTTTTAATAGCAAGAATAAATGCTGAGATAACTAGCCATGAAAATAGTAACCACTCAGCTCCCAGCAAACTACTGTAATCTCCCTGACTAGCCCCCCATCAACTTCAGTCAATAGTGCAATCCTATGGCACATTAAGCTCAGAATTTGATCCAAAAGAAACACAGTCAGTAGGCGCATAGGCAATTGTTCTGATTAAATACAGCCTGCTGGAATTAAAACACCATAGGCTGTTTGCAGAACTCTTGGTTTTAATTAGATGAACCCCCATTTTAATAGCAAAGATACAACAATGTATTCTTCAGGCCTGGTGGAGTGACAAACGTAATTAGTCTACGATATAATGTAGCTGATCTGCAACCAGTTGTGGAAATTACAACATGATCAATTAAAGCTGCCCAACCTAATTCCTCGAAGTTTCATTTGGTGGACTGAGGTAGGCACTTCTCCTTGCCTCAGTCTTCAGGGAGCAATTTATTTCGCCAACATCCCCAATGGAAGGGAACGAACATTTGTTACAGCTGATTATGCCCTGAGCTCTGAGTTTTGGCATTTATATAGATGATCAATGTCAGTCCTCCCAGTGACCATGATTATACCAATGTGCAAACTGAGGCTCAAAGAGGTTACGTAACTTTTTCTGACATGCATCTGGGATGTGGCAGAGCTTGGATTCAAACCTAGAGTTGCCTGGTTTCGAAGATGTGGGTGTTGGTTGGGGCAGGTAAGGGGTAGGCCTGCCTAGGTTCAAATCCTGACTCCTGTACACAATAAGAAAAAGCCTTGCTAAGTTTCTTAAATATCTCCAAGCTCGGTAGTCTCATCCATCAAGTGGATATCATAGTAGTACCTATTTCATAAAACAGGCATGAAAAGTAAGTCAGGCTGCATGAAGAGCAGAGAGCTATTATTAGCTGTTAACTATTATCTCAGGGAGTGATGCTGACATACATCTCTGAGGTGTCAAAGAAATGAGCAAGTAGGGTCCACAGCGTTCCACATGTTTGGATGAGGTCACATATAGTAAGTGCCAGAGCAAGGACTCAACTCAGCACTGGACCCCTTAAACACTCAACCAAGTGCCACAGACTTTCACTTTACCTCCGCTGATCCTCTGAACAAACCTACCAGATGGGGAGCGCAGAAGCCCTATGTAAGGAGACTGACTGAGCTCAGAGCACTGAGGTGACCAGACTGTGGCACTCAAACATGGGAAGAGAGAAGCAAGCTTAACCTCCCCCCACCCCACAATGTCTGTGGCACTGGCGCTGTGAAGGCTGTCAGTGGGGAGGATGGCCGAGTCCAAATGCCAGCTCTGCAGCTTATTCACTGGGAGACCCAGTTCTCTCACCTGCAGGACAGAGACGGTGGGAGTCCCCAGCTCATACTGCTGTTCTAAGTGTTTAAATAAGTTATCACTCAGGAAATGCTTAGGACTGTGCTGGGCACAATTTGGCCTCGTTGTAGCCAAGTTCCGCTCTCTCTACATGGGAATACAACAGTTCTTACCTTCTGTAATGCTTGCGAATTCAATGATTTAATCCATGTAAAATGCTTAGCATGGTTGTCAATATACTGTGGAAGCACTAGGTCGATGCTGTTTGTCTTCATCATGTAGTGGTAGTGGAGGTGGTGATAGTAAACCATCAAAGTACAAATCTCCCATGGAGATAATCCTCCCTAGATTGTTACCAGACCTTCACACCTTAACCTGAATGGTACTTTTGTTTGCTTTGGTTTACTTCCTGAAAAATATACCTGTGTACTCCTGGGAGAAGGAGAATAGTGATAATTCTACCCATCACCGCCAATAACAGGGAGAGTCCATCTTGCTGAGGATACAGAAAGACAAAGTTCACCCCTTTAGTATTCACCTCCTAGAGCTGTTGTAAGGATGAAACAGGACAATTCATGGAAAGATCATGGTTTGGGGGATGCACCAGAACTTCCCAGGGCCTCACAAACAACACTAGTGTTATAGGATATCACAGCAGGTGATCCGAAGGTCTTCCAGCTCTAACACTCTTCAAATGGAAGACCGTTTGTCTGCAGACTTGTTTGTATGCTGTCTTGGGGTGATATTAAAGACAACAATTCTTGGACAGCAGTGCCCCCTAATGATCCCATACCAATTTTAAGACATTACAAGTCCAAAATCTTAACCTAAGAAATTGATGCTCAAATGACCTACCCGAATTAACTCAAAAATGACTTAGTTCTTTTCAACTCTATCCAGCTGTGTTCGAGGCACTGTGCAGAAAAGCAAAAGAATCAGAAAATGTGGTGCCTCCTGGTGCTGCTTCGATAACTAACCCTGTGTCTCTCTTTGGCGGCATCACACGCCTCTCACCCTCTGTGGGGGTCACCCACACCCACGGTGAGGACACGCCCTCCCGTCACCTCTATTTCAGTCTTCATTTTGTCCCACAGGCTTTATTGCAACCACAATTACACCACCGATTGGGCCACTGGGTGCAATGTTTACTGCAGCAACTCAAACAGACGGGAAGCTCCATGAGGGCAAACTCACACCTGTATCTCTAGCCCCTATTACAGCACGGTAACACTCCTTAAAATTGTGTTTCCTTATTTCAATAATCACAACAGAGTGTGAGATATTTTGGTGTTTGAGTTTATTTTGTTTCTATTTTTCTTTTTCAGAAAAGGTAGAGTGGCAGATTAAATTCCTTACAACACTGTGCCCGGCTAGCTCAGTCGGTAGAAGCATGAGACTCTTAAACTCCTTACAACAACCTGGTATTAAAAAGTACTGAAATGCCTGTTTCAGAATATCTTGTTAAAATAAATTCACTTTCACTGTGAATCGGTTTAGGGGGTCAATACTGCACCAAGATAAAGTCCCATGGGTTTTGGCAGTATCTACCGAGGTTACAATCCATTCACTCTTTGACCCATTAATTCTACTTCTGGAAATCTATCCTACAGAAATTAATTTTACCTCTAGAAATCTATCCTGCTAAAGCATGAAATGACAAATGCATGTGGTCATTAATTGTAGCATTATCTGTAAGTCAAAATATCAAAGACAAATACCCATACAGTGTGGTTCAATAAGCCACGGTACATCCGCACAATGGAGTACAGCTAACCCTTGAACAAAGCAGGAATTAGGGGCACTGACCCCCTCCCCATGCAGTCAAATATCTGCCTATAACTTTGACTTCCTGAAAACTTAACTATTAATAGCTTACTGTTGACTAGAAGCCTTACTGATAAATAAGCAGTCAACTAGCACATATTTTGGATGTTGTATGAATTTGTACAATAAAGCAGGCTAGAGAAAAGAAAACGTTTTTAAGAAAATCATAAGGGGGACATCTGGGTGGCTCTGTTGGTTGAGTATCCAACTCTTAACTTCTACTCAGGTCATGATCTCAGGGTTGTGAGATCGATCCCTGCACCTGGCTCTGGGCTCAGCGTGGAGTCTGCTTGTCCTCCCTCTGCTCCTCCCCGCACCTGCACTCTCTCACTCTCTTTCTCAAATAAATAAACAAATAAATAAAATGAGAAAATGCATTTACTGTGCTCTATTGTATTTATTGAAAAAATCCATGTATAAGTGGACCCAAGCATGTCAAACCCGTGTTGTTCTGGGGTCAACTGTACTATGCGGTCACAAAAATAAAACAAGGGAAGCTTGGGTGGCTCAGCTGGTTGAGTGTCTGCCTTTGGCTCAGGTCATGATCCCGGGGTCCTGGGGTCGAGTCCTAATTTGGGCTCCCTGCTCAGTGGGGAGCCTGCTTCTCCCTCTGCCTGCAGCTCCCCCTGTTTGTGCTCTCGCTCTCTCTCTGACAAATAATCTTTAAAAAAACAAAACAAAAAAACAAAAAATGAGGACAATCTCTACATAGTAATACGGAGAGTTCGCCAAGGTATACTGCTAAGTGAAAACAGGAACATATAGAACATTTATAAGATGCTACCTTTTGGGGGCACCTGGGTGGCTTAGTTGGTTGAGCATCCGATTCTTGATTTCAGCTCAGGTCATGATCTCAGGGTCATGGGATGGAGCCCCAAGTGGGGCTCCACACTCACCATGGAGTCTGCTTGAGAGTCACTCACACCCCGCCTGCCCCTCCCCCTACTCATAGGTGCTCTCTAAATAAACAAAGTCTTTTTTAAAAATATGCTACCTTTTGTCTAAGAGAAAAAACAAGAATCTCCATGTTGCATACATCTGCAAAAATAACAACAACAACAACAAAATACAGGAAATATAAACAAGAGATTGACAAAAGTGGTCACCTTATAGGAAATGCATTGAGGAATGTGGGGCGGGGGGAGAGATTGAAGCAAACTTCCTTGTATGTACCTTTTTATGCCGTTATGCCTTGTGAATAATGTCAGTTCATTACCTATTAAAAGTAAAGTTAATTTTTAAAAGCATTTCTGAAAATAAACCGAGACAAATAAATCTAACCATGTATCAATTTAGCAACATAACCACACAGAAAAATGATTATTTCCCCCCCCCCAAGATGCTCTGACCACAGTACTTTGATTGAACATCTTTAGTGGGATATGCTCCAAGGACAAAAGGAACTACAAAGAAACATCAACCAAACCTGACTATTTTATGTTATTAATAAAATTCATATTGTTATTTTGAAACTATTTTCTTATATTGCACAATAAAGGAAATGAGGAATTATATTAATGATGGTCTAAGAAAACCTAAGATTCAATTATAAAATAAAAATTAACTATAAAAGTAATGTTGAAATTGAAGTGAAAATGTTAAATGAATGAATGGTTTCATTAACTGTAGATTATCTATCTTAGCCCATTGAAATGGCCTAGCAACAATGTCACCCATCACAATAATCATTCCAGGCACTCAGGTTATGCTCTATAAAATCAGGATTTCTTGGAGAACTGGTTGCTTTCAGGACTGGATCAGGGAAAGTACAAGGTGAGCCTGGAACATGCTGTCATGTTCAAAAGCAAAGAAGCTTTCAAATAGTAATTGGGTATGTCCAAAGGACACAAGAACCAGCTGAAAGGAGCTCATGCTGCCCCAAATTGTGATGATTGGAGCATTAAAAGAAGCAGTGATTATAATGGATTGAAACACACTGGTTCTACCAAAGCCATGAGTCCATAATGATTCTCAAAACAGAGAAAGCTAGGAATAAAAATTCATTTGTCACTATTTGAGGTGGTCATTAAAGAAACATCCTTTGCAAATTGCTCAAGAGAAGTAATTAAGTACTCATCTTGCCTTGGCAGTAAAAACTGTACATCAGGGCAACGGACCCACTTATGACAGAAAGGTCTGTTTCATGGAAGAATATCAAGCAATAAATACAAAAGGAATGTTAGAATTATGAAGTCAACACTTCACCACTCCTAATAGATTCTCAGGCTTGGAAGCTGCTCTGTTAGCACAGAAAAGCAGGTAATTAAGTGCAATCCAAGGAGAATCAGAGAAAGCTTTGAGGGAGTCCATGTGGGCTGAGGCTTGAGTAAGAGCAAAGAACAAGAACACAGGAGAAGGACTTGTCAGAGGAAGGAAGATGCAGGAAGCCTGGAAAAGCTTAAGGGTCTGCACTGATACTGGAGGGGACTGTTACCCATTAAAGAGATCCAGAGTCAGCACAAAAACTGAAATGGCAGAGAATCAAAATTATCCTTAGACAATCCCTTTGGAAGGAGCTGTGTTGGGCCCAATATGTGGCCTCTCCGGAAGCCCATTACACCCCAGTTTCTCTGCACAGAGTTGGGACCACACCACGATCTGAGAAACGTGAGGTAGTTAGCAACTGAGGGTGATGGCACGCTCTGAGAGAAAACGTGGAAACAGAAGCCAAATGAGGGCAAAAACAAGAGTCCTGTCTGCCATCTTGGGCTTTTTCAGGGACGTACGGCACATTCAGCAGACCAATTCCCCATTACTGACACAGTTTGTTTATACTGTTCATTGTTATCCCCATCTCCTCTCACTTGTAATCAAAACCACCCACGTCCTCGGCCTCTGTTACTGAGTATTCCCGTCCATGAGTATTCACATGGGAAGAGGTGAGGGGCCAGAGGTGAGACTGGAGAAGTGGGCAGAAGTCACATTAGGAAGGGAGTAGGGTAGGAGGAAAGCTACTGGAGAGTTTTAAGTGTGGTATGGCATGAGATGTGAGCTCTGAAAAGATGATTGGCTTCATTGTGAAGAAGGGCACAGCGCCCTACTGGGGATTTGGGTGGGGCTAAGAATGCAGACAAGTAGGAAGGTTGTCATCATCATTATGTTTAAATATGGCTTCTTTTTCAGGTCTTAAGAGGCCAAGCATCACATGAACTGGACACAAATGCAAAGTTTTAGATGTGAAGGGAACAATGGATGCCAGCTTTAGAACCCCAGTGCACAAAGGACAGGCTATTTAGGGATCTAGATTCTTTAGCCACAGAAAGCTAGTGGGTGAGAAGTGGCTGGTTCCCACTGAACTCCCCTGGGCAAATGAAGGGAACCAAAAGGTGTTTCTTCCCAATAACTGACCATAGTAGTAGAAATTATAAATGGGGCCAGGAAGTGGTCCCTTTCACTTCAACCCACCTAGAATACATTCAAAATAGCTGCCACTTGCAAAAACAAACCTCAAAATTCTAAACAGTCTCTTTAGCACATAACCACTCATTCAGCAAACTTTACGGAGCATGACCACACTACGGGTTAGGTTTACAAAAATTAGAAATTAGCCCCCCTGGGAAGTAAAGTCCTGACAAATGAGACACACAAGTGAACAGGAAATTCAGAACAGGGGGATGGGTGCCCTGATGGGGGTGAGCATAGCCAAGACTATGACTTCAGTGACCCTGGGAAGCCACACCTGATGGATGCAAACAGGCATCTTCACTTACTACAGTCAAAATACCATTAGCCTTAAGTATGAAAAATAGAAGAATTCTGGTGGATTTCATTGCCAGCTTGCCTCATCAGCAAACAAATGTTTTTAGTTTCCAATCTTATTGTTAAAAATATTCCTAAAGTGAACAAGACCACCATGATGGTTAGCAGCTACAGTAAAATGAATGAAATTGAATTATTCAGTGATACGGTAGTCCCCTCTTATCCACAGGGAATACGTGCCACGACCTCCAGTAGATGCCTGAAACCATGGACAATGCCCAATCCTATACAGACTACATTTTCTCTATACATACACGCGTGTGATAAAGTTCAATTGACAAACTAGGCACAGTAAGAGATTAACACCAATACCTAATAATAAAACAGAACAATTATAACAATACACTGTAGTAAAAGTTCCGTGAATGTGGTCTCTTTCTCAAAGTATCTTATTGAACTGTACTCACCCTTCTTCTTGTGATGATATGAGATGATCAAATGCCTCCATGATGAGATGAAGTGAGGTCGATGACATGGGCATTGTCACATAGCATTAGGCTGCTGTTTACCTTTAGTTGATATGTCAGAGGGAGGATCATCTGCTTCCGGAAAGTGGCTGACCATGGGTAACTGAAACCACAGCTTGGAGGGTGGGGGTGGGGGTACCACTGTAGATATCATATAACTAAAAGAATTTTTTTCAGGAATTTGACAGCTACAGGTGGGAATGTCTACTTTACTCCTCTGCTCCTGAATGCTAAAATAAAGAGTGATGACTGATAGAGACACAGGTGATAAAGATGTTGCTAGATAAAAAAGACAACAAACTCCCCTTCTATGTCTCTGATACGGTCTTTGCTGCATGGTTATTTTCTTTCTTCAAAATACTTAATCCAAGAAAAATAAATCTCAGTTAATTTGAAAATTCTGGTGAGTCTGGATCTAGTAGTGTACAATATTGTGCAAAAACACACTTTACATCCAAATGCCCATCAATTTGTGAATGCATTTACAAAATGTAGCATCATCCATTTAATTGAATACCATTCGGCAATTCATAGCAGGCTATGATACACACTATATGTATGGATGAACCTCAAAAATATTAAGCTAAGTTTAAGAAGCCAAATGCAAAAAACGATATCATTTAAATGAAATATCTAGAATGACTACATATTTCACCTATAAGAAATGTCTACAGAAGGCAAATCTGTACAGACAGAAATCAGATCAAGAATGCTTATGGGTGAGAGTGAAGCAGGAATTAACTGCAAATAGGCACAAGAGAACTTTCTAGAGTGATGGAAATGTTTCAAAATGTATTGTGGTGATGGTCGCCCAACTCTAGAAATTTACTAAGATAATTAAATTAAAAACTTATAATGAGTGAATTTTATGTTGTATAAACTATAGTCTAATAAAGCGATTAAAACACACACACACACACACACACACACACACACACAACTTCATATATTTTTAATTCCAGGCAAATAGGAAGTATTTGAAGAGCATGCCATGTAGCTACCTTACACTGAGCATCTCCTCAAGAGCCAGGTGCTTTATATGTGTGTTCCAGAAAACCACCTTCAGACAGGTAACGCGATTAGCCCAAGGACATATACCAGAGCCAAGCTGAGTTATCAATGGAAGCCAACTGGGCCTACCTCTAAATCGGGTACACAATTTCTTTCATTATGCCCCCAAAACAGAAACAAATAGCTGCCCCAGATTTACATGGTATAGTCAAAGTAAGAAATTAGACTGCCCCTGCACCAGCTTCCTTCTCTTTTTCCCTGCTTTGGTCAGGCCCTGCTCCCCTGGTCTCCTGGCCACTGCCTTGGGATCTGCTCTAAGTCAGAACTGGCCATGTCCTTCCTGTGCCCAGACATGGGGCTCTGATGCAGAAACACTGGCTTGAGCCCTTCACAACCCAGCTCCAGCACCCAGCCTGTAGAGCATCCTTGCTCACTGCTCCCCCTCTGCTGTTGCACATTCCTGCACTGCTTTGCTCTGAACTTCTCACCGTTCTTTGAAGGTGATGGCCATCTTTGCATCTCTCTGCCCCTTGTCCATGCAGCTCCTCTCACCTGACATGCCTGACCTCTCCTTGCCCCTGCCGGGTATTGGCAAACCCCTGCTCTTCTTTTAAAATCATGAACAAATATCACACTCTTAGGAGAGCCCTCCACTTCTTCCCCAAGCATAGTTATTCCAGACAGCTTATGCATACTTGGATCATTTTCTTCAGTCTCTTAAATAGCATTTAAATACATCTACCCACTATCATTCTAGTGTATTTGTTATATCTTCTTTATAACTACAGCAGGCATCATTAAAGAGATTACCTGGATTCAAATCTCCATCCCATCATTTAGTAGCTCTGTGACTTTGAACACATTATGTAAACTCTTGATACATCAATTTTCCCAACAGTAAAATGAAACCAATGAAAGACTATACTTCATGGGTATTTATAAGATTTAAATATACTCATAATCATTAAGGAAAAAGTGTATCTTCTGGTCCATAGTAAGTGCTAAATAATATTAATTTTTACTGTTATAGTAAGGGCTTAATAAATGTGAATGGAATAAATGGGAGAGAGGGAGGGAGGGAAAGGAGGGAGGGAAGGAGAAGCCAGAGGCCCTTCCTAGCACGGAGAACAGCACAAGGTTTACACTCAACAGCCATCTTTGCTCTGCTGTGTGTACGTTGGGTAATCTTGAATAAGTTATTTGGCTTCCATGTGTTTCAAGATGAACATAAGTATTCTATTGTATAACACATGTAAAATACTTAGCATGCAGGGCCTAGCCCATAGTTAAATAATGATGAAGAAAAAAGAGAAAGTTTTCGTGAAAAAGAAAAATCCTCTGCTTAATATTCATCTTTAGGCAAAGGCACCCGGACACTTCTTTAACCATCCTGCATTTACACACTGTAGGGTGCTGCCTCAAAGGCCAGGATTCCAGATGGCTGAGAGAGGTAGACTGTGAAACATTATGATCTAGTCTCACCCCCACCTCCACCCTGTCCCAAAGCTCATGGGCATTACAGAAAAGTTTCTTTCAACGTGGTCATCTCCAATGAATCTTAATTTGTTTTTTTGCCTACTTCCTCAAGAGAATAGTATTAAGAGCACAGAGAAAATAGTTCAGTGAAAAAAAACTAGCCAAAAAGCAATGAAGAAATTCTCAGCAAAATATTAGCAAACCATTAGCAAAGAAATTCTCAGCAAAATATTAGCAAACCAAAATATTAGCAAATATTAGCAAAATACTAGCAAACCAGACTCAGAGAAAAAAAATTAAACATCTTGACCAAGTGGTTTTTGTCAAAGGAAAACAAGGCTGTGTCAGCTCTTTCTGCAGAAACTGAAACAGCCAAACAATACTGAAAAATAAGAACAAAGTTGGAGGACGTGCACTTCCCAACTTGAAAATTTACTCTACACTATACTACACTAATCAGGATAGCAAGGTTCTGGTGTAAAGATAGACATCTTAAATCAATGGAACTGAGGGTCCAGAAATAAACCCTCACATTTGCAATCTACTGTTTTTCAACAGAGTTGTCAAGAAAATTAACAGGTAAGAAAATCTTTTCAACAAATGTTACTGGGACAACTGACCATTCATCTGCAAAAACATTGATTTGGACACCTACCTCACACCATACCACACATACTGAAAATTGATCAAAGACCAAAATGTAAGAGCTAAAACTATAAAACTCTAAGAAGAAAACAGAAGAGAAAAATCTTCATGATCTTGGGTTAGGCAATGATTTCTTAGATACAACACAAAAGCACAAGCAATAAAAGAAAAAAACTAAAAAATCAGACTTAACATTAAAAAAAAAGACATTCAGTAAAGTGAGAAGACATGCACAGAATGGGAATACATATTTGCAAATCCTATACCTGGTAAGGCACTTGTATCTGGAATCTATAAAGAACTCTTAAAACTCAGTAATAAATAGACAACCCCATTAAAAAATGAGCCATAGATTTGAATAGACATTTCTCCAAAGATTCACAAATGACCAATAAGCACATGAAAGGATTCTCAACATCATGATTCATTAGGAAATGCAAATCCAAACAGTAAGATACCACTTCATACCCAGTAGGATGGTTAGAATTTAAAAGTCAGATAATAACAAGTGTTGACAAGGATGTGGAAAAATTAGAACCCTCATACATTGCTGGTGAAATGTAAAATGGTACAGCCACATCTATAAACAGTTTCACAGTTTCTTAAATAGTTAAATATAGACTTACCATATGACCCAGCAATTCCAATCCTAGGTATCTGCCCAAGTAGAATAAAGCAAATGTGTACAAAAAAAAAATTTAAAGAAGGAAAAATGAATGTTCACAGCAGCATTACTCATAATAACCAAGAAATGAAAAATCTCTAAATGTCGCTGCATACTTTTTATATGGATTTGTTAATCTAGCTTATTTGAATGTCAGTTTCTCTTGCATTTTACATTTGTCTCTGAACTTTCAAAATAGTTAACATTTTGTATTCTAAAGATGAGATTTTAATTTTATCAACTTTGCTATTTTTGCCACTTTATGCCCCAAGCCCTCCCCTCCCCAAGCCCAGCCTCTGCTATAGTCCTTAAGCAAAACTCATCTACCCTTACTAGGAGACAGAGCAAACTGTCCTAGATCTGGTTTAAACATTCGTTTCACAGTTTTCAGGGAATTACACCAGTTGAGGTTTCGGCAAAATTATTTCCACTGAATAAGTTTACAGGGAATTGATGTTCTGGTGAATTGCCTTTTTGGCAAATGGATTTACAGCAAACTGACTGAGAGCCAGTGAACAACTCAATTCTTCTCCTGTATATTCTATCTCCTCCTAGCTTCTTTCCTTGTACACAGAAATGAGTCCACTGATAATCACATGCTTTCATTGTTTGAACCTCTCAGGAGCTTCCAGGCTTTGAGACCTAAAACTTTTCAGTTCAGATTTATTGTCATGAGTATGGATCATAACAAGGGTGAGGGGTGCAAACCAGGCAGCATACACTAGTTGTCTCCTTCCCTTTTTATTTTCAATAGCCATAAAATCCTTTCTTCAAAAGTATACAGAAGTCTAATACAAAGGACATAAAAGAAGATAAACTCTTGCCGAGGTGAAGCCATTAAGCCCACAGCCCATAACCTCTCCCATGTGCACATCTGTTCCTACAGTAGCCTGAGTTCCTCAGAAGGTGACCTGCCATTCTACAAATCACAGTTTAAAAATCACAGATTTCTGGCCATAGCAACATTTTTCTAGATATGTCTCCTGAGGCAAGAGAAATAAAAAGCAAAAATAAACTATTGGGATTGCATCAAAATAAAAAGTTTCTGCAAAGCGAAGGAAACAATCAACAAAATTAAAAGGCAACCTATGGAATGAGAGAAGACATTTGCAAAGCACATATCCAATAAAGGGTTAGTATCAAAAATATAAAAAGAACTTAATGCAACTCAACAAAAACAAATAATCCAAATTAAAAATGGGCAAAAGACAGGAACAGACATTTCTCCAAAGAAGACACACAGATGGCCAACAGACACGTGAAAAGATGCTCAACATCCCTCACCATCAGGAAAATGCAAATCAAAACTACAATGAGATAACTCCTCACACCTCTCAGAATAGTTAAAATCAACAACACAGGAAACGAGATGTTGGAGAGGATGTGAAGAAAAAGGAACTTTCTTGCACTGGTGGTGGGAATGCAACCTGGTGCAGCCACTCTGGAAATCAGTATGGAGGTTCCTCAAAAAGTTAAAAATAAAACTACCCTACGATCCAGGAATCATACTCTGGGTATTTAACCAAAGAATACAAAACACTAATTCAAAGGTATATGTGGACTCCTAGGTTTATAGCAGCGTTATTTACAATAGCCAAATTATGGAAGCAGCCCAAGTGTCCATTGACTGATGAATGGAGAAAGAGGATGTGATCTATATATACAACAGAATATTATTCAGCCATAAAAAAGGATGAAATCTTGCCATTTGCAATGACATGGATGGAGCTAGAGAGTATAATGCTAAGTGAAATAGGTCAGTCAGGGAAAGACAAATACCATATCATCTTATCTATATGTGGTATAAGAAACAAAACAAATGAGCAAAGGAAAAAACAAGAAAGAGAAACAAACCAAGAAACAGACTCGTAACTATAGAGAACAAACAGATGGTTACCATAGGGGAGGTGGTGGGGGATGGGTGAAAGAGGTGATGGGGATTAAGGAGTGCACTTGTCATGATGAGCATCGGGTGATGCATGGAAGTGTTGAATCACTATATTGTACACCTGAAACTGATATAACACCATATGTTAACTAACTGAAATTTGAGATAAAAAAAAATTTTTTAATCACTAATTTCATCCAATTACATCTTTTTGTGGTCAAAAAACAGACCCAGAGAGTCCCAATGACCTTAGTCATATTTGCAGGAAAGAATAAAAAAATAATCACAGGGGTGCCTGGGTGGCTCAGGCGGTTAACCATTTGCCTTCGGTTCAGGTCATGATCCCGGGGTCCTGGGATCGAGCCCTGCGGTGCCCTCCCTGCTCAGCAAGGAGTCTGCTTCTCCCTCCCTCTGCCCCCTGCTCATGCTCTCTCTCTCACTCACTCTATCTCAAATAAATAAAATCTTTGAAAATAAATAAATAAAACATAATCACGGGGTATTAATTCCCACCAAAATGTGAATAACTATAGTCATTATCTCACTATTTGGTATAGAAATCTTTAGTATCTAAATGGCTCTTCCCAAACCGAGAATGGAAAGAACATGGATGTCTACTCCATCAGATAAAATTCCAGCTCTATTTCTTCCTATCTGTGTAAATTTGGGCTATGTCCTAACCTATCTGAGCCTCAATTTTTTCATCTGTAATGAATGGATAAAAACATCTAAGTTTGCATATTTCTGTGGTGATTAAACAAGCTAATATATGTAAGCGCTTAGACTCTACACCATAGTAGGTACACAAAATGTTATTTCCTTTCCCTCCTCCTTGCCTCCTGCCCTTCTTTCTGCTGTACACAGTACCTGAGAATTTGAGTGTTGGGTCTTTCAAATGCAATCCTCCCCCAAAGAGTCACCAGCACTCAAAATCTTCTGTGACCATAAGTTCACATTGATCAGTCATTTAAAACCCACAAAGTAAATAAATGCTACAGGTAGCAGCAAATAAAGCTGAAAATAGTTAAGGCCCATATAAATTTGCATCAGAAATATCACTTCCCTTTCACATCTCTCAAACATCTATCACCTCATTTGGGTGCTTTATACAGTCTTTTCTCCAAAATTCTACTGGAAGTTTCCTATGTGCTTAATGGAGACAGGAACCAATAGCTTTTCTCGAAGTTCCCAGACTTCACTGCTCTCCATCACGTTGGCTGTCAGGGGGATATAATGCTGGAGACCCATTTGCTGAGCACCTTCCCCAGTTCCAAAGTTAAGGTGTTCCTAGAAAGCTAAACAGTGCACCACGGAAAAAAGACTTCCACAGAAAATCTGGAAATGAAATTCTCAGGGTTCACCTGAAATTCCTGGTAGGGCTTCAGCTGGAGGGAAGACAGAGGAGAGGCAGGAAGAGAAATGTACAGATTACAAGTACTGGGAAGCACAAGAGAAGAAGGCAGGGTTTAATATCTAGCCGGCCCTGAATTTCTGATGGGTGAAGACGTGAGGTGTCCCACCTGGGCAAAAGAATGACCTTTACCGTGGTCACTTTCATAGCTGTCTTTTATTGAAAGCCTTTTACATAATGGGCACCAGGCTAGAAGCTTTATATACATTGTCACATTTGAAACTTAGACCCCCATCTAAGACCTCAATTCTTATTTTTGAAGGAAGGAGGAAATTTTAAACTTTGACCAAGAACAACAATCTTATCTCAATAATAAGATATGAAAGATCTCCACGGGGTCACTCTGATTCCCCTTCAGTACCCCTGGAATGTCCGTACTTAAAACTCATCAAAAGTTCACCACTGCTTTTAAACTAATAAACTAAACTCCTTACATCAGTCAAAGTGTCCAGTGTGATTTCATTCCTGCTTACCTGTCCTGTCTTTTATTTTCTGCCAGGCCCTCCTGTAACACCATATGCTCAACACAAACATAATTGTGTATTCTCCCCTGTCCCTGCCACACTTCCCTCCCTTGGTCTCCCTTTCACTCTATCAAAAGCTCTACCCATTGGTTCCCCCCACCCCCACTCAGAGAACTCATCCTCAGATTTTCAGATGCCAGCTCTAGTATCACCTTCCTTGAGAAGTCTTCACCAAAATCCCAAGACTACTACATTAGACGATTCCCTAAGACTAAGCACCTCATCATGGACCCTTGAATCACTGCATCACAGATTCTGATTATAGACCTCCACAGTTGGAAACCTTATTCCAACCTTCTCAGGGTATTGACTGGGAAATGAAGCCCATCAGAAAACATTACTGAAAGGTCAGAGTTAGGACATGAGTTCTACCTCCTTTCTCAATGGCTTCACAAAAACAGGCCCACTAGGTGATTATAATAATCTGCTGCCCAGTCACCCAGGTCCTCAATGCAGTTCTGTCCTGAAGAACATTTAGGCCTGACTCTTCTGTCCCTGTCTGGCTCTGTCTGCCTGTCTCTCACTCTCTCCTCTACTCCATCACACCACGGTTTTATTGCACAGGAATGTTGCTGATGAAATATTTTTCACCAAGTCACGCATAATTGGTTTACTATCTCAGTCTCCCAAGAGCATTTGCATTTTAACGGGGGACAATATTTTATTAGAATTAATGTTAATTATTAAATAAAATAGCATTCATTTTTATAGCACTTTAGAGTTTACAAGACACGTCATTTCTTGGCCTTTTGGCTAAGATCAAGTGTAGAATTTACAAGACACATTTACATATAGTATCAAATCTATACTCACAGAGGTGAAGAGAAGAATGTGCTTTCATTAAAAGAAAAAAAAATTACCTCAAATTAGATTTTCTTCCTATGTGATAACTCTTCTTTTTACTTGGGGAGAGAGGGTTTTCAAATTGAGATATTATATGCAAATAACAAGCAATGCTGAATCCTAGACTGTTTGTATAATTAAGAAAGATTGTTAGGTATTCTTACATTTTAATAGAAAATGTTTATTTTGAGGAATTCTTAATCTCAGGAAACAAACTGAGGGTTGCTGGAGTGGTGCGGGTGGGAGGGATGGGGTGGCTGGGTGATAGACATTGGGGAGGGTATGTGCTATGGTGAGTGCTGCGAATTGTGTAAGACTGTTGAATCACAGACCTGTACCTCTGAAACAAATAATACATTAATGTTAAAAAAAAGAAAAAGAAAAAGAAGAAGATAGCAGAAAAGGAAAAATGAAGGGGGGGAAATCGGAGGAGTAGATGAACCATGAGAGACGATGGACTCTGAGAAACAAACAGAGGGTTCTAGAGGGGATGGGTTAGCCTGGTGATGGGTATTAAAGAGGGCATGTACTGAATGGAGCACTGGGTGTCATACACAAACAAGAATCATGGAACACTACATCAAAAACTAATGATGTAATGTATGGTGATTAACATAATAATATAAAAAAGATAATGTTTATTTTGTTATAAATAATAAATAATGCTCATTTTAACAAATTTAAGAAGTAAATTTTTCCTTTAAAGGATAATTCCTGATAAGAATATGTTCTTATTGGAAGAACCATCAGTCATCACCAAACAAGGTGGAGTTCCATTCATGATTACACTGGAAAAACAAAGCTAGGATGTTAGGACCTATGTTCCATTTCCAGTTTTGTTCTTTGCCCTCTATTTGGAAATCCATTGGAGAAGAAAACATGGTAGGCTTTTCTTGTTGGATCGTAGTTCTCTGACTTCAGTCATTGAAGGTTTTGAATAGGAAGGATGTGATAAGAGGGGATTTTACAAATCTTAATCAAATGGCTATGGTCAGATTATAATGAGTCAAGAGAGTAGAAATGGAACTATTGGCCAGAACTCTAAATAAGATATAATTAGGGTCCAATCCAGGGTTGCAGCAGTAGAGATGGAAAGAAGTGAATTGTGTGGTGGTAACATGAAATGTACCTCCAGTACTGATTAAAGTGTCATCTTCCTGCCATGATGAAACATTCCTAAGCTCATTATTAATATTGCCAAGCAACGCAAAAAGAATGAAAAGCCACATTCAACATGGTGATACCATCAGAGCCTCTATGATTCTTTTGCACATAAAATGTCCACCATTTGTTCAATAATTACTAAGAATAAGAAAACAGGACTAAGAAAAAAAAACTTACAATAAAAACCAATACACAAGTGGCCCACTTATTGGATTTAATAAACACAGATTTTTTTAAAAACTGTGTTGATGTTTTTAAGAATACAGAGATGACAGAATGTAGAACATTATCAAATAAATGGAATCTTTAAGAAAGAATCAAATGGAAATTCTAGAAGTAAAAAATAACTGAAATCAGAAATGCAATAAATAGACACAATGGATGGCACATAACTTATTTTTATGAGGGAACTAAAAGAACTAAAAGAGGCATTAGGAAAAACTATCCAGACTGAAGCACAGAGGGACAAAAAACATCAAAAATAAATTTAAAAAAAAAAGAGTATGAGAAACAAATGGACAATAGTGGGAAAGTAATACTATATGTAACTGAAATTCCACAGAAGGAGAAAAAAAAAAAAAACATGCTGACAAGTATGTAACTCTCAAGTATGTGAGGGACATTTACCAAACTGACCATATGGTCTGATACAAAGCAAGCTTCCACACAATTCACAGGATTGACATTATATGAAATAGGTTTTATGATGGCACTGGATATAAATTAAAAATACATAACGGGCAACTAGAAAATTCTCAAATGTTTGAAAATTAGACCATAAACTGCTAAATAATACATTCAACAATAAATCAGAGGGAATATTAGAAAAAATGTTAACTGAGTGATATTGAAAATTTGATATTTAAAACTTGTAGCATTCACATATATGAAAAACCCACAGCTAACATCAACCTTAATGGGGAAGAACTGAGAGCTTTTCTGCTAAGGCTGGGGACAAGACAAGGATATCCATTCTCCCCACTGTTATTCAACATAGTACTGGAAGTCCCAGACGCAGCAATCACACAATAAAAAGGAATAAAGGGCAACCAAATCGGCAAGAAAGAAAAAAAAACTTCCACTATTTGCAGGTGACCTGATACATATATAGAAGACCTGGAAGACTCCACCAAAAAACTGCTAGAACTGATAAATTCAGTAAAGTCACAGGATACAAAACCAATATACAGAAATCTGTTACATTTCAATACACCAATGATGAAGCAGCAGAAAAAGAAATTAAGAAAACAATCCTATTTATAATTGCACCAAAAATAACAAGTAAGATACCTAGGAATAAATCTAACCAGGGAGGTGAAAAACCTGTACTCTGAAAACTATAAAACATTGTTGAAAGAGACTGAAGACAATACAAAGAAAAGACATTCCACGATCATAGGTTGAAAGAACAAATACTGTGAAAATGTCTACCCTACCCAAAGCAATCTACAGATTCAGCACAATCCCTATCAAAATACCAACAGCACTTTTCACAGAACTAGGACAAACAATCCTAAACTTTATATGGAACCACAAAGACCCTGAATGGCAAAAGAAATTTTGAGGTATTTGAGCTGGAGGTATTACAATTCTGGACTTCAAGTTATATTGAAAAGCTGTAGTAATCAAAACAGTATGGTACTGGCACAAAAACAGACACACAGATCAGCAGAACAGAAAAGAAAGCCCACAAATAAACCCACAATTATATGGCGAATAAATCTTCAATGAAGCAAGAAGGAATATCCAATAAGAAAAAGACAGTCTCTCCAACAAATGGTATTAGGAAAACTGGACCACTTTCTTTCACCATTCACAAAAATAAACTCAAAATGCATTAAAGACCTAAATATGAGGCCTGAAATTATAAAAATCCTAGAAGAAAACACAGGCAAAAATGTCTCTGACATAGGCCATAGGACATTTTTCTAGATATGTCTCCTGAGGCAAGCAGCAAAAATAAACTCTTGGGATTACATCAAAATAAAAAGCTTCTGCACAGTGAAGGAAACAATCAACAAAATTAAAAGGCAACCTACAGAATGGGAGAAGATATCTGCAAAGCACATATCCAATAAAGGGTTAGTGTCCAAAATATATAAAAATATATACAACTCAACACCCAAAAAAACCCAAATAATCCAATTTAAAAATGGGCAGAATACATGAACAGATCTTCTCCAAAGAAGACATATAGATGGCCAATAGACACATAAAAAGATGCTCAACATTACTTACCATCAGGGAAATACAAATCAAAACTACAAGGAAATAATGTGCCCCACCTATCAGAATGGCTAAAATCAAAAACACAAGAAACAAAAGGTGTTCCTGAGGATGTAGGGAGAAAGGAACCCTTGTGCACTGTTGGCAGGAATGCAAACTGGTGCAGCCACAGCAGAGATCAGTGTGGAGGTTCCTCAAAAAGTTAAAAAAAGAAAACCACCCTACAATCCAGCAATTGCACTACTGGGTATTTACCCAAAGAATACAAAAACACTAATTCAAAGGAATACATTCACCCCTATGTTTACAGCAGCATTATTTACAATAGCCAAATTACAGAAACAGCCCAAGTATCCATCAATTGATGAATGGATAAAAAAGATGTGAAATATTGCCATATGCAATGACATGGATGGATCTAGAGAGTATAATGCTGAGCAAAATAAGTCAGTCGGAAAAATACAAATGCCATATGATTCCACTTATATGTGGAATTCAAGAAACAAAATAAATGAGCAAAGTGGGGTAAAAGAGATAAAGAAATATCAAGAAACAGACTCTAAGAGAACAAACTGATGGTTACCAGAGGGCAGGTGGGTGGGAAGATGGGGGGAATAGGTGATGGAGATTAAGGACTGCATTTGTGGGGCGCCTGGGTGGCTCAGTCATTAAGCATCTGCCTTGGACTCAGGTCATGATCCCAGAGTCCTGTTCAAGCCCCATATCAAGCTACCTGCTCAGCAGGAGGCCTTCTTCTCCCTCTCCCACTCCCCCTGCTTCTGTTCCCTCTCTCGCTGTCTCTCTCTCTGTCAATAAATAATTAAAATGTTTAAAAAAAAGAAAAAGAAAAAGGATTGCCTTTGCTGTGATGAGCATTGGGAGATGTAAGGAATTGTTGAATCACTATATTGTACACCTGAAACTAATATAATACTACATGTTAACTATACTGAAATTAAAATAAAAACTTGAAAAAAACTCATAGCATTTAACTAAGGAGCATATTAGAAAAAAAGAAAAGCTGGGGGGGGGGGGGCAGAGCAAGATGGCGGAGGAGTAGGAGACCTGGATTTTGTCTGGTCCCAGGAATTCAGCTGGATAGGGATCAAACCATTCTGAACACCTACGAACTCAACAGGAGATCGAAGAAAAGAATAGCAGCAACTCTCTGAACAAAAAAGCGACCACTTTCTGGAAGGTAGGACGTGCGGAGAAGTGAATGTGAGGCGATATTCGGGAAGATAGATGGCGGGGGAGGGGGCCTCCGTGAGCTGCTTAGAAGTTGGCTCCGCTGAGGGACGTCACTCCAGTGGCTAAGGGGAGGGGTGGGTGGAACCCTCGCAGGACAGTGGGGTCTCAGGACCCTCGGGGACACAGAAAGACCGGGGGTGCCTGAGTGCGGCAGAGCTCCCAGGTATCAGAGTGGGGAAGTTGGCTGTAGAGACAGAGCCAAGGGGTGGGCTCTCAGCTCCGGGTTGCCATAAACTGCGATCCCCGGCACAGTTGGACCCCTGCTTTTCCAGTAGGGACCCAAAAAGTGGCAGATCCGGGGAGGCTCCCCTTCCTCCCCCGGGAGGAGCGGCACGGGAGATCGCTGGGTTTGGAGACTCCACACGGGGTTGTGCGCCAAAGATAGAAACACTTGGTCACAGGCCGGATGAGCGCAGAGTGCGACCAGAGACCAGGGAGACAGGGATGATTGACTGCTTTTCTCGGGGGCGCACTGAGGAGTGGGGCCCTGAGTTCTCAGCTCCTCTGGGGCAGAGATTGGGAGGCCGCCATTTTCACTCTCATCCTCCAAAGCTGTATGGAAAGCTTGCAGGGAACAAAAGCTCCCGAGAGCAAACCGGAGCAGATTACTTAGCCCGGACCAGCAAGGGCAGGGCAATTCCTCCTCCGGCAAAGACATTTGGGAACCACGGCAACAGGCCCCTCCCCCAGAAGATCAGCAAGAACAGCCAGAGAAGACCAAGTTTACCGATCAATGAGGACGGCAGAACTCCAGCGCTGGGGGAATACTGCACATAGAATTCATGGCTTTTTTACCATGATTCCTTAGTCTTTCAAAGTTAACTTTTTTGTTTTACTCTTTTTTTTTAATTTTTCTTTTTCCCTTTTTCAACCAACATCTTATCAATCCCTTTCTAAAAAAAAAAAAAAAAATATTTTTCATTTTTAGAGTCATATTCTATCTCTTCGTAGTAGTTACCCTTATTTTTGGCATATATATATAAGTTTTTCTCTCTTTAAGATTTTGAGATACAGTTTCTTCTAACAGATCAAAATATACCCTAAATCTCTAGTGTATGGCTTTGTTTTAGTCTCAGGCCTGATCACATTCTCTCTCTTTTTTTTTTTTTAAATCCTCTTCTTTCTTTTTTCAAACAACTTCTTACCAATTCCTTTTATAAAATCTTTTATAATTTTCATCTTTACAGTCATCTTCCATCCCTTCATCCTATTAATCCTTATTTTTGTATATATGTTTTTCTTTCTTTAAAATTTTGGGAGGCACTTTCTAACAGACCAAAATACACCCAAAATCTAGTGTGTGGCACTGATCTAAGCACCAGCCTGATCATATTTGATCATATTCTGATTTCTTTTTTTGTTTTCTTCTGTTTTTGTTTGTTTTTATCTTTTTCCTTTTCTTTTTTCTTTTCTTTCCCTTTCTTTTCCCCAGGTTTCAGGTCTTTTCTGACTTACTTAGAGTATATTTTCTAGGGATGTTGTTACCCTGTTACCATTTTGTTCTCTCATTCTCTATTCTCCTCTGCACAAAATGACAAGACGAAAAAAATCACCTCAACAAAAAGAACAAGAACCAGTACCGACTGCCAGGGACCTACTCAAGGCGGACATTAGTACGAAATCAGAATTAGAGTTCAGAATGATGATTTTAAAGATATTAGCTGGGCTTGAAAAAAACATGGAAGTAATTAGAGAAACCCTCTCTGAAGAAATAAAAGAACTAAAATCTAACCAAGTCAAAATCAAAAACGCTATTAATGAGGTAAAATAAAAAATGGAGGCTCTAACTGCTAGGATAAATGAGACAGAAGAGAGAATTAGTATATAGAACACCAAATGGTGGAAAATAAAGAGGCTGAGAAAAAGAGAGATAAACAACTACTGGATCATGAGGGCAGAATTCGAGAGATAAGCGAAACCACATGATGAAACAACATTAGAATAATTGGGATCCCAGAAGAAGAAAAAAAGAGAGAGGGGGCAGAAGGTATATTGGAGCAAATAATAGCAGAGAACTTCCCTAATTTGGGGAAGGAAACGGGCATCAAAATCCAGGAGGCACAGAGAACCCCTCTCAAAATCAATAAAAATAGGTCAACATCACAACATCTAATAGTACAATTTACGGAGCTCAGAGACAAAGAGAAAATCCTGAAAGCAGCTCGGGAGAAGAGATCTGTAACCTAAAATGGTAGAAACATTAGATTGGCAACAGACCTATCCACAGAGACCTGGCAAGCCAGAAAGGACTGGCATGATACATTCAGAGCACTAAATGAGAAAAATATGCAGCCAAGAATACTATATCTAGCTAGGCTCTCACTGAAAATAGAAAGAGAGATAAAAAGCTTCCAGGACAAACAAAAACTAAAGGAATTTGCAAACACGAAACCAGCCCTCCAAGAAATATTGAAAGGGGTCCTCTAAGCAAAGAGAGAGCCTAAAAGCAACATAGACCAGAAAGGACCATAGACGATATACAGTAACAGTCACCTTACAGGAAATACAATGGCACTAAATCCATCTTTCAATAGTTACCCTGAATGTAAATGGGCTAAATGCCCCAATCAAAAGACACAGGCTATCAGATTGGATAAAAAAACAACACCGATATACTGTCTGCAAAAGACTCATTTTAGACCCAAAGACAGCCCCAGATTGAAAGTGAAGGGGTGGAAAACCATTTACCATGCTAATGGCCACCAAAAGAAAGCTGGGGTGGCAATCCTTAGATCAGACAAATTAGATTTTAAAACAAAGACAAGAGGGGGCGGAACAAGATGGCGGAGGAGTAGGAGACCTGGATTTCATCTGGTCTCAGGAATTCAGCTGAATAGGGATCAAACCATTCTGAACACCTACGAACTCAACAAGAGATCAAAGAAGAGAGTAGCAACAACTCTGCACAGAGAAGCGACCACTTACTGGAAGGTAGGACGTGTGGAGAAGTGAATCCGAGGTGATATTCGGGAGGATAGACGGCGGGGGAGGGGGCCTCCGCCTTTTCTGGCAAGTGATAGAGCCGCGGAGCACAAAATCAGAATTTTTAGAAGTCAGCTCCGCGGAGGGACGTTGCTCCAGTGGCTAAGCGGGGGATGGAACCCTCGCGGGACAGCGTGGTCTCAGGACCCTCGGGGTCACAGAAAGACTGGGGGTGACTGAGTGAGGCAGAGCTCCCAGGTATCGGAGCGGGGAAGCCAGCTGCAGAGACGGAGTCGAGGTGTGGGCTCTCAGCTCGGGGTGGCCATAAACTGTGATCCGCAGCCCAATCAGGCCACTGGTCCTCCAGCAGGGACCCAACAAGCGGCAGAGCTGGGGAGACTCCCCTTCCTCCCCCAGGAGGAGCGGTGCGGGAGCGCACCACAGGGATCTGCTGGGTTTGGAGACTCCACACGGGGTCGGGTGCCAGAGATAGAAACGCTCGGTCACAGGCCGGGTGAGCACGGAGTGCGGCCGGAGACCAGGGAGACGGGAATGACTGCTTTTCTCTGGGGGCGCACTGAGGAGCAGGGCCCCGAGTTCTCAGCTCCTCTGGGCGGATATTGGGAAGCCACCATTTTCGCCCTGGTCCTCCAAAGCTGTACCGAGAGGTTGCAGGGAACAAAAGCTCCTGAGAGCAAACCCGAGCAGCTTGCTTATCCCGGACTCACAAGGGCAAGGCAATTCCGCCTCCAGCAAAGACATTGGGAACCACAGCAACAGACCCCTCCCCCAGAAGATCAGCACAAACAGCCAGCAAAGACCAATTTTACCCACCAAGGAGAACAGGAGAACTCCATGGCTTTTTTACCATGATTCATTAGTTTTTCAAAGTTAATTTTTTTAACTGTTTTTTTTTTAATTTTTCTTTTTCCCTTTTTCAACCAACATCTTATCAATCCCTTTTTTAAAAAAACATTTTTTATTTTTCATTTTTAGAGTCATATTTTATCCCTTCATAGTAGTTACATTGGCATGTATATATAAGTTGTTCTCTCTTTAAAGTTTTGAGATACAATTTCTTCTAACAGATCAAAATATACCCTAAATCACTAGTGAATGGCTTTGTTCTAGTCTCCAGCCTGATCACATTCTCTCCCTTTTTATACTTCTTTTCTTTTCTTTTTTTTTAAATCTTCTTCTTCTTTCAAACAACTTCTTATCTTATCAATTCCTTTTATAAAATCTATTATAATTTTCACCTTTACAGTCATCTTCCATCCCTTCATTATATCAACCCTTATTTTGTACATATATAAGTCTTTCTTCCTTTAAAATTTTAGCAGGCACTTTCTTCTAACAGACCAAAATACACCCAAAATCTAGTGTGTGGCACTCATCTATGCATTAGCCTGATCATATTTGATCATATTCTGTTTTTTTTTTTTGTTTTGTTCTGTTATTGTTTTTTTTTTTCTTTTTCGTTTTCCTTTTTTTTTCTTCTCTCTTTCTTTTTTCTTTCTTTCCCTTTCTTTTCCCCTGGTTTGAGGTCTTTTCTGATTTGTTTAGAGTATATTTGCTGGGGACGTTGTTAACCTATTAGCATTCTGTTCTCTCATTCATCTATTCTCCTCTGGACAAAATGACAAGACAAAAAAATCACCTCAGCAAAAAGAACAAGAGGTAGTACCGTGTGCCAGGGACCTACTCATTACTGACATTAGTACGATGTCGCACCTAGAGTTCAGAATCATGACTTCAAAGACACTAGCTGGGCTTGAAAAAAGCGTGGAAGTTATTAGAGAAATCCTTTCTGGAGAAATAAAAGAACTAAAATCTAACCAAGTCGAAATCAAAAAGGCTATTAATGAGGTGCAATCAAAAATGGGGGCACTAACTGCTAGGATAAATGAGGCAGAAGAGAGAATCAGCAATATAGAAGACCAAATGATGGAAAATAAAGAGGCTGAGAAAAAGAGAGAGCAACAACTACAGGATCACGAGGGCAGAATTCGAGAGATAAGCGATACGATAAGATGAAACAACATTAGAATAATTGGGATCCCAGAAGAAGAAGAAAGAGAGAGAGGGGCAGAAGGTATATTGGAGCAAATAATAGCAGAGAACTTCCCGAAGGTGGGGAAGGAAACACGCATCAAAATCCAGGAGGCACAGAGAGCCCCTCTCAAAATCAATAAAAATAGGTCAAAACCCCGACATCTACTGTAAAACTTACGAGTCTCAGAGAGAAAGAGAAAATCCTGAAAGCAGCTCAGGAGAAGAGAACTGTAACCTACACTGGTAGAAACATTAGATGGGCAACAGACCTATCCACAGAGACCTGGCAGGCCAGAAAGGACTGGCATGATATCTTCAGAGCAATAAAAGAGAAAAATATGCAGCCAAGAATACTATATCCAGCTAGGCTGTCATTGAAAATACAAGGAGAGATAAAAAGCTCCCAGGACAAACAAAAAGTAAAGGAATTTGCAAACACGAAACCAATTCTACAAGAAATATTGAAAGGGGTCCTTTAAGCAAAGAGAGAGCCTAAAAGCAGCATAGATCAGAAGGGAACACAGACAAAATACAGTAACAGTCACCTAACAGACAATACAAAGGCACTAAATTCATACCTTTCAATAGTTACCCTGGATATAAATGGGCTAAATGCCCCAATCAAAAGACACAGACTATCAGATTGGAATAAAAAAAAAAAGACCCATCAATATGCTGTCTGCAAGAGATGCATTTTAGACCCAAAGACACCCCCAAATTGAAAGTGAGGGGGTGGAAAACCACTTACCATGCTAATGGCCACCAAAAGAAAGCTGGGGTGGCAATCCTTATATCAGACACATTAGATTTTAAAACAAAGACTGTAATAAGACATGAGGAAGGATGCTAAATCCTACTTAAAGGGTCTGTCCAACAAGAAGATCTAACAACTGTAAATATCTATGCCCCTAACATGGGAGCAGCCAATTATATAAGGCAATTAATAACAAAAGCGAAGAAACACATTGACAACAATACAATAATAGTGGGGGACTTTAACACCCTCCTCACTGAAATGGACAGATCATCTAAGCAAAAGATCAACAAGGAAATAAAGACTTTAAATGACACACTGGACCAAATGGACTTCACAGACATATTCAGAACATTCCATCCCAAAGCAACGGAATACACATTCTTCTCTAGTGCCCATGGAACATTCTCCAGAATTGATCACATCCTAGGTCACAAATCAGGTCTCAACTGGTATCAAAAGATTGGGATCATTCCCTGCATATTTTCAGACCACAGGGCTTTGAAACTAGAACTCAATTACAAAAGGAAAGTCAGAAAGAACTCAAATACATGAAGGCTAAAGAGCATCCTCCTAAAGAATGAATGGGTCAAACAGGAAATTAAAGAAGAATTAAAAAAATTCATGGAAACCAATGAAAATGAACACACAACTGTTCAAAATCTTTGGGATACAGCAAAGGCAGTCCTGAGAGGAAAGTATATAGCAATACAAGCCTTTATCAAGAAACAAGAAAGGTCTCAAATACACAACCTAACCCTACATCTAAAGGACCTAGAGAAAAAACAGCAAATGAAGCCTAAACCCAGCAGGAGAAGAGAAATCATAAAGATCAGAGCAGAAATCAATGAACTAGTAACCAAAAGAACAGTAGAACAGATCAACAAAACTAGGAGCTGGTTCTTTGAAAGAATTAACAAGATTGATAAACCCCTGCCAGACTTATCAAAAAGAAAAGAGAAATGACCCAAAGCAACAAAATCATGAATGAAAGAGGAGAGATCACAACGAACACCAAAGAAATACAAACAATTATAAGAACATATTATGAGCAAATTTATGCCAGCAAATTAGATAACCTGGAAGAAATGAATGGATTCCTAGAGATGTATCAACGACAAAAATTGAACCAGGAAGAAATAGAAAATCTGAACAGACCTATAACCACTAAGGAAATTGAAGCAGTCATCAAAAATCGCCCAACAAACAAAAGCCCAGGGCCAGATGGCTTCCCAGGGGAATTCTATCAAATATTTAAAGAAGAAGTAATACCTATTCTCCTGAAACTGTTCCAAAAAATAGAAATGGAAGGAAAACTTCTAAACTCATTTTATGAGGCCACCATTACCTTGATCCCCAAACCAGACGAACACCCCAACAAAAAGGAGAATTACAGACCAATATCCTTGATGAACATGGATGCAAAAATTCTGACCAAAATACTAGCCAATAGGATCCAACAGTACATTAAAAGGATTATTCACCACGACCAAGTGGAATATATCCCTGGTCTGCAAGGTTGGTTCAACATCCGCAAATCAATCAACGTGATACAATACATTAACAAAAGAAAGAACAAGAATCATATGATCCTCTCAATAGATGCAGAGAAAGCATTTGACAAAGTACAGCATCCTTTCTTGATCAAAACTCTTCAGAGTATAGGGATAGAGGGTACATACCTCAATATCATAAAAGCCATCTATGAAAAACCTACAGCGAATATCATTCTCAATGGGGAAAAGCTGAGAGCTTTTCCCCTAAGGTCAGGAACGCGGCAGGGATGTCCACTCTCACCACTGCTATTCAACATAGTATTAGAAGTCCTAGCCACAGCAATCAGATAACAAAAAGAAATCAAAGGCATCCAAATCGGCAAAGAGGAAGTCAAACCCTCACCATTGCAGATGATATGGTACTGTATGTGGAAAACCCAAAAGACTCCACCCCAAAACTGCTAGAACTCATACAGGAATTCAGTGAAGTAGCAGGATATAAAATCAATGCACAGAAATCAGTGGCATTCCTATACACCAACAACAAGACAGAAGAGAGACAAATCAAGGATTCGATCCCATTTACAACTGCACCCAAAACCGTAAGATACCTGGGAATAAATTTAACCAAAGACGCAAAGGATCTGTACTTAGAAAACTATAAAATACTCATGAAAGAAATTGAAGAAGACACAAAGAAATGGAAAAACGTTCCATGCTCATGGATTGGAAGAAAAAACACTGTGAAGATGTGAATGCTACCTAGAGCAATCTACACATTCAATGCAATCCCCATCAAAATACCATCCACTTTTTTCAAAGAAATAGAACAAATAATCCTAAAATTTTATGGAACCAGAAGAGACCCCGAATAGCCACAGGACTACTGAAAAAGAAAAGCAAAGCTGGCGGCATCACAATTCCGGACTTCCAGCTCTATTACAAAGCTGTCATCATCAAGACAGTATGGTACTGGCACAAAAACAGATACATAGATCAGTGGAACAGAATAGAGAGCCCAGAAATGGACCCTCAACTCTATGGTCAACTCATCTTTGACAAAGCAGGAAAGAATATCCAATGGAAAAAAAGACAGTCTCTTCCACAAATGGTGTTGGGAAAATTGGACAGCCCCATGCAGAAGAATGAAACTGGACCATTTCCTTACACAACACACAAAAATAGACTCAAAATGTCTGAAAGACCTAAGTGTGAGACAGGAGTCCATCAACATCCTAAAGCAGAACACATGTAGCAACCTCTTCGACCTCAGCCGCAGCAAATTCTTCCTAGAAACGTCGCCAAAGGCAAGGGAAGCAAGGGCAAAAATGATCTATTGGGACCTCATCAAGATTAAAAGCTTTTGCACAGCAAAAGAAACAGTCCACAAAACCAAAAGAAAACCGACAGAATGGGAGAATATAGTTGCAAATGACGTATCAGATAAAGGGCTAGTATCCAAAATTTATAAAGAACTTATCAAACTCAACACCCAAAAAAACAAATAATCCAATCAAGAAATGGACAGAAGACATGAACAGACATTTTTCCAAAGACATCCAAATGGCCAACAGACACATGAAAAAGTGTTCAACATCGCTCGCCATCAGGGAAATCCAAATCAAAACCTCAATGAGATACCACCTCACACCAGTCAGAATGGCTAAAATTAACAAGTCAGGGAACGACAGATGTTGGCAGGGATGCGGAGAAAGGGGAACCCTCCTACACTGTTGGTGGGAATGCAAGCTGGTGCAGCCAGTCTGGAAAACACTATGGAGGTTCCTCAAACAGTTGAAAATAGAGCTACCATACGATCCAGCAATTGCACTACTGGGTATTTACCCCAAAGATACAAATGTAGGGATCCGAAGGGTTATGTGCACCCCAATATTTATAGCAGCAATGTCCACAATAGCCAAACTGTGGAAAGAGCCAAGATGTCCATCGACAGATGAATGGATAAAGAAGAAGTGGTATATATACACAATGGAATGTTATGCAGCCATCAAAAGGAATGAGATCTTGCCATTTGCAACGACGTGGATGGAACTGGAGGGTGTTATGCCGAGTGAAGTAAGTCAATCAGAGAAAGACATGTATCATATGACCTCACTGATATGAGGAATTCTTAATCTCAGGAAACAAACTGAGGGTTGCTGGAGTGGTGGTGGGGTGGGAGGGATGGGGTGGCTGGGTGATAGACATTGGGGAGGGTATGTGCTACGGTGAGCGCTGTGAATTGTGCAAGACTGTTGAATCACAGATCTGTACTTCTGAAACAAATAACGCAACATATTTTAAGAAAAAAGAAAAAGAAGAAGATAACAGGAGAGGAAGAAAAGGGGAGTATGTCAGAGGGGGAGACGAACCATGAGAGATGATGGACTCTGAAAAACAAACTGAGGGTTCTAGAGGGGAGGGGGGTAGGGGGATGGGTTAGCCTGGTGATGGGTATTGAGGAGGGCACGTTCTGCATGGAGCACTGGGTGTTATGAACAAACAATGACTCATGGAACACTGCACCAAAAACTAATGATGTAATATATGGTGATTAACATAACAATAAAAAAATAAAAAAACTCAAAAAAAAAAAAAAGGAAAAAGATGTTCCCATTGCTCTTATTGCTCAGAAAAATTCCAAGGGTTTTGGGAACCATGGATGAAGACCAAAAATATATAAGAAAGACATCTCTTATAAATCACAATATCACACCCCATTTTTAAACATTGCTTGTCTGAGAGATACTCTAATTAAATGTCTGACATAGTCTTATGCTATTGAACAAGAGAAGGTTGTCTTTTTTTAAGTTTTTTTTTAATTTTTAAGTAATCTCTGCACCCAAAGTGGGGTTTGAACTGACAACCCTGATATTAAGAGTTGCAAGCTCTACCAACAGAGCCAGCCAGGTGCCCCCCCCCTTTTTAAGAATAGAAATGTATCCATCTAAAATAAAGCAAAATGAACACCTCAAATATCATGTATATTTCAACTATTATAACATGGAGAATAAGACTCAAAAAAAAACCTAAGACAAATATTACAACTAAAAATAAAAATATTGGGAAATTAGCAGCAATACACAGAAAATTCCTGAGATTTTTCCCCGAATTACATGCCAGGGACATGCAGGTTCAACTCTCCAGATTAAACTCCAGATCTAGCTGAAATTTTCAGAAGAAAAGAGCAAGAGCACAGTAACATCACAAAACCATCTCTTCTGCTCATTAACTGGCGAATCCTCAATTACAAACTGCTCAGTTCCTGTGCACATTAGCCAACTAGCAAGCGCGTGAAAGAATGAGCTATTGTCTGCACCTAAGCCACAACAAGAGCACCAAACTTTCATTTGAAATCCTCCACAACCTCCACCCCAGTGGGCAGCCCTAAACACAGCTGTTTGATATCCTAAGCAGATGTGAAACATAGGAACCTCACTGGGGCAGGATTCCAAGTGTCTGTCTGCCTTTGGGTCCTCAGCCCCAAACTATCTACTTGCAACAGAGCCTAGTCTGGAAACGAGACAATTCTCTCTTCTGGCGGGGGTTGCGGAGAGTAGAGGAAGAAGCTTGGGAAGGAGAGGCAGAGTTAGGGGTGGGAAACCAACAAAATGTGGTATACACTTTCAGGAAGCTGCGAGGCTGGATCTTTCAGAGCAGCTCATATTTTTCAAGATGCATTTTCTTTGAGGTGCCCCACTCCGGATACCCCAGTGCCCTCCTTTCAGCCCAGACCCTTACTTCACCACCAGCCAGGGGAAGGGGCCGGGGCATGGCAGCGGTCACAGTTCTCTTGGATAAGCTTCACCATAATCTTCATAAACCTCAACGCTCAAGGTGCAGAGGAAGATTGGAGGAAACTGTTTTTCCGTTGGTTTCTCTCTGACTTCTGTGGCTACTCATTCCTAGAACAGGAAGCTGGAGAAATTTAGGTGGGAGACACTCTTCCGACCAGTCAGGTTTCCTCACCCTCCTACGGTACAACTGATTAGGAAAAGCTTGGGGGTTACATAACCTCTTCCTCCAGGATGGTTTCTCATCAGAAGGTGAATGGGTTGCCCACCCCTGAGAAGCAGGGCAGGAATCTCGTGGTTGTGTTTTAGCATTGCTGCCGGCTGCATTGCAACAACCCAATGGACCGGTAGGGCAGGAGAACTGAATACACTCATTTATTCACCAAGTATTCATTGAGTGCCCACCATTCTGGGTTCTTGGGATTTATCTGTAAACAAAACAAAGACTCCTATTCTAGTGGAGGCAGACAGAATAAGCAACAGTAAATCAATAAGTTGTATAGTGTGCTGGAAGGTGACAAGTGAAACCAATAAAAGCAGAGCAAGGACGAGGCAATGGGGGAGGGGAAAGTAGCGGGGTGCAATTTTAAACAAGGTACAGGGTACAGGCCTTGAAGAGAGGTCATCTGAGCAAAGCCTTGAATAAGATAAGGGTGTCAGTTACGTGACTATCTGGAGGAAAAGCAAGGATCTAAGGTAGGTGTGTTCCCAGTGTGTACAAAAGACAACAAAAGTGGTCAGGGTGGGAGGAGCAGAGTGAGCAAGGGAAAGAAGAGTGAGAAGTAATGATGCAGAGATATAGGGCCAGAGCAGGTAGGACTTTGCAGGTCATGGTAAGGCTTTGGGCTTTCAGAATAAATGCTAGCCATGGCTGCTCTGAGCAGAGAAGGGGCAAAATCAGACCATTCACCATTGTGCTCACTCTGGACTGAGAACAAACACGGGAAGTTCCTTTGAATATCATTACCAGCTGTCTGCCTTGGAGGTCTCTACAAGCTTCTACATCAAGTCAGATTGACCTACAGACCCACGCCAGCCTCACTGGTGGGAGTAAAGGGGAGGGTGGGGACACCAATAGCCTACCAACCAACAACATGGTTTAAGTCATTCAACTGACCCATTAATATTTGAGAAAACAATTTTCCTGTAAAAGGAACGGCTTTACTCTGAGTCGTTGCTCTCTCCCTTTCTCAAACTTCTTGGTAACCAAAGAGATTCCAAGGACCGCTAACTGGGTGCAGTCTAATACCCTCAGAATATAGCAAAGATAAATGGTTACTCTGGACCTTGGTACCATTAACAAATGCTTCAACTCTCCACACTGGCCACCTATAATGCCTCATGGAATGCAATCATTTTTAAAGAAATAATGACATAGTGAGCCCACTATTATTTCAGTGAAGTAGTAAACTGGGGGAATTCTTTTAAGCTTATCAGTTCATTTTGAGCACGTTCACCAGCCTCTTTGATAGAAGAAAGTATTGCTTGTCGCTCTGAAGGCATGAAACCAGCGGGAGAAAAGACACTCAGAAATAATGACACTCTCACCCCAAAGTTCCAACAAATAATAGCAAGAAGGTAAGGTTGTACAAGAGATTAGCCTAATATCAGTGACCACTGAGTTTCGGATCAAGAAAGTCATTTAGACACTGGCCAATCCTGATGTTAACCTGTGGCCTATGGGTTCAAATCCAACTGCCAGAGATATGTTTTGTTTGAACTATACGGCTTTTTTGCCCCCCTAATTTCTTCGGTACTTGCAAGTTATAGCACACACAAAGAAGTTTGTATTTCTTGATTCTCTTTAAAAAGGTGAAACATGTAAAAACGTGGTATTGTAATAGCTTTGTATGGTGACAGATGGTAACTACATTTGTGGTGAAGGCATAGATTGTCAAATCATTATGTTGTACACCTAATACTAATGTAATACTGGGTCAAATACAATTTTTTTAAATCCCTTTTAAGACCAATAAAAAGAAATTTTCACATTTGTTCTATAAATATATATATAATACACATGAACAAATGCATATATACATGGGACTAGCAACGCCAATCTGTATCCCATCACAGCTGGACCTTAATAGTGGCTCTCCGCACGCATCAGGTTAATGGTCCCCAGTTCACCCCAGCCCCTTCCACTTACTATTACTTACTTTTGACCCATTTCACAAATTACAGCTCCTAACAAGCCCTCATCTCATCTAATTCTTTCTGTATAAAATACAGAAGACTGAGGAGGGAAATGATAGAGTCTTGAGTCATAAATAAATGCCAGTGCTAAAAAGAAAAACCTCACATGAGTTAAGTTTACATGGGCCACTCCTTCCTCCTAATGCAACCTGGTGGCCAAGCCTCCATAGTACTCTGGGGTGAGGCTCTTAGTTATATTTCAGAATTATTTTTAATTTGGATCTGATTCTGTTTCAATTAGTGCCCTACACTGAGCTGCATTTGTGGCAAAGGGCTTGAACAAGCCAAGAGGAGTAGGGACCCTAGGTGGAAACCCCTTGTCCTGCCCCATTAGGGGCATTTCGACACTGGACGGGAGTCAGAATGAGTCGGCCTGCTGCTCTCCCTCCCTGGGATTGTGGCCTGGCCTGACCGGTAGCCAATGGTGAAATTTCTAAGAAAAACCTATCTCAGGGACCCTTGGGCATGGCTCTCTGTGCTCTTTCCATTTGGTTCATGCCTCCGTCCCCCCTTGTGCACTTGCAAAGGCCCAGCCTGTTCCATTTCTTGCCCATTTTCACACCCTTCAGCAAAGATCTAGAATTCAGTGCATGGTCATTTGCTGCCTTTCTTGGGGGGAATTCTGGCATTAGGCTTTGCTATAAGAGAGGAGGAAAAGAGCTCCATGAATCACAAGCAGGTAGAGGAGGGATCTGAGTCAAGAGAATGCTTTCTTCACGAATTTATGTAACAAGCCACTGTTGAGTACCTACTGGGCTGGGTGTCTAGAAGATCTAAATATGACTAACACACCTGCCCTACCCTCAGGAAGCTCACAAAACTAAGTCCTGACCTTACACTTACAGTGTACACATGGGATGACTGAAGGGCTCCCTCTGAAGCCTCCGTTTCCTCATTTGTGATGGAAAGACCCCATTAACTTCCACCCTGGCCAGCTGTGAAGAACAAATGGGACAAATGGATGCTAACATTCTTTACAAACTACAAAGCACAACTCAGCACCTGATTTCCATCTTGTATCACTTGTGCTCAACGATGTGAACCACTGACAAGCAGTCTTCTGAGCAAATAAATACAGAAGGGAAATGTCTTCCCTACAGTAGAAAGCTAACAAATGTAGAAAGGATGATGGAAACAGAAAACCAACATTGGGCTACCATTATAATAATAATCAAGTAAGGGAAGAATCATCAACAGGTGATAAAACTAGTGGCTTAAGGTGTAAAGAGTAACAGAATGGTTACATAATAAAGTATCTTCTGAAAAGATACTTATTAATTACATAGGAAAAAACCAGTAACTTTACAGTAGAGAAACATGGCAGACACCACCTTAATCAAAATCAACAATGGGAGAAATTGACATCCCATGCCTCCTGATAGAATGCCTGGAAAAGGACGCATCACTTCTGTGACATTCCAGCTGAAAATGCATAACCTGAATCTCATCAGGAGGAGACCTTAGAGAAACCCAGACTACGGAGCAATTCTACAAAATATCTGCCCTATACTCTTCCAATCTGTCACTGTCAGAACAGGGAATGGAGGAACTGTTCCACCTTAAAAGAGGCTCATCAGACACAAAAAAAAGGCAAGGCAGATCCAGTATTTTCTTTTGCTATTTAGCATATCACTGGGATAACTAGTGAGTCTGAATAAGCTCTATAAATTAGGAAGTAGTTCTGTATTGATGTTAATTTCCTAGTTGTGATTATTTTACAATAGTTATGTGAAAGAATGTCTCTGAAGAAACATACACAGAGGTATTTAGGGGTAGAGGGCATCATGCCTGTAACTTATTCTCAAATAATTCTGAAAAACAATTATATGTAAGTAATTCTATACAAACATATATGTATGATATATGTCTTTGTGTGTGTGTGTGTGTGTGTGTGTGTGTGTGTGTGTGTGTGTGTAAACAGGGGAGGGATTAACCAAAGTTGGTAAATTATCAACACTTGGGAATCCCTTGTACTCTTCTACAGAAAGGTCTGGCTGCATTTTCTGGAAACCCCAGATGCCAAATGTGTTTCACCCATTTTTCATCCCTGTCTTCAGGGTTTCTGATATTTATGACAAGATGGGAGATGATGCTAAATGGGCCCATTCTCTCGGTGATGGTTTCCCATAACTACCCATCCACGCAACAGAGCAGCATCGTTAGGACTAGCTATCATTCCCGAGCCAGCTGGGGTCTTAAAAATTTATCTCCTGGAACCCATAGTTCAACTGCATCTCTTCCATTCCCGATGGAAGACAGGATAGCTCTACTGCAATGCATCATGCCAGCATCCATAGATCATCCAGAAATCAGGTGACAATTTGGTCCCTGGTGCCATTTACACCATCTGATGACTATTTGTTGTGCTGGACTTTTCATATGCCACTTGGGCCTTATGGTCAGCTCCTATCCATCCTGGAAAAAGCACTTGTAAAACCTGCCCAGGCATGGATCCTTTGCATTTTGGAGAGCCGTGAAATGGCCAGCCCCAGAGAATGGGCACATTGTAACCCACCACCCCCACGGTGACGCAGGGATTAAACAGGACAATAGGGACTAGACTTTGTCCCCTCCCTCCGCCTGGTTAAGACAATCTAGAGAAAGTGCAAGAGTGCCCCCTTCTGCCCAGAACTGGAATCTTTCTCCTTGGCCCTGTACACATTTCTATCTCAAGAGGACTTAGAATCAAGCCTTCCAGATAAAAACGTGATTCCAGTGCATCCATTTTTAAACACTATACTACAGTTGTTCTTTACACCATCACTTATCATCTACAATAAGATTTCACCTTTGTTATTTCATTTCATCCCTGCAATGACCACAGGAGCCAGGCAGAGCAGTGACATCACATCCCCTAACAAATGATTTGAAAAAACCGTGGTTACTTGTCCCGTGTTAGGAAGACTCTCCTCCATGTCTCCATCTTTAAAATTCAGCAACTGCAAAGAATGGCTTCTGAATTCTCTGCACCCCCAACAACACAGGTGAGATTCTGTGACTGTGGGTCATCCTTAAATGAAGCCGACTGGGGAAACCGGTAAACCGCCATATAGAAACCATCCAAAATGACATCACTTTAAGTCAAAAATACAAACTGAACTTTCACGTTGGGATGTGACCCATCTAGAGCTATCTTCCTGGTTTCCTGTGAACCCATTACTCTCCCTCCCTTCCCTCAATGACAACCGCCAGAATGGGAATGGCTGCCACATCTGAAGAGAAAACTGAGGAGACAAAAGCCACACAGAGCATGGGTCCAGGACATATATACACAAGGACATACCCAAACATACAGATAAAGACCTAGAAGGAGGTGCACCAAAATGTTAATAATGGTTTCTTCAGAGAAAAGTTCAGGGAGTAGGAAAGACAGCCCAAAGGGGGCTTCAGTCTCATCTGAAGTGTTTCATATTACCATGTAACAATGTATTTATGTATTAGATATGCAAAGGAAAGTTAATTTTTTCTTAACATTCAAAACATTTCTACTGGACACCTCAAATGTGTCTGGGGCATGGGGACAGCTTTTGTTTTTCCCAGACCAACCACAGTAACTGGTAAAACTTGTCCCAAATGGGGCCCTTTACAGTTCAATCAGTTGGTAGGATTTTAGGAAGACAGACCCAAATACCAGTCAGGATTGGACTGGAAAAGGACCCTGAAGTCCCTTTCAGTCCAAAGACATACTTAAGTGTGCTAAGTGTGTATTAGTGCACTGTGCAATGTGAGGGCCTCGTTCAAACTTGGTGCGACTTTTCCACCTTTCACTGCCACCCAGTAGGCTCACCCCCATAATGCACACATGCACAAATTCCCCACTCCCAATCAGGTGCGTGAAATGAGTCTGCTCCCAATTGAGGCATATTCTCATGTCCTCTGGTCAAGCATTCTAACCTGGGGGAGAGGAAGGGGTGAGACTCTATGGTAGAAGCACACTAATAAATGCATCGTTCCTCCCCTAGAGACATTTGAGTTGGTGGAAAAGAGAATAGTTTCCATGACTGACACTTACAAGCAAACTGGGTCCCCAGTGCACTGTCTGCTGCTTTCCCCATCTTCTGGGTAGACACAGACATCGGCAGACACAGTGATCCAGCTGTCCGGGATTACCTCCACAGCTGAATATGGTTAGAATCGTTGTTCTTTAATTAGAAAGCCAAGAAGTTATGGTTTCGTGAGGTGAACTGCTGAGAGAAACAGAAAAACTTGAAGGACCAAACTAGGACGCGCTAGGAGCTGGCACTCTGGGGTAGGGAGAAGGTAGTCGCCTACAGACCCTCCCCCCTCAAATCCCAATACTGGTATGAAATTGCTTTTATCAGTCATGGAAGGAGGTTTGCATAGACTCGATGTGGAACAATGGCTGTGCTCACCGTGAAAAATAAAGTTAATTTTGTTGAGGTAGTGGTTGTGCTCTTGAAAGTTTAAAATAAGCAGACCCAAGAAGATCTGTTCATAGTTGCTAATGGTACCAAATAAAGAAATGTTTTCCTGAATAGCTCTGAGGGAGTACTTAACTAATTATTCAGGCTAAAAAAAAAAAATGAGTTGAGAAGAAATGAAAAAAAATACTACACTTGGAATTTGAACACCAAGGTTCAACTCTCAGCTCTGCTACTCACTAGTTGTGTGATCTTGAACACAGTAAATATCTCTAATCTACAGTTGTTATCTGTAAAATGGGTATAATGCTAACATGTAGTCAGTTACATGTTACACAAAACCATAACATAGTTCTCATTAGCCCCAGGTTACACATGAGTCCATTGAGCCTGAAAGGGTTAAGTGGATTCCCCAAGGACACACAGCTAGGAGTGGCAGAGCCCAGTTTCAAACAGGGGGTATACCTGGCTGCAATGTCTCAGTTTCTTCCACACCCCCTGCCCCTACTGTTGCGTGGGGTTTAATATTGATTATTTAAATTCCACCCATCATCAGCCCCATCCCCCAACACCCAGAATAAAGTCTATCACACAATAGGTGCTCCTTACACATATCTGTTGAATGAAGCAATCCATAAATCAACAAATGAGCTAATTGTTGATTCAATTGCAAATATTAAGCAGTTACATGCATAACACATGGAATATGATTGTTTCACGTTCGTAAAGTCAAAAATACATTTCTCCCAATGTGAGGTGGGTGTTATTTTTTTTTTAAGATTTTATTTATTTGACAGTGAGAGAGGGAACACAAGCGAGGGGAGTGGAATATGATTGTTTCATGTTCGTAAAGTCAAAAACATTTCTCCCAATGTGATGTGGGTGTTTCAAATATGAATGTATGTATGGGTGTCTACACCTGTAACAAATGCAAAGAGAAGATAGTATGAGAATAAGATCAAGCTAAAAGCAGGGCACCTGGGTGGCTCAGTTGGTTAAGCAGCTGCCCTCAGCTTAGGTCATGATCTCAGGGTCCTGGGGTCGAGCTCCGCATCAGGCTCCCCGCTCAGTGGGGAGTCTGCTTTTCCCTCCCCCTGCAGTTCCCCCTGCTTGTGCTCACTTGCTCTCAACCTCCCAAATAAAAAAATAAAATCTTAAAAAAAAAAAAGATCAAGACAAAAGCAATCAGCAATATTTTAGCAGCCCCCTCGGGACAAGATGGATGCCAGGCACCTGTCTTTGGAAATACTGGAAGCTCCCTAGGTATTTTCCCCCTCCACACCTCGTCTGACAGCTCTTATTCTGAACTGCAGAGAGAATTGTCTAGTTCCTTTCTCCATCAGCCTTTGGTGCTCAGAAAAAAATCAGGTTTGAAACTGGATCTATTCTCTGCATTTCTAAGGTTTTGGCTTAAAGTGAAACGTAGCAGAGCTTTGTGATCAAATAACCAATGTTATCAGATAACCTTTCATTATACAATAAAGGCCACCAGAGCCTAGCCCCCCACCCCAACCTGGCCACACCAGAGGAAGGGTCTGTGGAATGCTGAACTGCTAAGGCTGGCTCAGAAATGCAGCGCTGGCCTCTAAGACAACATCCGGCTGGCTTTTCCACTTGCATTTATGCTTTATGTTTTCGAGACCCTCATCGTCTTATTTCCTCTTAGTTATAGTTTTCAGGCTAGACTAGAAAGTTTAGTGAACTCACAGGTAGGCTCACAGGTCTGGTTCTTATTCCGCTACTTCCCAGCTATGTTTGGGCAAGTTCTTTGACCCCTTGATTTCCTCATCTGTAGAAATGGGGATGATACCCAGAGGCTAAAATGAGTAGCACGTGTGAAGTGCAAAATGCCAATTAACTGGAAGGGTTCACTGGGTCGAAATATAGTTACGAGGATAGCTCTGATTATATAAGAGGGAGAACGGATTTCATAGAAAACAGGAGGGCATGAAATTATTCTCATTCAAAACCCAGCTAAAGCCTGTCTCCTTGGGAAGCTGCCCCTGAGTGCCTTCAGGCGTCTCAGAGCAGGCCTCTCCCAGCACCCCGGTACTCCATGGGGCACGTTCCTGTGCAACCATTCGTCCACCTGTCTATAATCCCCCAACCAGATTGTGACTAGCTCAAAGGCCAGGGCCATGACATCTCCTGAATGCTTCTCACCACCACTCAGCACAGATCATTCAATAAAAAAATGCTCATTGAAATCACTGACTTGAAATTGTAATAACCAACATGAAGTGACCATTTAACCACTAAACGTGGCGCTAAATTGTAGTGCAAGGGAAGATTCTTACGACCCTTCTGAAAATGATGGCGTTGAGACTCCGACAGAGGAAGTGACCCTCCTAAGAATAGAGAGCTGAGGTCTTCTGCCTCAAGACTTGTGCTGCTTCAACCCCCAAATATCTTCTCCCAGAGAAGGGTACCCCATTACATTTGAATTCTGAATAAGCAACAAATAATTTTTTAGCATAAGTATATTTCATGCAGTATTTAGGACATATATAGACTAATTCGTTGTTTATCTGAAATTCAAATCTGAGTGTCCTGTATTTTTCTTTTCCCTGAACTTGGCTGCCCTCCTCCCAAACTCCAACATGGATCTACCTCATCAGCCCAAAGTCACTGGGATGATGTGGATCATGGGCCACTTTTGATGGGAGCAGAAGGGACAGAAATGGAAGAACAGTTTGGCACTAGATGGGGAGCTCTGGAGTCCCTGAGTCACAGGAGACCTGATCCAGGCACGTGAGAAAGAGGCATGATGAGTAGCAGCAAGGAGAGAAGGAAAGAATGAGGCCTTGTAGATGAAGCCAGAACCCCAGAGAGACACCACCCCTGCCCCTCTTGAGATCTGTAATGTTGCAATAATAATATAACAACCTCATGTGGTCACTGCCATGACCAAGTGAGATTATGTTTAGTGCTAAGGCCCAGCACTTAGCAAACTCCCCAGGGTAGCTTTAGTTATTATTCTTACTTCTGAGGGAACGTGAAGCAGCATTTATGGAACATACGGCATATGCCCAGCACTGAAATGAGAACTGTATATGTGTTATCTCATACAAACCTCATAACAACTATCCAAGGCAGTTACTGTTATTAATTGCAATTTACTAAGGTTCAGAGAAGTCGACACCTGCCCAAGGCCACACAGATACTAAATGATGGAGACAAGATTTGAAGCCAGGTCTGCTTATGCTTAAAGTCTCTCTTTCTCCACCGCCCCAAGCTGCTTAGAAGTATCCTTTTGGGATCTTTGCTTTCTGATACTCTGTTCAGTGCTGACACCCACTAGGAGACTTACAGCCATTTCTGAATGGCTCCAAGCCATTCCTTTCTGGAACAGCCTTTCTGACCACTGCCTGAGGGAGCGCACACGGGAGCAGAAGGATTTTCCCAGGCTGCCCGTCAGAGAGTAAGTGCAGGAGGGTCCAACCTGAAATGGGGTATCCAGACAGGGCCCTTTTTCTCTTCCAGAGCCCCCTAAGTGACCAGCCCTGGAAGCAAGGCTGCACTTCTGGCTGTGACCTCCCATGCATGCCCTCGGACCCACTCTTTTCTCCATCTCTCTGGGCCCAGAACCAAGGGTGGGCTGTGGAAAGACATGAGGGTGGACAAGTCTAACTGGAGCCCCCCCTCCAATGGTCACACCCCCCCACCCCCAATTCAGTTGAAGATTGCAGGAAGTGGTTTGTCCGTTTAGAAGTCATCTCAGCTCTGGGGCCCTTCTGAGAAATGAACTTGCAGTTCTCTAAAGATAGATTGCACAAAACAGGAGGGGGCAGCCCCCAAGGACCCTCCAACAGCAACTCTCCTGAGGACTTCCAGAGCACACTTCAAGTGCCTCACCCCACACACACACACACCCCCACCAGCCAGCCCTCTAGCAGCTGCTGGCCCTGGATGGACCAAATCAACGCCCCACTCTGTGGTGTGTACTCTTGTGCAAGGCTCAGGTTTCGTATCCCCAGTGAACAAAGCTTGTTCTGAAGAGGGGAGGGGAGTTGAAGATGGCGGGGGCGGGGTTTTCAGCTGTTCATGTCATTTATTTTCCATGGGATCTTAACTGTAATTTCAAACTGCATCTGGGTTTTCTGAAACTATGTGATTGGACGTGAGGTTCACAGAGAGTTTAGTCCTCTCTCCAGACTTCAGCTCTTTCATGCCTAGGAGAACAGGTGGCAGGATCTAGGAGCAAAAAATAATGTGAAGAAGGGGGTATTGCAGCCCCCTGACAGAGGTGCAAGTAAATAAGCAAAGAAGCAACTGGTTTGGGGACTGGTACAGGGTGAGGACATAGAGGTGATTCCACTGAAAAACTGAAATTTCCTAGCAACCTGACAGGGCTGGCCTTTGGTGGAACAAATCTGCACTGTGTTTTTTACTTTAGACAATGAGTTTTTAAGCAACTGGTTTTGGAGAAAGAAAGTAATTCACCCAAGAAAAACTAACAGAGGCTTGAGGCTTAAATGTGCCATCAACCCATATCCCCAATTACTACTCTGATCAGAATTACTCCTTCACTTAAGCAGCCCTCCATGCTTATTTGGGTTTGTTTTTTGATCTTCTCTCCTAAACATTGGCACAAAAGAGGTGACCAAAACACAATGAACTTAGGGTCTAGTGAGAGATTTTTTTTTGAAAATGTAGATGAAGAAAAGAAAATGTGATTCCATATAACAGGATGCGTATTGCAAAGCATAGGTTGGCAGAGAAGGCAGCAAGCATCTCTCTGGAGGGACCAGGGAGCTGAGTGGCGAGAACATCAGGGAAGGCTTCCTGGAGGAGACGGCAGCTAAGCTAGGTCTGGAAAAGTGAATTCACCAGGCAGACAAAGTAGACAAAGCCAGTTCTGGCATGAACGAACAGCAAGTGCAAAGGCATGGAGACATAAAATTGCCTGGAGCAACTGGGAAGTTTGTAATGGTCCATGAGGAAAGGATATTGGGCATAGTGGGATCAAAAGCCATCTGACCATGGGAGACAGGGAACAAGCATCTGTTCTGAGCTCCGCCCAGTGTAGAGTGGGCTTTGGGCCAACCTGACACCCTATAAAAGCAGGCACAGTGGGGCTTGGAATGTCACAGTCAGAATCCTCCAGCTAGCCAAGATTTAGCCATCCCTGCATCCCACTGGTGCCCTGCTCACCATGACAGACTCGCCTTCACGAGATCTCTGCATGCCTATCCCAAAGCCTGACGCCAGATTACCATTTGGAGCCCTGCAACCAGCTGCGAAGCCAAGCCACGGCTCTTCCCTGTGTGCTGGCTCCCATCCCTAGGACAAGCCCTTTAGTCGCTTCTCCTGTGCTCACACCCCCACCAGCTCCATCAGGGTCTCTGTCCCCCACTCAGAACTCTGTTCACCCTCTCACACATCCCCACTGTTTCCCCAGGACTTAATTTCCCGTTAACCTCAACCTTTCCATGGAATGCTCATTCTTCCTCCGCACCTCAACTTAGACCTGACCTGGAAGCCTCCCCTCCTCCCTGCTCAGAATCACTGTCTTCCCACCACCCCATTATGGCAATCTGGCAAAACCCCAAACCTGAGCTAAACTCACACTCGCCTGCTTTGCAAGCATAGCCAGAGAAAATCACCAAGCTGGGAAGCTACACCCTCATCACCCACCTTCAAGTGTCCTGGTCCACACCTGAAAGCTCAGAGAATCAAGGTCACTAGTCAATTCGTTTCCTTCTGCTAGTGCAGCAGCCCTGCCACTGACTTCCAACACCTTTCCTTTCAGCTTCCCTACCCAGTCCCGCCATCCTAGCACAGAACCTGACTTCCTAACGCAACAAAGACAAGGACGTTAGGTATGCACGAACGAGCGCCCGTCCAGCCCTCCCCAGAGTTAACTATTCCCGCATCTTCTCCCCTTCCAGTATTAGATGTATTCATTTCCTACTGCTGCTGTGACAAATCACCACGAACTCCGTAGCTTAAAATGACACAAATTTATTCTCGTACCAAAAAAAAAAAAAAAAAAAATCTTATTCTCTTACAATTTTGGAGGTCAGAAGTCCAAAATGAGTGCTACAGAGCTAAAATCAAGATTTCAACAGAACTATTTCTTTCCAGAAGATCCAGGGGAGAATCGATTCCTTGACTCTTCTGGCTTCTGGTGGCAGCCAGCATTCATTGCTTTATGACCACAACACCCACCCAATCACTGCTAATGTGGTCACACAGCCTTCTTTTCTATAGTCAAATCTCCCTCTGCCTCCTTCTTAAAAGGATACCTGTGCTTACATTTAAGGCCCACCCAGAATATCCAGGATAATCTCCCTATTTTAAGATCCTCTTCATTTAATCACATCTGTAAAGTCCCCTTTGTGGTCACTAGACATGGAAGATAACACAGAAGGTAACACTGGCAGGTTCTGGGGACTAGGGCTGGACATCTCTGGGGGCCTTAATTCAGCCTAGAAAGACAATGAGTGTAGCTCCTCTTCTTCATGGCCACCCCTTCTCAAGGTCTCTGTCCCTCCCCTTCTTTCGGGGCCTCTACCTTTGCTCTTCTAGGTCTTCCATTCCCTATGGGCTCTCTCCCGGGAGCCTATAAACAAAATCAGGTGGCTTCCATATAAAAATATAAACACTCTCGATCTAACATTTCCCTCCAACCTCTACCCTATTGCCAGTCTACTTTTCTTCTAGAAAGCTTTGGAAAGCGTATTCTTTACGTGCTGTCTCTACTCCTCACTCCTCATTCACTAGCCAGGCTGTGACAATCTCCCTTGCCTCCCATCACTCCACTGGAATGCTCCTCTCAAGGTGTCCAGTGACCACAACCTTGCCAAAACAATGAACACTGGGCTGTCCTGTTCCAACTGGACTCACAGCTCATTTGAAACTCTCTCTCCCTTGCTTCGTCCTCCTCATATGTTGCTAGTCAACCCTTTCTATTATTATTCATGGGCTCCTTCTCCTCTTGCCACTTCTGAGCTCTGGAATTAAGTCCCTGGTATATTCCTCTCTCCATTGGTGCTGTGCTCAGGCACTATAACCTACTCTCATCATTTTAGTGACCATGTCGGCACTGACATCTCCTAAATTGGCATTTCCAACACGAACATCTTGCCTACGTTCTACATTCAATGTAGGTGTCTACTTGACACCTCCAGCTTGATATACCGCAGGCTTCTCAAGGTTACTAAACTTGTCCATCCTCCTACGTTTTAATCCCAGCCGAAGTCATCATCACCCACCCAGATATCATCTACTTTATTTCTCTCAGTCACCAAATCTTTAATTATTTCACCTCTCTGTGTTTGTTCACCTTCACTACTGACCTACTGACCTAGTTTAGGGCATGCTACAAAGCCCCATCGCTGGTCTTACACCACCCCTGCCCACCGTGCACCCATCTTCTGCCCAGCCTTCAGAGGTGTCTATGATCTCTCCACTTAAAACATTTCAAGATGGCAAGAAGGGGGATCTTGGGCCCCCTTCTCCCGGGGACACACTGAATCTGCATGCGGAACAACTTTCCCTGCAAACAAACTAGAAACAGAGCAACTCCCATACATCCAGCAAATGAGAGAAGGCCCACATGGAAGCAGGTAGGAGAGGCAGGGCCACGAATTCGCCATAAACCGCATCCAGGGCGCAACAACCCACACTCACTAGGGAATTCAAATCCTGCAGCTTCTCCCTAAAGAGTGAAGGGTTTGAACCCCACATCAAGCACCTCAACTTTTAAGACCTGCACTTGAGAACAGAGCCCCCATAACACCTAGCTCTAAAAAACAAAGGAGCTCCACAGGAGGAGCCCCGTAAGACGGCAGCCATCTGAGAAAGAGCTTGTAAAGGACTCACCCGCCCCAGGGCTCGGTGCAGAGGCGCCATCCAGAGGCTAGGAGACTTGAAGGCAACGAGGTTCACTTGCTAATCTTCAGCCTCAGCCTGAGGGGCAGGCATCCAATTTAGCCCGCACCCAGTGGCCCGCTAGCCGGTGGCACCATCTTGGCGGCTCTCGCTGGCCAGGCTCCCCAGCGCCAGTCCCTGAAGAGGCAAGCATTCACTCCCTTCACTGACAGCCAAGTCCAATTCTTGCGGCTGTCCCCCAGAGAGACCGGGAATTGAATTATTGTTTTAATTTTAAGAGTTCTTTATTTACTGTAGATACAAGTGGCTCACCAAATTGTTAACCTTAAAAATAAAGCTGCCAGTTATTTTGCCAATTTTAAAAAAAAGTGGGTTTAGGCAAGATGGCGGAGGAGTAGGAGACCTGGATTTCGTCTGGTCTCAGGAATTCAGCTGAATAGGGATCAAACCATTCTGAACACCTACGAACTCAACAGGAGATCGAACAGGAGAGTAGCAACAACTCTCTGAACAGAGAAGCGACCACTTTCTGGAAGGTAGGACGTGCGGAGAAGTGAATCCGAGGCGATATTCGGGAGGATAGACGGCGGGGGAGGGGGCCTCCGTCGGCCGCTTCTGGCAAGTGCTAGAGCCGCGGAGCACAAAATCGGACCTTTTAGAAGTCGGCTCTGCTGAGGGACGTCGCTCCAGTGGCTAAGCGGGGGTGGAACCCTCGCGGGACAGTGGGGTCTCAGGACCCTCGGGGTCACAGAAAGACCGGGGGTGCCTGAGTGCGGCAGAGCTCCCAGGTATCGGAGCGGGGAAGCCGGCTGCAGAGACGGAGCCGAGGCGCGGGCTCTCAGCTCGGGGTTGCCATAAACTGTGATCCGCGGCCCAGTCGGGCCACTGCTCCTCCAGCAGGGACCCAACAAGCGGCAGAGCCGGGGAGACTCCCCTTCCTCCCCGGGGAGGAGCGGCGCGGGAGCGCACCGCAGGGATCTGCTGGGTTTGGAGACTCCACACGGGGTCGGGTGCCAGAGAGAGAAACACTCGGTCACAGGCCGGGTGAGCACGGAGAGCGGCCGGAGACCGGGGACACGGGAGTGAGTGCTTTTCTCTGGGGGCGCACTGAGGAGCGGGGCCCCGAGTTCTCAGCTCCTCCGGGCGGAGATTGGGAGGCCACCATTTTTGCCCTGGTCCTCCAAGGCCGTACGGAGAGCTTGCAGGGAACAAAAGCTCCTGAGATCAAACCCGAGCAGCTTGCTTAGCCCGCACCGACAAGGCCGGGGCAATTCAGCCTCCGGCAAAGACATTTGGAAACCACAGCAACAGGCCCCTCCCCCAGAAGATCAGCATGAACAGCCAGCAAGCCAAGACCAAGTTTACCGATCAAGGAGAATGGGAGAACTCCAGCGCTAGGGGAATACTGCACATAGAATTCATGGCTTTTTTTTTATTCATTAGTTCATCAAAGTTAATTTTTGTTAACATTTTTTTCTTTTTCTTTTTCCCTTTTTCAACCAACATCTTATCAATCTTCTTTAAAAAAAAAAAAACATTTTTTATTTTTCATTTTTAGAGTCATAATTTATCCCTTCATAGTAGTTACCCTTATTTTTGGCATATATATATATGTTGTTCTCTCTTTAAAATTTTGAGATACAGTTTCTTCTAACAGATAAAAATATACCCTAAATCACTAGTGTATGGTTCTGTTCTAGTCTCCTGCCTGATCACATTCTCTCCCTTTTTCCTTTTTTTTTTTTTTAAATCTTCTTTCTTTTTTCAAACAACTTCTTATCTTATCAAGTCCTTTTATAAAATCTTTTATAATTTTCATCTTTACAGTCATCTTCTATCCCTTCATTGTATCAACCCTTATTTTGTACATATATGTCTTTCTTCCTTTAAAATTTTAGGAGGCACTTTTTTCTAACAGACCAAAATACGCCCAAAATCTAGTGTGTGGCACTGATCTATGCACTAGCCTGATCATATTTGATCACATTCTGCTTTTTTTGTATTGTTCTGTTTTTGTTTTTATCTTTTTTTTCTTTCTTTTCTTTTTTTTTTCCTCTTTCTTTTTTCTTTCTTTCCCTTTCTTTTCCCCTGGTTTCAGGTCTTTTCTGATTTGTATACAGTATATTTGCTGGGGACGTTGTTAACCTGTTAGCATTTTGTTCTCTCATTCATCTATTCTCCTCTGGACAAAATGACAAGATGAAAAAAATCACCTCAGCAAAAAGACCAAGAGGTAGTACCGTCAGCCAGGGACCTACTCAATACGGACATTAGTACGATGTCGGACCTAGAGTTCAGAATCATGACTTTAAAGATACTAGCTGGGCTTGAAAAAAGCGTGGAAGTTATTAGAGAAACCCTTTCTGGAGAAATAAAAGAACTAAAATCTAACCAAGTCGAAATCAAAAAGGCTATTGATGAGGTGCAATCAAAAATGGGGGCACTAACTGCTAGGATAAATGAGGCAGAAGAGAGAATCAGTGATATAGAAGACCAAATGATGGAAAATAAAGAGACTGAGAAAAAGAGGGAGAAACAACTACAGGATCACGAGGACAGAATTCGAGAGATAAGTGATTCGATAAGACAAAACAACATTAGAATAATTGGGATCCCAGAAGAAGAAGAAAGAGAGAGAGGGGCAGAAGGTATATTGGAGCAAATTATAGCAGAGAACTTCCCTAATGTGAGGAAGGAAACAGGCATCAAAATCCAGGAGGCACAGAGAACCCCTCTCAAAATCAATAAAAATAGGTCAACACCCCGACATCTAATAGTAAAACTTACGAGTCTCAGAGACAAAGAGAAAATCCTGAAAGCAGCTCGGGAGAAGAGATATGTAACCTACAATGGTAAAAATATTAGATTGGCAACAGACCTATCCACAGAGACCTGGCAGGCCAGAAAGGACTGGCAAGATATCTTCAGAGCACTAAACAACAAAAATATGCAGCCGAGAATACTATATCCAGCTAGGCTGTCATTGAAAATAGAAGGAGAGATAAAAAGCTTCCAGGACAAACAAAAACTAAAGGAATTTGCAAACACGAAACCAGCCCTCCAAGAAATATTGAAAGGGGTCCTCTAAGCAAAGAGAGAGCCTAAAAGCAGCAAAGATCAGAAAGGAACACAGACAACATACAGTAACAGTCACCTTACAGGCAATACAATGGCACTAAATTCATACCTTTCAATAGTTACCCTGATGTAAATGGGCTCAATGCCCCAATCAAAAGACACAGGCTATCAGATTGGATTAAAAAACAAGACCCATCGATATGCTGTCTGCAAGAGACTCATTTTAGACCCAAAGACACCCCCAGATTGAAAGTGAGGGGGTGGAAAACCATTTACCATGCTAATGGACACCAAAAGAAAGCTGGGGTGGCAATCCTTATATCAGACAAACTAGATTTTAAAACAAAGACTGTAATAAGAGATGAAGAAGGACACTATATCCTACTTAAAGGGTCTATCCAACAAGAAGATCTAACAATTGTAAGTATCTATGCCCCGAACATGGGAACAGCCAATTATATAAGGCAATTAATAACAAAAGCGAAGAAACACATTGACAACAATACAATAATAGTGGGGGACTTTAACACCCCCCTGACTGAAATGGACAGATCACCTAAGCAAAAGATCAACAAGGAAATAAAGACTTTAAATGACACACTGGACCAAATGGACTTCACAGACATATTCAGAACATTCCATCCCAAAGCAACGGAATACACATTCTTCTCTAGTGTCCATGGAACATTCTCCAGAATTGATCACATCCTAGGTCACAAATCAGGTCTCAATCGGTACCAAAAGATTGGGATCATTCCCTGCATATTTTCAGACCACAATGCTTTGAAACTAGAACTCAATCACAGGAGGAAAGTCGGAAAGAACTCAAATACATGGAGGCTAAAGAGCATCCTCCTAAAGAATGAATGGGTCAACCAGGAAATTAAAGAAGAATTAAAAAATTTCATGGAAACCAATGAAAATGAAAAACACAACTGTCCAAAATTTTTGGGATACAGCAAAGCCAGTCCTGAGAGGAAAGTATATAGCAATACAAGCCTTTCTCAAGAAACAAGAAAGGTCGCAAATATACAATCTAACCCTACACCTAAAGGAGCTGGAGAAAGAACAGCAAATAAAGCCTAAACCCAGCAGGAGAAGAGAAATAATAAAGATCAGAGCAGAAATCAATGAAATAGAAACCAAAAGAACAGTAGAACAGATCAACGAAACTAGGAGCTGGTTCTTTGAAAGAATTAACAAGATTGATAAACCCCTGGCCAGACTGATCAAAAAGAAAAGAGAAATGACCCAAATCAACAAAATCATGAATGAAAGAGGAGAGATCACAACCAACACCAAAGAAATACAAACAATTATAAGAACATATTATGAGCAACTCTATGCCAGCAAATTAGATAACCTGGAAGAAATGGGTGCATTCCTAGAGATGTATCAACTACCAAAACTGAACCAGGAAGAAATAGAAAACCTGAACAGACCTATAACCACTAAGGTAATTGAAGCAGTCATCAAAAATCTCCCAAGAAACAAAAGCCCAGGGCCAGATGGCTTCCCAGGGGAATTCTATCAGACATTTCAAGAAGAATTAATACCTATTCTCCTGAAACTGTTCCAAAAAATAGAAATGGAAGGAAAACTTCCAAATTCATTTTATGAGGCCACCATTACCTTGATCCCAAAACCAGACAAAGACCCCATCAAAAAGGAGAATTACAGACCAATATCCTTGATGAACATGGATGCAAAAATTCTGACCAAAATACTAGCCAATAGGATCCAACAGTACATTAAAAGGATTATTCACCACGACCAAGTGGGATTTATCCCTGGGCTGCAAGGCTGGTTCAACATCCGCAAATCAATGTGATACAATACATTAACAAAAGAAAGAACAAGAATCCTATGATCCTCTCAATAGATGCAGAAAAAGCATTTGACAAAGTACAGCATCCTTTCTTGATCAAAACTCTTCAGAGTATAGGGATGGAGGGTACATACCTCAATATCATAAAAGCCATCTATGAAAAACCTACAGCGAATATCATTCTCAATGGGGAAAAGCTGAGAGCTTTTCCCCTAAGGTCAGGAACGCGGCAGGGATGTCCACTCTCACCACTGCTATTCAACATAGTATTAGAAGTCCTAGCCACAGCAATCAGACAACAAAAAGAAATCAAAGGCATCCAAATCGGCAAAGAGGAAGTCAAACTCTCACTCTTTGCAGATGATATGATACTTTATGTGGAAAACCCAAAAGACTCCACCCCAAAACTGCTAGAACTCATACAGGAATTCAGTCAAGTAGCAGGCTATAAAATCAATGCACAGAAATCAGTGGCATTCCTATACACCAACAACAAGACAGAAGAGAGACAAATCAAGGATTCGATCCCATTCACAATTGCACCCAAAACCATAAGATACCTAGGAATAAATTTAACCAAAGAGGCAAAGGATTTGTACTCAGAAAACTATAAAATACTCAGGAAAGAAACTGAAGAAGACACAAAGAAATGGAAAAACGTTCCATGCTCATGGATTGGAAGAACCAATATTGTGAAGATGTCAATGCTACCTAGAGCAATCTACACATTCAATGCAATCCCCATCAAAATACCATCCACTTTTTTCAAAGAAATGGAACCAATAATCCTAAAATTTGTATGGAACCAGAAGAGACCCCGAATAGCCAGAGGAATATTGAAAAAGAAAAGCAAAGCTGGCGGCATCACAATTCCGGACTTCCAGCTCTATTACAAAGCTGTCATCATCAAGACAGTATGGTACTGGCACAAAAACAGACACATAGATCAATGGAACAGAATCGAGAACCCAGAAATGGACCCTCAACTCTATGGTCAACTTATCTTTGACAAAGCAGGAAAGAATGTCCAGTGGAAAAAAGACAGTCTCTTCAACAAATGGTGTTGGGAAAATTGGACAGCCACATGCAGAAGAATGAAACTGGACCATTTCCTTCCACCACAGACAAAAATAGACTCCAAATGGTTGAAAGACCTAAACGTGAGACAGGAGTCCATCCAAATCCTAAAGGAGAACACAGGTAGCAACCTCTTCGACCTCAGCCGCAGCAACTTCTTCCTAGAAACATCACCAAAGGCACAGGAAGCCAGGGCACAAATGAACTATTGGGATTTCATCAAGATAAAAAGCTTTTGCACAGCAAAAGAAACAGTCCACAAAACCAAAAGACAACCGACAGAATGGGAGAAAATATTTGCAAATGACATATCAGATAAAGGGCTAGTATCCAAAATCTATAAAGAACTTATCAAACTCAACCCCCAAAGAACAAATAATCCAATCAAGAAATGGGCAGAAGACATGAACAGACATTTTTCCAAAGAAGACATCCAAATGGCCAACAGGCACATGAAAAAGTGCTCAACATCGCTCGGCATCAGGGAAATCCAAATCAAAACCTCAATGAGATACCACCTCACACCAGTCAGAATGGCTAAAATTAACAAGTCAGGGAACGACAGATGTTGGCGGGGATGTGGAGAAAGGGGAACCCTCCTACACTGTTGGTGGGAATGCAAGCTGGTGCAACCACTCTGGAAAACAGTATGGAGGTTCATCAAACAGTTGAAATTAGAGCTACCATTCGATCCAGCAATTGCACTACTGGGTATTTACCCCAAAGATACAAATGTAGGGACCCGAAGGAGTACGTGCACCCCGATGTTTATAGCAGCAATGTCCACAATAGCCAAACTGTGGAAAGAGCCAAGATGTCCATCGACAGATGAATGGATAAAGAAGAGGTGGTATATATACACAATGGAATATTATGCAGCCATCAAAAGAAATGAGATCTTGCCATTCGCAACGACGTGGATGGAACTGGAGGGTGTTATGCTGAGTGAAATAAGTCAATCAGAGAAAGACATGTATCATATGACCTCACTGATATGAGGAATCCTTAATCTCAGGAACAAACTGAGGTTTGCTGGAGTGGTCGGGGGTGGGAGGGATGGGGTGGCTGGGTGATAGACATTGGGGAAGATATGTGCTACGGTGAGCGCTGTGAATTGTGTAAGACTGTTGAATCACAGATCTGTACTTCTGAAACAAATAACGCAACATATTTTGAGAAAAAAAAAAGAAAAAGAAGAAGATAGCAGGAGAGGAAGAATGAAGGGGAGTAAATCAGAGGGGGAGACGAACCAGGAGAGATGATGGACTCTGAAAAACAAACTGAGGTTTCTAGAGGGGAGGAGGGTAGGGGGATGGGGTAGCCTGGTGATGGGTATTAAAGAGGGCACATTCTGCATGGAGCACTGGGTGTTATGAACAAACAATGAATCATGGAACCCTACACCAAAACAAATTATGTAATATATGGTGATTAACATAACAATAAAAAATTTTTTTTAAAAAGTGGGTTTATTCAAGAAGAGCATAGAACTGGGATGCAGGACAAGCAAGCTTCAGCTAAACAACAAGCAAGTCTGCAGAATAACGGAGAGAAATACTCTTTTATGTAGGAAAGGAGGAAGATGGGCGGGACTGTTATAAGCAAAATTCCATTGAAGGAAACTGGAAACTCGAAGTGCAGTGGCTTTTCATTGGCTGAATTGTGACTGTCTCTCATTGGATGAGCTGTTGCCAGGGGAGGAGGAAAGTCTTCCTCCTGCTGGGATAGTAAACAGGCACAACAGGCAAGATCAGCTCTTCCTGTTCGGTTTGCAATGGATGAGTATGGTAGGGCCTCAGGAGCTCCCCGGCTCACCTCCATCCTAAACGAGATTTCCTTTTATTAACTTTCACAAAATGTAGGATTTGTAAATATTTTACCCCATTCTGTAGTTAATCTTTGCACTTTTTGGATAGTGTCCTTTAATGCACAGATTTTAATTTTGACGAATTCTCATTTATCTATTTCTTTTCTTGATCATGCTTTTGGTGTCATATCTAAGAATCCACTGCCAAATCAGAGGTCATACAAATTTATCCCTACATTTTCTTCTAAGATATGTAGCTCTTACAAATTCTAGCTCTTATATTTAGGTCTCTGATGCACTTTGAGTTACCTTTTTTATATGATGTGAGATAAGGGTCTAATTTCATCCCTTTGTTTGTGGCTATCAAGTTTTCCCATACAAGACTATTCTCTCCAGGGCACCCGGATGGCTCAGGTGGTTAAGAGTCTGACTTCAGCTCAGGTCATGATCTCACGGTCCTGCAATCAACCCTGTTCTCCAGCTCCCTGCTCAGCTGGGAATCTGCTTCCCCCTCTCTCGGGCCCTCTCCCCGGCCCCCCATACACTTATGCTGTCCCAAATAAATAAAATCTTTTTAAAAATAAAAGATGATTCTTTCCCCCATTGAATGATATGGGCACCCTTGTATTTTATGTTTAACTTTTTGAGGAACCACCCAATTGTTTTGCACAGTGGCTGAACCATTTTATATTACCAGCAGCAGTGTGTGAAGATTCCAATTTCTTCACATTCTCACCAAATTTTATTATTTTCCTTTTGTTGTTGTTATTATTATTATACCTATCCTAGTGAGTATAAAGTAGTACTGCATTGTTTTCATTTTCATTGCCTTAATTACTAACAACGTTGAAAATCTTTTCATGTACTTTTTGGCCATTTGTATAGATTCTTCAGGGAAATGTCTATTCAAGTCCTCTGCTTATTTTTAGCAGAGCTGTTTATCTTGGTTTTTGAGTGGTGGTTTGGTTTCTTTGATCACTTTGATCACTAATCTCATTGCTATAGGTCTATTCAAACTATTTCCTTCAGTTTCAATAGTTTGTGTCTTCTTAAGAATTTATCCATTTCATGCAACTTGTCTAATTTTTTGGCATACGATAGTTTTTATTTCCGTAAGTACAGAAGTAATATTCCATCTTTCATTTCTGATTCTAGTAATTTAGGTCTTCAATCTTCTTGCTCAATCTAACTAAAAATCTGTCAATTGTGTTAATGTTTCCAAAATAACTCACTTTTGGTTTCACTGAAAATCTCTATTTTTTCTATTCTCCATTTGATTTCTACTCTAATCTTTATTATTTCCTTCCTTCTGCCTGCTTTAGTTTTAGTTTGTTCTTTTTGTCCCCAGTGTCTTAATGTGGAAATTTAGATTACTGATTTTAAATCTTTCTTCTTTTTAGTGTAAGAATTTTACAGCTATAAATTTCCCTCAAAATACTGCTTTAGCTGCATCCCATGTTTTCTTGTTTTAGTTCACTCCAAGTATTTTCTAACTTCTCTTTTGATTTCCTCTTTAACTTTTTGGTTTTTAGAAGTCTGTTGTTTATTTCCACATATTTGGGAGTTTCTCAAATTTCATTCTTTTATTGACTTCTAATTTCATCGCATTTTGGTTGAAGAACATAGTTTGTATTATTTCTGTCCCTTTACACTTTTGGGGAATGTTTTTATGGCATAGATTATAGTCTCTCCTGTACTTGAGAAGAATGTCTATTCTGCTGTTGTTGAGTATGGTGTTCTACAAATGTTTGTTAAGTCTACTTGGTTTAGAGTGTTGTTCATTTTGTATATTTCCTATTGATCTTCTGCCTACTTGTTTCACTCATTGTGAAGCGAGGTCTTAAATTCTGCAATTATTATTCTGAATTGTTTATTTCTTCATTTCTGTTGGTTATGCTTCATGTGTTTTGATATTCTCTTGTTAGATGTACATATATTTATAATTGCTGTATCTTCCTGCTAAATTGACCCAGTTATCATTATAAAATATCTCTCCACATCTCCACTAATACTTTTCTTTTAAAGTCTATTTTGTCTGATGGACACTTGGGCTTTCTTGCTGTTGCTGTGTACATGATACATCTTTCCCATTCTTTTACCTTCAATATATTTGTATCTTTGAATCTTAAGTACGTCTCTTGTAGATGGCATATTAGTTGGATTTTTTTATCTAGTCTGACATCACTGCCTTCTGATTGGACTGCTTAATCTATTCACATTTTATGATATTATTGATATAATTGGTTTTACATCTGACATTTTGTTTCCTATGTGTCTCATGTCTTTTCTCTTTCTCTATTCCTCCTTACTGCTTTCTTTTTCATTAAGTGAATATTTTCTAATATAGCATTGTCATTTCTTTAATGATTTTTTTCAGTTTTTGAAAAATAAAATTTAATGGTTGTACCAGGGCTTGCTATATACATCTTAATGTATCAAAAAAAAAAATCTTCAGTTTACTTATTTGCAATATGAGCAAGAAATCCCTGTCATATGGATCTAATACTTTTGTTTGTTTATTTTTGTGGCAGTATGTGAAATCAGTATATAAAGTGAAAGTACTATAAAAAGCATAATAAAAATTTCCCTTAGGAACTCTTGAGACATCAGTAAACCTAACTCAAACCCCCACCACTCCTCCAACATATAAATATATTTGAATACGGTCTTCTTTATGATATCCCCAAATTCTCTTCCTCTTGGCCCCATCAATCTCTCTTCCCTCTTCTACACCTGTCACATCAGTTAAGTTCTCTGTCAATTGCCAAGAAAAAAATCCACTGAAGCCAAACATCTGGTGATTTGAGAAACTACACTGAAGACCTGGGGTGTCAGAGCAGAGGAATATAATTTCTCACTTCACAGGACTCTGCTACCTTATCAAGTCTACATCTCATGATGCTCTCTTCCAAAGCCTATATTCCCAAAACATGTCCCTCCCTGCCATGCACAGCCCCCTGGCAAGTATACCCATTACCCTAGAGCTCAGTTGCTTTCCTCCTGGATTATTGAGATGCAACATTTCCTCTACCACATCACATCCATAATACCACATTTCCACAACTCACAAAGGAGAAGAAAAAGGAAGACCATAGGGTTTTCCTAGAGTGCGGATGTAAAAGCACAAACCCCACCAGACTTCAAAGCATGCTGGGAAAGAAAAGGAAACACAGGCACACGCACACAAGATCACACACATCTTTTATTCTTTTGTAGTAATGTGGCCGTAAAGAAGGTGTATCATGCCCAAAAGTGCCAGGAAACTGTATAAGGTCATCTGTGGCACAGGTACTTGACAAGTAATCAGATCTTTTGTCCTTAGGTAGCATTTAACCATAAATCATTACGTTCATGTGAGTCATTCACTCCACAATTGTGGGTCCATGTGTTATACTCTTGTGTTATAATAAATCTTCAACAAACTTTCAACCAATGTTTTATAAATTAGCAACCTCATTTAAGAGTACCGAAAGATGTGTAAAACATGCAGTTCATGTTTTCACAATATTTTGTGCTTAACAGGATCTGCCTAATTTCCTGCAGCAAAAACGTAGAAACATTCTGAATAGTGCTACTGATGTCACTATCCATTTGGCAACATCATTCCTAATTACAACTGCTGATAACCTGAATCATCAGTACCTTACACCCAACTAAGAGCCTTTCGTTATCTCATTTAATCCTCACAGACCCCAAGCACTCTGTCAGGAAAGCTATACACATGATTTCATTTCATCTCTCCCAACAGTCCTACAAAGTCAGTGTGATTGTTTCTCTTTTACAAACTGGAGAAATAGAGGCTGATGACAGGCAAGAAGCTTGTCCAAAGTCACACAGGCTGGGTTCAAATCAACTCGACCTGACACAAAGATGATATTCTTGCTGTTACATCAAAGAAAAAATAGAAATAAAAACTTCCAACTGTGATTAGCGGTTGACATAAACAGCATCCTGTGGGAACCCAGGATGTATTCAATTGTCTTCCACCCTCCCCCTGTTCTGCAAGGGGATAATCAGTCTACTTTAACTTGACCACAGAAATAGAAAAATCAACATTTCCTAATATCTGTGTTAGGGGCTGATGATAAGTGATTATGCAACTAATAATACATAGATTTCACATGCCATGCTCAACTTATAGTTTGAAAGAAGAGATGATTTAGAAACATTTTGAAAAATATACATTAATGAGCTCTGATGTTCCCATTAAGAATCAAAAAAGTCTCTTAAAAGACAAGTATCATATGATCTCACTGATATGAGGAATTTGAGAAACAAGACAGAGGATCATAGGGGAAGGGAGGGAAAAACGAGACAAGATGAAACCAGAGAGGGAGACAAACCATAAGAGACTCTTAATCTCAGGAAACAAACTGAGAGCTGCTGGAGTGGAGGGGGGTGTGAGGAATGGGGAGGCCGGGTGATGGACACTGGAGAGGGTATGTGCTGTGGTGAACACTGTGAATTGTGTAAGACTGATGAATCACAGACCTGTACCTCTGAAACAAATAATACATTATATGTTAATAAAAAAAATGTTTAAAAAAAGGTCTCTTAGGAACTTAGTTTGGGACCAAATAAATGCTTTGTGTTTTCCTGCTATATTCCAATTATTTCTATATTAAGTTTCCTTTTTCAGGAGTATCATCAGCAGTTCCAAAAAATGTCATTTGGCTTGAAAAAAGCCAATAAAGGGAAGTCTCCAGAAATCAAAACCCCTGACATGGGTACATGACTCTACGGTTTACAAACTCCTGTCAGGCCAATTATCTCATTTGAGTCACTCCCAGCTCTCTTGGAGAGACAGGAATTAATGATCCCTGATACGTCTTCCTTCCGTTAACAATGTTAATTGAGAGCCTATTGTGTGTCAGGTTCTTCATGAAAGGCTGTAGATACAGTACTGCACTAATCACACACAACACCTGCGCACATGGAGCCCCTAGTCTAGGAGCTTTTAATTTTCATTAAAAATGATATTTCTCAAGTCAAAATACAAATTAGAGCCAGCACGTCATGAAACAGGTAGTAAGCACTGAGGACAAGATTCAAATCCCCAGTCCTCTGTCTTCAAGATTTCTGATTGTACCTACAGGGTCATTTAACTTAGAGTCTCTATTTCCCCACCTCTAAAATGGGAGATGATGGTATCTACCATATCTGGTTATGGTGAGGATTAAAAGAGGGAACACATAAACACTCAGCACAGAGGAAGTGCTCGAGAAATATGTGTTCCCTTCTTCTGCTCCCCGCTCCTTTCCTTTCAAGACTCATCTTCAGTGAGAAGGCTTCCCTGCTGACCCTATCCCTCACCATTAGAGAACCTTCTCTCTGAACTACAATCAATCTTGATCTCTATGTCATTCCTATAAGAATTTTAAAATAAGTTATTTTTATTGTTTTCTTATTTTTTTTAAATTACTTAATGCTCAGCATGGAGCCCAATGGGGGGCTTGAATTCACAGCCCTGAGATCAAGACCTGAGCTGAAATCAAGAGTCGAACACTTAACCGACTGAGCCACCCAGATGCCCCTTATTTTTCTGATTATAATAGCAATATACTCTCATTACAGAAAAATATGTGATAATATCATAAGGGAAAAAAAAGAAAGGAAGACAAAAATAAAGCAATTGCCTTAAACTCCAAGATAACCACTCTGGGTATATGTATTTTATGTATTCACTTCCAGATCTTTTCTAAGCATATTTTCATTAAAAATTTTATAACCATTTTATAATATACTTTCCCACTAGATACTATATCATAAACAATTTTGTATTAAAATAAATATACTTTTGCATTATTTATTTCATTCCATGCATAGCTGGGGGTTACTGCATTGCCTGGAGGCATTTTCTTAATCAATCTTGTATGTTTTGCACATTTATGTTGTTTACAACCAGTGTTGCCATGAATAGCCATCCTCATCACTTTTTTTTTTTATATCCTGCATATTTCCTTAGTACCCACTCATCCCTCTTAACAAGACTTGTCCTGATCACCAGTTCCATTAAATTGGGGTCCATCTGTGTCTTATAGTGCTTAAATTCCTTCTCAGTGCCTAGAATGGGTGCTTGAAAATAGAAACTTTTCATTAAGCTTAGCCTGATGAGACTGTCTATCCCACTTTCTTTGAGGCTTTGAGGATACTGTTCCCTATGATAGCCAAGAGCCATGTGTGTCACTATTTAATTTTTTTCATTAAAATTAAATAAAATTAAAAATTTAGTCACTCAGTCACACTTGTGACAGTTCAAATACTGAATAACCACATGGACCTGGTGCTGCCATATCGGACAGTGCATTTCCACTATCGTAGAAATTTCGATTGGGTAGCCCTGGTCTAGAGGAATAGTGACAATGAATTTGCTTCAAGAAAAAAAAAAAAAAGATTAAAGCAGTCACTCTTGCTCCCTCATCCAAGTCTCTTCAAGACAGGAATGTGTTGGGGGGTGTCTAGAAAGGAGAATCAAATCAGCCCCAGTGGTTAGGAAAAGTGATGTTTAAGGTAAAAATTGAGTAGGACATAGCTTTGATCACTGCATGGCTCATATTCATGAAGTTAAGAGAACCACCAAATAAGTGTCACCTTGGTCTTTGCTCAAAGATGAAGTACAATGTTTTTGTAATGCAACGGGCTTTTGTTTTTTTCTGCATATAATTTTAATTCAAGTAAAAATTATACTGCTTAAATTAAAAAAAGGACGGGACCCAAGTAACTGTAAAACACAGACCCACACCTCCGTCCTCTCGGTTAATAGCTTCTGGCGGGACTCCCCTGCCCTCCGGGTAGAGTCCACGGTCTTCCTCACACTCTCTCATCATCTGAATCCTGCTGCCCTCTCCTCCTCCACCCACACTGAATAACAGGCATTTTCCTGCTCCCTCTCACACTTCTGTGCTGGAGCAAATCAGGACCACTGCCCTGGAAGACCTTTCTTTTCTTTCTATACTTGACTAAATTCCATCTGTCCTTCAAGACTTGGTTTAAGCTTAGGCTTCCTCTGTCGAGTGTTTCTGGACACTTCCAGGCTCTACTGGGTTCCCTTCCATTGTGCTGCACAACACCCAAGACATACTTACGTTAAACTAAAGAAGCTCAAGCCAGGGCCTTTCCAGGCCTCAGGCAGAAGCCCTGGCACTGTGTTCACATAGCCATACAGTTTTGTAAAATTGGCAAAAATAAGATATTTTAACTGGAACCAGTTAGGAAATTCTTCCTTCCCATTATACTTTATTTTTTTTAATGTCAATAGAATTACTGAGGCTTCCAGCATTTGCAGAATAGCTCTGGGAACGGTAAATTGGGAATGTGTCATTTAATTTGCAAAACAGATATTTTCTATCAAATAAGTCAGAAATGAAAGGCTCTTTACATAAATATATATAAAGATAATTCTTTGTCATCTCTATATATTAAATAATGGAGAGAAAGCACAGATAAAAAATAAGTATGGAATAAAAGCAATATAGAAGAGTAATAAAATCAATAGAAATTATCCTGACCTCAAGAAGTAAATTACCAAGAAAAAAAATTCAGACCATACCAAAAGTAGTAATTCACTAAGAGAAAGAAACAATTTTAAATAGAGTAATGAATAGGCTCTCAGATCATTTGATAGTCTAAATAATGAAAAGCAGTCAATCTTAGGAACACACTGGAAAAATATTTAGGTTTCTTGCTAATTTAACTGACATTGACAAAGACAATAAAAAAGTCATAATACACAACTAAACAAAACATGGAGGGCAAATCTGTTTTTGATGCTGTCAAGGAAAGGAGTGTTGTCAGCAGAATAACCGCTCTCCTCCTCCAAAAAAGATACCTACGTTCTAATCCCTGGAACCTGTAAATATGTTACCTTGCTTGGCTAAAAGGTCTTTGCAGATGTGATTAAGGGCATAGACCTTGAGATGAAGAGATTATCCTGGATTATCTGAGTGAGGCCAAGCTACTCACAAGCATTTTTTAAAAATGGGAAAAGAGGGGGCGCCTGGGTGGCTCAGTTGGTTAAGCGACTGCCTTCGGCTCAGGTCATGATCCTGGAGTCCCGGGATCGAGTCCCACATCGGGCTCCCTGCTCAGCAGGGAGTCTGCTTCTCCCTCTGACCCTCTTCCCTCTTGTGCTCTCTGTCTCTCATTCTCTCCCTCTCAAATAAATAAATAAAATCTTCAAAAAAAAATGGGAAAAGAGTGGGTTAGAGGGAAATCTGACTAGAGAACATTTTGGGCTTTAAAGATATTGAAAGGGGGCTAGACCTCACAGCCAAGGAATGTGACTGTCCTCTAGAAGCTGGAAAAGGCAAGGAAATGGATTCTCCCCTAGAGCCTCCAGAAATGAACACAGCCCTGCTGATACCTTGATTTTATTGCAGTAAAACCGGTATTGGACTTGTGACCTAAAGAATGGCAAGATAATAAATTTCTGTGGTTTTAAGTCACTAAGTTTTTTATAGCAGCACTAGAAAAGTAATAAAAAAAAGCGCATAAGAAGTGTCCTGAAATCTGATGAAGATTAGCCAGTGCATAAGAAGTGTCCTGAAATCTGATTGCTCATATATGAAGAAAACTTGATAAGGCTTTTCCAAAATGTGGTAAGAACCCCAGAAATTCACAAGACGTTATTTATTAATAGTGGACTATGAAGTTATAACTTTTCTAAGCTACGAGTTGCTTTAAAAAATTTTAGTGCAATCATGTTAGAAGACTGAATTATCTTTCCAGTCTCATTAGAGAAAAATGTCACAAAACCATTGCCATGTAAAAGTAATAAAAAAAAATATGTAGCCAAAAATGAGGAAAAATATTAAAGGTGGGTTAGGAATTTAATAAATGAAAATGTAGCTGTTGTCTTCCTTCTCAGATATTTGTGGAATGTCTCTGCATCATAATTTGGGTTTCCCAGATGCAAATTCTAAGGCAGGGAAGGTGCAAGTAGTTCATTTGGGAGGGGACCCTACCAAGGACCAGGACCAGCTTTATCGGCCTACCGCCTGTGTGATCACACCGTGCTTGTGTTCCAAAGGGTCTTCTACTTGGTTTAACTATTATCATCTTGAAACTATAACAATTTTTCAAGAAGGGGCGCTGCAATTTCAATTTGTACTGGACCTCACAAATTATGTCGCTGGGCCTGACCAGAAAGTACCCACAGGGGAATGAGGAAGCAGGAAAGAAGGGAAGAAAGCTGATAAAGGTTGTGTTATTGGACAAATTACTGCCATGGGTAAGCCTCAATCCCTCCAGGCAACTCTGGGAGTTTGTGTGGAAAATATCTTGGAGTTATTCCACCCAACAAAGTGTTTCTTTCTTCTCCAACAAGGTATTCAACCTCTACCATCTAAGGGTAGCTGGCTCCTGGAGGCAGTAACTCCCCCACACTTCATCCCTACCACCCCAATCATGGGCCTTGGGAGGAGGGTTGCAGGTACTTGCAGTAGGAACCTGAGGCATTTGCTGGAATAGCGAGCACTCAGAAAATGTGGCCAGGTCACTGACAGTGTGTGCTACAATTGAACAATTGTAATTTGTTGTAGTATTTCTTCTCATGCTAAATTAATATTTGGTTTCATAAATAATTCTGCTTTTCTTTTTTTTAATGAATGCTTTAGGCCCCTCAAAACTGAGTCCACTCCTAAATGGCATCATATGCTTTCCTTTGTGATAGCAAGTATTGGTCCATTTATAATTATTTCCTTTGCCATCTACTTTAATGGACCAGAATTATTCCTCTAGAGGTCCTTAACTCCAAAGAGATCACGTTTCTGGCCATCATTCTCCCCTTTGAAAATTCAATGTAAAACAATACTAAGCAAAATCAATACCTCCAAAGCTTCTGATAGGACCTCAGGGTATGGATTTGAAGGTGGCACACTGCACAATTCTAAAGGCCACCATTTATATCACAGCCTCCTTGAAAATTACCTCCTGGAGTTGTGCTGTGCAGACTTGTGACATCTTATGTAGCCATTAGAGGCTGCTTTTTCAGCTCGCATGAAATGCTCAACCATTTTGTTTCTGTTTCAGATATACCCATCTCTCCCTGCGCTGAGCTCCCATAGCTTTTGCACTTCCTTTGATACAAGAGTACTTATGGTACTGTAAGATTTAATCAGTGACTTTTCTAGCTACACTGAGATTCTGGGAGGTAGGAAAGTATTGACTCTTCATCTTTAAATCCCTGATACTATATTGTCTTGTCTAATTGCCCATGTCATCCTGCTCATCACTGCATGAAGCCTGGACCATAGTAAGACTTCAGTAAATATTATTTGACAACATATGTGAATGAGTAAATCAATGAGTGAACAAATGAATCCTCATATGCTCCATGTCTCTATCATCCTGTCCTGTCTTCCTTCCCAGCATTTTTGGTTGTTCATCGTTATTCTCTGTACCCTGGATGTATGTTTCATGAGAGTAGGGAAACTTCTGTTTATTGATTAACAAAACCTTATTCAGTACCTGACACGTTAGAAGATGCTTAAGAAAAGCTTGTTGAAAGAGAGGAGAATAACCAACACCACAGAGATACAAAGGATTTATAACAGCATATTACGAAAAATTATATGCCAACAAATTGGACAACCTAGAAGAAATGGATAAATTCCTAGAGACGTATGACCTCCCAAAACTGAATCAGGAAAAAAGAGAAAATTTGAACAGACCAACTACCAGCAATGAAATTCAATCAGTAATCAAAAAACTCCCAGCAAAGAGAAGTCCCAGACCAGATGACTTCACAGGTGAATTCTACCAAACATTAAAAGAAGAGTTAATACCTATGTCTCTCTAAGTATTCCAAAAAAATAGAAATGGAAGGAAAACTTCCAAATTCATTCTATGAGGCCAGCATTAGCCTGATACCAAAACCAGATAAAGACACTACAAAAAAAGAGAACTGTGGGTATGATGAACATAGATGGAAAAATCCTTAACAAATTATTAGCAAACGAAATCCAACAATAAATTTTAAATATCACTCACCATGATCAAGGGGGATTTATTCCTGGGATGCAAAGGTGGTTCAATATTCACAAACCAATCAATGTGACACATCACATCAACAAGAGAAAAGATAAAAACCATATGATCACTTCAATAGATGTAGAAAAAGCATTTGACAAAGTACAACATCCATTCATGATAAAAGCCCTCAACAAAGTAGGTTTAAAGTGAACATAATTCAACCTAATAAAGGCCATATATTAAAAAAAAAACCACAGCCAACATCAGACTCAATGGCAAAAAACTGTGAGCTTTCCCCCTAAGACCAGAAACAAGACAAGGATGCCCACTCTCACCACTTTTATTCAACATAACATTGGAAGTCCTAACCACAAAAATCAGACAACCAAAAGAAAGAAAAGGCATCTAAATCAGTAAGGAAGAAGTAAAACTTTCACTGTTTGCAGATGACATGATACTATATGTAGAAAACCCTAAAGACACCACCAAAAAACTGCTAGAACTGATATATGAATTCAGTAAGGTCACAAGATACAAAATCAATATGCAGAAATCTGTTGCATTTCTATACACTAATAATGAAGTAGCAGAAAGAGAAATTAAGAAAACAATCCCATTTACAATTGCACCAAACATAATAAAATACATAGGAATAAACTTAACCAAGGAGGTGAAAGACCTGTACTCTGAAAACTATAAAACACTGGTGAAAGAAATTGAAGATGATATAAACAAATAGAAAGACATCCTGTGGATAAGAACAAATGTTTTTAAAATATCCATATTATCTAAAGCAATCTACAAATTTAATGCAATCCTTATTAAAATACCAACAACAGGGGTGCCTGGGTGGCTCAGTTGTTAGGCATCTGCCTTCGGCTCAGGTCATGATCCCAGGGTCCTGGGATCAAGCCCCACATCGGGCTCCCTGCTCCGCCGGAAGCCTGCTTCTCCCTCTCCCGCTCCCCCTGCTTGTGTTCCCGCTCTTGCTCTCTCACTCTCTCTCTGTCAAATAAATAAAATATTAAATAAATAAATAAAATACCAACAGCATTTTTCACAGAACTAGGACAAACGATCCTAAAATCTGGTTAGAACCACAAAAGGCCCCAAATAGCCAAAGTTATTTGAAAAAGAAGAACAAAACTGGAGATACCACAATCCCAGGTATCAGGATGAACTACAAAGATGTTGTAATCAAAACGGTATGGCACTGGCACAAAAACAGACATATAGATCAAAAGAACAGAGAGCCCAGAAATAAAACCACAACTATATGGTCAATTAATCTTTGACAAAGGAGGGAAGAATATGAATGGGAAAGACAGTCTCTTCAACAAATAGTGTTGGAAAACTGGACAGCTACATGCAAAAGAATGAAACTGAACCACTTTCTCATACTTTACACAAAAATAAACTCAAAATGGATTAAGGACCTAAATGTGAGACCTGAAACCACAAAAATCCTAGAAAAGAGCACAGGCAGTAATGTCTCTGACATCAGCCATAGCAACATTTTTCTAGATATGCCACCTGAGGCAAGGGAAACAACAGCAAAAATAAACTATTGGGATTACATCAAAATGAAAAGCTTCTGCACAACGAAGGAAACAATCAACGAAACTAACAGGCAATCTACCAAATGGGATAAAATATTTGCAAATTACATATCTGATAAAGGGTTAGTATCCAACACATATAAAGAACTTATACAACTCAACATCAAAAAAAAACAATTCAATTAAAAATGGGCAGAAGAAATGAATAGACATTTCTCCAAAGAAGACATCCAGATGGCCAACAGATATATGAAAAGATGCTCAACATCATTCATCATCAGGAGAATGCAAATCAAAACCACAATGAGATATTGGATACACCTGTCAGAATGGCTAAATGCAAAAACACAAGAAACAAGTGTTGGTGAGGATGTGGAGAAAAAGGAAGCCTGGTGCACTGTTGGTGGGAATGCAAACTGGTGCAGTCACTGTGGCAAACAGAATGGAAGTTCCTCAAAAATTAAAAATAGAACTACCATATGATCCTATAATTCCACTACTGGATATTTACCCAAAGATACAAAAACCCTAATTAAAAAAGATGTATGCACCCCTATGTTTCTTACAGCATTATTTACAATAGCCAAGCTATGGAAGCAACCCAAATATCCATCGACAGATGAATGGATAAAGAACACACACACACACACACACACACACACACACACACACACACACACACACACACACACACACACAATGGAATATTACTCTGCCATGAAAAAGAATGAAATCTTGCCATTTGCAACAACATGGATGGAGCTAGAGAGTATGATGCTAAGTGAAATAAGTCAGTCAGAGAAAGACAAATACCATATGATTTCACTCATATGTGGAATTCGACAAACAAACAAACAAACAAAACCAAAGGAGAAAAAAAGAGAAACAAAGAAACAGACTCTTAACTATAGGGAACAAACTGATGGTCACCAGAGGGGAGGGGGGGTGGGGGATGGGGGAAATAGGTGATGGGGATTAAAGTACACTTGTAATGAGCACTGAGTCATGTACAGAACTGTTTAATCACTATATTGTACACCTAAAAGTAATATAACTATATGTTAACTCTACTAGAATTAAAATAAAAAAGAGAAAGAGAAACTTTAAAAAAAAAAGGATTTTCTGAGAGAAATTAGGAAAGGCCTCTTAAAAACAAGAAAGAAAAAGAAAAGCTTGTTGAATAAATCAATAAAAGAAAAAAAAAAATCCCCCAAATTGTAGTTATTCCCATTTTATGGATGGAGAATGAGGTTTGGGGAGTTAAGTAGCTAGTAATTGCCAGCACTATTATTCAAACTCAAATTGGTTTGATCTCAAAATGCATGTTCTTTCCATTACTCCACCCTCCCCACCATTGCAGTAGGAGTCCTCTTAACTGCACTTTCTTAGTTCGGATTAACTGGCTTCCTCTTAGGTTGTGCACACAAAGTGGATGATGCTCACAAACCTGAAAACCATAGCTAGTAGGCTACCTGCTATTATATCACACACTTCGGGACCCACTGAGGTATAGGCTCATCAGGAGTCATCGGGGTATTTTTCTCAAACCAGTTTATGTCATTATCTACCCTGGGAAATGGGGATAATTATATTACTGGCCTTATAGGCTGTTGAAATGATTAATTAGTGAATTCAGGTCAAGCACTGAAAAGTAACTGGAAAGCATAGCCCTCCAAGGCAGCTAACAATATGCATGTCATTTGGTGACATAATCTATAATCTTGTGCCATCTGAGTATAAAAAAATTATTGTCTCTATGAAAACTAAATTGAATTCTTTGGAAAAAATTAATAAAGGCAGTTGGTATTAAGAATTCTTTGTTGAGGGGGGCGCCTGGGTGGCTCAGTCAGAGAAACGCTTAACCCATTGGTTAAGCGTCTGCCTTCGGCTCAGGTCATGATCCCAGGGTCCTGGGATCGAGCCCCGCATCAGGCTCCCTGCTCAGCGGGGGGCCTGCTTCTCCCTCTCTCTCTGCCTGCCACTCTGCCTACTTGTGTTCTCTCGCTCTGTCAAATAAATAAATAAAATCTTAAAAAAAAAAGAATTCTTTGTTGAAATTAATTATGGACAAAACAACCATAAAATACTGGGGGAGAAAACTGTAGAAATCTGAAATCACATTGCTTCAAAAATATCTCTAAGCTCCTGATCCACTTTAAAGAAACTAGAACTCAAAATATGGTTGATGCATTATGGGAGTGGCTTGAGCTTTTTTTTTTTTTTTTGCAAGAAAGATGAAAACCAACACACAAATGCCTTGTAGCAAAAGACAGATGAATGCATATGCAGACGTAAGTTTTAAGTAAAAACAAACAAAAAAATTAATGATACACGTATTTAAATCATTCCCCTCTTTTAAAATCTTTTTGATTAACTGCTCAAATACAGGTTCTGCGCATGTTAAAGACAGGACTTCTAATATAGATGCTCAAACTTTTAAATGAAGAAATGAATCAACGAATCCATGAATGCATGCACAGTGATGCGTAAACAAATGATAAAATGAGTGGCTAATTAATCAGCCAGTTCTCCTAATAAACGACCTATTTTCGAGGCACACTGCTAATCAAGGATAAAGATTTCTACCCTTTTGTTACTGGTCTGCTGGCTTGTTAGACCTTATTAAGTAAACAATGTGGGGACAGCTTCTTTTGGTTTACTCTTCCTTTTCAAGTTCCTAAAGCTCGTCTATTCTCTGCCATCATTTTCCCATTTTCTTCACCTGCTTGGGTGGATGAAAGAATCTTAGTGAAATAAAAAGCTCAATGAGGTGAAAATACCTCCCATAAAATCTCCCACGAAGGAGTTTACTGGCCGGGCTTGGACTTCCCTCACTTAGATGGCCATATTTTATCCCTCCCAAGGAAACCAGACACTCTTAATCCAAAAAAGAATGCAATGAGAATCAAAGCGCAAGAGGCAGGATCGGGTTGCAATCCTTTTATTTGCCAAAGAGGGCTGAGGGGAAAGGGATGGGAAGAAATTTACAACTAGCTATTCTAGAGCCTTCCGAGCACAAAAGTTAAATCATTCTACTTCTGCCTGACTTACTTGACCTCGACCTGATGAACAAAGCCGGATTCTGTGTGAGGGGGGAGCTCTGGGCAAAACTGAAAATGAAAGAGCTGAAGTATAAATAATAAATTCAGCATACAGCTTTACAAATAATATGTAAGTATGTTGCATTAACGGATTTTTGTCTTAAAGAAGGAAAAAGAACATGGGACTTGGAAGTGAACAGAACTGGGTTCAAATCCTGACTGAGCCATTTGGTGTCCCTGTGATGCTAAGGCAGGTTATTTTTTTTTTTTTTAAGATTTTATTTCTTTATTTGAGAGAGAGAGAGAAAGCGGGTGCACGCATGGAGGGAGAGGGAGAAACAGACTCCCCCCTGAGCAGAGAGCCCGACTCAGGGCTCAGATCGATCCCAGGACCCCAAGATCATGACCTGAGCTGAAGGCAGATGCTTAACCGACTGAGCCACCCAGGTGCCCCTAAGGCAGGTTATTTAGCTTCTTTGAGACTCTATTTCGTCATCTGCTAAAGGAAGATCATAATATCTATTTGGAAAATTTATGCTGAGAATTATATAGAATACTAAATATAAAAGTGACTTGTACAGCTCCAGTCTCAAAATAAGTTCTGTTTATTGATTTAAAGTAAGAGCTTTATTTCAACCTGGATGGACATCTCCACCATCCATATCCTGGGAGTATTAGTGACTTTAGGTAAGTCAGTCTGAGGGCTTGGCTCTCCATAAACAGGGAAACAGGATGGAGCCACCAGGACTCCTTGCTTCCTAAGAAGGGAGCCTTCTTACTGCCTCTGAAGGCACAGCTGGATCACATCTACCAGCCCCTCTTGGCAGCTGAGTGGGCCTCAGTCTCTGAGGGCTGAGGTCCTGTTTATGGGTCCACAGGGCTGGTTCCACCTCCAGTTCTCTGCAGTGTGTTAGCAGCTTGCCTGCCGTGTCTCACCTGGCTGATGACGCTGCACACAGCATGCCTTCATTCAATGCTTACTGCAAAGCAACGGGACTGAGCTATTTTAAATAATACCACTTCTGCACGAATTCCATCCAAACCAACACTGGCAACTAGCATGGGAGGAGCAATGATAGGGACAGGAGGATCATCCCCCAGGAACTTCTTGGGAAGAATCCATTAGTTCCTCCCCCTGTGATTCCCATCAGCCCTTCCGCAATGCCTTGATATGGACAACTGTAGAGTAATAAGCACATTCACATTTAGGATAGACCCCCTGGTTCCTCAGTCCCCTCTTCACTAATCTGGACTGCCTCCTTTGATCCTCTCCAAAGAAGAAACTCAGAAAAACGCTTCCGATGCACCACACGGGGTTTAAGGCACCAAGGTCCATTGGGCACACGTTGACTTGAGGTGCCCCTGGACGTGCCAGGGGAAGGTAGGGGAAGGTTAGCCCCTCCAGGCAAGGTGCAAAGGGACACTAGAAACAAAGGCAAGGAAGATGCCCGGGCATGGAGAGGTGGGTGACTGCAAGCCCCGGGGACGGGAGCAGAGTCTTCGTGAGAGCAGGGACTGCCATAGAAGCATGTGGCCTCCATTTTGTGACTGCAAGAGCAGCAGCGTGAGGGACACTGGAGAGGCAAAGCCAAGAGGGGAGCCAGCTCTGGAACGGAGGGGGCGCTCCGCCCACCTTCTCCACCAGCAGGGACAAAGGGCCAGTTGGAATCTGTGCCTCCCCATTTTAACCACCAAAGATTTCATTTGGCAGCCACTGTTCCTACAACACAAAGTCCCTTTCCCCCAAAATAAATTCTTCCTTTAAGAGGAGAAATAAGAGAGGCTCCGTCCTCAGAGCCCATGGTGGCAGACAATGGCAGGAGCACGGCTGCCAGGGCTGCGTGAAGGGGGCCTGTGTGCCGCGGCCGCGGCCCTCCTTGTCTCTTATCTCCTGCCTGTGCCAGAGCTCTTGTTTTTCCTGGGTGTTTTGCCGACTTCTCTCCTTCAGCTGCTTTGACAGAATTTGCCGGCTGCCGGCTGATGCAAAACAACCGTCTTCTTGTGCCTGGGCCGCTCTGTCTTCACTCCAGGCCGCAGGGGAGAAAACGTGTCTTTGTGGCTTCCCTTCAATAGCTGTCTGAATCCAAGCCCCTCGTGGGCCCTGGCAGGGGGAGCCCGCGAGGCTGTGAATAGATGGTGTTGTTGGCTCCTCTTTGCAAAGCCGGCCTCTGGACATCCAGAAATGCATCCACAGCCCGGGCCCGCTAGTTTGGGGACAGATTCATGGGCGAGCTGGCAGATGGCCCGGCCCGTGGAGAATTATTATTGCTCGTGTGTGTGCAGCTCATTCAAGTCCATCTACAAAATGCTTTCAGAGCTGCTGGCTCATTCATTTACCATTGACAGGGGACCTACTCTGCGCCTGGCACAGCCCTCGCCAGTTGTGATCTCCCTGAGCCCGAAGATTAGGCTCCACCGTGGGGATCATTCCAGTCTCTTCATTTGACAACTGAGGAAACTGAGTCTCGAAAAAGACAGAGTGTGACTTGCACAGGGCCACATGGCTAAAGTTACAGAGATCGAGCACCAATAGTTTCAGAGATGCTACCTCCTCAAAGACATCTTATCCTCCGCCAAGCAACAGGGCAGGACCATAACGCCCACAAGTCTAGCTGCTGTGTGCCGTGCTTCCTTCTCCTCCCATGGAAGGAGAAGGAGGAAGTAATGATTCTCCTCACCCTCATTCCACATCCCTTCTTCTCACACTCAATATCCAAAGGCCCCTTCACATAAAAAATGGAGTTTGTCACCTGGCTGACCCTGGCCTTCTTCACTGTAACAGTCTGAACCTAAGCATCTCCAATGCATTCCTCTTGGCCTTGGCTGGATAACGTGAGGTGGCCTAGGAAAACCCCAGCCTCGGGGAGCAAGGCTGACCTGGAACGACCACCCAACTGACCTTGAGCAAGACACTTCTCTGTGCCTCATTTTTTTTCTCCCATAGAATGGTGATGCTGGTAACACCTCCCAGGGTGTTGGAAGGATTAAAGGAAAACAAAACAAAACAAATGGCTTTGGAGGGCAGAGCAGTAATTCCAGTGACACTGGAGCAGTAGAGCTGCATAAATCCTGATAGGAAGGACAGTGACAGCAGGGATGACAGTGATCTTCCTACCACCCTGGTGGCCTGAGCAGCAGTCCTTTACTCGCTCGATCGTACAACAAGCATTCCATGTGTGTTACCAGGAAGGATGCATTATCCTAGAAACCTTCACAGCTTCCGCATCTGCAAAATGATCGGTGGCATCGGCAGGGAGATGGGAGGCAGCCTCAACCACCAGCTGGTAGCTGGTATCTACCAGCTGGGGCAGACTATGCCATCCGACCGTCAGTATGCCAGACTGAGCCCATCGATATGTTTTATTTGGCACATAGCTTTAAAAAAGTGAGCCAGGATTTTAAAATTGGAAGTTCTGACAATATTGAGGCTACCGTTGTACAAGGGAGCAGTCAAGTAGAGCTGGGTAGAGACTTCCTCCTTCTGCAAGGCCAGAGGCTCCAGTTCACCATAGTCTCCACTGCTCCCTGTTGCTTCTTGAACACTGCAGCTCAGTGTCATTAGACTGTCATCAGATTTCTGTTGTCCTTATAGTAAACATTCTGTCCATGCATTTGAGGGTAACACTAGCTGCTGTAACTGATTAACCCCCAAATGGGTGTGACCTCATGCAATAAACTTTTATTTCATGGTCTTGTAACAGTCAGTGGTGATGGCTTTCCTCCGGATGGTGAATGAGGGACCCAAGCCCCTTCCATCTTGTGGTTCTGCCATCCCCAAGGGCTCTGATATTTGGTCTTCAGCCAGAGAATGGGCAAAAGGGGAGTAGAGAAACCCTATCTGCTTACTAAAAGCTCCAGCCTGGAAGGGACCTTTGTCACTTCCTCACACACCTCATTGGTGTGTTCTTATTGGTAAGAACGAGTCACATGGCCCCACGAGATGCCAGGTGGTCAGGGAAATATAGAGCCACCTCTGACAATAACTCTACAGCATGGAAGGGGGAACACTCAGTTTTGCTGCCATCGGTCTCTGCCACACCATAGCTCTAGGGAAAATGTGGGAAAATAAAATACAGATGAAGAACTATGTGATTTTTCTTACACTCACCTATTGTAGTCATTCATATTCTATCCCTTGTGGGAACTTTTGTTTCTACTGTCTGGGCTGCACATCTAGGAGCAGATTCTGATTCCACAGTCGGAGGGTGAACCTGAGACTCTGCATTTGTAACAAGATTCCAGGGGATGCCACAATGCCGATCTGTGGACTATGCTTCCCATGATGAGACTCTAGAAGGCTAGCCTTCCTAGACCACCTGCCTGTCCTCCCAAACTCCAACCCCCATCCTATCTATGCTCCTGTACACGCTCTCACCTAGCTCTGTCCCACTTCAGTGAAATTAGGTTTATTAACCCGAAATGACATTTACTAGTCTGTTCCCCATTGGAGAGCGAGCTCCTCGGGAGAAAAGGCTGTTACTCACGCTCAGTACATGTTTGCTGAAAGAACACATGAACATTTACTGAGAACCTAGCCATACTCAAGGCACACAATGCCATGTATTCCAGGATACATGGTAAATGCAATAAACAAACTCTAAGTATTTGTCACGTACCCACTATGGTGAAACATGAGCTGGGAGTCACAAAGGTGGCAGAAACATTCTGGCTTCAAGAGGCTCTCTACCTGGTTGGGATAATAAGACTTAGAATGGGACTCAGAGCAAATAAGAAGTAGGGGAGAACAATCAGATGTCATCTTGCATACAACTCATGCAGAGAATCCGGAGAAGGGAGAATGGGGGAACTAACTCTTCTTTTATATGCAGAATCAACCATATATTTTCACTGGTGCCAACCAGGCTCCTCTTGTGTTATGAGCTGAAATGTATCCCCATAAAACTTATATGCTGAAGTCATCACCCCCAGGACCTCAGAATGTGACCGTATGTGGAGATGGGGTCTTTAAAGAGCTAATTAATAAAATGAAGTCATCAGGGCAGGGCCTAATCCAATTGGGGTCCTTATAAGACCAGAGCAGGACAGAGACACACATAGAGGGGAAACCATGTGAGGACAGAGGGGAGAAGGTGGCCAACTACAAGCCAAGGACAGAGGCCTCAGAAGAAAGCAACCCTACAACACCTTAATCTTGGACTTGCACCTCCAGAACTGTGAAGAAACAAATTCCTGTTGTTTCAGCAACCCGGTCTGTGGCACTTTGTTATGGCAGCCAGAGCAGAATAATACACCTTGTCTATTAACTTCATTCACACTCAGTACCCTTACCTTTCAAAGCAGGTGAGGGAGGTGGCAGGCAGATGTTTGTTACGTGCCTCTGGTATGCAACTCACCTAATCTTATTTAATCCTCATCACAACCATGTAGAATAAACAGCTACAGTAGGTCCATTTTGCAGATAGATGAAAGTGAGGATCAGAGGGATGAAGAACTGCCCCCAGATCATAGTCAAAGAGCGAAACCAGTCTATAACTGCCTCCATTTACCATAAAGCCCTAAGCTCCTGAGGCTACACCACACTGACTCTCTCAAAGTCAGCCCAGAGACATGTTGAGAAAATCAGAAGGTAAACGACGTACAAGTGCCATAAAAAAATAGTTTTAAACACTGTACATCTGAACAGCATTGCAGTTTGCTAAAACTAATGTAACGCTATTCCCGAACAAAGAGAATGTAGGAAAATATTGGGGCTCCAGCCTCAATACCCATATTTCTAACCTTTTAACACTAAACAGCCTCCAACAATAGTGAATTTTACTCAGGATCCTGCTCTTTCCACTCAAGTTGGCTTTGTGAGTTGTTGGTTTTATCGAAATTGAGTGAGAGTGTGTTCAATACAATGTTGGATTCATTGGGGAGAAAAAAGCAAAAGAAAAACCTCAGTTCCTCAATGCCAGGAGCTTACAAAGACATATAAACCATGAGGAATTCCAAGGACTTACTCAGAAGCCGTTCTGCAAAGGCATTTCTGGAACAAAGGGCCAATGTTCCTTTCAAGGAAGAGCGCGGTCCTGGTTTCCGGCATTTTTCTTTAAGTCATTTAGGACCATGCCAACAAACAAACATATACTTCTCCTGGGAGAAAGAATCTCATTCAACGCAGCTTACAAGAGTTCGATTATTGGGGAGGGGGTGCTTCATGGCACGTGCCTCGCCAGCCGGGCCCCGAATGTACAGATCTGTTTACAGGGCTTTATTGATGGTGGCCGCAGACAGATAGGAGCCTGTGGAGAGAGCTGACAATGCATGGACGCTCACTGAGCAGCACCGTCCTGACCAATGCTCAGCTCTGCCAGGAAGAGCTGAAAAGTCCACCTTCTTCCCCGGGAAGTCTGTTTCCTAAACATGTCAAAATATAGAAAGAATACACTCATGTCGAAAAGGTTGGAGATTCCCTTCACTGTGACAATTCAAGGTTTTTGGAGGCCTGGGGATGATAGAAAATTGAACGACATTAATGAAGTGATGATTGACCCTTCAGCGAGATACTTATTACGGCTCTTAATGAACTGGAAATATTATAGGGCGGGCTCTGAAAACACACGGGCATTGGATTAAGAGAGGCCATAGCTCAAACTCCAGCTAGGCTGCGTACTACCCATACGAACTTCAGTAAGTACCTCAACCTCTCTAAGCTCCAGTATCTTCGCCTCTAAAGCAAGGATAATAACACTACTTCCCAGGACCTATGGAAAGATGAAATCAGATTACAAAGGAGTGTTCAGACAATGCCTCGCATAAGGATAAACCCTTGAAATAGATTACCAGTTCTTCCTTTATTCCAAGGAACTGGTTTCAAATGTACAGCATGTTTTACAGTACAACCAAGATTTAAGCAGCACTACTAACAGTACTAATGAGCAAGGGAGGGGTTGTTTACTCTAGCAGTTAGCAGGGGATAGGTTTTCTACTCCTCTGCGCTGACCTCGAAATTCACTCATTTATTCGAGTGTATTTATGGAGCACCCACTCAGTACTGCACCAGCGTGCCGGAGCAGAGAGGGCCACAGAGATGAATAAGAAAGTATCTGGGGGCTCCGACCCAAAAGGGGGTGACAAATGTGTGGCAAACAGACCACACAACAGGAGGAAGAAAGCAGAGTTGTAATAGAGGCATGAGCACCTGCAAGAAGAGAAATCTGACCGATTCCATCAGTAGCCCCTCTCCCCACCCCACTCCCCCCAGCTGGATACACATAACAATATCCAATCACAGACTGGAAGCTTCCGGAAGACTAGGACTTTGTTTGCTACATTTTGACGCTAGCCCTGAACACGTTGCCTGATACTCAAGTAGGTACTCAAAAAAATTAAAAAAAAAAAAAAATTTAAAAACAGTAGACTGTGGACTAAGTGGATTGATCACCAGCCTAATCCATTTTGCCTAGAAGGCACTAGCTGTGGTGCACCACTGTTATCCGGAACGGGGTGTAAGGGTGGCGAAGGGCAGCGGCAACACCCAGATGCAGAGGGTGATCACTCGATCATTCGTGAACCGGAGGGGTGGGACCCAAGACACAAACCTAGGCTGTAGGTCCAGGTCTGGGAGTCAGGTACAGGACCCAAAGTCAAGGGAGGCAAGTATCCAGAAAAGAAAGGAAATGCCGAGAGCCAGCACGGGAGCCAGGCGAGAACACAGTTTCGGGAGGCGTGTGCTCCATCACCAGCGAGCTGAGGTGTAGATGAGGAGGGAAAGGCTGATCAACCATGGGTCAGGAAACACCAGTGTGAAAGGCGGCTCTGGAGGAGGCACATGTTCCCTGGGCTCTGGACCTTGGTGGAAAATGTTATCTTCATACAACCACACACTCCCACGGACCCTTCTCTCACCCTAGCCCTTCCTCGGCTATTTGTGTGCACGCCTGTGGTTTTCCTTTCTGACCCTTCTTATTGAAATTTTGGAAGAAAACGGGAAGAAGGCCAGGATGTCACAGAAGGATTGGGGTTGGCAGAGGGCAAGGGCCTTGACCCTAGGTGGTCTCCACGGAGGCAACGTGAGGCCATAGGAAGACCAGACTCTTCAGCCTCCCACTTCCTGTGACATCAGTGATTCTGTAACTTGTCTGTGCCTCTGTTTCCACATCTATCAAATGCACACACACATACACACACACACACACACACATTTCACAGTGTTCTCTAGACAAGGCAATAAAACTATGAATATGAAAACCTCTCACATCACGTCTGGTACATAACAGATACCCAGCAAATGGGAGCTTCCTTTCCTTTGGGCAAGCCTTGTAACTGCTCTGGGTCTTCATGCTTTTAGAAGGCAGAGAGAATTAAAGTGCTACTGATCTCACAGGGTCATTATTAGGACCTACTCGGTGTTTTATAATGAATCTCTCCCACTGAAGAACTTTTTCCCTGCCTGGTTCTCCTGTTGGAGGACCCAGATACAGGCAAAAGAGTTGAGATGCTACTCCTAACATGTACATGAGAGGTTTTTTTTTAAAAAAAATAAGTATGTGTATGCTATAAGGTGAAGATGAGTGGATGGTTAGAGGGGTCTGACTTAATTCCTACAGATACAGAATCTTCCACATTCAGGCTGCTTCAACTTCTGAGGGGTTTCCTGAGAATCAGGGGTCACAGAAATCATCTCAGGGGCCTGAGGACAATGAAAAGACTTTCTCCTTATTTTGTATACCCAGAAACTAGCCATTCTTCATCAAGTCTTGTTTAGAAATGGTTGTGCTGCCTGAGAAAACTGGGTTCAACTTGCCATGTAGAATTTTGTTAATGGAGTTGTATAAACATAGCTCTTTATTAATCTAAATTACTGGCCTTCAGGGTGAGTTTATTTTATTTGCACACATGATCTTCAGTCCCTGGGAACCCTGAAGGACAAGTGTGTTCCAGTGAGAACAAGGCTTTTGTGAACCACTTAGAAATGGACCCTCGGGAGGTGCTACATAAACAAAATGTAATGAATTGTTCCCCTTGTCAAAAACGAACAATTCATAATGTGCCCCTGAATGGAACCAACTGGTCCTCTTGTCAAACACTCTGTACTTTGATGTCCATTTCATTGGTTAGAAAAAAAGAAGAAGAAAATCACAGTCCTTTTTAATGATACTATTTTCAGAGTACAAGGAGACAGAATAAACTCTCAGCTACCAAGCCACCAGCACCCTTCCTGGTGATCTCTGGAGGGGGCACTTTGGATAGATGAATTAGACTCTCCTAACTAAGAAAGACTTGGATAATGCAGTTAAAACATCCTTTACCAGTGCTGCAAGACAAACTATTTAGAACAACAACAATATTCCTGAAGCGGCCAGTGGGTGCAGTGAAAGTTACAACAATAGTAATTACATTTCTCTCTCTCTTACTATGTACCAGGTACTGTCCATTCGGACTTCATGGCATGGAGTATAGAATTAAGCGATATAATCCATACAGCCACCCGACAGGGTAGGTGTTATTATTCTCCCCATTTTACGAGGAAGAAAACCCAGCAGAAAGAGATTAGGTCACACAGATAAACATGTCATGGAACCAAGTATTCAAACTCAAGGAATTCTGGGCCGAAGGATCACTCTTGCTCCACTGTGCACTCTAAAGAACACTAGACCAGGAATGATAAAATATCCTTTGAGTCCAGATTCTGCCATTAACTCCCCAGGTGACCTGAGGCAAGTTACAGGGAGACCTCAATTTTCCTACCTCTAACAAAACAGGTTTTCCATGGGATGATTTTGGCAACACTTGGGTTTCTCTGGTTGCAGGCAATTGAAACCCACTTTGGCTAAGTGAAGTTAAAGAAGGAAGAGGAAAAAAAAAACAAGGAAGAATTCGTTAGCAAGATATTTAATCAGTGCATAGAACAGACAGAAGGCTAGAGGCTAGAGAACCGGACTTGGAAACAGAACATGCATCAGGACAGGAATCAGCCTGGCATTCAGGGTCTGGTTGAAAAAACTACTAAACTATCTCATAGAGATGCCACTAGGAAAGTAAATGAGCCCCCAAAATTTGTTCCATTCTATGTCATCCTTTAAGATTTAAAGTCCCAGTGGAAAGCACACTGGCCTTGCCAGGGCACCTGATTTAAAATCCCAAAACTGCACCCTCCGATGGGGCTGGATTTCCAAAGAGAATCTGAGTCTTGCTAAGAAGGTATAGAGTTCTTGGGTGCCTGGGTGGCTCAGTTGGTTAAGCCTCTGCCTTCAGCTCAGGTCATGACCCTAGGGTTCTGGGATTAAGTCCTAAGTCTGGGCTCCTTGCTCAGGGGGGAGACTGCTTCTCTCTCTGCCTGCCACTCCCCCCTACTTGTGCTCTCTCTCTCTCTCTCTGTCAAATAAATAAATAACGGCTTTTTTAAAAAGGTATAGAGTTCCTTATAAATCCACTGCTACATCAAAAGTCACTTTCAGATGAATGAATAGATTAAATAAGGTATACATTGGGTTTGAATTGAGTCCAGCTCATGGTCAATGTGCCATAAATGTTGGAGATTGTTGTAGGAAGGTGGTGGTGGCAGCTAGTGTCCTGATGCTTTTTCCACTGCTGTTGTCAGTCTTAACCTAGAAATTGCTAGGGTTCTGTGAAGTAGCCAGGACTAGGTCAGGTGATTTTTATCACCGCGTCACTGATGGTCTATCAATGCCACTTCTAGTTTAGTGGGGTGTTCCTGCTTTTCAGAGACACTGATGACACTAAATTAAGCCCTTTGATGTGATTCCTCCTGCAAGGAATAGAATGGAGAATGAACAAGAAGGTAAACCATTAGGGTGGTTTTCCAATATTTCAGATAAGAGATAATATATGTCTAAACCAGGTCAAAGAGAACAGGAATGAAGAAGACAAAGCACACTAGATAGGTATTTTAAAGATTGAGTTGACCCGGCAAATGGAAGGGAAATGTCAAGGATGACCCTGAAGTTTCTGGTACAGATGACTGGGTAGATGGAAAAACCATCTACTGTGGAAATACAAGAGTAGTTGGCAGCTTTCAAGAGAAGATAATGAACACTGCTTTGGACCTGTTGAATTTGAAGTCCTTGTGTACATTTCCAGAAGAGACATCTAGAAACCAACTAAATACAAGAATCTAAATCCTGGCATGGAGTTTGAGAATAGTATTTGGCAACAATCCACAGCAGCGTTATGTTTGCTTAACCAAAGTAAACTTTACATGTTGAGAATGGGTGTGGGTTGGGGGCGGTTGCAGGGGGACCAGGAACTGGAGGTAGACCCCCTGAGGTACAGGGGAAGTAGGAAAGAAGCCCATAAGGAGATGAAAAGGAAGAATCAGGGAGGCAGGAAGAAAACAAGGGAGGAGTCATCAAGGTCTATTACCAGTAATATCTAAATCTCGGAATTCAAGTATACAAGAAGAGAAATCCACGTAGAAAGCTGCTTTCGCCAGGGCCATTGCAGGAGGGCAGAGCACTACATAATCCACTACATAATCACACAGCTGATGGTCCTAAAAAAAGTAAAATTGACCATAGTAAGATGAGGCTGGAGAGAAGGTGAAGCCAGACCACACACAGAGCCTTGTGGGCCATGATGGGTCTGGACTATATACCTAAGGCAGGGGAAAGGCATCGGGAGTTTCAAGGATTTGGATGTTATGATCGGAATGAGCTTAGAACAAGCTGCAGGGTGGAGATTCCTAGAAGGTCAAGAGTGGATGCAGTGAAACCAATTAGGAAACTCTTGAGTAAAAGCTGAGGTGATAAAAGCAGGTGGTGGTCCAAAGCATGAGCCCTAGAGTCCGACTGCCAGGATTTGAATCTTAGCTATGTCACTTTCATGCTGTGGGCAAAACATTTAACTTCTTATTGCCTCAGTTTCCACGTCTGAAGACAGGTTCACAAATACTTCCTATCTCTGAAGACATTCTCGGGAGCAATTAAGTGCAATCATACATATAAAACACCTCACACAGTGTCTGGTACGTGGCAGAGGACTCAAAGCAATCTCTCACTATTGTAGCAACGCAGTGTGAGAATTCACAGTGAGCAGAACTACAGCACAGAAGACGGAGACATGTGGGTGAATTTAGGAGACTTTTTGGTGGCAAGAACCACAGAACTTTCACATCAGCTACATTTATAGAATTTGTCTTATGTGTCGGAAAGCAGTCAAAAAGATGTCAAAATCGTAATTGATGAGAGTATAGTATTTTGTAAACAGAGTGGTTTTTGGGAAATTGTTATGAATTCAGATTTTGTATAATGAACGTGGAAGTGAAAGTCCAGATAAATAAACAGGCAATGTAAAAGTCTGCATTTCTTGGGATGGATGGGAGAAGCAAACTGTAACCTTATCTGCAAATAGGCCCATTGTGTGTGAAGCATTACTAATTGTCACGCCTGGCTTTTTTTGGAGAGATTTCCCACAACTGCTAAAGAGAGCAGTGATGAAACAGAAAGCTTGCAAGAGCAACAGCAATAGCTCATTCTTCCCTTGACACTGAAGCCTAAGAATCTGGGGTATTTGATTAGGGAGGATCAAAAAATATATGTGAAGGCAGAAAGCACAGAGCACGGTCCCTAGCTCATAGAGGCTGCATAAATATTGTTTTCTTTCATTACATTTGATGACAATGGTTACTTCTTTGTGGGTCTACTAACATCACAAGCCACTCAAGTACACACCAGGACACTGAGAGCTTCATTAGCTACATGTGTTCAGAATATGTCACTTTTCTTGAGATGACAGTAGTCCGTCATTTGCTATATTCACTTTCATGGCAACATACTGGATTAACGATAAAATTTATATTGGCAGCATATTTTTAAGAACTTTTTTAAAAAGCCATATAATCATTGACGTCATAAGACAAATGGCAGCATTAAAAACATGTTAAAAGTCCCTGCCCAAAGCCTTCTCACCCCCTCCCCCCATGACCCTGTGACCCATTCTTATACAGACAGTAGACTGTTCGGGTCAAAAGGAAGAAAGAAACAGGGCAGGAGAAACAGAGGGAGGAAATGAGCCACAAGCAAGCTGGCTACACCCCAAATGCTGTGCTACGTGCTCTCACACACACCTAACGTGTAACTCTCCACTGTCTGTGCTGTAGGAATTGTGCTCCTCCTGTTTGACAGGAAAACAGTCTATGGCTCACGGAGATTAAGAATCAAGGTAGCAGAGCCAGTGAATGGCAAATCAGGGGTCCAAATTTAGGCCAGTCTGATGCCAAATCTCTCTCCCTTCCCCCCCACATGGCTGTTCCTATGGGACTCCTGTGGCCCTTAAAGCATGTGGGAAACATTTTTTGTTAAGAGAAAGGAAGCAAAGAGCTTACTTTTAAAACATCTAAATTCAATTAAAGAAAAATATAGGTCTCCCTTTCCTAGCAACCGTACAATCAAAAACTCCTTGTGTAAGAAATCTATGCCCCAGTGAAACTGAGAAACTATCTAGAAAACACCAATGTTCTTCTGGTCATCAACCATGTATTTGTTCAGGCAACTGTAGGTGTATAGGACACTGTCTGGTTCTGCTGCTAAGTTTGCGGAATCCTGGGAGGAGAGGACAAGATGACCTCAACAAGTAAAAGAAAGACAGCAGTCACAAACAGGGTGAGGAAGAGCAACATGTTGAGGACATTTAGACCAGGAAAGTAGGTAGGAAATGGAAATTGACTGGCAATACACACACATACACATACACAGACATTACACACATGCACACAGAACACAGTGGTTTGGAGTTGAGGGAAGTAGCTGTTTTTAAATACTTTTTAATAATTTTACCAAAAAGAAAAAATCCTTTATGACTGTTAATTATGTGCCCGTCTCTCTTATTTTGTTTTGAACTCCTTGAGTTTAGTATGCTGTTTATCCTTGGATCTTAGGATCTTGCACAGTGATTGGCCCATGGCAGATATTTAATATATGTTTTCCAATGGGATGGATATATAGACACAAGAGTGAAGAGTAAAAAGATATTAGAATAAATAAAGGAATGAATATGAACGGTTGCATTCACAAATGCATTTGCACTAGTAGTATTTCTCCGAATGGTAGGTGCTTTAAAGTTAAGATTGTTATCAAAACCGTATCACCCTTCCTGCCCTGTTGGAAAGAATTGGTCTAGATTTGGGGGCGGCAGCCATGCAGACAGTGGTAGTGAATGGGTTTCATAGGTCAGGAATTTGGTGGCAGAGACTCCTCAAATACAAAGGAAGGCAATTGGTCAAAGTAGTATTTTAATGCATTGCTGATACTCAAATGTCAAGGAGACCAAGCATAAGTCTTATAATGGACACTGCTTGGCTATCTCTTTGCCATCCACCACCCTCTTTGCTAATGGCCTGACTTCCACGTGCTCTCCTGGCATAGAGTTCATAAGTTAGGCCGTGCCACTCAGCCCAGTTCACCCCCTAGCCAGAAAGTTGATCCAGGGCAGTTCTATAACCTTAGCCAATTCAGCATGAATCTCAAGACTTATGCTGAGAAATCTCAGGGTAAGAAGTTTTCACATCTGCTGGATGAGGCAAGAAGACGTGTTACTTCAGGAGCTGTTGGTATGCATCTTGGGAACAAAGAAAGAACCAGACTTAGTGTAAAGTCAGGAAGAAAGGTGGGGGGAAAAATCAAGTCTTTAGTGAGAGCATTCTGTGAGGCTGAAGCTTTGTCTCTGAACTTTTCAGCCAGTTGTTTTCCTGTTATTTACAATGTAATGCTTCCTAACTGAGATCATCATCGCTTATCAAACAAAATCACATCTGGAGCAATAAGTGGGAGAGTGGTCCTTAGGGATCACCTCAACTTCAACCCATGATCACAGTAGACGAATGACATACAACAGTAGTCAATAACGTAAATGGTCATGAAGGTCAAATGGAAGTAAAGATGTAGGTATGAGCAACTGTAGGGACTCTCTCTGTTCACTTGTTTGTTCTTAGGCATCTTTAAAGAATCTTGGCTGGGCCAACCACCCCTACAACCAGACTTTAGGGCTCATTGGAGACACTAACTGACCTCTCATCTAGAGGCATCTCTAGAGGACTCCCTTACTCCCCAGCTCTTTCCTAATCATGACCCTGTTGCTAAAACAGGCAATGCAACTGGGTATCCCTCTCCCTAATCACAGCTGCACTGAGAGCAACTATGACAGAATGGACTGAAAATGTGGAATTTAGGAACTGGGGAAATGAGAAAAGCTCTAGAATGGCTATCACTTGAAAGAAAGAAAGAAATAGAGAGAGAGAGAGAGAAAGAAAGAAAGAAAGGAAGGAAGGAAGAGAGAGAGAGAGAGAGAGAGAGAAAGAAAGAAAGAAAGGAAGGAAGGAAGGAAGAGAGAGAGAGAGAGAGAAGAAAGAGAAGAGAGAAGAAGAGAAAGAAAGAAAGAAAGAAAGAAAGAAAGAAAGAAAGAAAGAAAGAAAGAAAGAAAGAAAGAAAGAAAGAAAGAAAGAAAGAAAGAAAGAAAAAAGAGAGAGAGGGAGGGAGGAAGGAAGGGAAGGAGGGAGGGAGGGAGGGATGGAGGGAGGAAGGAAGGAAATCCTGGAGTGTATCGGGGACTGGGGGAAGGAGAAGATTGAGGAACAGCTGTCAGCTGGAAATTGGATACAGGGCAACGTAATCATGGATGGATATGCAAAAAGCTCAGCTGGTTTACAACAAGGGATGGAACTTTCCAAGCCCACATCACCCAAGTTCAGGAATATGTGGCCTTCTGGATGGGAACTGAGGTGGCCAGCCACAACCACTTCATTCAGTGAGCCATGGATCTGATTACTCAGGGAGTTTCACTGGCAGCCCATCCCCTGAAGCAGATGCTAAGCCCCTCGCTAGGAAAGTATAGGGTGATGCAATGAATTCCAACAGGATGGGGCAGGAACAAGAAAGAAAAACACACAAAAACCTCCAAATCTTTTCTAAGTCAGCTCGGCAACTGCAGGATTTAAAATGAAATTCCAATCCATGGGACGATGGCCAAGCCAGGAGACACCATAATTACAGGAGGTAAGACTTGGAATAGGATAAATTAGAAACATTGCCCCAAAGTTACAGATTCGAGAGGAAATAAAGACGACACACACAGTGAAATTTCTGTGATGAGGAGAATACATCAGGATTAAAGAATGTATATATTTGTAAGGAGCTATATTCACATAAATTTAAATTTATATAAGTACAGAAGTATGAATGCATATTCCCAGTAGTTCTCTTTAATTCAACAAACATTCAACTAACTGTGAGCCAGGCACTGAGTTAGGCCCTAGAAATAGAACAGGGTTTCTCAACCTCGGCACCACTGACATTTGGGACTGGGTAATTCTTCCTTGCAGGGAGAGGAGTTGGTGTGGAGACCATCCTGCACATTGTAGGATTTTTAGCAGCATATCTGACCTCTACCCACTAAATGCAGAAGCAATCCCCCCCACTCCAGTTGAGACAACCAAAACTGTCTACAGAAATTGCTAAATGTCTCCCCTGAGTGAGGTGCACAAAATCCTCCCTGGCTGAAAACTACAGAATAGAGCAGTAATTAAGAAAGAATCATCACACAGGTCAATGCCTGTGTTCCAGGGTTAAACTATCTGTATTTGAATCCTGACTCTGCAACTTATTGGCTGTGTAACACCGGGAAAATGATTTAATATATTTCTAACTTCAGGATCCTCATCCAGATAGTGAAAATAATTCTGTGGAATTGTTATGAGGATTAATCAGAAGCTCTACGTAAAATATTTGACACAGTACCTGGCCCAGATTAGGAATGCAAATCTTTTTCCAAAGAGCTCACAATGTAATGCAAAGCAATAAGAGCAAGTATACAATTAATTTTCATAGATTTTTCCTTGAGTCATATTCAATGTTTCTCCCCTATTGCCAAAATCTCATTCCATCTCCGATTCACGTATGTGACTTCTGCCACCGCCATGAATTAAGACTAGAGACTTTGCACCAAGCCTCCTCTTCCACCCTGCTCCAAGTAGCCTCCATCTTGCTGCCAATGTTTATTTCCTGAAGATCAACTCTGAAAATCATTTTCCTTACGTCATTGACTCCACATGGCTCTGTCTGGCATTCAAAGTCTTCCACGATTTGGATTCACCATGGGTTCCCCGGCCCACCTGTTCCTTAAGAATTAGTGCAACTCCAACTTCCTTCAGACCATTTTTCCAGATCCTCCCACATAGAAGTTCTCTGTCTTCCTCTGCCACACACTCCCTTGTGCTTTCAGGCACCTATAAATGAACTCCTAACAATCTGCCTCATTTAAGAGTTCTTCATGCTTGGGGCACCTGGGTGGCTTAGTCGTTAAGCGTCTGCCTTCAGCTCAGATCATGATCCCAGGGTCCTGGGATCGAGCCCCGCATCGGGCTCCATCCCAGGGTCCTGGGATCGAGCCCCGCATCGGGCTCCCTGCTCCGTGGGAGGCCTGCTTCTCCCTCTCACACTCCCCCCGCTTGCGTTCCCTATCTCGCTGTGTCTCTCTCTGTCAAATAAATAAATAAAATCTTATTAAAAAAAAAAAAGAGTTCTTCATGCCAATCTGTCTCCTGTGTTAGTGTGAGAGCTACTGAGAACTGAAACCGATCTTTCCATCATGTCCGTATCCTCAATGCCCTCAATTCTGTATCTGCCACTGTGGAGTTATTATATACTACACTTAAAAGTAAATAAATGACACAAGGGAAAACGGAATCCAAACAAGAACTGGCCAGAATTCACACTATTTGGCCAGCCAGTGGTTCTTGGCCCAGTTGATCAGAATCTCTAGAATAGGACCTCAAACATCAATATTTCTTTTGAAGATTTTATTTATTTATTTGACAGAGAGAGACACAGCGAGAGAGGGAACACAAGCAGGGGGAGTGGGAGAGGGAGAAGCAGGCTTCCCGCGGAGCAGGGAGCCCGATGCGGGGCTCGATCCCAGGACCCCGGGATCATGACCTGAGCCGAAGGCAGACGCTTAACGACTGAGCCACCCAGGCATCCCTATATTTTTTTTAATTCTTGCAGAAAACTAGGATTAAACGACTATATGGAATCCATGAGAATAGTTTCCCCCTCTGGGATGGGCAAGTTTAATTTTGGGGGCCAAGCCAATTAATCAACAATGGCTGCCTGGAGCAATGCCTTGAGAGGGGTTTTGAGGCTCCCCAGACACTCGGGAGAAAAGAGTATGGTGATTGATTAGCAATGTCTGCAAGAGCAAGTAATCAGGGGGCTGCAACAATCCCACGACTAATTGACCTTTCTGTGATTGATGCATTAGGAGGAGGAAGGGGATGGACCTAATGACATTTAAGTATCGTTTAAATATGTGTGTATTTATATATGTGTGTATTTACATATACACATATGTATATATGTAAACATACATGGCGACACAGATATATCTGTTATACAGAATAATAACTACCATTTTTAGCTATAGGCTAAAAACTGAATTAAACATGGGATGTGTTACTGTTACCACCCTGCTGTGGGCTCTGGCCTCATAGTGTGGACAATCTAGGGCAAGGCAGGTACTTATAAAATAATCACACAGGTAGGTAATTTAAAAGTGAGAACGAAAACTAAGGGATGCTCTATAGATCTCCCAAAGGGGATACTGGACTCGTTTGGAGGACCAGAGAAGCCACCCCCAGAAAGTGGCATTTGATCTGAGACCTGAGAGATGAGAAGAATTTAGTGAGGAGGACAGGGGAAGAGTTTTTCAGGCCAGAGGCCAACCGTGGGATGAGGCCTGGGATGTGGTGGTGGCAAGTTACTCCAGCTCTATTCAGATCACCTGTAGGTGGGGGACTAGCGAATCATGGGCCACAGGGCTGTAGCAGCCGGCTCCTACATATTACACATGCAGTGCCACGTGTGGAACCACAGGCAGGGAGGAGCTGTTCCCCTATAAAAAGTGTGAACACTTTTGGAGCCAGAGAGACCTGGGATCAGGTTTTGGCTCTGGCATTTACTAGCTGTGTGGCTTGGTCTAATAATTTCACCTCTGAGCCTCAGTTTCCACATCTGTCAACTTAAGGTAGTAATTAATTGGATGGAGAAGACCACAGTGGTGAAGAAGAGCCTGCACTCTGGAGTCAGACTGCCCATAGTCAAATGCTGGCTCCAGGACTTCAGAGATGTGTGGATTGAGCACACGCACCTCCCTGTGCCTCAGTTTCTTCCTTTTCTTCATCTGTAAAATGAGGATAATTGGGTCATTTGTGAAGATTAAATGAGACAAGGTAAGTAAAAGTTTGAACACAGAGCCTCTCACACAGAATGTCCTTGGCAGAACTGACTCTCTTGGTAAATTCTGACTTACTGGAATTTTCTCTGCATTACGATTCAATTGGAACATTACCTACTCACAGGGAGTTAATTCTGATTATTGCCAAATGAAAGCTACAAAAGGCCTTGGGTTTTCAGAACTTTCAAGCCAAGAGACCCACAGCTGACTGGTCTGGTGCTGACATGGCTGATGCTCTGGGTTAACATGGCAAGTTGCTCCTTGGTCCCAGGTGCGCCCCTGCAAGCTTTGAGTTGCACGTTCCACGAAGCCAGGTACCCACCCAGCACCTAAACCCTCTAGGTGTGAGGCTAGCCTGGCTTCCCAGTGACCAGCGTGAAGGCAGAGAAGTCCTGGAATCAGGTCATTTATAAAAACAGAACAGGGGAAAGCTGTAGGAGGAGTGGCTTGGGTTCTCCCAAGTCTGTAAGGCCTCAGCACAGCTCAGAGCAGAAGGAAAGGGAGACACTCAGAGTATTTCCATCCAGCGGGAGCTGTGCACCTCCGTACTCAATAAATCTGTAATTACTGAATTTCTGAATAAATGAAGAGGAGGAAGGAACAGAGATGGAATGATACTGTGTTGGCCCTTTACGTAGATTCTCTTACTGGATCCTCAAAGCAATAACCCAGATAGTGACTATCAGCCTCACTTAGCAGATGGGAAAACTAAGTTTCACGAATTATGTGGCAGAACCACCTGACTTAAGGCTTTGCTTTGAAAAACAAGCTCCGCATTTCTCCCCACAAGCTTCATGGATATTAATAGATGTTAGTCAATAAAGAGACAGATACAGAGTCAAGTCTCAAGGCTGTAAATGGCCACTTAAATAACCTCAGACAAGTTTCTCTCCCGCAGTACTGCTCAGAATCTTTACTATCAAAGTGAACACTATGAATCCGCAAATAGGGGTGTGATGTACTGTACGACCTCAGAGGCCATTCTTCACAGACGGTCTTGCAGGACTAGGAATCAGGTGGCTCACATATTGGGCAATTCCGTACTATGTTCTACTACCTTTCTGACTGATAAAGTATGAATGAAGGAATGAATTGAATGATATCTGATAAACCCCAGGGATCAGATCTGGAATATGAGGTATGACCAATACATGAGTTTGCTGGGGCTGCCAGAACAAAATGCCAGACTCGGTGGCTTAAACAACAGAAATTAATTTTCTCACCGTTCTGGAAACTGGAAGGCCAATATCAAGGTGTCAGCAAGGTTGATTTCTTCCAGGCCACTCTCTTTGGCTTGCAAATGGCCATCTTCTTGCTGTGTCCTCACGCAGCCTTTTCTCTCTGTGTGTGCATCTTTGGTGTCATTTTCTTATGAGGACATCAGTTATACCGGATTAGGGCCCCCATGCTTATGACCACACTAAACCTTAGTTACCACTGTAAAGGCCCCATCTGCATATACAGTCACACTGGGGGTTAGGGCTTCAACATATGGGCATGAATTGGACTGAATCCATGAGCCCACAAGTCCATGAACTGAGCCTATTCTCTCAGTCAGAAGAGGTAGATGGGAGATACCTGGCATCAGGCCATAAATGGCTGGGCAGCAAGAGCACCTAGCACAGAGGTAACAGTGGAGGACCCATTGGGCAGGAGAGGACATGCATCAGAGGGTAGACCGCTCTATCCGCGTGCACAACCAGGAAGAGTGAGAAAGCAGTAAGATGCATGGAGGGTGGGAGAAGGTACTGCGTTCTAACAGGACTTGTTAAAATTCTAGGCAAATGTTTCCTTGAAAAAACAGTAGGTAGAAATAACAGGGGCAGTGATGTTTTCTACCCAAGGTCCATGCTCCAAAAGTAGCACTTTTATTTTTTTTAAGAGAGAAAACGAGAGTGGGCATAGGGGCAGAGGGAGAGAATCTTTCAAGCAGACTCCACACTGAGTGCAGAGCCCGACACGGGGCCCAATCCCACAGCCCGGGAGATCATGACCTGTGCTGAAATCCAGAGTCAGTTCTGTCTTAACCAACAGAACCACCCAGGCACCCCCAAAAGTAGCATTTTTTAAAGTTAAAAGACATTCAAGCAACTGGTGTGGGTAAACAGACTGTGAGACACAAGAGGAAGTAGTAGAAGGGCGGCATTTTTTTGTGACCTTTCAATGTTCCCCAGCCCAACTCCCAGCTCCTCTGCCTGGGATGTTAAATGGGGTTAAGCTTCTGGGAAGAAAGGGGTCTCAGGAAATGGGGAGTTTGGAAGGGTTGAAAGCAAAGTCCTAGGAAGGGACTGGGGAAGTAGACAGATTATTGAGAGGTCATACTTTATCAGTGACAATGCTTTTGGCTGCAAGTAATGGGGGAAAAAATCCAACTGGCTTGAACACTAAGGGAATGCTTGAAAGAGGGATGTTAAGAAGGTTGGTTAATTCCGTGGGGCCTTCATGAAGGATTCGGCTTACTCCAACCTTCCATGCTGCCATGATCAGTGTGTTCTCAGGCTCAGACCCTTTGTGGTCCCCAAAACAGTGGCTGCAGCTTAGCCATCACAGGTAGGCACATCAACATCCAGAAGCAGCAGCACGGCGCCCAGAGTTCCCTTCTGAATATGAGGAAAACCTTCTCCACAAGGCCCTGAGCCATCATTTGCTCATGTCTCATTAGCCAAAATGAGTTACAAGCCCACACCTAAATCAGTCACTGTGAAGTGGACTGGTCCCATGATAACTGGCTTGGACCAATGAGGAGTCAGTCACTCCCTGAGTATGGGGCCAACTTCCCTTGATGGCCATAGATGGTGGACACCTGAGGAAAATCAGAGTTCTGTTAGCAAAGAAGAAAGGGTACAGCCATTGGGTAATGGCAGCCAACAATGACTGGAGCAAAGCTGAACCTCAATGATAGGAACAGGGGACACAGCAGGAACCAAAACCCCAGGAATTGGGAGCAAAGAAAAATTTCCATTATGGTGGCTAAATTAAGGTGATATCGGGTTCACAAAGGGTTATAGGAGGGGAATGTGTAGACCACAATGTGCAGACATACCTGCCCTCTGTTGAATGAGAGAGGAGTGGCAGAAGGGGGACCAGGCTGCTTGCATAAGAGAAAAATCAGTCAGCTGCCACCAGAGTTATTACCTCGAAGCACAGGGTGAACTCTATTCTCCTAACCCCCAAGCAAGCAGCGGGTTGACCAACTCCATGCCTGAGTGTTCTTGAGGTGAGTTCAGAGAATGCTTCACATCTCAGACTTATGTCCAGTGCCCACCATAGTACTTCCTGGGCTAATGATACCTGGCAAGTTACCTTTGAGCCTTTCTTTCTTCATCTGAAAAATACAAGTGATAAAAAACCTCTCTCTTCAAAGTTTCACAAGATTTATAGGAGATCATGCGAGGGCAAGGCATTGCCAATTTTATTAATGGCTATATTAATATATAGTACTTAATGGTCATATCAATAGTCATTTAAACTCCAGAAAAGTCTCTCATGACCTCCAACTGAGCAAAGTATCTGACTCATCATACAAAATGGAAGACACCCCCCCCAAATTCAACCAGTCAAGAATTCAGTTAAAGAAACCATATCAGATTCATTTCTAACAAAATGGAGATCCCCTTGACTTCGGTGGTCTCGGACTCCAAGAACAGACAGCTCCTTTCTAGCTCTCATTCAAGCTCTCTTCTGAATCCAATTAATTCTTTCCAGAAACAGAGCTCATCTCTACACCCCTCCATGCTGAAGCAGTAATAACCACCCAGCATGTCAGCTCTTGGGTTAGAAATTACGGTTTTTCATTTCTGCTCCACAGAAAACACCATCCAGAAATATGATCACAATATTCCAAAGGGAATGTGCAGTCATTTTTTTCATCTCTCAGGCATGTGTGATAAATGCCATTTCCCAGTTTGTGCACACCACAAATCCGGCTTTTAAAAATAAAGATGGGGGCACCCGGGTGGCTCAGTCGTTGAGCGTCTGCCTTCAGCTCAGGTCACGATCCCGGAGTGCTGGGATCGAGCCCCATGTTGGGCTCCCTGCTCGGCGGGAAAGCCTGCTTCTCCCTCTCCCACTCCCCCTGCTTGTGTTCCCTCTCTCGCTGTGTTTCTCTCTGTCAAATAAATAAAATCTTTAAAAATAAATAAATAAATACATACATAAAAATAAAGATGGACTTTGCTTACGGAGCTCCCCTGATGGCGCCCTGATCCAGTGGCCAGAGGAAAGGGTTTTAATTTGAGCCCTGCTCTTAACTTGCTGTGCAACCTTCCCCGAGTTACTTCCCTTCTCTGGGACTTGCTTTCTTCACACAAGAAATGAGAGCTAGGTGATTACGTACACTCCTTCAGTAGCCACCATTTGGTAAGAACCTATACTTTGCCAGCAATTTTTAGCTCCCATTCTCACTACAAACTGAGAGACCCGAGTCTCTGCCAGATGAAGTCTGGGTTCAAACCCCAGGCTGTGTGACAGTATACTGCCCCCAAAAACATTACTACCTGAAAATATCTGCTCTTTTCTTAGCTTATCATTTTTTGAATTTTTTCTTTTTTAAATAAGTCACTTATTTCTGATCCCTGCTAGACCTGGATTGTGACGCCCAGTCCAGGTTACAGGTTTGGGAATCTAGGTGTCGGTTCCCGTGGCTCCTACAAAGGACCAGGGTGGAGGCCTGGGGGTGTCCCAAAGGGGAGGGGAGTAGGGGCACAACCTGAAACATTGGGAATCTTGCTGCCTCTCTTGGCACCCCATTTTTGTGGCAGACAGCAGCTTTCCAGCTAGGTGTGTCCTCTCCCCACCCACTCATTAGAAGCAACCGAAGCCCCTCTGAGAACCGTGAGTAAGAGGGACAAGGCCCCTCCCAGGCGTACCTCCTTTCAAAGGCTTCACAAAGACTCTCCAACACAGGCCATTACAGAGGATTAGGCCTCAGAGTTCAGGGGACCCCAAGGCTGGGTCACCTCCTGCAAATCCTTCCTTTTTGGCCTTTCCCAAGCTTGGTGGGCCAGTGCCTTCTCCCCTCCTGGCCTGATCATCTACAACAAAGAGTATGATGAGGGGGGAGAGGGATGGGGGGGATGATATTTAAAGAGGGGGAAATGCCCATTCTCAATGCAGACAAAAGATGAGATTAAATGGTCCAGAGGAGGGCCCCTCCAAGTTGCTGGGGGGTAGGGGGATGGGGGCTCTGTGAAATTAATATACTTCCCTAGGCCTGCTGAGAAAGCTGCTCCCCTCCTAAATCCATATGCATGAGAATGTCAGCCCAGGAACCTGGTTTAAGATATGCTTAACGTCAGAAAGAGAAAGGGCTGCAGGCAAGAACTGATCTAAAACCTCTGTCTTTCTCAAGTCACCCGTGGGGCTTGCTTGGGTCGCAGGTACTCAGCAAAGACACCAATTTCACCATTCTTAACAACCTGGGGAATGAGAACAAAGCTCTGGGAATCTGGATTCTAACTTTGTGAGCTGCCACAAGAACAGAGACTCCACTCCTTGGTGGCTGTGTGGCCTTCAACATGTTACTCGACCTCACAGCCTCGTACCTCTCCTACCCAACTGTAGAAAGGAATAAGTATGAGATAAGGTATGGAAAGTAATTCATGGGTAACAAGGGTGCTTGTTTCTCCCCTCCCTGCCTTCCTTCCCTTTCCTTCCTTCCTTTCTTCTTGTTTTCAATAGAACACGCACTTCAGCACCTGCCGTGAGCAGGTGATTTTGCCAAGAGCTTAGGTTGCCAAAGAAAGTATTACTCCCTTCTGCTCTCTTGTCCAATGAAGAGGCAGTTTCAGTTGTGTGATAAAACCTAGGCACAAGATGAAATTATGCACAGGCTAGGGATCCATAAATGTTAGTGTTTTAGATGATGCCACTGGGGCTCTCCTAAGCAGTCCCTGAGTCTCCAATTCACCATTCTTACTGAGATGACCCCAGGCCACCAGGGCAGAGTTGGGACCAGGACTCATGTCTGGTAACTCCTGGTCCAGGCTCTTTCAACACGCGCCTGATGACAGAAAATTAGGAAGTCATGAGCCGTGATTTCAGAAGATGTTATTTAATTCATGTTCAAACAGGAACTGTCCTTCTTGTTTTTATTTTTCTGTCTCAAAAGACAAACAAAAGAGATAGTGATTATTTTTAAAGTAAGATCCTTTTGGCGATAACACGAGTCTACAGAGCTGCAAAATTCAGCTTTCAAAAATAGCTGCCTGGAAACGTAGACCCAGAGAAAAAAGGCCACTGGGGGAGGGGAGGCCTCACCTTTACCCATCCTTTCTGAAACCACACCACACAGCACCCTGAGCGGGCTGCTTAAATTGCAGTTGAGACTGTAGGCTGAGACAAATGCTTTAAAAAAAACAACTCAAGCCCAGCTGACCTTTGTAGTGCTGTTGATTATGTCTAGAAGGGCAGTACGGAAAGAGTGGAGGGCATGACGTCAAGAAGGGGTCGCTGCCACTGCTGGCCCAGACACCTTCGTCTTGCCGAGAGGTACGTTTCCTCAAACATACAACTCTGTGAAGATCCCACATGCCAGGATGAGAGAAAGGGTTTTAAAAACATACAGCCATGTTTTCCAATATGGTAGCCACTAGCCACAGGAGACTACCAAACATTAAATTAATTAAAATTAAATAAAATTTAAAATTCAGTTCTTTAGTCACACTGGCCACACTTCAACTGTTAGATGTTAAAACGTACCTAGGTCCTACTGTGTTCAACAGTGCTGAAACAGAATGTGTCATCACTGCAGAAAGTTCCACTGGAGAGCACCCACCCAGGAGAGTACACACCCCGTGGTTAATAAAAGACACCCTTGGGGAGAAGACCCCTGTTGGGAGACATTTTCAATATTTACTTTGTAAATTTCCACATTGTTTGCTAATTTTGCCATAAGGTGTTTCTTATTTACAACTTTAAAAATAAAGAACAGGGGGCACCTGGGTGGCTCAGTCATTAAGCATCTGCCTTCGGCTCGGGTCATGGTCCTGGGGTCCTGGGATCGAGCCCCGCATCGGGCTCCCTGCTCGGCGGGAAGCCTGCATCTCCCTCTCCCGCTCCCCCTGCTTGTGTTCCCGCTCTCGCTGTGTCTCTCTCTGTCCAATAAATAGAATCTTAAAAAAATAAAAATAAAATATAAATAAAGAACAGCAAAGAAGTGATTACCACTAAACCCAGGATAATGGTTACGTGCGCTGGGGAAAGGGAAGACTGGGACACTGATACCGGAACGTTTGGGCACAGATGCTCAGCAAAAGAACCTGATTTGCCCATTGCCATTAACCGTAAGTATGGACAGAGATACGTGCATGTCCACTCTAAAATTACTTATAATAGTTAAATTTGTTCTATACACCTTTTTCGAATGTGTGTTTTACCTTGCGATATGTATTTTAATAAAATGTTTTTAAATGGAAAAATAAATTGTGTCGCTGTCCTCATTAAGGAGGTGCCATCCTTAGCATTAATAAATGATCTCGAGCTTGGTAAATGAGGAGCAGAGCTCAGCCCTCATGCTCACCTCTTCTGTTTCAAGCCGCCCTGAATAATGGCAGCCCTGTCCACGTTTGCTCATCACATTCTCCCTGCCCAGCTCCCACCACGGAGGCCTGTGAGAAACCAGCAGAAACCAGGCAGAGGTAATTGTTAGGAGGCAATCCATACCTGCAAATTTTTAAACATGCATATGCTTTGATACATCTATTTTATTCAAATTTTTACCTTGAAATAAGTAACTGTACAAAGATTTAGCTAGGAGGATGTTAATCATAATGATTTTCATAATATCCAAGAAAAATAACTGGAAACAATTTAAATGTCCAAACTAACAAACGGGTTAAATTCTGATATATCCAGACAGCTAAATACTGAATAGCTATTAAAAATCACATTATAAAAGAATATTTGATGTGGAAATCCATTCATGCTATATTATTAAGAGGAAAACAGCAGATTATAGAAAAGCACGTGCACTATAATTCTTTTTTGGTCAAAAGAATTTATATTAAAAACTACCTTTGTTAATATACATAGGTCAGCCCCCACTCCAGGAGGAGGAGTTTAATTGCCCTCTCCTTGAGCGTGAGCTGGGCTTCGTGGTTCACTTCCAAAGAACAGCATATGGAAAGAGAGATGTTTTTTTTTAAAGATTCTATGTATTTATTTGAGAGAGCGAGCATGAGCAGGGCGAGGGGCAGAGGGAGAAGTAGGCTCCCCGCTGAGCAAGGAGCCTGATGTGGGACTTGATCCCAGGACCCCGGGATCCTGACCTGAGCCAAAGGCAGATGCTTAACCCACTGAGCCACCCAGGCATCCCTGGAAAGAGAGATTTAGTTAACTTCCAGGGGAGAACCCTTCAATCAAGAATAAATCACGTGGATTGCATGCACCTCTGAAATGATGTAATGCAAAGGGCATTTCAGCTTTGTGGTATTCTTTCCTAAAACCTATAACCCCAATCTACTCATGAGAAAAACATCAAACAAATCCAAACTGAGGGACATTCATCAAAATACCTGACTCTCACTCCTCACATCTGTCGCGGTCATGAAAAACAAGGAAAGACAGAGAAGCTGTCACAGATCAAGGGAGACAAAGGAGACAGGATGACTGTATGTAATGTGTCCCAGGTTAAACCCTGAGACAGAAAGGACATCAGTGGCAAAACTGTTGAAATCTACTTGAGTTAGTTAACAGTAGGGTACTATTTTAATTTCTTAGTTTGACAAAGGCACCATGATTATGCAAGATGCTAACCTTAGAGGAAGCTGGGTGAAGTGCATATGGAAATGTTCCATATTATCTTTGTAACTTTTCTGTAAATCTAAAATTATTCCAAAATTAAAAGTTTTTTTTTAAACTACCTTTGCAGCTGTTTCTGGACGGTGTGCTTCTTTGTGTTTTTAAAACTTCATTCTCTAAATTTTCTAGAGTCAATATGCATTGTTTTTTAAACCAGATAAGCGGTTCATTACATAATCAGAAGTTAATTGGGAACCTCTCCTGTCCCACATGTCAGCATCCTGTGTGAGTGCCAGCAGGAGTCTATAGGACAACTATAGAAGCAAGTCAATTCAGGCATCTGATGAACTGGATGGTCGGTTGCAGACGACCAAAGCTGCGCCAATCAGAGCCTTTGCCTGGTATCTGACGACCCGAGAGACCTAAGAGACAAAGCCTCAGGTGCTCTCCAGTGATGGGAAGCGGGATTCCAGTGCTGCACTCCTTCACTAGGTGGAAGAGCCAGACTAAGGAGGAGAGGGTGAGGCTGGAACGCAGAGAGGAGAGAGAACACAGAAGGAGAGCAAATTCTGGTGACAGTCCACTTATCCTTAGCCTGAATACATGCTGCCCTCCCCTCAATTACGTAAGTCATCCCTAAAACTCCCCTTTTGGCCTAAAACTGTAGGGATTTGGGTTTCCACCTCTTGTAATCCAAGAAGACTCCCCTACCTGATTCAAGTCCCTGGGAAGCCCCCAGAGGCACATTTGCCTGAACTCTAACTGGACCACTCTCCAAGTAGATCAGGTTAAGTTAGCAATCAATAATGAGTTGAACCAAACTGAAATCAGTTGAACTGGATTGGACTGAATTTAAAAATTACCTATGAGTTCAACACAGGAGGTAGTAAATGAACATCTTTTGTTTTTCTTACCCACCAACAACATAGACTAGACTTCTCTGTTTCCGTCAGGGCAGAGACATAACACATCTCAGTTACTACCTGATCCTCAGTGTCTTCCACAGGCCTCCTGCACACAGGTGCAACCCGGTAAATGAATACATTTTCTCTTCTCTGTCATTGCCTGCTAGAAATATATGGAACTCAATTGTATAGAATATAAAAAAAAAAAAAAAATCATGTGGGCGCCTGGGTGGCTCAGTTGGTTAAGCGACTGCCTTCAGCTCAGGTCATGATCCTGGAGTCCCGGGATCGAGTCCCACATCGGGCTCCCTGCTCAGCAGGGAGTCTGCTTCTCCCTCTGACCCTCTTCCCTCTCATGCTCTCTATCTCTCATTCTCTCTCTCTCAAATAAATAAATAAAATCTTTAAAAAAAAATCATGTTTTCCCGTGGCTTAATAAACTATGACTGGAGCTAACATACTTTACGGTTACTCTCTACCCGTTGCATACAAAGCAAATACAGTATGCTTCCCGCAACTCCTCCCCATCTAAAGAATATTAAAGTTTCAAATGACTCTCTCAATGGGAATTGAATGACACAGTGACCACTCAACATTTTAAATAGCTGCTGCCACTTCTGTGTCATAGACGTGTGCCACGGGGCAAAATCAGAAATCTGCTGGACTTGTTAGACTCACTGGAAATCCAGTGAGAGAGAGAAATAAAGAAACAAACATATTGCATGGAGCACCGGGTGTTATACGCAAACAATGAATCATGGAACACTACATCAAAAACTAATGATGTACTGTATGGTGACTAACATAACATTACATAATAAAAAAAAATAAAGTGATTTTTAAAAAATTAAAAAAAGAAAGAAACAAAGCACAAGGAGAATGAGTGAATGGATGTCACAAAGAATCGATCCAAGACAGAGGAGGCAAACATCATTCTCAAGGGAAGAACTCAAGGGAAATTTTTAGGAAGGATCCTTTCTGAAAAGGGGCGAACCCACCTTTGTGCACCCCATCCACTACATTATATTCCTTGAGCTCCTTATGACTCCTACCATCATCAGTAACATCTACCAATCACCTACTATGTGCCAAGCATGGTTTTCTCATGAGAACCTCTTAACAAGACTGAGTTAGAATTATTACTATCTCCATGTTACAGATGAAGAAACAGAGATAGTGAAAGATTAAATAATTTGCCAATGGTCAGACTGTCAGAGGTGAACCCGGGATCTGAACCCAGGAACTATAATATACTGACTCTCAATCATAAAACTTAAATCAGAGAACTTTAAAAATTCTGCAGCAATTGACTATTCCCCAATCCAGATCCCCACAAAACACTAAGTTCCTAGAGGGCAGGGACCCTGTTTGATTGTTTCTCCAACACCTAGTGTCTCACACAGTGTTTGTGCTCAATGAATGGGTGAGAGATTGGAGCTGCTCAGCTTTCTTGATTTTCTTAATTTTTCATTTACAAGAAAGGTAGACAGCATGTAATGAGCTTAGAATTCAGAGTTTTAAAATACTGACTGTTCATCTCTGTATCTTCAGGTCCTGGCACTACATCTACAGGCATTTGATATGTTCTCAAAAGAAAGGGACTAAATAGAGTTTTCTTGAGAAGTGTCCATGTCCAAGATCATACCAGTACTTCAGTTAATACATAAAACCCAGAGTGAAAGACATAGACAGAGATGTGCCTGCCTAATTGAGCCACATGTGACTAACCCAAATCACACCCAAAGCCAATCCCTCAGATTTCTTCTTATATAAGAAAAAAAGTTGGTGTGCTACCCATAATCACATTTGCCTATTTTCCCCTCCAGCTACAATAAGATTAGGCTTTTGTATTATTACTTTTTAATTTACTATATATGGCTCACCTACTTAGGAATAAAACAAGATTTGAGATATCAGAATAATTGATAGATAAATAAAAGCCATTTAAAAATAAAATCAGAGGGGCCTGGAGATTCTATTTAAAACAAACAAAAAGGCTTACGATACTGTGGGTCTTTCTGTCCGAACCTAAAAATAAACTTGATGTAGTCCTATCTCCTTCTTTAGATCTTCTTTGGTGCCTGCGTGTCTCTTGTGGTTCTTAACAACCTTCCATTGCTAAGGTGTAGCAGGTGAGCTGCTCTGATCTCTTCTGTAACATCAGAAGGCCTGCATGGGTGGGACTGTGTCTTGTTTGTCTCTGCATGCCCCAGCATGTCACACTCAACTTGGTACACAGGAGGGACCCTGGAATTGGAGAACTGGTAAGCTCTCTTCTTGGATAGTTTCCACATTCCTGGAACGTAGCATAGTGCCTGGAGGGCAGTAGGCACTCACTAAACGTCTCACTGGGTCAGCTGATTGAATTGAACTGAACGGCAAACCTGGCAGTGTCTGTACTTTGGACCCATTGCATTTATTTAAAGCTAAGCACGGTCCGCTAAGCACTCCATGGCCTCCCCAGAAAAGGAGGTATCACTTTCTCCTTTTTTTATGAAGAGACTGAAGCATAAGAAGTTGAGGGTTTTTTCCAAGGTCATACAGAAACTAAGTGACAGGACCGGGTCTGGAATGCTTGCTTTGAGTGGACACAAAAGCTGCATGATGTCCTTTCTGCCTCACTGCCTTCTCCCTCCCAGACAGAGGAATAGGCCTGTGCACATAAACATAGACGTGGCCCTTATTGGTTCTCCTTTGCCCGCGGGGGCTCAAAAGATACACTCAGAGTCAAAAACACAATGTCCTATGTTCCCACATTCATTAAATTCACGGAGCACCGTCACGTGCAGAGAACAGCTGGGAAACCGGCACTGAGCGAGACAGCAGGTAGTGGAGAAAGAGAGAACAGGGGTCTGCAAACATTTTCTGTGAAGGGCCAGAAAGCAAATATTTTAGGCTTGGCAGGCCAAACTGTCTCTGTCACAACTAGTCAGCTCCGTACTTACAGAGCCAAAGCGGCCGCTGGGAATATATAAACAAATGGGCATGGCTGTGTTCCAACAAAAGTTTATTTACAAGAATAGGCAGGTTTGATTTGACCCGTGGTAGTTTGCCAACCCCTGAGACAAACAATAAACATGGACGTAAGTGGAGGAGACAAAAGGCATTTTGTGGACGCACAAAAGTGAGGTCTCTGAAGAAAATAAAGCAGTGTAATGAGAGAGAATGAGAGGCACCTTTAGATTGGGTGGAGGGAGGAGATGACATTTGCTGACACACCAGCCATGTTAGGATCCTGAGAAAGAGCCTTCCAAGTAGTAGGAAGAGCTAGCACATAGAGCCTCAGACAGAGTGTGCCTAGGGAACAGAAGGAAGGCCAGCATGTCTGAACAAGAAGGGTAGGAGATAGGGACGCCTGTGTGGCTCAGTGGGTTAAGCGTCTGCCTTCAGCTCAGGTCATGATCCCCGGGTCCTGGGATTGAGTCCCGCATCGGGCTCCCTGCTCAGTGGGGAGCCTGCTTCTCCCTCTGCTTGTGTGCGCTCTCTCTCTCTCTCTCTCTCTGACAAATAAATAAATAAATCTTAAAAGAAGAAGAAGAAGAAGAAGAACAGTAGGAGATAAAGTCAAAGACTGCACAGAGCCAGATCATGCAGCATCTTCTAAGTGCAATTGGAAAGCGTTTGTAGGGTTTTTGGCAGCACCGTAGCATGCTTTAATTTACAAGTTTGAAACTATTAATTCTGGCCACTGCACTGGAGATGGCAAAGCGAAAGGAGGAAAAGCAGGCACGTGGCTTCCATGTTGGGGTAGGAGAACAGAGGGATTTTAGAGGCGGTGGAGCCAGCAGAAGTTGCTGGAGGATTGCATGTAGGACTAGAGACAATGGAGGATGCAAGCATGTGTTCACTTGGCTTGATGTATGGACACAGAACAGTTGCTGGGCATTGAGCCGAATCTGTGTAGGTCACAAGGGAGAGGCACAAACAGAAAGCACCAGTGATTTGGGTGCTCTGAAGCCTGACCCTAACTGACCGGCAAGACGGCTCACCTCAGGACAATCCTCAAAGAGGCCACCGCAGAGCCCGCCAGGTAGGTAATGCCTATTGTCTCACGCCACGTTTTGAAACATGTAAAACAGACAAGTAGGAACTATCCAAAGACTGTTCTGAGTTCTTATCACCACAACACTAAACAGTGAGGAAGCAAAAATATGCAGCCCAGCTCAACTGGGGCCCATTTACCTAGTGACAAAAACTCCAATAATCCAGTGCATTGTCCACCAGAAATCCTTCGTTGGGCTCAAAAGGACCATGGAGTTTGGAGTTAGAAGATATGGAAAGTGTTTGTAAGGAATGCGAATACAGGAAACTTCCTGTGGGGGGCAGGGCATGCGGAGACACAAGATGGGAGAGACAGGCCGAGGCCGCTGAGGAAATCGGTCACCGCTCTAACGCTCTAAACGGCTGAAGACCAGGCCAATCCCACTGCAAGAAGCTTGAAGTCTTTCACTCGGAGAGTGGCACACTTTCTGTTCTCCCATTATCAGAAACACTGTCAGGCACACAGTGAGGGTTATGTAATAGGAAGCAATACTTTCCGGCCATTTCTCCATCCCCCTGTTATATAATAATCATGCCAAGATGAAGTGGCCAACGTCTGAGCCGCAGAGATGCAACACTGTCAAGTAAATTTATAGTTTACACTTCCTTTTCTTTTTTTTTAGCAAGTACTCCCTACCCCTGCCGTTCCCCTCCCTCATGCCTTGCCAACATGCCAGTTTCCAAGCTGATTTTTTTTTTCTCATTAGGTGGACCTGTTCCATTCATGAAAAAAAGGGGGAAAGGCTACTTTCACTCATTCACTCATTTACTCATTCAGCCAATCAGTTGACAAATAATTATTTAATAGCCTACCACTTAAGAGATTCTGCAACAGGTGGAAAGAGAAGACGCTCCAAATCGTGGATTTGTGCCTACCAGCTAGGTGGCCTGGGACAGAGGAGTTCAACTCTCTGAGCCTTATCTGTAAGATGGACTAAGAAGGCCAACTTAGTGGGGTTCTGGGGGGAGAAAGAAAAGTTATAGGGACAAAGTACCTGCTCCTAACTATTCTTCTTCTTCTCAACTTATCATATATGTGGCACCAGGGTGACTGAAATAAAAGGACAAAGTCTCAGCTCTTGGAAAGTTCAAATCTAGTTGGGAAAAAGGAAAGGAACAATCGGCATTTGGTGTAAAACATGCATTGCTAAAAGGAAGAACAGAGTGCCACAGGGACAATGAGGAGTACCTAACTCGAGCTGGTCTCTTTCATACAAATGGTAGCATTTCATGTCATGGGTGCAACTGTAGGTTCGAAAAAATAGAATTAAAGAGGGGTTGGGACCTTAGCTTGGTAGGAATTTAATACAGGATCTACAAACTGCAATCCTAGGAATTCAAAACCCCTTTAAAATTCAAAATTAATCAATTCAACTCATCATGTCAAGAGAATAAAGGACAACAAGACATATGACCAAATCAATAGGTGCAGAAAAGACATTTGACAAAAGTTGAAACCTGCCCATGATAAAAAAAAAAAACAACAACAAACTCTCGACACACCAGGAATAGAGGTAAATTCCTCGAGGAGACAGAGAGCATCGGTGAAAAGCTATTCCAACATCATACATAAAAATGAAAGACTGAATGTTTACCTCTACATTTGGGAACAAGGCAAAGATGTCAGCTCTCACCATTTTTAATCAACATTTTATGAAAGGTAACAGGCATTGGGAAAAGTTAAGAAAAGAAACAACAAACGTGAATATTAAGAAGGGAGAAGTAGAGGTGCCTGGGAGGCTCAGTTGGTTAAGCGACTGCCTTCGGCTCAGGTCATGATCCTGGAGTCCCGGGACCGAGTCCTGCATCGGGCTCCCTGCTCGGCGGGGAGTCTGCTTCTCCCTCTGACCCTTCCCCTCTCATGTGCTCTCTCTCTCTCCCAAGTAAATAAATAAATCTTTAAAAAAAAGAAGAAGAAGAAGAAGGGAGAAGTAAATTTGTCTTTCTTTGCAGATGGCCTGATCATACTGAAGAAAATCTTAAGGAATCTACAAAAATAACAAGCTACTGGAACCCATGAGGGAGTTTAGAAAGGTTGCAAGGTAGGAGGTCAGCATTAAAAAATAATAGTAATACATTGTACCCTATACACCAGCAGCAAATAACTGCAGGTGGAGCTGTTAAAATACCATTTATGTTAGTATCACAAACATGAAATACATAGGGATAAACTTAAACTATATGCAAGACCGGTACACTGAAAACTCTAATTTGAAGATCCTAATAAATAGAAAGATGTGCTAATGTTCACAGATTGAAAGGTTCAATATTGTTAAGATGGCCATTCGCCCCAAAACTGATCAACAGATCCACACAATTCCAATCATAATCCTAGCAGACTTTTTTGTTTGTAAAAACTGGCAAACTGATTCTAGGACTTATATGAAAATTCAAAGCACCTGGAATAGTCAGCACAGTCATAGTAAGAACCCGGTTGGAGACTGGTAACACCTGAGTTCAAGAAATTTACAGTTACAGTAATCAAGACAACAGTGTGGTACTGGCACAGGGATAGACACAGAAGTCAAAGCAAAAGAATAGGGAGTCAAAAAAAGAATCCTTGGGGCACCTGGGTGGGTCAGTCGGTTGGGCATCTGCCTTCAGCTCAGGTCATGGTCCCAGGGTCCTGGGATCAAGCCCCACGTCGGGCTCCCTGCTCAGCGGGGAGCCTGCTTCTCCCTCTCCCTTTGCCCCTCACCCCCAACTTGTTCTCTCTCTCACTCTGCTCTCTCTCTCAAATAAATAAATAAAATCTTTATAAAAAAAAAAAGATTCCTTAAACTGGCATATTTGTCTGTGTTTGACCAAGAAGTCATGGCATTTCAATGGTAAAAGAATATTCTTTTCAACAAATGGTGCTAGAACAACTGAATATTCACATAGGAAAAATTACCCTTGATATTTCCCACACATCATTCACAAAAATTAATTTGAAATGGATTATAGACCTAAATTTAACCACTAAAATTATAAAACTTCTGGAACAACATGTAAGGGAAAATCTTTGAAGCACTGGGTTAGGCAAAGATTTTTTTTAGGAAAAAAGAATCATGAAGCATAAAGAAAAAAAATTGATCAATTAGACTCCATCAAAATTGAAAACTGCTTTTCAAAGATACCACTGAAAAAATGAAAAGTCAAGCCTGGAAGAAATATTTACAACACATATATCTGATGATGGATTTGCATTCAGAAATATATAAAGAACTTTGCAACTCAATAATAAGCAAAATAGTGACATTGAAAAAATAAAGGAGGAAGGGGGCAAAACATCTGAGCAGACACACTTCACAAAAGAAAATATACAAATGGCCAACAAGTACATGAAAAAAAATGCCCAAAAGTATTAGTTCTCATGGAAATGCAAATTAAGATCACAATGAGACACTACTACACATCCATTAGAATGTCTAAAATTAACAAGACGGACAATGCTAAGTACTGACAAGGAAGTAAGGAATACTCTCACACATTGCTGGCAACAGTGTAAAATGATAACAATCAGTCTGAAGAACTATTTGGCACTTTCCTATAAAGTTAAACATGCACTTAACATACAGTTCAACAGTTCCATTCTTAGATATTTACCCAAGAGAAATGAAAACATATTCATGCAAAAACCTACGCATGAGTGTTCATATTAGCTCTATTTACAAGAGACAAAAACCAGAAAGAACCCAAATGGCCACCAGTGGGTAAATGAAACAACACATAGTAATAACAAAGAACCATGACTGATACATGCCACAGAACAATCTGCAAAATGTTATCCTAAGTAAGGGAAGCCAAACACAAAAGACTAAGTACTGTATGATTTTTATTAATATGAGTCACTAGCAAAGACTACCTTATCTATAGGGAGAGATGGCAGATGAGCAGTTGCCTAGGGCCAGGACTGAGTAGAAAGGGGCACAAGGAAATCTCACACAGTGATGGAAATGCTCATATCTTGACCGTCATGGTGGTTATATGGGCATATACATTTTTCAAAACGCATCAAACTGTCAATTTAAAATAGATGCATTTTCTTGCATGGACATTATACCTCAATAAAGTTTTTTTTTAAATAATGTTTAAGAAGAGAAGGATACTTGGTTTGGTGGGGCTTTTAGAAGAGAATGTACACATTTCCAATAAAATGGACTTAGGGAGAACTGGAAGCAGTACAGAAGCCCCAACCTGGTTGAAACTGGTTGAAAGTTCAACCACAAAAGAAGCCTTTTTAATAGTTCCTGTGAATTTGAACTGAGATATTCTACAAGGTCCTATAACATCTTCATAAACTAGAGTCCTATCACAAGACAGATGATATACTCATAAGAGAAATGGAAGACAGCTCTCATGAAGGGACTGTTTTCAAAGGTGTGGGCAGAGTGAGAACCAGAAAAAAATGGAGGACGGCCCAGAGTCTAACAATAGTGGTGAGCCACTGGCAAAGCTGAGGCTTGACAAGGATGGGTTACCAAAATCCAGTGAGAGCTAAACCACGGGAGAGGGACCATCCAACAGGAGCTGCAAGACTTCCATGATGGAACAGAGCTCCTGCCAAATCATGGCAAGATACCCTGGCTTCTCTCCTTCTCTTGCCCTCTGGTCTCCAGCTAGTTCCTTCCCTTGGCAAAACGCAACCAGAAGCTGGAAAGCAAGGAGCCCAGGAGATACAGTTCCTTGAATTCAGTCTCCCAGAACAGAGCAGATGGAGGACAGAAAGTGGTTGTGGATGGCAAACCAAGATTATCCAACATAAGGTCCAAGTAGGATTTCAGAATTCAGTGAGTCCAGTCTGTTTATCACACTATTTTATGCCCAGCTCAGGACCTGGCACTACAAAAGACATTTTTTTTACAGGGGCAAAAAAAAAAGAATACTTTGTTTTATAAAGCACTTTTCCATCCCTTGTTTATTTGATCCTCACAAAAGTCCCATGAGAAAGGAAGGGCAAGGATTATGATCTCCATATTAGAGATCAAAAAAGGAAGTTTCAGGGGGAGAAATGTCTTATCCAAGGTAACAGGACCAGCAGTGGATGGAGCTCCATGTCATGATGCTTACATGGGTATCCAAACTCACCCAAGTACTGATCAGACCACGAGGGAAGAAATGGGTATCTCTCTAGTCACTCTAGCCAGGGGCAAAGTGCCATTCTGGAGAATGGACAGAATGGTCAAATGTCTAATACACTCAGGCCATGCTCCCTCCTGTGGTGGTCAACATGATTATTCTTAAATATATATCCGCCTACTCGACTCCCCTTCCTAACACCCTGCACTGTGTCCCCTTGCCATACGAAGCCCACCATGACTTGACCTCTGTTGTTATCTCCAAACTGCGGTCCCCCTGTGCTCCCTGGAAACCTCTATGAAGCCATAACTCACCCCTTTCTCATGCCCCATAGATTCCTTACGCACAGACTTCTCCTTTGCTTCTTAACAGTAGCTGCCTTTTGAGACACTAGTATTTCGTTAACCTAGTTTTACTAAGAAAGAGGAATTTCAAATAATTGGTTTTTCCAAGTTTAAAAAAAAAAAACTTAAGTATAAATTAAATATTTTAGCTATTTGAAAAGAAAAGTGTCCCACCTCTCTGGGCTTTATAAATTGAGGACACTAAATATAATTTTAGTCCTGTTCGGTGACCAAGGGTCATCACGCATTGCACCTTACAGCCACGGGAATCAGTGACCTACAGCACACCGTAGTCCTTCCATGAAATGCCAGAAAATGGCCCCTTGCTGCATTTTCTCTTACTTTTTCCCGGTGGCTCTCTGCCAGGGCCTCTGGATTTGATGCAGCTTGCCTGAGCTGAACCCTGCACCCCCTTCCTCTTCCCACTTTTGATTTTCTGTATCTAATCTGCTGTGTCTTGGGAAACCAGATTGCCAAGTTAGAACTGTTTCTTAAGTAAGAAAAAATAAGTTCTGCACCAAAGCCAGGAAGCATTTTTGCTTTATTCCATGGGCTTTTCAACATTAGCTTTGACATCTCTGAGTCTTTTTGTGCCCATTTCCTGGTTCTCAGGTGTTTGTCACACAGCCAAGGTGGCCAGAGAAGTGACCTCTGAATGAGGAAGGTCTTATCAATTTTCTCATAAATTACTGGGTGTGATCCCCTAGCTCGGGCTCATTAAACTGTTCAGACTCATGTTCACATCTGCTCCCACACCTCAGGGGCGCTCTCCAGAAAGTTATTCTCTCCCTTTCTGCCTTCTTAGCAAAACTGAATTATTACAGGACAAAAAATATGTTGGGCAAGGCGCAATCCTCTCATCCTGGGAGAAGGAGCCATTCATAATCAGTGTCATCCCAGCCTCCGAGATTTGCCCACTTTACTCTCATTGACCAACCTAAAAAAAAAAAAAAAAAAAAAAAAGGCAGCCATTGGTCTGCATTTCCCCTTGGGCCAGGGTGTTAAAATGACGAGTATATGAAAGTGTCCTCCCTGGAAAAAGCATAATTGGGCCTTCAGGAAAAATGCTGAGGGGAGTTGGTACTTGGTAGTTCAGCAAAAGGCAAGAAAATCACCTTTCTTCAGCAATCTCTGTGTGTTCGCCTCTCTGCTTTCCAGTCTCGGCTCCAGCTTCACTCCACCTTTCCGGAACCTCCTCTTCTCTCGCCTGCAATTAACTGTGCCTCCCACTTGCCCTTGCCGTCATCTGTCAACCCGACAAAACAGTTGTGATACTTTATTAAATAATGCGCTTACCACTCGGACGCCCCCGCTCATCTCCGAGCCTCTTAAAGGTAAGAGTTGGGTCTTTTTCAGCATTCCATTCCCCAAACCAGCACACTGCCAACATACAGAAGGTGCTTACTTAATGTTTAAAAGCCGGAATGGAACACACTTTCAGAAAACTTAAGCTGCTGCTCCCTCGTTTCATTATTTCTCATTGGTCCAAGTCAGTCTGGATGAGCTGCTCCCATAGCCGCCTCACATCAGAGTTTGGGACGACACTGAGCCTGTGGCTTTTAGGACTCAAGTAACTTGGGCTCAAAGATAGGGACACCGGGGCACCTGGGTGTCGTGCAGTCCATTAAGTGTCCGACTCTCGGTTTCCACTCAGATCCCGTGTTGGGCTCCACAATCAGCGCAGAGTCTGCTGAAGATTCTCTCCCTCTGTGTCCACCCCCCACTCTCTCTCTAAAACAAATAAATCTTTAAAATAAATAAATTTTTAAAAATAAATAAAAGAAACAAACAAAAAAGATAGGGGTGCCATGCATTTCTTAAAACGGCTGGTGTGCTTTTTGTAGAAGAAGGTTTGAGTGTCCTCAGGCGGCCACCTAGGGGTCTATAACTACCATCTATCTCTCTCTGTGCCCCTGGAAGGCGGCACTAGGGCAGACCAAAGCTGCGGGGACCGGGGAAGGGCAGCTCAGACAACGTGTCCCGGACACACAGTCTACACAGGTGTTTGTCTTTGAGTGGGTGATGCTACTTGTGGGATTTATCGAAGGATGCAATCAGATATAGGGGCACAGATGTTCATAACAGAATTACACACATATACTAGAAAAAACTGGAAATAGTTCCAAGGGCCAACAGTAATCAAAGAATATGTGGCTCATTCATAGAGTAGGAAACTAGGCAGCCATTAAAATTTATGTTTTCAAGGAATATTTACTGTCATGAGAAAATGTTCACAATATAATATTATGTGGTTTACTACACATTACAGAATAGATGAATATATACATATATGTATGTATATTTGAGAAAATAATACATATATATTTGGGAAAATACAGTATATGCGCGCGCGCGCGCACACACACACACACACACACACACACACACACACACACACACAGTACTCCTTTAATTCCAGATGGTAGCAATTTAAGACTCACTAGCCAAATTAACATCACATTTGGGTGTTGATAAACACTATAATATTAATAATAATACTGGTTGTAAAATATGTCCCAGTTTAGGAAGCATTAAAATGTAGGGGAAAATCCACCTTTGTTAGAAAAGAGAAAATAAAACTACATGATTTCAAATCTAGAAAAATAATGTATTTAAGTATATGTTAGACAATAATATAATGAAAAATTTGGGGCACCTGGGTGGCTCAGTCAGCTAAGTGTCTGCCTTTGGCTCAGGTCATGATCCCAGAGTCCCGGGATGGAGCCCCAGTTTCCCTGCTCAGCAGGGAGTCTGCTTCTCCCTCTCCTTCTGCCCCTCCCCCAACTCGTGCGTTTTCTCTCAAAGTCTTTAAAAAATAATATAATGACAAATTTCAAAACGATGCTTATTTCTGGATTGCTTCTAGTTTCTGAATGGATACTATCTCTTCCGTTGAGATGCTCAGAGCCTGGTAGAGGAAGACAGATGTATGAGCCAATGTTGGCAAGGACTGCACATATGTGACAATGTCTGCAGAGTTCAGAGTTCATACCTGTCAATTCTATGAGAAGTGGTGAGGCATCAAGGAAGTTTTCATCCATGGTGATGCTTGAGTTGAATCTTCAAAGGGGAGCAGAGGTAGATGCTCTGCTCCCCTAGCCATGAGGGAAGGGCATCACACATGAAGGGAACAGCATGAACAAAGGCATGGCTTTTTCTAGGAACCACAAACTCTCTATGATTTATTCACTAGCCATAAGGAATACCCATATGGGGTGATTAAATTTTGCAGCACTTGAAATATCTTATTCCCTACCATACAAAGCTATTTCAAGATTTAGATGCCATGGGATGTAAAATACCTAGAACTGTTCATAGCACAAAGCAGATGCTCAAAAGAAACCTGTGAAATGAATGAATGAAGAAGTATAACAGGATTCACCTTTTTCAGTCAACCATTGTCTTTATGCCCTTCCTTTATCTTCTATTTTTAAGGAAATCTTTCCTTGGTAGGGTTATCACTGGTTACTCAACTTCAACGTCAATGAGTTAGATTCAAATGCCTAAGAGACTCTTAAAAAATTTACTGAACTAAGAAACAAAGAGCTGAATTTTTATTTCATCTCTATTTACTAGCCTTGTGACCTCAGACAACTGGCTTGAATTCTCTGGATCGTTGGGATTTTCTCATCTGTAAAATAGAGATAATTATATCCCCCCCCCAGCCCTTACAGTATTGAGAGGCTCATATTAGTTAATAAGTGTGAGAGCTATTTTGTGACATCTACAATTCTATACAGCTGCAAGAGATTATCACTTTATAAATCACGGGAAAACCAGAATCAATAATTTGCCCAAGGGTGTGGGAAATGGCAAAATGAGACTCTTGATCCAATTTCTCATCTCTGTCTATATTAACACACTCTCACCTGGAGCCCTCTGTTGGGGTAGAAAGTCAGGGAAAGAGCAGAAAGGTTTGCACAGAAGAGGGGTTCCAAATCTCACTGTTTTTGCTTGATCTCATAACTTTGCCCTCATCGGTCCTCTTCTTCTATTGACTTCTTAGGGAGCCATGCAACCAAGGGGGCACAAATCTATACATAAGGGCTATTTCTTCTGCTGGCTAACAGCTGCCAGGCCCCTGTATGGAGAGAACAGCCAGGTCAGGCTTGGGAGGCCAAAGCCAACACAGGTTTGTATAGCCCATCCACCCTTCACTATGATTCCCTCTTCCTTCACAGGCCAGGATGTGAGCATTCATCTTTTTGGGTTCTTCAACAATTAGTGCCCAGGACCCTTCTCAGGCCATATATCATGGCACTGGAGGCAACAGATGCAGAAAAAAGTCATCACTTGTGTTGATGTGGTGTGAAGAGGATGATTAATGAAAGTCACACACGGCTGCCCAGCTTCTGACTTACCTAAGCTCACTAAAGTCGCTGGCTTGGCAGTTTCTCATGGGCCATCTTTCCCACCCCTTTCCCCACCGCTGCTTTCAATAATGGCTTCAGCTCTGGGAGTCTTATTTTGAAAGGAAGGGAGGGAAAACATTCATTGTCATCACGGAAATCACACCAGAGTCTCTGACAAGTCTGTGCGCTCGACTTTTCATTCTCTGATCACTGCTGCTTTTCTTGAATTTGAAAGCCATTTGCTCATTTAACAAATATCTGTGAGTACCTGCTCTAGGTGCTTGCGATACTTCAGTAAGTAAAACAGACAAAATAGCTCTGGCCCTGGTGAAAGTTGACAGTCTCGTAACGGAAGCTAGGTATTAACAAGTAAACTGTAATTATGCTGGAGGTGCTAAGTGCTATGGGGGGGGGGGCAGAGAATGGGAGAAAAGTACTGGGGTAAGGGGTCAGTTGCAATTTTAATTTTTTTTAATTAGAGCAGTCGAAGTAAGCCTCGTTGATAAGATGATGTTTGAGCAAAACTTGAAGGAAATAAGGGCGTTAGCCAACCAGATATCTGAGGGAAGAGTGCGCTAAGGAGTAGGAACACCCATTGCAAAAGCCCAAAGGTGGAAACGTGTCTGAATTTCCTGCAGAACAGCAATGAAGCTAGTGGGGCCGGGGCAGCATGCGTGAGGCGTAAAGAGAGTAGTGATGAGATCAGAAAGGAAAGAAGGGTTGGGTCACATAGAGTCTTTAGGACGTTATGGGAACACCAGCTTTTTCTTAGTATGAGATAGAAGTCCCTGGAAGGTTTTGATCTCATTTATGCTGTAAATGAGTTACCCTAGCTATCATTTGAGAATAGACAACGGACTGTGCAAAGAGAGGAAGGGAGCCCAGTCCAGGTGGGAAATGACGGTGACTTCGACCTGCTAACAGCGAAGAGCCGAACAATCACCAAATTCTCGATACACTGTATCTCGTTGAGCTTAAGATGCCAGTTTGTGGGACACATTCCTAATTTGGAAATATTAAAAGGTGACATAATCGGTATCTTGGTACCCAGGAAACACGGTATTTTTAAGTTGAACTGGGGGGTTTCTGGCAGGTTTGAAGTGGGGGTAAGAGGGAAAGAGGAGTCAAGGATGTCTCCGAGGTGTGTGGCCTGCACAGCGAGAAGGCTGCCCCTGGCTGAGATGATGATGAGGATGAGCACAGGAGGGGCCCACTGGGAGTGCTGGCTCAGATGCTGATCAGAACAGTTCAGGACATGTGGAATTTAGGTATCTATTAAAAATACAAGTGAGAATGCCTGTAGGCAATAGATTATGTGAGTTCAAGAGAGGTTTAGACCAGAGACAGAGATGTGAAGGGGCACCTGGGTGGCTCAGTCAGCTAACCATCTCACTCTTGATTTTCACACAGGTCATGATCTCAGGGTCCTGAGATGGAGCCCCATGTCGGGCTCTGTACTCAGCGGGGAGTCTCCTTGAGATTCTCTCTCCCTCTATCCCTGCCCCTGCTCCCACATGTGTGCACTCTTCCTCTAAATAATAAACAAATAAAATCTTAAAAAAATAATAATAATTGAAGCCAAAAGACCGAATGAGGTCACCAAAGGACGGAGCGTAGTTAAGAAAAAGGGGGCCCGGGTATGGGGCCCAGGGCCTTCCAACATAAGAGGTCTGGGGGGAAAAAGAAAAAAACCAGCAAAGGACCCCGAGGTGAGGGAAACAAGTGAGAAGAGAAGAAATAACAGAAATAACTGACAATGGCCACAAGTTCTGGATTGGTGTGGAGAAGAGGGAAAACCAACCTCTATAAATGCTTCTAAACTAGATATAACAAAAATGGCTCATTTCTGTGCTCAGTGGATGAGAGGCGATAGGCCAGCGCAGGACTGCAGCAGCAAGGGCCAGAGCCAAGAGAAGCTAACGTGTGAAAAGAAGAGGGGACCACGTCAGTTTTTACACTTTTCATTCGATGCCTTTCTTCTGAAGCCACCTTGCTCTAGGAAAAATTTAGGGTGGTTTGTGAGAAAGCGCTTGTTTGCACTGAGCATTTTTAACCTCATGAAGCAGACTATCACTTACTCAGCACCCGCTGTCCCCCGTTCGTTCATTGATCCCTTCCTGCCACAATACTTATTGACAACACTGTGCGCCCCTGTTCCAAGTGCTGGGTCTGACGGCTGACTTGGAAGACTCCCGATTCAAGCTTTTCCAGCTTGAAGCCAGTCCAGACGCAAGACTAGGCAAGCCGCAAGCTAATTTCTTGGACACTCACAAAACCCTGTATTTCAATTCACAAAATGCAGAGAAGAAACCGAGGACGCAGAAGGCGTGGGTAGCCCGACCAGCGAGCACCAAAAGCTCCCATGCTGAATCAGGTCCACACAGTCGCTGAGCTCATCCTATCCTTCCTGAGGTACGCAGGGCAAGGAGGAAGTCACCAACAGTAATGGCAGCCAATGTGCACAGTGCCTTTCAGGTTTAAAATCAATTTTCCTATCTTGCATGTAAGTTAAGCTCTATAGCAGCATTGAGAGGGTAGTACAGTAGGCATCCTGCCTTGGAGGAAGAAGCAAAGGCTCCAGGGAGGTGGTTTCCCCGAGAGGCATAGCTAGGAGGGGGCTCAGCTGGAACTCAGATAAACGGTAAAGGGCCTGCCTCAAAACAAGAACAACTAGGCAAGTGAGGGAGCCAGGAAACAGCTGGGAGGAGACAAGGCTCCGAGCAGGGCCAGGGAGCAGGCACTCAGGGACAGATAGGGAGGAGCATGGCACGTCCCTAAGTAGGTTTTGAAGGGGAGCCCAAACCACATACTGCTGTCAAGAAAGCAGCCAAAGAAACCTCAGCACCTAGGTGGCAGGCCCAGCAGAGGGAAGCCAATGGTCCTGGGTATTAGGCCCACCAACTGTCCTCGCCTGCCCAGGACCGAGGTGATTTCTGGGACGTGGGACTTTCAGTCTGGAAACCAGGAAAATCCCAGGCACACCAGGACAAGCTGGGCAGTCCGGTTAGCGTGCCAGCTCTACGAACCTGGGGCACACTGCTTCCCCCACTTCCGATCTTCCTCTCCACTAGAGTCGGTGTAAGAATGGGGCCCTGACAGGTTTATCAGGAGATTTTAGTGAAATAAGCAAAAAATCCTTAACATACCATCTGGCACTTGGAAGGCATTCCACCAATGGCTGCTATTATTATTCCTGTGAAGTTATGAAAATGAGACTTTCGACTGCACTTTTCTCATCGTTCCTGAAGCTGAAACGCTTCAGAGTCCTCCCAGAAACAGCTCTCCTCGGAGCTGTGTTTGGAGCCAGCTGGTAGGGATCTTCATAAGCACCGGAAACGTTGAGACGCTGAGGCTGCACTATAGACGGAGCAAGTGAAACCCAGCTGTGGGCTCCTTGGTCCTCCGGCTGCTCCTTGAGAGTTTCTGCAACTCCCAAGATAAGGCCTATCCTAGATCGGCTTCACCGCTGGAAAAGTTTAGCACACCAGGTTGACCCCGGGGATAACAGGGAAGCCAACCAAGTTTCCTGGTAGCAACCCACATGCCAGGAGCTCAGGGCTCTTAACCTACCTCTGTTCACCCCAGACTGCACCCCGTCCAGCACATTCCCACAAGAACTGAAGGTTCTCTAGCTAATCTGATGCCATCACGGTCACTAACCCCTGGCATACAAGGCTAAGTGTCCCCTCTACAAATCGCATTTTAATTTCCAGGAGTATGAACCTACAGCTCAGTCACAAACAGAAAACTCGGGCCCCATACAGAAAACCATTCTCTCTCCCTCTCTAGGTAGAAGTCCCGGCTTTGAAGCTCTGCATTACGCTGCAGGCCGCGTGTTCCTTGGGCCTCGACTACTGTCATGTTGATTGCATTGCAATGTACTCATCTCTCGAAGTGCCTGCACAGCTCCTGGAAGACAAAAGACAATGACATGCTTCATCCACCGAGATGGAATATAGCATCTAGCCGTTGAGAACACCACTGCCCAACTGCTAATGGAAACAGGGCTTCCTATTAGGGTAATAAAAAATGGTCTAAAATGGACTGTGGTGATGTTTTCTCATCTCCGCCAAATATACTAAAATCCACTCAACTGTCCACCTTAAATGGGCGAATTGCAAGAGTATGTGAATTATATCTCGATGGGGGTGTTTTTGAAAAGACAGACAGTGAGAACACTACTCTCTGCCTCTGCATCCCCGCCTCTCTGCTTACCCTGTGATCTGGAGTAAGTTTCATGATTTCTCTGTGTCTCAGTTTCTTCACCTCTAAATCGGGTTAAAGCAATACCTACCTCAAAGGGCTGTTATGAAGAAGGAAATTGACAATTATTGCTATTTCTTTCTTTATTTTGGGCGATTATTTTTAAAGTAATTAGAATGGCCCCTAGAACATATAAAGCGGTACGTATAGGTAAGGGTAGTTACTTATCTTTCATCTCTGCATTGCCAGAACACAGTTCAGTGCTTGACGCACAGTAAGGGAATGATGAAGATTTATCAAATGTATATCCCCCAAGTTCCTCCAGGAATCCAAATGTGAGACACGTTAGCCCACGTGCCTCCATCAGCAGAAAGAAGACTGGGCTTAGGAGTCAAATGACTTCAGTTCGAGTTTCTAATCACCTCCTTAGAGCAAGATGCTTTTGAACAAATCCCTTTCCCATTTACCCTGAGATTCAGCTCCCTCACCTGACAATCAAAGCTGAAAATTGTTTCTACCGACTTCAAAGGGTTGCTTCGAAGATGAAATGAGTTCACATATATGAATGCCCTTTAAAACTATACAGTAATATACACATTTAAGTCCCTCCCAGAAACTGGTTCTGCCTTAAAAATGGCCCAAGTTTCTCTCTTACCACAAAAGTCCAATTGTGCTCTTCCACGCTCCCTTACTCATGCATCACTGTAGGAAGAGGGACCCAATATCATCAGACCCAAGGGAGGTCTGATGTAACAGGGCTCTGAGCACCAGGTTGGTCCTATTGTGCCGAGCTCTGGTTGGGCTGGGAACTCCAAAGAAATACTATTCCTTTAAATTTTGCCCCTTTGTGGCTCACAAATGAGTACATTCAGACAGCAGCTGTTGAGCTCAGCAGCAGAGAACCGTTCTGGGGCAGCATTCCCAGCATTGCCAGGGTAGGAGGCCTAATCAGGTGGGCCAGAAGCGCTAAAATCCCAATTCAAAAGTCTCTACTGCCATCTACTGGCCCTTGGGGGATTCCATTGGCAAAAAGCCAAAAAAGGACTTTGGGCGAGAGAGAGGAGCTTTTAATTACCCCATACACAGTTGAGAGAAAGGAGCCTTCAATTACCCCATACACAATGGAAGGGACCTTACTGACCAATTAGTCCACCCCCCCCAGCTTCCAAATGGGGAAACTGTGGCACCAAGAGGTACAGGGGCTTGTCTATGCCTAGCCCATACCTCCTAGATCCAGATCTTAGCTCTGCCCCATGCCATACCATTTCTATCCGAAAATATGAATGATCAGTGAAGCTGGCTTGGGGCGGAGAGAGTTTCTTTAAGGCACCCCCTCCTCTCCATCTTCTGTTCCACCTTCTTCTTCCTTTTGCACCAACAGCCCCGGACTAGACCTGCCCTGACATCTTCTCCATCTAGAACCTAGATGACTCATCCTGCCCAGCAATCCCTATCAGAGACAAAATGTTAAACCATTCACTTGAAGGCATTTGCTTATATTGTTAAGAACACAAAGGCCAGAGCAGATCCTGTAGAGCAGACACTCAACATGCCCATACTGTAGACAAGGAGACTAAGTCTTGGGGACATCAAAGAATGTGCTGTGGCAGGAGGTCCCAAGGAGCCTGATATGAGGACCACCTGGGGATCGTTGACAACCTCCAAAGCCCAGGACATACCCCAGACCTATCAAACCAGAATCTCTGGGAATGGGAGACAGGCGACAGTAGTTTTGAAGGCCTACCCACCCCCCACCCCCCGCCCCCCGCCCCCCGCCCCCGGCCTTCCAGGTGATTCCAACATACAGACGGGTTTGGGAGCTGCTGACTTACATTCACTCAATTGGTAGGTGAGACAACAGTATCCCAGGCCTTTCCGTGCCAGGCCCTGAATAATAGTACTGCCCACATTTCAACTGTCTGCATACACTTTAAAGACTTTTGCCAATTCCAGCTCAAACTATATTAATAACATTGTAAGTGACCCCTTTTTTATTTAAATCAATATGCTTTGAAGAGAACACTGTTACTTTCGGAGACGGAAAAGCAGTATCCACTTGCCACAAAACAAAACTCAACCATAAAATTAAGTACTCTTAAATACAAAAATTAAAAATGTACAATCGTGTATGAAATAAAGCTCTTTTATTTTTCAGTTTTGGAGCTATTGCTTACTGAGAGCAAAGAAAGTACTCCTCTCTGCTCCTGACGAGACTGAGAGAGAATGCAGCAAAAATACACCTTCGAGCAGCGACATGTGTGTTCAACTGGCGCCCCTGTGTGTGTCTGCCATTTCTGCCCTCTGTGGTTCCGTCTCTCTCCAGCCCCGCTCCAGGGCTTCTGGGGAACACGCCCGTCAGGATCCTCCGTGTTGTAAGTCCAGGGCCTGGGGACTGTGGGTTCTCAGCCAGACTGCAACAGCATCCTGCCCAGGCTCTTATCCAACAGCTGGGTCACCCTCACACATTACTAAGAGCAACAGACATTTTTTTGCGTTGCTCTAGCCCGTTCTCGATTGGCTGGCCCACCTGTTGGAGTGGAACTGTCAGCTCTTTGTCCCCCAGCCTGCAGACCAACGCCACGACCCACATTTCCTGCAGGTGAGTGTCATCATGCTGCTTGCTCGGAACACAGCTGTTTGGCAAAGGCGAGCAGCAGATGTGAAGCCCGGGCCCCAACTGCGCTTGGCAGCAGTATCCTCAATTCCACTGACCCACCAGCAGCTGAGAGCGGCTGTCTTAATTGAACAAAAAGAGGGTTAATTAGCAATTACTGCGGATGACACAATTTGTGTCTGTTTTGAAAATATTTGGGAATCAGTCTTATACCACCTGGAAGTACATCGGTTGTCCAATTTTTCCCCAACAAAATAAAATCATCACCTGTACACCTTTAAAGGTAAAACTTTTTTAAACTACCACCTTAATGTATGGTCAGTGTATATACTTAAGGAAAAGCAGAAAAGCAAAAAGAAGTAAAAAGCACTTTTTTACTGTCCCACCATTTATACAAAAACCATTATTAATCCACATGATAATCCTTCTCTCTTCATTGTTTACCTTATTTCACATTTTCTAAAAGACTGTATTTATTTATTTGTCAGAGAGAGAAAGCTCAAGCAGGGGGAGTAACAAGCAGAGGGAGAAGCAGGCTCCCCCCTGAGCAAGGAACCCGATGCCGGACTTGATCCCAGGACCTTGGGATCATGACCTGAGCTAAAGGCAGACGCCTAACTGACTGAGCTACCCAGGCGTCCCTATTTCACAAATATTATTTATACAAAAATAAGTACATACAAAACACCCCACTTTGTATCATTTGTTTCCCATAGCAACATATCATAACCACTCTGTCGTTCTATGTTCCTATATGATGTAACCGTAATGAGCACCAAAACTTCACCTCAAATGAGTAAGATGACATGAGGAGAGCAAGAGAATTAATGTATTGAGTATCCTAAATGTTGGATATTGCATCACCCATTTTAAAGATGTAAAAACAAAGGTAAATGAGTGGCCAGTTAATGGTGGAGCAGAGATGCCCACCAAGCTCGTTTCCAACCGAAACTCCCACATACCCCTGTGGACTTTTCATGCCTGATCGTAAGACTCACCTTGAAAATCTGAATTTTTAACATTAGCACATTTGATCATAAGCTGAACTCCAAATAAGAACCCAAGAAGAGCCACCTGGGGTAGCTGATGACCATTATCCAGAAGAACAAGTTGAGGAGGATTTTGCCTCTGATGGAGACAGCCGGGATCAGATATGGTTTCTTGCTCTGTCAACAATCGTACGTGTCAAGACTGGAGAAGAATTCTGGGCTAGATATAAGGAGGTCTGAGTTTCGTTCTCACCTCCTCCGTTCACCCGCCAAAAAGTCATGGCCAAGCCAAGACACTCAGTTTATCTGGACTTCAGTTTCCTCAACTCTGTGCTGGGCTAACACAACCTGCTCTGCCAAGCTCAGAAGGTTCTAAACAACAAATGAAACTATGAAGCACTATGCAAACATAAGAGATCCTTATAAATTCCTTTACAGATCTATCAACAGAGAATTTATCTAACACTAGAAAATACATCAAAGAATTTTAAATAGGGAAGGAAACTCTGAAGCCAACTAATTTTAGAAATAAGGAAACTGACTTCCTGAGAAGTTAGGAGGTCGGCTCAGAGTTTCACAATGAGTTAGGAGCCCAGCTAGCGCCAGAAGCCAGCACTGGGATTCCCAGGGCCATTTTCCTTTTATAAGGCCCCCTTGGAGGCGATGAACGTCCCCAACATGCTCACAAAAATGGGTGGAAGGCAATTCAGTTCATTTCCGTTTACTTTGGTTCAATAAAAAATGAACATCTGCCATATAGGGTGACCTCCTCAGTCATCGATGTCCAGCCCTGATTTGTTCTACCGAACTACCTTAACTTCTTTCGACATTTTAGGTTGTAGGTTTCTCACCTAAGAAGAGCTGCCTGAAACGAACAGGGAAAAAAACATAGAGAAACTTGGGGCTTGTGTTTTGCACGTGCTGGGAGCTCTTGGACCAGAAGCCAGACACAGGCTTCTCCTGAATGGGACCTGAAGTTGTTTGGTCAACTGATTACATCCCAGGCATCTGGAGAGGCGCCAGTGCTGGGAGAATTGGTTACAGAGTCACAGAGCAGTGAGGCCCCATCACATGAAAGTCACTTCCAGCTTGGAACGGATTGCGAATTCCTGCCTTCTGTTTCAGATGACTGGGAGGCTGGCCTGTCTGCGGGCAGTCACCAAAGCAGCAGAAGGAAGTCAGGGGGAGCAGAGGCATCCAACACCCTGACCCGACACCCACGATCACAGAAAACGGGACTTGTGGTGCTCCACCAAGCCTTGCCTTGACTTAAGCCTTGCCTTGATCAAAAAAAAAAAAAAAAAAAAAAATCAAGTTTCAATTTGCCTTCATTTTGAAACACAGACAGCATTTGTCATCTAACAGCACAGAGGCTCTCCTGCCCCAACCTGGAGTCTTTCCAAACTGTCCGCACGGCACAGATGAGGATGACAGGGTTTCACACATACATGTCAGAGCCTCTTAACGCTTACTGTGTGCCAAGCATGGTGCTAAGTGTTTCACATGCCCTGACTCATCTAATCCTCACACTTAAGCTCAGGAGCGAGGCATCAGTATCACTATTACAGCCAAGCAACCTGGGACGGTTAAGTAACTTGTACAAGGTCAACAACGGGTAACTGACAATGGAGGAACCTAACCCAGTCTGCCTGACTCCAAGGCCCAAGCTGCAGTGATAAGAGGCCTCGCAGCCCTCTACCAGGCAGAAAGACCTCCAAATCAAGAGAAGAGCATTAAGGATTTGGCCTCTGTTTTGTTGATTCCAGGACCATCTCAATTCTCAACCACCCATTACAAGGTTTCACGGCCTGAACTTCTGGAAAGCTTTCCTTATGTCAAAATGTTTCGTCACCCTTCATCCCTGCCTCTGCACACCACAGCCCTCCCAGCTACCAAACTGCCCCCTGAGAAGCCGGCCTCGGGCCCCGTTCCCATGAAACAGATCCGCTGCCATCACAAAGGGATTTCTGTCTGACCTCCATCCTTCTGATCACAGTTTAAACAGAATGCTTCTTGCCCCCATCAACGTGAAAGAGCACGACTGTCCTCAATTTCATGTTGCCCCCACAGTTACAATATGTGCTTACATCTGGTGGTGTAAAACATGACTAAATTTTTTCCCAAAACCCCAGGGCTGGAAGGGGCTTGGAAATTTTATCTTGTACTTCCTCCTGCCTTCAGCCAGGATGCTCCCCTACCCACCCCGACACCCAGCCCACTAAATGAACATAACACAGAAACACCCGGTGAGATCTGTAGGAAATCTGAGTATTACTAAGACCACCTTACATACTTGGAAAGCAAGGCCGAGTGACCGATCTGAAGCCCCTCCAGGAGACTGTGGGGAAGGCAGGCCCTGGGCCTCCCAGAGGGAGCTCTGGCCCCACACAGCCTTTCCCACAGCACTGAGGTACTCCCACCCACTACACGCTGTAGACACAATGAAGGTACGCGGACATGTGGGCAGAGTATCTTCACACAGGCATTCAGTTTCATTTACCCAACATTTTCGGCACTGTGCTAGGGATACAGAGACAGGTACGTCAGATTGCCACCTCCCAGAAGCTCAGGCCGAGGCCTCAGAAACCATAACCACCTCCGTAACAGACTGACCTTGAGCGCCCTCTGCAGGCAAAGCAGGGCCTTCCGAGCTGGGTTGGTAGGGACTGTCCTACATCTGCCTGGTCCCTTCCCTGACGTTCCACAATGCTCTTTAGTACATGGAGCATGAAGCAGGCTTCAGGGGGAGTCCTAGCCCAGGTCTGCCGCCCACCAGTTGAGCAGCTATGGGCAATGACCTGCATGAACCGAAGCCTGGTTTTCTCATACCTAAGAGCAGGGTTAATACTTTGCAGTGGGCTGAATGGTGCCCCCCCCCAAAATATGTCCACATCGTAACCTCCAGAACCTATCGATGTGACCTTGGTTGAGAAAGGAGCTTTTGCGGATGTAAGGAAGTTAAGGATCTTGAGATCACCCTGGATCATCCAGGTGGGCCCTAAATCCAACAAGGATCTTCCATGAGAGATCCCAGGAAGGAAGAAGACACAGGGAAAAGGGAAGTCTGCCTGAAGACAAAGAAAGAGATAGGATTTACAATCACAAGCCAAGAAATGCCTACAGCCAGCCACCAGAACCTGCAAGAGGCAAAAAAGGATTCTCCCAGAGCCTTTGGAGGGAGTGTGGCCCTGCTGGGACCTTAATTTCAGATTCTGGCCTCCAGAACTGTGAGAAAATAAATTTCTGGAGGTTTTTTTCAAGCCACTAAATTTGTGATGATTTGTTAACACAGCCCTAAGAAACACACCTATTTCATGGGCTGCTAGGCATGGAAACTATCCTATCCTGGAGTTAGCCCTTCATTATATTATTGGTGTAATTCTTGCCCCGACTGTGCTCAGAGTCAACTCAAGTCCCAGCTCATTCTGGCCATTCCTCCAGGAGACTGTCACCCTACCAAAAATCCAGAATAAAGGTTTTCATGTTTTCACTTAGAGTTGTTTATTTCTTGTTATTTACCCATTTCCTGTGGACACCGTTCAAAATAAGAGCCCCAAATTTTTATTCAAATGAATCTGGATGGGACCCAAAGAATGTACTTTAAAATACATTATACAACATAGTACTACTAATAGAACACAATACTATTAATACGATATCTTATCACATATGTTTCTAAGACAAAAAGTGACTAATATTCAACCAGCACACTGGCCAGCATCCTCTCTGCTCAGTTTGTGACTGGGTCATAATGGGTACCTATTCCTAACCTCGCCCCTGCCCCCCAGGCCCTGCTCTTCCATTTCCATGGAAGGGGGCGCGTCACTGCAGTGTGGGGTAGACCTAGAACAGACCGCGGAGAGGAACTAGTCCAGGGGGTTCAAGCTGTGTTTGGGGAAGCCAAGTCTGCACGGAGGAGCTTTGGGGAATGCAGGCGGGAGCAGAGAATGATAGGAAAGAGCCAGACAGGACCCTGGGAGTCCTACCTCCTTCACACAAAACTGCTCTTTTTATATCTTATAAACTTGGAATATGCATATGATTATTTTTTGGAAAAAAAAATTTAAAGCACTTTGATGCTTTTTTAAAAATATACGTTTAAACTACTGACAGGACGCGCTTCCTTTGCAGGCGGAAAACTGAGGCCCGCAGAGCTGGAGTGGCATGCTCAGGATCACTCAGGGAGCAACTGAGAGCCAGGACCAGAAGGCTGGACTCGGAACTTTATCCAGGGACCGTCTGCTCCAGCCACAGCCACCCATCCCCACCGTGAGGCCTTGAGCACGGCCACCGCCGGCCCTGGGGCCCCTTTCCAGGTGCGAGAGCCCCGACACCTCTCAGGAGGTCCGCGCCTGGGAAGGGTGGGGATGCCCAGGCGGTCCAGCCTCCAGGCCACTGAGCCGGAGATTGTGTCAGTGTCCGCGAAATCTTCCTCTCCACTCTACCTTTCTCCTTCCTGAGGGCTGACACCCAGGCCTTATCTCAGGTAAGGAAACATCTAGCACTCAGGACTGCTAAAATGTTTCTTGGAACACAGTTGCAAGGCTCGTCTTTTCGCGAAGAAAACGAAGAGGAGAAGCCACCCACCAGTTACCACCGAGCTGGTTCTGAGAATGAGCCCTTATCTGCTCAGCCCCAGGTCTGGACCCAGGCGCTGGTGTCGGCCTCCAGCCTGACCAATGGGACAGCCAGGAAAAGCCCAAGCCAGGGAGAGAGAGCCTAGCACACAAAAATAGAGATGCAAAAAAAAAAATAAACATTATCAAGAGAGCTGTGGCCTCAAAGCCCTGGGCCACCCCCCACTGCTGTGCCTGAGGGAAAAGACAATGAAGCACCAGCAGATGTAAGCCCCGGGCCCCGGGCCCCACGTGAGGCTTCTGGCACAGAGGGGACTCACGACAAACTGTAGTCAAGTTCGACATGCTTGTGCAGCCTCTTCCCTCAAGGGACACCCAGGGCGGTGAGCAGGATACTAGGTGCATTTGCAATCTAAATGTTAAGAATAGTCCAGTAATAGTTCCAAGCAGAAAAAGAAAAAAAATTTAAAGGTAACTCAGTCATGGACCTGGAGCGGGAATGAGGGCCTGCCTGGGCCCGGCTGCTTCCTGAGTGTGCTCAGCCAGGGAGTGGAAGGAGACTCTGGGTACAAGCAAAAGGGAGGAGACATCATTCCAGGCAGGTGAAAAGAGCATCTGAAATCAGAGGCAGAAAAGTCAAAAGCACACCCAAAGCCATTAACAAAGAGACTGAGCTAGGATGGAAGTTTCTGGAATGGGTAATACCGATTGAGGACTTGCTACGCTAGGTGAAATTCTAAGAACTTTGTACGTATCATCTCAGTTAACCTCCACAATAACCCTGCGAGGTATAGAATATCATCATTCCCCATGTAGGGATGAGAATACAGAGGCACAGAGAAGTTAAGTAACTTGCCCAAGATCCCACAGCTGGTAAGTGGCAGAGGTAGGATTGGAACACATACTGGATTGAAAGTCCACGTTCTTAATCACACGTTATACTTGAAAGGGTTCGCCGTAGACAAGCTGAAAAGGCTGGATTCAGTGCAGGCACTGCCTCGAAAGGCAGGTGCAATCCTTCTGCAGAAAAAAACAAAAAAAAACAACAAAAAAAAAAAACCCACGAAATCATCGTCCCTATAAAAACAAAGTGAGAGCAGAGAAGATCTCCTCAAGAACAAAGTCCAGGCAGGAAAGGGGCAGCAGCCTCCCTGCCCCTGGGAGTCCTCTGCATCTTTCACCTGCATTGCACTCCTCATGTGATGGAAGCCGAAAGGATCCTCCTCTCGGGGAGGAAGGTGCCCGGGAAGGGGAGCCAGAGGGAGGCCAGAGCCCGGAGCAGGAAGCAGTAAAGGCACAAACTGAGTGGGAGGTCCGGAGAGACAGGAACAGTGGAGGTGGTCATGACAACAATGGAGAAGAAAGAACAAAACAGAATAGGGGAACGTGGTGCGGAGAGTACGTGCTGCCGGCGGTGGCGAGTTTCACCTATGGCGGACCCACCTTCCGACCCACGGAACAGGCTCACGGGTCCTTGTGGGAGGAAGGAGGCAGCCTGCCTGGTGCTGGGGCTGCCCCAGAGAGGCAAGGGCAGTCTGTCGCTGTGTCTGTGCCTGGTGCCCTCCGTGTGCCTCCGGGAAGGATTCTCTGGGGCCAGGGGTCGGTCTGCCCACAGCTCGCTACAGGGACAAAGAGCAGACACGAGGAGAGGCCCAGGGCCCGGTGTCAAGAGCCTCCAGACTTCCTGTGTAGCAACCCACGTGCGCTTCCCCGGGCATCCATGAGGGCATTTCCCTTCCAGGATGTCATATATATTACTTTTCTCCATTCTGCCAGAACGATGGGGTGTGGGGCAAAGAAGGAGCACTTGCTCCAGATCTGTTCTCCGCAGGCACCGCCGAGCTGTCCCACACAGTCCTTGCTCTCGCTGGGCCGTGGTTCTTCTTCCTCCAACGTCACAGATGAAGGATGGAGCTCCGCGGTGACAGGACAAAGAGCGAAGAGGCTCACGACCGGACACCGTCCACTCCTGTTCGCTAGGACAGGAGGGTGCGCCCGGTCTCACCACTTCCCAGCTGAGGAAGTCTAGGCCGCAAAACACCATGTGGGAAAATGGCAGAGTGCAGCTAGAATCCCTCGCTCACAAGCTCTGGGTCAATGTTCGTTTTGCCTTCTGTTGTTTTGAGTACGCTTGTTTTTCCCCCTCGTTAGATGGCAGGTTCCTCACAGAAAAGGGGAGACCTTTACGATCCTGACACCCCCACGGCGCCCAACACCACAGATGGCCCCAGAAGACACTGAGCATGGATTGCTGGCTTGTTGGATGAGCTGTCATGTCATCTCTTTAGTGCCCACAGTTCGATCTTCTTCAATCCACCCTTCCTGCTGCCTCTAGAGGTACTGTGCCAAAGCATTTGTCTCCTTCAACAAATGCGCTCCTTTTCCTGCTTAAGGCACAGCTAGGGGCAAGACCATCTCCCCCGTGGAGGCTTCCATCCTCACCATGATAATCTCCCTCTTCATCTCCTCCATGCTGCTCTGCTCCACACTTGTGGGCGTCTGCTCCGTGACGTTACCCATTCCTTTAGGAGCTGTCATGACCATCTTTGTATTCTTAATAAATGTTGATGAGCGAACACGTACAGGAATGCATGTCTGGTTGGATGGATGGATGGATGGATGGATGGATGGATGATAGATGGACAGACGGATTCATCAATGAACAAATAAATGTATAGAGGGATAAAAGGAGGGAAACGCAAAATACTGGGACACAGGGGTTAAGAGGTTGTATAGTACAAAAAGCAGTGGGTTCCATGGCAGAGGCTCCAAATTCTACAGAGCTGTATCCCTGACTTGCTCTGTGATCTAGGAAAAGTCACTTATTCTCTCCTGGGCTCTTTGTACTTGTGTTAAAAAAAAAAAAAAAAGGTTTAAAAAGACTATAATTGCTGCAAGTCCCCATTCTCCAGTTCTGTGAATGGAAAGTTCATCCTTGGACAAACCCATTAACGGATGTTTGCACCTCCACCCTTGCAAACAGCCATTCTCTCCAACCAGGGTCTTATCTGAAACCACCCTTCTCTGCCTCATCCCCACCAGGAGCTGCTATCTCGTAGGGGACCTCCTGGGGTGTTTGTGAACAAAAGCAATAGTCTTATCTGGTCAGTCTCTCACACGCCGTCCTGCCCTTGGAAAACAAGAACGGATTTGCAGAATACCTGGCCTCTGATAGTCTTCCCGTCCCAGGAATGGCTAGCAAGGCCATCTCGGCTTCTCAGAAGGATGGTGCCATTTCATGCTGCTATCAGGCCTGACATGGAGGCAACTCCTAGCCCTGGACCCTTCAGCTAAGTTCAACTTCAGGTCAAGTCAGGGGCCCCCAGCAGTTCAGAGGCACAGGATCCACAAGGAAGGAATTTCAGCACGTTGCCAGAAGCTAACAACAGTCCCCAGCTGTTCCTGGCTGCCTCCTGCCAGTAGTTTGGAGTGGGGGTCTTCACACACAAACACACACACACACACACACACACACACGCACACACACACACAGCAGAAGGAGAGGTCAAACGAACAGCCATGCCTCTGGGCCAGGGTGGAGGGCAGGCCATGGGGAACGGGAGTCTTCATTCCTTGGAGCTCCTGCACAAGGCCCAAAGACCCCGGGCAGAGAGCTCCCCGTCCCGGGACCTCTGGGGGAACCTGACATCAATCGTATGGATGCCCTATGACAGCCTGCCTGTCACTGTCACAAGCCTGACAGCTTCACTCCGCAATTCCTTTTGGAGCACATGCTATGAAGCTCTCCTAATAAATGGCTGTTCCAGAACTGATCTCCCTGGAGTGAAACTGAACACACCCACCTTAGAATGAATCTGCTTGCCCACGGCCCCCCACCGCCAGCCCCACTCATCCTCAGGTCTCTTCTGTGATGAGATACGCCGCCCTCCGTAGACCCACTCATCCACTTCCCCTGGGTGTGTTCCTTCTCAGAACTTGACGAGCACTTGTGCGTGTGTGTCCATGTGTGTGTCCTCGTAATGACCATGTCCCTCACCCATACTTTGATCCCATAGTGACAGAGGCTGCTGCTCATTTTTGTCATCACTGTCAAGAATCCACATGCTGCCTGATACATAGGAAGAGATCAAAAAATAGTTGTTGAATAAAATGAATAGTATCATGAATATGAATTCATTAACTACCAAATATAGGAGAGTATTACTGTCAGAATCCTAAAAGAGCAAGCTTTGTACTTACTAAGAGCCATTACACGCTTAACACGTTGTCTCCTAACTCGTCCTTTCCTTTTTAAAAAGATTTTTATTTATTTATTTGAGAGAGAGCGTGCACAAGCAGGGGAGGGGCAGAGGGAGAGGGAGGGAGGGAATCTCAAGCAGACTCCCCACTGAGCGCGGAACCCAACACGGGGCTCGATCTCATGACCAGAAATCATGACCTAAGCTGAAACCAAGAGCTGGACGCTCAACGGACTGAGCCACCCAGGCGCCCTGTTAACTGTTCCTTTTCTTCAATGGAAAAGATAGAGATGAAGAAGATAGTTCTACGCTCTCAGGAGTTCACGGGCTACTGGAGAACCAGATGTGGCATCCGCAGATGACAAACAGCACACTCTCAGTGAATCCTCCTGTGTGGGGTAAGCACTATGATCCACATTTGACCAAGAGGGCCTCTGAGGCTCAGAGACATTAAGTTCTTTGCTCAAACCACAGAGCTAGTGAGTGTTGGACCTGGAATCCAGGTCTCCTGAATCCTAGCACAGACGGTTTTCTACTCTCTGTCCTCCTGTCCTTCTCAACCTGGCCTGGATTTTTTCTTGCACTTGATGGGCCCAGAGCTCTGGCAACCCACACCATTTGCCAGGAGTGACTCAGAAGGACCAGGAGGTGGTCTTGCTTCTGGTCCCTGTTGCCCTGCTCCTTATTCCAGTCTGAGACTGGATGCCAGTGACCACCCTCACCCCCGCAGAGCCTGTGTTGACACCTTTCCTGGCCCAAGGCATTCTAGAAGCCTAGCAATGAAGAGGCTTCTGTGGAACGGCAGCTACCACAGAGGAGGCACACCATTAGCAGATGGCCCCTCATTTGACCTGCAGGGTTTTCAGGGTTCTGTGGACACCCCTGAAGGAAAGATGCATCAGACTCAGAAACTGCTCCCTTCCAAGCAGCACCGGGGAGCACCCTGCCAGCCAAGCTCCTTCCCTGGAAAGTACGAGGTTTTAGACTCACACAAAACTGCCTCTGACACCGACTGTATCATTTGGGACAAGTTACCCAAACGCTTTGAACTTCGCCTTCCTAATCTGAAAAATAGATGCTTCTGGTTGTTGGGAAGACAAACCAGACGGACCACACAGCGCCATTATTGGCACTCAAGCAGCGTGCGTCCTGTGATAGCTCTCCTCGTCCCCGCTCTGGTCTTTATTTTTTTAAGATTTTATTTATTCATTTGAGATACAGAGATACAGAGAGAGAGAGAGTACGAGCAGGGAGAGAGGCAGAGGGAGAAGCAGGCTCCCCGCTGAGCCAGGAACCCGACGTGGGGCTCAATCCCAGGACCCTGGGATCATGACCTGAGCCGAAGGCAGACACTTAGCCATCTGAGCCACCCAGGCGCCCCGCTCTGGTCCTTAAACCTTTGTTTTCCCCCCATTTCCTAGTTGGAGCCTCCTTTGGTCTATATCATCCTGTTATCTTCTGACTCTTCCTCCTATCATCAAGGTCCTGTGGTTTCTGATTGCTTCTGGGGAGTAACTCACACCTCCCAATGGTCAGCATGCAGGAGAACGCAAAAGAGCGACTCCATGTTCCCGAGAGCACCAAGAACAGCTGAGCAGAAGAGGAAATTCTGAACTAAACGGACCACAGAGGGGAAGGCTGCCCGGTGGAAGAACGTGCAGGGGTCCTCAGAGCTCCCCAGCCGGGGCCACAGAGCCCATGCTCGGAGGTGGGCTGGGGCAGCAGAGGAAGATGGGGCTGAGGAAGTGTCACGGGGCCGTTGTGAAAGTCCTGGGTGTCACCAGGAGGCGTCTGAATGCCATCCCGTGGCTCTGGAAGGGTTTTACACGCAGGAGTGAAATGACATCGTCTGTGTTTCAGTGGCAGCCCAGGCTGGCAACAGAAAGGACGGACAGGAGAGAAAAGGAACCAGAGACCTAAGAGATCACTTAGGTTTTCAAGACGACCCAGGCAAGACAAGGTCAGGGCAAAGGACAAGGAAGATGGAGAGGCGGCAGTGGATCAAGGGGTTTGCCAAAGACACCACACACACGGGTCGGCCTGTTGATTTATGTGGGAGGCAGTGGAAACAGCATGAAAATGCCTCTGAGGGGTCTAGCTTGGGAAGCCAGGTTTCCAGCGTCACCCTTGACGGAGATTTTGGATGCGAGAGACACACCCACAGCAGGAAGAGAAAAGGAGCTTGATGTGTGACACATGGTGCTGTCCAAAAGGGATGTGATCAGATGGGTCTAGAGTGGAGACAGACCCCAGGAGACAGTAGGAAGGTGCCTAACGGAATCCACAGGAGTGGGAAGAGCACCCCTGGGATGGAATTCCCGTTGGAAAAAAAAAAAAAAAAAGGCTTAAACACCAGCATTTCAGAGGCACCTGGAGAAGGAGGCTCCAGAGGGGAGCAGGGAGGAGTGGGCTGAGCGGTAGGAGAACCAGGTCAGGCAGGGAGGGGCCGGGGAAGGAAAGGACCAGAGAAAGCAGCCATACACGGCGGTTACACAAATTTATACAAATGCTAAAATTCACAGAGCTGTACACCAAAATGAGTCAATTTTGTTAGATGCTGAATTTAAAAATAAAATCAATGAAATGCAAAAAAAAAAAAAAAGTCATTCTGAGATCCCACCTACCAACCGTGGAAACCACTGCTAACGCTGTGGCATACGTCCTTCTGGTCTTGTTTTTGTTGTTGTTGTTTTTTTTTTTTCAGGCATTTTTTGAAACAGAATCGTATCTGCATTTGACAAGCACAAATGTGATTTTCCCTAATTTATGTTACATTGTTTTAAAATTCCATGCTGTTCAATAAATGAAGCGGTGCCAACCCCGGCAGGGACGAGGGGAGGGAAGGAAGGAGGGAAGGAGTCAAGTGGCAGGAGAAGGGCTGCAGATCCAGCGGACCCCAGCAGAGGGGGAACGACCACAGAAGCCTGAGAAGAGAATGTGGCTTCTTTCAAATTTGTTTTAAATCCTACCTAAAGCTTAGAAGTATACATCCTTTTTAGAAAGTTCTCTTCCCATTTTTCAAAGAGGAAGAGGAAAAAAAAAAAAAAAGAAAAGAAACCACACCAGTTTGCTACTTTTTTTTCTGGGAAGGGAGGTGGTGGCCCTTGCGCGCACCCGCCCAAACCCCTCCTGCACGCAGTAACATCGCCATCTGCTGGGCATGATGATATCACCGGGCAGCACCGGCTTTTAGAGGCGCCCAGACCTTTGCAACAGCCTAACCCAGGCGTGCCTTCCCCGCCCCCGCCCCCTTTAAACACTCCACTACCCCATGGCCACAAAGAATTAAGAATCGAACACAATACCAGGGGATATTGGGGTCTGAATGCAAGTGGGACAGGGTGCGATTTAAGCCTTTTCTGTAGCAAAAAATAGCAATGGACTCCCAGGTCCCAGGCCAATGCTGCCGCCAGTGTGGGGAGACTCAGGTCCACCCAACAAGATCACGGGCTTTGCCACCAAGCAGAGGAGCATCTGGGGCGGACATCACGGCAATGTTCTTAACAGTAATTAAGTTGATTTGTCTTGCCTCCAACTGCCTGTTGTCTCTCCACTTCTTTGTAAGCTCTGGACACAGAGTGGAAAAAAGGGGTATAATTAGCATCCTCAAACTTTGTATCTTCCCAGAGAGTATCTGCAGAATATAAATAAATAAATAAGCAAGCCTAGCCAGGCAAAGCCTATCACGGGAGCAAGGGTTCTCCCCAGGGCCCCCTGGGAGAAGTTATATGGAGCGAGATTTTTCCTTGCCCCTTTCTGTGACCTCCACATACGGGACTCCCCACCTGCTCACACACAAGATCAGGCCCTGCAACACTGCCACATCTGAGCCTCTGATTGTAGCTCCAAGATGGGATGTGTTTTATTCTCTCTCTTCTCCTAGCTCACCTGCTGAGAGCCCCAGAGTATATGAGGCTGAGAGTTCCCAGAGAGGGAGCTCGGGGCCCCAAACTCCCGGGGTTGGTTTCATATTAGCACTGAAACTAATATGATTCTTGGGTCTGGACTGCAGCCAAGTAAACAGATGCGAGCCTAACAGCTGCCTCCAGCAAGGGAGGAGGGCAGGACAGAACTGGCATCACCAAGCAAGCGGTTGGCAAAGGCCAGGATGAGAGAGAGAGGAGATCGGGGGACCCTCGCTACCCATTGTTTGAAGGGCCTGGTCTCCAGCCTGTAGTGCACACCCATGAGTCATGACCACAACCTCAGCCTCAGGGTTGCTCCATACTAGATCATCTGTGAAGCACAACGCTCAGATAATAGAAATTTCTGGCGTAAAAGAAAAGGTCTGATTTGGTGGGGTAGGCAAAAATGCCCAAAATACCTAATTCCTCTTCTCTCTGCTCTCACTTAATGATTCCACTCACAGAAACTACCAAATCATCGGTGTTTGGGGTTTTATGCTTTCATTAATACAGTGTGTTTGTTTAGTGCCTACTGAGGTCAGGCAGCATACAGACCCACACCGGGAAGACAACAGCCAGTGAACCGGGCTCAGGCTCGTCCTTTGGGAGCTCGCAGCCATGGGAGGCAGCTTCATGGACAGGGGCACAGGCTCTGGGACCAGACAGCGGTGTTCCCATCTGCCACGTCCGACCTGAGTGACCTGGGGCAGACTGCTTAACCTCTCCGTATTACTATTTTCCTCACCTGAAATATGCAGGTAATACTAGTACCAACCTAATAAAGCTGGTATTGAGCTTAAAGCTGGGCCAGATTCATGATAAACATTTAATAAATGTGAGCAATTATTACCATGTGGCAAGTCCTAAGGGCCTTCATCCTAGGACAGTAACTGTCTTGAACAGTACAGATTATAGGTGTTAGGAGGGGAGGAGATTACCCTGAGAGGGCACTGACTTATTAAAGCCTTACTTAGATATCGTGGCAGGCAGAATAACGGTCCCAAGACATCCATGTCCTCAACCCCAGCACCTGGAACTTTATATGGCAAAAGAGACTGTGAAGATGTGACTAAGTTAAGGATCTGGGGTGGGGGCGGGGAGACGATCTGGGATTAACAGGCAGACCCAGTGCAATCACACAGTCCCTATAAGGGGGACAGAAGGGTCAGAGTCACAGACAGAAGTGATATGATGACAGAGGGAAGGAGGAAGTTGGTGATGTGACCCCTTCTCCCCGAGTCAAGGAACGTGGACAGCTCCAGAAGCTGGAAAAGGCAAGGAAACTTCCAGAAGCAATGGAAGCCTGGATTTTAGCCAATGAAGACTCATTTTGGACTTCTGGCCTCCAGAACTATAAGAGGATAAATTTATGCTGTTACTGACCACTAAGCTTATGGCAACTTTTCACAGCAGAGTAGAAAACTAGTACAGATTTGAATAAACACAAAAGTGTATTTCCTTACAATGCATCTCTTTTGAAAGACAGCATAATGAAGCTGAAAGAGCACCAGGCCTGGGCTTTAGATCCTGCCTCTGTACATTACTGTGTGTCTTTGGATAAGTTGTTTAACCTCTCTGAGCCTCATTGTTCCATCTCTCAAATAAAGATAATGATTTCAAGTGTTGGCTACAAAACTACAAGGTAGGCACTCAACAACCGTATCGCTCTTTCCATGAAAAATACAGTGCCCTTCCCCCCGCAAACAGCTGACTATTTGAAGGCTCTAGCTTTTCTGCACTTCGATTAAAGGTGTTCACTTGTACACAAATTTCTAAGTACTCGACTTCTCCGTTGTCAGAGGCTGGGACTGACCTAGCTACCCTGTGTTCGCCAGAGATAACATTTTGGGTTCTGTTGCTGGCCTCCTGATAACCTGAGCTCCACCCAGCCACATTCCCCACCCCTGCTTGTGAGTCAGAGACCCCCTGGCTGAGAGTCTGCCCTCTGCTCTAGGTTATGTTGTCATCAGCCCACCAGCTCACCGTCACCTCACCCTAGTCCGGAAGGCTAGAGAAAGAAGGTCAGAACATTCACATGCCCACTGAAAATACCACTGCTACTATCATTTCCGCCGATTACAAGATGGCTAGCAGACGCTAATTGCCCACACTGCACTAGAGACCGTAGAAGACTCGGGGTGGGTGGGGGGGTGTCTTTCAGCCCTCCCAGTCTTTTCCTGGGAGGGTGTTCCAGTAAGAAGAAGAAAAATGCATCCTCGTTAAAAAATGACCTACCGGAATTCTGCAGTAAAAGGTGGTCAATGGTCAATATTAGCAAACAAGAAAGTTTGCCTTGTAGATGTTTCACTCTACAAGAGTGAAGACAAGAGAAAAGCCCCCCAGTCCCCACCCCTCTCCATCTCTGCCCCACCTCTAGCTACCAAAGGGATTTACAGGAGGTAAAGTGTTCATTCGCCCCTAAACACGATCAAAGGAGAGCAAGATAGAACTCACGAAACCAGAGTGAATTCTGGTTGGACAGTGAGACAGACAGAGAGGGGTGCACCATGGGGGCGCTGGGAAAGAATGAAGGGGGGGTATCAGGGTCGAGGGGCTCACAGACGTCCACGGCAGGCTGAGAGGCAAGCTCCCTGAGGCCCTTCCTCCAGACTCCGCACACACGGTCAGCCAACAGCATGCCTTTTGTCGCGGGAATGAGCCGCACTTCCCATCGTTCTGCAGACAGAGCGGAGTCACCGCGCACACACATGCTTTCACTTCATCCTCACGAGAACCTGTTGAGATAGTTCTGTCATTCCCATAATGCAGATGAGACGCTGATGCCCAAGGGTCAACACGTCCAAGGTAACCACTAGTCAGATCAGCTCTAAACTCCACTCCAAGGCCCGTGCTCTTTCCCAGCGCTGCCCTACCGCTGCTGCTGGCCCTCGCTTCCCCTCCCCACGACGGCGTCCAGAGCCAAGAACATCTCCAGGGCCTCTTCCAACCGGCCTGAAGCCCTGGGTGGTCTAGGAACCTTGAAGCAAGCATCGAGTTTTATCCCAGAACAAACGAAGGGCCTTCCCAAGCTAGAAACAGCTGGGCCCAGCTGAGGGGCAGGCTAAGATCACCTCTCCGTGCAGCACTGTCCTTTGAGAGGAGGCCTATCTACTTCGGGGTCTTGGAAGCAGGCCAGGGCACAGAGCGGGCACTGCGGTCTGCACAAGCGTGGGGCAGGGGTGGCAACAGATGCCAGACAGCTGCTGAGCGAAGGTGGCCCTGGGCTGGAGGACGTCAGAAAGGCCGTGGGAGCTCTGGGCGTAGCTGGAAGTCAGGCCGGTACACACTCATCCAGTCGTCCCAGGACCCACACGGAGGGTCACACATTCCCAGGGCACCCGGTGTGTGTGGCAGGCGCCGCGCTGTGTGCTTTCCCAGGTGCTACGTGAGACAGAGAGCTCCTCCGGGTCCAGACGCTCCACCACCAGCCTGCTGCGGGCCCCAAACCTCCTCCACTTACAGCTCTGCTTGAGTTCAAGTTCAGGCCTGTCCTGGACCTTTCTCTCATGTCCCCCAAGAGACCATTTGGGGGCTGCTCCTCCCAAGTTCACCTTGGTCCTGAACCTCTAGCGTACATAAGGATCACGGATCTCATAGGTCCAGACAGAAGGATGCTTGCATGTTTCACAAGAATCCTCAGGTCATTTTTTAGGGGGATCGTCCCCAGACTATGCTTTGAAGGGCCACCCCTTGCTCCAAGCCTCCTTTCTCAGACCAGCCACTAGCGTGAGGTGCTGGCGCCCCTGCTCTCAGATCTGCTCTCAGATCTCCAAGCTGCTGCCCTCACATCCGGGCCAGCCCAACGGTTCAGCCAGCAGGTACTGGTTCGGCTTGTGAACCTCACGAGACACCTGAGAAAACCTGCCTGCAACAGGACCTTTCTCTGACATTGGTCTTGCCTGGTGGATTCTACTTTTTTTTGCTTTCTGGACCTGCCCCACCAGCTCCCCTTCTTCCATCACTTGACTCGAGTCTCTCTTCTCTAGGCTGGGTCTTTTCCCAACCTCACCCCAACCCCTTCTGATCCAGCCTTGACCCCAAAGAACTTCATCTCAGTGTACTTCTTACCCACCAAGGCTCCGTGGCAGGGGAGAGAGCCCCGAAGACTTCCACAAGTTCTCAGGCATCATGAAAATATGTGGTCTGGCAGGAAGGAGAAATAGAGCAAGTAAGTGCTTTTCAGAGCTGGCGAAGGAAGTAGGCCAAGTGGCAGGAGAATGTGGATAGGTCACCGAGGAATTCTGACCTGGGAGCCCAAATTAGCCTCCTAGAGGGAGGACATTCCTCTGAAGTGCCTGGTCTCCCTCAAAGTCCTATATGAACTGTGCTCTGCTCCATCAGAGACCTGTGTCGGTTCGAACACATCGTTCATGTTTTAAATCAGTTGTGCCCAAGGCAGGTGGGGGGGTGGGGAGTGAAGAAATCCCTCTCGTGACTAATCTGTGTCTGTGTCTACTGCATAACTCGATTACAGAAGTTACAGAAGTAACACTCCGGCATGATACAGACTGTCCGATCCGTTCCTCAGAGATGCACAGAAGAATGGGGTGAGACGAGTCGGGCTGCCGGGAGGAGGGAAGCAAGGAGCCAGAGCAGGACGTGAGCCAGCGTCCCCACAGCTCCGGAACAAACTTGGAAGGTGAAGACATAGGAAGTTAAAGGAAGCAAGGAAGGTCTCGAGGACAATGTGACAGAGACGCGTGACTCGCCACCACCGGTCCCTAGAAGAGACGCGGACAGGTGCGGTGGGACGCGAGGGCGTGGCTTTCACTGCGGACGAGCACAGAACAAGTGAAGCCCCGGAAACGGACCACCTCCCCACCCCCACTGCACAAAATCATCTTGCTCAGCCCCATTTTACAGGTAGGGAAACAGGGTCGAGAGAGACGCGACCTGCCCCAAGATGTCGGCCCATGGTCTAAAGCCAAGATGACATCGACCTCGCCCTGGGCCCCAGGCCTGGGCTCTGTCCGCGGGGCACCTGGTTTCCAATTCAGCTTGAGGCTTCAAGGGCTTCTGTGATAGACACGAAAGTGGCGCGCTCTGACCTGCAATCGGTCACCACTGCTAATGGTCTCTGCTCCCCATGACCGACAGCACACAGCCCTGTTCTCCCTCACACGCCCACCGAGACAGCTGAGGCCACTGCCATTCTTGAGGGAAGTGTGGCAACCAGGAGAGAGGGGACAGCCCCGGGGAGGCTGGGCTGACACTCCTTTCCCTCCTCCCTTGCCTGCCTCCCTCCTCCCTCCCTCCCATCTTCCCCCCTCCCTTCCCTCCTCCCTTCAGCCCTCCCTTCCTCTCTTCCTCCCTTCCTTCCTTTCTACCTTCCTCCCTCCCTTCTTCCCCCCTCCCTCTCTCCCTTCCCCCCACCTTCCCCCCTCCCTTCCCTCCTCCCTTCAGCCCTTCCTTCCTCCCTTCCTCCCTCCCTCCCTTCCCCCCTTCCTCCCTCCCTTCCTCCCTTCCTCCCTCCCTTCTTCCCTCCCTCCCTCTCTCCCTTCCCCTCACCTTCCTCTCTCCCTCCTTTCCCTCTTCCCTCCCTCCCTTCCACCCCCTGCCCACTGCACCTTCCTCCCTCCCACCTTCTCTCCCTCCCTTCCCTCCTCCCTTCACCCCTTCCTTCCCCGGCTTCCTCCCTCCCTTCCTTTCTACCTTCCTTTTTCCCTTCCTCTCTTCCCCGGCTTCCTCCCTTCCTTCCTTCCTCCCTTCCTCCCACCTTCCTTCCTCCTTTCCTCCCTTCCTCTCACCTCCCCTGCCTCTGTCCCTCCTTCCTTCTTTCTTTGCTCCTTCCTTCTGGCATCACACAAACAAGGCACCATAAGCAAACAACTTCCATGGTAAGCCCCAATTCTGCCACCGCCGTCATTGGGCATGCCCCCCTACTAGGGTCACTTCAAGGTTCTGAAGGTCTTATGTGCTGTGGAGTACTCGGGGGGGTCGGCCTCGCTCATGATCCCCTGTCCACTCGGGGGACTGCAAAGACGCCCTTGTCCCTGTCCCCAAGTGCCCCAGGTTGGACAGCTCTCTGCTGCTTCTGGGCCAGGCTTCCGCCTTGGGAATCCCTCGCCAGCAGTCTGGGGTCGCAGCTCCGTGACAACCAGCCAGCTCTGCCTCCCATGGGTCTTGCTGCCTCCCTGGTGTGCTGCCGGATCGTCACTGCTCTGGAGCCTGCGGACACCGTCTCCACTCCCCAGCCCGGGAGAATCCCATCCTGGTCTCGTGGCTGAGCCAAGTCCTTTTATTGCTTCTCCCACACACTCTGCGCATTCTTGAGATGCCCCTTCTCCTAACGACACAGGCCTAAACTGTTTACCTCTCTGCACTCAGTTTCTCCTTCTATAACAGTATCTACTCATAGGGTTCCTGAAGATGTAATGTATTTAGAACGCTGACGGCCACACAGAGAAATCCTATAAGCCATCACTGTTACCAGCAGTGGTACCCTGCCACTGCCTCCCCACCAAAAATACATTTTTAACAAGAAGGAAGAACACCATCTCAGAATGAAGAAAACCCTTTAAATTCATGAAGTTGGCTTTCTGGAACCCGTCTACCCTTCCTCCCAAGATAAAACCTCATCTGGACAGACACAGAAGCAGGACACCGTACAACAGCCCTAAAAAACGCATGGAAGAAAAATCAATCCAAACTCATGAGGACAGAGCAGAGTCTGTGTGGGCTGCTCTGACTGTCCTTGGAAAGCTGCATTCTCTCTAGCGCACACGCTGACCCCCGCCCCCATTAACAACAACCCTCCCATTGCCATAGTAGTCAGATGCTTTCATGTTCACGCATTCATTCATCAAGCCTTTATGGAGCACCCATGATGTACCAAGCGAGGAACTCGGTTCTGGGACACACAGCAGCCAAGACAAAATAGGGCACCTGCTCTGTGCTCCCCTCGCTAAACCATAAATTCCTAGAAGAGCAGGGACTTGCAGCCCCTGTTGATCTCTTTGTCTCTGGATGCCCGGTGCCTGGAAGGGTTTCACAATCAGACAGTGGTTAAGCGCCAAGGCAGCTCTGCTGGCTTCTCAGCCCAGGTAAGTCAGGTGGCTGTTCAGGTGACACACTGCAAAAATATTTGATCAAATAACCCCTGAGTGCAGGGATAGTTACATCACTTGTGGGACCCTGTGCAAAAGAGAAATATAGGGCCCCTTGTTCAAAAAAGAAGGAAAAAGTGTCCTTACAGCAACTAAAATATAAAACTTTTTCCTCTTTCCTGGCCTCTCTTTCAATTAGTCGTGGTGTTTTCTTATTTGCTATTTAATATCATTCTTAGGGGAAAATTTTAAAACTTTAACTGGCATGAACTACTTGTCTCTGCATCGTGCAATGCCAACTTTAAATGCAAATATAAGCACACTGAACTCGTGAAGAATCACTGAAACTACACAATTCAAATTTGGTAGCTGGTGTCCCATTCCTGCCAGCATGGTGGAAACAGCATCTAGCACTTTTTACAAAAGTAAAGGATTCACACAAACTCTACCAACGCTCTGCCCCTGGCTCCCAGATGACAAGGAGGGACATAAAGGAAGGAACTACGGGATGACCTATCTACACCTTTCGTTCTATGCCATCACTTTGGGCCTAAGTGGCTGGTGAACACCAGGAAGTAACACAACAATGGATATGAGAGGGTTGGATTCTTCCTCCGTGATTCATGCTTCTAGAACGTCATTGCCTTCTCTCTATGTTCAACCCAAGTTCTAGCTCAAATAGGAGGCTTGGCTTCTTGAGGCCATCGGCACGTCCACTTCCTTAGGTGTAGATACAGCACGTCCACCTTCCTCACTCGGACTCATGCTGACCTCCCACATGTCATGCCCATCAGACTTCAGTGCGTACCACAAACACTACGTGTGAACACGAAAGCACCAAGGACATCACATTGTGCATGCTTCATTGTCCCATTAGATCCACTTTCAAAGTACAAGTTCAAGGATAAAACTAGTAAGAATTTTGAGACTGTGACAACACAGCTTTAAGTGCAGCACGGGGCCTTTCTAAGCATGGATTTTGTGCACCTGCACGGGTCACATGCCCATACGGTGAGAGCCGCAGCCGTAGGAGGGCACTGGCCATGCAGACAGCTGGGTTACCACCACCACACAGCCCACTCCTAGCCTTCACTCAAGCACTGCCAGATGGAGCTGTGGGATGCCATCCTTCACCGACGGCAGACAAAAATGGCCGAAATTGCTCTTCTAACACAAACCCCTCTCCAGCTGTAGAACCATTGGCTCTCCTTCTGGTACACCACCGAGATGTGAAAACCCTTCCCACTCCAGGCAAGTGTCCATGCCACCAACTAGCTGAGTGTCCTTGGCTAATTACTTTTATGGGCCTCAGTTTCCCCATCTGAAAATAGGGATAATCATTCCTGCTCCCTAGGGGTGTGGGGGAGAACAAATGAAGAAACAATGTACAGAGAAAAGAAAGAGGGAGGAAGGATTTTCCTCAAGCTTCTTCTGTCCTCCCTGCCCAGGATGCACTCCCCATTCTCCGAATCCCAGAGAACCTCACACAAGTCTTATACCATCCACAGGACTTCTGTCTCCAACTCTCACTGAACTCCCCCTCCAGACATTCAAGAAGCATGTTTTCCTATCCCACGCACTGGAGCAACTGGTTACATTCAGCTTGCTGATGCTCCCGGAAAGGGAAAAAAATAGCACTGGAAGAGTTCCTAAGCTCACGGTATTTGTTTTAATAGGAACGTCCTCGGCACAAAGCCTGACATGCCAGAGACACACACAGCAGATTGAACCAGGATGATGCCCAACTTCAAACTCTTCAACAGTTTCTCTTTGACCCGGGAAGGAAGGAAGGAAGGAAGGAAGGAAGGAAGGAAGGAAGGAAGGGAGGGAGGGAGGGAGGGAGGGAGGGAGGGAGGGAGGGAGGGAGGGAGGGAGGGAGGGAGGGAGGGAGGGAGGGAGGGAGGGAGGGAGGAAGGGAGGAAGGGAGGAAGGGAGGAGGGAAGGAGGGAAGGAAGGGAGGAAGGGAGGAAGGGAGGGAGGGAGGGAGGGAGGGAGGGAGGAAAGGGGAGGGAGGGAAGGAAGGTCGATCTATCCAAACTCCTGCGCTATCTGGTCCCTTCCTAGCTCTCCGATCTCATCCCCCTTCCACTGTGACTCTCCAATCTGCTGGCCTGTTTTCTAAATGTCTCCTGGAAAATGTCCACCTCTTTTCGACAATAGGGCTTTGCATATGCCATTCCCTCTGTCTGGAAGACCCTTTCCCCACGTTTGGCACGGCGATCTCTTTCTCGCGTCTGAGACCTCAGCCTACCAGCGGTGTTCCTTCATCAGCTAGTCTAAGGCAGTCTTCCGCACCACCCTGGCGGTAGAAGCAGTACCTTGTTGCTCATTTCTGGGTACCAGCATCTAGCACACTGCGTGACCCACTGTTGGTAATTAATAAGGACGTGTTCATGCATTAATGCATGAGTGATAGATGAAATAAATATTTTTTTCTTCTCCCCTGTGCGGGCAAGTCTTTTCTGGGTGTTTTGCAAATGCAAATCGTGTCTCCCATCAGAATGCAGGCGGGGTGAGCGTTATAGATTGCTTTTGTCTCTAGCCCAGCGTGCAGCACAGTGCAGCGCTTGTACACAACACTTAAAAAATGTTTGATGGATGAATGAATAAATCATTGAATAAATGAGCAATCGGGCACTTACCCAAAACTTGCTGGACTGAACTGAATTAAGGAGACCTGCACGTGTAAAGGAAGTGCCACATCCTTGCGACAGCGAACATGTGTTCTGCATTTGTCAGCGGGGCTTTCTTGCGCTCCGCTCCCTCCCAGGGCCGTCACCCATCAGCCTGCTAATGGGATCATAAAGGAAAGGGAATCTGGGTCCTGGGCTTTCTCAGAGTCATCAGCTCAAAGCCCTTTTAATGTGAGTTCCTGACTCAATTGGGTGTGGAGAGAAGAGAAAAGGTGATGAATGGCCCCAAGACAAGGAAACCCAGATACCTGACTTTGTTCTTATCTCAGCAAGAATGCGCAGCCTCAAAGAGTCGGCAGCGGGTACACTGAGTTGGGATGAACTAAGAAACTCAAGAATGTCCCTTGATAAATGTTTGCTGGATAAATGAATGAATGCTTCTGTTGCTTATTACCTTTTAAGTGAATAGGGTCAAAGGTTGGTATTAACCCAAGGCTCATGGGGTAAAATATTCTTTGTGACCTGGCAGGAATTATTACCAAGGGCAGGCTGGGCCAGCCAGTTCACAGGGCTAATGAAGCCAGGGTCACAGGTTTGAGGCTCCCTGGAGACTAGTTTATCTGTAGGCACAGGAAAAATCTGCTTCACAGCCATACTCTGTGCGCTAACGTTAACGCTGGGCAACAATCTTGCAAATTCAAGCATTTGCCTGGGAGCCGGGAGGGGAGGGTAATTGTAGGGATGGCTTAGGTGAAACGCTTCAGCAGAGGAAAGCAACCGAGATCTTGCTTACATTGACATAGGACGCCGTAAGCACCGTGACGATGACAGCTGAAGCTGCTGGGCAGTCACCGTGGGCCAGGCGATGTACAGAGCCCCTCTGCAGGGCACCTATGACCATCCCACTTCTCAGAGGAGACAGGTGGAATGCAAAGAGGTTTACAAGGTGCTTTCACACCTGCTCTGATTCAGGTCATCGAAAGGAGTTGGATGCAGCCTTGCGAGGTAAATGTCATTCTCTTTGTTCTACAGAGGAGAAAAATGACGGGGGAGAGATTTGCTGACTTGCCCAAGATCACCCAGCTGGGAAGTGGCAGAGCCCGATCCCAGATGCAAGTAGTTGCCAAAGCCAATTCCATTATCTTAGCTGAGATGCCAGAGACACTGGTTTTTTCTTGACAAGCAGATGAATAACATGGTCTTTACAGACAAAGAGTGACTAGTTCAAAATCAATGAGAGCAAGGCATTTGACTGTTGCCAAGAAGTGCCACCTAAGGCATCACCCAGGTAATCTCCCAAATTCCAAGGCCGAGGACGGGGGCAGTGATAGGCTGAGGAAGAGCCAGGCCTCAGGCCGGGGGCCCTTTTTGCAAGTCCCAGCTTTACCACCCACTGTGTGTTGCTGGACAAGTGACTCCACATCTCTAGCCCGGTTAGGCATGGTTCTAAATGCTTTAGAGGCATAACCACCGTTTAAGGTGGTCAGGACTAGTCCTTCCCCATGGATGAGAAAATTGAGCCATAAAATGGCTAAGCAGCTTATCCCAGGGACTCAATTGGAAAATGGCAGAGTTGGGACTCCAAGCTAGGTGCCCCAGCTATAGCGTCCGTGTTCTGGATGCAGCAATATTACTAATGATAACACCGCCTACCTCACAGGCTTTGGGGATCTAACGCATGTAAAGTACACAGCAAAGTGGTCTGTAGTATTTATTCAATACGAGGCACATTTTATCGTTAACTGAATTTCCCACCTCAGGAGATTCATTCTCATTTTTTACTAGGTTCTTATGAATACCCTGATCAGCTGCAGATGGATGATACAGGCAGATGGTAGAGGGGTCCAGGATCTGAAGTCGGACACTTTGTGCATGAGCTGAGCTGCAAGTCCTGGGGAGGCATCCAGCCCTGCAGGCTGACTCTGGGGCAGGGCATCTTCACTCAGGATGGCTGCTAGCTCAGCGTGACCACCGGCCATGGAAGACAGAACACAGCGACAAGAAACCAGGAGAAGTCTATACTCTGAAGTACAGGAGCACTGCCAGAGGCTATACTCTGAAGCTCAAGGAGCACTGTCTTCAGCCGGCAAGGCCTGAGTCTTGGGCTGGGGCTCAGAGACAAGGTGTCAGGCCAGGGAGAAGATGTCACTAGGGCAAGGCAGGGCTCAGAAGTATCTACATCAGGAAAACAAGGACTTGGCACAGAGAATAAAAGAGGGGTGGGAGCCTGGAGTCAGGACAGTTTCGTCCCAGGGACTGGGCAAAAATGGGAGGCAAGCGGAAGAGCCCAGGGGCGCCTGGGCGGCTCCGATGGTTGAGCGTCTGCCTTCGGCTCGGGGGCCTGGGATCGGGCTCCGCGTCAGGCTCCCTGCTCAGTGCAGGGCCCGCTCGTCCCTCTCCCTCTGCCATTCCCTCTGCTTGTGCTCTCTGGCTCTGTCTCTGTCAAATAATAAAATCTTAAGAAAAAAAAGAGGAAGAGCCCAAGGGGGACCTGAAGTTGAGCCTCATGCACCAGATCATCTAGAGTTTCTTAAAGCTCTCCTGCCTCGGGACAAGCAGGGGTCCTGAGAGCTTGGCACAGGGGGAAGGTATGAAGGAGGCTGGGAGGTTCCAGCGGGCAGAAGAAGCCCACCAAGGCCGGCACCAGGCAGGGCCCAACACGCCCAGACTGCCGCTGGATGGGCGGTTCTTGCATTTGGTAAAGTGTTGCATCAGACGACCCCTAACACACCTCCCACTCTGCCATCCCATGACTCCAGCAGGCTCAACCCCTCCCGCTCCCCCATCCCCCACCACCACCACGAGGCATCTTTGGGCTCAACCAAGACAAACTGGGACTGCATACGTGATTGCACTTCAGTTTCAAATACGGAGACAGCACAATTCTCCACAATCTGAGCCTGGCAGAGATGTCTCTGAGAACAATCTCCCTATAAAGTCAACGCTCGTCCCGAGATCTAAGAGTCCACAGTGGCACATCTGTTCTTGTAGGTGAAGTGAGGAGGCAGGAGCCCCAAGAGTGGTGCCCAGTCTCTCGAGGAGCAGGGATGGGAGGGTCCCAGCCATCAATGGAGCTTTGTGGCCTCAGTGGAAAGCGAGGAACACCCTGTCTCAGGAATGTAACCTCAGAGCGCTGAGGACAGCCACTCTTTGCCATTATGAAACCCCAAACACTCTGGGTGTGGTGGGGTTTTTAAAAGCGTATTCTGCTACCACTGAGAAGCCTTGGAAATGTGGAGAGCGCACCACCCAAGCCATTAAATGCCCAGACAGCTCGGGACAGAGGCAGGAACAAGGAGCCAATGAGTTTGGGGCAGAGTGTCTCAAAGAAATAAACATGCGGTGAAGGTATTTCCATAGCCCGTAAATACTGTCTTTCAGGGGGCTCAGAAGGAGACCAAACAGCCTGCCCCCACTACCCCCCGATAAAAGAGTGACACTGTGTATCTAAGGAGTGAGCAGCCAGGCACAGAAGCCAGATTTGCGAGCCACCCCTTAATTTATAGGCCGTAAATGATGGAGCCCATGATCTATTGCCCCTGACTCAGGGGGGATTTATTCTAGCTAAGAGCACACACAGAGGCCACTGATATAAGTGATGGCCTTGGGTGGAAAAAGGTCAGGCTCTCACTAAACGTTAAGCAAAGATGTTTGGAACAGACAGTTATATTACTAAGAGATGGTTCCAAACACATCACAGGAAGCAGCTGACACTACCCATCCCGGCCGAGGTCAAGCTGAAGGGGAAGACAACCCGGGATGCTGCCACAGGGAGGCAGTCCCCAGCAGCTGGTGGCCGGCCTTGATCTCTAACGGCTTCCCCGCTGTACATCCTTTCAAGCTGTCCTCCTACCCAGCTCTGGCCCCATCCAAACCCACTCTGGGGTCAAGGCTGGTTCCCCTCCTTCACATGAGCTGCTAGGATCAAAGCACCATGAGGGTCTAGACCTCACCTGTTCCACCATCTCTGTGATGCAAGACGATTTGGTGCCCGTCGTGGACCAGACACTGGGTAACTCTTAATTCAACGGACAGACATAAACAGTCTGTTTCTTCTCATCCATCCATCCATCCCCCAACTATTCATCCAATCAGCCTTTCCCAAAGGTCACGACCAGCACATACTTTGTGCCCAGCCAGAAAGAGAGCCTTTAATAATGTTTTATGTCATGCATACATTTTTTATCATTGTCATCTGTATAGAGTAAGCGATGCTGATTTGCCATTTGTGGTAGTGATACAAAAATTTTGTCTTCAGATGTCTTCATATAAAAGTAGAGAGTCAACCGAAATAAAAACATTCAATTAAATCATAGCACAGGTTTTGTTTTCTTTTTTTAAAGATTTTATTCATTTGACAGAGAGAGAGACACAGCGAGAGAGGGAACACAAGCGGGGGGAGTGGGAGAGGGAGAAGCAGGCTTCCCGCGGAGCAGGGAGCCCGATGCGGGGCTCGATCCCAGGACCCTGGGATCATGACCTGAGCCGAAGGCAGACGCTTAACTGACTGAGCCACCCAGGCGCCCCATAGCACAGGTTTTATAAGGATATGGCAAAAAATCTTAAAGGTGGCACAGGAATGACTAAACCTTGGGGAGTACCACATTCAACAAACATTTATTGATTAGAAACAGTTCTGGAGTTAGTACAGTCCAAGGTGAAAAGCACCCACAAGGAAGTTACATCTTTTCAAAGTTTCTCTTTGCACACTTACTGACATTTTCTGTCCTTTTCACTCATGTTGTTTGTCACCGGTACAACCCTATTATTTGTTATTTTTCTAAACTCTGTCACTGTTAGGGACTGAATTGTGCCCCTGCCCCCATATTCATGTGTTAAAGCCCTAACGCCCAGTACCTCAGAATAGAACTAATTTGGAGATAGGGGCTTTAAAGAAGTTAAAGTGAGTGTGTTCGTGTGGCCCAAGTCCAATCCGACTGATGTCCTTATAAAAAGGAGAGGTTTGAGGTGGTGCCTGGGTGGCTCAGTCAGTTAAGCATCTGCCTTGGGCTCAGGTCATGATCCCAGGGTCCTGGGATCGAGTCCCGCATCATCAGGCTCACTGCTCAGCGGGGAGCCTGCTTCTCCCTCTGCCCCTCCCCCAACTCATGCATGCACTCGCTCTCTCTCCCGCAAATAAATAAATCTTAGAAGAAGAAGAAGAAGAAGAAGAAGAAGAAGAAGAAGAAGAAGAAGAAGAAGAAGAAGAAAGAGCAGGAGGAAAAGCAGCAGCAGCAGCAGCAGAAGGAGGTGAAGGAGAAGAAGGAGAGGAGGGGGATTTGGACACAGAGAGATACCCGGGGTGCGCTCACACAGAGGAGCCGACCGCGTGAGGACCCAGGGAGAACACAGGCGTCTATAAGCCCAGAAGAGAAGCCCCAGGAGAAATCAAACCCGCCAACACCTTGATCTTGGACTTCCAGCCTTAAGAACTGTGAGAAAGGGGAGTCTGGGTGGCGCAGTCGGTGAAGCGTCTGCCTTCGGCTCCGGTTGTGATCCTGGGGTCCTGGGATGGAGCCCCACGTCAGTCTCCCTGCTCGGCAGGGAACCTGCTTCTCCCTCTCGTCCCCGCTTGCGCTCTCTCTCACTATCTCTGTCTCTGTCTCAAATAAATAAATAAAAATCTTTTTAAAAAAGAACTGTGGGAAAGTCACTTTCTGTTGCTGAAGCCACCCAGTCTGTGGACTTGAGCACGGCAGCCCCAGCAGACTGAGACAGTCACTACACTCTGCATCGTTTTCACGTTGCTCGTGATGCGCCGCGACAACAGGTTTAGATGTGAGTGCAGATAATGGCAGACACCTACCCCGATGGACATGGGGCCCAAGTGTGAGCAGGGAGGACCTGAGCTCACCTTGATTAGCATCACCCATGAGCAGGCTGGTCAAAAAGTCAGTGCCTGGGGCACGTTCACAGGAGTGGAGGTTCTGAAAACACTTCTCTTCCCATAAAATCGTATTATTTTATAATCTATTCAGTACTAATTATTTGCTAGTCTTAAGTAAAACATCTGACAATTCTGTTTCCATGGATTCTGTGAATGAAACCTCAAATGTTCTCCCTAAAAGTGGCCAAAAATTCATGCATTCGGTGCTATTTCATCCATACAAACTGCACTTGTGTCCACATGGGGCAATCAAGTGTCCATCTTCAGGGTAGAAAAGGAGTTCATGATGGCAGGTGAAGGTCCTTGCCACATCCTTAAACACAGCTGCCCAGTTCACCGTGAGAAAAGAACACCCATACATGACCTACAGCCTCTGCCTCATGAACTTTTTATCTAATAGAAGAAACAGACAAGCGAAAACTTCCAGAGCCAGGCACAATGGAGTAAGCAGAATGCAGCCTATCTCTCCCACCATTTGCCACTAAAAGCTCTGCAAAGTCAAAAGCTGACTGAACCAAAAAGAGAAATAGAAAAGTCAGCAATTATATTCTGAGATTCCAATACCCATCCCTCAGTAGTTGAGAGAACAGGAAGGATACAGGAGATGTGAACAATGGTATCAACCAACTGGACCCAAATGACGTTTACAGAACACACTACCCAGTACCAGGAGAATTTAAAAAAAAAAAAAAGAAAGAAAGAAAGACAGCAAAGCCAGTAAGTTGGCAGGAGCCAACAGTCAAAGCCTGTGCTTCTCCCAACACAGAAATCAGATACCCTCACGGGGCTGCAGTGAAAACGAGCAGGATAGGCTCATGACCCTGTTTTAAGAGGCTAAAAACCACCAACTCAATGTAACGATTAATCACTATTAGTAATATCAACATCCGAGATTATGAATGTGAGTACTTATGACGTTCCAATACCAGGACATAGCACATACGTTTCTTTTTTGGCCTAAATTCTTGTTTAACAGAGAACATTTTAAAAGCCAGTAACCTCATTGTTTCCTGAGTACTGAGATAAGTACACACACATTCACACTCACATACACGTATCGTGCATCTCACACAGATGCTGTGCATGAAGACGCTTGGAGTAATTCCAAACACGTAAAACACTGATGATATTATGTGTTTATATATATACATAATTTATTACATATTAATGAACACATGCACAAATATTACATACATTTGCAATGATGCCACCTTAACCACACACACACAGTTGATTACAGGCTTATAACAGTATCGTCAGCTTATATTCACATATTAACTTATAATTTACATGGCGATTTCATATTCACCATTTCATTTTAGGTCCCCAATTGTGTAACACCGTAGTAGGGCTAGAAATCACCATAGCAAAGCATAATGGGACAAGCATGGGTTCTAGAGACAGAAAGATTTGGTTTGAAATCCTAGCCACGTCTGTTGCAGAAGCAAACTCACAGACATCATGATAATAAAATGTGGTAGGTGTGGTGGGAAACCGGAACAGGCATTAAGAAGCCCAACTTCAGGTGCCTGTGAGGGACAGACAGAGAGGACTGCCTGGAAGAGGTGCCGTCTGGACTGTCTTAAAGAAGTGACTGACATAAAAGTCATGGATTCCAGGAAATCAGGACCACACACAAAATCATGGCGACAAGATATCACCTTCATTCATTCCTCTTCCTGCTCTTAAATCCCCAACCTGGGACCTCTCCTTGGGTCTATACCTGCTATGAACTGAACTGTGTCCCCCCCCCCCCCCACCCAGATTCCTGCATTGAAGCCCTAACACCCAATATGACTATATTTGGAGATAGGGCTTTTAGGAAGCAATAGGGTTAAATGAGGTCATAAGGATGGATTCCTAATCTGATAGGACAGCGTCCTTATAAGAAAAGAAAGATACGTTCCTTCCCTTCTCCCTCCCTCCCTCTCTCTTCTCTCTCTCCATGCACAGGCACCTAGGAAAAACAAGAAAACGGCAGTCTGCAAACCAGGAATCTGACAGTGCGAACACCCCAATCTTGAACTTCCAGCTTTCAGAACTGTGAGAAAATAAAGTTTTATTAAGCCACTCCCTCTATGGCATTTTGTTATGGCAGTCCCAGCAGACTTAGACACCCACCCTCAAGCCCTCCCTTGGTTATTTCACCACTACTTATTTTAATTACTGCCTCCCATTTTAGAAAGGGTCTCTCTCCTCTACTTCAGTCCTAAATGTCCAGCTGCCAGACGGGATGCCCAGCCAGCACTCGCAATTCAACACAATCTATGATGGGTTTCCCGACTTTGTCTCACTCCAGATCATTGTCCTGACTTCCTTATTTTATTTTTTTTTAAAGATTTTATTTATTTATTTGACAGAGAGAGACACAGCGAGAGAGGGAACACAGCAGGGGGAGTTGGAGAAGGAGAAGCAGGCTTCCCGCTGAGCAGGGAGCCCGATGCGGGGCTCGATCCCAGGACTCTGGGATCATGACCTGAGCCGAAGGCAGACACTTAACGACTGAGCCACCCAGGCGCCCCCTGACTTCTTTATTTTAGTTAAGAACACGACCATCCTTTAAATCATCAAGAAGCTGAAACCTTACTGGCTCCTCCCTCTCTCCTTTATGCACCATATTCTTCTACAGTTCTTCTCAAAAACTTCCCTAATTTCAATTACTTTATTAAAGCCTCGTTATTGTTCACCTGTATTAAGTATTCTGCTGTATTACCAAGGGCTCTTTTTGCAAAAATGGCAGAAATTCCAGGTTAAACTACGTTTACTAAAGAAGGTAGTTTGTTGGCTAATGTGACTGAAATCAGGCTTCAGGCAAGGCTGAATCCAGGGCCTCACTGTTACCAAATATCACTCTCCATAGCTCTGCTCAAATTCGCTGAGTTGACCTCACTCTCAGTCAGGCTCTCCTCATGTAAAGGCAAACATAGCTTTGGGCTCACATCCTACCAATTAGCAACGCCACTGGTGACAAGGTGCTTCATCCACTGTCCCAGCAAACATCCTATACAAGTGATAATTGTGGCTTGAGAATAACGTGCTGTGTGTACTCTCAACAGTCAGACCCAGTCCACTGACCCCAGCCATGGTGGGGGGGTGGGGGAGGGTTTCCATCTAAATCATAATGTCTACAAGTGGGAGGGATGGCTCCCCAAAGCACCACTGAGGAGCTGATACCCTAAGGTAGGGAATGCTAACTAGACAGATAGACAGATAGATAAATAGAATAAAACATCTGTCCTATATGCCTCTTAATGGATTTTCTTAATTCCAATGTCACTCCACTTCAATTCGTCTTAAAAATATCTCTGACAATGTCTTTCCTCTGTCCCCAAGCCTCTAATGATGCCCCACTGAAGGCCCTGCGGGGTCCAGGGATGGCAATTCACAAGCACAATGAGAAATTTCAGAGCTCTCCTTGAATAAGAGGAAGAAACTTGGAAAGAGATGAAGCTTTCATGACAGAATCACTGGGAGGGAGAGCGGGAGGGAGGGTGTTATGGTTTTGTTTCATTTCCTGTGGTCCCATTGGACACCTTGGGCTGGTAGTGCTTGTAAACAGGTCTGTGACATAAAAATCCACACATCCAAGATGGCATTCCCAGCAAAGCATGCAGAAACTCGGATTCTGGCAGCCCTGGGTTTCCCGTGCACCTGTCAGAACGCTCGCCGTCTACCGGAGTCCTTTTTCCCTCCTTCCTCAAGACAGCTACAGTTTTTCTTTCCTCCTCACTACGTCATGAGCCCCACTAGAATGTAATACGATGAGGACAGGGAATAGATCAATTTTATTTATGTCTCTATTTCCAGAGCCTAGCCAAGTACCTGGCAAGTTGTACCCTTAATAAATATTTACTGATTGAATGAATGAATCAGAGGGTCCAAACATTATTATTTTTTTGCACTGTGACAGCACTTCATCCAGAGTCTTGTGTACGGCACGGGCTCAGTGGATGTTTGCCGGATCTAATTTATTCCAAAAGATATAAAAAAGGATCCTAATCAGATTTCCTTGTTTGGGGCCAGTGCAAATTTTGGGAAGCAGCTGGATTTGAGTTATCTCTGTACCAGCATCCCTAAAATTTACAGCCTCTAATCATAAAACTGTAGAACATTCACAGATGTGAGGAACTTACAAACAAGCCATGTTCTATTTTCTGTGTCATTCCCGTTTCATTGCAGGGGCTGCCGAAGCAAGTGTCAAGGACATCTGAAAACAAATATTATCTTTTCTTCGATATAAATCATGTCATTTTTCGCCACCTCTACGGAGGAATAACGGCCACGTATGCACATCCTCCCCCTCCCCCAGGCAAACTCTGCTCCTTCCAGGGTTTTCCCGCCTCGACGCCCACCTTCGGCCCCGCCAGGTGGCCATCCAGGCTCAGCATCCAGCAGTTTCTCTTCTACTTGGGAAACCCAGTGAATTTTAATGCTATTAAGCAACTCAGCTCAAACACTCCTGGTATGAACTGAGTAAAGCTCTGGCTGCTAGGCAACCATTATAAAAGAAGAAGAATTTCCAAAATAAAAAGTGACCCAGAATACACTTGAATCAAGTACAACTGCACACTTAATTTGCAATTGGTTGGAATGTACCCTCACCTTGGTTAGATGGTCTATTTCTGGGTTACTCTAGGAAATAGCCTTTCAAATTTTTAATGAAGCTGTTAAGTATTTTTGACTCTTCCCAGAGACCCAATAAAGAAACAAAGAAAAATGTTTCAGTGCTGGGATTCCTGGCAAGTAGTGGGTGCTCAATAAATATTTGTTGAATGAATGCAAGAATGAACGAATGAATGGATATCTGGGCACAAGGCCTGCTTTTGCATCCTGAGGAGTCATGGCCTCGGAAGATATATACACACAAAGTTATATATTTATGTGATGGTTTTAAAATAAGTCCACAAATTCTTCGGTCTTCCTCCCCTCAGAAGATGAAGCAGGAGTGGGAGTCGGGCTTAACTAATTTCTAACAAATACAATGTGACAGAGTTCACAGCATGTGACTCCATCATAGAAAAAAACTGAAACTTTCCCCTCTCTCCTTCTCTCGCATCACTCACTCTGGGGAAGCGACCTGCCATGTCCTGAGGACACTCAAGCCATCTATGGAGAGGCCCACGTGGTAAGGGGCTGAGGCCTCCTGCCAAGAGCAGTGTGAGAGAACCATCTTCAAAACGGATTCTCTGGCCTCAAACAAGCCTTCAGATGACTGTGGCCTCTGCCAACCTCCCAGCACAATGGCACAAAAGACCCCCCAGCCAGAAGCACGCAGGGAAGGCCACTCCCAAACTCCTGACCCACAGGAACAGGGAAATATAAATTAAATGTGTCCTATTTTAAGCCACTATGTCTTGGGGTGATTCGTTATGCGGCAATAGATAAACCTCTTTTTCCTTTCTGGACAGAACAGCTGATTAAAATAGAAGCTCCCTGAGGGTGTCTTGTTCACTCTTGCATCCTCAACACCTGGCATCTTGTGTGCATTCAGTAAACAATGGGGAGCAACTCGTTTAATGGCAAGCTTGTCCCTAATCCTCTACGGAAACCTATACTTATAGATTCACACACCGGAAACAGGAGCATGCTTCACCAGTAAAAGAGACTTTTAAACAAAGAACCATGAGCGAGCTTAATTATTTAAAGAGGAACTATTAACTTGAATTTTATAGAAACAAAGACCATTAAAAAATTTTAATGAAAAGGAACCATTAGAAACTGTGGAAACAGTGCTGTAAGAAGCTGCACAATCCTCCTCCCTTACTGGGTACTGGGCTGGAAAGGAGCTCCAACTAGAGGGAATGTATAAGGTGTACAAGGAATACAACGTATCCGCAGTAAGAACGGCCAGCGAAGGGCAGAGCCTGCGAAGTCCATCCTTCCCCGAGAAGGAGGAAGCGTTACAGCGCAGGACAGCGGGGCAACGGTGGGTCTCAGACCCCACTTGGGGATTTTCTTGTCGTTCTCCTGAAGCAATGTCCTCAAGGGAGCTCACAGATACAAAGACCCGGTGAAGTGGGTAACCCTCCAGCACGTTTCTGTCTTGAGCTGCTAGGATGGGAAGTCCTCCTGCCCGTGTTCCACGAACACCTAGGACACAGGTGGGGGGCACGCCTGCCCTCTGCTGGCCCAAAGAGAACCAAAGTGGAAGACCTGCCAGCAACATGGCCCACATTCAGGCTCACATGTTCCCCATTTCCATCATCACGGGATACTATCAGTTTTAGGGCAGGCCATACGCCTCTGTAGAAATGAGAGTGACTAACCGTGGCAAATCACTACCTTATTTCCTCTGTGACAATTAGGGCCATGCAGATTAAAAGCAAGATTTGCCCTCCAGGACAACCTCAGACAGTGGAGGGCTAACTGGATTCAAATGCAAAGACCCACTGATGTTTGCATTTCTTTATAACAAAGGATACCGTGTACTCTACCGTATGCTGTGAAGTAAGCAAGGAAAGGCGTGTCTAGCCCGGGAGTCCGAGGAACTTATCACCCCACTCCCAACAGAGGGGACATTTTTAAATATGCCCAATTGCCTAAGAATACCTCAAAATTAAAATAGTAATTTAAATGTCCCAGACCATGGGGCGCCTGGGTGGCTCAGTAGCTAAGCGTCTGCCTTTGGCTCAGGTCATGGTCCCAGGGTCCTGGGATCGAGCCCCGCATCGGGCTCCCTGCTCCGCGGGAAGCCTGCTTCTCCCTCTCCCGCTCCCCCTGCTCGTGTTCCCTCTCTCACTGTCTCTCTCTCTCTGTCAAATAAATAAATAAAATCTTTAAAAATAAAATAAAATAAAATAAAATAAATGTCCCAGACCAGAGAATCCCACTCCTCTTGTCATGCACTGCTTTTGAGTCTTCCTAGGGCCACAAGGTCAAGTACAAGGCAGGCTTCCCAAACTTAATGTGTTACTGTTGCCCTTAGTTATTTCAAGGAAAGCTTACTGAGTATCGGCTACCTGCTAGGCACTGTGGTAGGTTCTTGACATACATTATTTAATTTGGTCCAATAACACTTCAATAAATGAGAAAAATGAAACTCAGAGAATCTGAATTCTCTTCCAGAGGTCACAAAGCTAGAGAGGTGTCAACCGCCAAACCCAGATTCTTGCAGCTGTCCCCACTAACCAATCACAATACTCTACTAAGTGTGTGAAGACAAGCTTTGTTTCCATCACAATAGTGAACCCCACATTGTTGCCCCCTCTGCTTTCACATGTGTTGACCAAGCTTCCAAAGTTTTCCAAGAGTCCAATTGCTTGGCTGAATTTATTTAGAAATAATATACCGCTGCTTATTAAGAGACATTCAAAACTCTTAATCTGGGCTTTTGCGCAGCATGAGACAATCAGATTTATTACAGAATCCATAATGGTTCTGGCACACACCGCTGATATTTTACTAAGGTATAGCTTTTCTGAAACATTGAACATAGCTCTAAATTCCCCATAATTCAGGTCTTACCTCCCAGAGATCTTTAAGGGGGACATTTATAATACAATCAATGTAGGGTTTAAGAGGAAGATTCTATTGTGAGGATATAAAAAGAACCCAGTGTTAACCCCCTCAGCCATTGCCCCATTTCTCCCAGCCTCTTCCATGTTAACCCAGCAGGGAGGAAGCTGGAAGGGGAAGGAATGGAGGAGTGGGGGAGGGGAGGCAGCCGAGCGAAGCTGGAAGAGAGGAAGACTGCCTTTCATTCCCTAGGTCCCAAAGCAAAGAAAGGGAAGAGTGCCCGGCATCGCCAGCAAGCTTCCTGCTGTTTGACAATGCTGCCATCTTCTGGCACAAAGTGAAAATTCATGAGAAAATACTACCAGTCACTACCATTCAATAGGTAAGCCAACAAAGATGTGATCCCTATAGACCAATAAAGTTAGAAAAAAAAAAAATTACCCCCAATTACTGGGATCTATTTAAACTAGAATCAAGTATCTTCACTTTTCAGGCTCCTATCTTTTCAAATATACCATCTAGTGCCCGGACAATTAGAGAAACTTCTTTAATATTCTCCCGACTCCCATGCTTGCCCCCCTTCCAATCCGTTGCTTCACCCAGCAGTCACAGCCTCCAGTGACTTTTCATTTTACTTGGGGACAAACTTGTTGCTCTGGCCCATGAGGGATCCCAAGCTGGCCACCTACAAGCCCAATTTCAACAGCTCTGTGTGTGTGTGTGTTTGTGCATGTATGTGTGCAGACAGCAACATTTTCAAGTGCTTTAAGTGGGGCACTCCCTACCTCTTCAGTCAGCTGCCAACCTCCACCATACCCTATACAGATATGCACCCATCTTCACACCCCTAAGGTCAGGAAAGCTCAGTCGGAAATCCACATCCACCAGAACCTCGAAATGTGACCTTATTTAGAAACAGATATACTTGCAGATATACTCAGTGAAGAAGGGTTCACAGTGGATTAGACTGAACCCTAAATCCAATATGACTGGGGCCTTATCAGAACAGGCGCAGTGACAAAGACACAATGGAGAAGTCATGTGAAGACAGAGGCAGAGATTGCAGTGATGCATCTTCAAGCCAAGGAATGTCAAAAATTGCCAACAACCACCAAAAGCTAGAAGAGGCAAGGAAGGATTCTCCCCAAGAGCCTTGATGTCAGACTTCCAGACATTATTTGTTTTCTGTATCTTCTACTAAAATAAAGAACCCTGAAATAAACCCTCACAAACGTGATCAAATTATTTTTGACAAGGGTGCCAAGAGCCTTCGGTGGGGGAAAAAAACATCTCTTATACAAAATCAATACACAAACATCTGTTGTGTTTTTATACACTAATGACAAACTATCAGAAAGAGAATTAAGAAAATGATCTCATCTACAATTCCATCAAAAAGAATAAAATACTTTTGAATAAATTTAATGAAGAAAGTGAAAGATCTGTACATTGAAAACTATAAGACATTAATGAAAGAAATTGAAGAAGACACAAAAAATTGGAAAGATATTCCATGCTCACGATTGGAAAAATTAATATTGTTAAAATGTCCATGCTACCCCAAAGAAATCTACTGATTCAATGCAGTCCCTATCAAAATTCCAATGGCATTTTTCACAGAAATAGGACAGATAATCCTAAAATTTGTGTGGAACCAAAAACACCCCAAGTAGCCAAAGCAATCCTAAAAAGAACAAAGCTAGTCGCATCATGCTTCCTGATTTCAAATTATATTATAAATCTATAATAAAACAGTAGGCATTGGCAAAAAACAAAACAAAAAAAAAACAGCAACCAAAAAAAAAAAAAAAAAACCAGCCACATACATCAATGAAACAGAATAGAGAGCCCAGAAATAAAACTAAGCATATATGGTGACTAATTTACAACAAAGGAGCGAAGAATATACATTGGGGAAAAGGGCAGTCTCTGCAACACTGTTGGAAACACATGCAGAAGAATGAAACTGGGCCGCTACCTTACACCACACACAAAAATTAACTCAAAATGGATTACAGACTTGACTGTAAGACCTGAAACCATAAAAGTTGTAGAAGAAAACAAGGCGGGAAGCTCCTTGCCATGAGTACTGGTGATCAATTTTTAGACTTGACACCAGAAACAAAGGCAACAGAAACAAACAAGTGGAACTTCAGCAAGCCAAAAATCTTCTGCACAGCCAAGGAAACCGTCAACAAAATGAAAAGGCAACCCACCAAAATGGAAAAAAATATTTGCAAATCCTATTTCTGATGAAAGGTTACTATCCAAAATATATAAAGAACTCCTACAACTCTGTAGCAAAAAACCAAACCCCCAATGAGAAAATGGGCAGGAGATCTGAAAGGACTTTTTCCAAAGAAGACATCCAGATGGACAACAGGTAGGCGCATGAAAAGATGTTCAACAGCACTCATCATCAGGGAAATGCAAATCAAAACCACAATGAGATACCACCCCACCCCTGTCAGAACGGCTATTGTCAAAAACACAAAAAACAACGAGTACTGGTGGGTTTGTGCACTGTTGGTGGGACAGTAAACTGGTACAAAAAATATGGAAAACAGGATGAAGCCTTCTCCAAAAGTTAACAGTGGAACTATCATAGGATCTAGCAATCCCACCTCTGGGAATCTACCTAAAGGAAACAAAAACACTGTGTCGAAGAGATACCTGCACCCCTCTGTTCTTGTAGCACTATTTATAACAATCAAGTCATGGAAACATGAGTGTCCACTGACAGATACATGAGTAAAGAAGTTTGAGAAGTTGTGGGGCACACACACACACACACACACAAATATTACGCAGTCATAAAATGAAATTCTGCTGTTTGCAACAATATGGATGGACTTGGAGAGCATTGCGCTAAGTAAGTCAGACAGAGAAAGACAAATACTGTATGATCTCATTTATATGTGGAATTAAAAAAAAATTCAGGGGCGCCTGGGTGGCTCAGTCGTTAAGCGTCTGCCTTCAGCTCAGGTCATGATCCCGGGGTCCTGGGATCGAGCCCCGCATCAGGCTCCCTGCTCCGCGGGAAGCCTGCTTCTCCCTCTCCCACTCCCCCTGCTTACGTTCCTTCTCTCGCTGTGTCTCTCCCTGTCAAATAAATAAATAAAATCTTAAAAAAAAAAAAAAAACTTCACAGAAAAAAGAGATCAGCTTTGTGTTAACCAGGGATGGGGGCGGGGGGGGGGGTGGGGAGACAGGTAGAATTGGATGAACCGAGTGTTCAAAAGGTACACGCTTCCAGTTACATGATAAATAAGTACTAGAGATAAAATGTACAACATAGCTATGGCTAACACCGCTGTACAGTATTTTCTTAAAGATTTTATTTTTTAAGTCATCTCTACGCCCAACATGGGGCTTGAACCCACAAGCCCGAGATTAAGAGTTTCACGCTCCACTGACAGAGCCAGCCAATGTCCCGGTCTATGGTATATTTGAAAGTTGTGAAGAGAGTAAATACTAAGGTTTCTCATCACAAAGGGGAAAAAATGTGTTTTTCTCTTTTCTTTTTGTATCTATAGGAGATGATGGATGTTAACTAAACTCACTGTGGTCATCATCTCATAATAGATGTAAGTCATGTCATTATGCTGCACACCTTAAACGTGCACGGTGCTGTCAATTAGATCTCAATAAAATGGGGGGGAAAAAAGAACCATCACAATTTTAAATAAGAAAAAAAAACTTTTGAATGGACAAAATATTTAAATAAATACTTCACCAAAGAAGATCCATAGGTTGGGTGGAAGGCCAGCATGGGAGAAGGTGTTCGACTCCATCCATCATCAGGGAAAAGCACACTGAAGCCACAGGGAGATACCACAACGCAGCCGCGAGAACGGCGAAAATCAGAGCACATGGCAAGGCCAAGCGCAATCAAGGGTGCGGAGACGGCGGGACTTTGCTGGGAATGCAAAATACGGCAGCCACTTTCGAAAAACAATTTGGCAATTTTTTGTGACGTTGAAGAGCACAGACCATACAACCCAGCAGTCCAACTCTTAAGTGTTTACAAGTGAAATGAAAACCTATGTTCACAGAAAAATGTGCACAAATGAGTCTTTATGCAGAAGTGCCAAAAACTGGAAACAACTGAAACGTCCCGCACTGGTGAGCAGGTAAGTGCGTCCTCAGCAGCAGAAAGGAAGACACACAAGTGATACACGGAGCAGTAGTACATCACAAGATGAGACGATGAAACATGACACTCAAATGCACGACGCTAAGAAGCCAAACTCCGAAGGGTGCACGCAGTAGGACCGCATTTACATGCCGAGGCAGAAAACCAGTCAGTGGTTATGGGGGGCTGAGGGTCAGGAGACCGGCTGATTACAAAAAGCCACAAGGGTCCTTGGGGTGGGTGGTGACACAACTGTAGGCATTTGCCGAACCTCATAAAAAGCGCAGAAAGGGTGTGTTTTAGGTACTATGAATTATATCTCTGTGCAAATCAATCCCTGATGACCCCTGCACTCCTGCCGAGAGCGGCTTCAGTGAGCCGCTACGGTCCCATTTGCAGGGTTTTCAGGGACACAGCCCCCGACATGTCAGGCCCCTGCCTCTCTTTCCAGCCTCATCCACCATCCTGCCTCTCCGCCTCCAACCCCACGACCTTCCAGTTTACTGAACACACACTTCCCTTATCTTTGCATATGTTCCCCCGCCCAGATCACCTCCTGCCTCATCCCTCGATTTCAGTCCCCTTCCCGCAGCCCAAGGAAACCTCCTCCAACCTCCAGGTCCGCTTCGCACTGCCCTGCACACACTCCCGCACCCTCCAGCCTTCTGCTCTTCAGGGCGTACCACGCGCTTCGTACTGACAGGTGTCTCATTACTGGAATGCTAATTTTAGGAAACAAGTGATTTGAAGTACTTTCTCCTCTCTTTGAAATACATATACATCCTCTTGAAAACTCAGCTTTAGGACTCAGGAATGTCTTTCTCAAGGACCCGAGAACCACTCTTTGAATGGTAAAAATGAAGTGGTATCACCCCTCCCCGTTGCCGTGGAAGGACGGGAGCCCACGTTCAGTGGGTACCGCCCTCCAAGTTGCAAATCTACTTCCCCTCATAAAAATAGGAGACTTGCGTTTCTTCTAGGGAAAGCTAATTAACTAACATAGGTGGTCACCCCAATTACCAGGTAAAGTCAGGATAAATAATTCTGTGTGATAGATGGTGCTGTGAAGCCTGCTTCCTGGAGAACTAGTTTTCATTTATCTTGCCAGTATGTATGAAATTGGCTGTATCTGCATGGCTATATTAAAAAGTGAAATTTCTTTCTCTTTGCAATCTCCAAATGGGTTGCATGATGTGCACCACTCTCCAGTTTAACACTGACTCGGTAATGACACTCTCTTCTTTCTTGACTACCTTGGTGGGCAGGTTCCTTGGCTTAGGAGAAGAATTTCTTTTTCATTCTATTTCCCCAACAGCCAAATCTCAATAAAGGCATTCTAACTTCCTCCAAAGTCACACAGCAAGTGCTACAGCAAATTATCAAGCTGTTCTGCATATTATTTTCCTTTCTGATCTGTTATGAGGATTAAGTCAGATCCAGTAAGTCCAGTGGTCACTGCACTGGGCCACTGTAAAGGTTCAGTCTCTTCATCCTTAGGCCTGAAGTGTGTCCACAAGCCCCACTCGCCCCATTTTCCTCCTCCTTAAATTAAAAGCACTTTATTATTCTCCATGACCCTTCGTAGCTTCTCCTTCTGCCCTCAACAGAGTCTCTGACCTCCGTCTAAAGTGTGAATCCCATCCCTCTCCCTACCCCTCTGTAGAAAATTGCTTTGGGCAGGGCTGGTCTTTCTTCAGAAGCAAAGTCCACTGACTATGTGTGTTTGGAGAGCTTAGCTCCTTCCATCTACTGCCATTGACAAGAGGTAAGTGACACCAGGATGCTCCATGATAAAATGCTGCCATAAGGATACTATAGGGAGTAGAGTGTGTGTATATGTGTGTGTGTGTGTGTGTGTGTGTGTGTGTGTGTGTGTGTGTGTGGTGAGGGCATTCCCTGATCCCTGAGGAGCTGGACCCCAGCTGTATCAGGCTCACCTCTAACTGGGACTTCAATTTGGGAAGGGACAGGCCAAGGACTCTGAGCTGGTTGTGTCCCCAGCACTTACCATTCCACCCAGGGATGCAGCTGCTGTTTGATACAGAAGGTTCCCCGCTGTGGAGTCAGAGCCCAGAGTGTCAGTGTGCTGGGGGCCTGAGGCTGGTGAGGGGGTGGGGGAGGTGTAGATAAAACCCTGCATTATGCTCCTAGGGCATTATGCCTGCAGTTTTGCCTGGGATCATGCTGATATCCCCGAGGCTTTGACCTGCGGTTGTGGGTAACCTGGGGAGCACCTGTGGCTCCCCCATGTGAGCTGCTGAGAGTGGCTTGAGTGAGTCCTTGAATGACTAGAGAGGGTGGGACTGGAGCTGCACTTTGCCCAGTGCTAAGGACACCTCCGTCTGGGTCCCCCTTTGTCCCTCTCCACCTGGGAGACTGTGTCTGTATCTCCCCGCAGCAAGGTTTCAGGCGCACTGGGAGGGGGCGGTGGGTGGTAGGGTGTGTGTACCCCCACAGCTGGGAAATGTCCCCGGCCTCCTCCATGAACGGGCAGAGCAGTGACTGGGTGCATGCAGGTGCTCCTTCCCCTCTCGAAAGCTGCTCTCTCCTGAGGGATACAAACGAAGACAGGACTCACATTTCTGAGAGGTCAGAGACTCCTGCTGAGGCCACGAGGAGATGCTAGTGCTATCAAGCTCATGGTAAATGAAAACGTGCAATATATTTAGGGAGGGGGGAGAAAACAACACTTCATGTTTTATAAGTGTTGGCAAGCGTGAACTGAACCAAGTTAAAGGCTCTCACAGCAGCGCCTGAAAGTCACACCAGGTCCACAAGGGGGCGAGTGGGACTTGCTGTTTACACACTCCAGGCTTCCGGGGACCAGAAGGAACCTTCAGCGCAGCCCAGGGCAGCAGACCTTGGACTTAGATGAACTACTGTAATCATCATGACAAATCAGAGAGGAACATAAGTGTAGAACAGTTCAGTAACTTGTCACGGCCCTGGCTGTGCAATTTCAAAGAAAATCAGACTCTGTCAGCCATCTCGTTTATAAGATGGAAATGAGCCCGTCTCCAGAGTGGCTGTGAGAAGTAGCGATAAATGTGTGGTGAGATGACTGACAAAAGTCATCCTTCCCTGTGACCTGACAACCAGATCAGGTCCCTGTCCTCTCATAAACGCCCTCACCCGAGTGTCTCCTCTAGTGACCGCCTCTTCCCAACCACTGTCCCCTCATAGACCGCTTCCTTAAAGAACCATTTACACGTTGTGCACTCACCCCTCCCTGGCATTCACACCTCAACCCACCAAAGTCGGTCTCCCAGTGAATTTACTCCATGGATGTCACCAAGAACACACACGTGACTATTCCATCCTTGGAGCTCTCTCTCCCCTAGATACTAGAACACCCTGGTCGTTGGGATCTCCTTTATGGGATCATTTCTATTGGGCCTCCTTCACAGGCTCTGGTCCCTGGCCCAACACTTAAATCCTAGTGTTGGGCAAATCCCAGGGCTCAGCATTTCTTATATGCAGTATGAAATCACCCAGGAAGGGGGCAGGATTGGGAGCAGAAACAAGCGAGGGAGGAGACCTCAAGAGAGTAAGACAAAGGGCACCAGACACAAACAATCCTACCCAAAGAAGGAGGGACAAAGCCAATTACCTTTACCTTACAGGGACAGTTCTCCAATGCCAGAGAGCACAGTGATCAACCAAGGTGCTTATGCAAAAGGCAGGCTCCAGGGTCCTCTTCAGAGTCAGGTCAGGGGTTCTGAGTTTTAGCCAGCAGCATGGGGGACTACGATGGGAGAGGTCTCCAGGCCCCACTGAGAAGAGCTGCCACAGCTGGCCTGGAGCAGGAAGTCTGGGGCTGCAGGTGCAGGGATATGAAAGAGTCCAGCTGGAATAACCTCAGCTGTCCTGGCCTGACTTCTTCCCATCCAGACATTCATCGCAGATGACAAGCACAAAACCTTTCCAAGGGGCGCCTGGGTGGATAAGCCAAGTAAGCGTCTGCCTTCGGCTTGGGTCATGATCTCAGGGTCCTGGGATCCAGCCCCACAGCAGGCTCCCTGCTCAGCGGGGAACCTGCCTCTCCTCCCTCTCCCTCTGCCCCTCACCCCTGTTTGTGCTCTCTCGCTCTGTTCTCTCAAATAAATAAAATCTTAAAAACAAAAAGCAAACAACAAACAAACAAAAAAGCCTTTCCAAAAGGTGAGCTCCAGAGCTGGGCAGGTTCTCTGCCTATACTGCTGAGCCCTGACCCCCTTTTGGCACCAGTAAGAGCCATGCATAGGGCTCAGCCCCCACAGACCCACAGGGAAACCCTTCCAGCAAGATTCCTCCACCACCTCCTCCTTTCCGCTGCCTTTGACCCTGGCACAGGCCTCTGGGCACAAAGAAAGTCACCTTTCTCCTTTGAACACTGAGATAGGGTTGTGGGGGTGCTGCCTGGGTCTCCATGCGCCTAGGCACCAAGTCAACTGAAGTAGTGGGAAGAGGTAAGAAATCCGGGGGGGAGGGGCACGGGTAGGAAGAAGAGGAGGAGAAATCTGGGAAGAGGAAGGAGAGCGGTGGGGAGGAGGCAAGGGGAGAGGAGAATAAGGCTTTGTGAATGAGCACTTCTGTTTCTCTTTCCAGGGAAATGGTTTGGGAGTTTCCTACCATCATCAGGTGAGTGGGTGGTTTTCGAGGCAGGAAGGTGGGACTGTATCCCTCCATGAGACCACTTTGCACAAAACCCCCCATGATTGCCTCTGCTGTCCTTACCTGAGGCAGGAAGATCTGGCCCCTGGGCAAAGGGCAGGAGCAGATGGAAAAGAGGGGGTCAAGGAAGTCAGGGGCCGAAGGTCAGAGAAACTGAATGTCTTCAGAAGCTAATCTTGGGTGGGGGATGTATTTTCTCTTTTAAAAGACACCCTCAGAAGAGGTCCCATCCCCCCAACAGGTATGTGTTTGCTGGAGGCGAGGCTGAGGGTCCCATCCTGCACACATCTGGTCAGCAGGGCAGCTTGCCCTGGCCTTTGCTACCAAGGCCCTGGGGTCTGGCCCTAGTTTTTGTGCAAAAGGAAGGGTTCAGGAAGGCCACGGGAATGGACGGATGGACCCAGACTGGGGCAGGAAGAGGTTTGGCAAGAGGAAGTGGTAGAGGACAGAACCCTCCAAAGTGTCTCAAAAGCAAATTCGTGCATGAGAAAAGAGATGATCACTTGCGTTTCTCTTTCCAGGAAGAATATGGAGAGTCCTCCCGCAAGGTGAGTGTCTATTAAGAGAGAATTAAGGGGCCTCCAGGGTAGGGAGCCGCAAAGCCGAGAACCCAAATTGGAGTTTCCATGCAACTCAGAAAACCGAGCTCTACTTCCAAATATATGCTCTGGTCAGCTCTGCTTATTCGTTCTTTTATTCATTTGTGCATGCCTGTGACCAACATTTATTAAGAACTTAGTGGGCATCAGGCATTATTCTGGCGCTGAGGATACAGCAGTGAACCAAACAGAAATGCCTATTCACTGCAGCTTCCACTCCACTGGCCTCTCAGATCATCTTGAGGCCACCTGAAGTCTGATAGCAAAAGCAGAGAGCCACTGAATCCATTCCTCAATTCTTTTTTAAAAAAATATTTTACTTATTTATTTAAGAGAGAGAGGGGAGAGAGAGAGAGAGAGAGCATGAGCAGGGGGAGGAGCAAAGGGAGAGGAAGAAGCAGATTTACCACTAAGCAGGGAGCCTGATGTGGGGCTCAATCCCAGGACTCTGAGATCATGACCTGAGCCGAAGGCAGATGTCCAACTGACTGAGCCACTCAGGTGCCCCAATTCCTTGGTTAATTCTCTATGGATACAGACAATACAGGCAGAATTACACAGTAAGAAGGACAGCTCATGTGCAGCCGGTACTACCCCAAGCATTTTCCATACATAAACTCATTTTTATCCTTTTAACAACCCCATTTAACAGATGTAGAAACTGAGCCCAGGGCACTTAAGATCCTCATCTCAAAGAGCCCAACATTAGAATCCACTTATGTCAGACATGTCCAAGAAATGAGCACCTGGTCATTTTCTTCCACTTCCCATGACCCCTTTCCAGAATCTCCCATCTCTGCTCCCTGTGTTCTAGCCCCCCCCATTTCATATCACTATGATTGTCTGTTTGCTAGTCTGTTATTTCTAGCCTATTCCCAGAGCTCAAACATGCCATCCACAGAGATGCTTTTGGTTGATAAAAGGGCTCCTATTGATGGGGAAGGGCTGATCATCCCAGGAATGTTCTAATCAAAGAATTGTACCCATTTTCTCGTTGTTGCTGATTCCTGAGGGCAGATTTCGAGCACCTACATGAGGAGATTTTCCAGGAAACGGAGGCCCTCGCCCAGCTCTCAAAGGATGCTTAGGATGCCATATTCCATAAGATCCTGAACATGCTTGGGAACCGAGAGGCATTGCAGAACCTCATGGATGAGGTGAGGGGCTCCTACAGCTACCTAGGGCTGATCAAAAGTGGTAACGGGGACAGGTTTAGGAGATACTGCTACCAAGGCACATGGGGGAGGAGGAATGGGGCAATGCCAGGGGAAAGAGGAGGATGCGAGAGATGCAGGACACTGGCCCCAGGCACGACAGGGCCAGCGAGTGCGGTCCCGAATACTGAAGCTGCTAGGAATCCCCTGGCGCAGGTAAAGCACCCTGGCCTCCCACCTTCATTAATCACTTACAGACTTAAAGGACACAGGCAAAATTACTTAGAAATACTAATTGTAGGGGGCGGAGCAAGATGGCGGAGGAGTAGGAGACCTGGATTTCGGCTGGTCTCAGGAATTCAGCTGAATAGGGATCAAACCATTCTGAACACCTACGAACTCAACAGGAGATCGAACAGGAGAGTAGCAACAACTCTCTGAACAGAGAAGCGACCACTTACTGGAAGGTAGGACGTGCGGAGAAGTGAATCCGAGGCGATATTCAGGAGGATAGACGGCGGGGGGGGGGGGCCTCCGTCGGCCGCTTCTGGCAAGTGCTAGAGCCGCGGAGCACAAAATCGGACCTTTTAGAAGTCGGCTCCGCGGAGGGACGTCGCTCCAGTGGCTAAGCGGGGGGTGGAACCCTCGCGGGACAGTGGGGTCTCAGGACCCTCAGGATCACAGAGAGACCGGGGGTGCCTGAGTGCGCCAGAGCTCCCGGGTATCGGAGCGGGGAAGCCGGCTGCAGAGACGGAGCCGAGGCGCGGGCTCTCAGTTCGGGGTGGCCATAAACTGTGATCCACGACACAGGCCACTGCTCCTCCAGCAGGGACCCAGCAAGAAGCAGAGCCGGGGAGACTCCCCTTCCTCCCCGGGGAGGAGCGGCGCGGGAACGCACCACAGGGATCTGCTGGGTTTGGAGACTCCACACGGGGTCGGGTGCCAGAGATAGCAACGCTCAGTCACAGGCCGGGTGAGCACGGAGTGCGGCCGGAGACCGGGGAGACGGGAGTGACTGCTTTTCTCTGGGGGCGCACTGAGGAGCGGGGCCCCGAGTTCTCAGCTCCTCCAGGTGGAGATTGGGAGGCCGCCATTTTCGCCCTGGTCCTCCAAGGCCGTACGGAGAGCTTGCAGGGAACAAAAGCTCCTGAGAGCAAACCCGAGCAGCTTGCTTAGCCCGGACCTACAAGGGCGGGGCAATTCCGCCTCCGGCAAAGACATTTGGGAACCACGGCAACAGGCCCCTCCCCCAGAAGATCAGCACGAATAGCCAGCAAGCCAAGACCAAGTTTACCGATCAAGGAGAACGGGAGAACTCCAGCGCTAGGGGAATACGGCACATAGAATTCATGGCTTTTTTTTACCATGATGGATTAGTTCATCAAAGTTAATTTTTGTTAACTGTTTTTTTTTTAATTTTTCTTTTTCCCTTTTTCAACCAACATGTTATCAATCCCTTTTTTAAAAAAAACATTTTTTATTTTTCATTTTTAGAGTCATATTTTATCCCTTCATAGTAGTTAACCTTATTTTGGGCATATATATATAAGTTGTTCTCTCTTTAAAATTTTGAGATACAGTTTCTTCTAACAGATCAAAATATACCCTAAATCTCTAGTGTATGGCTTTGTTCTAGTCTCCTGCCTGATCACATTCTCTCCCTTTTTTCTTTTTTTCTTTTTTTTTAAATCATCTTTCTTTTTTCAAACAACTTATCAATTCCTTTTATAAAATCTTTTATAATTTTCATCTTTACAGTCATCTTCCATCCCTTCATTGTATCAACCCTTATTTTGTACATATATGTCTTTCTTCCTTTAAAATTTTAGGAGGCACGTTTTTCTAACAGACCAAAATACGCCCAAAATCTAGTGTGTGGCACTGATCTATGCACTAGCCTGATCATATTTGATCATATTCTGCTTCTTTGTATTGTTCTGTTTTTGTTTTTATCTTTTTTTTTTCTCTTTCTTTTTTCTTTCTTTCCCTTTCTTTTCCCCTGGTTTCAGGTCTTTTCTGATTTGTATACAGTATATTTGGTGGGGACGTTGTTAACCTGTTAGCATTTTGTTCTCTCATTCATCTATTCTCCTCTGGACAAAATGACAAGATGAAAAAAATCACCTCAGCAAAAACAACAGGAGGTAGTACCGTCAGCCAGGGACCTACTCAATACGGACATTAGTAGGATGTCGCACCTAGAGTTCAGAATCATGACTTTAAAGATACTAGCTGGGCTTGAAAAAAGCGTGGAAGTTATTAGAGAAACCCTTTCTGGAGAAAGAAAAGAACTAAAATCTAACCAAGTCGAAATCAAAAAGGCTATTGATGAGGTGCAATCAAAAATGGGGGCACTAACTGCTAGGATAAATGAGGCAGAAGAGAGAATCAGTGATATAGAAGACCAAATGATGGCAAATAAAAGGCTGAGAAAAAGAGATAAACAAATACAGGATCACGAGGGCAGAATTCGAGAGATAAGTGATACAATAAGACAAAACAACATTAGAATAATTGGGATCCAGAAGAAGAAGAAAGAGAGAGAGGGGCAGAAGGTATATTGGAGCAAATTGTAGCAGAGAACTTCCCTAATGTGAGGAAGGAAACAGGCATCAAAATCCAGGAGGCACAGAGAACCCCTCTCAAAATCAATAATAATAGGTCAACACCCCGACATCTAATAGTAAAACTTACGAGTCTCAGAGACAAAGAGGAAATCCTGAAAGCAGCTCGGGAGAAGAGATATGTAACCTACAATTCTAGAAATATTAGATTGGCAACAGACCTATCCACAGAGACCTGGTAGGCCAGAAAGGACTGGCAAGATACCTTCAGAGCACTAAATGAGAAAAATATGCAGCCAAGAATACTATGTCCAGCTAGGCTGTCATTGAAAATAGAAGGAGAGATAAAAAGCTTCTGGAACAAACAAAAACTAAAGGAATTTGCAAACACGAAACCAGCCCTCCAAGAAATATTGAAAGGGGTCCTCTAAGCAAAGAGAGAGCCTAAAAGCAGCATAGATCAGAAAGGAACACAGACAATATACAGTAACAGTCACCTTACAGGCCAATACAATGGCACTAAATTCATACCTTTCAATAGTTACCCTGAATGTAAATGGGCTAAATGCCCCAATCAAAAGACACAGGCTATCAGATTGGATTAAAAAACAAGACCCATCAATATGTTGTCTGCAAGAGACTCATTTTAGACCCAAAGACACCCCCAGATTGAAAGTGAGGGGGTGGAAAACCATTTACCATGCTAATGGACACCAAAAGAAAGCTGGGGTGGCAATCCTTATATCAGACACATTAGATTTTAAAACAAAGACTGTAATAAGAGATGAGGAAGGACACTATATCCTACTTAAAGGGTCTATCCAACAAGAAGATCTAACAATTGTAAATATCTATGCCCCTAACATGGGAGCAGCCAAGTATATAAGGCAATTAATAACAAAAGCGAAGAAACACATTGACAACAATACAATAATAGTGGGGGACTTTAACACCCCCCTCACTGAAATGGACAGATCATCTAAGCAAAAGATCAACAAGGAAATAAAGACTTTAAATGACACACTGGACCAAATGGACTTCACAGACATATTCAGAACATTCCATCCCAAAGCAACGGAATACACATTCTTCTCTACTGCCCATGGAACATTCTCCAGAATTGATCACATCCTAGGTCACAAATCAGGTCTCAACCGGTACCAAAAGTTTGGGATTATTCCCTGCATATTTTCAGACCACAATGCTTTGAAACTAGAACTCAATCACAAGAGGAAAGTTGGAAAGAACTCAAATACATGGAGGTTAAAGAGCATCCTACTAAAGAATGAATGAGTCAACCAGGAAATTAAAGAAGAATTAAAAAATTCATGGAAACCAATGAAAATGAAAACACAACTGTTCAAAATCTTTGGGATACAGCAAAGGCAGTCCTGAGAGGAAAGTCTATAGCAATACAAGCCTTTCTCAAGAAACAAGAAAGGTCTCAAATACACAACCTAACCCTACACCTAAAGGAGCTGGAGAAAGAACAGCAAATAAAGCCTAAACCCAGCAGGAGAAGAGAAATCATAAAGATCAGAGCAGAAATCAATGAAACAGAAACCAAAAGGACAGTAGAACAGATCAATGAAACTAGGAGCTGGTTCTTTGAAAGAATTAACAAGATTGATAAACTCCTGGCCAGACTTATCAAAAAGAAAAGAGAAATGACTCAAATCAACAAAATCAGGAATGAAAGAGGAGAGATCACAATCAACACCAAAGAAATACAAACAATTATAAGAACATATTATGAGCAACTCTATGCCAGCAAAATAGATAGCCTGGAAGAAATGGGTGCATTCCTAGAGATGTATCAACTACCAAAATTGAACCAGGAAGAAATAGAAAACCTGAACAGACCTATAGCCACTAAGGAAATTGAAGCAGTCATCAAAAATCTCCCAACAAACAAAAGCCCAGGGCCAGATGGCTTCCCAGGGGAATTCTATCAGACATTTAAAGAAGAATTAATACCTATTCTCCTGAAACTGTTCCAAAAAATAGAAATGGAAGGAAAACTTCCAAACTCATTTTATGAGGCCAGCATTACCTTGATCCCAAAACCAAAGACCCCATCAAAAAGGAGAATTACAGACCAATATCCTTGATGAACATGGATGCAAAAATTCTGACCAAAATACTAGCCAATAGGATCCAACAGTACATTAAAAGGATTATTCACCATGACCAAGTGGGATTTATCCCTGGGCTGCAGGGCTGGTTCAACATCCGCAAATCAATCAATGTGATACAATACGTTAACAAAAGAAAGAACAAGAATCATATGATCCTCTCAATAGATGCAGAAAAAGCATTTGACAAAGTACAGCATCCTTTCTTGATCAAAACTCTTCAGAGTATAGGGACAGAGGGTACATACCTCAATATCATAAAAGCCATCTATGAAAAACCTACAGCGAATATCATTCTCAATGGGGAAAAGCTGAGAGCTTTTCCCCTAAGGTCAGGAACGCGGCAGGGATGTCCACTCTCACCACTGCTATTCAACATAGTATTAGAAGTCCTAGCCACAGCAATCAGACAACAAAAAGAAATCAAAGGCATCCAAATCGGCAAAGAGGACGTCAAACTCTCACTCTTTGCAGATGATATGATACTGTATGTGGAAAACCCAAAAGACTCCACCCCAAAACTGCTAGAACTCATACAGGAATTCAGTAAAGTAGCAGGATATTTTTATATCAATCAATGCACAGAAATCAGTGGCATTCCTATACACCAACAACAAGACAGAAGAGAGACAAATCAAGGAGTCGATCCCATTTACAACTGCACCCAAAACCATAAGATACCTAGGAATAAATCTAACCAAAGAGGCAAAGGATCTGTACTCAGAAAACTATAAAATACTCATGAAAGAAATTGAAGAAGTCACAAAGAAATGGAAAAACGTTCCATGCTCATGGATTGAGAGAACAAACATTGTGAAGATGTCAATGCTACCTAGAGCAATCTACACATTCAATGCAATCCCCATCAAAATACCATCCACTTTTTTCAAAGAAATCGAACAAATAATCCTAAAATTTGTATGGAACCAGAAGAGACCCGAATAGCCAGAGGAATATCAAAAAAGAAAAAGCAAAGCTGGCGGCATCACAATTCCGGACTTCCAGCTCTATTACAAAGCTGTCATCATCAAGACAGTATGGTACTGGCACAAAAACAGACACATAGATCAATGGAACAGAATCGAGAGCCCAGAAATGGACCCTCAACTCTATGGTCAACTCATCTTGGACAAAGCAGGAAAGAATGTCCAATGGAAAAAAGACAGTCTCTTCAACAAATGGTGTTGGGAACATTGGACAGCCCCATGCAGAAGAATGAAACTGGACCATTTCCTTACACCACACACAAAAATAGACTCCAAATGGTTGAAAGACCTAAACGTGAGACAGGAGTCCATCCAAATCCTAAAGGAGAACACAGGTAGCAACCTCTTCGACCTCAGCCGCAGCAACTTCTTCCTAGAAACGTCGCCAAAGGCAACGGAAGCAAGGACAAAAATGAACTATTGGAATTTCATCGACATAAAAAGCTTTTGCACAGCAAAAGAAACAGTCCACAAAACCAAAAGACAACTGACAGAATGGGAGAAAATATTTGCAAATGACATATCAGATAAAGGGCTGGTATCCAAAATCTATAAAGAACTTATCAAACCCAACACCCAAAGAACAAATAATCCAATCAAGAAATGGGCAGAAGACATGAACAGACATTTTTCCAAAGAAGACATCCAAATGGCCAACAGACACATGAAAAAGTGCTCAACATCGCTCGGCATCAGGGAAATCCAAATCAAAACCTCAATGAGATACCACCTCACACCAGTCAGAATGGCTAAAATTAACAAGTCAGGAAACGACAGATGTTGGCGGGGATGTGGTGAAAGGGGAACCCTCCTACACTGTTGGTGCGAATGCAAGCTGGTGCAACCCCTCTGGAAAACAGTATGGAGGTTCCTCAAACAGTTGAAAATAGAGCTACCATTCGATCCAGCAATTGCACTACTGGGTATTTACCACAAAGATACAAATGTAGGGATCCGAAGGGGTACGTGCACCCCAATGTTTATAGCAGCAATGTCCACAATAGCCAAACTGTGGAAAGAGCCAAGGTGTCCATGGACAGATGAATGGATAAAGAAGAGGTGGTATATATACACAATGGAATATTATGCAGCCATCAAAAGGAATGAGATCTTGCCATTTGCAATGACGTGGATGGAACTGGAGGGTGTTATGCTGAGTGAAATAAGTCAATCAGAGAAAGACATGTATCATATGACCTCACTGATATGAGGAATTCTTAATCTCAGGAAACAAACTGAGTGTTGCTGGAGTGGTGGGGGGGTGGGAGGGATGGGGTGGCTGGGTGATAGACATTGGGGAGGGTATGTGCTATGGTGAGCGCTGTGAATTGTGCAAGACTGTCGAATCACACAGATCTGTACTTCTGAAACAAATAATGCAACATATGTTAAGAAAAAAGAAAAAGAAGAAGAAGATAGCAGGAGGGGAAGAGTGAAGGGGAGTAAGTCAGAGGGGGAGACGAACCATGAGAGACGATGGACTCTGAAAAACAAACTGAGGGTTCTAGAGGGGAGGAGGGTGGGGGGATGGGTTAGCCTGGTGATGGGTATTAAAGAGGGCACGTTCTGCATGGAGCACTGGGTGTTATGCACAAACAATGAATCATGGAACACTACATCCAAAACTAATGAGGTAATATATGGTGATTAACATAACAATAAAAATTAAAATAAAATAAATAAAATACAAAAAAAAAAAGAAATACTCGTTGTAGTACTAGTAATATCATATTACCAATAATACCAGTCTCCTCTTGCTGGATGGGATCCCCTGGGATCCTCTGGATGACTTTGGTGGCAAAATCGTAAATGAGTTGCAAGAGGACATAAGAGACCTATGGATCCAGGAAAGATTCCACATCATTTACCTCCCTGAAGCCATAACGGGTAAGGGTGATTTGGGGGAAATGTAGGAAAGTCACAAGTTTGACCTGCAGACCTCATGAAATCCATGGGTTAGATGCCACCTCTCCAAAGCCCTTCAAATATCATGATCTTCATCCTCACACATCACCCCCCTCCAAAGTCTGGAGGGCTTAGTGAGATAAATTTACTGTGTGAACAGAGACCCAGCCTGAGGTCTAGAAAGTGACTCACCTAAGGTCATCCAACAGATCATTGTGGGTGGGATTATTCCAGGCTCCAGCCTCGGGATCCCATCCTCTGGACCATGCCATGTAGCATCCTGGAGACCATCCCAAGAACAGAAGGAGGACTTTCCAGTACAGGGAACTTGACCTTCAAGTCCAGTGGGTTATTCCTCTGCCTCAGAGTTACCCTCTTATGGGGTCTCCTAGTTCACAGCGGGGAGAGGAAATATGACTCTTCACCAATCTCTTTCCCCAAATGTCCCCGTTCCCAGCGCTGAGTGACACCCAACATGATCTGCTGGCCTAGTTCATGAAGAAGAGGATCCTGCTCCAGCAGCAGGAGCTGGTGAGAAATCCCCAACGGCCAACGTCCAGGGAAGACGGTGAAAGAATCAGAGTTAAGAATGACTCTGAGGAAAAAGAGATAATGGAGGTTTGTGCCAGGAAGGGAGACAGGATCCTGCTTTGGCAACTGGGAAATCCCTGGCTACATCTGCCTCTAGGGAAACACACCCAGTGGGTATGAGGCTACCTTAGGAGGGTCTCTGTTTCCATGGCAACCCCTGCAGAGTTCCCCCCCTACCCCCCCCCCAGTTCTAAAATAGCCATATAGGAACCCAGGTTTGGGAACTCAGGGGCTCAGAGTCATATCCCTGCTTTACTAACAGTTACCATTTGGGGATTGCTCTCTCTTTTCTCTCTCCTCATACATATATATAAGTACGTATGTGTGTGCGGACATATGCATATACATATACACACATTGCACACATGTATGTACATGTATACACATCTAACTCCAGATGCCGCTATTCTACAAGGGAAATGTTAGCGTAACTATTTTGCAGCTGAGGAACCAATGCTCAGCATTTTCCAATAATGTGTCCACAATCACACTGATCACAGGACACGACCAGGACATGACTCCTGGCCCCCTTGACTCCAAAGCTCTTGTCCTTTTCAGTTACCCTGCATGACCCTCTTGGGGACAAATTTTCTCTTTCCGACCTCAAATGCTGACCTGTAACATCGGATACTGTTTATTTTAGGTAAGGAGCTTCCTGGAGCCCAACTTCAATTACTCTGGGAACATCCCCTTCACCCTCAAACCCAAGCTCCTTGCCCCACTCCAGGATGAGGATTTGGCCATCACCTATGGCCTGCTGCAGGAGTGTGGCCTGAATATGGAGCTGAGTAGCCCCAGTCAACCTGGAATCTGGAAGCCAAGCAGCCCCTGTCTGCCCTGTATGGGACCCTCTCCATGCTGCAGTGGCTAGCAGTCAGTCCAGAGAGGCCTGGCCCCTCCCCAGTCTATGCTGGGAGTGCCCCTGATGAGCTCAGGGGACCTAGGGCCACGACTTTTGCCATTCCGGGTAGCATGGAGCCAGGGATCGGCACACTTGAGGGAACGTTCTGAAGTGATAGATCTGTACCTTGCTAAAGGTTCATGCAATTGTCAAAACTCATCAAATAGTATCTAAAGATATGAGCATTTTGCTGTATATTAATGCTACTCCAAAACAATGTAAACAAACACTGAACTCTAGTAACAATATGAATTGTTTGGGGTGAAGTGTACTGATAATCTGTAACTTACTGTGAAATGCATCAAAAAATAAGCTGATTAATGAAGGGATAGAGAGATAGATATGTGACCAAGAAGAGGTGGTAAAATGTTAAAAACAAGAGGTTTTTTTTTTCTTTTTTATTCTTGAAACATTTTCGTTTGTCTAGAATTGCTTCAAAAAAAATTAACCCCCCCAAAATTATACCTGTGTATTGATCATTATATGTTACTTTTCCAAATTATGCATTTTGAGCTATTTTAAAGGGAACACTGAGGGGCGCCTGGGTGGCTCAGTCGTCAAGCGTCTGCCTTCGGCTCAGGTCATGGTCCCAGGGTCCTGGGATGGAGCCCTGCATCGGGCTCCCTGCTCAGCGGGAAGCCTGCTTCTCCCTCTCCCACTCCCCCCTGCTTGTGTTCCCTCTCTCGCTGTCTCTCTCTTCTGTCAAATAAAAAAAATCTTAAAAAAACAATTAAAAGGAACACTGAGAGAACAAAAGAAGAGGTCTTAGAAATTAAAACTCGAGGGCCCCCTCGCCTCCACCCGCCTTTCCCCTGGCCAATTTGCCTTAAACTCCCTAAAACCTCCACAGCCCCAGTTCCTGCTGCAGCTGGTCTCTAATTGACAGATGATGACAAAGCCCAGCCACGCAGCTCCATCCTTCAGCAGTTAAACCACCAAAGGGAGTGGGGTTTTCTGTGTGACTGTGGTACTGCAATCGATGGCATTTACTTTGAAGCACGTAAAGCTGTTCTGGCTGCCTGTAGCCCCTCTTTGAGAATGCTTTTCCTGAACCTTCAGCACAAATGAATCTCAGCAACATGAAAATTAGTGCCAAGTGTTCTGATCTCATTTTGCAATTTATGTATTTAGGTAAAATTATGACTGCTCCCTCCAGTTTTGAGCAGTTTAAAGTGGCAATGAACTCCCTACAGCTGTACAACGTTCCTGAGTGCTTAGAAGACATACAGGATGCAGATTGTTCTGGTTCAAAACTTTCATCTTCTGCTTCTAGCAAAGTGAACAGCAAAAATGATATTTGGTGTAAGACACAGTGGCTAGAAATGGCAGTGAAGCCAACAGGTGGTGTGCAGAGCCAAGTTCAACAGTAAATACACCACACAATCAAGAGCTTGATGAGGAGTCTTTACAATTAGGCAATTTTCCCGAACCACGATTTGATGTATGTAAAAAAGAGTTCAGCATCCAAATTATCAGCTCCAAAAGAACATGTGTCACGGCACTTTGGACAGAGTTTTACCTGTGATAGTTGTGGATTTGGCTTTAGCTGTGAAAAATTATTAGGTGAGCCTGTGCTAACCTGTACTAACAGAGATTCGTAACAAAACACAAGATCCTATCACAAAAGAGTAGATATTAGAGATGGAAAAGATGGTACTATCAAAGCTGAATGTGGTGAAAAAGAACCTTCCAAAGCATTTTCTACACAGACAGACGAATACGGAGGAGACACCAGCCAGGCTGCTGCTGATTCGACTTCAACGATGGTGAGCAGAAAGAGTAGCACAGCGGAGTCTGAACTAGCCAGCGAAGAAAAAAGCAGAGCTGCTGAGAGGAAAAGAACCATTACCAAGACGGAGCCAGAAGATATTCCTACAGACAAACTGAAAGACTTTAACACTATTAAAGTTACTGATAAAGACTGTAATGAATCCATTAACAACGATGAATTAGATGAACTTGAAAAGCCATTTCATAGATACTACATTGAAGAAGTTATTGGTATTAAGAAAAGTGGTAGGAAAACTCTAAAACCTCGGATGTCGATAAATGCTGATGAAAGAGGTGGTCTAGAAAACATGAGGCCCCCTAACAACAGCAGTCCAGTACAAGAAGATATGAAAATGCATCCTGTGAGCCGTGCAGATTCACAATAACCGAGCAGGACCTGTCATCTCATTACTTAGCCAAACACATTGATCATATCTGTGCATGTGGGAAATGCGGACAGGTCCTTGTTAAGGGGAGGCAGCGTCAGGATCATGCTCAAAGGGGTGGAGAACCCCAAGATCTGACAAGGAACGGGTTAGGAAATACAGAGGAGAAAACGGACATGGAAGAGAATCCTGATGAGCAGTCAGAAGTAAGAGATAAGTCTGTGGAAATGTTGGATGACTTTAGGGACAATCATTTCCAGATAAACAGTATCCCCCAAAAAGCAGTTATTTATTTAAACATTCTGCCTGTCCTTTTCAACGTCCTAATTGTGGCCAGTGTTTTGAAACTGAAAATCTAGTGCTTGAACACATGTCTAGCTGCCTAGACCAGGATGTGTTTAAGAGTGCCATCATGAAGAAAACGAAAGAGATCACAGACGAAAGCATTTTTGTAATCTGCGTGGAAAAGGATCTTATCAGAGGGGCGACTTAAGAGAACACTACACTGTTCATACTAAGGAAAAACAGTTCATTTGTCGGACACGTGGAAAGCAGTTTTTAAGAGAACAAGAGTTGCGACTGCACAAAGGCATGGCCGGGAATGTTTGTTCCACCTGTGATCAAGGAAACCTCAGAAAACATGACCATGTACGGCACATGATTTCTCATTTAACTGCTGGCGAGACTAAATGCCAGGTCTGCTTTCGGATAATCCCAAATACGAACAGCTGGAACAGCGCAGGGATGTTTATCTGCATACATGTGGAATACGTGGAGCAAACTTTGAGGAAAGATATGAGATCACATTATAATGCCAAGCATTTTAAAAGAATATAAGTGATTTTCTACTGTGCTAATGTTTAGTTGATAGCAGACAAAACACCAAAGCAAAGGATATGAGCTATTCAGAAATTGATTTTATGAGATGAATTGTTGGGAAAAAATTTCAAGGCCCTTTTACTACTTTTGTTTAGGATCTTAAGTATCTACATATTAGGTGTTATTAAATGTTTATAATTTTTATTCTTTCTTAATAGAATTCTTTGATTTTAGTTTGTTTTCGCTATGATTAAAATTCCTTTTCGGGCACCTGGGTAGCTCACTCAGTTGAGCCTTTGCCTTCGGCTCCAGTCATGATCCCAGGATCCTGGGATCTGGCCCCACTGATGGACTCCCTGCCCAGTGGGGGGCCTGCTTCTCCCGTCCCTCTGCCACTCCCCCTGCCACTCCCCCTGCCACTCCCCCTGCTTGTGCTCTCGTGCTCTCCCCCCCACCTCAAATAAATAAATGAATTCTTTAAAAAAATAAAATTACTTTTCAATGTAGACTACAAGTGACTGTTACCCCTTCAATGTCTATTAAACTTTAGTTTTTTTATTAAAAAAAATTAAAACTATAATAATAAAAACTCAATAGAAGGATCAGAAGGTAAAGTTGAGGAGCTTTCCCAAAAAGTAAAGTAAAAAGTCACAAGATGAAAAATAAGAAAGAAAAAAATAAGGAATTTAGAAGCCTAACAGCTGGATAAAACAAGTTCTCAAAAAGAGAACACACACACACACACACAAATGGAGAGAATACCATCAACAAAATAATTCAATAAAATATCCCATAACCAGAATATGAGTTTCCAGATTTAAAGAGCCCATCACATACCTGACACAAATGGATGAAAATGGGACCATACCAAAACACATTTGTGTGATGTTTCAGAACATGCAGGACAAAGTAAAAATCCAGGGAGAAGAATAAAGGTTATTTACAAAAGATCACATATAGGGGGCGCCTGGGTGGCTCAGTCCCGTTAGGTGTCTGACTCCTAATTTTAGCTCAGGTCAAGATCTCAGCGTCCTGAGATCAAGCCCTGCCTCAGGCTCCCCACTGGGCATGAAGCCTGCTTGAGATTCTCTCTCTCCCTCTCCCTCTGCCCCTCCCCTCTAAAAAAAAAGAAAGAAAAAGAAAAGAATAACTTTAAATTACAACCACACACAGCAAACCAGAGGCAATGGAACAATGACTTCCTATATTTTGATGGAAAATTATTTCCACCTAGAAGTCTACATCAAGTTTGAAGGTAGAATAAGGGCATTTTCAGACAAAAATTTTTAAAAATTACTGTCTATGTTCCATTTCCCAGAAAACTATGAGAGGATGTGATACAACAAAATGAAGAGAGACCCAGGAGGAAGATATTGGCTACAGGGAAAAGACTTACTGCAGAATAGAGACAGGGGCATTCCCGGGATGACAGCTGGGGGGGGGGGGGGGGGGGGCAAAGGACAAGTAGTCCCCATCTGAGCAGATAGGAAGGCTTAGGGGGAGATTTCTCCAGGAAGAGCAAATTGATAGAATACCTCGAATCTGAGATATTAAATACAAGATTTAAGGAACTGGCAGTTTGGATTTAATTAGATACAAACACATAGAAAATAGAAGGAAAAATAAACAAAAAATGACCATGAGAAACAAAACAAAAATCCTACAGGAGAGGGAAAATAATTATGGTTTATTAAGAGCTGAGTAGTGTTTACATAGTCATAATTGTGATGGGACCTGTGGTGTGGTGTAGAGCCAAGGAGACCCTAAATCCTCATCTTCCCTGGTGTAAGTCCACGGACAATGCCTACAACTGAGCAAGGTTATTATTAAGAGATGTCAGACACAAAAGGTCACATATTATATTATCCTGTTCATATGAAATACGTAGAAGAGGCAAATCCAGAGAGCCCAGAAAGTACATCACAGTGGTTAGGGTGGGCAGTAATGAAAATGTTCTAAAACTGACTGCGGTCATGGCTGCACAAGTCTGTAAATATACTAAAGCCACTGATTTGTACACTTTCAAGGGGTGAACTGTATGGCTTGTGAATTATATCTCAAGAATGCCCTTTCAGCAAGAAATAAGGGAGGTAATTACCAAAACAAGCAACACATTTAAAGTGATTGTCTCTGGGGAGAAGCAATGGAAGAAAGGGGGGGCAGGAAAGAGGGGGTGGGATCGGATCAGCTTTGATTAAAGAACACAAAGCCTAAGCATTAATGTAAGTCCACACGCCGTTATTGAAAGCTGGAGGTTCATCCCATGCGTCAGGGTCAGGGCTGGAGAGGGTGGGGTACCACGACACCGGGGCAGGGGCCGGGCTGGAAACCCTGTAGTGCTAGACGCAGGTTCTAGAGAGTTCCTGCGCTGGGCACAGCCTACAGTCCGGAACGGTCACCCAGCCACCGCCCTACGGGCAGCCACCCAGGGCCTCAGGTGGGTGTGGGGGCCGGGGATCCCGGGTCCTGGAGGGGTGGCGGGACTGGGGGGCAGGGAGGGGGCCCCAGGCAGGAGGGCAGTCCCGCAGTCCCCCCCCCCCCGGCCTCTCCCGGCCTGTCCTTCTCTGCACCCGCCCCCCACCCTTTGGAGAGCGTCTGCTTCCCCTCCCCGATTCCGAGCTGGCGCTGGCGCTGCCCTCAGACGGTCCCCCAGGGTCCTCTCGGTCACTACCTGAGCCAGCACCAACTCCCTTCGGCGCCCCCGCAGCCGCCCCTCTCCGCGCTCGTGTGGACGCGCCTCTGGCGCCCCCTACAGGCCTGTGCAGGCCCGCGCTTCCCCAGGCCGCAGTTACTTTGCGGGGCCCCTTCCTCCGTAGAAATAGAAAATACTGTCATTTAAGGCTGTGTTGGCCCATTTCCCAACAACACGGAAGTTTCTCTTTGACTTTAAGTTGGACAGAAAAGGAAAAAAAGATTATTGGCATAAAGACGAATATATTAATATTCTGTATTAAGACACTCTCTTAGACCTAAAAGCTTCTTTCTTTCTTCTGATTTTAAAGTAAATTAAAACATTTTCATGGGCCCTAAAAGTAGCGTGGGCCCTGGGCACCGTGCCTAGTGGCGAAGCGGGTCCCTCAGCTGCCTCCTTTCCCTGGGGCTGCAGACAAGGCTGGCCCCCACATCACACTGGAGCCCTGGGTCCCACTCCCCTGGACGGTAGTCATAAGCTCCTGCAGTTTCCTCTTTCCAGTGGGCGGTGAGTGCTGGTCCTAAAACACGTGCACCGGCTTGCAGTGTCACTGCCCTGCTCACAAGCCTTCGGTGACTGCCAGGGCCCACCTCAGGAAGGTGCTCACAGAAATGGCAAACTCCATCAAAGACGTAGGAACAAAATGCTACTGGGGCCCACCGGAGGGGGAAACAGAGGCTCACTCTAGATGCCTCTACCCAGAAAACTCAATTATGTGTGCTAAGAGGAGCAAGGAGAGAGAGGAATCCCTGTTCCCTTCTCATGCCACACCCATCTCCTCTCCCTCCTCCCGCCCACCTGGGCACCCACTACCTCAGCAAAGCAAGCAAGGCCAGAACACAAAGGGTAACAGCTTATCAACATATGCCAACATCAACTTGTTAGTCCTCATAACAGTCCAATGGAGGATGTACTGTTATAGATAGTGATTGTCTATATCTTATATAAATATGAATAAATTTCTACTTTACAGCTGAGGACACCAAGGAGCAGAGAGATTTAGTAATGTTCCCAAGAGAACACCTGTTCTAAAACTAAGAAGGGAGTCCTTAGCCTTGGAGCTTCTCCAGGTCCCACACTGGCAGGAGGGGAGCGATTTAAAGGCTATTTCCAGGGTGGTTTTGACCACGTGGGATTTCCACGTATCTGCAGACTTCAGAACCCAGCCCTGGGTCAGAAGCACCTGGGAGAAGTCTGCTCAGGGCTCCCCACTCCTCACACTTCTGCTGGGAACTCAGTTCAGCTGAGACTTCACCAAGGTCCCCACAGCCTTGTAGGACACCTGCCCTCTCTTTGCTCCTCCAGGAACATGTCGTCCCTGTTTGCAAGGGACGCCGGGAGTGTGGTCAGAGAACTGGGCAGGAGAGGGGAGCTGGTGCCCACCGACAGCCTGAACAGCGCCCCACACCTGCGCCCCTTCTGCCTGGTGAGGAAGAAGCACAGACGCCCCCCCTGGCCTTGGGACACCCCCTTCATCCCTACAGACTTCTCCCTCATGGATGCACTGGAGCCCAGCTCCCCCATCCCAGGTACTTTCAGGTGGGGCCTGTGGGTAGCAGAGTGTTGCAAAAAAGACAGACTCGCGTGGCTGAGAAAGCAGACAGCCTCTGCCCAGACACCCCGTGGACACCTATCCTCCATGTAGGGGAAGGATGAACCCATGTTTTTCTTCCTCCCGTCCCCAGTTGTGTGATAAGTAATGATAATTTTAAACAACAGTAATGGTTTAACATGGGTCAAGTGCTTGCTGTGTGTCAGAGCCCATGCTGACAGTTCCTCAGTTAATCCTCACAACCACCCTTGGGGGAAGACCCTGTCACTCTTCCCTCCCCTTTTTTAAATGGGGCAACTGAGGCTCCAAGAGTTAAGTGGCTTGCTCAGGGTCACACCCAGCCAGTAAGTGGTGGAGGCCAAATTGGACCCCAGGGCTGAGGCCTTAGCCACACTCAAACCTGCCTTGCTCGCCACCTGGACCTCTCTTCCCGCAGAGTTGAACCGGAGCCAATCCATCCAGACCCGGGAGATGGTGGCAGGAGCCGTGACAGGGGCCATGAGTGTGGGCACCGGGCTGCCGGTGCAGGTGACAGGGAACAGTGGGGTGATCCACAGCTCCACACTGACTGTACACACACTCATGGTTTCCCCTCACACCTGGGAAACTCTGATGAAGACGTGAGAGTCCGGTGGGCCAACCAGGCCGGCGGGGCTCTCCTGGCTGAGGTCTGTGGGCTGGAGTAGGGATCAGAGGGCAGGAGAGAAAAGCCCAAGGCTCCGGCCAGCTTGAGGACCTCCAACGAAGCCCCTCTGAAGAGTGGGTTGGGATGGGAGAGTCCACCATTAGCAGAGAGCCCAGGGTCCCAGGGACAAGGGGGTGGGTGGTGAGAAGGGCTTATTTTAAGTCAGATATTTCAACCTAGATGGAAAACAAACAAACAAACAAAAAAACAAAACAGAAACGTGGTAGCTGCTGAGTGGGAGGCAATAGGGAGTGTTGAAGACTATGGCTAACTGCGGACACCAGCCTGCCTAGAGCTGAGCCGCAGCTGCTGGGGCTTTTACCTGGCAGGACTGTGAGCTGGGTGGCACCATTTCTTCAGAGAAGCTAGAAATTGGGATTTTTGTGTGAAACCTACCAATTTTAATATTTTCTCAAAAATTCTGAACACCTCATGGGCCAAATAAACATAAGCCTTTCATCCAACTCAGCTTGTAGAAAGCCACATGGTGGCCTCTGGTCTGGACATTTTATACGTTGTAGAAGACAGATGTCACACTCCCCTCAGTTTCTCTCCCTTTCTAGCCACCCCCAAGCAACCTTAAGCAAGCAGTCCCTAAGTCCAGGCCAGTCACACCAGGGGAGGCCTGGTCCCAGGAGCCTGCCCCACCCCTACAGTTTCCCTTACAGGAAACTGAGGACCCCGAAGCCCTCGTTCCTCAGGGAGCTGCAACGCCGGAAGGAGAAGGAGAGCCTGTATGTGGTGACCGAGGCCGTGGAGACCACGCATGACACCGTGCTTCAGAGCCTCAGCAACGCAGAGGAAGCAGGACGGCTGGTCTTCCTTGGGCCGGGCCATTTAAAGGTGCAGGGTGTGCCCCAGGGGTGCAAATTCGGGTGTGCTGGGGATGCTGGCAGCCACCAAAGAGCTCCCACTCCACCCTAACTCCTGCTAAAGGGCTGCCCCACTAAAAATCGCCCCATCTAAACAAGAATGGGATTCCTGGGTGCTTGTGTTGTGGCTCTCAATTCTGATGACACGTTAGAGTCATCTGGAAAGCTGTTTTGGTTTTTTGTTTTGTTTTTGTTTTTTTTAAGACTTTATTTATTTATTTCACAGAGAGAGACACGGCGAGAGAGGGAACACAAGCAGGGGAGTGGGAGAGGGAGAAGCAGGCTTCCCCCCCCCCATCCCAAGCACAGAGCCCGATGCGGGGCTCGATCCCAGGACCCTGGGATCATGACCTGAGCCGAAGGCAGACGCTTAACCGACTGAGCCACCCAGGCGCCCTCTGTTTTGGTTTTTATTTGAAAATACCCAACACTGCCCCGCCCCATTCTGTTTTCATCAGTCTAGAATGGGCCCCACTGACTGGTATCTTCTAACTCCCTCCAGATGATTCTTTGTGCTGCCAGCGTTGTTATCACCGAGGAGGGGGTTTGCATCAGCTTTGGAACCAGGCACACCTGGGTACAAATCCCAGCCCTGCCCCTGGCTAGCTGTGTGGCCTCAGGCAAGTCACTCGACCCTCTGAGTTTGCCAGTTCTCACCCCGGAGGAGAACCAAGGGAGATTAGGCAGCAGTGTGGGGAAGTTGCTGAAGACACTGGTGCAGGGATACTCCGTTTCCTTCCATGTGCCTTCCACGTCCCAGATCTGCTCCTCACCAGCTCAGTCCTTAGGTCATTTAGTGCCTGTGGGCCTCAGGTCCCCATGGTGACATAGGAAGTGTGGGACCCACACTAGTATCCTGGGGCTCTGGGACTCTTGTCTCCCACAAATTAAGTGTGACTCAGCCTCACAGGAATGCAGGTGCGTATGGATCACCTATCAGTCAATCTCTAGCTTCCATTGCTGAATACTGTTTAGAAGCTAGAACACAGTACAAAATGTTCTCTATCGATTTTTCTCATCCATCCCTCCTGATGATCCTATAGGGTGGGTACTATATGTCAGGTTTTCTGGGAGCTGAACCTGGAGCTCAAAGAGGTTAAGGGGCACCTGGGTGGCTCAGTTGGTTAAGCATCTGACTCTTGATTCTGGCTCAGGTCATGATGTCAGGATTGAGATGGAGCCCCGCATCGGGCTCTGTGCTGAGGGTGGAGCCTGCTAGAGATTCTCTCTCACTCTCTCTAAAAAAAAAGAAAAGGAAGGAAGAAAAGAGGTTAAGCTCCTTCCTCAGGAGCACACAGCAAGCAAGTGCTAGAGCCAAAATCCAGACTGGGCCTACCTGGTTCCAACACCCATGTGTTTAATCAAACCGGTTACACTATAATACCACCTCTGAACCCAGCAGATGGCTGGCCTTCTAATCAAGGGTTATTTGAGATGTCACTGAGATGTTAAAATATGCAGCCTCACTCCACTTGCCAGTTGTGGGAAGGACAGGGGACAATATAAGGGGAGGGAGGGAGTAGCTGAGGGTCAGGGAACCATCTTGGGGTTACATATTTGCTGCTGATTTCTTACTCTGTGGGACTCCAGGTGTGTCATGGGACTGGGGTCAGTATAGGGTAGCCAGCCTTCCCAGCTTACCGGAGCGAGGGCTGTCCTGGGACAGGGGACTCTCCGTGGGAAGGGCCAGGACAGTGAGCCAGCCTGGTGGTGAGTGACGGACACCTGAAATGACGGTGGCTCTAAACAAGAAGAGGATTTCTCTCTTAGGTGAAAGTCCAGGTAGGAGCCTAAGGTAGCGGCTCTGCAGTGGCGGATCGTAGTGATCAGAGACCTAGCTCTTTCTGTTTTGTCACTCTGCCACTTTCTGGTGCGAGATGGCTGCTCTAGCCCCATTACTCGTGTCCACAACGCAGCCGGCAGAAGGGAGAAAAGGATGTGCACACTCCACCTCCATCCGTGTGCACCCCACTGGCCAGAACGTGGAGCTGGATTCAGGCCAACCAAGTGCCAGGGGAAAGGAGGTGTTGGTTTGTTGTTGTTTCTTAAGATTTTATTTATTTGAGAGAGAGCGAACGCGTGTGCATGCGCATGAGTGGGGGGAGGGGCAGAGGGACAAGCAGACTCCCCGCTGAGCACAAAGCCCAAGGCAGGGCTTGATCCCAGGACGCTGAGATCATGACCGACCAGAGCCCAGATCAAGAGTCGGGACACTTAACTGACTTAACGAGCCGCCCAGCCGCCCCATCTTACTGTTGCTTTTAAACTGCACTTTCCCTGTGGGAGTAGGGTGATAGCAGGGGGGCCCTGCGCCTCCCAGGGCTTGCCCCCGCTGCACCGCGGTCTCCACCTCTGAGTGAGAGGGGATGACTCAAAGACCACTTGGAGGGGATCCGGCTGCGGTGCCTCATGACTCCAGCTCAGCATTTCCCAAAGCCGGTACCCCAAACTCTGGACAGTGCTTAACAACCCTAAACGAAACCGTTTCTTTACTTTGGGACTTTTTAGAGGTTTTACCATGCCAATGTGTATTGCTTTGACCCCAGAACGCCTTGGGGTTTTTTTCTGGAAATATCTTGTATGCAACCTATTTTGCTGTTCTTGCTGCCTGAGTGTTCCCCATCCCCTGCTTGTGGATCTTCCTCTCCCCTCGAACCTCTAAAACCCCTACACTGATCACCAAGAGAGACCCATGCCGTCCCTCCTCCTGCGTCTCCCCGTCCCCTGCTCCTGTCTGCCCTGAAGACAGCTTCCTGCTGGTCCTTGAGTCCCGTGTGGACTTGAGGTCCTGTTCTCCCTGTCTCCTTCCTAGCTCCAGGGTCAGAGCCACATGGCCAAAGAGAAGGCAGTGACCATCACCCAGGGCACTGTCCTGGCCCACAGGGTGCTGCAGCTGGGGATGAGAGAGGACTGCTGGGGTAAGTGGAGGCTGGAGGCGCAGGGGCAGCAAAGACAGGACTGCCTCTGGGAGGGCTGGCAGAGGGGCAGGGCTACCTGCACATGTGGAGCAGTGAGAGAAGACAAGACTATTTCCCAGTGGCCTGAGCACTCAGCCAGACAGCTCCACCTTCTGGCAGCTCTACAAGGATCTGAGGAGCAGGGAGGGGCCCCGAGGTCTGCTGTCCAGGAGGGCTTACAACCCAGTCTGCGCCCCACTTAGCCCAGGAGTGGGGGGGGAGGTCAGGGAGAGGTTGCATTTGATGGGAGAAAGGGCTGTGTCATCTACTTAGCACAGAGAATCCTGCGGACTGGGCGGTCCTGCCCATCCTTAGCCCAGGGGCAACCAGTGGGAGGTGGGGGGTTTGCTCTCCCAACAATGCTGCAGCCCAGAGATGGGCTGGGGACTGAGCCCAGGGTGGGACCGCTCTGATGTTCAGATCTGGCCCACTGAATCTGCAGGGTTGGCCTTGGGTAGGGGGAGGAGGAGGAGGTGGAGGAGGATCCAGCCACCCTTGCCCTCTGAAAAGAGCAGGAGCCTGAGTCCAGTGCACTGAGGTCTGAATGGCGGCTTTGCCATTTGCCCTCTGTGTGGCCCTGGAGGCGTCAGCAAATGTCTCAAGCTTCAGCATCCTCGTATGTAAACGGGCTCATGCTGCCTGCCCACAGAGTGCTGTGAGGCACAGGAGATGAAGCTGTGAGGCCCCTGGCTCTCTGGCCTGCACACCGTAGGAGCCCCATAATTGCTAACTGTCTGCCTCCCTCTCAGGCACTTTCCTCTTTTGCCCCACCTGTGCTCCCACACGGCTGTTCTGTACCTGCCTGAAAGAAAGCTCGGTCGAGACTTTAGTGGAGGTAAGGAGTCCTGCCCAGGGCCTGGAAACCAACCAGAAATCATCCCTTCCCACAGAGAATGCCCTGACATTGCTCTTGGGGTCCCTTCCCTCTACCATGCCATCACCCCATGTCCAGGGGCGAGGAGGGCCATCTTCCAGCTGAAGCATGGGCTCTGAGCAGGAGGGGGAGAAGGAGGAAGGAGAGTGAGGTGCAGGAAATAGGGAAAGGCAGGGGTAAGACTCATGACTGCTACCTGCTTATGTGGTGGGTACTCAGTAAATGTTTATGGAAGGAAGGAAGGGAAGGACGGATGGACGGAGGGAGGGAGGGATGGAGGAATGAAAAGTAGGCACAGACAAGAGGGCTCTGCATGAGGTGGGCGCTTCACCAGGCCAGGACTGTGACACCAGGGCCTCCTGGTTAGGCGGAATATCTGGGCAGGCTAGCCCTGGGCAGGGGGCCTGCGCCCAGGAGCTGGGCGGACCTATCCTCTCCCCACAGCCTCAGCCTACAGTTGGGCCCCCGGTGAGGAGCCCAACTTCCAGGGCCTGCAGAGGCAGGTGGGTGTCCAGTTGCAGGACCTGGCCACGCTGCCCGCAGAGCTGCGGCACCCGCTGCTAAGTGCCCTCCAAGAGCTGCTCCAAGACCCTCGGGCCCTGCAGGAACTCGAGGACACGGTAAGGGGCCCATAGCCTGGACCAGGGGCTGGGGACTGGGATCCAGGAAAGGGGGGCGGAACAGGGAAATGAGAAGCAGGAGTAGGGATGTGCTCTGAGTCTCGGAAGCGCCCAACCTTGGATGGCAGCGTGAGGACGGCCCCGTGGTGACCAAGCACGGGCCTGTGCCAGCTTTTGTGTCAGACACTCGCTGAGCATTTGCTCACTAAAGCCCAAATGAGGGACCTGGCTCAGCACTGCTGGCGTCAGAACCCAGGCTCATTCCATCCTCACTGGCATCAGAGGGGGCACAGTGCCAGGGGGTGGGGAACAGGAGCTTGGAGGATTGGGGGCAGGGCTAGGGGGCAGAGGAGGAGACCCACAGCCTGTCCTTGCTCCCCTTTGCCCCTGCCCTGCAGATGGAACAGGCCCTGGACACTGGGGTGCTGGGACAGCTGGTTGGCCCTGGGGGCTTCATCCTAAGCACCGTCCAGAACCCCTCAGGCAGGCTGTTGACCTCGAAAGGCAGGGCCATCCTCTGCATTCTTGGAGCTCCTGTGGGTAAGAGGGATACACAAGGGGCTGGGGTGGAGAGGAAGAGAGTCCAGAGGGAAGTCCTCCCAAGGCCCCTGCCCAGCAGCCCTTGTGTTCCCTGACCACCCTCTCTGAGTGAGCCCTCTCCTGTCTGTTCTGTGCTCTGGATGGTCCCAGGCCGTTCCCACTCACATATGATTCTCTGTCCAAGCTCCGTCCAAAGTCAGCATGGAAAAGCACAGCCCCCATTTCCTCATTTTGCTTGCGCATTAAGTGAGGGTAATTGGCACTCACCTTGCAGGATGCTCCAGCCCTTCCTTCAGTGATGATTTACTGAGCACCCACTGTGTGTCAACAGGCACCAGGAAAAACTGAGGCAGCCGCTCTCCTCTTTCAGTCTGGAGTGGGGACAGACATCACACCAATATAGACAGAATTACCAACAGCATGAGAGTGTCTGTCCAACCCAGAATGGAGGCAAGGCCCACAGAGGGAGGTAGAAATAGGATCCCCTCACTGGTGGCCTGCAGTGTGGACGGAAGTGCTGCGGCAGGCAGGACAGAGGCTTTGAAGCCTGGGCCAGGCTCTTCTGTTGTCACCTTAGGAAGGTGGGATCTTCATTTCCCAGAGCCTCCTTCTCTGGGTTCTGGGTAGAATCCCCCAAAAGAGGAACCACCATGAGATTTGGGGGCCAGAAGTGAAGTAGCAGCCATTCATCTCTGAAGGATCCCTGATGGACAGGTGCTGCAGTGCCCACAGATTCCCAGTGCTTCCTCCCAACTGCTCGTGCTGCTGACTAGAAAGGCCTTGGCCCTGTCACCACACACACGGAGGCCACAGCTCCCCATCAGCCTCTACCAGCTGCCTCTTGGCAGTCCCCTTCCCACTAGCCTTCACGACTTTCCACCTTGCTTCCTGCACTTCAAGCCATGGCACTCCCCGGGCTGTCGTTGCTTGAACAAGTCAGCCTACTCTGCCTCGGGATCTTTGCACTGGGCATTCCCTCTGCCCGCTATACTCTTCCCCCCAAATATTCACAAGGCTGTGTTTATACTGTTTATCATCAGCCTCCTCCTGCCAGAAATATAAGTGCCATGAAAGCAAGTGTTATTATGGTTTGTATTACTCATATGCTCGATCTGCTGAACACATGTCTGTACATCATGGTGCCCAACATCCATTAGGTCCCTCCCCATGCATGAAAAGGAGATTGAGGGGCAGAGATGCCCCCATGGGGCTAGAGGCATGCTATTCCCCAAGATTGGAGCTTCATGTTTGGAATCAGGCCAACCTGGGTTCTCACTGTAGTTTTGCCCCTGACAGGATGAGGAATCACCATTATCCTGGCTAATAACCACCTTACAAAGCCACTGGGGAGCAAATGAGCTAATGTGAAAAGCCTTCGTAAAGTGAAGCCCACCATCCACTCTTCATGGGTTGTGTTTTAGGGAAACTGAGGGGTTGGAAGGGGTGGCAACTTGCTCAGCACTTCCAGGGCAGGCACAGTTCCCGCCTTCTTGAACCTTCTCAGGAAGGATGGCCCAAGAGGTACGTAGTAGAGCTTGTCTCCACTTTAGGGCTCCAGCATCCCAGCCATTCCTGGGTTACTAGGGCCCACGAGGAGACACGCAAGATGCCTCAGATGCTCAGTGGCCCTCAACCCCTATCTCTCAACAGTGCTCAGTGACACCCAACATTGCCTGCTGACCCAGTCCATGGAGAGAAGGATCATGCCCCAGCAGCTGGAGCTGGTGAGAGCCTGGAGGCCAGGACAGGGTGTGGAGGGAAGATATCTGGGGGAATATCCCAAGTGGTCTGTCGGGGGTCCGGTCCGCAGTCCCTTGAGAGCCCTTTATCAGCACTGACTCACAGAGGGGGCACTCCCTGGCTCTGACTTCTGAGTGCCCAGGCCTGTGCAACCTCTGCTGGGTGGGCCACATTCACTCACATGTGGGTTTATTGATTATACTGAATCCATACCTTGTGCCACCAGGCCCTCTGCTGGGGCTGAGAATACAAAGTGAAAGAGGTTCCACCCCTCACAGTCTGGTTAAGGGACTATGCAAACCAGTGACAACAGAGAGTGCCTGCTTTAGCTCAGACAGCTATGGGGTGGCTTTGGTGGCTATGAGGACACCAACTACAGGGTTCAGGGGCATTTCCCAGGGGGTGACCCCTCCATGCAGTTCATGAATTCATGGATGAAAAGATGGGGGAGGTGGGAGGCAGAATCCAGGCAGAACAGCACAGGCAGAGGCTGGGAGCTACTAGGGAGTGTTGGAAACCAGTGACTCCAGCCAGTGTGTGAAGAGCAGTGTTGGGGGTACACTATTTTGCCAAGCCTCGGCTGTAGTGGGAGATGGGGGGAGCGCTGGCCCCAGGCTCCCACCCTCAGGGTGGGTTCCACGGATGCAGGACCTGGGAGACCTGCCTGTTCACTCTGGGTGGTTCCTTGCAGGTGGCGAGTATCTTAGAGCCAAACTTTAATCAGATGGAGGAAACCACCTTCTCTCTCCCACTAGAAGTCCTCTCATCCCTACAGAGTGAGGATGCAGCCCTCTCCCTGAGCCTGGTGGAGAGCTGTGGACTGGAGCTGCAGGGGCCTAGCCAGCGACTCATGTGGGACCCTGACCTGGTACCACAGCTCTCTGCACTCTATGGGTCCCTTGCAGGGCTGCAGATGCTGGCTGCACCCAGCCCCGTAGCCCCCTAGGCCAGTGGCTGGGAAGGGTGCCACATCCTCCCCCAGGGTTCCAGTCCTCCTGCCTCCAGGGAGCTGCTGGCCCAGGCAGCCATGGGTGATTATGGGCTCCACCAGGACTGGCGCACACGCTTTCCTCCATCCCTTTCAGGACTGGTCTCCAGACATTAGTCATCCATCCAGATGCGAGGGGGCGGGGCACACGTTAGTGTAGAGTCTCACGTTGGATCAGAATTCTTCCTTGAGAGGCAGTAGAAGCTGTTTCCGGAAGAACCGGGGCTCCATCCACCGACCCACCACCGACAGCTGTGTAGCTCTATCTGTAGCAAGTTACTCCCCTCTCCTGCAACCTTAACCCCCTATGAAATGGGGCTAAGAATCCCTAGCTCACAGGACCGTAGCGAAGACTTCAAAGTTGTAGAGAAAGTGCTCAGGACAGTGCTCGGCTGTCAGCTATTATTGCGTGACGTGGCTATTACTGGTCGTCTGGCTACTCTGGAGGAAGCTGCAGGACCTTTCCCCAGCTGCACAGAGGACCCGACAGTCTCCCCTTAACGCTCAGCCCGGCCTGCTTTCCCGGCGCAGGATGAGGGAGATGGGGGGAAAGTTCCATTTGGCTGGCGCGGGCCTGCGGGCTGGGACTCCTGGGCCGGGCCCTCCGCAGAGCCTTGTCTGGTGGTGGGAACTTGCCAGCGACGCCGCACAGCGAAGAACCGGAGTCCTTTCACGGTAGGAAGCACCTCCGCCAAAACTCGCACGACCCGACATGGCCGTGACGTGGAGGAGCTGTGAAGGAGTGCGCGTGCGCGTGCGTCCGTGCGTCCGTGCGTGTGCGTGCCTTGCGCGCGCAGGGCGAGGGAGTGGAAGAAGCTGAGGACTCGTGGGGGCTGCCGGTCCTGGACCGCCCTGCTCGGTTCTCTTTACTTGGCGGAGCCCTCCGCAGCCGAAACAAAACCCCGGACAGAGCCCCTGGTTTTGCCCAGGCGCCGCAGTCACAGTGTATGTTCGTTTCCACTGATAAAACTTACCTAACAATGGCCTTTGTAAAAAAAAATTAACAAAAGTCTCAGAAATGTATGAAGAACGCTTCAATCTCCTAAGTCCACTACCCAGATATAAGCAGTATTGACATTTTGGTAACATTTGTCCATCAGTGTTATTCCCATGCATTCATACAAATCATCTTGCAGGTAGCTGTGTGAACTTAGGCCAAGTTTCTTAACCTCTCTGAACTTCTGTTTCCTCTCCTGTAAAGCAGGGGTAAAAATATCTCCATGTTAGAGAATATCATCAAAAAGACAGACGTGACTGCCAATTGACCTGTGACCTGGACCCAGGCACTCCCAGGCTCCTCCTCACCCCGTACCCTGTCCTTGGAATGAAGGTTACGCTTGCTTTTCCTGCTCTCAGAGGCTGTCTCAAGGACATAGCCTTGAGATGGTGATGTGATGTTGAAAACACCTACATGGTGTATAAATGAGCACAGTTAGGGCCTCTTTATAAACTTTTAAGATTTGGAGGGCAGATGCAGGGATCCATTCGTCTTGTTGCCGCCCAACGCAAGACTCGTATGTAAGTTCCCTTCACTGATATTAAAGCTAACCCCCTGGAGTGGCCTGCCGCTTTCTTAGGGCTCTCTCCCTGCCCTCTCACTACAGGGGTCAGTTTCAGATCATACCCAGGAAGCTGAAGCTCCCAAGAGGGTTGTGAACCAGCACTCCATGTGTTTGTACCCCTTCAATAACATGCTCACGTGCAGTGGCCCCTCAGAACTATTTTCCTCCCTTTGTAGGACCCTGTAGAGAGCCCACCCTAACAGTTCTCGCAGGAAGGCCCTTGTCTAAAATCCCCTTTCAGCAGCTAAGTCAGAGTCTCCAGGAGCTGTGAGCTTGTGGCCAGCAGAGGAGGCAGGATAGTGGAGCTGCCTTGTAGCCATGGGGGTCTGAGCAGGATAGTGGAGCTGCCTTGTAGCCATGGGGGTCTGAAAGAAGAAGCATCTCTCTGCCTTTGACCATCCCCGTGCAGCTCTCCCCTTTCTTTGGACCTCCCAAAAGCACATAGGGCACAGCCTGGAGGCCAGTGTTGCCTGAGCAGCTTTTCCAGGTCTGAGGTGAGACCTTAGAAATAGGGAGAATGGGTCATAAAGCCACCGACAGGCAGAAGGGGGACCAGAACCCATACAGTGGAGTCTTTCCCCTACCCAAACCGTTTTGGTGTCCACCTTCCATGCCCCTCCCATCTCCCAGCGTCTCGCCACCTAATGCTCCTGGAGAAATACTTTCGCACTGGGCCAACGGGGCCAGAATCTCAGGGCAAAAGCCCTCAACTAGTGAAAAATGCTAGTGCTTACTGAGCCAGAGATAATCTCCCTGCTCCTGCAAAATATGTGCCACTCACCTCCTTCCCACTTCCTTCCCACCCCATCCCTCCTTGCAGGTGTTCAAGCCCCAAACTTGGATCATTCTTGACTCCGATCTGCTGGGGACACCTGTGGCTCTCCCTCAAACTATATACCGGATCTCATTCCTTCTCACCACACCCACTGCAATGATCTGCCGTTATTTCTTGCCTTGATTAATTGCCTCTTGCAAGTCCTTAATTGGTCTCCTTGCTTCTGTCTTGCCTCATCTCAGTCTGTTCTTGGCAGTTAGAGAGTTAGAGTTAAACCTTACCAAAGATATCAGTTTATATCAGTCCTCACTCAGAGCCCTCTGATGACTCAGAGCAAAGGCCAAAGTCTTCTGGTGGCTGCTATGGCTTTATGTGATGCGATCCCATTACCCCTCTGACCGCACCTCCCTCCCTGGCCCCCACTGCCCCTCAGGCACTGTTTTGCTTTGAGGGTTCTGCACTTGCTCTCAGCTCTGCCTATCCAGGACCCCTTTCCGCAGACACCCTCACTGCTAACTGCCTTCCCTCCTTCAGTCCCGGCTCACATGCTACCTTCTTTACGACACCTACCCTTGTCCACCCTACTGAATTGCTAACTGGTCCTCCGCCCAGCACGCCCAGTCTCCCTTAATTTTCCCATAGGCCTTAGTATCTTCAACTGTACTGTATAATGATTGAAATCATTCTAGTAATTAATTACATCTAGACGCTGGGAATACAACAGTGCAGGGAACAGACCTGGCCCTGCTCGAATGGAACTGACCATCCGGGGTGTGACACACAGGCACTAAACAAAAGTTCCACGATCCCTTTGCTGATTCCCGCCATGATGATGATGTGTAGGAGACTGCCGACACTGCTTAGGGGAATCTAGGGCCTCCTCAGAGCTGAACATGCCCTAGGATTCCACTTTGATCAAGCACATTGATCAACAGCATGACTTTCCCAGGTGTCACTGACAAATGTGCTACTTTGGGAGATATGTCTGAGGGCAGAGGGAGAAGGATTGACAAGGGTGGCAAGAACAGCAGGGCCCAGGCCTGCTATTGTTGTAACCTTAGACCAACCGCAGATGGGCACTGGTGGATAAATACTACCCTTGTCTGCCTCCAGAAGGACAGATCCAAGGGGCTTTCTACAAAGCTCCCCAGAAGGGCCAGGGGCACAGAGTCCCAACATGAGAACCCAGCCTTGTATTGACTTTCCCTCCTGGCCTGTTTCACTCTGCCCGGCCCCTGGTTCTGCTCCCTGGGACCTCCTCCCACAATTACCCCACAGCACACAGCCCTTGCTTATGTTCTGCTTCCCATGGACAGCCCAGGCTAGAACAGCAGGTTCAGTGATAAGTGAAGCAGAGACAAAAACAGAGTAAGGGTAGTGCGGAGTGTCTGGGAGGTTGTCATTTTCAACAGCAGGGGTCAAGGTAGGCCTCCCTGGTAGGTAACACCTGCACAAAGACAGAGGGCATAACCCACCCGCAATCCCAGTAGGGGGACCTGCCACTGCAAAGGACTTGGGACAGCGGAGTGACCACCCTGTGCTCAAGGAACAGCAAGCTTAGCCTGGCCAGGGGTGATGGACGCGAAGTGAAGGAGACACATGATACTTGCACACATGCATGAAGGCTCATCCTCACACCATTGTTTACAACAGTCTGGAAAGAACCGGAGTCCATCAAACAGAGGGATGGTTAAGTAAGTTATAGTACATCCATACAATGGAATACTACACAGCATTCAAGAAGAATGAAAACACTTTATATAAAAATATGGAACAATTTCCAATTCATATTAAATGAATAAAGCAAAATGTGGAATGGTGCATATAGGAAGTTGCATTTGGGTAAAGGCATGGAAGAATAAATATGAATGACATAAAATTTGAACCTAAGTCTATAACACTTACAAAAGCCATACAAATTATTTCTCCTACAACCACACATTATTGAGGAATTTCTCAAAAAAAAAAAAAAAATCTTGAATGATCCTGGTGTTTTGTGTCAACACAATATTCAGACCACACCATGGAGAATATACACCCAATATTTGCTTTTACTGTGGCTTCTTCTATCCGAATACCCCCTCTGAACACCCAGAACATGCTGCCCTCCTCCATTCAGGCCCTGCCCGGAACCCATCATTACAGTCCTAAGACACAGTCTAAGTGAGCTCTGGAGAGGTACTTACTAAATGTTGACAGACATACAGATGTGCTTGTGAACAGACTGACTGAAGCAATGTATCAGTACACTGGAGTTTGATGCTTAAAAATCATTGTGTTGCTAATTTTCATTTCAAATAGGCAGTTCACTGCCTCTCCATTTATTAGTTATAGGATCACAGTGTTTATTAGTTATAGGATCTTTAAAGGGTTCATTAAAATTGAGCAGCTTTGCCTAGCACCCTCACTGACTGAGGGAAGTAGAACTGGTACTGTTGGCTACTCTAGAAATGGAAAACAATACACGTTAATGGACAGGACACTTGGAATAGACTGCATTGTTTTTAATAGTTAAATGTCACGATGGACATGAGATTGACAGCGAGCACTTTTGATACGTACAGGACATTACAGGCATTATCTGGCATAATCCTCAGGGCCACTGTAGGGGGGTAGGTATCTCGAGTGTTACCCATTTTGTAAATGAGGACGTGGACTCAACCAAAGTCACACTGAGTTAAACTCCAGTCCACCAACTCCAAAGTCTGTTTTAACTGTTCACATTCCTACTGCCTTTTGCAGATAGTATATACAAGACATGTAGTATATGATGTGGAATCAAACATTAGAGATTTTGTTTCAATTCTCTCATTTTACTGATGAGGCAGAGTTCCAAAGAAATGATGTGGCTTGGGTTTCCTGACTCTTCATGCACAGATCCTTCTATGCATCACAATGTACAGAGCCTGAAATATGCTCGGTAAGGGATTATTTCATAAGAATTTATGGGATGGAGTTGACTGCAATCTCAAATGGAACCAGAATGGCATTTTTAACTCAAAAGACCTAGATTTGAGCAAAAATGCTAACTATCTTTATGACAAGTCTAAAATATTTGGAGCAATCTTAAAATAGTCGGGTGCTTTTTAATCCCAATCTGTAAGGGGAAAATAGCTGATTGAAATGTTCTAGTCATTCACATTGAGGGCTGTAGAAATGGGGCAGTGGCGAAGAGAGTCATGATGCAATGGGTACTTTGTATCATGAGGGAAGACACACAGGCACTGGACTGAGAGGAGCAGAAAGATACTGAGCAGAACTGTGTTTTCGAGGGGAGATGGGGCTAGAGGAGGCCGGCTTTCGAGTGACGTTAAGATTTACCGACGCGGAGCAGGGTTCCAGCTCCCTCCGGTTCGCAGGGCAGACCCTGCCAACTCACCCTGGCCCTCTTTCTTGATGAGCCCATGGTCAGTCCCATAATCCTTCACTCTAGGACAGATGTTACGAATAAGAGATCAGACTTGGTAGGTGGGAAGTTGACGATTTTTTCTCTTTGGCCATCTGAACGGCAACTATTAGACCCGAAATTAAATCCGCGGCAGCAGGGATGGCTCCTTTTATCACACTGCAGCACCGCACTTCTATCACCCCCAGTTCTCGAATAAACCTGCTCTTGTAACTAGCAGAGGGGTCGGCAAACTCTTTCTGTAAAGGGCCAGATAGTAAGTATTTTAGCCTCTGAGGGCTGTATGGCTTGTCACAAGAATTCCATTCTGCTGTTGTAGTGCAAAAATAGCCAAAAATAATATGTAAACAAGTGAGTGAGGCTGTGTTCCAATAAAATTTTATTTATGGACACTGGAATTTGAATTTCATATACTTTACATATGCCATGAAATATTCTTTTGATTTTTCTCAACCTTGTAAAAATGTAAAAAACTATTCTTAGTTCACAGCACAGGCTGTACAAAAATAGGAGGTGGGCAGATTGGCCCGCAGACCAGTTTGCTAGCCCTCAGTCTGGAGTTAGAGATTTCTCTACTTCTCCAATATGCAGAACATGAGCTGTTCTGACCGCAAAGGCCAGTATTGCTTTCTCTCTTCCAGCTGCCTCATTATTTTTTACTTGTATTCATTCACTCCATTCGAGCATTCTCTTGGCCCCTACTCCAATCTGGGTACTGCGCAGGATCCTTGGGGCACTGAGGGAAAAATCAGACATGGCTCTTATCCGAGTTCTCACAGCATCAGAAAAGCCACCCACAAGTGCAGTCAAGTATCAGAGGTGTTGGAACAAGATACCGGTGTTGGATTCCCGGGGCTGCCATAGCAAATTACTACAAATGTGGTAGAAATGTGTCCTCTCACGGTCCTGGAGACCGGAAGTCTGAAGTCAAGGTGGCGGCGGCAGGGTTGGTTCCTTCTGGAGACTCCCTTCTTCTGGAGGGAGAAATCTGTCCCATGACTCTCTTCCAGCTTCGGGTGATTGCCAGCCATTCTCAGTTCCATGGCTTGTCGATATGCACTGCTCCTATCTGCCTCTACCTTCACATGGCCTTTTGCTGTGTGTTTCCCCTTCTTTTCTCTTACAAGGATTTGTCATTGGATTTAGGGCCTACTCTAATTCAGGATGGTCTCATCTCCAGACCCTTGATTTTATCTGCAAATACCCTTGTTCCAAGTAAGGTTGTATTTTCAGGTTCCAGGTAGACATATCTTTTAGGAGGCCACTATTTAACCCATTACAATACTCTTAGAAGACTGGGGTTAATGTTATCCTGAAGGCTTCATGAAGGTCTTAAAAAATGAGAGCTGCTGCTCATTGGATGGACATGAGGGAGGAAGGAAAGGGCAGGCTTGGGGACCAGCCAGAGTTAGGGAGGTGTGGTGCTGCAATGCAACTTAGAAACTGCAGGCAGCTGAGCCTGGCTGAAGAAGAGCAGGGTATGCACCAGGAGCATGTGAGAACAAGGCCAAGGAGGTCAGCAGGGAGTCCACGGTGGCACTGTGGGCATCAGGACCCAGCACTATTAAGCCAGAAGGATTTGGTGGAAGCCTCTGGGACTCCCTCCACTTCAAATGCACCAGAGCTCAGACACTCAAGACACTCATCACACCCCCAGCACAGTGGGACTAGACAAGCTTTAAGCTGTTTCTCCCAGTCAGGACATTTCGATCTCATGATTAAGGTTTTGTGATCTTTAAATAACATACACGCTGGTTTTCTACCACGAGTGTCAAGGCCTGTGGCTTCAAGCCCCTCTTACGCACACGCTCCTCCCAGTGCTGAGAGCTGCTCTTCCTGCCGCCCTCTTGCTCCTGGAGGCTGTGAGTCAGGCAAGTGCAGTTTTCCCCCTATTACTGCAACCATACGAGAGTCAATCAAGAGTACGAGGCAGTTAATGACAAGATCAACGGTCTTACTGCATTTAGCAAGATTTTAAAAGCAATCAAAACTACCTACACAGACAATAATGAAGAAAAATACTATTACAAAGAAGAGGAAGTATTTGATGTGTGTATGTACTCCACTAAAATAACACAGGGAAGGCTTTACAAGCTTAAAAACAAAACGCCAGTAAACCAAGCCACACTTAGAAAAATGAAAGCTGATTTTTATTTTATCATCAACAGCCATTCTTTAAACATGAACATGCATACGTAATATTCTACGCACACATCACAGTTTTTAACGTTAGTTAATAAAGGTTAAACACACAACATACATCCTTACAAAAAAAGTCAAATGCAAACTTAAAACTTTAAACAAAAGTCTTACTAATTTAAAAAAAGTTTGTGTTGGGTACCATTTGTACAACACAAGTTAATTTAAACATTTTCATTTTGGCTGCACATGAAAAAAGCGGCAGTAGAAAATAAAGTCATTGAGGGTTTTTAAATAGCAGAATAGGCAGTTTTGCCATGCAGGAGAAGCAATATTAAATATTAGTTTTCAAAAAAAATCCACATTTAAAAATATTTAGTTCAAGTCACAGAATTTTTCTCAGTAGAGACCCCAATGCAATGCATAATTAGCTGCCTTAGATGGCCGGTTTGAAAGGACAATATCCCTTCAGAGTATAACTTTACTGATTTTGGCACAGAAAAGAAGTCTTAAGAACGAGAACATGATTAAAAAAGAGGGAAGAGGGAACATAGGCAAGAAATAAAAAGCAAGAGTACATGAGATAGTAATTGTAATCACTAAAAACTGAGCATTCCCAGTCACTGCAGAATACTGTCTTCCATCCACAGCAGGTGCGCACTCCACGGCTGTTACTGCAGCATGGACTTGATTTGCTTGGAGGTAGTCTCATCATTCAAATGTTTTGTTGTGTACCTAAAAGTAAACAAACAAACAAAAACAGCAATTTTAGGGAATTTAAAAAAAACCATTATCTGCACTCACTGGTTTCTAGTATTACAAGATGAGCAAATAGGCCAATCTTCCCTCACAGAATCGTGCCCTTGATTTCTAGCTTCAGCTGGGTTCAGGTTCTGCCTTGCTTAGCCTCCCTACCAGCTTTTAAACAGAAGATCCAAGAACTTTGTAACTGAGTCACAAGTGGTTAAATTCTAAAGGAAACACTCAAGCTGCACCTCTCACTCAGAGGAAAACAGTCCTTGCTCCATCTCAGGCATTGACAAATTATAGCCGGTGGCCCAATCTAACCCACTACCTATTTTTGTATGGGCTGTGAGTGAAGTATATTTTAATAATTTTAAATTAATGCGGAAAGAAATCAAAATAATAATATTTCATGTTAACATGGAAATTATATGAAATGCAAATTTCAGTGTTTTTATAAGAAGTTTTAATGGAAGACAGCCATACTGATTTACTTCGGTATTACCTATGGTTACCTTCTTGCTACAGTGGCAAAGTAGATGTGACAGAAACCATGTGGCTCCAAACCCTAAAATGTCTGTTTACCCTCTAGCCTTTTACAGAGAAATATGCTGAGCTCCCTTCTAGTCCCAAACTGTCACATCCCAAAATGTCTCAATACTCTAAGTGCCTTGTTTCCAGCTAGATGTGTTTTGCTATAGGCATGTAAACCTAAGAATCATAAAAAGAGTGATCACTGGTTTATGAGAAGATTCACCACAGGAGCCCTTTAATAGCCCCAAAGTCAGTGAGTAAGCCTGCGTGTCCGACTCTGCTCCAGGAGCTTACGACCTGGCAGGGCAGACAGATGGTAATATACTCACACCAGGGGCAAAGGAGGAAAATACCAAGTGGGGCCTTACAAACAGGTTATTCTAAGTGCAGTGAAAGCAGTGGAGGATATTAGGTGGGATTTCACTTAGGTTCCGGAAGGGCTGCTCTGGCTGCAGAGGAAGAACTGTAGGGAGCAGAGGAACAGCACAGGGACCAAGCAGCGCGCTGTTCCAGGGGCCTCAGGGAGGGATGACCAAGGCCTGGACCAGATGAGAAGCTATGGATACAGATGTTCAGTGCGTGGATGTGGGACAGTTCAGACAGAACTTAATGCTGGATCAGTTAATTTGGCTTATAAGAATTTCACATGTAATCTTTAAGGAATATATCATTTTAAGCAAGTATACACAGATGGTCTTTGTGTCTTCAAGAAATTTAAACCCAATTTTTGTTAGTTTCATTTCAAATCAATTTAAAAATTGAAGAAAGCACCTGAATGCAAATCCTTGGAGAGGTAAGGACACAAACATATACTTACTAAGTACCTGATAAATTCTCAACAATTTTACTTGTAAGTACTTCCAAATTGTTCACATATTACTAAAGAGACACCAGAGCACGTGGCATGTGATAGGTGCTCAATTAATTGGTACTTGTGGAAGGAAGACAAGAAAATAAGCAGCCAGGCTGGAAAAACAATCCATAAAGGAATATTTACATTAAGTGGCAGGTAATGTAGCCAACACTAAAGACTTGTTTTCTTTTCCAAGTGCAGATAAAGTATATTTAGCTGCACACAATCCTACTGATGTCAGGAAAGAAAAATGTTTAACATCCTTCTCTTCATTTCTGTTTTTTCCCCTTTCCTTTATGCGCCTGAATAGGGGAGAGGGCCACACAAGGGGCACACCAACATTTCCACACAGATGGTTTTAAGTACCACTACTCAGCAATGTTCTGGGACATTCCAGGAGTTCTGAGTGCTTTCCTCTCTACCAGACACAAGTTCTTGCTGCTTCTGCAGGATGTGATCATGCACTTCCAGCAGTTCTCAGATCCTTGCCCTGAATGATGCTGACTGGGAGGCAGGCCTGTCACATCACCTCATTCTTCTTAAGAAATGGCCAGGAATTAGGGCATGTGGGTGGCTCAGTCGATTAAGTATCTGACTCTTGATTTCAGCTCAGGTCACGATCTTGGGGCTGTGAGATCGAGCCCCGTGTCCAACTGTGTACTGGGTGTGGAGCCTGCTTGGAATTCTCCCTCTCCCTCTGCCCCTCCGTCTCTAAACAAACAAAACCAAAACAAAACAAAACAAGAAAGGAAGAAAGGAAGGAAGGAAGGAGGGAAGGAGGGAGGGAGGGAGGGAGGAAAGAAGAAAGAAAGAAAGAAAAAAGAAAAGAAAGGAAGAGCAGAAAGGGCAGGAACACCTAACATGTATGAAAATAACATATGGACACGTATGGCATTATCTCACTTTGTGCATAACACTAAAGTTCCTCTGAGTGCTATGACTTTTCTACCGAAGAAAATCAACCATTATTTACCTTTACTCTGAAATTTAATAAAGAATGCAGTTATCTAGCACTGAATCTTAACTCCTAGCTCTAGCTTGCTCTCTCATAATCAAGGCCCTTGGTTCCATTTTTCCACCTGTAAAATGTAGGCATGACTTGCTGCTTTTCTGTAATCACATACTGTAAGTTGGAGGCACTACATATAATAGCTACGGAGAAGCATTCAAAATAAACAGCATATATATGTGTATGCAATTAAAACTGAAAATTTTTTAGTTATTGGGGCACCTGGGTGGCTCAGTCGGTTAAGCGTCTGCCTCTGGCTCAGGTCATGATCCCAGGGTCCTGGGATAGAGCCCCGCATCAGGCTCCCTGCTCAGCGGGAAGCCTGCTTCTCCCTCTCCCTCTGCCTGCCACTCCCCCTGCCTGTACGTGCAGTCTTTCTCTGTCAAACAAATAAAATCTTAAAAAAAAATAAAAATAAAAATAAAATTTTTTAATTATTAACTGTTGGCTCTGAGGCAAATGATGGAGTGAGCATCTCTAGTAAAGCAGTTACTCAGAGAGTAATTCCACAAAAGTATCTCCCATTCTGTAGAGGTGTAAGTAACAACAATTGCATAGCACTTTTGGGATTATGAAATGCTTTTTAAATAGTATCTCCTTTGCTCTTAAAGTGAAGCACATTAAGGGCTACGGTGATTTAGTTTGAGCAGTGTTTCTCGAAGTGCCTGCATTACATCAGCTAGGGTGTTTACTTATAAAATGAGGTGCCTGAGCCCCACCCCAGACCTAAGAGAGAGACTCTCTGGGGGATGGTGACCCGGGGATCTGCATTTTCACCTCCTTCCTAGTTATTCCAAAGCACTCCAGAGTTCAGTCATGTAGGAAACCTAAGGCTCAATGATATAGCATCAAGCATATGGGATTTTAAGAATGAAATCCTGAATGTGAAAACAGATTCCGACATTTATTAGCTATATGATCTGAGAGTCTCTCAAGAACTCAAGGTAACTGTCTGTACAATGGAGACATCCCCAGCACCTCATATACATCACCTACCTCACAGAGCTGTGGTGTGGATTAAATAAAGTCATACATATGAAACTGTTTATGAACGTACAGTGATATAAAAATGTTACTAATTGTGACCACTACCATAAAGCATCAAGTGTACCAATGAACCTTACAAAACTTCCCAGGTGAAAAAGTAAGAACCTGACACACAACACGTTCACTACTTATAAAAACAGTTCAAGACTTATCTCTGCAACAAAACCTCCATTTTCTACTTTCCATTAGATACGTGAAACGACAACTGAAAACTGGTAGGTGGCTCTTGCCTCAGTGGTGCTTTACTTCCCCTTTCCCTCAAACACAGGTTGTTGCATGTGAGACTTCAATCCCACCTCTCAGCCCCGCTGCCTGCTGCTGCTCTAATTCTAGAATAGAATAGAAGAGGCCCAATTACCTTTAAATTCTGAAAAACAAAAGCAAACTCTGAGTTTTTAATGTGTGGAGCACTGTCCCTGCAAGGTAAAGAAATGTAACACCAGGCCCAGGGCGCCAGGTGGCTCAGTCAGTTAAATGACTGCCTTCGGCTCAGGTCATGATCTCAGGGTCCTGGGATAGAGCCCTGCATTGGGGTCCCTGCTCAGTGGGGAGCCTGCTTCTCTCTCTCCCTCTGCCATGCCCCCGCTGCTTATGCTCTAAGTATAAAAATCTTTTTAAAAAAATTTTAAAAAAATAAAAAGAAACAACACCAGGCCCTCCTAGACTTTGATTCCCTCTTCCTTTTCAAAGCAGGTTTCCTGTCACTGGCTGGCTTCACAATGTCTCAACAGTAAGAAAGAAGGGTCTTGGGAGAAAACCCAGGCTGACTGGGACCCAGGGAGTCTTCAGAAAGGGGTCAAGTGGTAAAGATTCACAATACCATGAATATGGATAAAACCAATGAGGTTTATGTTGTAAAAACCTCCAGAGTAAAAAATTCCCAAAAGTTATGGTTTCTGTAGGCTTATGGTTGAAATAGTTTGACATTATGAGGCTTTTTATTGTTATATTATGGTCCTGAATCTTTCTTATATTTGTTTAGAATTGACCTCCTTTACTCATGTAGTCACTGCTTACAGAATACTTTTCATAATCCTAATAAAATCATTTGATGGTTCAACTGAAATGATACAGCATAGAATTCTGCTTTATGATGCACCAAGTGCGACTAAGCATTCAAGAGGAATAACAACCTGTTTTGCTCATTAAACGTGAGAAATTTAATACTGAACTGGCAATCATTTTTGTGTATCATGTGAACTACAGTGCACTACAGTGAAAAGCAAAATGGCCTGTGACCCCAAGAAGTCTCCATAGAAATATTTCTGTGCTTGTGTAATTTTGTGTTTAAACACAAAATAATTGAGCAATGAGCAAATTCTTTTATGTTAGGGAAATTATACTATAAATTAAATCTCTGTAAGTCCAAGATGTTACAGTATGCTGAAATTTGCATTTAAAAATATTCCAGCAGGGGCGCCTGGGTGGCTCAGTCGTTAGAGGTGTCTGTCTTCAGCTCAGGTCATGATTCCAGGATCCTGGAATCAGGCCCTGTATTGGGCTCCCTGCTCCGCAGGACCCCTGCTTCTCCCTCTCCCACCCCCCCTGCTTGTGTTCCCTCTCTCGCTGTGTCTCTGTCAAATAAATAAATAAATAAATTAATTAATTAATTAATATTCCAGCCTTCAAGAGGTGCTGGCTGCTCAGTCAGAACATGTGACTCTTGATCTCGGGGTCGTGAGTTCAAGCCCCATGCTGGGCCCAGAGCTTACTTAAAAAAATAAAAGAAAAAGAAGCCTGTCTTTAAAAAAAAAAAAAAAAAATTCCAGCATTCTTAGGAGCTACAGTAACAACATCAAGTCGGTCTAAGCTGAGAAAAGACAGCAAATAACTGCTTTATTTTTATTACGAGAAATTCTGTAAGAAATATACAAAAGTAATAAACATATCTGTGAAACTAGAAATGTAATCACACTATATTAAGGGAAAAGAGCTAGTTTTCGTAGAAGTGTTTTTATGGTATTATATTTGTAAAAAGATAAGCATCACAGAGCTGTGACTATCTACAAGTGTAAAGAAAAAGCTTTGCAAGACTATATATCAAAATGTTAATAGCGGTTTATTTCAAAAATAGTGAGATCATGTGATTTCCTTATTTTGCTTTAAATTTTCCTATGCTTACTGAATTTTATTTACAGTGAGCATGTTGTACATTCATTAAAAAAATTAAAAAGTAAACATCCCAAGACAATAAAAAAAATGAAAGCCAAAATCTTTGGCAAAGAAATAAAGCTGCTATTTTCATGTGACTGCACCCCCCCGACACGCACGCTCTCTTTATTGTAAAAATACTGTAACCAGTATTTGAAAGCAAAATCGCCAGTAAGCAAAATGAGATCTTCCCATTTCTAATATGAAATATATATTTCCTTTGTACTATTCACATTTTGAAGCATTTTCTTACAGATTTTTTTCTATACATATGCACATGTACATATACACACCTGAGAGCATTTAGAAGACCTTCTACACTATTTGGAGGTTGGTCCTTAAGAACTTTGATACAACCTTTCATCTAAGGAGAAAAGGAAACAGAAAAGATAAAAATGTTTGTTTTCTCATATAACATTCATTATCTCAAAACAGTAGTACTTAAATTAGCCCAACTATGGAACTGATGAGAAATTACATTCTCGAAATGTCAAAATCTTCTTAAAAGAGGGGAAAAAATCTACCCAAATGTCATTTTCAGTTTCTCTGTCAAACAAAACTTTTTAAGAACCGAATCGGTCAAACAGAAGCACCACGCACACGAATGAGAAAATGAAGGGTCGGCTAAGGGACGACTTCTCCGAACAGGCGTGGAGCAGCTTTTGAGAAGACAGAATGGACACGCTGCCAAGGAACAGAGGAGCCTTTCCAAGTAGACAAACACCTTGACAAAAATAATAAAGCTCACCACATGCTGAGGACAGAATTTTGCAAGGCTGAAATGACTAGCATAGGGGCGTCTACAGAGGGCCTCACAAGCCAAGGAAGACTCAACTGTAACTAATGGGGTAGGGACTTGTTACAGGCTATAGAAAGGGAACAACTTAGCAAAGATGGTATGTAAGAAAGATGAGCCTGACGACTGTGAAAACGTATAGTAGAAACAGCACAGGCTTGGGCGCCTGGGTGGCTCAGTCAGTTGAGTGTCCTCCTCTTGGTTTTGGTTCAGGTCATGGTCTCGGGATCCTGGAATCAAGCCCTGCATCCGGCTCTGTGCTCAGTGTGGAGTCTGCTTGGGATTCTCTCTCCCTCTACCCAATCCCCTTCTACAGCACACACTCTCTCTAAATAAATAAAATCAAAAGAAAGAAAGGAAAGAAAGAAAAAAAGTAGAAAAGAAAAGAAAAGGCGAGCACAGGCTTTGGAAGCCATGGAGATGTGGGTTCAAAATCCCGCTCCACAATTCACTAGAGATTATACTATGTAATTTCCCTAAATTTTAGATTCTCTATTAGTACAGAGGAAATAACGTCTACATCTTAGGAGTATTTTCAGAGGTAAGTGGGAAACAAGCATAAAATTCCTGAGACACAGTAATCAATAAATGGTAACTCATTTCTCTTCACAGAGGATGGACATGAATAAAGAAAGGTAGGGAGGCTGGTTAGCCATCAGTAATCTAGACACAAAATGCTGAGAGCCTGAGCTAGCTATGAAAAGGAAACTGGAAGACAATTCTCACCAAATACTGGTTATAATTCTGATGAACAGGGTCAGGAAAGAAATTACAAAACAGAGAAACCAGGAGCCTGCTTTATTCCTAATATGAACTTCTATAGAGACAAGCAAAGTGGGAACCCAGACTAGAGCCACAAATTATTATGATTACAAGGGAGGAGAAAATCTATATTATATAGTCTTTTTTCACTAGGAGCACCTCTACTGACTTTCTATGTACATCTGGAAATAAATCTTTTGTTTGAAATGGCCTTTGGTCAAAGAACGAAAGGAAATTTCTTATGTCTAATCATTTACTTATATTGCCAAATATGCAGGACTGCTGAGGAGCAAGAGGGACAAGGCGGCATGCTAGAAGACTGCAGCTGTCCTCTGGTCGTTCTACTCCACTGTGTATGGCTGTAAAAAACCCAACACAAGACAAAAGGCAACAGAAGCCCACCATTATCAGAAACTATAAAACTGAGGTCTGTGACAGAGTGCAACCTGCAGCTCTTTTAAATAAACGCCTATGAGGGGCGCCTGGGTGGCTCAGTCGGTTAAGCAGCTGCCTTCAGCTCAGGTCATGATCCCAGGGTGCTGGGATCGAGCCCCATGTCGGGCTCCCTGCTCAGCGGGGAGCCTGCTTCTCCCTCTGCCTGCTGCTCTGCCTACTTCTGCTATCTCTCTGTCAAAATAATGATAATAATAATAAACCCTTAAAATAATGAACGCCTACGAGTTCCACTTACGGAAATAGTTTGGAATTAAATAAAGCAATATAACTTACATCAATCTTTGAAGTTTTGGCAAATGCTCCCACTGGATGTACGTGGTCATAGAGTATTATGACACCCACCATTACCCTCAAGCAGAATGACACCGTCTCTTCATTTGTAAATCTGCTTCTGTATTCCCTGGAGGGTAGAAAAGATATGGATGGATGAGACACATCACTACTTAATGAGCTGATTCAACATTCAGTTGATGCTGAAGGATGTATCCTGTTGATCTCTAAAAGGAATGCTAACATTATGCCCCCCTTTCTCCATGGTGAGATTCCCAGAGAACTGAGGTGGGTGCAGCAGTTATCATGTACATATTCTGATCTCTATATGCACCCTCCTTGGTGTATCACCCCTTCTGCTTGGCAGAGATGAGGCAAATTTAGAGAAATCAAAAGTTAGCCCCAAAGTAATGGTTTCAGGATAGGAGCTTTGTAAAGGTTGTTCCCACCAACATGATGAAAAAAGCCACTAGCTTAACAGAGCAATATGCTTGCTATTTAGAAGCTAACTTAATCTAAGCATTTACACTATTGTATTACTGGATTCTAATTTTACTAAAATTCACTCATATTCTTCTCTCATTTGGGAAAAAGGGAAATAGAACTTTCATCTATATATAAGGCAGCATGGCATAGCAGAAAGCACCCAGAACCAGGACTGGGCATCCAGGACATGTGTGGCTCACTGGCCACTGGGCATTAAAGTCCCTTCTCTTCCCCGGACGTCACTCCCCTAAATGACAACGATAATGAATAGTTGCCCTCCTACTTCATAAGGTTCTCCAATAAGATGATGTGTAAATACTGCCTTGGAAAGTGAAAAGCTACACAAAAACAAAAGTTATCTAATAAAACCGTGTTATTTAGGAACCCAGGAGAGATTCTTTCTGCCTGCTGATAAGATATCCAGCCAGACAATATTGTGGCATATATGATAAATGGCTTGAAAGTGAAGGGAAACCCAGCACAGAATTCAGGTTAGTGTTGGAAAAACTAACTAAATAAGTAAATAAATGAATGAATAAAGACTGAACTAATACTGAGAGAAAGGGATAAGTAGAAGAGTAACTCTAGTCCTCTAGCAAAAAGGCAAGGTTCTTACTGAAAAGGAGAGAGAATGCTGATGAGAAGCATAACCAAAACAGCAAAGCTCTTCCCCTATCTCCGTAAGAGCACCACAAAATTCCCCATTCCAAAGAGTCTAATAAGTGAGTCTGACTGGCCTTAGGGACCTGAAAACCCACCGTAGTTTCTACTTAACCAGAAGTTACATTAAGCTCCAAATTATTTTAATATTGTTCATATATGTAACACTGGATACTTCAGATATACTTATTTTCCGCCTTCCAAATAAGACCTGTTCATATCTAGACAACTGTTTCAAGAGGATTGTTAAAGCGAAAAAGAATCAGCTAATACTCACGGTGTTTCGAGCATGACTCTGCATACACTAGCCATGGTGCTTAGACAATCTGTGGTATTTTCTATTGGTAAATTTTTATTCTGTAAAAGTGTACGGAGGAAAAAAATGAAAGTAATAGTTATTACTTAAGTATAATTTAAAACTTAACATAATGTGAAAACTGACAACTTTACATGTTGGTTCCTACTCCTAATTTTGTAAAAAAAAAAATGGACTAGATTCTAGATACTGTTCTAAGCTCTAGGGATATGGCTATAAGCAAGAGAAGCAAGACCCTGCTCTCCTGAGAGTCATTTACATTGTAGCTGAGTGGAAACAACCATTACATGCAGACAGAGCCTCACAGGCCATGAGGTAGGGGGATTTTATCCTAAGGAGACTGGAAAGTCACTGGAAACATTTTAAACAGAGAAAGAAGGGCATGTGGTTTTTAAAAAGATTACTTGGCTGCTCTTTGGAGAAGGGACTATAGCGGGGCAAGAGCAGTAGTAGTAAGACCAGTAGGAACACGAATGCCATAATCCAGGTATGAGGTGAGAGGACAGTGGGCCGATCTGGAGAGGTAGAGCAAGAGAGGAGCTAAGTTTTCAGATTCAGGGTCTATTTTGGAGGGAGGGTCAATAATACTGTCTCACAGAGGAGATATAAGAAGTGAGATAAAGAAAGGAATTCAGGATGATAACCCTTAAGTCACTCGCCTTTACAGTGGTACTATTAATTAAGACAGAAAAGACTGGAGAAAGGGCAGGGCTGGGAGAAAACACCCAAGACCTCGGTTTGGCCACGATACCATTGAGGTGTTGTTGACTATACATCTAAAGGGAAGCTGCCGATAGGCAGGCAGATGTATGCATGTGGGCCTTGGGGAAGGACAGGACTCAGCGCGTATGCACTTAGAGATGGCAACGTCACAGGCCTGCGGACGTCACCACGGCTGTAGATAGGAAGAAGAACAACACGAAGAGTAACCAGCTATCTAGGCAACACTTACTTACCTCTGATACAAATTTTGTCGTGGCATCACTTAAGGTTTTCAGCATTGGGGTTGCCTCAGCATAAAACAAAGACATTCGATTTGCCAATTCATTATTTACTTCATTTTCTCCTTCTGCCTACGTGGAAAATAACAGCATGTGATTATCAGTTCATAAACTGTTAAATCTGATAACATTTATAAAAGAAGGGCCTAGGCAGAGTGCCTGCTTTGCTAATGCTTGTTAAATTACTCTATTAAATACTCTTAAATTATATTTTAGACCCTTATGTACACATAATACTTAAATATTCTTTAAAAACAGGTTAAAAATGATACTAAACTATTTTTCAGAAAGATTAACCTCTTTTAAAATATGGTAAATAATATTAAGCAATTGAGTAAAACCTGAATGGGCTGCCTCCTGTCACAAGGGAAGACAGGGAGACGACGAGGACGCTGCCCCGGCCTCCGTTTCAGGAACACACAGGTACCCACAACACGCTAAGAGGCGATGACCAAAAAAGGAGGTGAGAGGAAGACTACACTAGACTGGAAGAAACTAAAATGGACTCTGAAGACTTAGCCTTTGCAGGTGATGATGGGCAGGTACGCATGGCATTCCAACCAGTCAGGGGAGAAGAGCATGTTTTCAAGTGGCCTAGAGTGTAATCCAGTGTGTTCGGTGTAATCAGGGGCAACGGCCGGTGGACAGCAAGGTTGGGAAGGAAGGCTGGGGTCAGACCGCAGAGTGTCTTAGCTGCTAGCTTAAGTTCTTATTTTTCTTCTGCATGTGACAGGGGGTCCCTGAGCATGTTAGAAGAAAGGAACAACAATTAAGTCAATTATCTAAAGCAAACTGACTGATGGTGTCAGGCAGAGTGTGCCAAAAAGGAAAGAGACCATAGGTCACAAAATGAGTTCTCCTACAGAATGCCTGCCAAAGAGAGTGAGAATGAGGCTCTCAACTGGAAGAGAAGAACTGAGATGAAAAGGGGGGTGAGGAAGAGATGTGAAAGTTACTTCACTTGACAACAGCTGGATGTACCTGTGATTACTGAGGGTGAAAGATAGGGCAAAGGTGATTTTACGGTCTTTGGCCTTAGGTGGTAGCAGGATGGCTATCCTGGATGACTGACTGGGTGTTACGTGTTTTGATTTGATTTGATTTGATTTGACATGGTGGGTATGAAAAAGACAAATGATAAGGTCAATCTCACAGCATGAACTGGTCTATGCAAAACCAAAGTAATGTAAATAACAGATGCTTCATGGAAGAGAAATCCTTTTCCTACCAAGGCCTGTCTTAGAACAGCCACTTCAGGAAATACTGATTCAATGAAAAAAGAAAAAAAAAGACCAGTCGCTCCTTTGGCACTTTCTTTAACCTCTTATGCCACTTACCACTCCTTACAGATTTATGTAGTCTTTATTAAACTATCTAGTTGAGGCTATAAGGCTGATCCTAGAAATTTCCCCATTTTTCACACCAATTAGCACAATGTAGGTCCTCAAAATCCCCGAAGAAAAAGAGAATATTTTCTTTCTATTTAAGGCTTTACTTACGGTATTTGACTCCCTGGAGGTAGAAAAGGGTAAAGACAAGGAGAAATCAAGGGAAATCAAGCCTAAGTAAACCAGAAGAGCGATTTTGTAGCCAAGGAACAGGCACAGGAGTGCTCACGGCCCATGACCTTGCTCTCCCCTCTTGCCAACATTAGTATCCTCTCATTCCAGGTCACCTTCTCTCCAGGACTCTTCCATTCTAAGACTATGGGGTCAAAAAACTCACAACTACGAATTCACGAAGTTTTTGTGCAATTTAAATGAGAATACACATGGGGCACCTGACCAGCTTGGTCAGGAGAGCATGCGACTCTTCATGTCAGGGTTGTGAAGTCGAGCCCCACGTGGGGTGTACAAATTACTTAAAGATAAAATCTTTTAAAAAAATTAAAAAATAAAAATGAGCATACACAGAGAAATTTTCTAAGTATCAATGTTGTATGGAAAGATAGCAATTTTACTGAAGGAAGGAGTTGTGGGGACTAAGGGACCCAGTGGAAGGGCAGGCCAGCATTGCGTGTGGTCTGCGGCATCCTGCCCTTTCTTCTCACAGCTGCAGCCCGCAGTGGGGTACCAACTTTACCATCAGCTTTAACTTCACTTGAATGGACGAGCACATGAACAAGCAAATTAACAGCTATCATTACTATACCCCTGAATCAAAGCTTTAACTTACTGGAACATTATTAATCCTCATACGACTCAACGTTCTTCTATAATAGCTGAAATCATTCTGTATGGCGGGATTTGTCATCTAAAGAAGACATTATAAATGAAAAATGTATTATGCATGCTAAATGATAGTGTAAAAATTAAGTGAAAAATCTCCTAAATACAGTTTTAACTAGTTAAGTGACACTCCCTAATTTGTAATAGCAATTTAAGAACTAAAACTGGCATCACCCAAGATAGCTTTTGGTCCCTAAATCACATAACATTGTACTTAGTCCTTCTGAACATATAAACCATGTAGACTGTTTCATAGTCGTGATCCGTATACTTCCCTTCTTCTTTTCAATAATTTTAGGTAACATACTAAAAGGTTGTTTCCCAAAAACCAGTATTACCAAATAAACAAAAACAAGAAATATGTAGGCACTTGTTTTGAATTATTACAATAAATGTGTATATGGTCAACAGGGCAATCCTCAGACTAAAATTTTATATACAAATCCTTTCTGCTCAAAGTATTAATAAAAGAGAATAATTTCTGGGCGCCTGGGTGACTCAGTTGGTTAAGCGACTGCCTTCGGCTCAGGTCATGATCCTGGAGTCCCAGGATCGAGTCCTACATTGGGCTCCCTACTCAGTGGGGAGTCTGCTTCTCCCTCTGACCTTCTCCACTCTCATGCTCTCTCTCTCTTGCATTCTCTCTCTCAAATAAAAATCTTAAAAAAAAAAAAAAGGAGAATAGTTTCCTATTATGCAATCATAAAAGGCTGTAATTACGAATCCACCTTTTCCATTTATCAGATAAGGTCCCCGAAGTCTTGGAAAGTCGAAGGACCTGCCTCACACCTGGTTACTGTGACAGAGCCTCAAGTGGATCAGGTCTCCTCACATGAAAGTTACTACTTATTTCTTTATACTCAGTCCTTCCAACAATGGGGGGGCGGTATGCAGGGAAATAGGAAGATAGATAGAAGAGGAAGAAGGAAGGCAGGCAGGCAGGAAGAAAGGAAGGAAATATCTTAACATCTTTATACGAAGGGATGTTGAAAATTAGGGATGAGCAGAAAAGAAAAAATAATATTAGAAAAGGTCAATATTGTTCCAGAGATATTTTAAAAATGAAGCTAAACGGGGTGCCTGGGTGGCTCAGTTGGTTAAGCGACTGCCTTCGGCTCAGGTCATGATCCTGGAGTCCCAGGATCGAGTCCCGCATCGGGCTCCCTGCTCAGCAGGGAGTCTGTCTCTCCCTCTGACCTTCTTCTCTCTCATGCTCTCTCTCTACAATTCTCTCTCTCTCTCAATAAATAAATAAAAATCTTTAAAAAAAAAAAAATGAAGCTAAACGAAGACTGAGTGTTGAGTAATTTGCTATTTGCTACACATGTAATACATCAAAAGACCTGCCATAACTTTTAAATCCAGTTTACCACGTTTCACTAAGGACCAACAGATACCACATAAACACACTATGACAAGGTCTCCAGGGATTTCCTCCTGTTCTCACTGAAAGGCTCACAACATCCATGCACCTCAGGGCCAGCACAAAGTCCTACCTTGAGCTCATCGAATCGGAGTGTGAAATGAAGAATCTCTGCAAACTGTTTGGCAAGAGCCTGCTCTCGCTCTAGATGCTGCGTGGGAGAGTATGGGGTACTTGTCAAGGCTCCCAGAAGACCTCTTAGTGCTGCTTCTAAAGAAAGGAAGATTAAAATATTAAGCTGTAGTTCACTGATTTTTATTTAAAAATGAGCAATTTATAAATGTTATGATTTTAGTTCCCATAAAAATAAGGTCTCTTCAAAAGCCAGATTATCTAAATATAATCACTGAAACTGAATAGTGTTTAACAGAATAAAAACTTAAAGGGACCAATTCAGTTTTATAATTCCATAAACCCAAATTTAAAATAACGCAGAACATGAATCTAAATTAAATACCAGGATCAAACAGCAAATTTTATATTATTTTCACCATTCTACACAGTGTTGATTTTTATGAACCGGTAAGGGTTACCTACAGCTGAATAACTTTTTCAGTGGCATCGTGTCCACACAGTCAAATCTCTACATGGCTGGGAATAAATTACCAACTTCTCATACTTTGAATATGTTGCTTATTTATAAACATAAATTGCTTTCTTTCAGATACTAAAGGAAACAAAGTATTTGGTTTAATAATTAGCTTCCTGAGTGTCTTAGAGCTTGGCATCTTAGAATCACAATATAAATATTCTAATTCATTACGTAAGTACATGGTCCCTTCGAAATAAGTGCTCTCTTTGGAATGCTAGACTTATACTGTGTTTAAAAATGGAAATATTGATATTTCACTTCAAAAAAAAAATCAAAGAAATCAAATTAATCCATTCACAGATTTCAGAATCAGAAAAAAATGCCAGATTCTATTCAAAGAAAACAGGAGCTTATGGTAGTAGATGGTGATCTGACATTAATGAAAAAATGTCAGATTAAGTAAATATTTATTAATAATAAATTTGTCAGATCAACAACCCTTAACTTAAAAAAATACCAGCTCTATTATTTATGAAGATCCTACTATGAACTAACATCCCTACTATGCACGTGACTTAGTCTCTTATTTAACTTTCACCATCAACTAGGACATGGGCATTGATGGGTACACGCTCAGTTTCGAAGATTTTAGACCCCCAAGGGTACAGCTAGTGAATGCCAGATGTTTCTAACTCTACAGCCCTGTTCTTTCCACCTTAATACATAATAAACTGCCTCTCAAATAAAGCAACATTCTACCTAGCCTTCTGTAACCTTATAAAACATGAATCTATGGATTACTACATAGAAGGTACTTCTTATATGTCTAATATGTGCTGGTACTGAGCTAGACACTATACAGATGTTATCTGTCACCTACACAATAACTCCAAATGATAGTTCTTATCTTTTTTTTTATAGCAAGTCAGAAAGTCTTGATTGTCTACCATGTGCCAGGCACTGGGGTAACACAAATAAAAGCAGACATGCTCCCTATGCCCACATGGAGCGTGATTATACAGAGAAGACAAATTATTAGTTGTGATGTGTGTTAAGAAGCACATGATACAATGAAAAAATATAAAAATAGAACCTCACTTAGTTGAAGGCTCAGGAAGAGACCTCTCTGAGTGACATTTGGGCTGAGGGTGAAGTGTGCACTAAGGATGAGCACGAGTTTGCAAGCAGGGTAGTGAGCCACATCCTGAACTGAGAAGAGCATGACATAGCAGAGGAATGGCAAGAAGACCAATACAGGCAGAAAAGAGCACAAGGAAGAGAGGAACCCAAGACTAGAACAGTATGCATATAATTTATGTGCCATATCCAGTATTCTGGTCTTATCCTAATGTCCCTGCAGAAACTAGTTGGACAGGGTGGTGATACCATCAGATTAACACTTATAAAAACTCCATGGTATCTGCTATGTGTAGAATGGACTGCAGGAGTATGGATAGCTTACAGAAGTGCAAGAGTGGACGTGAAGGTCAATTAAGAGGAAAAACACGTTTTAGCTATTTTGAAAAATGGTTTACTCATCTCCCAAGATTCATTCCATCTGTCAGTATTAATATAAAGTGGAAAGCAAAGTTTAAGAGACATGAGAATAGTAAAAACTGTTAAAACACACACACCAATACTGTTACAGGCTGTTAAAGAAAAAAAGAAATTTGCATTTCCTAAATTTTATCAAGTCTCAGGGTAAATTTAACATTCAAGGTGCTCTACCACTTTGGGGAATGGCAGACCCCCCCTCCCCCGCCTAAGGAGTGCAGTCCAGTCACTTGGCTGAGTTGGGATGGCCAGTAACCATGTTGGAGAACTTCTGTTCTGCTTGAAGCCCTCAAGGGCAAATCTGTGAAAAAAGGGCATCTCAAGACAATGGCACTGCTTATCTGCCTTTGGGGGACCTAGACCAGCCTCTCATCTTGGGAGACTCAGTGGATACAAAACAGTCCTACTAGTCTATAATGCCCTGTGTCAAGAAAGGAATCAGAGACAGAAGATCCCAGAAGATGGCTCAGGTCTCTGGCTGAGTTGGAAAGAAAGGGAGGTCAAGGAGGAGATGATGTAGGGATTGGTCTTCCTGATGGAGCTCCTAAAACAAAACCATGTGATTAGGATTCTTAGGAAAGGTGATAAGAAGAAATTAACAGTCTACTAAGCCCTAAATTCTAGAAGAAATTAGCTGGTAGATCAGTGCACAAGGTTACAAGGAAGAGACCAACTGGGAGAAATAATAAAGACAAATTAGTCCACAAAGTAGAACAATAAGGGGAAACCAGTGGATGCCTAGTTTAAGAGGAGGCCCCTGTGGAAAGTTCCCCTTTAGAAACAAGCATTTATCAACACTGCCATCCACACCTAAATCAAAGACTCTAACCTTGTCAACAAAGATCAGTATATCTTCCAAATTAGTCAAGTGATCCCTTCCCTGCCTCTCTATAAGTTTACAAACTGGCAAGGGATCAGGGTCCCTCTTCTGGAGTACACATCACAGTGTATCCGTGGTGCTGAGGCCAACCACCCTCTCCTTGGGATTGCAAGATTCTGAGGGACCACATGTATCTTAACAGTTAGGTAGTTCTTTGTGGGCTATTTATAATGTTTATCCTCACCTGTAGCTCAGGCACGAAGAAGAGACAAAAGGTTTAGTGGATATAAACCAGATGGCTCACCAGACTCCGAAGTCCAGATAGGGTACTGAAACTCAGAGAATTTAAGTCATGTGGTCAAGACCACACAACTAATACATGGTAAACCTCAGATTTCAAATAGGAAGCTATGCCTCCAAAGCCTAAAATCCATTATTATTGCTTCTCCTAAATACCCAATACGTATCTGATACATCAGATTTGTGTATTAATTTTTTTTAAAGATTTTATTTATTTGACGGGGGGTGGGGGGGAGAGATCACAAGCAGGGGGAGAAGCAGACTCCTTGCTGAGCAGGGAGCCTGACATGCGGCTCAATCCCAGGACCCTGGGATCACGAGCTGAGCCGAAGGCAGATGCTTAACCGACTGAGCTGCCTAGGCGACCCCAGGATGTGTGTATTCATTAATTCATCCCTCACTCACTCAAGAAACAGTGAGTTCCTAGCATATGTAAACAAGGATATGTTACTGTCAATAAGGAAACTGGAAACATTACTAACCAGGTTACGGGCGAAGAGATGAGCAGTAAACTATCCTATATTAAATTTGTACTTTGCTCATAACTCTACAGAAGTCCCTAGAGTAATCAAAGTTCCAGGCTCCCACATCAGAGTATGAAAAATGATAGCTTCTTGCTATTACCTATGTTATAATACCACTCTGCTGAAACGGAACACACACCACTAGCCTGATTTAATTCTGATAGTTAAAACATAAGAAAACATGTAAGCGTGAATGGTTTGGCCTATTTTATAATTATTCTTTTTTATTTAAGTGGCAAATGCTAAGAGACCAAGATGAGTCTGAGTAGGCCTGAGCACCATCTAAAGCAATATAACTTCTAATGTGCAGCTAGGAACTAGCAGCGCATGAAGGAATCAAGATAACCACGATTAAAAGACTTCAGTTCAATGAGGTTACAAAACTACAGACTACAAACTACTTGATCAAAAGGTCAGCAGCATGAAAGAACTTGACTGTCCCTATTGAGAAAATAAGCTACGATTCTTATTTCTAGCAAGAAAAGGATAATTTATACCAACACTTCTATCTCAACGATCTGTACCTTTAACAGTCCTTCATCTAAGGAAAAACAGCAGTTCTCTTAGTTTTTAAAAAAATTGAACTTCAGCTTTCAAGTAGTTTGCAGACCCAAGTGGCCTAGTAGCTAATACGAAGGTATGGAGAGCCAGAAAGGAAAAACTAGGAAGTGACAGGGACCTATTGCAAACTGGAAAGCACAAGCCCTACACCAGTGGACACGGAGATGCTTTGCAGAGATCACTCCAGCCAACTGAGATGTAGACTGACCAATCAACTGCCTAAGCTCTGATTTTTCCCAAGGCATCTGGAGACTTAAAAACAACAAAACACAGAACCCAAATAATTGCCAATTTTTAACACCTGGCCAACTTATGTCTTTCAAATTACTCCAACAGCTAACTGCCTAAATCTTACCTGCTCTGCCTCCTCCTCCTTCAAAAGAAAGGGAATTCCAATTTTGCTGACTCACTGTATGGAAGGTATAATTCTGATCTCTGAGTAATTATTCCCTTGCCAGGAAAAAAGCTAATGGTTTTGAGTGCTTTTTGTTTTAATAACTCCCTAGATAACTTTGGGCACATCAACTTGCTATTTTCTCATCTTGTACCATTTTAGATCCATGAACTAACCATAATCAGCAATGATTTTTAAGAATACAACAATCTAAATAACCCAGAGGCCTGACGATTAGTTCCCACATATGGGACAGGATTTGCTGTATAGCTGGAGAGAAATTCTACCAAGTGTTTCTCATACTAGGACCCTTTAGGCTACCAAAAAAAAAAAAAAAAAAAAATTCAAACATTTCCTTGTGGAAGTTATAATTTATTGGGGAAATGGTCTAAATAAATTAAAGACCTGGGTTGATAGGGATGATAAGATTATCCTATAATCTTACAGTCTAACAAGATTGCTGTACCTATGTAGCATACAGATTTAGCAAGGTGAACATAAGATACTCTACATTAATTCCTTATCAATAAATGTCTTTTTCACTAGGGAAGTCATAATTACAAAACTTTCAACTTACCTAACCTCTGAGAAAATTCATAAAATGTCTTTAATTTGCCTACTAGTGGGACAACTGCACCCCAAGCCTTCTCTTGCAACTTCTCATCTGCTGGATGCTGGATTGCCTTCAAAATCCAAAGAATAAAAATAGTTAGAGTTTTAAAAATCAAAACAGTATTATTTTTACATTAAAATATAGGTTTCGGCAAACACAGGAAACCCTGGTATACTCAATAAAATACGACCAGTCTTTCAAACCATTAGGCAATCTTTTGTGAATATAGAGGGTCACTCCCAAAGAAAGGTATTTTCTTGCTTTCATCTTTCTTTTGCTTCTCTTAATCTTTTATGGAACTTAAATGTTTTTTTTTTTCAACAATCTGGTTTGTTTTCTCTAACATCTTCAAACAAGCTAAACATGCTATCTGAAAGTTGAAACTCATAATCAAGATGGGGGAGTGTATGGGGGTTCTTCTTATAAACATTATCAAGAGGTATCGACATGTTTAGATTTTCCAAAGGCACTAGTACTCTGACTCCATCCACACTAAACTGAAAAACAAGAAAGCAAAATAAAACTGAAACCAGACAGATTTAGGGAATGCTCTCAATAAATAAGCTACAAATTAAACAAATGGGCTATATATTATTTATACAATGTGCCTTATAAGCTTGCCACTACATGCAAATTTTCTTGATTTTTTTATATAAAACGTTTTTTTAAAAGATTTTATTCATTTATTTGAGAGAGACAGATAAGAGCATGAGCAGGGGGAGGGGCAGAGGGAGAAGGACAAGCAGTTACCCCACTTAGCAGGGAGCCCGACGGCAGGGCTCGATCCCAGGACCCCAAGATCACGACCTGAGCTTAAGTCAAAAGCTCAACCAACTGAGCTACCCAGGCGCCCCAAATGATATTCAAACACAGCAGGATTCTGAAGTGAATCCCATTTAAGTGACTACCTAGAATTTCAATATTAAAGAAAATCTGACATTACATAAAACAATCCTTTCATATTAATACGAATATTTCAAAGGGACTGTGATACTACCCTGACAAATACGAAACAGTTCTTTTAGTCTCAAGCTCCATCTCAGCAATGTTTTATATCAAGTGGTAAAAATCTGTTAATTATTCAGGAAATAAGCAAACAGATAAAAATTAAAATTTTCTTTTCTTTTCCTGAGAAGCATAGCCAACTTTTCTTGCAAGATCTAAAAATTATTTTCAAAGTAAGAGCTCATTCTCATAATATCAAAATGGTCTGGCAAACATTACCCACTTTCACAACTGAGTGAGTTAACTACTTCCCTGACCCTGCCCCGCCTGGATTTAGAACCGGGACACTGGCTGCTCTTTTATGACAACATGTTATGGTTCTCACTGTAATTCTGATTCCTTCTCCTTTCACATCAGTTTCACTGTGTTAGGCGACACTTTTGGTACAGCACCCAGACAGCCCAACATGCAAAGGACGCTTAGTACAGGTCAGCGGTGAGACTGTCATGGAGCAGATATGGTAACTCTCAGTTTCAAAAGTGTTACAACTGGTATAGATCTATCAAAACAGTAGTGGAGAGCTCTTATTTCCCTCACCAGTGGTTTATCCTAGAGAATAAGCTTTGTTTAATAGATTCTATATTAAATCAAATTTTATTCTATTTCAGTCATGTTTAATAAAATGCCATTTAAACAAAAATGTAAGTAAATTCCATATCCTCATCATAGGTTTTTACATTTACCTTGCTCTTGAATGATACTCTTTCAGAGAGTATTTTCTAAAATGTAATCGGGTACAGAAGTACAAACAATTTTATAGATCTCATTTTACAACTGGCCAAATTGACCTCCAAAAATGGCAACCATTTTATATTAGCACTTGCATTAAAACTACCTGTTCCTTCATAAACCAATATTGAGCTTTTACAATTTATCATATATAGTAAAACTGCTTGACAGTGATATGCATTTATTAGTAAATCTGAACATTTTTTTCCTATTGTCTGTGCTTTTTCATTGGTAGAATGGTTGTTCTACCAAGTTTAAGTCTTCCTATTGACAGTTACCATAGTTGTATTTGTTCTCTGTATATTTGTATATAATCAGCTTTTATTTGTACCTTCCTTTCTTAATTTGTTTTCCTACCATTCAGAAATATTTTCTGCTTATAGAGTTAAACCCAAACATCAATATGCATTCCCCAGTGAAAATTTCTTCAAATGCTTGAATAGTTACACATACCTTAATCTATAGATTTAAATGCCGTTTTAAGTCTTCTAGCTTACATACTTTTTATCTATTTTATTTACCTATTTTTCTGTCCTTAATTCCTTTACCAAAGAATTAATGAAGGTACCTTTATAGTAAGTCTCAAAGCCTGGTAAGGTGAATCTCTTACTATCTCCTGTGATTCTCCCCTTTCCTTTTAGTGTTATTTTTCTATGTAAACTTTAACTTTGTGACATTTATTTACTTTCCCGTGTGACCAACCATGGAACACCACGAGCGCACTGAATGTGGCCACAGCACTAAACTGGGTGACCACAGGGGTCCTACGGTGAACTCCAACCTTTGGTCACTGCATCTAAAGTTCCTGGTTTTACAGGAACTTTTACAAGTCCTCTTTGAAATGGCTCCTAAGTAAGGTTTCTATCATTTTACTGTCTTTTAGAAGATGACAACTACATTCAATTAAGTCAATATAAAGACTGTAGTGAGCCTTCCCACAAAGAAGCAGTTACCCTTCATTTGGTTAAGTTTTTTTTAAAAAATCCTAAGGGCAAAAGGTAAAAGTCTATATCTCTATAGTTTTTTCTTTATTGTTTATGGGAGACAACTGTAACCAGCTGATCAGAATTCAACTGTAAAATAAATTTTAAAGATTTTAATGATATAATACTGAACAATTAAAAATAATTTGTAGCACTGATTATCAATATGAAGACACTAAAACATTTTTAGAACAAATTGTGAATTGTTGTGAACTATAGGAAAAGAATTTGTCAATTAGTTAATTAAGATCCTGCTTAATCATTTAAATCTTCCATTTCCACAAATGTTTGATTTTTCAAAACATGTTTAAATGTTTAGGACTTGAATTTCACAGGAAGGGTTACATGCCTTCATTTACTGAAATCTTAAGGTTTCACTTAAGCTAATGATATTGGCAAGATTCATCTAAGCTCTTGTATTTATTTCTTCAACAGTTACTAAGTGCTTCCTAAGCACTGTTTTAGGTGCTGATGACACACAAATCAGTAAGAAACCAGGTTTACTCTCCTCCTCAAGCTGGAGGTGGTGGGGGAGTTATCAACATTAAATTTCAATAAAAGAAATGTGTTGAAAGCACTGGGGCAGCCGAGTAAGGGGGAAGTAATTACTGGGATGTGGAGGAAGGAAAAGTGTACGTGTGCAAGACATTCAAGGTACAAACAGTCCAGGCCAGGAGAGGTTAAAAAATGGAATTCACCTTATCTCTGATTTCCCTAAGCTAATGATATCACCAATGGCTGATCTAAACCAGAAACCCTGGAATCATTTAACTCCCCTTCTCCCTTATATTAAACATCCAGTCAATCACCAAAACCTGTGGCCCCTTAGTCCAAAACTAAAACATCCTGAATCATCTTCTGATGCCCACACTTAATTCTGCGTTCACTAATACTCCAAATGTCATTAGAGGAATGGAGCTGGATAAGGACCGTAAAACCACAGACTGCGCCTTGACAACCTCTGCACTGTTAGTTATACACAAGAATAAGAGAAGCAGAAGGGTGGGGGAAAAAATGAAGAAGCAGGGCAATGCCCTTAAGAAATGCAGTAATGAGAAAGAGATAGGTCCAGAGGCTAGGGTGTTTCTTTGGGTGGTAGAGGACACCTGGGTATGTGTATATTCTGAGGGGAAGAAGTCAATAGAAGAAAACACATAGAAGATGTAATTAAGAGAAGGAATAATTAAAATAGTAAAGTTCCAGAGGAAGATGCAGAACAAAGGTAGAGACATTAGTCTTGGTAACAAGTGGAGACACAGTTTTTTCTGAAAAATAGAAGTGGAATAAGAGATAGACAGAAACCTGGATGAGTTCAGAGGCTCAGGAGAAAATCATGGAGACCACACCAAAGATTGGCCCCATGGTGTAAAGTCATCAGACAGAGTTGAGGGAGTCTAGACTGCAAGGGTGACAGCAGCCTTCTCCCGGAAGGCATGGGAGGAATGGAAAAAATAAGACTAGCAGGACCCAAGGCCTCAGAAAGTTATGTTCTCTCCTCCTCTCCAAAAGTATAAATAAGTATAAAAAGTATAAGTAGTACCCCCCATGGATCCTGTAAATTTCAGGTGTGAGAGCAACCAAAAAATAAATAAAATTTTCTTTAACATACATAAATTACATATTCACAGAACATTGCTTTCCTTTTACCCTTGTATCACTACAACCACTTTTGGAATAATGCAAGTGATCGTTCTTTAAATATAATACTTAACATGCAATAGAGAATTCAAAAGTATGTACAAAAGAGAGATTAAGAAGAGGAGGGACGTAGTAAATTTTAGTTTATTGAAAATGTTTAAACATGCTTTACCTCTCGTATTTCGTGGCCAGCTCCTCTATATGATTGCAAATCCTCCAAGATACCTTCTGCATCTTTTAATACTACATTCACCTGATTATAAATTTCCTTCTCAGACTCTGTAGGCTGGGCATCTAAATAGCAGGAAAGCACAAAAAAATTTACAGTCACATGATTTTTTTAGTACATGTATAACTCTAAGCAATGAACAATCTCAATTTCTAAAGATGGCTCACATTTTATTCAATGTTAACTTTGCACTTCTTAGAAAAGACTGATAACTTTTCCATACTTCTACATTTGAATAGCTAGCCTCAAGTTTGTAAAATCACAAAGGAGCAAGGGACCATCAAACATTACTATTTATCTTAAGTTACAAACCATGACTTGGTATATTAAATGAACTTGAGAACAGTAATTCAAAATTTAAATTTGGGATAGTGTTAATAATCACTTTTACTACTATAGTAATCATTACCAGTAATAACTGCAAATGCATGAATAATGATTTATTTTAAAGCAACAGAAATGGAAAGCCTACTAATATATCTTGTTCATCTACACCTTAAGACTGAAACTACTTTATTTTCCTATAAAGTTCATTTTAATGACTTGAGTTTCAATATAGAATAAAAACTATTTTAAAAGAATAGTTGTTAGATGTTTCCCTTTACTAGGGACCACTTTAAATTCTGTGCCAATGAACTTCTCTGCTGATGAGCACAAGGTCAAAACTCCTGTGCAGAGGAATTCAAATTATGACACTGTTTCAGAACGGCTAGACTGAAAACCAGATACTTGCAGCTATAATACTGTCACTGAAGTTTTGAAATACTAAAGCAAAAACGGGCTCCCCACATACTTGGGACTGAGTGAGAGAAAAATGAAGGGAGAATTACAGTCATAAAAAGCACAATCAGGAACACAAACATATGGGCACTTCCACCACCTGTGGTGTTAGCCACAGAGCATATGCTAATAGATGACTAAATCTGGATTTCTCGCTCCTAAATTTGAGGTAGCAGAAACCCTGTTTTTAATAACTTGGTCATTTGTTTCTTTTTTAATACAATTTTTTTTTGAGAAAAATGGGCAATCTGTGTGAAATGGGAGTTTTTCATAAATCTTTCCAATTAGACCACATTTGATTCTACAGATAAGGCATAAAGCACTAAAAATGATAAACGTTATGAACATCATAATGTTTTAGAAAGAGGAACTGTGTTGGCTGAATTCCTCCACACAAATATTTTTCTTACAAGGATAGGGGAGGCAGACCAAATTGATAATATGAACTGAGAACATTTCTAATAAATCCCTTTGTCTACCAATCATATAAAAACTAGTACTTAGACTTTTCTGCACCCACTTTACCTTCCCACAAATATACAATATATTTATTTCTTTCCTTTGAAAATTTAAACTTAGTTCACACATGAAACTAGGAGTCCAGATGCCTAAGAACTGTAACTTTATTTTGCACATAGGGCAAGTCATAATTCAATTCCACCTATTAAGGCTGCAAACTAGTCAAAAATATACCAGTTTTTAAAAAAATCAACAGAGTACCAAATTTTAACTTCAACATAGTTAAACAGCACTATGGCAACAATAGATAACATTCATGTGCAAAGCCAACTCAAGAATTTGTGTTCTTGTATCTGTTCCCTTATTTTCCAAATCTCCTTTCAGAAATCTGTTTAATAAAAATACTCTGACAAAATAATTACACAAGAGGAGCCAAATTAAAAATACTGTGTCCAAAGCCGTAAAGGTATTACTAGAAGCAAATATTGATACTGAAGCTAAATGATTTTTTAAAAATCAGGGTTTGCATTTAGCAGTAATAATTTCTCACATTTAGCCAGACCATATTCTCCAAACTAAAAGACACACACTAAAAAAAAGTACACCTCATAACTTTTATACTTACACCAGATGCAATAGAGAAAAATACTTTTTTAACATGCAAACAGCAGTTTTATACTTTTTCATATGGAATTGTGAAACTACAGACATAACATCAATAGTAGACACATATCATAGTTTTAATTCATGAAGTGGGAATTCATGACAAAGGACAATATTTTGACTATTATATATCAAAAGATACTTGTGAAGTTTGAAAATACTAAACTGTTTTGGTGTGGTGACCTAGCTGTTAACAGAAAAATGTGACACTGAGACTTACATACAGAAGAAACATTATCAAGTAGCTTTAAGTAGACCTTGGAAGTGGTTAATAATTATTAAAAGTTTAGTAAGTACCAAGAAATTTAAAAACAAAAGAGAAGATTCCAGTTCCCCCTAAGGGTGGAAAAAATACCCAGCACCACACTGATTAAACATTTTTAGACTGTCACAGGAAAGTCACATTTATAATTTTGAAAGCTGCTGAAGACTGCTGTAGAAATGAAGACAAACAGAAAGTAGCAGACAGGTAATAAGCACTACTTTACTGAGAGCAAGTCATGCAAAAGGGTGAAATACTAGGGAGGGAGAAAAGATTATAAAATAAAGCATTTTTTTTTCAAAAAATGGTATCATATAATACAACCAAGACTTGTCACTGTGATTTTTCATGGCAAAGAATGAAAAATTTTATTACTTGGAGAAAAAAACTATCATTTAACCAGGTGACAAAAGGACATTCATTTGAATGCAAAATAAAGTATCTACTACTTAGAGCAGGAGCAGTGATTACTCATCAAGATTAGTTTTAATAGCTGTTCAAGGGAAATTAAGGCATGTTTCAGTTGCTCTTATTATTTGAAGGTAAAATTAAATAATCGTAATTTCATACTGGTTTTCTATTAAAGAGTCACTGAAAATAATTGCTAAATTTCAATCTGAATTTTATACAATTTTATAAAAAATAGAAAAGGGGGCAAAGATCAGCTACAAAAAAAAATAACAAAAAGAAAGTCACAGAAAAACTGTAATTGTGATAAGGGGCCATTGTGCTTTAGTCTTGCACTCACTCATTCGGTAAATATTTACGATCTATCTCCCTAAGTTTCATCAAGGCAGGGACCTCAGTGTATAGCACATACACTGTACAGGATGTAAACTTGTCCCAAGTAGATTTTCTGTAACAAGTGTTTGGTGAATGAATGAGAAGGTAGAGATATAAATGCGCCTCCAGCATGAGTTAAAGGAAACTATTATGCATTTTTATCTCTGTATGACTATAATCCTCCATCATTTTAGAAAAATAAATATAAGAAAATGCCACCAGAATAAAGATATTTCAAAGTATAGGGCAAAAGCAACTGAAAATATGCAAGAAGTAATATGGGAAAAAAAAGTTAAACTGAAAGAGTGGATCTCAAGTTTTACAAGATTGCGGAGGACAAGTCACACAAAAGACACAAGAATTAGAGGGAATGTATGACTAAATGGAAAGGCACTTTAACAAAGAATCAGAGAAAGTAAGATTCCATTCCTCATTTACAAACGACCATCTTTATTTACTCTCCTATTTTGGTCTACCTGGAGATAAGTCAAGTTAACTAACAGATACTGAACTTCTATCATTTACAAAGCACTGTGCAGGTTGGAAATGGACATAAAAATAAACAGAAGTGCCTCTTCTCCTAAGAACCACAATTTAATGGACTAAGAGATACAGTAGTTACTCAGGCTTAAGATGTGCCATTAGAATGAGCTATAAATGTCATTATCAAATAAGAAATTCCAAAAAGTACAAGAGGCTATACTGCCCCCAATTCAGTGCTTTTTATATGCTGCCATTAGCATAACTGCTGTCAAATTTTATGGGGCAATTCTGGGTTTATATCTTAGTTGAACCATTATTCTTAAAATAAAATCTTATCATATAGGTACAATTTAAGAAGAAGTCCCTTTTTCTAGTACACCTCAAGAGTAGATAACAGTATTTTCACTGAATATAGAATGTCATTTCATGCCTTAAGGGCTTTGTAGATGCTGTTCCTTCCTTCCTTCACTAACTTACCCTAAAACATTCTGACTCCACAACCCAACTCAAAGGTTACCATCAGAAAGTCTTCCATGATAACCCATCTACTAACTGCTAGGTATAGTTAACCCCCTGTGATCCACACTTTGAGTGGTAAAGGATGTCAAGGAAATTATTAGTTTGTGTTTCTATCTTACTATATTGAGAACTCCTGAAAGGAAGGTGCTGTATCTTCGTTATCTCTGAATCCTCAGCATCTACTGGTTGGCATACAGGAGGCAAGCCATAAATGTCTGTTGAACTGAACTGAAAAACCATGTATGTACAGGCATGTAAACTAAAGGCGTCATGATTTAAAGACATCTTCATTCTGTAAACTACAGGATTCCATTAGATCATGTTTTATATGCATAAAAATACTTAATTTGTACACAACTTGATACAAAATGCCAGTATATCTATCTGTATGAAATTATTTCTCTAGCTGCCCAATCATAGAGATACAATGAGCTAGATTTAACCACTAAGAATGAAATAGGGGCGCCTGAGTGGCTCAGTCGTTAAGCGTCTGACTTCGGCTCAGGTCATGATCCCAGGGTCCTGAGACTGAGCCCACACGTCAGGCTCCCTGCTCAGCGGGAGCCTGCTTCTCCCTCTCCTCCCTGCTTGTGCTCTCTCTCGTTATCTCTGTCACTATCTGTCTCTCTCTCTCAAATAAATAAATAAAAAATCTTCAAAAAAAAAAAAGAGGAATGGAGGAATGGTAAAGCCAAATTACTCTGGTAACCTGAATATTATTCTTCAATCAGAAACAAACAATGTAGTATTAAATATGCTACTTAATAAAAGAATGTGGCTTTATTCTCAGTAATCACAAGGAACTGGCAAATCAACTATATTGACAATTCCTAGTCTGCTATACAGCTGTTCAAGACAGGACCCATGCTTGGGCTAAAGTCACTGAAGTAGTCTAATGATAAGATAAACTTTTACAAATGCATATTTCCAAAAAGAAGCAAATATGCAATAGATGAAACAAAAACTGATTAAGAGTACTCTAATGTTGGAATCAAAAGAAAACATTTAAAAACCTACGTAAGAAGTAACAACGGGCAAACTCTGGGAAAGTATATGGCATATCCAGTGTCAAACTGAAAGTTCTACATTGGCTGATAAGGTCAACAAGTATCACCTTTACTTTACATCTGCCTTTAATAAGTTAACACTTCATGTATAGTACTTCATTATTGGTTGTTATTGGTGGTGGTGTCAGCAATTTTAACCTATTCCTGCCACTAAATTAGCTATTTAAATTTTAAGGATAATGGTTCAAACCCCCAAAGACTGTAAAGCCAAGACCAAAGAATATTTAAAATACTACAGTAAATTCATGCTTCTCACTTGACCACAACATGATGCTAGGTTTATAAAAAGATCAAGTGCCAAGTCTTGAACAAGATCTTGACTGTATCAAAGCCAAGATTCTGCAAATGTAAGGAATGTGAGACAGAATAAAAAGGAGACAGAATAGCAGAAAAATATACAAGACCAGTGTGAAACAGATGCAAACAAACTAAAATACAGCTCTAATGTAAGTTGCCTCATCTGAAAGAAGAATCTTCAAGTCAGCACTCTGCTTAACAACCCCAAGCTGATTAAAATTCATGCTGAACATGCACTTAAAATGGCACTGTTAAATTGTTGAGAAGGGTCAAGAAAACTAATATTCATTTAATAACATCTTCCCCTAAAAACCCAACAATTTAATATGGTCCTGATATTCACATTACTCTTCTTTGCTAGCCTGTACACAGGACCCAAACTGTAACAGAACATTTCTAGGAATTAAAAAAAAAAAAAAAATCAGAGACCACAAATTATTTCAATAAAATGTAGATAAGCTACAAACTGATTCATATGAACTGTCCTGGTTTAAAGAAAAAATATATAAATTATTCATAAAATAGAATGAATTGTATAATATCACATAAACTGAAGTTGATGGAAAATGCAATGACTCTCTGGGGATAGATTTTTAAGGGATTTATTTTGTTTTTAAAACCAGAAAAGGTCTTAAATTTTAAGAATTTAAAAATCTGTTCAAATGTTTTAATCTCAGATAAAAATGCATGGGATCACACAACTTATAAACTTCTATCTCTTCACCCTTTCCTAACAATTTTCTAATAATGATCAGTTAAAACAGCAACATTCACAGTGAAACAACCAATTTAATATCATTGTTCTCAATTTGACAACCAGATAAGCTAAAGCAATACAGACAGCCAAAAAGCAAAAGCTTTCCAACATGCACAGGGGTCAATGACACTTACCTGCCACTCTTAGACCATATTACAATAGGTCATGCAACATAAAACAAACAGAAGGCAAATTACTTAAAGGTCTGTGAACCCATTATTTTTCTTTTTATTTAGAGTTAGAAAAAAAAAAGGATTCCTGAAATACATACATATAATGAGTTTAACTTTTCAAATTAATTAGCTGTAAAGATTAAATAATTAAGGTTCACACTTACCTTTTAATATTATGCCCAAATTACTGAGCTTTGAATGGCCTTCATGAACAGATTTGTATTTAAAATACTTCAATAGATATACATAGAGTAATTAACACCTAGTCAATTTTTCTCAACTGCAATCAATTTTCCCCCAAATATTGCTTCTATTAACAAATCCCAAAATAGCAGTTGTCCTTTCCACCAAAATTTTTTCATAAAAATGTTTTCACTAGAGTATCTCCAATTATAAAATAACATCCAACTAGGAGATAAGACTCTCTTACAAAAATTCAAGTAAAAACATTTTATCACAATTTAATCTATAAAATCTTGACTTCCAGTTCTAGAAGGCACCAGAAATTTTACTCAAACAATTCATAGCTCAGTCATGCAAAGCAGTTAAAAAGATGGCAAAGTGGAAACATTCATTTAGTGCAAGACAAACGCAGTCTACTGCAGGCAAAGAGAAATAGATATAAAATCATCTTCTCACTTTCAAAATCAAGGAAAAAATTTGGCCCCTGCTCAAGGTCTGTGCATGTCAAAACTTTAAGAAGATTCCCCATGTTAAGGTACCTGTCAAGACAAGAATAAGAAAAGAGAAAATATCCCTTTATAAAAAAGAACATCTGAAATTTATTTTTTTAAAAAATAGTAACAGGGAAAATGTTCATTAGGCCATGAATTCGTCCTTCAGGTTACCCAGACTGTGCTCTGGCAGACAGCAAACCGGGTTCTCAAGGTGTTGGTATGTAGGACCTAGAGGTGAAATGTGGTTTTCCTGTACACAATGGCACAACTGTTGCTCTAATTCTTCTCAAAATTCTCCCAAGACAAGTTTCATTAATGGCCTTATAATGAAAAATTCTTTAAGTATTCCAATAGTGCTAGTATTCTGAAAAAGAAATTTCTTATCAAGAATTATTCACATGTCATCTTGCTTAATATTGCACTGAAACAAAAATTTATTTCAAAGCCAAATATTAAGAGTTTTGGCCACAGCTCACCTTTGCATTTCATCTTAACATAGCAGAATATTCAACTTACTTCCTGTATGCCATTCAATAAAGCATATATTTCCATCCATCTTAAATTTGGATTATTAATAAATTTGTGGAAGTTGTTTAAAGTATTGATTCTGGATATGCAGCACCATACTGATCTTCTGTAAGATTATCATAGGATTGTGAGCAAACACATTGCTGGGCGTAGTCACCAAGGCATACTATTAGAATGTTCATCATAAGGCTGCTTGCTTCATGGACTAATGAAAGGACAGCACTGGCTACAGACTCAACATGATTTTAGCAAATGAAAAACTAAAGAATTATACATATGATGGTGATGTTTGCCTACGATTAAGAAAAAAATCATGCAAACTTTGTTTGATCCCCATATTTTATTAACAAATATTTGGGCCAGCCTTCACTGCGGTGTGACCATCTTTCACCTTTACCATTATGCACCAGCTGTGAAGGGCTAAAGAGACTTACTTTCAAAGTCCAAGAAAAAATGTGCTGCATTGTGGTCTATGTCCCTGGTTAGCACCTTAATGAGATTACCCATGCCAGCAAACCTAAAAATAAAAATGGCAACATCATTTAGTTCCAGTAAAAAAAATTTTAAGCAGAGGCCTGGGATTCGGCAAAGGCTGGCTTGCTCATAATTACCAACAGGTGCAGGTTTATATACTTCTGGCATTGAAAATTTGGAACAACAAAAGCACATTTGGCTCTGAGTTTAGAGCCCTCTCCCTCTTTTCCACATATCAAAAAAGTTACATAAAGCAAGAATGGAAAAAAGATATTTTTACATATAACTTGCAATATTTACATTTGATTAATATCTATGCTAGTGTTACTCCTTTAAAATGTTTGAGGCATATATTCTCAACTTAAATTAACATCAAAAATAGATCTCTCAAATAAGTAAAAACTGAAACTATTATTTTTAAGTAATAGGGATATTTTCCTCCTTGCAGAACCAAACCCTATTGGGAATACTAGGAAGACAGTATTCAAACCACATTTAACCATTAAAGACTGAAGGGAATTATCAACTGATGACCCATTTAAGAAGTTTTACCACACATAAACCAGTATTTCTTACATCTTCTATACTCCTAAAATTAATCAGATTTTTCATTATTTAACTCAAAGACTGATAATTCAACAATATCAACTATACACAAACATACAAAATATATAACTTGGAAGTTAACACAGCAAACAAGCAAAAGGGAGCCAGCAACCACCAGAACTTAGTAAGTTTGCAGAGGAAAAACAGTAAAAATTAAGGCACTGGCATAAATCTTGCCCCCAAATTTGCCATGAATCAGTGAGGATGAAGGTGGAAGGAGGTGTCAGGAACATCCAGGAAACCAGGCTTAAACTGTGAAGTGGCAGTAACTATATGGAAGGCAGACTATGATAGATAGCACAGGCACACCACACCTTCCCCTCTCCCAGTTTCAATTTTTTTCTCCAAATATGGAACTGCTAGCAAATGTAAATGAAACAAAGCATAAAAGTAAAAATATTTTTTATCAGTGAAAGAAGACATCTTATTACTCACCCCCATTACAGACAATCTGAAAAGAGTTAGGACTTCTGGCCATCTGTGCTGTCCATTCCCCTCCCTTCCTCCACCTACGCCCTGGACAGTGGCATACGTTATCTAACTTTGAGCTTCCCAAAGAGGAAGTAATAGTATATGCATAACAGTTATTTGCTTTATAGGTCAAAGTGTGGCAGATTGACACACATACTTCTTAGAAAATGTTAAAATTTATTCACAAATGCTAAATTCACAAATGTTAAATTTACTCACAAATGATAAACACTGAAAAGTCCTCTCTCTTTTAAAACATTATTCCTCCAATGAGAGGTCAGAATCTATCTTATTTTTGATATTAAAATCCTTATTACACAGAATTTCACTGGAAAGATTTCGTACAATGTCTTAAGCATGGATAAACAGAGTAAAACTAAGAGGGAAATATTTCATCTTAATTATCTTATACACTGTAAAAAGTTTAATTCTAGGCTTTTTTATACAGGGAAAATATAAGCATTTTCCCAAAATCACACCCAAATAAGACCTCAAATTGGTTACCAAATTTATTCAAGAGTTGTTTTTTCCCTTTGGAACCATTTGGAAATAGAGTATTTCACAGCTTTAATTTTTAAAAGCTTTCACATATACATGGAATATCTGTTTCCAAACATATATAAATTCCTTTACCAACAAGAACTGAGACCAAATATACAAAGAATTACCTAATGGTATCAAAATTTCAATTACACTTGGAAAATAAGCACAAGAAAGGACTGAAATTGTCTTTAAGAGGGAAAAGGCAGCACATCATCGGTGTTAAAGAGTGTACTTCTATGGAATCAAACCAGAATTCCACCTCTACCTGACAGGCTGTCAAACCTTGAGGATGCTAGTTTACCTTTCTGGGACTCATTTTCTTCATCAGTAAAATATACATACCATAGAAACTATTTTAAAGGATTATTAGGAGAGTTCGATGAAATTAAGCTCTAACTTAGAACAGTGTCTGGCACACAGAAAGCATGCAATAAATGTTGGCTATTGTAACTACAACCCTAAAATTACAAAATCACTTTTAAACAAATTGTAATAGCTCTACTTCTTTAATATAAACCAGTCTTCAATTTATTAATGAATTTCAATATCATAAATCAGAGTAAATGACAAAGCCAATGCTTCCCCATTTTTGTCAAGAGTATTGCTGAAATGCTATCCTAAAATCAGTCTTATGATATCATCATCAGGTACAGGAGGAAGGGAGATTAGGTTTCCTTACCTTTTTACTTAGCATACAGTCGATCCTCAAGGAAAATATTCAAAATTGGCCAAGTCTGTCTCCTCCATTTTCCTACACCCCCCTCCATAAACTTCTTCCACTATTTGGTCCTTCTTTCAAGGTACCCTAGCCTAATGTGACCTTAATCCCCTCAACAAGTACTCAAAAATTAGAATTTCTTATCTCTTCATCCCAAACCCAGACACTTAAATCAAAAGTGGCTCAGCTTATCTAGTACAGGTTTCTCAACCTCAGTACTATTAACATCTGGGGCTGGGTAATTCTTTCGTGGAGAGAGGTCTGTCTCACACGGTAGGACCTTTAGCAACATCCTGGGCCTAATATGTACTAGAGGCCACCAGTAATCCAACACACGAGTTTTGACAACCAAAAATGACTCAAGATATTATCAAATGTACCCAGAGGGAATCATTCCTGGTTGACAACACTGAATGTAGTACAACTGGGGTCCAATGCAGAAAGTTTCTTTACCATAGAGCACTCAAGAAAAATCTATACAGGCAAACCACACTATGCGTGTCTCTTTGAACAAAAACTCACGGAATTCAGGGTGCTAGGGTGGCTCAGTCGGAGGAGCATTAGACTCTTGATCTCAGGGTTAGGAGTTGAAGCCCCACGTTGGGTGTACAGATTCCTTAAATAAATAAATAAAACTCACGGAATTTTTCCAAAGATCTGAAAACAGTTCAACAGTTTGTTATATCATCAGTTGTCATATCTTTTTAATAAGGGTAAACAAATAAATCAAAACCATATCCCTCTCTTACATAGTTTAACTCTTTAGCCAAAATCACAACAAACAGAACCTCTCCATCCTCTGATTTCAAAGAATACGATATATGGTAGCTGTCAGGTCTGGTAGGTACCAGACTGCCTGGGGTTCAAACCCCAGCTCTGTCACTAAGCCCTGCAACTATAGTCAGGTTTCTTAATTTCCTCATGCCTCATCTGTAAATTTGTTCATAACATTAATATCCACTGCGGAGGGTTCATAAAATCATTAAATGGGTTAAAAGAAGCAAAACATTTAGAAACCATGCTTGGCATTCTATTTGCTGCTATTGCTATGGCTATGTTAGAGGATCTGTTCCCAGTAGCAGAACCCAAGGAACATGAGGCTTCAGGGTGTGTGGCAGCCATATTTCCTGCCATAGAGGAAGCCAGCCTGTCACAAAAGGATAAAGCCTGCATGCTTTACACAAAGTGTCCTAAAGTCACGAATTTCTAATTCCATTTGTTCCTGAATTCTAGCTGCCATTTCCCTCAGTTTAGTTGCTAGATTCTTCTCCGGCTGTAAGATAGCCTAGTTTATTTCAACCAATTTCCTTTTTACCTGTTTAGTTGAGGTGGGTTTCTGTCATTTACATCTAAAAAAGTTCTGACTAGTAACATTTCTAAGTTTCAGATTAATGAATGTGATACAAAAGACACTAAGACATATAAAAGAGTTTTCAGATTATATAAAACTTGGGCCAAGATGCTTTTTATACTTTAGAGGCACTATTTCAAAGTAAGTAATAAATATTATAATTTAGAATAATAAACTGTCTTATAATCTGAATTTAGAAGGAAAAACCTAAAGATTCTCTTTCAAATTATATTATTGTAACCTCTGGATTAAACTAAATATTATAAATATTTACTAAATAAGCTAAGAAGAAATGTGACACACAGAAACCAGATATAGGTCACTTCAAGTGTTCACGGTATTTATGGTAAAATTTTGTGACTGTGAGCTCTTATGTTACATGTTTGTTTCAAAGTTGGTGAGTTACCTGAAAAGGTACTTGCTCTTCCTGGCCTGGAGTCTGTGGAATATATTTTTGAGCTCACAAAAGGCACTTAATACATTGGACCATTTTCCCAAAAGCATCTTTCTTTAATTAGAATAAAAGAAGCCAAGAGAAACACAACTATACGTTACAGTTAATATACTATTTACTCCCTTTTTAGAAAATTCCTAAGAGATGCTGTGATTTCATTTACCTTTTTGGGCTCTGCCTAGAATGCTAGTCCCCAAGATTTTCCCATGGCTGGCCTTTTTTCATTCTTCAGGACCCACCTTAACGCCCCCTCTTCAGACAGGTTCTGTCTGCCAACCTTATCCATAGTAGTTGTCCCTACCTCATTGTCTTCGATCACATCATTCAACTTCCTCCTTCAGCATACTTAACATAATCTGAATTACTATTTGTTTGTCAGTTTGCTTCATATCCAGTTTATAAACTTCGTATTTCTGGGTGGGGGATGAGAAAAAGGAAAATCTCAAATAGACCAATTAGCTTCCCTATAAATGAGGGTTTCTTAAACTTGGCATTACTAACATTTGACCCATATAATTCTCTGTTGTGGGGGCTGTCCTGGGCACTGTAGGATGTTGAGCATTCCAGGCCTCTATCCACTAGATACTTGGTATCACCCCAGCACCCAGCTGTGACAACCAACAATGCCTCCAGATGTTGTCAAATATCTCCTAGGGAGCAAAATTGCCCCAGTTAAGAACCACTACTTTAAACGTATGGCCACTAACATGAAGTGCATCCTCAGTTCTGCCCCACAATCCTACTATGCATCTCCAATCAGTCTACTCTCCTACTTCACCAGGTGACCATTCCACAAGGCTTTATTAATTTTTAATCTCCTCACACCTCTAACAATCTATCCTCCATCCTCACATGCAAGAAATGACCTCACTACATTGTTTACAAAAAGAAAGAAAGAAAGAAAGAAAGAAAGAAAGAAAGAAAGAAAGTCAGTCATCTACTGTTCTTTCTACCCTTCCTTCATCCGTAACCACTTAGTCTGCCCTCTGCACCTGTTCCTGAGAAACCTGGTTCTCCTACTCAAGGCTTCATGTCTTCCATACACCATCTTGCCTATCCTCTTTACAGCAAGAACTCGTCATATAAGTTGCCTGTTTTATTTCTACTTTTTTTTTTAAGATTTTATTTATTTGACAGAGAGAGACAGAGAGAGAGGGAACACAAACGGGGGAGTGGGCGAGGGAGATGCAGGCTTCCCGCGGAGCAGGGAGCCCGATGCAGGCTTCCCGCGGAGCAGGGAGCCCGATGCAGGCTTCCCGCGGAGCAGGGAGCCCGATGCAGGCTTCCCGCGGAGCAGGGAGCCCGATGCAGGCTTCCCGCGGAGCAGGGAGCCCGATGCAGGCTTCCCGCGGAGCAGGGAGCCCGATGCAGGCTTCCCGCGGAGCAGGGAGCCCGATGCAGGCTTCCCGCGGAGCAGGGAGCCCGATGCAGGCTTCCCGCGGAGCAGGGAGCCCGATGCAGGCTTCCCGCGGAGCAGGGAGCCCGATGCAGGCTTCCCGCGGAGCAGGGAGCCCGATGCAGGCTTCCCGCGGAGCAGGGAGCCCGATGCAGGCTTCCCGCGGAGCAGGGAGCCCGATGCAGGCTTCCCGCGGAGCAGGGAGCCCGATGCAGGCTTCCCGCGGAGCAGGGAGCCCGATGCAGGCTTCCCGCGGAGCAGGGAGCCCGATGCAGGCTTCCCGCGGAGCAGGGAGCCCGATGCAGGCTTCCCGCGGAGCAGGGAGCCCGATGCAGGCTTCCCGCGGAGCAGGGAGCCCGATGCAGGCTTCCCGCGGAGCAGGGAGCCCGATGCAGGCTTCCCGCGGAGCAGGGAGCCCGATGCAGGCTTCCCGCGGAGCAGGGAGCCCGATGCAGGCTTCCCGCGGAGCAGGGAGCCCGATGCAGGCTTCCCGCGGAGCAGGGAGCCCGATGCAGGCTTCCCGCGGAGCAGGGAGCCCGATGCAGGCTTCCCGCGGAGCAGGGAGCCCGATGCAGGCTTCCCGCGGAGCAGGGAGCCCGATGCAGGGCTCGATCCCAGGACCCTGGGATCATGACCTGAGCCGAAGGCAGACACTTAACAACTGAGCCACCCAGGTGCCCCTATTTCTACTTTTTACCTCCCATTCTTTCAATTTGTTCCAATCTGGCTTTTATTCCCACCAATACGATGAAGCTGGTCCTTGTCAAGATCACCAAAACCTGCATCTGGCTAACTCCAAAGGGCAATTTTCACACTTCAACTTACTGGATCTCTTAATAGCCTTTGACCCAGTTTATCACTCACTCCTTCCTGAAATACTTTCTTCACCTTTTTTTTTTTTTTTTAAAGATTTTATTCATTTATTTGACAGAGAGAGAGACAGCGAGAGAAGGAACACAAGCGGGGGGGGGGGGGAGTGGGAGAGGGAGAAGCAGGCCTCCCGCTGAGCAAGGAGCCCAATGCGAGGCTCGATCCCAGGACCCTGGGATCATGACCCAAGACGCCCAACGACTGAGCCACCCAGGTGCCTGTCTTCATCTGACATTTAGAACAATCCATTCTCCGGAGTTTCTTTTCTACTTTATGGCTCTTCTTTTTCCATATCTTTCCCTTTGGCATCCATAGTTCCTTCTTTCATCTTAAAACAAAAACTTTCCCTGACTGTATTTCCCTCACCAGTTCCCACCCTATTGCCTGCTTCTCTTTGCAGCAAAATTCCTTACGAAGAGTTGCTTACAGTCATTGTCTTTTATTCCTCTCCAACCAGGCTTTTGGCCAACCCTACACCACCAAAATTGTTCTGGCAAGGTCATCAAATAACCTCCATGATGCTAACTCCAATGGTCAATTCTCAAGTCCTCACCTCACTTACCCTTTCAGGAGCATCTGACATAACTGACATTTTCTCCTCCTCCTCAATACACTTTTCTCATTAGCTTAAAAGACACCCCATATCTCACGTCCTTCACTGCTACACCGGTCTTGTTCTTGCCACCATCATTTCTTTCCGGGATTACTTCGAAAGCCTCCTGTTTCTACTTTTGCTTCCTATTATTATAATGTCTTTTTATTACAAGAAGCAAAGCAATCTCTTAAAAATATAAATCAACCACATCCCTTTTCTGCTCAAAAACATGCAATGGCTTACAGATGCAATCAAATAAAATCCAAACTTCCTACCAGGTCCTACCTACAAAACCCTACACGATCTGTCCCTGACTCCCTTTGGTCTCAATCTCCCACCACTCTACACAACAGTCTGTTGCAGTTTCTCTAACAAAGCAAGGTTTCTTTCTCCTTGGAGCCTCTGTACCTGCTTTTTTCCTAGCCTGGAATGCTGTGTCACAGACCTTCAAATGGCAAGCTACTGTACTTCACTGAGGTCACAGCTTCAATCACACCACCTCAGAGAGGGCTTCCTTGACTAATACGCCTGTAAAATCTCTTCCTCTTTCCTCTTCTCAAACTGATGGTTATCACCATCTTAAACATACCTGTACCTTTATCTATTTGTGTCTGCCACTGCAAGGTAAACTTTTAAGATGGCAGGGGCTCTATTTTGGACAGCACTCTATCTCTAGCACCTGAAACAATGCTTGGGGATGTACTAGGTAGTCATAAATATTGACTCAATAAACAAATGATTGAAAATACAGAAAACAAAAATTTGTAAAGTTTTATAGAAGTGTTCCAAGAAGGAGGGGGAGGGAAAATGAAAACAAATATTGACAATTGAAAATTGAATTTAAAAAAAAAAAGGCCTGAGATTTTAGAAAGCATGCATGTTTTCCCAGTCAGATCAATGAAGAAACTGTCTCTCTCACTCTCTCAGTAAAAGCCAGTAGTCTTATGAGCAACTAGTAAGAATTTCTGAAATATTAAATAATTAGAGAAATAAAGTGACAGAAAATATGAATATCACGAAAAGTCTATACAGTATGCCCACCTAACTAAGCAAGAATATAATATCCTTCTACAGCCATAAATATGGCTCCAAAGTAAGAATGGAGACTAGCCTACATCATAATTCTAATCTTTGTAAAACTGAACAGCATTCGTAACATTTTTTTTAAAAAAAGCTTGGAAATGTGGGTTTAAGTTTTATTTAGTTTCCTTTAGACCATAAGTCTTCCCCCAAAAGCCCTATTTGGGAATTCTTCAAATCTGAGAAAGAAGAATTAAAAACAGAGTGTTGATCCTGTGCTATCAAAATTTTATAAGAACTCCGAAAAGCCAACATCCATATCATCTTCAACCCGGATAACTGAATAAAGAACTCAAAGAAATATGATGAAGCGTTAGAGAAAAGGAGATTCTGAAAAACATACTTTTTCTTTTTAAAAAAACTTCACAACCGATTTTAGAAGAATGCTTTACAAAGCCATACCTTCCAATTTACAGTGACTAAAAATGTGTGTGTGAAAAAACTTATCGAAACGGTGACTAAAAACTGCCAACCATTTTTATTTTTATATTTTTTTGAAGTTGGAATGTATGAGCCATGCTCTTTTTTTTTAAAGATTCCATTTATTTATTTGACAGACAGAGAGAGACACAAGCAGGGGGGAGCAACAGAGGGAGAAGCAGGCTCCCCGCTGAACAAGGACCCCGACGTGGGACTTGATCCCAGAATCCCAGGACCATGACCTGAGCCGAAGGCAGACGCTCAACCAACTGAGCCACCCAGGCGCCCCTCCCAACCATTTTTAATGTTGAAGACAAAGAACTTCTTGACTTTATCCAAGCTCTAAATTCTAGGCAAAAAGTCTTCTGGAAAACATATTACCACATAATGTTGCTGAATTATATTCTGTTGTGCATAAAAACATTACTTAATATTAAATATGATATTTCTCTGTATTATCAGACATTTAGACCTGCAGAAGCAACGGGAAGCCTTTAAAATGGACAAGATGGTGGGTTAATGGAGAATTCAACCACACTTCTGCTTTACTTGTCTGCCAAGAAATTTCTGGTTCTCATACAACATGAATCATGAATCTGAAGAAATATTAACAGAATGGAAAATTAGTAATGAAAAATATGATTCAATTTACAATGACAACAGAACACACATGATGAAGGCCAAGAGCAGCTGAGGAATCACAAGCTTAAGCTTTATTCATTCACACTCTTCAGCTGTGTGTTCAGAAACTAATTATGACACAATGTAATATAGCAAAATATATTTTGCATAAGCAAAGATATAGTGAATCACTTTCATAACTCTCCAAAAACAAACCACCGGATATACCAGAGATTCTGGAATTGCTTTGTCATATATTCAATCAAGCAGCTAAATACATGTTAAAAAATCTACTTTAATATTAAAAAAAATTAATATTCAGTCGGTTGAGCGTCTGCCTTCGGCTCAGGTCGTGATCCCGGGGTCCTTGGATCAAGTCCCGCATCAGGCTCCTTGCTGAGTGGGGGGCCTGCTTCTCCCTCTGCCTGCCTCTGTCTCTCTCTCTCTAATAAATAAATAAAATCTTTAAAAAATTAATATTACACTCTGAATAACAATGCCAACAGAAACAAAATTACTAATAAGCAATGGTTCTTTCAAACAAAGTACTTCACCTACCAGAACCTGTTGAAAAAATAAGTTAGCAGACTCTTAGTAATTACAAAAATACTATAGGACATATGCTAGAATGATCCTTCTAATCAATCCACTATATAGCAAATGTTGCAATTAGGTGAATGCAAAGTTGAAAGGCAGGGAGAAATTCAGTTTTGCTATCCTGCAAGCTAGTTACAAAACTCTAATGCCATATTTCTAGATCTAAGGTTTATTAAGGATAAACATTTCTCAAGTGATTCCATAAAGCAGCAAGTACAAGCTAAAATAGAAGAAACTTCAAAAAAAATTCAAATGGTATCAACAATCTCACTTAGCACATCTGCTTCTAAAAATATTCAGGCACCATCCCCTTCAAACACTGCACAAAGTCTTGTTTATAGAACTACTTCTATGAAACTACATCATCACCATTTGAAAGCAAATGCTGATTTAAGATTGCAAATGAACAGCAGAGTGACTCCAGGAGTCACTGAGCAGCTGACAATAGTACAAGAACAAACTATTTTCAGTAGGTCAAACTTTTAAAATCTGACTGTTCAAATTAATAACATTGTAATAATTACACTGCAATAAAGTTTCTGATTAATATATCCCAGAAGTGTATTCTATGATGATTTTTGGCTCTGGCTTTAGCTGAATATTGACTTAATTGGCCAAATATGTATTTGATGCACCTCCGATACAAGCACACAAAGTAAATCTTCAAAGTGGTACAGAGTAAATATCCAATAAATACCTACTGAATTCAGTTAAGAACTGTAAATAGGTGAAATCCAGTGGCATTTCTTCTATTTGAAGAATCAGGTACACAATAATTTAAAGGAAAGGTATAATCACAATTCCTTCTTAGCTTCTAACATGGTTACAACTTACTTTAGAAACACAACAGTTGATTGTACTGAACATACCAACTTTGGGCACGAAGTGGGAAACCTCCAATAGTTAGCTGAGTGCCATTTATAATGGAGAGAAATAACCAACTCAAGCTAGCCTACCAATAAAGCATCTATAATAATTATCCTGACATTGCACTATCTGCTCCACTGATTGCCGTACAAATGCACATCACACCCTAACCTTCTTGTTACCTTCGTCTTTAATTCTTTCTTCCCAACAAGAGAAGCTGCTAAACAGAATCTTTGTTCTAGCACAATGACAATGACTGGGCAACAGGTAAATGGCATAACCAAGATTTCCCTTTTCCTCTTGCCCCTCCTTGTTTTCTGATCTTTATGTGGTAAATATGTTTAAGCAGAATCTAAGCTCCCAAGACTTCAACTCTCTCCCCATTCCTGGTTCCACAGCATTTGGTAAAATAAGTAGACTGAGCATCCCCTCTAAGATTCTAAGACCATCTGAGCATGCACTATCCAAGTACTAGAATTCTAAAAGGAAGCATGAAAATGGTGGCACTGTACTTAAAAAAGATAAATGAATACTGTGTGGGCAAAAAGGCAGACTGTGACAGTTATTTACCTACTAATGCCCACCACTAAGCCCATCCTTCTGTAATCTTTTAATGCTAGGACTAAGACGCTGAAGAGTCTATCTCCTAGACTACTTTGTCAGCTGGCTTCTCACTGGGCCCCACCAACTACAAGGAAATTGGAAGGTGGGAAGAAAGAAGGTCCCTCTTTGGGGGCTTCTGGCTGACTCAGTTGGAAGAGCATGTGACTCTTGATCTCAGGGTTCTAAGTTCAAGCCTCACAGTGAATGTAGAGATTACTTAAATAAATAAAACTTAGGGGAAAAAAAGGTCTCTGTTTTTCAAGTCCTGTCAGCGTTTCCTGTCATCAAAAGCTAGCTATCTGGGGGCACCTGGGGTTGCTCAGTCGATTGGGCATCAGACTCTTAATTTCGGCTCAGGTCATGATCTCGGGGTTGTGGGATTGGGCCCTGCATTGGGCTCTGCATTCAGCACAAAAGTTTGCTTGTCTCTCTCCCTCTGCTCCTCCCTGCCATTCACACATGCTCTACCTCTAGGGAAAAAAAAGATTTTATTTATTTTACAGAGAGAGTGAGAGAAAGAGCACAAGCAGGGGGAGGGGCAGAGGGAGAGAAAGAAGCAGGCTCCCCACTGAGCAGGGAGCCCGATGTGGGGCTTGATCCCAGGATCCTGGGATCATGACCTGAGCTGAAGGCAGTCACTTAAGCAACTGAGCCACCCACGTGCCCCTAAAATCTTAAAAAAACAAACAAAAGTTTGCTATGGCTCTAGGCTCCAGCTCCTGGGGAATGCCAAGCAGCACTGCAGTGCCTGGCCCCTCCAGAGGTCTGAGCTTCCAGTCTTCTAGAGTTCTTCCTTTGAGGTCCTAAATTCTGCCTACCCTGCCTTTTCCCTTCTTTCCCCCCAGCTCTAGAAGTGAAAGTTGCTTCCTGTGGTTACCATTAATATCTTAGTTACCTCATGTGATAGAACAGCGTATGTATTTGGTCTTTATCCCACCCCACCCCCATGCCTAACCCAGAGCTCCTAAATCCCTTGGAATTTGCTGGGTGACAGGAGCATCTCTTAATGAGTCCCCTAGATGGCTTCAAGATGAGGGCTGGTTGCCAGAAAGACCAAGGCACACTTAGATTTCAGCCCTACCTCCTGACCTCTGGCGAGGGTAGAGGGACTGGAGATTGATCACCAATGGCCAATGATTTATAATCGGTCATGCCTATATAATGGGACCTCCATAAAAACCCCTAAATGATGGAGTCTGAGGAAATTCCAGATTGGTAAATGCATCCACATGCTGGGAAGGAAACACACCCCAACTCCATGGGGACAGAAGCCCCTATGATCAGGACATTTTCGGACCTCACTCTATGTACCTCTTCATCTGGCTGTTCATTTGTACCCTTTATAAAATCCTTTATAATAAACTGGTACTAGTGTAAGTACAGTGCTTCTCTGAGTTCTATGAGCCATTACAGCAGATTATCAAACTTGAGGAAGGAGTCATGGGAACAAGCCCCGCCCCTTCACAGCTGGATGGTCAGGAGTACAGGAGGCCTGGGACCTGTGAATGGCATCTGGAGTGGAGGGGAGTCTTGTGGGACTAAGCCCTTAACCTGTGAGGTCTGTGCACCAACTCTACATAGTTAGAGTCAGCATCAGAATGAATTGTAGGATACCCAGTTGGTATCTGGAGAGTTGGAGAATTGACTGGTATGGGAAAAAAAGCCCCACACATTTGGTACAGGTGTTAGAAAACAGTTCAGAATTAATGTCAGCAGTGTTGTGAGTAAAAACATGCACATCTCAGCATCCTTTTTTTGCTCAGGCTTCCAACATTTGTGTAAATAAATCCACATGTTAAATCCCTTCTTAAAAATACCTAGCAAGGTTTCTGCTATCTTGGTTGAAATCTGATACAGAAGTTTCAGACAGTAGCTTAATCCTTAACCTTACCCACAATATCTGATCTATCATCATCAGATACTAGTGTAGCTATTAATAAAGTAATCCTTTGATTTTCCTTCCTTTGCAAAATGTAGAGGAGAAGAAGCAGGATTCAGGTACTACTGGGTGCCCAGCCATACCACCACAACAGAAGTATTAAAATCTCACCATAAATCCCTAGCAGATGTTAAGAGCAATATATTAGCCTAGTGATCACATGGAGATCAGTTACTGGTCTTAAAGAAATGTGACACAAACAAACAATAGAATGGAAATTGGGAGACTTGATTTCTAGTCTTGATTCTCTCACAAAATATGTGACTTTACCCAAGTCAGTACTTGTTAGACTGAATCTCTCACATTGCTTCGGCCATGACTCTACATATGTTACACTGCATCTCTCCTAATGCTGACATCTAGTGGATACACTTAGATCTAGTATGTTAAAATGAAAAACCTTATTTACACTATTTTAAATAAAAGACTCACTAGGATGCCTGCCCATGTACAATAAATACAATAAATTAGGAGACAAATACTATCTCTTAAATGGAAGTGAACCATCATAAATTAGTATCACATCAGATTGTCATGGCATCTTTGAATTTGATTCAGAGATTACTAGTAATAGTACTCTTCCATGCCTCCAGCTATTAAAAAATTAAACCACCAATGCAAATTACTGCCTGAGCTGCAAATTTAAAACAAGAAAGCAAAGACATGCTTCCTGCTATAATGCCTTACATCAGGTAAAGACATAAGTTATTAGAAGGGCTAATATAAAGTTCCAAGGCAAGTAGTTTAAGAATGTACAGAAAGGTGATGGGAATCTGAAAAAAAAAAAAAAAACACTGAGCCCCCAAATTACCTATTTTACAAGGATTAAGAAGGTTTTTCTTGAAAAAATATGATCTTTAAACAAGAAATAGTACTGTGAATTCACTTTCTTAAAACGTACCACTATTTTAGGGGCACGTGGGTGGCTCAGTCAGTTAGGTGGCTGCCTTCAGCTCGGGTCATGATCCTGGGGTCCTGGGATCGGGCCCCGCATCAGGCTCCCTGCTCAGAGGAGAGTCTGCGTCTCTCTCTCCCAGTGCCCCTCCCCCCCCGCTCGTACTCTCTTTCTCTCAAATAAATAAAATCTTACAAAAAAAGTACCACTATTTTGCAATTCATAAAAAATTATACCTACACATGTATGGTAAAATATATAAATATGCAAGTGAATGATAAACACAAAGTTTAAGATACTGGTTATCTCTGGAGAGAGACAGGGCCCTAGGACCAGGCAACTTCAAAGGTGTGGGTAACATTCCAGTTCCTCAGTTACTGGTGGATTCAGGGATTTTAGGCTTTCACGTTTACAAATAAAGGTATTCTTTTTTTATGTACCAATAATTAAAAAAAAAATTAAATGTAGAGGGGCGCCTGGGTGGCTCAGTCCGTTAAGCGTCTGACTCTTGATTTCGGCTCCGGCCACGATCTCAGGGCCCTTGAGACGGCGCCCCAGAAGACGGGGCCCCGCGTCTGACTGCGCTCAGCAGGGGATCCGCTTGAGATTATCTTACCCTCTCCCTCTGTCCTGTCCCCCACTCTTTCAATCTTAAAAACAAAATTTATTTATTTTTAAAGATTTTATTTATTTATTCATGAGAGACAGAGGGACAGAGAGAGAGGGAGAGAGAGAGAAGCAGAGGGAGAAGCAGGCTCCCAAGGAGCAGGGAGCCCAATGCGGGACTCGATCCCAGGACCCTGGGATCATGACCTGAGCCGAAGGCAGATGCTTAACCATCGGAGCCACCCAGGTGCCCCTTAAAAACAAAATTCAAATGTAAAGTCACTGATATTCAAAGAACACATATGACTCAAAGATGCCCAACAAAAATGACTGGATTGGAATTCAGGTGTCTGAACGCTTTGCAATACACATGCAACAATGCATGGATAAGCCACTAAATAAAAACCCTCACACATGTAAAACCTTGAGTATTTCCACAGCTAGCTGGTGTTTACAGTGCCTGGTGATAGTTGCTGCTGTTCAAAATCAAACCACCTTTCCTTAGCTCCTGTCTGCCGATTACTGTGACAGACACTGAATATTTGGCACTGAAGAGTTCACAGACGAGTGGAAGAGACAAGATGGTGTGGCATGCTTCATACAGAAGCATACAAACAACACAATGAACATACAGAAAAAGGAACACCTAACCAAAGGATTCCCAGAGGGGCTGATTCTTAAGTACTTCTTGCTGTCTATTTCTTTAAATTAGAAAATAATTTAAACATAAAAAAAAAATATTCATATACTCTACCACCAGATCAAAGCAATGACATTTTGCCGTATGTTGCTTCAGAGGCCTCCCTATGTTTTTGTGCAGTTAACCTCCCAACGTTTCCCAACCAACTTTCCTCTCCTCCATGTCCTAAGGTAATCTTTAAAGTATGCTTCCTTTCCAAACATATTTTAGAATTTTTACTGTGAAGGTCTGTATTCATAAACAACACAGCACTGTTGTGCTTTTCAATTTGCATGATTTATTGTCCATATTCCTTTAGAACTCACTTTTCTCACTCACTGGTGTTTTGAGAATTATCCATGTTCACTCAGTACAGTATTTCATGGTTCAAAGAAAGCAGTTTATTTACTTATTCACCTATTGAGGGGCAATGCCTTTTCAATTTTTCTCTATTAACAAAGTATGCTGGACGCCTGGGTGGCTCAGTCGGTTCAGTGTCTGCCTTCGGCTCAGGTCATGATCCCAGCGTCCTGGGATCAAGCCCCGCATTGGCCTCCCTGCTTGGCGGGGAGTCTGCTTCTCCCTCTGCCTCTCCCCTTGGCTTGTGCTCTCTCTCCCTCAAATAAATAAAATCTTAAAAAAAAAAACCACAAAGTATGCTTTACACATATCCTTTCACACACTACATACACTTGTGCCCCCGCAGAAGAGTTTCCACTGGATGGCAATCTAGAAATTAAAGGGCAACTGTAACTCTACTACATTGTGCCAAACTACTCTCCACAGTACTTCTATCAATTCACTATTCCACTAGTAAAAGCTCTCCTCTCTCCCATCCTCCAAAACCTCAAGCTTCAAATGTTTAGATTGTGAAATATCTCACTGATGCTTTAATTTACATTTTCTTGATTATCAATCAGTAAAAATGTGCCTCCCGGCCACCTGTAAAACGTATATTCATATCCTCTGTAACTTGTGCCATTTATTTTTCTACCATCTTTCCCACACCTCCCTTTCTATACACTGTACTCCGTACTGCAGGGGCCCAGAATCGGTAAATGACATCCTTGCCAGCTAGTTAGGTTATGTCAGTAAGAGGCACTGGAAGGTGAGCAGGCAGGGGAGAGAGAGAGAAGCTTTCCGTCTCTGGCCAGGACAGACCAGTAGCTGCTCTAACAGCAGTCAGATGAGGTGAGGCCAGTATGCACTGCTCCAGTCAGAGGCAGAAGCAAGTGCAGCCGTGGGCTGCAGTCTAGTGGAGGGAGCAGCTTATCTCTGGTAGCAGAGCCATCATCCCACTTTTTTTTTTTTTTTTTTTGCCACTCTATGTCTCTTCTTCCTCTTTGCTCTTCTAGTCCAATACCTTCATAACCAATCCTCTATATTAAATTCCCTGTTTGAAATACCCAGGGTGGTATGTTTTCCTAATTCAAATCCAGCTGATATATCACTCTGCTATCCCCCACAGTTGGGCTTTAGGAATTCTAGGTAGGACTTCTGGGTACCAATCTTTTGATGCTTATACACATGGCAAATATTTTCTCCTAATCTGTAATACTGCAGTATCCTAGTCTTAACTTCGTCTATGGTACCATCTGTCACATGTAATCCACTTTTCTTTGTGGTCTATGCTTACCGTTTAAGTAATGATTCATCTGCAAAAGTGCGTTGGCTATTCTTGGTCCTTTGTTCACCCATGTAACTGTCAAGTTCTGCAAAAATCTTAATGGGACTTTGACTCGATTTTGCATTAAATACACACACACACGCAAATACACATACCATTCTGAGGCAGAACTCCCATCTTTATAATATCAACCATTCTTTCATTTAATCTATAAATATGAGATTATAAGAGTAAGATTACATGACTACATTTTCTACTGTTAAACCATTCTTGCATTTCTGGTATCAACTCTATATAGTCATTTAAAAATATGTTTTGGTCTAATATTTCACTTTAGATTATTTCATAAGTAAGACTGACGTATCATTTTTTTCTCTATTCTTGTCTGGTTTTGCTACCATGCCAACTTTATATATCAGCTCTTTCTTGTCTACATCAAAGTATAAAAGATAGAACATGAACGTCTGTGTCCCCTCAAAATTCACATGTGAAATCCTAAAACCCAATGGGATTAAAGCCTTTGAGAGGTGATCAGGTCATCAGTGTGGAGCACTCATGAATGGAATTAATGCCTTTATAGAAGAGACCCCAAAAGCTCAGTTGCTCTTTCTACCAGGTGAGGACACAGCAAGAAGACAGCTGTGCTTTGAACCGGGAAATGGGCCTCACCAGAACCCATCTATGCTGGCATGTTGATCTTGGGACTTCCAGCCTCCAGAACTGTGAGAAATAAATTTCTGCTATTTAAAAGCCACCTAGTTTACTATATTTTCTTATAGCAGCCCAGACTAAATACAACATGTGCTAACATGGAAGTCAAACTTGACCATCTAGCCTTTGAATGTATCTCTTCTACAACATCCATGCGAAGCAGCCAACTAGCCCCTGCTTAAATATTTCATTCTGCATGACTATGCCCAGGAGTGACTCATTCTATTCTCAAATGACTTAAATTTTAGACTTCAGGGGCGCCTGGGTGGCTCACTCGGTTCGAGTGTCTGCCCTTGGCTCGGGTCATGATCTCGGGGTCCTGGGATCAAGCCCGGAGTCGGGCTCCCTGATCACTGGGGAGTTTGCCTCTCCTTCTCCCTCTGCCCCCACCCCCTTGCTTGTGCTCCCTCTCCAATAAATAAATAAAATCTTTATAAAAAAATTTTAGACTTCAATTTTTAGAAACTTTTTTAGGAACTTCAGCTGATGATTAAATGATGCACAACTAATCCAACATGAATCCTACAAAGAATCACACAAAACTTATACTAAGCTGATTATTTGCCCATTTGTTAATTTCTCCTCACTGGTCTCAGTTCTCGCTGGCCTCTGAGAACTGAACAGTCCCTATGCCACTTGACAACCCATTAAATAACTGAAATATCTTAAAATATATTAAACTGAGGTCAAAAGAAAGTTACCCATTAGACTATATACATATACTCACATATGCAAAAAATTACAGACCAAGCTATCTCCTGTCTAGTAATTATGAGGATTTAGCTTCTGAAAGAGAATGAAGTTCAGAAAGGGATATTCAGGAATATTCATCATAAGGACCTTCTTAAACATTTCAGACTGAAGGAACAAAAGGCAACAGAACCATCTTGCCCTGAGTGTGACTATAACTTAACTTTCGTATCCCAAGCACCTTACAGAGGTCCCTGAACATTTTGAGGACTAAATGAAAGTAAAAATGAGTGACTGAGAGCTTTCTGTGTGCCACACACAATGCTAAGTAATATATACACAATATTATCTTATAAAATCCTCCACCATTTTGGAGGTTGTCTAGCACTACAATCCTCATTTTACTTCTGAACAACCTGAAGGTCAAAAGGATTAAGTAACTTTCTCAAGGTCAACAAATGAGGCCAGAATTCTCACTCAGGCAAATCTGGCTCCTAACAGTTCTCTTAGCCATTTTGCCACCATTTGCTTCTTAGTCATAAATGAAAATACACATAATTTGGCCAAAAAGAGTAAAGAAAACTAAAACTTTCAAGTCTTCCTGAAAGGAATTGATTCAATACTAGCACTAAAATTTCTAAATTAGGAATAAAGTTCTCACAGAAAAAAAATGTTAAGAAAAACAACATTGACTAGAAAAAGATGACAGATGCTAACTAAGAAATGTCCTTAAATATTTTCCTACCATTTGTCAGGTCTTTCTGTTTGAGCCCAGCATGCTAAAGGAATTCAGTACAGTGACATTAACAGTTCCTGAACTTCAATTAAAACCATTCTCTTAAATATAACTCCTCCAAACTTATCATAATCAAACAGAATACAAAAACAAAATATAAATTTCCTCTTCCTGGTAATCACATAATCTTAAAAATATGTACTTGAATAATCTTCCTACATTTAAAAATCAGTATCGCTTATAAGGCTAAAAAGACTCCAGTAGAGCAAAATGCAGAATGTATACATCATAAAAACGTTTTGAACTAAGTATACTAATCTAATAATGACAGCTTTTAAAGTTCTGTATAGCTTTTACTAGGGCAATATTTATATAAACCAAAGTTCAAATTACTTAAAAACTTTGAGTATTTTTACCGTATTTCAAACGTTGCTGGTAGGGAGAAAGAGAAAGGAAGTGAAGGGTCTCAGAAAAGGTAGAAAATCAGCCCAGAATACAGGGTTCATGGGAGGACCTGAAATCATGTAGCTCAGTTCTCTAATTTTATAGGAAGAAACTGAGAACTACAGAAACTTGGGGACTTGGCAAAAGCAGCAAATTAGTTTTTAAAAGTGGTGATTAATCTAACAACCCTGACAGTGAAACCTTTGAGAACATCTTTGAAATATGCCATCCGGGCAGATCACATTGACAGAACAAATCAAGTGCCACAACCAAAAAATACCCCACAGTCAGACGCCCCACCGTGTCCCCTTCAAAACAATAGTGTTGTTTTTGCTATCAGCCAAGCTTCAACAGATCTTCCAGTCCCTTTATTGGTAGTTGGTGACAAGGTGCTGAATGACCATTTAATTGTCAAATTTCGTGGCACCATTCTAGGCTCTTCCTGGCTTATGCTGGTACATGATCATTGTACAGTTCATACTACTTAATTAACTGTAAAACATTTGGTGACTTTTTACAAGTCTTGACCTTTTTTTGTGATTCCATAACACAAGCATCAGACCTTATGATGTGCATCCTTCCTATGGAAATTATGACATTTTTCTCATTAAGCTTTCAACATCTCAAGCTGATATTTTATTTTTTACATGTTAATTTCATGTTCCTTGAAACAGAATGTGAATTCTCTGAAGGTGGGCACTCTCCAAGGCTTACCACTTATCTTCGACTACCTCTTCCACAGAATATGCCACTGTTTCTCTGATAATTGACCAGCAAACAGAAGTTTCTTCAAAGCTATTTCAAGAACTTCTAGCCTATACCATTGGGATATTTCTTAAGAAACGACTATGTAACTCTACTTTTAAAAGATTAGTTATACAGAACATAAAAAACTACACTTATTCAAATATGATGGAAGAAGAAAGGTCTGACTTTTCATTAACAGAAGTTCTTAATCTGGGGTCCAGAGAAAGAATTCAGTGACCTGTGAACTTGGATGGGAACCTTTTCACTAACCTCTATGTGAAGTTTTGCAATTCCTTCAATAAAGATTATAGGCAACAAAGCACAGTAGTATCAGAAATACCTATAAACTTATCATCAATAGAAATCACAGGTATTTTCATATTATACTAGAGTTACTGCAAACTTAACACTATTTAAAATTACAGTATTTAGCAGAATTGTTGCTAAAGCTTATTCTCTAGTGTGAGAAGCATATATATTACTCTATCAAAAATTTGTATTTTTAATATTTGTTAGCTGTATTTCAATATAACTAATTTCCTTGTTAATCTTATGTGTTTTACTTCATAAAATCATGAATTATTTTTAGAATCATTATTCTGGGAAGGGATTCACAGGCTTCACCAGATTACCAGAGGTCCCATGGCACAAAAAAAAGGTTGAGAACTCCAGCACTAACATACACAGAGCAGGTGAGGTAATTACAGTTCCAAAAGACCATCGCGATAACGGTCTTATCAGTTCTAGTAAAATGACAGGCAAGTTTTGAAATGTAAGTATCTCTTTTTATAACTAGAAAGAGCACAGAAAGAGATTTTAAGCCGATCATTTTCACTTGAAGAACACAAAATATACCTACAGAAAAATTACATTTTTAAATACCTATTAACTTGTTATAATTAAAACAATTACAGGATTATAAATGTTTAAGTACTCAGGACCCCTGTATGAGTAACTTTTGTGGTGGCTACTGTGTTCTTCTAAGACTTTTTCAAGAGGACCAAAATCAATAACAGCTAGAATTCTTATTGAAGAAAGCATGTAAAAGTGTCTTCCCTTCTAGCAAATACATATTAAACAACTAGAATTATGGGTTAGACCTTTCCTGTTTACTATACTGGTGATAACTAAAATGACTTAAAAAGGAATTCAAAGAAAAACACATACCTCTCCTACTGAAAGAAAGCTGTAAAAAAAAAAAAAGTTCTAATTAATTTACATTTTCCCCACTATTTCCTACTCTAAGAAACTAAACAGTATAGGGTATTTCCTAAAGATATTTTTAGCAGTTCAATATTATATACAGAACATCTTCCTTAAATTATATTGAGCCGATGTAGTTTTTTAAATCATAACTTTTCATTTTTATTTGAATTATCATTTCCTCCAAAGACATATTTACCTTCAGCCAGTGCTGGTGATTCTGTTCTTGTCCTTCTATCTGTTTAAAGAAAGGAAAAAGGAAGAAAGTCTAAAACATATTATACTTTAAAACATGTTTAATTTTATTAAAACTAACTTTAATAAAGTTTATGAATGCCATCACATATCACATACATATGCTATACACACGTGTGTGTATGTATATCAACGGACATATACCTCCTTGAATTAAATCAACAACTATTTATAGAGAACCTACTAAGAGTAAGCCATTATGTTAAGCCCTGGGAAATACCAATAGGCTTAGATAAGACACCCTAATTGCCACCCTCGAGACACTCAAAGACTACAATCTCTATCAAGAGAAGTACATAGATCTCATCATATCATGCAGCAGGAAGAGCAAGGGAAGAAAATTTGTAACTCGTCTTTATTCTTTTTTTTTTAATGTTTTATTTATTTATTCCTAAGAGTCAGACAGAGAGAGAGAGAGAGAGAGAGAGACAGAGAGAGAGAGAGAGAGAGAGAGGCAGAGGCAGAGAGAGAAGCAGGCTCCCCGCCTAGCAGGGAGCCCGATGCAGGACTCGATCCCAGCACCCTGGGATCATGACCTGAGCCGAAGGCAGACGCTTAACCATATGAGCCACCCAGGCGCCCCACTCATCTTTATTCTTATAACAGGGGCCAGAATTACCAAAAGAGATATATTTCTATACTATTATCATAGTTTACGTTCTTTTCCTTTCAATGTATTAAAAATACCAGTTTTGCTAAAGGTACTAAGATCCTTATATTCCATGACAATAACCTATTATTTGCCAGACGTACATCTGGCAAAACTCAAGGGAACCACCAAGTCCTCTGTAGGACTGGTTTACTAATACTACTATGGTATTTGCAAATCCTAAAACATTTTAGATAAAATTAAATCTTCAAAATGATTTTATTCTAACTTTACAACTAGAAGCAACTACAGCCACTACAGTAAACTAGCTGAGTTCACATACAGTGGGGGGACAATGACTAATGTAACTACTCACCTTTACATAAAAATTTCTTTCCCTAATTGTTTATTTTATGACCAGAGTCCTGGACTTAGCAAACACATAATTTCTATGTGCTTAGTAACATTTAGAGGGGACGGGGCACTGCCTTCCAAGATGGTAAGTGATCTGACTCTTACACTGTCTTCTAAAGGCTGAAATGTGGTGCTGTGTCTCTGACAGATAAAGGAGGAAGGGAGGGAGGAAAAAGCCCTGGAACCAACACATGGAAACAGGATTGAGAACCTTCAGGTTCACTGGATTAGAAATTCTGATAGTGGGGGAGGAGAACAGTGGTTTCTGCCAAAAGACACAGAAGTATTCTGAAGCCACTATCACCTGGTTATCTTGGACTCCTTACTGGACCAGCATGCTAAGGAAAGGGTTACCATATTGTGGAGTCCTGTGAAGTGACCCTAACAACTTACAACTGCTGCCACACAATGGGGACAGGAGGAAATCTATCCAGAACCTAGGGGATTCGACTGGGGCTGCCATGCTCAGTAATAACTATAAATGAGCAGCTGCAACAATTATGACCCAACAATGATAAATCAACTACAGGCATTGATCCCTTGGAGAAGAAGGTCTGTGTCACTGAACCAGGACAATGCCTTGACCTGTTCAAGTGCTGGCTGAAGGTAAGGCAAATCTAAAATGAGTGGTGTAGGACTGCAAAAATGAACATTATTCCACTAACCCTCCTATTATAAGTCTACTGTAGTGATTGTGGCCAGCCACCATCTTGAAAACTTAGCAGTAGAATGGACTAAATGACAAGTGCTTAATGGAACATACAAGGCTGTATGGGATACCTCTAACATGCTGCCTCACAATTTCACTCCAGCTGAGGCACCTCCCCTTAGCTGCACTACTGGGGCTCACTTTCTGCTCACAGGTTTTGCTCTAAGAGATGCTTACAGGAACTCTTCAGCCATCCTGGAATGTACGAACCCCAACCTGGGAGGGTGAAGATGTTAACATCAACACCCTATGAGCAACCCCTGACCACTGGGGAATGGGATCTGGTATATAAATACCCCCTCCTTCCCATCCAGAGGCATATACTTCGTGTCTTCTCAGAGGACTTCCTCAGGATCAAGCCCCACGTACTCAGAGATGTGACCAGGTCGATCACAGACCCTTGCACTGACTTTCTTTCCTCCCTGGTTTCATGTGCCCCAATTCTCCAACTTCTGTTTCTTTTTTTTTCCTTAAGATTTTATTGATTTATTGAGAGAGACAGAGATATTGAGAGAGGGAGAGGGAGAAGCAGGCTCCCCACTGAGCAGGGAGCCTGATGCAAGGCTTGATCCCAGGACCCCAGGATCATGACCTGAGCCGAAAGCAGACACTTAACCGTGTGAGTCACCCAGGCACCCCGCCAACTTCTGTTTCTTGTTAACAGGTTCCCAAATAAATTATCTGCCTAAAAAATCCCTGTCTCAAGCTCTGCTTTTGGGATGAAACCAGATCAGGACACTTGTCCTTTGGGACACCATACTCCCTTCCTTTTCGTTCTAACTCACTGGATGCTCTTTCTTAACCTCTGTTGCTGAACTTCTCTCTCAGATCCCCAAATGCTGATGTGCCCAGAACACAGTCCTAGGTCCTCCACTCCCTTTGTGATTTCATTTCATGGCTTTATGTATCAACTACATATCTCAAATTTACTTATCCAGTCTAGACATTTGTCTCCATCTCCTAGTAACTGCCTACTCAGTATCTCCTCTTGGATGTTTTAATAGATACCTCAAACTTAACATGTCAAAACTGAACTACTCATCTTCCCTCTCTAAACCTATCTACCTAGTCTCCCTTAACTCAGCTGATGGCATCTCTATCCTTCCAGTTGCTCAGGTAAAAACCTTGGATTCCTCTGCAACTACCTTCTCTCTCACACGTCCCAAATTCCACTACGGCTCTCTCTACCTAAAGTCTTCACACCTACTATTCTATCTTCTGTTAACTCAAAGTGGAGGGTTCAGCTGCATTAGCAGTCTTAGGTCTACTATTACTTCTTAATCCAACAGCCTCCAGGGGCTGCAAAGTTAAATGCATCTGGGTTGGGTGGAACCACATTAGAAGGGCTAACTAGGGCAAACAAATGTCTATGCTTAATCTAAGGGGTGCCATGGCTATTAACATGCCATGCTAAAAACACAGGTGATCCGGGGCTGGATATTCAGGTAAAACAATTTTTAGATGTTATCAACTAATTAAGCTTTAGAAATAATCAGTAGGCCAAAAGAACAGTCTAAGGGTTAATTTTTGTTTGATGAAATGTCAGTTTGCAACTCTTGCTCTAGGATTTGTCTATAATTTATATATTATTAATCCTAACCTTTGCTTTTTTTCTATCAGGTAGGAGATGAATGGGAGCTATTTATGTTCAAAGCCTAACCATTCTGGTTTTCCTCAAAAGCTCCTCTTGGATCAATGTTACTACAAATGGAATGAATAAACACATTTTTGCTTTTTCTGCCAAAAACAAACTTCCCTCCCTAAGGCAGACCAAAGCCACCCAGAAATAAACAAAACAAGTGGCTTGGCTGGCCACTCTCATTAACCAGAGGAGCAAAACCGGTGCCACTTGCATAAATCCATGGGGAAAACTTCTATTGGTTTTGTCTAATTCTTAATAAATCAAGAAATAAGAAAACACTTGTAATTGTTTTTACCTTTAGAAATCAAATGTCAGGCCATAAGTACTGAATATTAGATAGGATGTAAATTAGATAATCCAGGCATCTAAAATCCGCAAACCTAAAGGTTCTTCAAGTAAGTGTTAAAATTCCTTTGCCTCCAGCAAAACATAAAACATAAAAGCTATGACTTCAGAGCATTCTGTCAACCACATTTATAGCTTTGCAGCATTTAATATGATGACACATAAATCTAACTGGTTATGCAACCTACACTGCATTCCTCCTTCATTTGGCTATATGATAAAATCAAATTCAATTCCATTTGTTTAAGCTCCCCTTGACATACACAAAGCAATCTTAAAGCCATCAGAGAAACCGAAAAAGAGCACTTGAATTAAAAGGCCTATTGACCGCATTCCCAGATCAGACAATATTATGAAACTGCATTATTATATAACTCCAGCAAATATCTAAGTTATTTTTTTTTAAAAAAGATTTTATTTACTTGAGAGAGAGAGCATGCATGCAAGAGCTATGGGGAGGGGCAAGAGTGAGGGAGAAGCAGGCTTCCTGCTGAGCGGGGAGCCGAGGCAAGATGTGGGCCTCCATCCCAGGACCCTGCGATCACAACCCGAGCTGAAGGCAGCTGCTTAACTGACTGAGCCACCCAGGCGCCCCCTTAGTAAGCTTTAAGAACTTGAAAAGGTTATTCTATATCCATTTGAGAAAAAAAGAAACAGGTAAGTCTATAAAAAATCTTTTTAAAAACAGAAGAAAAGAACCAGTCCTACACATTAATAATTAAAACTGAGTGGAATTCATACAGATACAGAGTCAGGGGAAGAGACCAGAGAAATCACAATGGTCCAATAATAAAAAGAAAAAAAAAAAATCTCACACCAAGTATTTACTGGAAAGTCTATTATGTATATAGTACCAAAATAAATACCTGAGGAGATGCTAGAATGAAAAAGATTGACTGCACTCTCTAGAAGTATCTATTCTTCCTGTAGCAATTAAAACATTCAAGGAAAAAATGAAGTATCGTGAGAAACATCTACATATAGATCTGTGGCAATTAAAAAAAGATATCTCAGGTAGGGATAGAGCAGGGAAATCGGGTATTGGAAAGATTTTACGAAGCCCCGGCAGCTGAGATAGATTTGAAGAGTGAACAGGATTTGGACAAGCAGGAAAAGGAGGTAGAAGGCTCAAAAAGAATATTCCAGATGAGGAATGTATAAAGTAATCACTATATAGGGCAATGAAGAAAACTTTATTTAATAAATGGTACTGAAATAATCCCATGAAAAACTGAGATACAACCTTCTCACCCTATATATTCTAGGTAGATTAGAGTGTAGTTTCTTAAAACTAAATCTCAAAAATAATACCTTACTTATTTTTAGAGGAGTAATTTGAAGCATGGTAAGAAATTTAAAATGGAAAGATGGGAGTCACATCATATAAAAATTAAAAATAAAGGAAATCCAAAATATTTTAATGTTTAATTTTCACATAATGTATTAAAAATCATATCAAGAGAGGAAACGTGGTAATTCGTAAGAGCAAGAAAACAGTAAACATATATAAAAAGCTTTATATTCCCTAATAATAAAAAGGAAATAAATATAATATAATTAAAGTGGTTTAGAGCACTGATTCTGAAATAGATAAACCTGGGTTGAGTTCTCACTTATTTAATTATTAGGTTCTTTGAGCAGTTGTTTTATTTGTAAAATGAGATTTCCATTTATTTATCTAAGCATCAGTTTTCCTTATCTGTAAAAGAGCAAAACTAACCTCAAAGATTGTGTGAAGATTAACAGAAATGCCAGTTTTATTGAACAAGATCACTACTTCTCTTATTAACATTAAAATTACAAGAATATATAGCTATCTGGGGTGCTGGGTGGCTCAGTCGTTAAGCGTCTGCCTTCAGCGCACGTCATGGTCCCAGGGTCCTGGGATCGAGCCCACTCTGCAGGAAACCTGCTTGTGTTCCCTCTCTTGCTGCGTCTCTGTCAAATAAATAAATAAAATCTTTAAACATATATATATATATAGCTATCTATTTTGACATTCTATCTCAAGCACAGTACATGTAAGAATATCCATGTCTGAGACACACTAGAACTCAAACACGTGAATACAAATCTCAGGCTTTTATGTCTTCTTACACCATGATTACTACTGTATGTGTAGCACTTAAAACAGTCCCTGACACACAATAAATACTCTGTAAATATAATGCTGTTTTAATGATCATCATCATTACTCTATATAAACCATACCCGTATGCTTTTTCTAAAATGTCTAGTCTCTTTAAAATGTAATTAAAGATGAAAATACTGTAAATACAGAATGCTTAATGGTTTTATCATCTTTTCCCATCTTTTACATCATTATTAGTGACCAATCACATCATTTCTTTCAAGTCTATCAGTGACTGTTCACTGAACATCTGTTAGGTCATGCACAGACTACAAAGTGTGTTGCTGTGTTATTCCCTTGTCTCCTGGTGACAAACCTGATGACATTTTAGAAAAATGGAAAACCAAATGAGGGAATTTGCCAACAAAGATAAAAGTGCAGCAAAAAACTGGAAGTGGTAACCCTGAAAGTCAAACTCTAAGAGAACATAAATGAAGTTACGGAAGAAAGGGTTAACTGCAAGAATGTGACACTGCTGCCATCAGAGAAACTAAGCATGCCAGTCAGAGGAACTGTCAGGGTGAACTTCATCACCATAAATGAAGTGGTTATGATGAAAAGGATGAAAGGACGAAGATGTCCCAGAGGAAGTAACACCAGCAAAAAAAAAAAAAAAAAAAAAAAATCATATTAAAGTAATTTTGGGGGGTGGCGCCTGACTGGCTCAGTCAGTGGAACATGTGACTCTTGATTTCGGGATTGTGAGTCAGAGCCCCACACTGGGCACAGTGATTACTTTAAGGAAAACAGGAATTCTTGGATATATTTCAAGACATTGAGAATACAACAGATAAAACTTTGGAAGCAAATCCAAACTCAGAAAGAATTATGACAGTGTGGCCAAGGCATAAAAATAATGTTCACTCCAAATTATAAGTTATACAACAAAGAAAAAGAAAGCAGGCGATTGCTCACTTTTAATTACATGCAACCTATGTAAAAATATATACAAATATCAATATATCTAACCTACATAAACAAAAGGAAAACAGTGTCTTTTGGAAGCAAAGAATACAATGTCCATCCACTCAGGTCCTTTTCTACAATTGTGACACTTTGCAGAATACCTCTGAATTATACCTAAAAGTAACAAAAACACAGACAAGTTCAAGGTTGGGAAATACCAAGTCCAAAAGCTAAGTTTTCACATCTTAATTTGCCACAGACATTTTTTTCTATTGGGGAAACATGTAACATAAACAAGTGTTCAGTAGCAATAACCTAAAGTGCTAAAACAGACATAATGCTCTTACATGTTTTAAGTGTAACATACTCTCATTCTTTTTTTTTTAATAGAGAGACAGTGCACACACAAGCAGGGAGTGTGGGAGAGGAAGAGAGAAAATCTTAAGCAGACTCCCCGCTGAGTGCAGAGCCCCACTGGTCTCGGATGGATCTCATGACCTGGAGATCATGACCTGAGCTGAAATCAAGAGTCAGATGCTTAACCCAACTGAGCCATCCAGGTGCCCCAACATGTTCTCATTCTGTGTTTGAATTGCGTACCACAAATTTCAAAAGACAGATGGTTGAATCTTGAGTCAACTATGCAATTTTTTTTAAAAGCCTATTCCAATACTAGAATGAAAAACCAACATATGCACAAAAAAACTAAGAACTCAAATACTCAATACTCGTAATAATAATAAACTCAATACTCGCATCCCACTCTTAAAATTTCCTAATTCTTAACATGTCATTAAAATTTAGAGAAGTAATTTGCAAAATCTGGCTGGTTTAAAGGCAATCTGTGTTGTTCACAAATAACATAAGCCAGTGTAGCATTTAGTTCAGGATACTGCAGCATGATGTCAAGCAGGAGCAGCACTATGGACCTTCAGAGAGAAGCTCTGTGCCTGGGTTGTCATATACTGCTCTCCTAATTCCAGGGAGTTCTATGACCAAAACAAATATTTAATCACCTTCCTAGCAAAAATATGCATCCACACATACTGTATTTTGACAGAAAGAGTCCATTGGTGCTTAAACTCTCACCAAGAATCTTAAGTTTCTCAAAGCTTCAATTTCTCCATCTGTAGAAAGGAAGCTAATACCTACCCCCCCTAAGACTGAGAGACTCAGAGAATGAGAGGTACCGATTACACTGTCTGGCTCTTTTCCCAGGTCTTACCCATCCCATCAGGCCAACCTTACTCGCTCTGCACAGGTGCTGTTCCTATCATCCTTGTAGGTCTAAGGGCCCAACATCAGAATATTAGAGTCTCTGTTTGTCAATTCCACAAGTATTATTAAAAATGTTTAGGGCGCCTGGGTGGCTCCGATGGTTAAGCGTCTGCCTTCGGCTCAGGTCATGATCCCAGCGTCCTGGGATCGAGTCCCACATCGGGCTCCCTGCTCCTTGGGAGCCTGCTTCTCCCTCTGCTTCTCTCTCTCTCTCTCCCTCTCTCTCTCTCTCCTCCTCTCTCATGAATAAATAAACTCTTAAAAAAAAAAAGTTTATATCTCCAGTAGTGCTTATGATACAACGTAATAAGACAATCTTTATCCTGAAAGAGATTAATGACTTGCTATGGAAATAATACTTGAACATATAAAAAGTAACAAGTCCATAATAATTCTGTCCACACTATACTATCATTATGGACTACAATAATAGAAATTTGGAGAACAGGACAGTGTGAAAGAAGAATATATCCCAAGTATGGATTAAGTATCTTCAAATGGGCCCCATAACACATCATTTCACTCATCAAAATGCCTAGCTCTTTCCCAGGACTGAAAGCAGTTATCACAGCCTGTTCATTGTTATTATAGCCCCTGAACTAAGCACAATACTTGAAACATTGTAGCCTCCAGTGTGCGAATGCGGAATGAGTGGATTTAGCAAACAACATGATAAAATATGTAAGCAGCCTGGCATAAATACAACTAGTTCAGAGTTACGGTCCCATTAAGACTGGCCACCCTGCTAACAGGATTTGTTTGGGAAAAATGAGTGATAAGGAATGATCGATATACAGGTAGCAAGTAACTGACAAAAATTTAGAAAAAATGTGCGATTTTCCTATTAAAAATTAAAGTGATAGAGACTTTAAATAAAATACACTAATGTGTCCACCATGGTTTTATAGATAATGATTTTTCCAGGCTGACAAAATAACGGCAACAAATGTGGATAACTGATCTCTGGAGATCTAGTATATTCGGGGAGATATTGTACATCTGATATGTGGTATTACTGCACAGCTGTCTTGGTAGCAATCAAATAATAGATTTTTAAAAGACTATTTAAAATGCTCTGCCACAATCTTAAATGTGAACTGCTTCCTTATGGCAATTCTATAAAGATCAGAGGACCTCCAACAGACCAGATATGTTATGCAATGCAGAGTGTAAAATGTCGAGTAAAACAAGACCTACCCTCCAGAAGCTCCTAGTCTATTAAGAAGACATGTAAAAAATTATTACAATGCGGCACCTGGGTGGCTCAGTCAGTTAAGCCTCCACCTCTTGATTTTGGCCAGGTCATGATCTCATGCATGGTGAGATGGAGCCACGCTTAAGACTCTCTCTCCCTTTGCCCGCCCTTCCCCGCCATGTGCATGCGTGCTCTCTCAATAAACAAACAAATAAATAAATACCACAATACAATAGCTAAAATACTGTAGAACTGGAGTTCTTTGGATTAACTGCAATGGGAAAACAGGGGAATAACTGAACTATACCTAGAGGACAGTCTCAGAGAAAGCAACGACGTTTGAGTCTGCCTGGTATGTTTAAAAAAATACCACCATCTTCAACTCTTTGAGGAACCTCCATACTGTTTTCCAGAGTGGCTGCACCAGCTTGCATTCCCACCAACAGTGTAGGAGGGTTCCCCTTTCTCCGCATCCCCGCCAACATCTGTCGTTTCCTGACTTGTTAATTTTAGCCATTGTGACGGGTGTGAGGTGGTATCTCATTGAGGTTTTGATTTGGATTTCCCTGATGCCGAGCAATGTTGAGCACTTTTTCATGTGTCTGTTGGCCATTTGGATGTCTTCTTTGGAAAAATGTCTATTCATGTCTTCTGCCCATTTCGTGATTGGATCATTTGTTCTTTGGGTGTTGAGTTTCATAAGTTCATTATAGATTTTGGATACTAGCCCTTTATCTGATATGTCATTTGCAAGTATCTTCTCCCATTCTGTCGGTTGTCTTTTGGTTTTCTTGACTGGCTGGGTGATAGACACTGGGGAGGGTATGTGCTATGGTGAGAGCTGTGAATTGTGTAAGACTGTTGAATCACAGACCTGTACCTCTGAAACAAATAATACATTACATGTTAAAAAAAAAAAAAGAAGAAGAAGATAGTAGGAAGGGAAAAATGAAGGGGGGGAACTGGAGGAAGGAGGAGAAAAACCATGAGAGACTATGGACTCTGAGAAACAAACTGAGGGTTCTAGAGGGGAGGGGGATGGGGGATGGGTTAGCCTGGTGATGGGTATTAAAGAGAGCACATATTGAATGGAGCACTGGGTGTTATACACAAACAATGAATCATGGAACACTACATCAAAAACTAATGATGTAATGTATGGTGATTAACAGAACATAATAAAAAAAAATACCACCATCACAACTTTCAAAGACATTTTTTAAATTCAGTAAGCTTTAAATTAAGTAAACTTTTTTTTAGGATAAATATGAGCATATCCACTAAGCTGGAAAAGGGGAATATTCTCTTTTCCTAAAAGAGACATTTTAAGCGCTGATTATTAACAAGGGGTTCATGATAGATTGACACTAAAGTCCTTAAGAAAAAGGCCTTGCTAAACCGAAACTGAGGCAACATCAAGAACTTCACACACAATGGGTAAGATTTTTCAGTGTGACTAAACACACACACACACACACACACACACACAATTTTTTAACTACTATTCCATCTGCCATGCATGTCTGAACCTTAAATCTGTCTGCTCTTATTTTATTTCTACGTACTGAAGTTTAGATAATTCCAGATTTTGACTACTCAAGTCTGAATTTACAAACCAGATGACAGGAAAACATTTTCAAAAAAGGACATGTACTATTTTAACTCTTTAATGATCAAAGATTATCTATGTATGTGTTTATCTTTAAAATAGTTCAACATGCTACAGTTCCTGGAATGAAGGGGGGTGGGTATGGGGTGGAGGGGAGGCTCTCTTCTCTTTTTAGAAACAACCTTACATGTCTTACAGGCTTTCCTCCTAAAAATGAAATGTCCACTAGTAGCCACAAGTTACCGAATGTGTTTAACAGATAAAAACATCAATAACACACAACTACAAAAGCATCACATCATATAGGTTAACTTTATTTCTCAAAAGAGTTGGTAATCGTTTTTTTAAAAAAGATTTATTTATTTGAGACACACACACACACACACACACACACACACAATGGGAGAGAGCACAAGCAGAGGGAGCAGCAGAGGGAGAGGGAGAAGCAGCCCAACTCAGGGCTCGATCCCAGGACTCTGGGATCATGACCTGAGCCGAAGGCAGACGCTTCACCGACTGAGCCACCCAGGCACCCCAAGGGCTGGTAATCCTTTAGTGGAACTGTTTCTCCTAACTTTTAGAGGTTGTGCAGAGATAATCAAGTGGAAAACATTCAGTATTTGCAGATTTTGGCATATGTGTGTATATATATTGCATCAGGTTGCCTTCTATGTAATAAGAAGGGACTCTCATTTCCTGAAATCATTGTCAACATGCATACATACTATTTTGTGCTACATGCTCAAAACAGTGTATTTGAATGTTTTATTCTCGAAACAGCATAAACACAAGAATAGAAAGCAAATCAACAGATAAAAACTTCTCCAAACTAGGAACTGTTTTGGCCATGTTAAATTTGCCAGGCCAAGGCCTCCAAATGAAGATATGGAGGGTCAATGGAGCACAAGTGTGGAAGTCAGGGAAGGTCAGCCCACAAATACTGCCCCTCCACTCCCATGACTTCCTATCTTGTGAGAATGGTCCAAAGACCCAGGATACTTGAGAATCGTTCACAGAAATAGCAACTAGACCAGTGCCACCGTGTCCTAACCAGACTGTAATTGTAACATAATCTGCTTCTTGCCCTCCTGTGGTTACTGCTCACTTTCTGAACCTGAATTCCTAATCTCTCCACCACCAATTCTGTGAGCTACCTGCCATCATGCCAATAAATTCCCTTTCCATTCAAATTACCTTGTAAGTTTCTCCAACTTTTAAATGAAGACCCTTGAATGAATTATAAAGAATATTCTGGAGTCATACAGAAAGCTAACTCTAACTCCCTCCCTAATTTAAAGCCATTCCTACAAATAACCAAAACTATGTTACAAATGTAACTTGGGGTTCAGAGTATAGACAGTAAAGATACTCTGAAATTAAAGATTACATAAATCATTTTTTTGAGACTTTTAAGAGGTACCTATATTATTAAAATTTTAAGCTTCAAAGTATAAAATATGAACATTAAAAAAGTGTAAGAGAACATTCAGAAAGAAGACAAAATACTAAGATCACTTTAAAATATATTAGTCTAATAAAGAATTTAAAAACTTCCCAGAAAAAGAACAATGAAACACATTTTGAGGAAAAAAGGACACTAAATGATACTGATTTTTACAAACTGTTTTCTCTGTAATAAGATGCCTTCCTTTTTGTTTTATATATTCTAAACTGCTCCAAGAACAGTAATGAAAAGATTCTCCACCTGGGCCTACTGTTTCTTTAGATCCCTAATTCATATGTTTCCTCTCTAAAAAAACAACACATATGTGAAATTACCTTTCATTCTTTCTGAAAATATTTCATAATTCAAATCAAAAGTGCAATTTTTAGCTATACTAAAAACCAGCATTTCTTACATTCTGGGTAATATCCTGTAGTCATACTCAGTCCCCTAATCCATCTGGTATTTTTTTAAGGAATACATTTAGAAGAAGCAAAGCACATATTAAGGAGAGTAAGAACATATTTAAAACTTTAGGAAGCATTTGCTGTAAGGAGGGAAGAGGGTTATTAATATTTGTGAATACCTACTGTGTCCGACGCATTTTGCTATAGACTGTAATTTTTTCATATAACACTGCAAAACAGATGATGTTACCCTTTCCATAAAAAGGAAATGAGGAAAATGAACCTCAGAAATTGGTTTACTTATCTCAGGTCAGTGTTAATAAGGGCTGATCTGACTTAAGCACAGATCTGACTGGTCCCAAAGATGATATTTTATCCATAACAAAATGCCTCAATGGGCACATTCTTCTTGTAAAAATTCGTTTTCATTGATAGTTTTCTTATTAGAAAAACAATTGTAACCATTATCCCGAACAAACAAAACCTGTGGGATGTAACCATAAAGCAGTGTTTTATCTACCACTGTCCTTTAAAATTATTCTGTGTTGACAGTTTAATGTCCCTGAACTTTTATTTAGGCAAGCCTATGACTTTGGTCATTTTCAAGTTATAAAAACTGTCAGAATTTAGAAAGTGATAGACCCAGTTTAGTATAATTGTCAAAATTTGTCATCCAGGACTATAGCTTCTCCCCATGTCCCAGTTCTGCCTGCAGCCTGCGTGCCTAGGCATGACAGGAGCACCGTGCTTTACCTGCTCTCCCTTCCACCTTACTAACCCTGGGTGTAGCAGTTAAGTGTCATTAGAGGGCATGAGCACTCTCAGCTCAAGAAGTATTTAAAATTGACCTGTCAAGGAATGCTTTCTGGAGTTCCTTGGAAGCTCTCACCCATTCCACCACCGGGGATCTCTCACCACAATTTCTTGATGCAAAATAATGCATCTCCTGTGGAAATCCAGCCATTTCTTCCTCCCCCTCTGCCTCATACCACCCTGATCCTATGAGCTTCCTCTCACTAGTGCCCCTCATCCAGTCTATGGGAAACATGTACCCCTTCAGAACTCAGGGAGGATGGGCAGTCCACCCACACAGTAACCTTGCTTTGCTGCACTGTCACAGCAGATAGCTTCTCTTTCACTCAGGCACAGTGAGACAGACATCAACCCACTGTGTCCTCTAAACTATACAAGTTACATATTCAGCTCTCAAATCATTACCAGAAAGCTCCTGTACTTAAGGGGGAGCACATCAAAAAGAGAGGGGGGAGGTTAGAGGAAACTCCTAGCACACTAACAACTGGGTTTAAAAACACTTTTCCATTTTCCAACAACTCAATTCAAAAACTACTCCAATTTCCAGCTCCCTGATTCTTTATACTAACAGATGGGGTAGGTATTTAGAGGTCACAAATCCATTTTCTGGCTCTTTATTTTGCAAGGCCTGCATGGTATGCTTATAACTCTCTTTAGAAATGTGCACCTCTCAACTTAGGGCCAAACTCAGAATAAAAGAGTTCCATTTTAACATCTTATTACATGATATATTTAGCACTTTACTAAATTTTCCACAAAAAGTAGGAAGAAAAATCCATAATCCCACCACATAGTTAGCTACAGTTAACACTTTAGCATGCTGTTTTCCTTTCTATAAAGAGTCCATTTGTCATCTGACAATTTCTTATTTTAAGTTTTCTTTTTAAAATCTTGTACAAAAACACCCCATTTACATAATTTCATCAAGCAATCCAGTTTCCCATAGAATTTCAGCATGCCTTTTTCAAACACCAAATTTCCACTATGCCAATGTAAAGGTGGCTTTCTGAAACTTGTCACACTGTCACTCCCCAAACTCAAAACCTGTAATGGCTCCCCACTGCCAGAGATTAAACTTCAATCTTTTAAATTCTCTATGGTCTCCTACACATGTTACATGTCTAAATGTTAACTTTAAGCCCTGTATTCATCCTATAAAAATCATACTACAAGAAGCATGTGAATGTCAGGGGAGTTTCCAACCATGGGATCTGTCTGACCTACACTCAAGATGAGAAGTGTTTCAGGGTTTGGTCACAGTTCCACAGTGATTACTGAAAGTATCACAGGATGGAGCTCTACCAGGATTACAGACAGGCTGAATCCACGAAATGCAACAGAGCATATTAACGTGGCAAAAACAAACTTGCAGCGGGGATCAGTCCTCATGTGACTGCAAATAAAACTCTATCACCACACATACAATATTTACCGGTTTCACACTCGTGATCACAACTGCCAAAAAGTTAATCTAATGCTCAAGAGCAGATTTATGGAAACTTTAAATGTTTAAAACTGGATTTGGGGATTGATTTTGTCAATGTTCCACACATAATCTGCCATCCATTCCCAGAGAACACATTAAAAAATTTGTTTTAAAGTCATCTTTCAGCAGATGAAGTGAGAAATAAATTCCAATTAACATGCTACCAAGAAAAAAAGCACTCAGTTCTTAGCCCAAAGAATCTCTGCTCTTCTCAGAAGCATATGTCAGTAAAAACTCACAGAATTACAGAAGTGCCTGAAGAAAGAAAAATAATCAGTTCTCTCTTAAAGTTGACAATAAATGTATTCACTCAAAAAGTACACAAGAACAATGAGCGTGGGGCAAATACTGACGTGTCTTTATGTATAACTGTGGAGGATGTGTGTGCATTCATACAACATGCATGTATGTGAGGAGATATCTGGGGAGATGTTCACTAGAACACTGACTACTTAGATGGTGATTTTTGCTTTCTTCTTTCACTTTTTCATTTTGTTTCATTTTTAAAAATAAATGAGCGTATACTTTTATAAGAAAAGAATGCTATTTGCACTATTAAAATATGGCATGACAAGCTACAGTAATCAAGACATGTGGTACTGGCAGAAGGAAAGACATGTAGACCAATAAAACAGAGAAGAGAGTCCAGAAATAAACCCATGTATCTAGGGTCAACTGATTATCAATAAAGATACCAAGGCAATTCAAAGGGGGAAAAGGACAGTCTTTTCGACAGGTGGCACTAAGACAACTGGCTATCTACATACAAAAAGATCAACTTAAGAAATTCACCTCATGCTATACATAAAAGTTAATTAGGGGTGCCTAGGTGGCTGAGTGAGTTAAGTGTCCAACTCTTGGTTTCGGCTACAGTCATGATCTTGGGGTCATGGGATCGAGCCCCGTGACAGGCTCTGCGCTCAGCATGGAGTCTGCTTGGGATTCTCTCTCCCTCTGCCCCTCCCACCGCTCACATGCTCTAAGTAAATAAAATCTTAAAAAAAAAAGTAGTTAAAAATGGATCATAGACCCAAACATAAGAACTAAAACGATAAAATATAAAACATTTAGAAGAAAACACAGGCATAAATCTCATGGCCCTGGGTTGGACTAAGACTTCACGGACACAGCACCAAAAGCAGGATTTTTTTTTTTTTAATTTTATTTTATTGTGTTATGTTAATCACCACACATTACATCATAAGTTTTTGTTTTAAGATTTTTTTTTAATTTTTTATTATGTTAATCACCATACATTACATCATACATCATTAGTTTTTGATGTAGTGTTCCATGATTCATTGTCTGCGTATAACACCCAGTGCGCCATTCAGCATGTGCCCTCTTTAATACCCATCATCAGGCTAACCCCTCCCCTCTAGAACCCTCTGTTTCTCAGAGTCCATAGTTTCTCATGGTTCGTCTCCCCCTCTGATTCCACCCCCCTTCATTTTTCCCTTACTGTTCTTTTTTTTTTTTAACATGTATTATTTGTTTCAGAGGTACAGGTCTGTGATTCAACAGTCTTACACAATTCACAGTGCTCACCTTAGCCAAAAGCAGGATTCTTAAAAGAAAAGAAAAAGATAAACTAGACTCTATCGAAGTTCAAAACCCTTGCATCTCAAAAGATACCATTAAGAAAATAACAAGACAAGGCACAGACTGGGAGAAAATATTTGCTAATCATGTGACTTATAACTGCCTGGGATAAACTGTCTCACAGCACCTGTTTAGCTCTACTTTACGATTTGAAGACAGTTTCCTGTAACACTGTAAACCAGCTATACTTTTTTTAAGAAAATTGCTCACTCATCTCTTACTTGTGAGACCCAAATAAGACCCTAGAAAGGATCTGAGAGACCAGAGGCAGGGAAAGGACTTCACTAAAGTTTTGCCTGTATACCTCAACTAGGAAAATTTGAAATGTTTAAATATTTTTTTAATTATTTAAAATCATAGGCTATCTACCTACCCAAATTAGGCAAACTGAGAATGGTTGAAAAAATTAAATTTGATTTTTAATAAAATATGTGATTTTTAAAAGCTGCTAAGAACACTGAAAATCAGCTAAAGTTCTTAAATGAACTTTTAATATGCTAATAGACTACTAAGAAGGGGTCAGTGACACATACCAAAGACAGAACACTGGCCAGTTGTCACTATGACACATACTATAATGGAACTTTGGCACACCCATTTCAAAGGGTTGCCAACCCCAGGCTACATATTTTGACTATTGCTTCAACATACTGTTCTATAAATAAAAAGCTTTGGTTTAACTATATTCACATTTTAATATAGGAAGTCCCAATTATCAAAGTGTATTTCCAAAATGCTTTAGCCCTTGATTCTCAAACATTAAGCTTTTATCCACTAGCGACTTAGAAGAGGCGCCACCATAGCTAGATTTCTTTACATTTCCAGCTCTGTACATTCGTGTACACTTTAACCCAAATGGATAGAATAAATGAAGCTGACTTTTCTGTACTTTAGAAAACAACTTGGTAAATATATATGTAATACCAGAACATATCAAAGGTTTAAGTCAAAACAAGCTTAAACGTAACAATTTTCAGCAAGCAAAGTTAAATTTCGAAATAACATTTCTCACGTTTGTTTACAGAAACTAACTGGACAGGAGTTAGAAAATGATGACTGATAAAACGAAGCCCAATCCCCTTTAAAAAAATGAAAAATTCTAAGTTTAAACCTTCCTCCAACTATGCTAGCCCCTCTTTTTTTTTTTTAAGATTTTATTTATTTGGGATGCCTGGGTGCCTTAGATGATTAAGCATCTGCCTCCGGCTCAGGTCATGATCTCAGGGTCCTGAGACTGAGCCCCACATCGGGCTCCTGGCTCAGCGGGAGCCTGCTTCTCCCTCTCCCTCTGCCTCTCCCCCTGCATCTCTGTCTCAAATGAATAATAAAAAAAATTTTTTTTAATTAAAAGAAAAGATTTTATTTGTCAGAGACAGAGAGAGAGCATGTGCACAAGCAGGGGGAGCGGCAGGCAGAGGGAGAGGCAGGCTCCCTGCTGAGCAAGGAGTCCGATGTGGGACTTGAACCCAGGACCCTGGGATCACGACCTGTGCTGAAAGCAGATGCTTAACCCACTGAGCCACCCAGGGGTCCCTATGCTAGCCCCTAAATATATACTGTCCCAAGATCTAAAGGAAAAAAAAAAACACCTCATTAAAAATGTGCTTATATTGTTTTGTTAGAATTTTCCAGAATTTTAAGTAGAGAATTGTTGTATGACATAAACAAAAGCAATCTCATACCTTGCAACCCAAGGTGGTCTTCCTGTGCTTCACCTTAACATAATGTCCCTGAAATTCCTAAAAAACCATGTGTGATTTTTTTCAAATTAAAAGATGTCTGGACATGTTAGTCATTACTTTTTGAGTAAATGTTACCAGATACCAATTTACCTTGGAGAAAATACATCTCGAATCCTGATGCTCTGGCTACTGCTATTAGTGAGAGTAATACTGTCCTTCATCTCTTACACAGGAGTCTCATGTTTTCTATCAGCATCCATGAAAAGGTGGCATGGTAAAAAAAAAAAAAAAAGAAAGAAAAAGAAAAGGTGGCATGGTAACTTACTAGCTTGCAAGTAGGGTAAAATCTCAGACCATCATGCCTCTGGACAGTTTTGGCAGTAAGGATGGGATGCTGACAGAGCCACCCATGACCTTCTAGAAGACAGAGGATAAAGGCCCCCAAGGGCAGAGGTCTAGGAAATGGGAAGACACCCTGGGATCTGAGAGTGGTCCTGATGGTAGGTGGGGAGAATATGGATCCCTACCACCCTACTTGTTAATGAACAGGAGTTGGATTAATATTTAGAAACTGAGCAGTAAAAAGTGGAACTGAAATCAACCACCCAAATGGTGACTTGGTGGTTGTTCACTCTCCTCTGGGCTGGCAGAGGAAGGGATATGCCAAGACAATGGGGCAAAAGCCCTGTGTCTCCAGGTGAAAGGCAATGTGGCTGTGACTACTGAGCCTCAGAATCCCTAAAACTAAAATGGATTATGTAAATAATGATGGCCTTGCTGCCAAAATGAAGTTTGAGTTGGACCAAAATTATTAGAAGTTCCTTTGATTGAACTATGAGGGAATGACCAAAAGGGAATACAAAGCTTTGACTGCTGGTAGAGGTGCTCTCTGCCTCCATGCTCCCATCTCCTACCCTGCTCTACTTCTACCCCCAAAACTCTTTTGCTTTACAGAAAAAAATGATGAAGTATGGGATTGAAGTCTCCCTGACTCCCAAGAAGGACTGAAGGCCATAGAGCCAATAGGCTGCCCAGGGAACTTTAGAGAGGGACTCAAAGCTTTAAGGTTCTTTTAGATATAGGCACCCATGTCATCACCACCCTGCCTGGTCCCGTGAAGGGAGGGAACATCCAGATTCAATTAATAGGGTTTGGGCAGGATTTACAGAGGGGAAGAAAAACGAATGTGATGAAAGGACAGGACTCTTTGGGCCAGTTCAATGTCCTGTTGCTGCCTCTACATCCCAGTGTATAGTTAAGAGTTGATATGTTACATGGTTGTACTTCCCCACCATGTAAGTGCCAGAGGGGATTCTCCCAATCAGGAAGGGTTGCATGTAGAAAAATACTACTACCTTTGGGGCCCCACAACCCTAATGACCGTTTTTTGGTTACAAGTCTCTGTGACGTATGATTTTATTGATTAGAGCTTCTGACAAAGGGAGGCAGGCAGTCTCCACCTGCAGGTGCCCCTGGGGGTTCTGCACTCTGCCTCCCGGACACAACTATCAGGCATGCTCTTTCTCTAAAGCAATTGTTACCATGCTACTGGCCTCTTGTGGAAACTGAATCCCTGACTCATGGAGACCTCTTGAGTCCACAGGCTGATATTCCTACTTTGGTTTTCTAACCTATGGTCCCCCCTTGATTTACTATAAAGGGCAGTTTTTAAAGGGGGTCAAATGTGCCCCAGCTTCCAAACCTCCAGGCTTATCTTATAAAAACAGCATTTGTCATTAACTTTACCTACTCTCTCTGCCAAATAAAGGACCCAATAGTGTAAAGTGTCAACTGCCAGTGTCAGGCGAGGCTCTTCTCTCCCTAAATCAAATTATTTGGAATCCTGAGGAATCGCTGCAAAAGAGGTAGGTAAGAGCTTAATCCAGGAGAACTGCAGCTGATAAAAGAAGATTTTCTTTCATTTCCAGTCATAGCTCCAGATGGGGGTTCTTAGAGCTGTTACCCGCATTGTTTGTCTCCTCTGTCATCATCCACAGGACTCTTGAGAAGCTGTAGGAATATGCAGGTGAGGACTCAAGGCATGGTGGAAATGGACTGTACATCATGGGGCAGAACCCTATGCTCCCCTATGCCACCTGGACAGAGCCCAGGGATAGTGACCTCCCAGGAATATCCACGTTGGTCTGATATGCCCACTTTAGGATGGGTCAACTCCATAACTAACAATGTAGAGAGTCAACTGAAAATGTATATTCGAGAATACATCCGGCTTTGTCTTAGCCCCAACAGCATCTCAACTTTACATGAAAAAGTAGCAATAGGACCTTTGGGGAAAACCGGAAGCAAACTTACAGGCTCTACAGAGCCTAAATCCAGTAAATCATCAAATCTTACGGATTTAATACTATTCCTCCATTGTCAGTACTCAAATCATGATCACTATCAATTCTTTCCTGGACTTTAGCAACAATAGCCTCTTAACTTGCCTGCTTGTATTGAATCTTACCTCATCTTCAATCCATTCTCCAAAAGCTGTCAGAACAAGCTAGTATTTCACTCTCCCCTCCCTTAAAATCCTAAAAAAAAAAAAAAAAAATCCTATAATGGTTTCCCTATAGCCTTCAGTCCAAACTGAACCTGAACTTGTTAACACAACTCACACAGCCAGGCTTACAGTTTACTTACTGTGTACCTCTTTCCCACACCTCCTTTGCAGAACCAGTAGCCGTTTCTAAAATGTACCTGACCTCTCTTATCTCAAAGCTTTTGCCTCTCCCTCATCTTAGGCCCGTGCATTCTCCCCCCCTTGCCCGCTTTTTTATTTTAAGACTTTATTCATTTATTTTGAGAGAGACAGAGACAGCAAGAGAGAACAGGAGCTGGGAGGAGAAGAAGAGGGCTCCCTAGGAGCCCAATGTGGGGCTCGATCCCCGGACCCTGGGATCATGACCTGAGCCGACGGGAGACACCTAACCAACTGAGCCACCCAGGCGCCCCGCATTCTCCCTTTTGTCTGACTACTAGTCCACTCCTCAGGTTTTAGTTTAAAGGGCATGACAACATGGGCTTTTACCCTGACTCATAAGATTAGGTACCTATGGAATACACAGCACTGAACTCACATCGTCTATTTTTCTCGCTCTTCTACTCTAAGGAGGGACTGCTAGTAGTTTATTCACTGTTATTATAAGCGTGCTCATGTGTTCATTAACTATTTGGGGGATTCATAACAATCACATACCAAGTATTACACTAGTTGTCAAAAAATACATTATCAAAAACAAGTTGTTTTTTTTAAGACTTATTTATTGGAGAGAGACAGCAAAGTGGGGGGGGAGAGGGAGAGAAAGAATCTCAAGTCAGTGAGGAGTCTGCTTGAGATTCTCTCTCCCCCTCTCCCTGTGCCCCCCCAAAAAAAGAAATGTGTTAATTTAATAAAATTATATTTTGCCCTCCCTACCACACTGCATTGAAATTAATATAAAAATTTCATAAGAATTGTGAGGCACACAGCAGAGACATTATTATTCCCATTTCACAGGTAATCTGAGAATCTTCACACTATCAGACAAAAGCAAATTAGGGCTTTAATGCAACGGTTTTGTCCATACATACTAAAATCTTACAATGAGTAGAATCTCTCAATAACAGCACAAATCAGCAAACTGTAAAAGTCCACTTCAAGACCCACCTAGTAAATCATGGCTTAGTGCCTTCAACTCTCTATTACTCTCATAAAGAACAGAGAAATGGCATAAATAATCCCCAAACAATAATATCTGGGAATATGTCATAACTTTTTTCATAGCAAGTATGTCCTAAAATTGTTTGACCTAAATTAGTATTCAGTGTAACTTGAATTATCTGAGAACATGCCACTTTATGATTGGAAGAAATATTCTAAGCACAGTGAAGTGTCTGTATTAGTTTAGGTTTATAATACAATACCAGACATATTGTGCCAACTAAAATATATCAAGTAGAAATTACTCCCATGGCAGACTATAACTGCACAGGATTGAAAACTTCACAGAGTTGCATAAAACAGTACCACTGAACGTCATCTTTTCAAAATAAATTAAATAGCTACAAAAATATATCTTTGCATAAGGTCTTCTACTTAAACAAAATCACCCAATATCTTTGAAAAAAAGCCTTTCTCACCAATGGTACCACTATCAGGACATAGGCTATGTCACAAGAAACGTGTGTTTTTAAAGAATCAACCTTCTAAGAATGATTTCCTTGTTTAAAAAGTTTTACGAATGTCACTCATTTGCATTCCAATATACTTATATGAGTGGTAAAAGGGTGAAGCTACAGCTAGTAAGCAGGAAATTATAATCCTGTATATACTCACAAGAGAGTAGAGAAGTGAACATTTTCCATCCTGTGTGTCAGTTGAAAAAGTTTTTAGATTGGCTGTTTTAAGTATGCCTTCTAAATATATAATATAAAATACAAGACCTCAAATCAGTACTTTGAAATAGAATTTTAGTAAAGACTACAGATCACAGAGGCTTGGGTTTATGCCAGCCTTCCTCACCCTACTTGGGAGCATACTTGGACAAGTTACCTAAGTTCTCTGAGCCTGCTATTCCTGTTAATTAGTAGTTAACTAGGAATTAAACTATACCATGCAGGGTTGTCATAAAACTACCTTAATGTATATAAAGAACTTGGTATATAGTAGGTGTTCACTACCACAGCATAATAATTAAAGAGCCAAGACCAAGTTCTATCACTCAGTATCTGTGTCACTTTAGTTATTACTTAACTTCAATTTCCTAGTCTGTGACACGGGAATACTAACACCTAACAAGATTGTTGTAAAGACTGAATTTCTTCAGAACTCAACCCGGCAAGGAGTAAACACTATGTGCTAGTTACTATTAGCATTATGACCACCACTGCTGAAATATTAAATAAACACTGGGGTGCCTGGATGGCTCAGTCAGTTAAGTGTCTGCCTTCAGCTCAGGTCATGATCCCAGGGTCCTGAGATCAAGTCCCGCGTTGGGCTCCCTGCTCTGCAGGGAGTCTGCTTCTCCCTCTGTTCCCCCCTCACTCGTTCTCTCAATCTCTCTCTCAAATAAATAAGATCATTAAAAAAAAATTACATAACCACTGTCACATTACTGATGATACCTTCCATTTCTGCCACTTGAAAAAATACCTCTTGAAAATTTAACCTCATTTTGGTGAACTGATCACAATACAGGATGAGCTTACACATCTAAGAATTTTTATGGTGCTTTAAATGCACAAGACATAACCTGAATTGACTGCTGCTCATGAATACTGAGAAGATATCAAATATCCATTCTAAGTGAACAAGTCTACTCAATGGACTAAAGCATAAGACAAAATGACATGCCTATTGTACTTTCTTTGTACTTTCTCCCCCAAGATCTCAAAGCACTTTAAATAATCAAAGAGAGCAATCCTCAAAATATACGAACTTGAGAAAATTGCAGCTGAGAGCAATCAACATTTTTCCCAAAACTTTTGCCACATAATTACAAAATGATGCTATAGTCAAAAACTCTTTGACCTTGCCATTCTTTCAATTATTCAAAACATCTGAGTATCCACTGTGCACCAGGCTAAATTCTGGTGCAGTAAAAGAAAAGGAGAGACCAAAAATAATAGCGGGAATGTCACTAACAATGTAATTAAATATTTCCAAATATTGTAATTTTGTTTTCCTTAAACAGTGAAAGAGCAAATTATAGGCCCTAACAGTTAAGTGCATCAATACTTAATGATTTAAGTAGCCTCATATAAGCGACAGTCCAGTATTTTCCCCCAAGGAAACCAGCAATAAAATAAGCATCCCTCTATACTCCTCAATCACTCACTATGGTAAATGACCATTCCAAATATGAATTTAATAATCTCAAGTTCCGAATTTAATAATTCTCAAGTTCTGACACTATGTAACACATTTTTTAACCCATTTATGGGGAAAGTTCAGAGAAATGAAAAATTCTAAATCTGATTATGTAAAATATCACCTGTAATCTATCAGAAATAAACTACATTCGCTTAATCTTAAAATCTGAAATTATATTTTTGCTGGGGCAACTAGAATCAATTTACTAATCATGTCTCCCTTTGATGAACCAATTTCACAGGAGAAAAAATCTAGCCCTAATTATCAAATGATCTAGAGTTCATACTATATAGATCCAGCATCTTACGATCCAAGAGCTTCCTCTGAAGCAGCTATGTAACTGTTAAAAGTTTTAAGGAATTGAAAAATGTTATCTAACAAAATTGCTCTGCCAAAGAGAGGCAATCCTAACTATGAGTTAAGAAATCTTACTGCTAGAGTGGTTATCCAAAACCTAAAAGAGAACAAAGGGCCAAGTGCCTTTTTAATACCTAGCTCCCCAGAAGGGCTATTAGAAAATGCTGATATTAACGTTGAAAGCAATTGTATCATACTGATATCCAGGTAGGTTCACTACAGGACTAAAAACCTTCCTTTGACTTCATTATTACAGACTACCACGGTCACGTGAAAAAAAGGGGGGGGCCCTATCATATCATTTTATGAATGCTGATCGGGCACTTTTAGCCAACTACAACACTTACCAAGGGGTTATCAAATAAGCCCCAATTATCAAAGTGCTCTAGACACAAAGCTTGTTTCTATTATTAAATACAATTAAAGAATTAAAAGGATCAGTGTGTTTTTCTTGAGGTACATTTGTCTGAAATGATTTGCAATAAGTCCCCAAAGACCGAAGTGATTGAAATTCCTTCAGCTATATAAAACACTCCTCTGGAATGTCAGTCTGCCAAACTGCAAGACTATAAGAACACAAAACTGACTGATACACATTTTCCACATAAAGATTACGGAGTAAAATGATGACAAACGCAATAAATCTGCAGGAGGGGGAACAAAGTGTAAACAAATTCCAAAAATCTTTGTCTTATCCAGAACGGCACTTTGTGGTACTGCAAGAATTCAGGCATTTCATCAGTATTCCGCACACCAGGGGACACTCGATAACTGTTGTTGACAAATTAGAGGAGAAAAAGTCTCACCAACAAACGGTAGTAACAGGTAATGTTGCAAATCAGTCATGGAACCAAGCGAGCGGGAAGGTGGAGGTGTAGAAAAGAGTAACAATCTTCCGCCAAATTTTACATTCTGAGAAAATCAACCCATCATAGATAGCCCTCCAGGAAAAAAAAAAAAAAAGATATTTGGTACAGCCTAGAATAGCCATGAGTTACACACACACACACACACACACACACACACACAGCAAGTGCCACTTCCACTACAGTTTGACAGTCACAGATTTGGGTAATTAAAGTAGAAATGGTGTGTTTTGGAAACACCCTAAGACCACACCCTATGACTGAGAATCCGGACTTTAAAATGCTGGGAATTTAAGTGGTCAACGCGGTGTATAGTTGGACGATCTGGCCGCGCAGGTGGAAGGGCGGAGAGGGGCAATAAAGACACCAACTTCCACGCGGGTGACTAGGAGGAGTGGCTGCCGCCGCGAGGCGTGGCGGAGTCCGAGGGAAAAGGGGGTGTGGATCTGTGGGTGAGCCCGGGGAGAAAGGGAGGGAGGAAAGGCGGCCGCGAGGAGGAAAGGGAGGTGGGCGCCGGGGGTGGGGGGCGAGCGCCGACGCGGGAGGGGAAAAGCCGGGGAGCCGGAGATCACGCGCGGCGACCGGCTCTGGGGGTGGGACGGCGCGGCGAGCACGCGCGTGGAGGTGCGGGTGGGAGGAAGGGGAGGAAGAAAGGAGGTCCGAATGAATGAGCCGCTGGCGGGGCCGGGGCCGCGGAGGAAGGGGCTGGGGAGCCGCGGGCCGGAGGAAGGGGGGCGCCCGCAGAGGTGCAACCGCAGCGCCGGGGGTGGGCGCCGGGGCGGGCCCACGGCGCCGGGGGCCGCGGAAGCCCCGCGCCGGCGCGGCCCCCACCGCGCCCGCCTCTCCGCCAAAACGGGGTCTAGGGGCAGGAAAGTGAGGGGCGTGAGGTAAGGGGGAAAATGGTAAAAATAAATCACTCACCCTCCGCTCGAGCCTCCGGGCTCTCTCAGCCCCGCTCCTCCGCCCTCCTCGAGCCGCGGCGGCGGCTCCTCAGCGGCGCTAGAGGGAGCCCCGGGCCCGGAGCGGGGCAGCGGCGGCGGCCGGACCGGGAGCCCCTCCGCACCTGCCCCTGTGGCGGAGCCGCGACGAGCCAAGCGGTGGCTGCAGCAGCGGCGGCGGCTCCGAGTGGGGAGGGCAAGTGACCCGGATGTACAGGGTAACGGCGAGGAGGGGGAGGGGGGAATGCCAGGAAGTGAGGGCGCAGCGGACCTGTCCGGCCGTGCGCATGCGTCGCGCGCCCGCCCCGCAAGGTAAATCCTCGGCCTTCCTTCCCCGCCCCTCTTCCCCGCCCCTCCTGAAGGGGGCGGGGCGAGGCTTGAGACAGGTGGTCCGGTGGCGAAGGGAGGAGAGGAAGGGGGCGCGGCCACCGCCTCCGCGCCCCCGCCCTCCTTAAAGGGGCAGCACATCCGCGCGGAGATGGCATCTGGGTGGGTCCGAGTCTTGCAGCCTTCTCATTTTACAGAAGGAAAACTGAGGTTCAGAGGTAGCGGGGAGCTGTCTCAGGTCAGCGAGCTCGGGAAAAGCAGGAACTGGAACTCGGAACTCGCAGATCAGGACTCTCTGTACTGAACTCAGCGAAGCCGCCACCTCCCACCACTCTCCACGCCTGGAATGGCTGGGCTGGTGAGCACGCCTTTCCCTCTCCGCCAGGTACTGAACCTCACTCACGCTCCCCGTTAAGGCAGAAGCGCTGGCAGGCTCCTCAGAGCTTAGAGGTGCACCGTTATCGCCTGTGATGGTATCCTGGAGACGCCCTGGGGAGGTGTTAAATGATCAATCTGAGGACAGAAATCAAGCGCCACTTGAGACTTGTACCTTGCCACGCATGGCTCTTTCAGATAAATGAGATTTTGTTCTACGGTTCCGCTCTGAGAAAAAAATGTCGGAGGGGGGAGGTCAGAGAACTTGGATGTGGCCCAGGGCACAGCATTTTATTTCCCTCATCCTCCTTCACCCTTAAACATAAATGCTCCCTCTTCACATACAAAACCAGAACATCTATCTAGCTGGTTCATCCTAATCCTGCTATGAAACTCTCAGATTTTTTCATTAACACTAAATGTAAATGATTACAATGTTACCTTTCTCTAGAATATTTTTGGTTTGAGCACATCATTACCATGGAGGTAAATGGTTCTGAATATTTCGGGGTCATGGGCCCTACTGAAAATCCCACAAAAGTAGGGGGTTTTCTCCCCCCAGAAGAATGCACACAAATTTGCATACAATGTCAGGGGATTTATGGTCTCAGGAAGCTTACCTATGAAACCCTGATTATGAACTCCTGGTCAAATAGGTAAAATGCCAGGAACTATCCAGGCCTTACCAGATGTGGCCAAGAAATCACTCCTTGCCCCAAATACAGAAGAGCAACCCTTACCTTATTTAGCCTTTTGTCTTCCTCTTGAGTTATATGGAGACTACACGGTATGAGCCATACTATATAGAAATGTGTTAAAAGAGTCACAGAGAGATTAGATGGCTTTTTGAAGGCACACACTAAAGGCAAGAGTCCTAGGCCTCAGACTTTTGCCCTAATTATCATACTTTAGGATGATTTAGGGGTTCTATACTATATCTATTATAATCTTCATCAGTTTCAATTAAACTGAGGGAGCCAATTTTTTGCCAACATTGATGCTGGCAGACGGTCTTCACAATTCAAGAACTGTGGTCCATGTTTCTGACACACTGATACCCATCCTTAAATAACCCTGTTCCGTAGAAACCCACTATCCTCAATTTGTACCAAGGAAGAGAGTTCATACACCTGCCCCGTCCCTTAAATATGTGCTCTGAGTAACCACACACCTCTACCTCAATATCCCAACAAAAGCAGAAATCTCTTTCATAGTATTCTCGACCCCATCCAGTTTAGCTCAAATATCTCCCATTATAGGGAACTCATTACCGCACTGATCAGCCTCTTCTCATTGTGAGGAACCTCTTCTTTTACACTGAGCAAAAATCTGATACCCAACAATTTTCATCCACTGGTCCTAATTTTATCTATGGAGAGCAACACAGATATGATGCCAGCCTGAGGGAGCTTTCAGTCCAGCCAAGAAAAGTCCACTGATGAATGATAACCATAAAATAAAGATAAGCCCCCTTTAGGGGCGCCTGGGTGGCTCAGTCGTTAAGCGTCTGCCTTCCGCCCAGGTCATGCTCCCAGGGTCCTGGGATCGAGCCCTGCATCTGGCTCCCTGCTCCATGGGAAGCCTGCTTCTCCCTCTCTCACTCCCCCTGCTTGTGTTCCCTCTCTTGCTGTGTCTCTCTCTGTCAAATAAATAAATAAAATCATTAAAAAAAAAAAAAAGATCAGCCCCTTTTGGAGACACCTTTCTCTTTGTCAGCCCTAGACCCATCCTGGCCTGCGTCACAACTCACACGTAAGCTTGACCATTACCCCATGCGGGATATCCTGAAAACAGGAATAGAAAACAAGACCTTAAGAGAAGTGCTGAATTTATTCTTCTCCGATCCTTCCTTCGTTATCCTGCATGAATGTAATCCCATTTCAGCTGAGGTCAAAGCTTTCAAAGTTTTATGTTGAAAAAACAAGCAGGAGGATGCAAAAAAAGAGGTTTACATAAGAGCACTAGGCTCTCAATGATTTAATCACTGTGGCTTGTTAGCATTTTTCTTTGTGAGTCCTTCCTATGTGCCAGGCACTGTACTAAGCACTTTACGTGCATTTCCTCTGTTGCTTTTTAGAACTACCCTATATGGTACTATTATGATGTCCATCTTATAAATGAGGCAACCAAGGCTCAGTATGAGATCCAGGATTCAAACCCAATCTGTCAACTCCACAGTTTGTCCATTTACATAACTTGACTCTGCTTTTGTAAATTTCAGAAGTTCCTGATGCCGTCTTTAAATGCTGTTTCCTTTGAAAATTGCATTACTAAATCAACTTTAAAACATTACAAAGAATAAATTGTTTCACTTAATCACTGATGCATTCAATCAACACACAATTCCGCCCCTCTACTATGTCACAGGTACCATGCCGAGGGTTTAAAGTGGAGGTCAGTAGACAGGGCAGGTACCTGCCCTGGAGGGGCTCAGGATTTAGTGAAAGAGCTGTGACCTCATAATTACAGCACAGCACGATTCATTGTAATCTAGGAGAGTGGAAGAACCAACAATCCCTGGGACAGCTGTGAAGGCTTCAGAGAGGATGGGTTTGGTCTTGAAGAGATCAGGGAAGGGATGAGAAGAGAAGGCACATGGGCAGAGGAAGGGGAGTTTATGACATGCTGGAGGGAAGACTGGGTGAGATGGTGAAGGATCTCCTCAACCACCATGCTATGGAATTTGGAACTTGCCTCCTGAAGGCAATAGCAAGTAAACAGAAGCTTCTCAGCAAGGGAGAGACATAATTAGTTGTGTTTTATATCAAGATCACTCTGATGACAGCGTCCAATATGGACTACAGTGGGAATGGGGGCCTGCAGACCACTGAAGTTGCTGTGCAGTCCAGGGGAGAGATGAGAGCCTGCTTTAGGAAACTGACAGTGGAGAGCAAGAATGGGCACCAGAATTAAGATACTGATGTTTAGGGGCACCTGGGTGGCTCAGCTGGTTAAGCGACTGCCTTTGGCTCAGGTCATGATCTCAGGGTCCTGGGATTGAGCCCCCCATCAGGCTCCTTGCTCGGGGTGGGGAGAGCCTGCTTCTCCCTCTCCCTCTGCCTGCTACTCTGCCCACTTGTGCTCTCTCTCTCTCTCTCTTTCTCTGTCAAATAAATAAATAAAATCTTTAAATAAAAAAAAAAATACTGATGTTGAATCTACGGGAGTTTGTGACTAGTTGAATCTGGGGGAAAAAGCAGCAGAAGCTGTGGGACGTGACCCTGACACTTCTAGCTTAGCAGAGCCACTGGAAGGTTCACAGGAATGTTGCAAAGCTCTCCTAAGTACTATATAGGAAAATATGTTCAAAGCCCCAAAGCACAATGTCATTAATGACTATTACTGCTGTTATAGACACCGCTATATTCTTGGTTTCTCCCCAGTACCTTCACATAGTTTTCACTCCTGTCCTCTTCCCACACCTTGACCCATGTGAAGGCACGTTGCTTCAACTACTATCAGATACATGCAACTGTTTCCCAATACTGTTTCATAGTTCTACAGTCACATTTGTCATTTTAATGGCTGCAGAACATTGCATCATGTTGAAATAGCTCCATTTCCTTCAGTTACTAAAGGTTCACACCCTGCATGCCTGGTTTACCCTAGACTCATTTGGTTCTGAGCACTCTGCAAGGGATGGGTTGAGCGAGGGAAGAGAGCCTTTAGGTGAAGGGTGTTGGAAAAGTGTGGCCACAAGGGCCAGCGAAGCTGCAACTCTCGTGGGAGACGATTGGGCAAAAGCACTGCACAGAGAACTGCAGAGCTATGCAAAAGAACACATCGGCCTACCATTTATTCACTCATCCAGCAATTCATTCTCCTGATGCCGAGGACAATACAGCAGAGCCCAAACCCCCTCAAAGCTCCGGATTCAGCCTAGCCAGGGTCTAAATCCTGTTCTACACCTTATAGAAGTTACTCAACCTCTCAGAGCCTGTCTCCCCACAAGTTTGTTGTAAAGATGAACCTGGCAAAAATTTACAAAACACCTGGGACGGAACTAAGCATGCATTAAGTTCAATAATGATTTTCGGTCTTGGTCCTTTCCCTATGCTTTCTTGACTCCCATGATTTTCTTGAGTTTCTCAGCAAACCCTCCAGGCAACAATGCATGTACTAGAGGTCAGAGCCTGAATCCGCCAGTGAACCAGGGCCACTCATGTGACCTCACTAACCTTTCATTTCCCATTTGGGAAACCAGCCTAAGAACCTCGTTCACAGGAATGTTGCAAAGCTCTCCTAAGTACTATATAGGAAAATATGTTCAAAGCCCCAAAGCACAATGTCATTAATGACTATTACTGCTGTTATAGACATCGCTGTACTCTTGGTTTCTCCCCATTAAAAAAAAAAATCTATCTATCTATCTATCTAGATATGTATCTATATATACACCCTCCACATGAGTTCCTTGGACCGAAGTTTCTGGGTTAAAGGATCTGACCACTGTTATGGTTCTTGATTTGCGTTGCTCAGATTGCTCTTAGAGAGGACTCTGGAGAGCGCTACTGCAGTTAACTCAAAATCACTGTATAAGTCATCAACCTAACATTCAGGGACTTCTATCAACTACTTCCCTCATTCTCTTGGTGGAAGGAATGAATACTTGAGGAAAGAGGCACCCTCCCAAACATTTCCAGGATGGCCAGGGGTCCAAAGGCTAAGGACTAAGACTCTAGTGTCCTGCCTTAAGCCTGAGCACCAATGGGCGATAGTGGGGAGTTCCACAACATCCACTTTGGCCAGCCCTCTGGGCGACCTGCGGGAAGGTGGCAGGTTCTCACAGCTGGTCCTTCCCTGTGCCTCCAATACGCCTTCCAGCCTCCTCAAGTGGCTGTTTCTTGGCCTTCCAGTTTAAGGGTCACCTCCTCCAAGTGGTCCTCACCATCGCCCCACCCCCACATCCTGTCACTCGTTCCTGTACGTCACTGGCTTTTTTTCCCCTCACAGTACTTACTACACCCTGTAAATATTTTTATTTTCTAGCTTAAAAATGTTTTTATTCTTTTTCTTTAAGATTTTATTTATTTGAGAGAGAGAGAGTGAGAGAGAGCAAGAGCGGGAAGGAAGGGCAGAAGGAGAGGGACAAGCAAATTCCCCACTGAACAGGGAGCCCGACGCAGGGCTCAATCTCAGGACCCCCCTGCAGCATGACCTGAGCTGAAAGCAGACGCTTCACCGACTGAGCCACCCAGGCGCCCCTTAAAAATGTTTTTAAAGAGCCTCCCACGAAAACACCACCTCTGTGAAGGCAGAGGCCGGGGCTATCTTGCCCACTCCAACACCTGTCACTGTGCCCACCCAGCTCCTCGGAGACCCTCAGTAAGTATGCAGAATGAGTGGGTAAAAAAGGGAGGTTCCCAGCCCCCAACACACACCTTCCTTTCACCCTAACTATACGAATAACACATGTTGACTGCAGAAAAAATTTGAAAACACAGATGAGCAAAAGGAAGTAAATATAAACACTTACGATCCAACCTCCCACCATGTGGACACCCTTCCAAGTGTTTTTTTCTATATCTATATAAAGATAATGCATATATTTTTATAAAAATGGTTCATATTCTAAACTAATCTGCTGCGTTTCATCTCACGGTATATCTTAATCACCTTTCCTTAATAAAAGTACTTCAGCTGCCCTGTTGTGAAAGGCTCTATACCACTCAGCCCTGTCGCTATACCATAAAGGATGTAACACATCTCCTAATGTTGAGCTAAAGGGGAGGTTTCTTTAATGCCAATAAAGGTAACATGTTTTAATACAGCACTTCCCTCTTGACAAGCTTCCCATTTTTGCCTCTGTGTTTGTATTGCTTTAGAGCTTGTATTTCTACAGAACCGTACTCCCCACCGCCCATTCACCACCTGGAGTTATTAAGAGTCCCCGTCAACTGCAGAAGCAAAATTGTTTGCAACCGGAAAAGCTGACGTCTGACGAAGCCAGGATGATGCCTCGGAGTTCAGTATTTAAAGTCAATAAATTTTTATTTAAGAAAAAAAAAAAAGAAGAATCTGCTGCTGATACAGGGGACAGAAATAAAGAGTGCAGTTTCTTGCCAAGATTTTAATGTAAAAAGAGAAAGAGACTTTCTGCAAGCCATGGCTTTGCCTCCCCCAGCCCTGCCCTGAGACAGTTTTTCCCTAGAGGGACAGGCTGGTGGCTCACAGGGTTTATTGATGTCCTAAGCAGTCTGCAGCACAAAGCCCACTGACCCATTTGGAGACAAAGAGATGGCTGCAGAAAAACCCAAGAGGGCAGGTCAGGATGCACTGCCTTTTCCCACCAGCAGCACTTTCAGGCCCTGGTGGGGTTTCAGGAGCCACTTCGTATTTTCGGCTCTGACAGTCACTCCCCTCCAGGAGGAAAGGCCTCCCCAGGCCCACCTGGTGAAGCAGACCAGAAGAGCAGACCCCACTCCAGCAGGAAGGCTCAGTGCCCAAGGGCACTCGCTGTCTCACCCACCTGCCCGCCCCCACTGTGGCTGGGCCAACTTATCAAGATGCACAGGCCCAGGAGGGGATCACCTGAAGGAGGGGGGCAAGATGTCGTCAAATTAGAAATGGCATCAGACAATGGGAGGGAGAGGAACAGCTGGGTGGGCCATCTGTTCCTGGGCCTCACCCTGTGGTGACCCAAACACCCAAACCGAGGTTCATCTCTGTTGCTCCACCCATCTTTATATAGCACCCCAACCGGGTGAGAGGACAACTTTATCTGTAAAGAAAGAGACTCCCCAATGGTGTCAAGGGTCATCAAGTTATCCGTGCCATTTTCAAAAGCTTCTTGGCGCATTTTGCAGAAACACCGCGGTTGGAGAAAAGAGATGGGTTTGCTTTGAAACATCATGGCAGAAGGAACTACCACCACCCCTTCGCATCGATTGCTTTGTTTCTGCTGGTTTTGAACAAAGTGATTTCCACCCATTTCATAAACTCAATCTTTATAATGACGGTTTTCAGATGAAAAATGAGGTACAAGGAATTTAAGTATTTCGTGGGAGGTCACAAAGCTACCAAGACATGGAACCAGGATTTGAGCCAGGTATTAGCAGCTGGTTACTTGGCCTCGGTCACACTGCTCTCCTTGCCTCCCGTCCCCACTTCCTCAGATCTCTCTGCAAACATTCATTACACCACTCAGTGTCCAAGCTCCAGCTAAAATGCTAGGCTACTCATGCATAAAACAGGCACAATACCACCTAATTCACTGTTATTGTGAGGATTAACTGAAATAACAGACAGAACCTAAGAAACTGCTAACATTCACCCGCGTTCTACCCTAAAAACGGCAATTACATACAGTTAAACCTAATATGTCAACATTCTTGGAAAACTCTTAAGTTTCTAAATAAATGTGCATTACTGATTATCTTGCTTTTTGAAATCTGCAGCTTTTGTACCCAAACTTGGAAGGCTGTCCATCATGGTGACTAAGTACTCGGACCTGAATCTGACTCCCTTCATTTTCTCATCTGTGAAAAATAGGAAAGTAACGGTACTCACGGTCAGAATTAAGTTATTTCATGAAAAACACTTAGCACAGTGCCTGGCAAATGTAAGGGCTCGATAAAATTAGCCTCTTCTATTATTTATTATTATTACTGTTATTATTAACTTGCTTTCATTAAGATGGTATTGGTATAAAGCTGCTCACTTTAGCATTATTTATAATAAAAACCGGAAAAAAATTCAATTTCCCACAAGAGGGAAACAGCATAGCAGGGTTCTGAAAGAACTGTCTCTAGAATTAACAAAAATCAATTTAATTAAAATTTAAAAGCCCCTGCTTTGCCACTTAGGGGCTGTATAATTTTAAGCAAGTCATTTCTTTTCTCTGGGCCTGTTTTTCCTCACCTCAAAAACGAAGGATTTGCTCTCAATGATTCATAAGTCCTTTCCAGACTTAAAGTTTATAGTTCTAAGGCTCTAAATCCTCTAAATAAAATACAATCCATCAACATCAAGGGCAATATACAACCCCTAAGTACACAGGAAGATGGTAGCAACATGAGAAAATATTTTATAAATACTCCCGACCTTCTTTAATCCTCTGGTTTCTTTCTGCAACAGTGGTCACCTCTTAAGAGAGTTTGTATTATGCATGTTGTCTCTCTCCATGAACCAGGTGGAAGCTTCAAGGAAAGCAGGGATTTATGTCTGGTTTGTTCACTGATGCATCTACCCTAGCCTTTATAACGATGCCCAGCACATAGTAGGAGCTCAATTAATATTTGCTGGTTGAAAATTTGTGACTATTCTAGAAGAGCAAAGTACAAAACTGTATATATAATAGAATGCCATTAACATACAATATGTAACCCCATGGAGAAATGGCAGATAGGCTCAGACGTTAAAAGGAGAGAGTAGGGATGAATTATTTTTTTAAATTTTCCTTCAATGTTTTGAACAATTTTGTTTAAAAAGATGGCCTTCAAAAAGGGAAGTGCGTAGCCAGAAGAAAGATAAAAGACAAATTGAAGAAGTGGCCAAGGGGGCGGGGAGTGACTCTGAAGGAGGGCATAAGGAAGGGCGGGTGGTGCCGAAGCGAACAGAAGGCTCTCTTAATGGAAACAGAATCACAGGGGTAGAAAGAAAACTAGGTAATAAGATGCAGAAAAGAAAAGCCGATTTATCTTGGACTTTTAATTACAAGCTAGTATCTCTTAAACTATTCCCAAGTTGATAGGCTTCCCCCATTAATTGCCTCAATCGATGGAAGCTTTAGTGAATTTGAGCACAAAGGGGCACTTGGGCCTGTTACCTGTTATTCTTCCCACAGGTCCTAAGCCTTCTTTTGATCGGCTGCTCTGGATGTAAGAAGGACGAGTCCCACATACTAAGGGTAACTGGTGAGCTATAGGCCTTTTCATTAACCACCTGATCAACAATTCCATACCCACTTTGGGGTGGGAGGAGACACCGAGGATAGGAAACAGCCTTCCCTTCTGGGGGATAAAAGACACACACTGCCTTACTATAATACCCAGCAACACACAACTGCCAAAGAAATGATACAGACATATGGCCTGGAGATTTTAATGGAAAGAATAATTCCTTTGGCTTTGGGGAATTAGAAGGGAAGGGGCAAGAAGTTGTCCGAGGAAGGCCTGGTGTCCTGAACTTTATCAACTCACAGGGACCCTAGTGCTGTTTGCAGGCTCAATCTTGAACCCTCCACCTGTTCCCATCTTGCATTTGATCGTACATGACTCAATGCCTCCAGCTTCCCCAGCTGCTTTCCTGAGCTCTTCATCATGTCCATGCATTTGAACTTTAAGCAAACTAGGTTAGATGCCCTGCTATGAGAGTGCTCAGGACCCTGTGCTTCTTGTTTATAGCCCATACATAATTATAATCACACAGTGACTTGTGTACTTCCTTAAACACTGGGAGCCCCACAAGGGCAGAGCCCATGCTGTTTTGTCACCACTGTATCCCCAGTGCTAGCACAGAGCTGGGCACAGTCCCGGCATAAGGCATGCACTCAAACAGATGCAGCTGGTCAAACCTGGTCAAGCTGGTCAAGCATTGGTCCAGCCTGAGTCATCCCAGTCCTAGGGCCATCATCCTCCTCCAGACTCCCAACATGGACACAGCCCTAAAACCAGACAGATGAGCAACACAAGGAGGTGAGATATAAACCCCTCCCCACCCAAGTGGCCAAAATGATTAGGTCCAACTAGCTGAAATTCAGAACAATAGGGATGTCTAACACGAGCTTACAGTGTGAAAAAGTTTTAAGTTTTGAGGCTACAGAAGAAAAGATATTGCATATGATTTAAAAAACCAAAAAGCCAACCAAAAAAACCCCACCACCTTTCTAAGAGAGAACCAATATGGTCCAAGTTAAGAAGCAGCTTAGCTGGTTTAGCTAGCTTGCTCTCTAAAATCCTGGTGCTGATTTCATGTTAGAGCACAGGTTTAATGAGAAAGCATCCCTCCTTCTATTTTAATGCACAAACCAAAGTAGAGAGAAGGCTACCTTGCCCAAGCTCTGGTCTGTCTACATCCCCAGCCTTGGAGAAAATGTCTGCAGTATCCATTTCAGTATTTACTTAGCATTTTTATTTAACAGGACACTTGCATTAATGAGCACCTGTTGAATCACCTAATTTTAGACATGTAAGTGACCTTGGAAATCACCTTCAATCCGACATTTTACACTGAAGAGAACTGAAGGCCCAAGAGGGGCTCAGAGGGGTCTCCCGGGAACACAATCCCCAAGGCCTGGACTCAGAGTGAGAGTCAGACACGGGCTGAGTTCATTTCCAATGGTTGGGTCCAAAGGTTGAGACATCAACAGAGTCCTGTAAAAAAAAAAACCTCTACTAATAAGCATTTGTACAACATTAGGTGTGGTGTCTGGTGTGATCTTTTATGGTAAATGAAGTGGATTAAAGCATTATGCTTATTTGGTCCTTCATTATACACAAATCTCTCCCAAAGTGGGGGAGGGGGAATGTTAGGAGACATGTACCAAATGACAAAGAAACAGTGGAAATGCAGGGACTTCTCAATCACCCGTAAGAGCGGGAAATGATGCCTTTCTTGGTACTAATATTAAACTGACTATAGAGCTCCTATAAATACTGCTTCTTGCTGTTCTGCCTTTGCCTGGGCTATTCTCTGTGCTATGAACACCCTTCACAACACCACCACACCTCCCGGCCAAACTCTTACCTACCCACCAAGACTCCAGCCAGGCATCCCTATGGATGTTGGGTAAGCGTTTCACTATCACTTAGCTCCTGTTATTACCTTACAGTAACACATGGCCCTACTGATGCCCAACAGTCCCTCTAGGATGTGTCACGAAGACTAGCAATTGTATGACGTTCCTATAGCACCATGTATCCCATTAAGAAAAGCACCACAAACACACAAGGTAATGTTTTATTAATTTATTTAACCTGATTCCTTGAAACACTGAGTGATTTTGATGCATGAATCAACCAACCCAAGATTAATAGCTTGGTTTACTACACTCATTTCTCTTTCTAAGCCACAAGCCAAAATAAACTCACTCTCAATTTATAACTTGGCAAAATGTGCTTTTGCCTATCGACTCCTGAATCCACTGTGGTTGTTAAAAGGACGGTTGCATCCAGCAGGATGGGCCAGGTTATGCTGTGGTAACAAACAACCCTTGAGTCTCAGCCCCAGTGATGCCCACAGTGGTCCTTCTGGGGTCAACAGGATGAGCCCAACAACTCCATCTTTCTGGACTGTACCTGACAATCTGGATTAAGCAGCTCTGTGGCTGACATCAGTTTAAAAGATATGACCCCCTTCTTTTCCTTCTCCAACCGCCTACAGAGCCGTCTGGCAGGGCTGCAGTATGGATTAGATGTGACAATGTTTGGTCTACACCCAGGAAAACTGCCCGGCAGATAGGAAGCAGTCAGTAAATGATAATGATGGCTAGTACCATTGTCATTACCACTATCCCTACTCCTCTTCAGATAATAACAGGGATGTTATTATTATAATTCTCATAGACCAGTGGTTCTTGAGCTTGTCTGCAAACTGGAATCACCCAGAGAGCTTAAAATCGATTAGTGCTTGTGGCCCACCCCCAGAGTTGGTGAATTAATTCATCTATACTATGTCCTGGGATTCGGAACTTTAAAAGATCCCCAAGTGATTCGAATATGCAGATGAGTTTGAGAACCACTGTGATATACAGGCACCAGACCCATATCTATACTTATATATATTTGCATGTGCATGCATTCACAAGTACATATACAAGCTGGCCAGATTCTAGGAATCCTGCCCCCTCTATGAGAGTGGTGGTCACATCAGTCAGGATGAGTTAGGTTATGCTGTGTTTAACAAACAAAACAAAACAAAACAAAACAAAACCCTAAATACTAGTCCTAATGACAACCACGGTAGTCACCCTCTAGAGTCTACGAGATGAGCTCAGCAATCCCTCTTGACACCTAAGCCTAAGCATCTACCCTCAGGACTTTCCTGTTTCCTCTTCTATACTTCATCCTTTTTCCAAGGCCCAGTTTAATGAGTTTGCCAGGCCCAGAGTAAATCAGAACCAAAAAACAAACAAACAAACAAACAAAATACTGGTATGGACAGACTGGGAGGAGATCTGTCCAGAGGAGGACCACTGAAGACTACTGGTAACGGAGAGTATGCTTTGTTCGGCTCTCTATCCCAGAGGACCCAAAACATGGTAGACAATTTAATAGAAATTTGGATAGGTAAATTCATTGTCATCAGTAATAACCTGAAAAAAATGGAAGGCAGACACAAGAATTCCAAAAAACAGTATCTAACTTGAAAGTCTTATGTGTCAACTTGTCACCAGCCACCATTTTGATTTCCCCATTTTTGTTAATTTCTCCCAGGATGAAACCATGTTCAGCGGGGTGCAAGTAAATGAGGTCAGGATATCTATGAATAAACCAGTGCTCTTTCCCATGGGCAGCAAAGCTCAAGACATGCAGGGTAGGTGCAGGGGGCAGTGTGAACACAGACATTTCCCCACCAGCACACGCGTGAGTTTTGGTAAATCATCTCCTGCTCTGTTGGATGTTCTATCCCTGCAGAGTCTGGAGAAAACCAGAGAATCCGGCTTGCATGCCCTTGTTTTGGCAGTTTAATTTAGGAATCACACTGGCTTTACATAAACTCTTCACCAAAAAATATATTCTGTATTTTGAACACATGAGTGAACTTGAGCCCAGGGGAAAGAAACATTGTATACGGTTACATAATAGTTACTCTATTACTTTAAAACCAAATGGAAGCCTCAGGCAGCAAAGTTAAAAGCAGACAGAAATCATTTTTGTAAAATTATCTGAATGCAACCATCTCTTCTGATGCATTGTGAGTTGACAATGGTTCTGCTCTTCTCAGAAGCTCAATTATAGGTTGCCTATCTGGACCTGGGGGAGGAGTTTTCCTCCCCTCTAGAGTTAAAGAAAAAAAAAAAAAAAAAGCAGGCAGAATTCCACTAATAAAAGCCTGAAATGAAAAGCAGTAACTACTCCCAAGGCCCTACTTGTTGTAGAGGTGCTATTAGATGAACCTTTGTAGGGTCTCTGGTAACCATCTATTTTCTCTACAACCATCACAGAAAGGAGAGGAAGGAATGTGGGATGCACAGCCTCAAGACACCTTGCTCTCTTAGGCGTGTGGCTGCTGGTGACTTAGCCTCTCTCTGAACTTGTTTCTTCATCTGTGAAATGGAAATACCTACTTGACAGGGGCGTTTTAAGAACTAACTAAGGAAACATAAAGTGCCTAGCGTTCAGTAAATGTAGTAAATGCCCTTCCTCTGATCACTGCCAAAGTCTCAGGAAGCTCACTAGAATGTGAGCTTTTTAAGAGAAACTCCTCTCCCTGCCTCCGCCTTTTCTTAAGAGAAGGGACCTTGCTCATTTTCCTACACCCATGTCTTACACACCACCCCCTTATGGACTGTAGCTGCGTCTTCAGCATCCATTCTATTCTTCCCACCAAGCAGCATCCTTCAGTCATTTGGTCCTCATTTGCCAGTTCCAGCGATGATGAGTCCTGACTGGTCTAAGCCAATCAGTGTTAGCCCATTTCCTCTGCCACCACGATGGATTGAGATGGACGTGTCCTGAGATGATCCCATCAGAGGGAAGCTCAGAAATTTTGTTCGGTGGCCCTGGGGAGAGATGGTAGCTCTTCCTCCCCTGGATGTGATCCAACAAGCATGTGGTCTGAGAGGTACCAGCAGCCAGGTCACCACATTGGACAGCTCTCCTCTACCCTTCTGGAGCACACCTATTCTTCCCGATGTTTGCTACCGTTGAACAAAGCCGCTAGCAGCCCTCTCACTACTATGAAGGGAGTCAACCTGAGAACAAAGCCAACAGACACAAGTGTGGAGGCCAGAGAATCACCAAGAAATGAAGCCGGAGCCCTGACCAAAGTGCGCCTGAAACCTATCCTCTTTGTGAATCACTCAACTGCTCCTATCAATTATCCAGTCTGAACTAGGTTTTCCGTCCCTTACAACTCAAAGCACCCTAACTTACACATCCACGTGCATGGCTCAATGAATCGCCGAGCAAGGGAGTATGCAGAGATATCATCACTCTTCTAACAATTTGACTCAGACTTCAAGTTCCCTGGGACTAAGAGCCCTCATTGGTCTTGGCCAGCCAGTATCCCCGGCTTAACAGAGTTTCCGGACAAGGCCCTCAATAAATACTTTTTTAAAATAGGTGAACGGAATGAAACTGACATTTCATTCCATAGCCTTTTAAAGCCCTACTCCCCAGATATATCTGGAACAGAGGAACATGAAGAGGGAGCTCCCAGGACTGGGAGCCATCAGACAGGCCTGAGCTCAAATCACAGATCCAACTGAGCCTCGGAGTCCTCCCCTACAAAATGAGGATGTTAATGCCTACCTTCCCAGGCAAGGAGAGCCATGCAAAAGTACCTAAGGTCGCATTCAAGGAATATGTATTTCCCTCCTTCTGTTTGGCTAACCCTGCTTCATAGGGGGAGTCCTAGTCTGGGGTTCAAAAAATAGGATCATCATATGTATACAAGATGGGCCAAACCCCAGATTACCCAGCAGAGCCAGGCCTGGAAGGGTGAGGAGAGGTAATGCATGCCCAGAGCCTCCCATCCCTCAACATCCACCCATTCCCTTCAGGAGAGGGATCCTAGGCGGAGGGCATATATCAACTAGGCCTCTGGCTGTGATGTTCCTCTTTGCTTTGCTGGTTGCTTCCCAACAGAGGCGGGGGACGGGAGGAATCCGTAGTCCTTGGCACAGCCCTGGGGGCTGCTGATCTAACCATTTACAGAGGAGGTAGAGCTCAGCTAGACAGTCAGCTGCAGGAGGGCAGGAGCCTCGCCTCATTCACCAGTATGCCCCCAGCACGCAGTAAAAGACTTCCTGGGTACGTGGATGAAGGGGTGCGTGGATGAACAGGGAGTGATGACAGCAGGACTCTCGACTAGAACGGTAGTAAGACCCTGTTGGTGCACACGCTGCTGGTTATGTAGCAGGCAAACCCAAGCCCAGAAATGAGGGAGGACTTCTGAGGCGGGCACACGGGGGCTGAATTCTGGCCCAAGGGTTCCAGTGCCTCGGTCCGAGCCACAGGTTCTTTCTCCGACAAGCGCCATTATCAAGATTAAGTCAGAATTTTTTTTAATGCAGCTACAAACAGGGGAAAAAAGGTTAATAATAACAACGAGCCTTCGATGGTAAGATTATAGGAGGGCATTTATTTTTCTCTTTTGTGTGCATTTTTGGCTTTTCTATAATGAGCATAAATGGACTGTCTAATAACAATAAAATGAAAATAAAAGTGGGGAAATGCTGATCCAAGTGTCTAGCCCAGCACCTAAGACATAAAGTGGGGACCCAGCAAAGGCTCCCTTTCTAGGTAGGCCCTTCAGACGTTTGGAAACGGCTTTCATATGTCTATTTTTTGTTAAATATTTCAACTAATTTAACGCCATCCTCACAGGACTTGATTTCAAGGCTCTCTTTTATCCTTCCTCCGTGCAAAGGCTCCATCTGTTAAAACCCCATGCCGGGTATTGTATAACCAGCTCACAGAATCAGCGGCACGCTCCTGTTTGCTCATTCATCTGTTAATTCATTCACTGAGTAAACACTGGTTAAAAAACCTACCCTATTGGACATCCTTGCTTTTGCTTTACCCACCCCTCCCTCCATGTACAAACGGTTCCCAGGCTTTCCTGGGGGAATATCCACTTCCCCTCACCTCAGTCCTTGCGCCCTGGGAGGCGCAGACCCTACCCCAGCTCCTTCAGGGGGCGGGCATTTGATCCAGGATGGCCAATCAGAGCATCGCGTTTGCCTAGGACAGGAATTGGTCCGGGGATGGGCATGTGACTCATCATCTGATTGGTCATAAGACCAATCAAAAACATGGAGACTCAATTCTGGGACTTTTCTTGAACTGTTGGAAAAGTGGCCTTTTTTTCCCTTCTGCTAGAAGTGCTGACAGCCATCGTGCCACCACAGCCCAAAAAGAAATGGTAGGTGATGCTGAGGGATGGAAAAAACTGTGTAAACCTTCGCAACACCGTTTAAACCACGCCTGGATCTCCATCCCTGGACTTTCCAATGGCATAAATCCCCTTTCTGTGGAAGGCAGTTCAAGTTGGGGCTCTACTTGGAGGTCAAAAGAATCCTGGCTAATGAACTCTGAAGGGCTGCGACATATGCTGCCCACTGGCTATGCACAGAGGAAGCGGGATGATCCAGGCCATCGTTCCTGGCACTCAGCCTGATGTGGAGCTGGCTACAAACAGCTACAATTATTTAAAGCCAGTAAGATAACTGCCTTGATTAAACACTACACGGAACAAGAGGAGCATAGCGTGGGGGGAACCAGGAAAGGCCTCATACAAGAAACAGCAGTGAAACCAACTTTGCATCTGCACTCAGGCAGGGGAGATAGAATTACTATTTGGGGAGTTAGGAGAACACTGCTGGTATACATCCAGCTCCCAGTAAACTAAAACACCATCACACAAGGCCAGTGATACTTAAAGTACTTAAGGGCACTCTCTGAATGAGCCCACAACAGCGTCTCGAGACACAGCAAAGTGCCAATGTCAAACAGTCCTCACTGGCAAGAATTTCATCTGAATGTTACAGATGATGTCACACTCTTAAAGAATATTCAGGTCCGTTTTTGTGATTTCGATGTTATAAACTTTTCACTCCAGTCCTCTTGCCCATTTGGATTACAGCTGGTCAAATCACAACATCGTAACAACAGCCCTCTTGAGATGAATAACCTGTTTACAGCATTTGTTACCAAATGATAAGGAAGAGAGAAGAGAGCAAGCGTCTGTTCCATAAAACACTCGCTGATGGGTTAGAAATGTGGCTGGCTACAGGAAACAACAGGAAAAGTACCTCTGGGAACATCTCTTTTGCTAAGAAAGGCCCTGAAGGTGGCCTTTTTAAGGGAGCAAAGCTAGAGTCCTTTAGCCCTCCGATGCATACACAACAAGAGTTGGGAAGATAATAATGAGTCAGAAAAGGACACCGCAGGACACAATCTCCTGGCCTTTGCTGTTTCTCAACACATCAGTGATTCATTTGGTCCACAAACAGCTCCAACTTTCCAGAGCAAAGAGTCCTACAAATGGAAAAATTAATACTGACAGAACACTTGCATGTGGTCTCAAGAGAGGTGCCAGGGACTAGAGGCAGGACAGGCTTGAGAGCCCTTCCAGATAACCTCGATTTCTGAGAAGCAGCTGGGTCACCTCTGCTCTGAAACACTTGAAAGATTGCTGTGACTCTCACCTCCTCTGCTGCATACCACATGACCTTGCACAAAGACTTCTCCTCCCCTCTCCTGCAAATGGGACTTCCGTGGATCACACGTGCACTGGGCAACTGCTAGGGTCCAGGCAGAGCCTACCAATGGACAAACCCACAGTGTACGGGCGTGAGAGCACTGAGCCAGAGCTCCACTCTTGTCCCATTGTCTCTCCCTGCCTCTGTGCTATCACACATGACATTACTACCATCTGTAAGTTCTACCCTGGGATGCACAACCCAGAAATCACAGTTTAAAAACAGAATGCATGGGGCGCCTGGGTGGCTCAGTCAGTTAAAGCGTCTGCCTTCAGCTCAGGTCACGGTCCCAGACTCCTGGGATCGAGTCCCACATCCTTGCTCAGTGGGGAGCCTGCTTCTCCCTCTGCCTGACGCTCCCCCCTGCTTGTGCATGCGCATGCTCTCTCCCACTCTCTCTGACAAATAAATAAATAAAATCTTAAAAAAAAAAAAAAAAAAAACCAAAACAGAATACACATCAGAGCCACCGGTGTGCTGAAGGTGGCTCACACCAACTCAAGAGAGCTGAGTGGGCATATCTCTTCCCAGTTCTGGGTTCAGGGACATCAGGTGGGTAGCCTGAAACTGGTCATGGGAAATATTTATACCACAGAAATCAGCAAATGCTACAAAGCAAGGTCTTTTCCCCCCAGAGAGACCTTTGTCAAACATATCAGCACATCAGTGTAAACTACAGTGGAAACTGAGCCTCTGCCATCATTCTTTGAATATTTCTGCCCTCAGTAGGGCCACAAATTGTTGTGACTTGGTCACAAATTCTTGGAACTTAAGGACTGGAGGAGATCTGAAGGGACATCAAATCATTGTGACATCTTTTTTTTTTTTCACTGTGTCTTCGAATACTGCCTCTCCCCAGCCCGTCTGTTTAAATATAAGCAACCGCTTCTCATTCTCTATTCTATATCTCTTTACCAATATTATGTATTCCCATCTCTTTATTGTTTAGTGCTTATTTTTGAGGACAGTCTACAGGATAATAATGACACACCCAGACCCCAGACTACACGAGGCAGCCCGGGGTCAAATCCCAGCTCTATCCTTACCAGCTGACCCTGGGCACGTGGCATATACTACCATGCCTTAGCTTCCTCGTCCATAAAATACACGTGATATTGAGCGTGCCTTCCTTCTAACTTCGTTCTGAGGATTAAATGAGTTCATGTATGTACACACCATAGCACCTGGCACACACTAATGACTTAACAAATGTAAACTATTACTACTGTCTTCCAGCTCACTAATTATTTCTTTGGCTGTATCTAATGTGTCAGTTAACCCTTTTGTTGGGTTTTAATGGGTGACTGTTTTTCATTTGAATTTGGCTGCCTTACAAATCAACCTATTCTTTTTCATCTTTCTTTACTGTTCTCTTAATATCATCTTTAGTCAGTAATTATTTTAAATATGCTATTTTATACTCTCTTTTAGATGGTTCTATTACTTCCAACTTGAAGCAGTTCATTTCCTGGATGGCTCATATTTTTTAACTGTGAACTCATGCTCAGAAGTTCTTTCTGTGGGAGTCCTGTTAGGTCTGGGTTGTTGAATATCCTTATGGGGTGATTTTGTGTTTGCACTGGGAATCAACATGGCACTAGACCAGCTGTTATGTTCATTTTTCAGCTGGAGGGGGTCTCATAATCTCAAACACAATAAAAATGAAGATTCCACAACTACGTATGGTTTTTAATTTCTTGTTGGTGACTTTTTCCACTCAAGGCAAACTTCCTCTCTATTTTGCCAGACTAAGTAGAGTTTTTCTAGCCTCTCTACATGAAGAAGTGTGATATTTATGGCTCCCAGTGCTCAACTCCACCTTGAGCCCGAATCTCATTTCAGACCCACTGTGGTATTAAAATCAGAACGCCCAGACTCTATGGCCTTTTCCTGGGTACAAAAGCCCCACAAGCGGTCATGGCTTCAGCCCACATAACCATTTGGCTTAATATTCTCTCTTCATTTCTGACTCTTGTGGAATTCCCTTTCTGATGAGCTCCCCTAGATGCACATCTTCTATTTCAGCCCACTCTGTGTTCATATCAGGAAAGATGCACAAATCAGCAGAGACCGCCATGTTGGCAGAGTGTTCTAGGTCTCCAAGTCTAACATAACCTACGCAGGCTTGAGTTCTGTCCACATCACAACGGCAGCTTACCCAAGGGTTAGCTTCCAAAGTCAGCACAAATATGAAAACTGAAAGGAATCAAAGTTCTCCTTGAAAATCCCACAATAAGATCTCACAATGGAGACTGACAAACCAACTCCCAACACAGGTCCAATACAGGCAGCGTCCCTTCAGCACTGGATGTGGTTTCTTAGGTTGAGTACCAGAAGAAAGAGCTGGTTTGGATTTCAGAGCTGTGTTGTAGGATAATTAAAGTCTATAAATATAAGAAACACCCTTGATGGCACAACATGCTCACACTCTAAAAGCCATTAGAACAAAGAGTGACAGAAGGAACAGCAGATCTGTCTCTCATTCACACTCACTCCAAGAGAGACGCCTGTTAGGTGGAATGACAGGATCACCCACGCTATTTAATGTGTTATTTTTATCTGTACTTTGTTTTTGTTGAGTAAGTATATTCGGATCTAGATAAGTCTGAAGCAGGAATCTATGATAGGATGGAGACAGGACTTCTGTAGGTCAGAATAGTGGTTAGCCCTGGGGCAGGACTAACTGTGAAGGGGCATGACAGAATGTCCTGGAAAGATGGAAATACTGAATGCCCTGTCTGGGTGGGGACAAGGTGGGGTGGCATATTAAGAATTCATCAAGGGCCACCTGGCTGGCTCAGTTGGTAGAGCATGTGACTCTTGATCTTGGGTTTGTAAGTTTGAATCCCATGTTGGGTGTAGAGATTACTTAAAAATAAAATCTTAAAAAAAAAAAGATTTGTGCATCTTACAGTATGTAAGTTATACCTCCATGAACATAAAAGTTACAAGCGTGCATGAGAGACTGATGCACAGTATCCTGCCACCTGATCACCATTCTACGGCTAAAGCTCTGCAGAAGGTAGCCAGCCAAACTCAGGGCAGTGAGCAGACCAGGAAGACGAGGGACCAAAGAGGCAGAAAAAGGAAGAGCCTGGCAGAGGTAGAGGGCACTGAGGCTCACCAAATTGGTTTTCCATGAGAGCCTCCCAGCAGTTAAGAGCCCTGGCTCTCCATCCAGACTGCTTGGATGTGAATACTGGCTCTACCCCTGCCACGCACTGTTTGTGTCCCCGCCAAATTCCTATGTTGAAACCTAAGCTCTAATGGGATGGTGTTAGGAGGTGGGGCTCTCGGGAGTGATTAGGTCCTGAGGATGGAGCCTCATGAATGGGATTTGCATCCCTGATGCCAGAGACCCCAGAGAGCTCCCTCACCCTTTCTGCCATGTGAGGTGATAGCAGAAAAAAACGGCCATCTGTGAACGAGGAAGCGGGCACCACTAAACACGGCATCTGCCCACACCTTGATCTTGGACTTGTCAGCCTCCAGAACTGTAAGAATCAAGTTTCTACTGTTTAGTGCCCCCCAGTCTGTGGTATTCTGTTATAACAGCCCAGATGGACTAAGACAACCCCATGCATTTGGAGTGAATTTGGGCAAGTTACTTTTCTTCTTTGAACCTCAACTTTCTCTTGAAATTTAAACAAGATAATTCAGACAAAGCTCTTGGCACACGGTCAGCTCTTCAACAGTGCTCAATAACTGTCAACTATTATTACTGTTACTGATCACAGGAGGCCGAGAGTGTCTCCTGCCCTCCAAGGATCTCATTTAAATTAATCATTTAACCTGATAACCTGGTAGGTTCTCTAAATATTCATGGAGTGAATGAAAGAAAGCACATCGATTCTAATTTCAACAGAAGCAGAAGGTTCTTCTTTCTACTGAACTGAAATCCATGTCCTGGCCTGATATTACCATCCACTTTAATTTTTCTTCACAGTGAAGTGGTGAAGAACACAGGCTCTGAGGCTGACCGCCACGGTCAAATCCGCCGTTACTTACCAACTTGGTAACCTTGAATGAATAACTCAAACTCCAGGCCTCAGTTTCTTCTCCTGCAAAACAGAGGTACAGCAAAGGTTACAAAAGTTACAACAAAAGGTTACAAAAAAAAAAAAGTAACAACAGACCTGAGCACATGGTAAGCCCCCAGTAAATGCTAGCCACTATTAGTCTTCCCATACCAAAGAGACAGTCTGGGAATAACAACTCCACATTCCATTTCTTCAGATCATTAAAGTCTACAGAGCATGTTTTGCAAACATCTTTCTCACTTAATGTTAAAAGTAGTTTTATGTACTACAAATAAAGAAATGGAGATTCAAAAAAAATGGAGATTCAGAGAAATTAAGTAACTTGCTGATGGTTTGCACCGCAGAATAAAGAGCAAAGACTCAAACCAAAATCCTGTAACTGAGGGACGGTGTGGCTGGACTGCGTGGTCCAAGGGACCAAGGTTGGGGCCAGGCTGTCCTTCCAAATTCAGAATTCTAAGATAAAGGACGCTGGAACTCTGAGTTACAACAGCATATCCTGGTCCCAGCAAAATACTCAGCCCAACTTGAGTTTGATCTGGTCTGAATCATTCTATCCCTGAATCACTTCCTGTGTTAGGTTTCTTCTTGGCTGAGAAAGGAAAACAAACACGTACAGCACCCTGTCCTTGTCACTCTCAACATCTCTTGCAGCAGCAGAAACTTATGAATCAAAGGGAGTTTTCATAAAACCATAGTTAACCAACATCCCACGGAGCACCGTCACTGGCAGGAGCGTGAAGAGAGCAGCAACGTCTGCAGCGTCTAGACACAACTGTGCGTAAGAGAACCAGAATGCCTTTTTCTGGTCTTTATCTTGATTACTTCTTTAGCTGCCTTAGCGTGTTCTCTGTGCTTTTCATCGGGTGCTGAACCACAGGAAACCATTCCACCAGCCCCGCTTTATTCACAAAAGGTTTGGGGGCTGAGCCTGATTATGGTAGGAGGATGCTGCGGGCTGATCAGGTCGACCCCTTGTGCTCCTCCTCCTCCCATCTCTCCTCTGGTTTCCCAGCACAGGTTTTCCTGTTGTTCTGGTTCCATAAGTAAGGATTAAAATTCCCTTTATTTTTAATTTTTTAATTTTTTATTTTTTATATATATATTTTAAGATTTTATTTATTTATTTGACAGAGAGAGAGAGAGAGAGAGAGAGAGAGCACAAGCAAGGGGAGCGGCAGACAGAGGGAGAGGGAGATGCAGGCTCCCCGCTGAGCAGGGAGCCTGATGTGGGGCTCGATCTCAGGACCCTGGGATCATAACCTGAGCCGAAGGCAGATGCTTAACCGACTGAGCCACCCAGGCAGCCCCCCAAAATTTTATTTTATTTTTTTATTTTTTAAGTAATCTCTACACCCAACGGGTGGCTCGAACTCACAACCCTGAGATCAAGAGTCACACACTCTACGGACTGAGCCAGCCGGGCACCCCTAAAATTCCCTTTCAAATCATGATCACAGAACTGCTTGGTGTCCAAGAGAGATGGGAATTTAAGAACCATCTAAGCATACTTACAAGCTCTGTGCTTGAGTGTGTGCAACACACAGCCCATGCTCTGCAGGGGAGTGTGTGCACACCACATGCGTGCACACGAAAACACCATACTACAGTTCTCCGAACTCCTCTCCCTATCTCTTCCAGTTACATTACATAAAGAACTATTTTTCTTTCTTTCAAATTTTTTTACCAGATTTACAAAACAGAGAATGGAAGCAAGTTGTTCTCGGGGAAATGTCCGGGCCTTGGGGAAAAAAGACCTAGAAATCAGAAAAAGGGGACTCTCAGAAAACCCCCCCTTTTTTTTTTTGGTTTAAGAACACAAAGAGTAAGCTGCCACAGCATCACCTAGAGATAAACCCAGGAGACAGCAAGCAGCTCCCCGAGAAGGAAAGTGGCAAGGGGGACTTGTTTTCACGTCCATGATAGGGACTGTGGCTCTAGAAACGAGATCTGATCTTGTCTCCTCTTTAGACTCACACCATGGCTCCAGGCCCTGCTCAGTCTCTCAGAGCTCGTGAATTAGTGGACCAATGAGAGACAGACAAGCAATTACGACAGACTATGAAAAAGTGAGCACCAGTGGTGAGCACGGTGTTGGGCAATCACAGAAGGCAAGTGGGGGATATACGAAAGGCTTCCCTGAGGAGGTGATATCTAAGCTGAAAATGAAAAGACAAGTTAGAATTTGCCTAGCCCAGGCAGGAGGGTATCCCAGCAGAACTGACAGCACGTACAAAGGCCTACAGGCTAATTTGCTGGTCTACATGGTCAAGCACAAGCAGTGGAAAGAGAGATGTAGGATACCAGACCTGGATATGTAAACAGGCAGACTTGCCAGGGTAACTTGCCTGGACTAGGTGACCTCCTGAGGTCCCTCCAGCCCTAAGGGCTTGTTCTGTGGTCTTCCGAGAGCCTAGGCCCTCCTCCTGCTCACAGCCCTTTCAACAGCATGCAGAAGCCTCTGGGTCCATTCCAGGACACCAGGGAAGTCCCAACAGTCCACGTGGGCCCTCCTCCTTCCTCTGTTCCCCTGAGGAGTGGCTGAGCAGAGTGACTCAAAGAGGGAGCTGTCTTCTCCTTGTCATTTGTTTCTTAAAAAAAAAACACCCAGAGCTCACACAGACACAGTCTGCCTTTCCACCCAGCCCCTGGCCTAGCTGAAGAAATGCGGGAATTCCCTGAGTCCCTCTCTGTCTCCTCCAGGACACTGGATGCCGTCGGAGGGCCAACACCGATGGATGCTGTCAGAGGGCCAACTCTGAGGGCCAACACCGATGGATGCCGTCGGAGGGCCAACTCTGAGGGCCAACACCGATGGATGCCGTCGGAGGGCCAACTCTGAGGGCCAACACCGATGGACGCCGTCGGAGGCTAACTCTGTGGGCCAACACCGATGGACGCCGTCGGAGGCTAACCCTGAGGGCCAAGACCAATGGACGCCATTGGAGGCTAACCCTGAGGGCCAACACCGACGGACGCCGTCGGAGGGCCAACTCTGAGGGCCAACACCGATGGATGCCGTCGGAGGGCCAACTCTGAGGGCCAACACCGATGGACGCCGTCGGAGGGCCAACTCTGAGGGCCAACACCGATGGACGCCGTCGGAGGGCCAACTCTGAGGGCCAACACCGATGGATGCCGTCGGAGGGCCAACTCTGAGGGCCAACACCGATGGACGCCGTTGGAGGCTAACTCTGTGGGCCAATACCGATGGACGCCGTCGGAGGCTAATCCTGAGGGCCAAGACCGATGGACGCCGTCAGAGGCTAACCCTGAGGGCCAACACCGATGGATGCCGTCAGAGGGCCAACTCTGAGGGCCAACACCGATGGATGCCGTCGGAGGGCCAACACCGATGGATGCCGTCGGAGGGCCAACTCTGAGGGCCAACACCGATGGACGCCGTCGGAGGCTAACCCTGAGGGCCAACACCGATGGACGCCGTCGGAGGCTAACCCTGAGGGCCAACACCGATGGACGCCGTCGGAGGCTAACCCTGAGGGCCAACACCGATGGACGCCGTCGGAGGCTAACCCTGAGGGCCAACACCGATGGACGCCGTCGGAGGCTAACCCTGAGGGCCAACACCGATGGACGCCATCGGAGGCTAACTCTGAGGGCCAACACCGAGTCTGGTCATCCTGTTGTTCCCAGCACCTGGGATTCTGCCTGACGCGAAAAAGGTCCTCGAAAATGCCTCCGGAACTGAACAGACTTCCTCTCTCTGCAGACGAACACACACCCAGACGCCCCTTCTCTCCACACCCGCAGCCCCGGCAGCTCCGAGCCCAGAGCGGGAGACCCGAGACCCAGAGTGGCCACCTCGATGCTTCTCCCCGTTGCTCTACAGACGAGCCCAGGGTCCCAGGGATACCCCATCTGGACAATATGATCCCCTCGTGACACCAGTGAAGAACCCCAGGCCCCAAGGAGTGACTGAGTTGCCCTAGCTCTCTTAGCAAATGCACCACAATGTTTTCAAAAGGACACCACATCCTGAAGCGGAAGGCTCTACCAGAAACGTGGTTTATTTTCAGGGAGAATGCTTAACGTTGACAGAACTAATGAAAGCTTTTGTTATTTCTCTCTACCGGTTACACCACACGACTCCTGGGTGTTTCTAGGCAGGACAAAAAGTTCCCACGGAAGCAAATCCATCTGTGAAGATGACCATGAATCTTTTTAGGAACTGGATATGTTTTTGATTATAGATCATTTTTTAGGTTAACTCTCTATGATGTGATCTCAGGCTATAACCATTTTTAAAGAAAAGTTGACCTCCCCCAACCACTTAATTCCTTTGTTTTTTTTTTAATATTTTGATGTTAAACAATTTGACTATGACATCAAACACAATGTTTAAAGAAGCCATTTCGACCTATAATCCCACCAAGAATTCCTCTAGTTCTCTGTGTCCTCTTAAACTCTTTTTATTCACAGATCCGTACTCTGTACATATGTATGTATTTCATTAAAAGGAATTACCTCTAGCGTAGAAGTGCCCTAGTTTTTTTGTTTTTTTTTTTACTTAGAAAAAAAAAAAAAACAACCTTAGGCAAGTCACTGGCATGATAACACAACACAGAGCACAACTCAGCAACGCATTAAGCGCCGCCGGACATTCTGGGTCTGAGACATTTAGGGCAACATCTTCTGACCTGCGTCATTCAGCCGTTTTCCGACACTTCCCACAACCCAGTTCATAGGAAACAAAGGAAACAGGTGTGTTTCTTATTCCACCTGGTGTAGCAAACGACTCCCAAAGTTTGCAATGATGGCTGATTGCCGAAGAGTTTTTTTTTTAAAGATTTTATTTATTTTTTGACAGAGAGAGAGAGAGAGAGAGACAGTGAGAAAGGGAACACAAGCAGGGGGAGTGGGAGAGGGAGAAGCAGGCTCCCCGCTGAGCAGGGAGCCCGATGCGGGGCTCGATCCCAGGACCCTGGGATCATGACCTGAGCTGAAGGCAGACGCTTAATGACTGAGCCGCCCAGGCGCCCCTGATTGCCAAAGAGTTTAAGTCAATATTTCTCTGCGGGTGAAAAAACATCTCCAATAGTCCAACACAGAGGTTCTCATCCCTGTGGCCGGCTTAATCAGAGCTCATGGGAGAGGCAGGAAAGTTGTTTTTAAAAATCCTGCTGCTGGGTCCCAACCCTGTCCAATCAAACACTCTCTAAGGATGACACCCCAGCACCACCGTCGTTCTCCGCCTTCCCAGGTGACTTACTGTACGAGCAGGACCAGCTAGAATAACTCATTAGTCGAAGGAAGCCCATGGGAAATCTTATCTGGAAGTGAAGAACTCCTCGTAATTAAATAAAATAGCAGATGTAAAAGTACCTAACAGTGCCTGTGACCCAGAGGACACTTAATAAATGTTAATTAAGCACACAAAAATAACTGAATTACTCTTTCTCCTCAGTGAATTCATCTTGTAATTTGATTGGCTTGTTTATCACTTGCTGTTTTTTTCTTAGCCATGATTCATTCTGTCCCTGGTAATAAAATCATAAACTTATACCCACAATCCTGTTCAATTACAAGAGCTCTCTACTATTTCCAACAACCTTTAATCACTTATTTAATAAAACTTTCCCTTGGAACAGTGGCTAATCTATACCAAATGCTCCACGAATGTTAACTATTTATAAGAATTATTATTATTATTCAGAATTCACGATAAATCTTCCAAAGCAGGCTGAAACTCCTTTTACGGTCTCTGGAGGGCTGAAAATGATGTAAAAAAATATATAAATATTAGGGCAATATTTTACAAACTTATGAAAACAGACTTTTAAGCAAATCAATGCTTTTTATAATTTTGTCAAGAAAAAAAATGTGATCATTGCACAGGTAGCTGGCTTATCAACCCAGAGAAAGTAGCCCAGAGAAAGCTACGTGTTAACGCTCAGCAGTTTCCACAGTCACTTGGATGTAGTTACAAATGGTCTCTCGATTCAACTTGCCTCCTGAATGAGGAAGGTAAGATTCTCCCACATGTTCACACTACCCCTCAGTTCTGAGAAACCGCAGGTCTGTTTTAAAAAAGAAACGTAGGAGGGGGAGGAGCAGGCTTCCCTCCGAGCAGGGAGCCCGGTGCGGGGGCCCCATCCTGCCTCTTGTGTTCTCTTGCTCCATCAAGTAAATGGATAGAATCTTTTTAAAAAAAGTTTTTAATAAAAATAAAAAATAAATGTAATTGCTTAATCCAAACAAGGAGCTTTTATTATGAAGATTTCCAAACCTCTGGCTTGCCCAGCTCGGCTGGGATGCCAGTCCTTGTTTGTCTTCCCTGCGTTGTGCCAAGCACAGGAGAAATCAGCAGCTATGCCGAAGGATTTGCTGTACCCAGTGCAGGATTCACACGGGTCAGGATTCCCTCCTATTGCTTGTACCTGAGCTCGCACACTTGGCCCTCCCTGTGCCTTCCACCTCCAAACGTCTGCTATGTCAAGTTTTAAACCAGCAGGCCTTAAAACACAAGTCCAAAAAGAATCATGATGGGTACTACTTTATATGTATATTATATGTCAATAACAAGTGCTGTGGTCTGAATGTGGGTGTTCCCCCCAAATTCACACACTGGAATCCTAACACCCCACGTGACAGTAGGAGGAGCTGAGGCCTTGGGGCGCCTGGGTGGCTCAGTCAGTTAAGCGTCTGCCTTCGGCTCAGGTCGTGATCCCGGGGTCCTAGGATTGAGCCCCGCATTGGGCTCCCTGCTCAGCCGGGAGTCAACTTCTCCCTCTCCCTCTGCCACTCCCCCCTGCTTGTGGGTACTCTTTCTCTCTCTCTCTCAAATAAATAAAATCTTAAAAAAAAAAAAAAAAAGAGGTAGGGCCTTTGGGAAGTGCTTACGTCATGAAGAGGGAACCCTCATGGATGGGGCAAGTGGCCTTATAAAAGAGGACCCGGAGACCTCCCTCACCCCTTCTACCACGTAAGGATACAACGAGCAGTCTGTGACCCAGAAGAGGGGGGCCCTCACCTGACTATGGCAGTGCCCTAATCTCAGGCTTCTGGCCTCCAGGCAGTGAGGAATAGACCTGTTGTTTGTAAGGCACCCAGTCTGTGGTTTTATGCTCCTAAGACAAGGTCAAAAGTGATCATACACAGGCCTCTGGCCAGTGACAGCTTGGCTTTGCAGCAAGAATAGAGCGATGACCGTCCCAGGCCAGGCAGCTTCAAAGGGGCAAGAGAGATGGAGAGGATGACAGAGATGCCTTCCTCGAAGACCTCACGCTCAGGGGAGCGTGCACCCGGGTCCTGCCACAGCACGTGGCGAGGGCTCTGACAGATGCAGCCATGGGGTGATGAAGAAACACAATGACGGGGTCACAGAAGCAGCGCCAGACACCTGGCCTGAACAAGAACCAGAAACGAGGAGGTAACAGTTGGGGACAAGGGTTAAGGTCAGTGCTGCCGTTCACATCGATCATTCCCTCAACTCTACCACCTGAACTTGAGACCCCATCCTACGCCATTTGTATGACCACCCAATGTTTGGCTCTTTCAGGGAGATTGTAAGCACCTTGAAGGGGTTGGGCACCTTGTGTTGGAAGAAGTACTAATTTTAGTTCCTCTACTATTCAGTGTATGTAGTACTTCAGAGAGTTAGACATTCATATTACCCAAACATTAAAACTTCTGTAACTCACATTTTCAGTTCCTACTCTGGTTGGCCAAGCACTGAATTACTAGTGTGAGTTGGTGGCGGGAAGGCCTCATGCAAGTGATTCCAATTTATCTTGGTTGATTTGTTTTTGTTGTTGAAAAAACTGTAATGTCTGGAACCCAACCCCCCCCCGACCCCCCGTCACAGAGGATCCCTAGTGAACACACTCCCGGACTTGCAACGGTGGGTGCCACCTCCCACACGACCGTTCCAGGACCCCTAAAGCATCAAAGATGCAGCCTGGAAATAAAAGCATTTGGAGGAGCCCTCCGCCATGCTGGAGCTTCTAAAGTGTTCCTTGATCCATTCAGAATACAGCCTTTCCTATTAACCAGGTTTTCCCTGGCTCTGCCAATCCTTATCATTATCATCACTTGCAGTCCAGAAAGGCAGCTAACGTACTGGGGAGAAATGTCCCTGGAAACAGTCCCAGGTGCTTAATTTCCTAATTATAACTTGAGCTAATTGGCTATGGAAATCTTACATGACAACAGGACCCACTATCTTCAGCAATATTGCTTTTATTTGCAAAACTGGACTGATGCCTCATCCCCAAGAATGTACTTCAAATATTAAAGGTCACATATGAAGGTTCTGCATGCATGCACACACAGGTGCACAAAGTTAAACATACACCAACTTTCTATAATCCTAATACCGTGGAACATACAAAATACTCCTAACTTCCAATGCACGTTTCCTACCCAGATGCAAACCCCACCATATTTTGGGATTCTTTTGAGAGAGCATAACGGATTCTAGGATCCACCACAAGTTTCTAAAAATTCTCTGGCTTGGGGGTGGTGCCTGGGTAGCTCAGTCAGTTAAGCGTCCAACTCCTGATCTTGGTTCAGGTCTTGATCTCAGGGTCGTGAGTCCAAGCCCTGTGTTGGGTTCCACACTGGGTGTAGAGCCTACTTAAAAAAAAAATTCTCTGGCTTGGGTTCCCCCTCCCTCAAAAAAGTAGCTTCATTTCACATATTTAGCCATACTAGCGTTTGGAGGAATAAGGGTTCCTAGAGTTTCTTTCACACACTGTCCCCCTGAGGTTGTCACCTTCTTTGTTGAAGGACCGTGAGATGCTGCGGGAGCACACAATCCTCCCAGCCCCAGGCCTGGGGTCTGGGGACACATGGCTATTACACCGGGCAGTCCTCTGTCCAAGATAACAGTCAGTGACGGGACCTATTAATTACCATATCCCTTCTCCTAGAACTATGGACCATTTCCAGGATCACATTCTGCAAACAGGAGAGAAGCCAAACATGGTTTCTACGCTTTCCCTCATCACTCTCCCAGCTTAAGAGGGATCCATGTCTCACACTTTTCCATGATCTCTATCACTCATATATTTAACGACGTTCTTAATGAAGCTGTAGTACTTGCAACTCTATGTCCAAGTGATGAATTTGGACAAATCTTTAACCTTAAGAAATCTCCAATATTTTAGGGGAAGGGGAGAGACTACACAGGGTGCTCAACACATTAGTACATGTCCAAAATATTGCGGTGCCTTAACCAATCATCTCCTTAATAACCTTAATTATCACTGCATCTTGTATCATAAGTGGGCATTGTTCTTTCTCAAGACGTGTCATTCAGCATGGCCTTAATTTAAGAAACAGAGCGTGAAGCTGAGGAGGAGAGCAGGAGGAAGGAAAAGAACGTACCAAATGGCCGCAGCGTGCCGGGCTTAACAGCATCTCAGTTAAACCTGGGCCCTGCAGGCTAGCTCTGGCCCTACCCTTATCAAAGTAGAGAAGAGGGGAGCTGCTCGCCAATAGAAGAGCAAGATAAAGGACATGTGCCTGAAATACAGATTATCAAACACATTCTCTGTGTAGGGATGGGTCGTCTTTAAAGATGTATCACTATTTACTCGAAAACGTGACCCTGGTAGAGGTGCAGAATACCATGTCTGCATATCTGGTCTACCCCCCCGGATTCTAGACGTGTGGGAATGTGAAGGCTGGAGGCAAAGGATCAGAGCAGAGCCACACCGGCCACCAGGTTTTCCCATTGCTCACCACCCAGGGACCGTCACTTAGCTTCCTCCCATTTCCCAACTCCTTCACCTGCTTAACTGCTTCCCAGGTGTCCGCTCTGAGTTTGGGTACACCCATTCAGAGAGCCTTCAATCCAGATGGGGGCCTCTGCTGGGTATACCTTACCCCTGGTTCCCCTTTCTCAAGAGCGCTCCTCTCACAATCTGAATGATGCCATCACTTAGTCAGCTAGCTCACTCCTGAGCTTTCAGTGACTCGCTGCTAAACTCTGTGTGTCCTGGACCTGGGCACAGCAGTGACATCTACATGGAAACGGTGTCGTGAACAGAGGGACCAACCCCAGCCCAATTTATCAGGGAATTTCCCAGTTTAGCAAGGAAAGTCCCAAGTCCCGGGAAACCCCTCCGTTCCAAGCAAAGCAGGACGGCTGGTCCCTCTAGTAGATACCAACAGGGTCAGAGAGCCTGCTCACAATTTCTTCCCCATAACCATGCTCAGCTGTACAGGCTGGGCCCGGAGCCCTCACTGTGCCATGTGGCTGCTCACTACTGTCCAACAGAACTTTCTACAGAGATGCAGATGCTCTGTATGTATCTGCAATGTCCAGTAAGGCGGCACCAGTCACATGCATCTACTGAGCACCTGGACTCTGGCCAGTGCACCTGAGGAACTGAGTTTTTCAATGTGAATTAATTTTAGTTAGTTTAGACTTAAAGAACCCCATGTGGCTAGTGGCTACTGTATCCAGCTCAGCTCCAGTCTTTTGTACATGGAACTGGGGTCCACTGCTGTGCAGAGGAATGAGCTTTGAAGTTAGACAGACCTTGGTCCCAATCCTGACTCCCTCATTTACAAATGTGCCACAACTTCTTGAGAAAATGTGTTTCTTCATCTGTAATCCTTATAAATTTACTAGAGGACAGTGTTCAGGAGGTGGCTGGCCCACTGAACTTCAAGAAATAGGATTTCTTTAGAAGCAGCTAAACCAAACCTAGGTAAAAATGCTAAAAAGAATTTGATTCTGAACCTCAAAAGTGAACAAAAGGGGAATCATTTCAACCAGATCTTCAAAATACCTGTCAGGTTTAAATTGGATTCTAAACTGCCACAGCTGTCCCACTGGGCTCGCCACGACTTGATTTCTGTCCCCGGCCTGTCAGACGGCTGTCACTGGGTCCCATCAGAATGTGCCTCGGGGCAGCGGGAACCGGGAACCGAGGGGTAACGAGCAGACACTGGGCCAGGCCCCCTGAGCATGGCCCTACACAGTGCCAAGTTCAGGGATGCAGCCTGGTCACAGAGCAGGGAGGAGGCAGCGCAGAGGAAGCAGGCTCTCCCAGGCCTCTGCCCCCTCCCCGGGACAGAGAGGGGCGACATGGAGCAGAGCGTGCAGGTGACCACCCTGGAGCTTGTCCTCAGCACAGAGCCCCCTGCGCACCTGTCCCTGCTCCCTCCCGCGGGGATCCACTCTTGCTGCCTTGGGAGGGAGCCCACTGTGGCAAATCCTCTCTGGAACCTCTCCAGCGCAGGAATGGATGGAGGGTCCCCACAGGGGCAAGCTGCAAATCAGCATCACCCTGGGAGCTTTTCGAAAACAGTGCTCCCCAGGACTGGGAAGTGGTGTTTGCAGAAAGCTCTCAGGTGACCACGGCTGCACAGCCAGGGACTGGGTGTTCTTCATCCGAATGCTGGGGGAGGGGATTCTCAGGAGCAGCCAAGATGAGAAGGACCACCAGCAGAGGACAGAAGCACCAGCTATGGCTGTGGGAAGAAGCCTCCTTCTCAAGGGTTTCTTCCCTCCACGAGGCTGGAGGGCTCTGAAGCCCGAGCTGGGGCACAAGCCGCCCCCCTCCCTCCAACCTTCTGGTTCCCCAGGATCAACCCGTCCAAGGACAAACCTGTCCAATGTCTCACGTGCAGCACTAGTGGGGGTGTGGTGGGGGGGGTCCTCCTTGCCCACTAGCCCCTGAACCCCCCAGGGCAGAAGCCCACGTCCTTGTACCTCTCTGGTCCTGGTGGCCCAAGGCTGGCGCAGGCACTAAGGAAGCCTGCAATAAATGCTATTATTGTGGTTCTTACCCTCATTTCACTGAAAAGGAAACCAGCTCCTAGAGATGGTATGACTCACCCCAGGCCCCATGACGCTGGGGGCAGGGCAGGGACAGGAACTCTGGGCTCCTGGGTTCTTTCTCTTCCTGATAGCCCAGGTTGCTGCCCGTCGCTCCCCAACCCTCCCTGCACACACACCATTCTTGCTCCCTCTTTTGGCCAATATTCAGGCTCTGCCGGTCACGATAAATTCTCATTTAGTATTCTAGGGCTTTAAGTTATAGGACCCCACCTAGTCTCAAAACAGTCTGGCGGTTCTTTTAAGAACACCCTTTGGGCACTATACGCGGGGCCAGTTGGGGCACAGCTTTGGACTCTGACTCACCTGGGGTGCCACTTAGAAGCTGGGTGCTCTTGGACAGGTTTCTTAACCTCTCTGGGCTCAGCTTCCTCAGCTATAAAACGGGAATGATTAGATTTACCACTAAAGACAGTGGTGAGGATTATGAGCTAAGATCAAAGGGACCAGATGGGCGCCATGGCCAGCCAGCAGGAAGCACTAACAGGTGGCAGAGACGGATCAGATGGCAGGTGTATACGCCTCTTATCACCTGCCCTGTGCTCCAGAATCTGGCCCAGAAGAGCTTCCCCAGGGTGCACCCTCCTGCCCTATTTACCCCTTTCTCTTCCCACAGGCCACCATGGACCAGCAGACCCACCCCACCGTCCCTCTCCCGACACCTCCTCTTGGGTGCCTGCACCACCCCGGAGGACCAGATGACTGCTGAGGTGGCCGACGGCACCAGAGTCATCCCCACCCCGCCCCGCCAGAGCCCCCAGAAATAAGCGAGAAGTATCTTTTCTCTATTCCTTATTCCAGACTTCCTTAATTAAAATCAAATATTTGTACACTCTCCAAGGCCTATAAACCTGAATTGCTCAGAGGGAAAAAAAAAAAAAAAAGTGCAAAGAGAGTAGCGTGGGCAGAGGTGGCCCTAGTAGAACCTCAGAGGAACGGGCAGCCAATCCTGAACAACCGCACAAGGCCAGTGAGAGCACGGGGTGCCGGGGGGGGGGGGCGGGTTTCCAGAGCAATCGCCCCTGCTTTTCTCAATCGACTGCCACAAAAATCAACGGCGCATTCCCTCTGTGAAAGGCGCTGCTGAACATCCTCTGAGGGTGGGAGTGTGCTCAGGGGCTAGGGGAGGGATGGAGGTGAGGAACATTCTACTCCAGCCCCACCCCGAAAGCTCTTCCCCTAGCAGGAAGCATGCAGCTGCTTCGCACCAGCATGGCGGTATCAGTGGTGAAAATAGGAAATACTTGGAAGTGGGTGGGAAGTGGTTGCTGGGCAGAACCCTTACCCTCAGGGCCCCTCTGCTCCCAGCGCCCCCAGACCTCCCCCAGGACCCAGCGAGGAAAGGGTGAACATCAGGCTCTGTAGAGGCTTCCAGAAGTTGCTCTGGTGGGTTAAGCAGTCTGACCCTCACCCCCGGACACAGGGGAAGGGCGTGAAGCATGCACACAAAATGTGGAGGTGGTCAGGTGATTTGTGTGGCAGTGGCACTAAGGACGGGCCATGGACCACGCCCCCCCCCCTTACCTCCCTCCCTCTAGGCCACTCACTCCATCCAAGTTCAGGTCTTCGCTTCAACAGAAGCCTCCCTAAGCAGGCAACACAAAGTCGATGCTGAGCTCCCTGCAATGCGCAGCTGACGTCTTTTGTCTGCCCAGCCTCCATACCCCTTCTGGTAACGGCACCCAGTTTTCCAATGAGGCATCGCCAGTCCTCCCCTCCACATGCTCCAGGGGCCAGTGTGTCACCTAGGGGAGTGCAGTCAAAGCATAGAATCTTCTGGAACCCATGGTTGGCGGCAGAATGGGCATGTGACCCTGAATGGCCGTAAGAGTCCCCTTGAGGTTCAAGAATGGGCATGGGACCCTAAGTGGCTAGTAAGAGCCTTCTCTAGCAGTCAGGCTGCATTCACTGCAAAAGGATGCCTGTTTCCCCGATGGGGTGGTGAATATGAGAAGACAGAAGCCTGAGTCCACACTGCTGGCAGGCTCTTGCCATCTGGAGAGGAGAGACTGCCTAAGAAACAGGAGGAAGGGAAGCAGGGCCAAGAGACAGAGACAAAATCCAGCCCCTGGATCAGCCAGGCCTATTTAGCTACTTGATACAGGAAATTATCTTTTTTGAACCTAAGCTAGCTTGAGTTTGGTTTCTGTCACTTGCAACCCAGAGCACTGACGGACACAATCCTCAATGGGTTTATAAGAAGTTGCCGGTTGCTGCCAGGCCCTGCTTCCTGCCCTAGCTGCCATTTCAGGCCTGACCCAGTGGCTTGTTGATGGCACGGGGGAGGCTGGCTCCAGGCCCTCCACGTGACGTGGTGCACAAAGCATCCCTCTCTCACTGTGGACCCCAGACCCCAGACTCTCGCCACCCACCCCCCAGACCCCCCCCCCCACACACACCTCCCAGTCTGCCTTTCTTAACATGCAAATCCTTCACAGGCTACAAATTCGGATGCAGATTCCTTCTGCACCCCTTACACCACCTGGCCGGAGGATCTGTGCTCTCCTCCACAGGAACCCCCTGTTCATCCAGGGGAGTTCACACCTGATAGCAAGTCTTCCCAACAGTAGGTGTTGCTACAACCCCAGCTGACACCATAAGCCCTCTGAGGACAAGGCTGACCCCTCACGCTCTGTAACCTACAGCCCCTCCGCTGGGGTCAAAGCCCCCACTCCCCACAGAGGGAGAGGAAGTGTTGGAAGAACCTCCTAAACACAGCCTCTACCCTTCTGTGGGTTATCAAGGCCCTCCCCAAAGCTTTCTAACACCCACCTAAGACTAAGACGCTCTGGGATAAATAAGCCTTTGTCATGTAAATTAAAGGGGTTTGTTTGTTTCCACTGAAACCTCAGCCAGCTGTGTAAATTTCCTCCAAAAGCACAGGAAAAATCTCTGGCTAAACCCTCTCTTGACGCTAAACATCCACTGACAGCGTTTCTAACTACAATGTGCCGAGCTAACGTCAAAATAGATTTTAGAGATCTTCTGGTGCAACCTTCCCATTTTACAGAAGTGGAAACTGGAAATCGGAGAAGTGATGTGACCGCCCCCCCCCCCCTGCCCGCCAGGGTCACACAGAAGGCAGAGGAACCAGGGTAAACCTGGGGCTCTCAGCTCCCACCAACCCCGGGGCCCCACCCGTCAACCAACATTACAGATAACTTTACCTCCATTTTATTGTATTATGACACTACTTAGTACATGCTCACTTAAAATTATCTAAGCCACGTGTATTTTCTGCTCTTTGCATCCTATCTCATCTGGAAAATGGGGTCTCTGTGTTTACTGGCCCAGCGGCTGGAGCCTTCCAGCCTTACTTACACTTAGCGGGTTTCTCACCCTCTCCACCACCTCCAACACTAGCAACACAGACGGTAAAAGTGGTGGTGGCTCTTTGTGGAAATGTCTACCCTCTCCTGGACCCAGCAAAGTTGTCATGAGGACATTCATTCATGGCTCGGGGTTGTGTCGCGTGCGTCCCATTAATCTCTAAAGAAGAAGCATCTTGCAAGGTCACAGTGATTTCAGAAACAGCCCGGAAGGTGAATTTCTGGTTGTTCCTTTTGCTCGCTGTGTGGCCTTGGACAAGTCAGTTAGCCTCTCCGAGCCTCAGTTTCTTCATTTTCAAAAATGGCAGTTAATACCCCCGCTGAATGGAGTTTGAGTCCCTCGAGCTGCTCTAGGGCTCGGCCAATCTGCTGACCCAGGTCATCATCCTAGATTTTCTGAGTCTTCGCCCTCCTGCCACCCATCAACCCCTCAGCTACTCAGGCCAGCTGACACCATCCCATCCACACCCCACCCCCTTGGGCACAGCATCAGAGCCTAGGTGGCTGGCTTCCTGCCTGGGGGACGATCACCCCTCGGCCCGGTCAGCTCCAGGGTCCAGCTCTATAGCCGGTCACCCAGGTATGGGTCTACAAACCCGTGGCAGAGTTTCTCCTCAAACTGAAAACCTCTAATGGTCACCGTAAAATTACTCACTTTTTTCCTCATGGGATCCAACGGAATTTAAAGCCAGTCACCAAAGTCTATCTGACCCTTTTCTACATGTAGCAATAAAGAAACTGAGGAACACTTAACAAGATTCCTTTACTGATCTCCGTCCAAAATTAAGCTTGTGCTCTGTTTACTGTTGCCCCTGAGGAACCGAGAGGGGCCTCCCTACCCACCGAACCCAGACTGAGTAATCACACTTTATGTCTGGATCTCACCCCACATCACGCCCCCCACGGCAGGGCCAGGGCCCCTCACCACCACACCGCTGGTAAGCAGTCATCTATCTACAGGCTGAACCTCTGGGTCTGCTCCCCAACCCCCAACCCCCAACCCCACCCAGTGGAGTCTAGACTTGCTCAGACGAAGGGGAAAGCAGAACTTACAAGGAGAAGCTGGAACTGGGGGGTGGTGTGCTAATGCCGTAGCAGACCAGCTTGGGGTAAAGAAGAAAGGCATGGTGACCTCAGCCTTCCACTCATGGCGGGAACTTTCTGTCTCACCGCTTATAGTAAAAGTACCAATATCAGGTCTCACCCAATGCCAAAGCCCCAGATTTTGGCAAAGGCTCAAGAGAAACCCGGTGATAAGAGACTGCAGGAAGGATCAAAGATCACAGATCAAGAACCCCAACAGACTATTTATTTATTGAGCTGTAGGGCTTACACTGAGGGCAGGGAGGAAAAGGGATACAGAGAAGCTGCTGGAACTTATTTCTTCAAAGCCCAGAAAAAAGCAGCTTTTCTTCTCTTCTTTACCTCCTGCTGCAGTCAATTACAAGTAGCTGAAACAGTCCCCGGAAAATGTTCGGCAGGTGTGTGCCTACGAACACACGTGTGCCCGTGCATGCATGTGCACGCACACACGGGTACGTGTGCTCAGCCCCTTTTGCAGCCCACCATCCTTAGAGAATTAAAAGCCAGGTAGAGGGAGCCCTCCTAGATTGCTGGTGGGAATTAAAAATGATGTAGCTGCTTTGGAAAACAGTGTGGCAGGCCCTTCAAAATTTCAACATAAAACTCCATACAACCCAGCAAATTCCACCCCTATGTAACTGCACAGGAGAAATGAAAACCTATGTTAACCTAAAGACTTGCATACCAATGCTTACAGCAGCGTTATCCGTGAGTCCCAAACCAAAAACAACCCAAATGTCTAACCACCGTGGAGCAGAGAGACGAATCCACACGGAGAGAAAGACCACGCAGGGTGTCTGCACAACGGATTATTATCCCACAATAAAAAGGAACAGAGTATCATGCACTTGACAACGCAGATGAATCTCAAAAACAAAATGCCAGACACAGAAACCACATACTATATTATTTCACTTTCATGAAACACCCCAACGGCAAGTTTATAGACAAATTTAGAGAGAAAAAAGTAGATTCGTGGTTGCTTGGAGCTGAGGACAGGGAGTAACTGTAAATGGACATGAAGCATCTCATTGGGTAATGAAAATATCCTAAAACTGTATTATGGTTATGGTCGCACCAGTGGGTGAAGTGACTAAAAACCACTGAACTGTACATGGGAAATGGGTAGATTTGATGATACATAAAATACACCTTGAATTAGTTTTCTGTCGCTTGCTGTTACAGTACCACAAATGTAGCAGCCTAAAGCAATACAACTTTATTATCTTACAGTTCTGGAGGTCAGAAATCCAGACAGGGCTTCACCGGGTTGAAATCAAGGTGTCAGCAGGCCCCCACTCCCTCCAGAGACCCTGGGGGAGAATATGTTCTCTGGTATCTAGTGGCTGCCGCGTCCCTTGGCCTGTACCCCTCCCCCATGTCCAACGCCAGCAGCAAAGCCTCCTCAGATCTCGGATCTGGACCGCGTTTCCATCACCGACCTCCCTCTGACTCTGACCCTCCCTCTTATGAGGCCCACCAGATAATCCAGGTTGAGTTCCCCATCTCAAGGTTTTGAATGTAGTCACATCTGCAGGTGCCTGTTGCGAGGTAAGGCGATGTATTCACAGGCTCTGGGGACTAGGGTATGGATATCATTGGGAGGCCATTATTCTGTCTACCATCTGCCTCAGTAAAATTGTTAGGAAAACAAAAAAAGGAAGTGGCCAGCATGCAGGGCTCATGCAGGTGACTGGTCTCAAACCCCTGCTGCTGAAGAAGCCCCGGGGAGCCCTGTCCCAGGGAACCATGTGTAGCATAAAGGACCTGAAAGGGCCCTCACTTTGTCTTCAAAACACAGGAGGGAATAGGGCAAGAGAATGATAGATCCTGAGAAGAAGACCTGGACAAATGGTCAAGTTCTAGACGAGGGTATGAGGGGACAGGGGAGAAACGCCTTTAGTTTTCACAGATGTGACTCTCCATCCCTGCCCGCCCCCCCCACCCTCCCACCCCGCCCCAGGTCAAATCTAAGAAAAAAGAGATGTCTGTGTGAATCGAAGTCTCTGCGTGTTCTGAAATTTCCATTTCACTGATTATTTTAAAAGAGGCCAAATTAAGTCAGTCCCCAGATGATCTCTGATTTTGGCAAGCACCTGCATCAATAGGGAAGGAGCCCCCCTCAACGAACAGCCCCCACAGCAGGGGCCACGCCAGACCCTCCCCATCATGGGAACAGGAAAGCGCAAGCAGGACCCGACTCTGCTCCACTCACAGGCAGCATTGAGAACCCCAGCACCCGCAGGCCTCATCCCCCTCTGCGCTCACACCTTAGAGTAACCCTGCCCAGGGTCACCCCTCTGCCTTGTCCCCATCAGGTCTAGAGCATTCCCAGCAGACGGAAATGGTGCCTTCCTCCCCACCTCTTCTAGTGCAGTGTCCTCCCTGGTGCCTAGTGCAGTGCAGGCACAGAGCAGGTACTCAGGAAACACCCGGGACCATATAAATGTATAGACTGTATGTGTAGGTTTTATATATATAACCACGCTGTTATTTACAGTATACAATGAGTATTCGAAAAATGTTTGTTTTCATATACGTGTACGCACGTACTATGTGCATGTCTTATATATACAGACAGGTTTATATGTATAAAAGCACATTTTATATAGAGAACACAGGTGTTCAATAGACGACGGTTTCATATACACCCGGATGCCTACGTATGTATGTATGTGTGTGCATATACATATATATGAAGGAAGAGGTAAAGAACAGACATGGTGTAAAGGAAGAACAGGCTGAGAAGCTAAAATGAACACTTCAGGAGGACAGACATGATGTCTCTTCTGTTCTCCACTGGATCCCTAAGTCTTATGTAGCACAATGCCTGCCTGGCACTTAGTATGTGCTCAATAAATACTGGTTGAGTGGATGAATGACCAGCCTTGTTTCATTCAATGAGCATTTACTGAGCAAGTACTTACCAATTGCCAGAGGCAGGGCAAGACTCTGGGGAGCCAAGGTGAACAAACAGGTAGAAGTAGTCTCTACTTTTGGGGGTGGTGGTGGGGAGACTTAATTAACAGGAATTAACAGGCACACAAGCCACACACACCACACACACATCGACAGGAAAGAGTTAAAGGTAAGGAACAGGGTCTTGAGATGAAAAGATCTACAAGAAAGTCTGAAACCGAGGAAGGAGGCATCTGTCCTGCAAAGACCCAGGGACCCATTATCAGGCAGAGGGAACAGCATGAGTCAAGGGTGGAAGGAGCCCAGTCCTCCAGGGAACGAAAAGAAGCTGGTGGGTTATAGCAGGCAAGGAAGAACAGAGAGCCAACAGGGAACTCAGGAAGGCAGGGGCTGGAGCCTCAGGACCTTGGGCTCTGTTTAGTGTTTCAGTGACAACAGAAAGCCACTGAGAGTTTTCAGCAGGGACAGTATGGTCTGATTTATGTTTTCAGTAGGAGCAGTAGGAAGAATGAATTGGGGGGGGATGTCCCCCCAGCATCATGCCAACTTGTCAGAGAGCGAGAAGCCCTGAACAACACTCAGAAAGCTAACATGTGACTCTGCCATGATTAATTCACTTCATTTTTCCAGACATTTAGTAAGCACCTAAGCACCTAGGCTGTACCAGGCACTGTGATAAATGCTGGAGATACTGAGGTGAAGGAGACACGGGCCCCTTCCTCCAGGAACCTAAAATCTCTACTATCCAAGATCAGCCAGCTTGGCACAGATGAGACTAATTTAACTCAGACCAATATTTATCAAAGGGGGTAGAAATTCAGCCTCCGGATCAACACAGTGTCCTGATTTCCTCCTTTCTTTATCATTTACCTGTTTATACCCTGCCTCCTTCTGAAAGAGATTCGGGATAACTTGCAACACAAAAAGGACAGATGAAGAGAATAAACAGAAAGAGAAAATGCCAGTGGGAACTTCCAAAGCAAATAGACTGAACTAAGGACCCATCATGGCTGCTCGTGATTAAGCACAAATTTGGCTCTGAGCGCCCAGGCAGCCAAGGCAAAAAGGGCTAGGGGTAAGGGAGAACAACCTTTCCTCTGTGGTAGCACAGCTTTTCCTGGCTGTTCCTAAATTCTAAAAATCAAAGATGGGGTCTACTGTGGGTGGGCATGGAGGTGAAGCCAGGAGAGGTAACCTTGAGTAAAGTTACACCTGCTAGTTCATCTTGTTCAGTGCGGAACTCCACATCTTCCCTTACACCTGGGCTCCCCATCTAGTTCTCCTAGTCACCAAGCTAGAGACTGGTGTTTCTTAATAACTCTGTCTTTCTCACTTCCTCGTTCCTGTCGCCAGCTTCACACATGTTAGACACAAGTTCTGTCAGTCCCGTCTCCAGTTTTCAAATGCATTCTCTTCCTTCACTGCCCCACATCATTCCCCTGCTACTGGCTCCCAGGCTCAGAAACAACCTCCTAACAGTGTCCCTGCCTCTAGCCTGGCTCTTTTCCACAATTTCACCAGAGATTTTTCTAGAAATTGTGCCTGGGTTGCATCACCCTTCTGCTTACGGTACTCTCACGAGTGGACCCAACCCACCCTAGCCCGCTGGGCGGCAGCCATGCAACTTGGGCAGTGCTGACCATGTCCCCCTTATGGGGGGCCCTTGGCTGGACCCTTAGCCTATCAGCACACAGCATTCTCCTGGTCACGGGGATTGGTTCCAGGCTGCACACATAACCTAAGAATTGGAGAAGAAAAGTGGATGTGAAGGCTGGAACTGCTGAAACTACCTTAGCACCATGAGGGAGGCAGCCTGAGGATGAAGTTCATACAGGAGGGCAGAGCTGAGACAACAGAGGAATGAGCCAGGGCTCAGATCCAATACCACCTACAGCCTGGGTACCTGGATGTTTCAGTTACACATCACGTGCTCATTAATTTCCTTTCCTCACTGAGCGACCTTGACTTGAGTTTCCTATTATCAGCAACCAGAAGCACCTCTATTCTCCATCATCTCAACAGAAAGTACAAACTCCTTAGCATGGTATAGAGCAGAGGTCAGCAAAGCACAGCTCATGGGTCAAGTCAGGCAAACCATCTGTTTTTGTCAATAAAGTTTTATTGGAATACAGCCATACCCAGTCATTTATGGATTGTCTTTGACAGCTCAGGTGCTACCATGGCAGAGCAGATCAGCTGTGACCATATAACCCAAAAGGCCTAAAAATTTACCATCTAGTTCTTTACAGAAAATGTCCGCTGACGCCTGGCATACAGGTCACCCGCATTCAGGCTTCTGCCTCCCTTCCAGACTGACCAGCCACCATTATCCTCTGCCTCCCCACCCACCGCGATACCTGTCACCTCCCTGGTTTGGTTGTGCTGGGCCTTTCTGCACAATTGCTCCCATCCATCCGTGTGGTCTAGCTAACTCCCTGCATCCTCCCAAGCTTAGCTCAGGCATCACCTCTTCTTTGCGGGTCCCCCGTGAGGGTTAGGAGTGCCCTTGTGCAAACACAGCACCTTCGCTTGCTTCTATCCTCCCGCCTCGCTGAGCACAATTATCCAGCGGTGTACCTGTCTCCACCTCTGGACTGCACGCCCCTTACTGCCCAGGATCACAGATTCTTCATCTCTGTATCCCCTGTGCTTATTCACACAGCACAACATGACACGCAGCAGGTGGCCCGATGTTTACTGACCTGACCTGCAAGAGTCTGAGTCCTCAAGGACTGTGAATGGGCTGGCTGGTGTCTCCACCACAAAAAGGGAGGCGGCAGGAGACAGGAGAGCATCCAAAGCAAGCTCGCCCATCTCACTACGTTTCCAAGGTCCGCCATGACAGAGGAAGGCCCCTCTGTGGCCTCGGCTGAGCAGCTCAGTCAGGGTTATTGATTACAGACAACAGAAGTCAGTGATGATTATTTTATGGAGAAGCAGCAAGCAGGCTGGAGAGCTAGGCTGGGTTAAAGGAGCGAGGGAGACTGGGCAGAGGGGAAATGTGACCAAGGCCACACAACGGGACATCGGCTTAGGACACTCGCCATTCTCAACTGGACTCCCGATTCCGAAGGACTGCTCACTGCCCCTGCATCATCATGGCCCACGGCCAGGACCAAAGCCACATGGCTGAGCAAAGGCAGGAAGAAAGAATGTCTGGGCTACCTCAGCCTCTGTACGGAGAGGCCGAGCTCCATCCCCTTCCAAGATCTACACACTGGAGGTCCCCTCAAAGAGGAAGGCGAGCAGAATGTTGAGTATCCCAAAGTATAGCAAGTGTCCATGAGATACACCAATTCAGCGAACTATAGAAATTAAATAACTGTAGAGCCACGGGCCCTTTCTCTCCATAACTGGTCCATTCTGAGTCCACAGAGTGGACTGAGGAACTCCCAGGGTGGCAGAAGTAAGGGAGAGGCCCCTGCCTGTGTCTACATAGCGCCAGAGCCAAGTGTGAACAAAGGAAGTGTTTCTTCATCTCTCACCACGGAGAGCAAGTGTCAAGCAGAATTTCAAGTATCTGCTATTGCAAAACATCTAAAGCAGTAGCAAAAGGTCATTTCCAGAAACATCCCTCTCCCTCTACCCCATAAAGACATGAGGCTGCAGATACATTCTGGACAACTTCATTGCCATTATCTGAAATTCATTCGTTCATTTATTCCTTCATGCATGCATTCATTCACTCTGCAAACTTCCCGAGACCCAGATGTGTCGAGTCCTACACTGGGTATCTGGGTTACAAAGATGAATCTGCTGCCGTCCTTGACTTCCGGAAGTCCAGTCAACTAGAGGAGAAGACAGAAACAAAGTGACTTTTGCTTTGGGGATGGCAGCTGCAGTGGAGGGTTAGAGGTGATCCGAATATAAGCTGCAGACCCATTTTTAGCATGTGCGGGCATCACTCCATGTCCACACGCGCGCACACACACGCACACACACACACGCGCGCACACACACACACACACACACGCGCACACACACACACACAATGACCTACCCCCTTATCAGCCACCAGCCCTAGGACCACAGTCCACAGGACCAGGGCTGCATGTCCAATCTGGACGCTACAGAGTTGGTTGAAGATTTCAAGCCTTGGGCAGTCCGCTTCTCTGAGTGGGAGGACAAAAGGCAGAGGCGGACACCCGAGGTGTCCTAGAAAACACACCCTAGTTCCTGCCAATAGTCGGTCCTCAGAAAATGGGTAAAGTTAGTCTCAGGTGCCCCTGTTCTATCCTCCACAAATCAGGATACCAACACCTGCCATTTGCATCATTTTCTGGTTTATTAAACCCTTTTGCACATTCCCTCATTCATCATTCACTGAACACCTGTTTATATGTGAAGCACTTTCCTTACAGCTAGGAATGTGAAGAGTCATAAAATGCAGCCCCTACTCTTTTGGATGCCTCTTCCTCTGGGAAGCCCTCCGTGGTCTCTCAGGATGAGTCTGATGTCTCCCACCCCGTCATGGGCTCACAGTTCCCTGTATCATCAATGTCCTTCAATCAAGACTCCCTGGCTTGGTGGAAATAGGGATTCTTGTACCTCACGCATCACTGTATTCCCAGGGCCCACTCCACTGTGGCACCCAGTGGGGGCAGAATGAACCCCTGGGGGTGTGAGGTAAGAATCTGGCATCACCACCCCCCCACTTCGTTTCTAGATCAGGAAGTTTGTCTCTGAGGGCAGGGATGCTGGGCCTCTTACCCCACTCTTTTCGTACCAAATTCCACACCGACTTGACGCCCCGGGCAGCTTCTGGCTCTCCCTCTCCCCAGGAACCACAGAATCCCATCCGCCCTCCTGTGACCAATTTATTGTTGGGGATTCTACACCCTCCCTCTGGGCACTTTTTAAGATACAATGAGACAGAGCCTGTGATTAAAAGAAAAAAAATGGATGCCTAACGATGGAATGTCACGCACTCATTTATTCATTAAGCAACTATTTACTGAGCACCCACACTAGGCTCTATCCTAGGGGCAGAAAGGCAGAGACAACACAGGCCAAAATCACTGGCTGCCCTTGAAGGTCTGACCACGAAGTGGTGTGATGCCAAGCGGTGTCCCTCTGGCGAATGAATGAGTGAATGGACTGCAGGTGATGTCAAGTGATCACGGCAGATGATGTCAGGAAGTAACCTGAGCTGAATCGGGGCACGTGGTCTATTGTAGGGGGGCGACCATGTAGTTCTTCACTCCCAGGTCCCTCTGTAACCATCAGGGTACCCCTGCCTCCATCTATTCTCCTGTCCACCTCCACAGTGCAAGAGACATGGACAGGATGAGCCCCTTCTTCTGGCCGCTGCTGGCTTCCTAATCAAAGTCAAGGATTTGTGTTTACTCAGGGTCTGTCAACACGCACCCAAAAAAAGAGTTTAAGAGAAAGCAGATGAAATGTGGGGAAAGACGAGCTAATAAAACCAGGGGAAGATGCTGTGAGTTTTCAACCATGGCCGTAATTAAACAAGCCTAGCAGGGAGGAAGCTTGGAGGGCCAAGGCCCGTGGATGCGCGCAGCGCCTACGTTTCCAGGGAACATGTAAACCATCACTTCCTGCAGAATTAATTGGTCCCCGGCGGGGGCTGTGTGCTAGGTTCCCCTGGACCAGGCAGCGAATGTGGCTTTCCCGCCCCGCTCCTGCCACCAGGTGTCACACAGCCTGTCAAGACTGCATTTAAAAATCCGTGCACCGGCAGGTCAGTTGAGGACAATCTTCGGCAGAGGAACCTGCGTTCCTGATGAAGTGTCAGAAGCTGAGGCTGCCCTCTTCCAGAACATTCACTGTCACCTCACCTCCCAACGCATCTATCTCATGGGGTCACGGCACCAGACACCTAAGCAACACCTGCCCGCACACCATGTTCTTCCTCGGTCCAGGCAGGAACCTGGGGTGTGGAGAAGCACCTCTCTTCTCAAGTATGGACGAGAGCCTGGCCTGAATTTGAAAGCAAGGGGCCAAGATAGAGAGCAGCCCAGGAGCCCCAAGGATCCCCCCCAGGAAGTGGAAGACTTCCCAGAGATCAAAGGGGGCAAATGAGGGGTGATGCCCAGGGCCAGCCTTAAGGAAACCCTAAAGAACAAGTTTCCACAATTAAAGACAACAGAGGGGAGGGGATGAGTGAGGCCCAGAAAACAGTCGATGTCTTTGATTAAGCACTGATGAAACTCCCCATCACCGCTTTAATCTGGCTCCCCTGAGGGTTCCGCTGGCTTCGCAATGTTTTCAAAGAGAACGATCTTGAATATACATTATCCCCCAAGCCACTGCACAGAGACGCGGCTCTGCTGCCTCCCCCCCCCCCCCCCCCCCCCCCCCCCCCCCCCCCCCCGTCTTCGGAGCAGTTTCCCAGATGAGTCTTTAATGTCACATAATCACAGCCTTGGCTCTTCTCTGTCGAAGAAGACCTTTCTCACCAGCTTTTGTACTCTGCAGGTCCAATTCCTTTATCAGAGTCTCAGTGTACCAGCAGCTTCCTGCACTCGAAGCTGAAGCCAATCTCCTTGACCTGACACCAGCTCTCACAAAGCCAAGGCCCTGATAACATTGAAGCACTCTCGGAAAACTGACTTGGTTCTAATACCAGAGTGGACTCTATCGTGAGTCGACTCCAAGCACACCCGGATTCTGAGCCATTCTGAGTATGAATGATCACGAGCACCACACACTGCAGGACTGCTCCAAAGCTGAGCTGATCCACACGTTCACACCTTGTAGTTCCTTGAATGCTGGCCTGCCTGCTTTTGCACACGCTGTTCCCTTTGTCCGAAATGCTATTCCTAGCACTGGACTTCAAAATTCAGTTCAAACTGTCGCCTTCTCTGTAAAGCTTTCCTCAGCCCCTCCAGCACAGTTCATGTCAACGCATCCTGAGTGTGTGAGCGTGGCCAGGAACGGGGCTTGGCCAGATGTACAGAGAGGGGAAATTTCTAAATGTGGCTAGAGACCCGCTCGGGCTAGCATCTCCAAATAACCTCTGGCTTGCAATTCTATTTTAAAAGTTTTACTGTGCAATATTTAGGATGGACAAAAAATATACATATAAAGAAGAATCAAACCATCTCTTGTACCCACCACCCAGCTTAAGGAATAAAATATAATGAATACAAAGTCCCCTGGGTGCCCCACCCCAATCATAGTCACCTCCCCACTTCCCCACAGGTAAGCACCGACCTGAATTGGGCATCTATCACTGCTATGCATTTCTTACCACATATGATTATAGCCCCTAAACAATGTGTATCATTGTTTTCCAAGTTTTAAAATTTTGATACCCTTAACACTTTGCCTATTAATACAATGATTTGTTTCTATGTCCACCCCCTCCCACAGTCCAGGACCCTGTGAGCGGTGCCCGCATCCTGCTAATCTCGGTCTCGGGGCACCTGCCCCAGATCCTGGCCCACGGTCATGCTGAATGCGTGCTTAGTGAAAGTGGGAGGGGAAGGAGAAGAAGAGGGAAAAGAAACCAGCAAGGACAGGGTTTTCGCTCACTGGACCCCGAAAGGCTTCCCCATGGAGTCTACCTGCGGCATCACCTTCCAAAAAGCCCCCTGCAGTCTGTAGACTCCAAAGGCACAGGGACCCAAGCAAGACGGGTTTTGCTGTGAGGAGCAGAGTCCACAGTACTGTGCCCAGCACACAGGAGGGGCTCTGGATGTGTTTGGTGACTGAAAGGCCATGTCTACAGATAAGACAATGGAAAGCCTGGAACAAGAGGGCCTGGCTGATCTGGAAGAGACCCACCTTGGGGACCATCTAATAGAGAGGACAGTCCTCACTCGTGGAGGACCCGTGTCTTCCTTCGCTCAGCTCCACAACAGAAGCCCCAGGCTACACACTAACTTGTCACTCATTGCACAACACAACCTCAGGTGGCTTCCAGGAACTCTGGAGGAAACCCAGAGGGGGTCATACAAACGAGAAGACGCTTAAACACGCAAGGAGAGGGGGAGGGAACAGAGAGGGGAGGGCAGGTTATGCGGCCACCATGAGAACAGGCGAATTTTGAGAGAACAAGCAATACAATCCTCCAGAACAAAGGAGAGATGAGGCCTCAGTAATGCTCTGTCCCTTAGTTATGCTGTGTCTCTGACTTTCTGAATTCCCTGTCGGCCTGAGGTGCATCTGTGAGGAGACCACTAAGTGGGGTTTAAGAGCAGCCGGGCTAAGAAATTAAGTTCCAGCTCTGGTCCTAACCAGCTGTGCAGCCTTGGACAGATCACTCAACCTCTCTGGGCTCCAATTTTCTGAAAAAAGTATATAATCATTCTGCCAACACTCTTGGAGCAAGGCCTGCTGTGAACCTGACCTGTGGACCTGAACCAGAAAAAGGCCCAACCTTAGGGCCTGGTGATGTTTAATGGAAAAGGCCACAGCATAAAGACAAAGCACTGCACGGACGTGAAGTGTTGTGCTTAGACTTTATTTGCTGTCGCATAAGCCACTTTCTGACTTTTTCCTCTTCTTTTTTTTTTTTTTAAGATTCAAGACATAGTGTTTGGTCAATGCTAAGTAGAACAGAGAGCCAGGAAGCTCATCTTTAATTCAGTGCTGACAATACTCAGCTTGGCTCAAACTTGGCAAAAATGCTTTCCTCCAGCACATCTATTCATAGACGTCTGTTCCTAGAGTTAGCTCTCAGTTATTCGGTCTAACAGAGGAATTGTCCCGTGCTCTGAGGAAGGCGTGCAGGAGGGCAGGAGGGAGGGGTCGGGGGGGGGGGGGGGGACAGGGAAGGAAGGCGGACAGGAGAGCAAGGCAGACCCAAAAAAGACCCCTCGGCCCGCCCAGAAAGCAGCAGGCCCTCTGGGAGGGTGCAAGGTGACAGTGCCCTCAGGGTAGGGTCTTTAGGACAGGGAGAGGGGAGGTGACAGACATATTACCCAACCCACTGCTGAGTAAGGAGTGCTTCCTAGGGCCGCTCCACAGGTGAAGACTGGGAGGCTCGGAGGAACGAAGTGGCAGGCCAGAGACGGTGGCACAGCCAGCCTATGTGCCCAGCAGCGGCCCCCTCAGGGGGGCCCCAAAACCGAGACCCCAGGGAAGTGCAACCTTCGAGGGCCAGAGGCTTCACCCTTTTCCCAAGGACTCCACCTTGCACCGAACCTCCTATTTGCTGAGCTGAACGCCATCTCCCCACCAGGTGCTGACGGGGATTTGGGGGGAGGGGTTGCCGGGCACCCTGATGTCACCAGCTTTTCACTCTGTGCTCCGGTCCTTCACTTTCTTCCCCCGACCCTGGACACTGCAGCACGAGGAACGGGCGTGACTCAGCTCGGGACGCCCAGGGCCAGCCCAGCAAGCAGCGAGAGCTTCAGCTCTTCATTCACTCACCCACAGCAGCACACCTGCCCCATCTCCATACCCCTTCCTCCACCAGCTGCTAGGGGCGCAGCCCAGGTGCCCGGCAGGAGGACAGAGGGCGACGGGAATGGGGAGAACGAGGGATGTTCGGGACCCTCAACAAATGTCTGTGTGAGATGCTAAACTGTGTCCCCCTTCGAATCTAAACCCAGAAGCACATACACACACACATAAAGATTATGAACCTTGGGGTTTTAAATGAACATTTAAAAAAAAAAAAAACAACACTCCAATTTCAATTTGCCACCCAAGGGAGAAAATTAATTCATACCCTTATTCGTCAAATATCCATTTGACACCTGTGCACCGGGCACCTTTTGACGCTCAGTGCCTTCCTTAAAACAAATGGCTAAGGAGTTTTTAACTAGAACCTCTCCAAAACGCACGCAGAGATGACAAGTGGGCTGCATGACAGACACAGAACTTGAGAGGAAACGGCATTTTAAATACCATAGAAACTATCTGGAAATTTGCAATCCCAACAATGGGGATAGCTCAGCCGCCCGCTGAGGTGCCTGGGGCTGTTCCTTCTGGGTTCCTCAGAAGGCTGCCGCATCCTTGCCGAGCCCCCTGCATCCTGCCTGAGCCCAGGCAGCAGGTTCTGAAGAGCCACCCCGCTCCTCCCGGAGGTCAAGCACAATGCCCCACGCTCTGGATGCACAGGAGGAGGGGGGAACCCAACGTGCCTGTGCACAGAAGCCTGCCTATCTTCCCCTGAGAATGCGCTGGACCACAGCTCCCTCCATCTGAACCAGAAGCTCACTTTTGCCTTGGCCCTTACAGACACCGCGTCACCCAAACGGAAAACATCTTGCTATTCTTCATGGGCAACTGTCACTCACCTTACCTCTCCCTGAGAGTAACTTCCATCGGACTGGACGAGAGTCGCTGGCCTTGTGGTGTCCCCAGATGCCCTTCACCCCATCAGCCGCTAACCAGGACAGGGGGTGCGGTGAGTCTTGAAAAGTCACAGGACTCTGACCCCAGGTTAGCTCCTTTATCAAAGGGCAACCGTGGCTCCTCCCCACGGGTCTAGAAGGCTCTACTCAGGGTGGTCAGTGCCTTCAATAACCACTCACTGTGTCTTTCTCCAACTGTCTTCCAGTCTATCATCAGGCCTGTTGGTATTTTAACCTCGGGCATGCCCGGGCCTCTGCTTTAGTGATTGTTCCGTTCTGTTGTACACTATTTATAAAGTGATCTAGGCACTAGTTTTTCTTTCTTTTCCTGCAAAGAGTAGAGTTCTAGGTTTCTTAGAAGAAATAAGATAGGAACACAGAAGAGGGGAGGCAAGAAGGCTTCCTTCCAGTAAAAGTAATATCATAACCACACTGCAGAAAATGCATAAAAGAGAGAAAGGAAATTTGTCCATATTCATATCCCCCTCTCACAGCCTCAGACGCCATCTTGGTGTGTATTTCCTTCCAACCTTTTTTCCTACAAATAACTGCTTTTCTCAGTTTCAGTTTCCTCCCAGACTCTTGAGCCCTCATTTGAGTGGCCAGAGGATAACTGATTCGATTACTCGGTACATTTCAGACACTTAGGTTACTTCCCATTTATTGTGTTATTGTAAAAGGGGCTGAACGGACGATCTTTTAATTTTTTTTAAATGTATTTATTTATTTGACAGAGATAAGGACAGAGAGGGTATGAGCAGGGGGAGGGGCAGAGGGAGGGAGAGAGAGAGAGAATCACAAGCAGACTCCCTGCCGAGCACGGAGCCCACCTGACGCAGGGCTTGATCCCAGGACCCCGAGACTGTGACCTGAGCTAAAACCAAGAGTCAGACACTCAACCGACTGAGCCACGCAGGTGCTCCCTGAGCTGATGATCTTTATGCAACATTCGGTCCATATCTTTAATTGCTCCTTTAGGAAAGCTTCCAAGAAATAGGTTCGCTGGGTCAAAGGTTACAAATATCTTCATGGCTCGACATAAACTGCCATGGTTTCCCAGAAGGGTCTTTGAAGGACCCGGCTGGCCACCAGCAAAAAGATACAGGTGCCTTCATGGGGCAGTGACACTGTTCACAGGCATCACAGGGTGGGGACAGGGGCACCCGCTGGGTTTTCTCTGCAGAGAGCTCTTATGGAACATTCCGGTCCCTGCACATCAGCACATGCACTCTCAGGGGCTTTTCAACTCCCCCTTGTTGAGTGGGAGCTCCAAAATACACATAAGAATAAGCTCCCAAGCGGAATCTAATACTCCCTCCCTCCTGCCCCAACAACTACTTAATATGATGGGGAACGGAAGATCAGGTTCCTTTTCTTTCAGTTTTAAGCGTCCAAGGTCTTGAGATAAAGATCAGTTTACCTGAGAGAGGCAATTTCCAACCACATTCCTGGTCATGAAGGGAACTGCTGGCGGAAGGGGGGTGGGGACACTCCAAAGGTCATACCTTGGTTATTCCTCATTTACTTCTGGCAAGGGGGAGGTCTAGGGTAAAGTCACAAGTATGCAAATGCCGTTTTTCTACACTTCCCCTGCATTTCACCACTGAAACTTTGAGAAACTGCTGCTTGGGAAAGAAAAGGTCCCACTGGGAGGCAGCGCCTCGGGGAGTGGGGTCATCTCCCAAGGCTGGGGTCCCTTATGGGCCCAGGAGCCCTTTCGAGCAAATCCAGATCGGGGCATTCAACCACATCCTCGAGATGGGCAGTCATAAAGGTCCTACTCTAGGGGCTGCTGTGACCAGAGACTTCACTTTTATTTAAAAAAAAAGAAGAGACAGTCAGGTCTCACTAGACTGCGAGAGGCCACCTCCGTCTGTCCACTGGGTCTGACACACAACACAGGACAGCTGGTCCCCCAAAAATTCTCTTCAAATTTAATCACACTCAAGCCGGAGAGACCCCTGGAATAATCACGCATACCTACGTAATATACGTAGCCCCCCACCGGGTCAGGACCGCTGCGCATTCTGAAGAGCTCCCCCACGCACCACAACATCAACGGAATCGTGTCACGTCCTACCTTCACTCAGCCATATTCAACTCTACTCAAAGGGCCAAACGCTTTTTTTTTTTTTTTTTTTTAATTTTTAAAAGTTTAAATAAGGGGTACCCGGTGGTGCAGTTGGTTCAGCGTCCAACTCTTGGATCCGGCTCAGATCGTGATCTCAGGGTCCTGAGATCGAGCCCCACATCGGGCTCCATGCTCAGCGGGGAGTCTGCTTGGGATTCTCTCTCGGCCTCTGCCCTCCCCCCCACTCACGCTCATGCTCACTTTCTCTCCCTTTCTCTGTCTCTCTCAAATAAATGAATAAATCTTAAAAAATAATAAAAGTTTAAATAATGTGAAAGCGTATTTTGCCTGTTGTACTTGATTTGTATTTATTTTTTGGATATTGTACGTGATTGTACATCATACACTACTGTTCGTCCCATACATTTACTCCGACCTGTTCCTACACAGCATCGCAGACAAGAAATCACACGTACGCAAACTGTCCCTCGGGGACAAATGGGCAGTGGGTCCGAGACCATTTTCACCACGCTGTGCTGATGACTTCTGAAAGTCATGATTAAGACCAGACTCTATGGGGCGCCTGGGTGGCTCAGTTGGTTAAGCGACTGCCTTCGGCTCAGGTCATGATCCTGGAGTCCCGGGATCGAGTCCCACATCGGGCTCCCTGCTCAGCGGGGAGTCTGCTTCTCCCTCTGACCCTCTTCCCTCTCGTGCTCTCTATCTCTCATTCTCTCTCAAATAAATAAATAAAATCTTAAAAAAAAAAAAAATTGGTTAAGACCAGACTCCATGTAAGGTTTCCTCTCCTTCGGTGCTCTTAGGTCATGAGGGATGTGTCGTCTGTTAGGTAGCGGCAGAGAATCAGTCTCAGATCACAACAGGAAACCAGGCCTCCCAGGCTGGCCAGCATGGGGGTTGGGGGGAGGGCCCCTGGCTTTATAACCTGCCTACCAAGGGCAGGTGGTCTGGGCACAAAAACTTGCCCTCACATTGGGCCCCGAGCTGGCTGTGCAGCCCTCAGCCGGGCTTTCCCCTCCCTGGCCTGCTCCCTCATTCTTTCAAAGAGTGTCCTGGATGATTCTCAAACTCCTGTGTGACTCTGGGCAACGCACATCACTTCTTTGGGCCTCTGCTGTCTGAATAGGTCCCGTGTTGGAAGAGAATTAGCCCAAGTGGGATTCCGGGACAACACCCCACCCCGTGTTGAGATGCTGACCTCCTCAGCACTCCGGGCAGGTGGCCCTGGGGTCAGTCACCGCCAGCTAGGGGATGCATCCTCCTTTCCTGCCCATCTCCCGACCCACACCTTACAAATTCTCTTTCCTCGGTGAGCCATGGCCTGAAAAAGCCTGGGAAGGATGGGACTGGGTGATCTTCAATGTCCTTTCCTTCTGCACACCAGCCACTCAGAGTTAGAAACAGACGGTACAGAGGTACGAGATCAGTACCTGGGGGTTCTGATCCCACTGGGTCTCTAACAGGGACCTCTGCACCAGAATCACCTGAGAGAGCTTGTTAACAGTGTGGCTTCTTGGCCCTCCCACCCAGGAAGCTTAAGCACACCACGTTGTGTCAGATGAAAGGAGTACCGGGGAAGAGGGAACGCACGCGTAGAATGTTCTGGCAAGTTCACATATTGAAAATGGATGGGAGGAACCAGCAGAAGTATTAATACTACGTCACTTATTTTCTAGGCTACAATGATTAGGGTCCAAATACTGAGATTTTCCTTTCAAACTCCGCCAAAGCATGAACCCACAGCACCTATCTTGCCCGGAAATCTTTCTCTTGTGGGGGTGCCCGCAGACCGTGAGATATGCTGCAAATCCCAACACCAAATGCATCAAGGGGTGTATTAACAGCGTGAGTCAGTTTCACACTGAATTCACCAAAAAGCCTCACCACTCAAATCAGCCCACGTCATCCAACTACTTGCAAGAATATACATTCTGACCTTCCCTGACAGGCTGCTCGTAATAGGTGGTTTTGGCGACGGTGGGGGCCGAGGTGCCTCCCATGAAAACCCCACCCCATTCCAAAGCAGCATCGAGCAGCAAGAGAGGCCACTCTTTGTAGACAGCTCCCTTTGGAGATTTTTTGGAGTTATGGCTGAGGGTCACTTGAAAGAGGTAGTCAAAATAGGGGCTGGGCACTCAAGCTGGTGGGATACGTTTTCCTTCTAGCTCTCAGTTTTCTCAGCGTCGTCACCTGTGAGATGGGGATAACGTGACGTGCCTCACACACTTTCTGTGACTGTAAGAAATGAAACACGCAGATACACATTGTCCATGCTCGACAGGGAGACCAAAACAAAAGAGAATTACCAAACCCACCACATGACGCTCACAGGAGCCTTACGGTCCAGGAGGCTTTTGCCTGGGCCATGAACGCCTGCACAAAGGGTTGGCAATGACTCCGCCTGCTATCCTGTTCCCAAACGCAGCCAGAGAGCTTCTCCAGGTCCTGGGTGACAAGAATGGGCTTGGGCGGACGGGGGGCTGGGCCTGGGTTAGCCCAAGGAAACAAAGTCGCCCTTCTCAAGCTGCACAGGCCCTTGGGGACTTGTGTGGGTGGCAGTGGAACCCACACTGTGTATCCCCCACACAGACCCATCACAGGGTGGAGCACACAGTAGGTGCTCGCTTGATTATAGTCACCGAATAGGGGGATGCCTCCGGTTCCTCCATGACGAACTGAACACTGATCGTGAAGGCACGCTCAGAAAGGACTGGAAAACGTCCCTCAGCTTTCATTCACAAGCCCGTGTGATCTTGGGCACACAGCCTGGCTTCTGGTGACCCGAGGCTCAGAGCAGTACACGAAACCAGAGTTCAGGGGAGCAGGAGCAGACATTTTAGGATGTTATTGACCGAGTTTCACTTCCACATTGTCTTCTGCATTCAACTTCAACTCTGGTTTTGAGCAAAGCCGGGGCCGTGCGGAGACTCACAGGAAAAGCCTCCGTTAGCGGGCAGGCTCCTCTCCCCGAGCCCCGGCCCCTGAGGCTGTGCAGACAGCAGCCTTGGGCTCCAGAGCACCTCTCAGCCATCAGGCCCTGAGCCAGGCCCACTGAGACCTGTTCTGATGCAAGAGCTACAACAAGCTGCAAAACAGGCACTGTGACGCCTGAGGGGTGGTGCGGCCCGCCAGACTGCTTGGTGAGGGAGCCGGGGGGGGGGGGGGGCCGAGATGCGGCCGGCCACAGCCAACCAGTTCTGCACCCCGCCAGCATCCCGGGTCAAGGGAGACCCCCCGAGGGGCCAACCACAGCATCTGGTTTTGTGTAAAGCCCCCGCAGCAGTGTGATGTTATCTTAAAGAAACAACCGCCTCCCACCAGATTCATACCTCGTACTACTATCTGCCAAGAGGATGGCCCTGGCCTGAAACTTGCACTGGACAGATCAGTTCTCTGCTCACCTGGAACAAGGTCCTGGGCGAGGGGGACCTCTGGTGAGGGTTTCTGCCAGGGGCTAACTAGCAGCTCTCATGCACATTGCCTCACTGAGTCCTTCAAACCAGCTTCAGCCCTGACAGCCCCGGCCCAGCAAGGTGAGGGACTGGCCCAAGGTCACACTGCCGCTGAGTGGCAGGGCTGGGGCTCCTGGAGCGCCATGGGGCGGCAGCGTCTGCTGAGTGGGCATTGGGCTTAAATTCCAAAGAGCTTCAAGTGGCCAGACTAAAGCCAGTCCCAGGAGGCTCTCTGAAGCAGACGAAGCCTCCTCCCATCCTTGATTCCTCCACATAGATGCCCCCCACTGTACTCCCCACATCTGAGGATGCTGGGGCTGGGCAGGAGAAGCGGGCCAGCAGCCTCTGAGGGCAGTGCACTCCACGCTGTCGCTTTTCTTGCCTTGGGCCTTCTTCTTCGCTGTGGCTTTAAGTGTTTAGTCCTCTGCTGAAGGAAGCTCACCAGCACTGATACTGCTGAGCTGGGACAGGACACCCAGCCGGCCCCAGCCCCAGGGTGGGGGCTGCCTGGCACTGAGGACCGTCCCAAGACACTCACAGGCAGGCACGGTGGAGCCATTGAGGAGAGGCCCGGTTAAGCCTGTTTCCAGGCCTGATTTGGCCTCTTGCGCAAGATGCTTCTCCTTCTGGGTCCCAGTTCCCCGATCTGTTAAATTAAGACGCCTAAACTGGACGCCTAAACCCTGACACTCTGAACATGAGCTTCCTGCTCAATCCTTCCAGCCCAAACCACGTGTGAAGACCTGCTTCACGCTGCTTCCCTCTGCACCTCAACTGTTCTGAGGGTACAGGCCTTGTGGTAGGTAAAGGAAGGCTCTCTTCTTGCCACCCCTTCATGTTCTCACTGGACTCTGTTCTAGGCCTCCATCTTTTTAATCATATGTATTATGGGCATGGCTGCCTCTTCCTCTAACTGAACTATCAGCTGCCTTCAGACCCTTGGGTGTCATATTCAGACGCATACCCATGTCCATCCAGGTCCTGAATGATGAGGGGAGTGGGGGTCTCTATGCTCTCCCTACTCAAAGTGTGGTCCACGGACCAGAGCTTCCCATGGGAAAGCATAAGAAATGCAGAACCTCAGCACATCCCCAGCCTCTGACTCAGAATCTGCAAAGGAACCCCCAAGTGATTTGGGGGCACACTCCAGTTTGGGGAGCACTGTTCCAAGATGCTCCCCGGCTCTGACTTGCCCCCACCCCACATCCCTTGCTTTGACCACCTAGAAGCGTTCCAACTTATGGGCCTTAGCAGGACTCACTAAAATGTAGCCCGTCATTAACCAAAAGAGATTTGTCTTAGGAACCTTCTAGAAGACTGCCACGGACTCCCACAAACAGGATCTGAAATGTACAGGCCCTAGGGTGATTCCTGGCATGTGTTACCCGTTGGCTCCCCACGCCCACCCCTGAGTCTCAAGGAAGCTCAAGCAGTTCTCGAAAATGCTAAGGTCCCTCCCCCTCGGCTCTGTGGATTTGGCTACTGTCACCCTCCTCACCTGTCAGAACCATAAACATTTGACTGCCCAGATGCCAACGTCCCCCAACAGAGACAAGCAGATCGGCGGGCCACCTGCCCCTCACGGGCCCTACGTCTGTGCTCAGAAAATACTCCTCCCTCATTCTCTACCCTTGACATTTATTCAACTTGGAAAGAAAAGAAACTTTTCCAAAACACGTTTCCCAGTTTTTTAATAAACCCTGCAATTCCTCTAATGGTTTCAGATCATCTTAAACATTTATTAAAATCACTCTCAGCCACACTTCTTTAAACAAATCTCCTCGTTGACTTCGATTATTTACATATTTACGAATATGATGTCTCCTTCCCTCGGAGCAGATGGCAGCTAGTAAGTCTTTGGAAAGGAGAAAAAAAAAATCAATGGGACAGAACGTAAACTCCGTGACTCCCCGATTTACTCTTCTTGACTAGCTCTGGTACAATGATCTTCCCATTCAGTGGAAGCACCATATGATGGCCAGTCAACGACTGGCTTGGGGAAGCACGGAGCCTTGAACTGGAATCTCGGAAGAAGCTGCCAGCCCAGGGCTCAGTTCCCAGGGGAATGGTAGCAGGACAAGACAATGGGGCAGGAGAGCGGAGGGGGAGGGAGGGACCCACGCTGGCCGAGCTCCTCCTGTGCGCCATGCACCGTGCTGGGAGGCACTGCCTGGGACCTCAGAGCTGGTCTTCACAACAACCCTCACGTTCAAGCTGAAGAAGGCCCAGAGAGAGAGGTCAAATCTTGCCCAAGGTCACAGGCCAGTAGGCAGCAGAACCAGGATGTGAACCCGGGCAGTCTGGGCCCTAAGGCCAAGTAGACAAGCACCGCAGGAAAATACAATTGCCCTTAACCTCACGCGTTCTTGGCTACAAAGTTGCTATCTTTCTTTCCACCTGGTGAGGCCGGTCACTCCTTTTCAGACCATCAAAAACTTCGTTCCCAAGCAACGGGATCTTTGTCCATCTGAGAGTCTGAGGGACTCAGGTGTTGGTGTTAAAGCTGGAAGACGCCCATGCGAAGGGGAGGAGAACACCGGAAGTGAGTGCCATGAGCACCGCAAGAGTTGACTTTATGAGAAAGTGGGAAAAAAAAAAAAAAAAAAGACCTTTGCCCTCAGAAATGGATGAAAAACACCATCCTTAATGATGTTTTTCTTCATCGGGCCTTTATCCAGTGTCCCAGATAGGGAAGGTGAAAAAGAATAAAATCAGCCAGCCCGCCTCTCGCCTCAATTTACTTCTCTGGAGAAGCTCCAAGTCAAGTGAAAACAGAGACATGGGGCCGGCCTCTGAGAAGCTCCGGTTGAGGAAACGGATGACGATCACCATTTAGCAGGGGTCTCGGCTACGGGCGTCACATTACTGCGTGAGCAGAACAACCCCATGCTGCACGGTCCCATTTTACAAATGAGAACACTGAGGCTCTGACCCTTGGGGACAGGCCGACGGGGCAGTAAGAAGCAAAGGTGAGCGTGTGGATTTGGGTCTTGTCCTCTCACTCAGGAACCTGTGAGGTGGACCGGCTGGAGCAGGGATGATTCTGCCTGCTCACCGATGAGGAAAAGGGGGTCCCAGGAGTGGAGCGACCTCCCTAAGGCTGCCTGACCGGCATGTAGCTACAGCGGACCCATTTTAAATCTGATTTGTCACTAATTCAACACTGCCTCCACAGCACTCGCCGGAAGATGGATTCCCTGAAGACGGCGAAGTCCCAGGCTGCCGAAGCCACGGGATGGGGGTCTCTTCAGACAAGGAGGTAGCAGCAAAGCTCAGCACGAGGCCACGTGACACTGGCCTCCCTCTAGAGTCCCCCCTGTCACTGTCTCTGGATCCTGAAGTAAGAGCTGTCAGAGACCGGGCTTCCAGAACAGGGAATCAAAATGCACTTGGGAAGAACTGCCAAAGAACAATCTCAAGGTCACCTACAGGCCAGTGCCCTGACCTTGAGGTGGAGACCGAATGTACCTCTGTAAAGAGCAAGGGGGAAACCATCTCTCTTTTGTCCGTCGGTCACAAAACGTGTACCGTGTAGCCAAGCACATGCCAGACAGCCTGCCAGGTGCCCAGGAAAACACAAAGGCCATTCAGAAGGGAGCAGAGCCCACAGAAAAAAGGGAGACCGCGCTGTGGATGCAAGACGGGCAAGGATCCTGAATAGGCCGCTTCCTGGCCGAGGGTCTGGGGCCAAGTCCTGCACCCTCGCTAAGTCTTGCAAAATAAGAACAAAACCTCTCCTTGATTGGTAACCGTGACCACTCCACGTCTTAAAAATGAATCTGCCCGTGTCCAAACGGCAGCGGGCTGCAGCATATAGGTACCTGTTACTGCCTCTCTTAGGATAACAGTAGTACCCAGCCTCACCTCCTGCCCTCCGGATGTGAAAAAAGCCACAGCTCAGATCCTAAGAGAGGTGCACAGAAGCCTCTGGGAGTTGAGAAAGAAGGGCCGGCTGTCAAAGAAAGCGAAATTACTTGAAAATCTCCCAAAGTGAAGTGCAGAAACCCATACCGGGCCTTTACCTGAAGGCCATTTCCAAGTCCCCCTGTGCCTTAACCCACCCTGGTCTCCTTCAGCACATGCACTGCTCCTCCCCATGCCAAAAGTCTGGCAAGATCTGGAAAATGCAAATTCCAACGGGCCTCCCCAGGAAGAAAACTCAGGCCAGCTCACCACTCCTGCATGCCCCACCAAGGAAGAAAACCACCTCTCCCCGGCTTCCTCCACGTTTACCAGGAACCCCCAAGTCTGGGAAAACAGCCCAGCTGTTAGCCCTGGCAACCCTCCTCAGACACTCATCTGGTGGTGGCAATCAAAATGATGCTTCCTTTTCATTTCCACAGAATGCAATCTTTCCAGAATAGGAGAGGCTCAAAGTCAGAGTTTAAGCTCCTTTTCACAAGGAATCAATATTTTCACAAGATAATCCTCCTCGGGGGAGGGGATGGATTACACAGATCCCAGGTGGCAAAATGTGGCTCTCTGGGGATTGTGGGATGGATGTTACTGGGCAAGGAAGCCAAAATGTAGACCCACCCCCACTCACTTCTCAAAATTCACGATCCAGCTCTTCATTTCACAAATATCTACCCAGAGCCTCCCGTGTACCCAGGGACCCCATCTAGGGGGTGGGGATGCAGAAATTAGAGGGGAGGCGACTGACAATGACACTTCCCATTACTGCGCCCCCTCCAGGACAGGAAGTCCACGCTCACTTTCTCTAGGCCCTACTCAAAGCACCCATTTCACAGACAGCCGTCCAAGACTCAGAGAGGGTAAGCGATTTGTCCAGAGTCACACACCTAGTTAAGGTGGCAGGGCCAGGAATTAAACATAGGTGTAAAGTCCACGTGATACTCCCCAGCGGGGCCTCCTTCCCGCTCAACCCCTCCCCCATCAGCTCCATTTCTTGCAGCAGGGTGGGGATCAAAGCCGCCCCCCACCCCCACCCCGGCCCAGGGCTCCGACCAGGGAAGTCCTCGGTTCCTCTTTCCTCCCACCCTCAACACGGGACACACAGGTTCGACACCCGCTGTGTGTGAACATTGCCCCAGGAAAGCCCTGCACGCTGCAAGGGCATCCACCCGGTTGCACTGAACTTCCATTTAAAAAAAAAAAAAAAAAAAAGATGATGAAAAGATAAAGGGCAAAGAGGAAGTGCTCTTTAAACATAGGCGGGTGGTTACCCCAGGAGGAAGTCTTAAGGCCAATGGAGATTTTGTTCACCCCCTCTAGTTCCTCTATTCGAAGCGACTGGCTTTCCAACCCCCATGCAAGTTGGCTGGGGGCTGCACTGCGCCAGGGCTAGACCCTTGCGCCCTCACCTGGCGCGCAGGAGAGGTCTCGGGGTGCGGGTGGGGGGCAGCCATCCCGAACGCCCCCTCCCTCCCGGCGCGGGGCCCCGCCGCGCGCTCCCCACAGTTGGGTGGACCCGGGCGGCGGCCCCGCGGCGTGTGCGCCCCCCGCGCCCCGCCGCCCGCGCCGCGTCCTCCGGTGCCCCCCGCGCCGCCCCCGCCCCCGCCGCGCCCCCTCTCCCACCGCCGCCCGCCCGGCCCGCACCCCAGTCCCCGCACCCGTCGCGCGCGCCCCGCACCCGCACCCGCGCCGGGCGCAGGCGGCTCCGAGGGCGCGCGGACGAGCCGGGCGGCCAGGGCGGCGGCGCGGCGGGGCCCCGGGCACGTACCTGGCGGCCGGGCGAGCGGCGAGGGGAGCGCGGCCGCGGGCGCTGGAGCGCAGGAGCCTCGGAGCCTCGGGCACCGCCGCCGCCGCCGTTTCCGGGTTGGCCGGTCTCACGTCACCGCCACAGGTTCGCGAGCGGCCCCCGCCGCGGCGGCAGCAGCAGCAGCAGCAGCGGCCCCGGCGAGTGCCAGGCGAGAAATAACTATAAAAGGAAGAGACGCTTCGAGGAGGAAGAGGAAACGCTGTTTACCTTCGAGAAGCCGAGCCGCCGGCGCTCGCACAAAAGGAGGACGCTCGCCGACGCCGCCTCCCCCCGCGCCCCGTCCCCGCCGCATCGCGGGCCCGGCGTCAGCGCGCGCGGCGCCCCGGGACCGCCCCGCGCCGGCCCCCACCCCAAAACCCGCGGCGGGGGGCCGGGGGACCGGGGAGGGGGGGGAGACCGCGGCGGGGTGACCTTGGGCGAGTCACGGCAGGCGGGTGAGCCGGTGCGTGGGGCGCGCAGCGGAGGGGGGCGCTCGACGTCCCCCTGGCCCAGACCAGGAAACCCCAGGCCCGGGAGGCGCAGGGCTGGCCCAAGGTCACAGCCTGTCGGACAGGTCCCCGGCTTCAGCGCCGAGCCTCCCGACCTCAGGCCGTCAGGGTCCTGCCCTGGGCCGCTTTCCCCTCCCCTGTGCTTCGGAATGATGCCGCCCGGCCCACCTCGAAGCGGGGTCGGTGACAGCGTGGACATTCAAAACATTCGGAAGGCAACAGATATTTATTGAGGGCCTACTAAGTGCCGGGACTGTTCTAGGCCCTGGGGACACAGCCAGGAACCCAAACCAAATTCTGGCCTGGGAGGATGGGGGGGGGGGAGGGACACACCATAAGCAAATATCTGATGTGTCTGGTGGGACTAAGTTCTATGAAGAACAATAAAGCGGGGCCAGGGGAGAGAGGGGGGTATGGGTGCCATAATAAGTGGCTCTCCAAGGACTTTTAGTACAGAAATTCCCAGACAGAAAGCTCCTCTCTATAATAACTGTGTCGGGTATTATAGAGACGCCATCTTTCCCCTCGTCCATAATGGCAAAGAATACATTTTTCTCCATGTAACAACACAACATGCCTAGGGAACTGACCTGATGTTCTTCCCTCTGCCGTGCTCCCCCAGCCCTCAAGCCCATCCTGTCGTTGTCTTGAAATTCAGCCACATTTCTCAGGAATATAGACAATGTTCTTTAAAGTATCTTTCGACTGACCTCTAGCAGGGCGTCCAGAGTTACGTCAAAAGCCTTCAGTGTCTTTCCACCCTCCACCTCCACCTATCCTGGATGAGTTGGGGGGCTGGGATGTGCCCGTATCATATCAAGTGCTGAGTTACCTGATTATAACCTGTGGGTTTCTTTTACAAAGATGTCTAAACCCTTTTCTCTTACCCAGGCCCAGTGCTAGGAGCTGGGGCCCCGGGAAGATCCGATTCCAACAAGACTTGCAAGGGGCTCCCGGCCCTGTATCTGCAGGAAAGCAGCCCAGATGACAGCTCACAGAGGAGACAGAGGGGGAAGGGTGTCTGTTCAACTTGGAAGGGATGGAGCCCCCAGAGAGGGCAGAAGATCATAAAATTCTTCCTAGAAGTTCTGAGAGGCATTTCGGCAAAGTGAAAAAGAAGCATCTGGAAGCTTGCCTGGGCATCAGTGCCCTCATCTCTAAAGAGAGGAATGGAGGCCCACCTCACCGAGGTGGAGAGGAGGTGACCCAACTGGGTCTTGAACTAGAAACTTGAGTAGCAAAAGGGTTGGAATCAGAGCTGAGCTGAGTCCGTTTCTTTCTTGGCCGCTTACAAAGTGGGCATTAATAATTCTGAACATTTCTGAAGTTCTAACCGGTTGCCAAATGCTGTGCCCATCTAATTTAATTCTCAGAACAGCCCCACGAGGCAGGTTCATCATGCTCAGTGTTATGCAAGATACCGAAGTGGAGAGAGAGAGATGGAATTTGCCCAAGGTCAGACTAATCAGATAGCTAGCGGTAGAGCTGGGCATGAACCCAGATCGTCTGGCTCCCAAAGCCCAGCTCTTCACTCCAGGCCTCAGTTTGCTCATTTATTAAATGGGATTGACAATAACTGCTTCATTAGATTGTGTTGGGGGTGGTAAATGCAACAACACGTGTAGAACCTAGCCCATTAGCAAGACCCAGGAGAGTGCTCTTAGCATTGTAATTATCATCACAATAATTATAAAAGGCATAGAGGTAAAGACCTTTCTGGCATGCTTGGGAACTGCAAACAGTTTGGAGTGAATGTTAACATAGAGTGTAAATGTAGGGGGTTGGGAAGCAGGGAAGAATAGGTGAAGCTGTGTGCAGGGGCTGGATCACACTTACCCTGCACTCCACTGAATTCAGAGATACCCGTGATGAAGAGTCCAACTGGTGTGTAAGTCTCCACTCACTGGATACGGTGAGGCTAAGAGGATGATTCTGGCCTCTGATCATGCTCATCCAATCAGCTCCTGACAGATGGGACAAATTCAAGCAAAGGGAACCTGGGGATAGTGCCTGGGAACACCTAGGGCAATTCACCCCTACAGTGGTCTGCTCTGTTCCCCGGGCATCGACAGACAGAAGCCGAGTGCCTCGGGCTGTTTGGGCTGCTGCAACAGAACACCAGAGCCTGGGGGGCTTACCCAACAAACGTGTTTCTTACGGCTCTGGAGGCTGGGAAGTCCAAGATCAAGGCCCCTGTAGAGTTGGTGGCTGGTGAAGGAGGGCCCACCCTCTGGTTCGGAGCCTTCATTCACTGTGTCCTCACATGACCCAAGAAGGGAGGGAATCCTCTGGGGTCTCTGTCACAAGGGCACTCCTCCCATTTATGAGGCTCCATCCTCAGGACCTAATCACTCCCGAAGGCCCCGGACTCCCAACACCATCCCACTGGGATTTGGTTTCAACATATGAATGGGGAGGGGGGAGGGGGCAGGAAACACAAACATTCAGTCCATAATATTTGGTGCCCTGAAAAGAGCATTGATTTGGGGGTCAGGACGTCTTGCCTGGAATGTCCAGCTGTACAGCTTCGGGCAAGTCATTTAACTTCTGACTCCTTTCATTTCCTCAGCTGTAAAATGGGAATAATACTGTTAATTCGTCTGTTATTAAAAAGAGTATATGGGATGATGAATGTTTAATGCTTTCTCGGCTGTGAAATGTTCATGCACATTTTCCTTGCAATCTCAGAATCCTGTTCTCCCATAGCACATGCTGTCCATACATCTTTCAAGCGAAATAGCTGGCTCTTTCCCTCGTATATGCAAAAGCCCTTTAACAGCATGCCTTTCCCCGCTGAGCATTTGCTGTTTCACAAGAGTGAACGTTCTTACAGTGTGGAAGGTAACAGAAGATGGAGGTTAGGAGACATGGGAACTCTGTTTGCGTCCTGCTAGTTAGTATTTTGCAATTAAGTAGGTTCCACATCCCATGGGGTAAAAGCAAACTCGGTGACATTTTACTGACCCTGTCGTCAGGGTTCCTGCGCCCCTGGCCATTCAGAATCCAATGGACTTATGGGAGGAGACCCACCGCCCAAAGCCACAAGAGGCTCCGGGGGTCCTGGAATTGTGTGAGGGCCCCGTGGAAGGGGGCTTGCAGATGGCTTGGACAGCCCCTTCAGCTTGGGGGATTCCACTCAGGAAGGTAGACAGAGAACTGGCCCCCAGGCTGGAGCAGGGATCTTAACCCGGACACCCAGAGCCCAGGCTTCAAAAGCTGGTGAATGATGGCTTCCAGGGACTGGAACAACGGTCGGTAATTGCTTAATGGACACCAAGTTTCCTTTTGGAGTGATGAAAATTCTGGAACTAGATGGAGATTGTGGTTCCCCAACATAGTGAATGTAGTAAATGCCACTAACTATTCACTTTAAAATGGTTAGCTATAGGTTATGAGATTTTCACTTGAATTTAAAAAAGGAAGGAAGGAAGGAAGGAAAACCTGGGGGGTTTGGGGGGGCTGGTGAGCAAGACCTTTAGCCTATTTTCTACATTTCACAACATCCACGACCGGGTTGCAGCAATGAACCGAATGTCAGAATCACAGCAACTGGATGCTGGAATTCCTTCTGAGCAGCCACTTTATATAAGTGATTCTTTCACAGTTGAAAGCAAAAGGAATTAGTATTGAATGATGTAGTTTTGATATTATTATTATTATTATAGGTTAATATCTGTTTCTGCAAAAAAGAGCATGGCAGAGTGGAAAAGCTCCGGGTCGAGTCTGAGAGGCCTGAATTCAAATCCTCGTTCTGAGCAGCTGTAGGGCCCTGGGGGAAATGTTTAGCCTCTCTGTGCCTTGCGTTTCCTGCTTCCGTAAAATGTGGTGACAATAACATTTCACATAGACCGTAGCGAGCATCGCTGTGCAGACCGAGTGGATGGTGTCGGGAGAATTTCACCTAGAATGTGCAGGACAGGCAGCTGCTTGCTGTCGTCACACTACGGTGCACAAAATCTTCCAAAACGTGGGTCTGCGACGGGAAACAAGCCAAAGACGTTCTTGGGGGAGCTCTAGAAACCACTACCTAGACTCTGGTGACCTGGAACCCCACACACGAATTTCACACGTGCCTGGTACACGGTGTATGGTCGGCAGCGGTGGGGGGGTGGGCCGCAGCAGCAGAGCCAGCCCCCCTCCCTCTCCACTCCTCCGGGTCTCCCCCGATGATGGGGAGGTGAGAGGAGAGGATGCATGGCGGCCTGTCCTTGTACCTTAGAAAGGGACAGTTACCACCGAGGGCAAGAGAGCAGAGTCAAAAGACAGCAGATTCCCTGGGGTCATTTAGTGTAGGAAGCAAGTAACCGTTCCCACTCTCCCAGAGCCTAAGTCCTTACAAAGAGCTGGGAAATGTGATTTGTCATGGAGGCATCACTGAGAAGCAGTTATCTTCAGAGGAATTGCCATGCAAATGGGTCAACTTGGTGGGGAATCAAATGTCCCCCGTCTGATCACACTGGAATAAAACCATTCACTCCATTTAATATGAGTCATGTCTCCAAGCATAAACGTCTCTCCACCCTGGACCACGAGCACAGATGTGCTGATGCTCATAGACACACACACACACATGCCCATGTGCAGACCCACACAGGGAGGGGAGGGTGTTTATATGAGTTATTCTTTCTAATTATGAAAGTAATGATGCTAATTCTAGAAACATCGCAAGTGAAAGGAGTAAGAAAGTAAGCAAAACCCATCCATAATGGCCCTTCCAGAAGGGCAACTGTTCTTTCGTAACAACTTCCTGTATTACCTCTCTCTCTCTCTTTTTAAGATTTTATTTATTTATTTGAGAGAGAGGTCACCAGCAGGGGTGGGAGGGGCAGAGGGAGAGGGAGAAGCAGGTTCGCCGCTAAGTGCAGAGCCTGACTCTGGGCTCGATCCCAGGACCCTGGGATCGTGACCTGAGCCGAAGGCAGACGCTTCACCGACTGAGCCACCCAGGCATCCCGTCCTGTTGCATCTCACTTTTTTATTCGCTTATGTGCGAGGATGTCAATCCCACAGAGGTTTGAACAATAGACCTGGCACACACTGACAGCCTGAAACCCACACAGGAGAGAAGGGAAGGAGACAGGAACTACGATTCCTCCTTCAGCGTCGTTTCCTCCAGGCCAGAGACTATGTCTTATGCAGCACCGTGGGCCCAGCCCTTAGCACAGTACCTGAAGCATAATATGCGCTGAACAAGGGTGTGAATAATGAATGGATGGACAAGTGGGGGAAAGATGTCATTCAGAAAAGGGCCACAGACCTTGCCTGAAAGGTCCACCGCAGAGTGGAGCTTCTCTGCAGAGCCTCACCCTCAGGCAGAGAAACCCACCCAAGCAAGTGATAGGGAGCAATGGAGACTGGGGATGGGCACAGCATGGGCCCCATCCTCAGGCATTCACGTTCCAAGCTCTGCTGAACCCGTCCACTCATCAAACAGCAGGTGCCTGTCTGCAGGCTGCAAGTGTGCACTCACTCAGAGCTGTGTTCTCCAGGGATGGTCTTTGGATCCGCAGCATCAGCAGCACCCGGGAACAGATTAGAACAGTAAAGTCTCAGCCCTGCCCCAGACCGACTGACTCAGACTCAGAGGTGGGGCCCAGCACCCTTCGTTTGACAAACCCTCCAGGGGATTCCGCCGAAGTTGGCTGGAGAGCCACGGACTTGGAGCAGGGCTTCTCAGCCCTGGTGCGTATTAGATGCACCTGGGGAACCTGTTTGTCCTCTGATCCGCGAGCCTCAGCCCAGGATTCTGATTTAATTGATTTTGGGTGGGGCTCAGACTTCAGAATGCTCTGAGCTCTTCGAGGGCTTCTAGTGTGCAGCCTGAGATGCCTGCATTTTATCCCTCCCAGCCCGTGTGCCCATCGTTACTAAGTACAGCATTATAATCAATCACACTGACTTTTTTATTATGAAATAGTTTATGCATACAGAGTGGTGCAGAACCAATGTGTCCATGTACCCACCACCAGCTCTGTCATATCTTGTTATCTGACCATTATTTGTGGGCTGAATTTTGTCCACACTGCCCCCTCTAAATTCATATATTGAAGTCTTAACCCCTAGTACCTGAGAATGTGATTGTATTCGGAGACAGAGTCTTTCAAGAGGTGATGACGTTAAAATGAGGTCATAAGGGGCTCCAATCTACTGTGAATGGTGTCCTTACAAGAGGAGATGAGGACACAGAGGTGGACCGAGTGCAGGCTGTGTGTAAACATCTTCATCTACGCGTCAGGGAATGGGGAGGCTGGAGGAAGAACCCCCCCCTACCACCACCCTGATCTTGGACGTCCAGCCTCTGGGATTGGGAGAAAATAAATTCCTGTTGTTTAAGCCACCGAGTCTTTGGTCCTTTGTTATGGCGGCCCCGGCAAACGGATACAGTCATATTCAGATTCTTAAAAAAAAAAAAAAAAAAAAAGCCCAAAACACCACAGAGTTAGTGCTCTCTGTACACCCTTCTCTTCCTCTTCCACCCCCCGCCCGTCCTCCAGGGGAACCGCAGTCCTAATGTTAGTCTCTGTCTCTGTCGCAGAGAGCCAGTGAGGCGGTTAATATCATGGATTCTGGAGCCACAGTGACTGGATGGAAAACTGCTTCTGCCACTGACTGGCTATGGGACTTTGATCAATTCATGACCCTCTCCAAGGAACATGAATAGCATCCCATCTCATCATGTTTTCAGGGTTAAATGAACTGTTTTTAAAACACCTAGAATAGGGTCCATGGGTGGCTCATTTGGCAAAGCATCAGACTCTTGGTTTCGGCTCATGTCATGATCTCAGGGTCCTGGGATGGAGCCCCCGCATTGGACTTCGTGCTGAGTGTGGAGCCTGCTTAGGATTCTCTCCGTTTCCCTCTGCCCTTCCCCCACTACTCGCTCATTGCATTCGCTCTCTAAAAAAAAAAAGCACCTAGAATAGTGTCTGGTGCATTAAAAGCACGTACAAGTGCTGGTTAAACATATCTATATTTTTACCACATCTACTACATATGCACTTATAAAATAGATGTGAAATATTGTTTTCCATGTTTTTAAACTTTACATCAGAGGTAACCTTATACAAATCCTCCTGTAATGTGGGATTTTTTTGTTTGTTTGTTTGAGTTCTAATAGCATTTTTCGTGATGTCTCTGTGTGGATGCTAGGATTCTCATCGCCCCCACTTTACTGCTGTGGTCTGCATGTGTCTTGGCTCCTCTGGTCTCTCCATTTTCCATGTGGTGTGGAAGTCTTCTGCCTCACCTGGAAACCTCCCTTCCTCGCCCTGACCTCTTTGGACCCATGCCTAGAACATTCCCTGCCTCCCCAAAGATGCCCCCCTGGCCTGCACCAGGTCAAGACCCCCTTGCCTCCCGCTCTCCCTGAAGCCCTGAATGCATCTGAGATGCCTTTCACGTCTGCCTGCTTGCTGGCCAGCTCTACTTTCGTTTTCCAGGGGACTGTATTTCAGAGGATCAGCACTTCCTACATTTCAAAGGATTTCCAATAGCCGTGGTCTCTTGCGATGTCACTCAACAATTCTGAGATGAAGGTAAGGCATGTGCCCTTCACACATGAGGAAACTGAATCACAGAAAGGTTGAATGACTTGCAGAAGGTCACACAGCAAATTAGAGATGCGGTCCGGCCGAAAGCCCAGCTCTCCAGACTCTCAATCCTATGTTCTTAAAAATTTTTATTATGGGGCGCCTGGGTGGCTTGGTTGGTTGGGCGTCTGCCTGTGACTCAGGTTGTGCTCTCGGGGTCCTGGGATCAAGCCCCTCGACAGGCTCTGTGCTTGGTGGGGAGCCTGCTTCTCCCTCTGCCCGTCGCTCCCCCTGCTTGTGCTCTCTCAAATAAATGAATAAATAAATCTTAAAAATTTTTTTTATTATAGGGGCGCCTGGGTGGCTCAGTTGGTTAAGCTTCTGCCTTCAGCTGGGGTCATGATCTCGGGGTCCTGGGATCAGTCCCTCATCTGTCTCCCTGCTCAGCCGGGAGCCTGTTTCTCCCTCTCCTTCTGCCCCTCCCCGCCCCTTGCTCTTTCTCTCTCTCAAATAAATAAAGATCTTTAAAAAAAAATTTTTATTATAGGGGCTTGGGTGGCTCAGTGGTTAAGCGTCTGCCTTTGGCTCAGGGCATGATCCCAAGGTCCTGGGATCGAGCCCCACATCAGGCTCCCTGCTTCACAGGAGGCCTGCTTCTCCCTCTCCCACTCCCCCTGCTTGTGTTCCCTCTCTGGCTGTGTCTCTCTCTGTCGAATAAATAAAACCTTAAAAGAAATGTTTTTATTATAAAATTTATTTCACGTAATGCTCATGACACTGGAGTTTTATCATTAATCCCATTCTAGAGATGACAAATTACGTTTTCCTTAAAGCAGGATCGCAGAGCCCCTTGCATCAGGATCTTCTGGAGGAGTTGCTGAAAACACAGATTTCCGGGCCTCACCCCCACATATTCTAGATCGGTAGGGAGGGCTGGGCCCCAGCACCTGCATGTTGGTGACGTTTGCTGAGTGGTTCTGAGGCATGCTCTTTGAGAAACCCCCTGGCTCCCCCACAAGCCCCGCCCTCCCTCTCACCCGGCATTCACCGCTGCGGGCAGCGGCCCCCGCGTGGGCAGGCCCGCCGCAGCTGCTGCGCCCGGGTGGCCCCGTCCCCGTGGCGGCCGCTTGTTCGAATGGCTGATGCAAAGGCCTTACGATTCCGTGCGGACTTCAGAGCTTACGGAGGGATTTTTACACACATTTTCCGTTTTTTTGTTTTTTTTTTTTTTTTAGTTTATCAGACAAGGTATTTATTGAAGGATAGTATGGTGCTCACGGGATTTCCCCCAAAGCCGCACAATCGGGGTTGGTGACTGCAGAGCTAGGAGCATTGCCCAGAACACAGTTCTAGATGGACAGTTGGGCTGAGTACAAAGCTCGTGGATGGAAATCTTTTCTCTCAGACTGGACGTCGTGGCTCCACGGTCGTCCATTGTGCCCTTATGGAGAAATCTGCAGCTGTTCTGATTTCTGGTCTTCTGCACACATGTTCCTTAACCCTCACACCCCCTGACCACCAAGGTGAGGCAGCCACGGTGACTGCCATCTGACAGAAACCGAAATGGAAGCCAGAGTCACAGTGGCGCGCCCGAAGTCATTGATTTAGTAACGAAAGCTGGACTTGAACCTGGTCTCCGGGCCCTAAGCCTGTGGTTAACCCCACTGCTGTTACTAAAAGTCACTCTCGAAAATTCGCCCTTGGATACTTCGTAACCAAGTCACTGGGTAACCACATGGACATGAGAGTAGGGATCACCAGTAAGGAAGAGACTTTACAGATAAAAACAGATTTGGGGGCGGACTTCTAACCAAATGGGGTACCGAGACTGGATTTATTCTCCAGCCTTGAAATCTCTGGGAAAAAAAAAACATACAGGAAAAAATACTGTTTGGGGCGCCTGGGTCGCTCAGTCGGTTAAGCCTCCTGGTTTCGGCTCAGGTCATGATCTTGTGGTTGTGGGATAGAGCCCTGCATTGTGCTCACCAGGGAGCCTGCCTCTCTCTCCCTTTGCCCCTCTCCCTGCTGTGCTCTCTCTCACGCTCGCTCTTTCTCTCTCAAATAAGTAAATGGAGGATCATGGAACCATGACATCAACCAAAAGTATTTTGGAGGGACAGAGGGTAAAGCGATTCTTCCCAATGACTACCAGTTGGGAAAATGACACAGTTTTACCCTGAATTCCCTCTTTTTCAGTGAAAGAGAATCATAGCCTAAACCATTTTTATTTTTTGGATAGACGAAAGTTCACTTTAAACCTCATTGAAGGAAACAAGTCTCCAAGGACCCTGGGATTACCAAGTGACACTAGTCACGATCAGATGATTTTGTTAGATGCTCTGTACGGCTCTTATCAGATACTACTTCACTAATGTCTTTTCTGTTTCTTCCCACTGAATGTAAAGTTCCAGAAACTGGGGATCTTGTTTATCTTATTCCCGAGCATGCGGAACAGGGCCCGGCACCTAGCAGGTGCACTGTTACTGTTTCTCGGAAGAGCTCACAAAGCAGAAGACCCTCCTTAGCCCCGGACTGTGAGGCTGGGCAGCTGGGCTTTTCATGAAAATCCCGTATACTTTCTGAGCAACCTCTGACTGAAATTTCACAAAGACGAAGGGCAAACGAGGGTAGAAAAACCAAGCAAAGTGGCCAAATAAAGTTGAACATGATGTGGGGCAGGACAGAGGGGAGGCCATCCTGACCACCACTTATGTCCGGGAAAGAAAAACAGTTTGGGTGTTCATTTCTTTACAGTGGTGAAAGAGGTTCAGCATGAGGAGAGAAAAATCACATGTCTGTGGTCTACCTGTCCGCAGCTCCTTCCCCCAGAAATGCCCTTCCCTCTTCTTGCCACCAAATGGGGGCATGTCACACCCTTCCTTCCATGGCCAACCCTCCCATATGCTCTGTCATATCTCCATGTTTTGCCATGTTTCCATCGGATCTCTCTCTTCCTTCCTTCCTTCTCTCCCTCCTTTCTTCTTTTGCCTTGGGAGGAGGAGATGAGAGAGGGAAACCCTGTGTCACCTGCTGAGCCATGGCCCCCTCCCCTCTGTGAGTTTGCCCTTACTCATTGCGGATCTATGGACAATACATAGAATTTTGTAGATTTTTAAAATGACATATTCATGTTGTATGAATCCTTCTGTACCTTTCTTTTTTGCTCAGCACTATTCATGTGGCTACATGTAGCCCTGGTGTGTTCATGGAGTGATTCATAGTGGTTCATTACCACCACGTGAAAACCCAGGAGTCTCTCTGCCTCTCCAGCCCTCTCTGTTCACCTCCCTGCTCCGTTGCCCTGCAAGCTCCGGGAGAATGGGTGTTTTCTAGGCATGAGAAAAGCACCTAGGGGCGCGTGGGTGGCTCAGTCGTTAAGCGTCTGCCTTCGGCTCAGGTCATGGTCCCAGGGTCCTGGGATCGAGCCCTGCATCGGGCTCCCTGCTCCGCGGGAAGCCTGCTTCTCCCTCTCCCACTCCCCCTGCTTGTGTTCCTTCTCTCGCTCTGTCAAATAAATAAAAAATCTTAAAAAAAAAAAAAAAGAAAAGAAAAGCACCTAGAAAATCTGGTTGATTTGTTCCAAGAATTTGTCAACACTTCCTAAGTGTTCCACTGTATAAAGTGACCACAATTGTTTTGTCAATTCTTCTGCAGATGACATCTGCATTATTCCAATATTTTGCTCTTTTAGACAGGGTTTTTGCAGGGATATTCTTTTCCCTGTCTCCTCGTGCTCGTGTAAGGAAGAATTCATTTGTACCCAAGAGTGAAGTGACTGGGTCAGAAGTAGATATGTGTAGCTTCAAATTTATTAAAATTACTACATGCTTCGCAAAGTGGTTATGCCAAGACTTGTCACCACTAGCTTATTATATATTTTATATGTAATATATAGAATATAGATTTTTTATTTTTTTAAGTTAATTTTTTTTTGTATTTAAGTCATCTCTATACCCAGCGTGGGGCTCAAACTTACAACCCCGAGATCAAAAGTCGCACGTTCTTCTGAAGGAGCCAGCCAGGCACCTCTGTATAATACATATAAAAAGCTACAGACTTACAGTTCTTAAACTCTTTTTTTTTTTTAAGATTTTATTTATTTGACAGAGAGAGACACAACGAGAGAGGGAACACAAGCAGGGGGAGTGGGAGAGGGAGAGGCAGGCTTCCCGAGGAGCAGGGAGCCTGATGCGGGGCTTGATCCCAGGACCCTGGGACCATGACCTGAGCCAAAGGCAGATGCTTAACGACTAAGCCACCCAGGCGCCCCCAGACTTACAGTTCTGACCTCAGAACTACGGCACTCAAATCCTTCCAGAATTTTTCCGTGCGTAAACCGCGTATGTACGGAGATCTTTCTCTTCTGACACATGGGACACTTTCCAACTGCTTTTGGACAGCTGTTAGTGCTCTGTTGTCAGGATGCACCTTAACTTTGTGAATTAGTCTCCTGTGGGTGGGTGGGTGTTAGCTTACGCTCTGAAAACATCATGTATTAAGCATGTTTGCATGTTCTGTAGTTCTTTTCGTGGCTATGTATTTTATTGGGTGGATGTACCGGAATTAACTAGTCACGTGTGTTTTTGCAATCACAGAATGGTATTAATCTTGTATTTTTCTCAGGGAAAATGTCTAAGAGTTGGAATTTTGGTCAGTGCATTAGTATATTTTGTGCCTTTCATGTATTGCGAACAGGATTATTATAATTTAGGCTGCCAGCCTCCTGGAAACGGCTTTATGTATCGCGGGCATTTGTTTTGTTGACTTGACCCTGAGTGCCCACAGGGGCATGATTGGTGGAGATTCTCCTCTGCGTCCCAGGGCCCTGGCACACAGTAGGTGCACGGTAAATGCTCGTTGAGCCAGCAGGAAGAGACCTCGATGTCACTGCAGAAAGACAGGCATCCAGGCACTCGGAGAGGTTGCCTGGTACTGGAAGGAGATTAGAGACCTGGAGGCCCGGCACGCGAGGCTGGGATTCCCGGGGACCACCGTCCCTGTCCATTCCTGGCCAGGGTCTGCGGGTGGGGGGAAAGGCAGGTGCCAGGTGCCAAGGGCCAGGGGCAGAGCAAGGTCCGAGCCCTGCCCGCTTGCCGAGGCGGGAAAGCGCCGGGTAACGGAACAGATCGCGAACACGCACTGCCAGTGGTTTGAGGAAGCCAGCGCCCCCCGCGCCCCACCGGACACGCACCACCCCCAGACCTCCACGCTCCAGCTATGTGACTCGGGGGAGCCGATAGACCACGGCAGCTCCCGCCGCCCCGCACCACCACCCGGAAGTTGTCCACGTCCTTATTCCTGGGCCCTGTGAGTGGCTCAGCTCACATGGCCAAAGGCACCATGCAGGTGTCATTAAGGTTTTTGAGATCAGGAAGTTGTTCTGGATGATCCGGGCAGGCCCAATGTCATCACGAGGGAGTTATACAGGGCGGCAAGAGCGACGAAGCAAGAGAAGGGAGATGGGACGTCGGAACATTCCACACACTTGGAAGAGGGAGGAGGGGCCCCCAGCCGAGGAAGGGCAGGCAGCCTCTACAGACCGGAAAAGCCAAGGAGAGAGATCCTCTCCTGGTCTCCAGAAGGAACATAGCCCCACCAGCACCTTGATTTTAGACTCCTGACGTCCAGAACGGTGGGGGATTAAGTTTGTGTTGTAAACCATGGGTCTGTGGTAATTTGTTACGGTGGCAATAGGAAAACACGTCCGCTCAGCCCCAGGGGCCTCATCTGTGAAGTGGAAGGAATAATAGAACTTATTTTATATACTTTCTTTGAGGCTAAAACACACCAAGATATCTGAAATGTTTAGAAGGTTGTGTGGCAAAGAGGAAGTGTTCAGTAAACACCTGGGCAAGTAGCTTGAGCTCCCTGGGCCCCCAGGGTTCCTCTGGGGCGCACAGGTGGGGTCCCACTCTGCCCTCTCCTCAGACAGGCCCTGGGAGGGGCCAGGACAGATACCTTCTGCGGCGGGGGGAGCTCAGCATCCTGAAGCTCTGACCCGCGTCCCCAGGGCACCAGAGGGGAAGCCAACTGGGCCTCCTGGGAGCCGGGACAGAGCCTCTGGGCCCCTGAGTATTTCATCACAGCAACGAAGCCAGGAGGGCGAGACTGCACACCTTCCAGAAGCTCAGGGCAAGGGGAAAAATCATCTCATCTACTAGAACAGGGATTTAGCGTGCCCAAAGCTTAACACACAAGCCCAAACGCATGCACCCACACACTCACACACACACACACACACAAGAACTGTCTCAGTCTGGGCTGCCATAACAAATTACCATGGACCGAGGAGTTTAAAACAGACATTTATTTCTCTTTATTTATTTCCCCCCAGAGGCTGGGAACTCCAAGATCAAGGTTTGGAGTCTGGTGGGGGTCTGCTTCGGAAGGGGGCTTTCTGCTTGCTGGGTCCTGGGGCGGGGGGTGGGGAGAGGCGAGGGAGTGTGGGGCCCTGACCCCATTCAGGAAGGCTCCACCCTCATGACCTCATCACCTCCCAAAGGCCCCGCCTCCACACACCCTCACACCGGGGGTCGGATCTCAGCATGTGAATATTGAAGTGACCCTCACCGTCATAGCAAGAACACACATGGGCACATATGCAAACATACAAACAAGCGCGCGCGCGCACACACACACACACACACACACACACACACACACACACACACACACACACACACACACACACACACACACACACACACACACACACACACACACACACACACACACACACACACACACACACACGCTCCCAGGAGCGCCAGGACAGGCAAAGCTGTTACTCCCTGTTCTCCAGACGAAGAAGCTAAACTGTAGAAGGGAAAAGGCTTGTTCATGGTCCATCCCATGGGTTGGAGCCAAGCCAGGACAGAACCCAGGCTCCAGCCTCCTGGCTTCAGCAGTGCTGGGGGGCAATGGTGATCCAGGGGGTGCTTCCTATCCTCCCCCTGCCCCTGCTGCCCCCCCTCATTCCTTCTCCCCTTCGGATTGGACATGGGCTTGAGCAGAACTGCATTCATAATAGTGCCATTTGATTAGTGGATTTGATTTCGAGAGGAGTTGGGACTAAGTTGTTTTTGAATACCCTCTACCAGGCCAGAGGGCAAGACCACCACCTCATGTCATTCTTCTCTCAGCATAATTTTGGTGGGATGGGGTCAGCCGCCTTCTCCCCTTTTAAAGATGAGAATTTGAGGCCCCGTGATGTGCTCACTGCGACGGGGAGCACGAAGAGGGCAGATACAGCCGGTGCCTCGCAGGACCTTCCTGTCTGAGCCCTGGAGCCTCTGGAGCCCCCCGGGTGCTGGGGAGCAGACCAGGGCGGGGCACCTGCTCGGCCCCGAAGCCCCGGTAGAGGCCAGGCCAGGACCCAGGCCATTTCCGTCCACGGTTTCAGTCACGTGTTGCTTTAATTTACAAAAAAAAACAAAAAAACTTCAGTGTTATTTTTCAAAGCACAGTCCATGACCCGCCACATCAGAATCACCTGGGGGGACGTGCTCCAAGTGCAGAATCCAGGGCCCCGTGGAAGGCCGAGGCTGGGGTACAGGACTCGCGTTCCTGACGTGCTGGCGTGGGACCCACAGGTGAGGGCGAGGGGAGCAGACACGCACACCCTGGACAGGGAGGCAGGGGTGCAGCAGCACGGGCAAGGGGAGCATCGCGGGACCTGCTCTCCGCTCGGCTCCTCCAGGGCCTCCGGCGGCCGCGGCATCGTGGGTTGGCTGCCTGGGAGCAGGTCGGAGCCTCGGGAAGCCTGCCCTGCGGGGAAGCTTCTGGGACGGAGGTGATGTGTGCTCATGAGCTCAGCATTTCCCAGCCTGACTCATGGGACGGAGTGACTTTACCGGGCAGGGCCCGAGGGGGGCCTCGATGTGGAACTTCCACAAGAGTTTCATTTTCCTTTTAAACTCACTGCTCAGCCTTCAGCGGTGGGTCCGGGAGCCCGAAGGAGAGCTGTTCGTGAAAGGAAGTCTGGCTTCAGAACCACCCGCCCCCGCTCCCCCAGGCTGCCGTGCACCCTGGCTTCTGGGGCGTGCTGGCTGAGGGCGCGGGCAGGGTGGCGGAGCACAGAGGCCAGGCCCGAGGCTCCCGGGGGGTGGGGGGTCCCCCGCCGTGGGGTGGGGGTGGTGCTGTGGGGGAGACTGAGAAACCCTTACCGGAGCCTGAAGGGTTTCCTCGTGAGAGGAGAGCAAAAGAACACTTTCTTTTGTTTTCAGTTGTTGGTCAAGTTCTTAGGGGCCCAAGAAACTGGGAAACTCTCCTCTTTGCCTCTGATGTAGTAAGAAGACAAAGCAAAAGCAAGAATATTTAGCTCTTTTATCCTCCCCCGCTGCCCTATGAGGTCGCGGGTTCAAGCTTCCTCTACTAAAAGCAGTAGGAACAATTAAGAATGATCTGGAGGTAGAGGGTGAGGGAGCTGTGCCAGGCTCTTTGGCATAAACAGCAGAGGGGAGGGAGGGGATTATCATTTATGGAGCCCCTAATTTATACCAGACCAGATGCAGGTCTTACGTTTTACCAAAAAGGTATTGATCAAAGTGAAATGTACACGTACTTGAATTATTCAGGAGGGCCTATTGTGAAATGTCCTGAGTTGTCCGTTCTCTGTCCATTTTGTGAGGGCAGCGGCGGTGTCCACGCTTCATGGGCAAACGAAGGGCTGAGGGGCAGGCCCACTTGCCCACGTTCACTCAGCCGTGAGGGCGACCCACAGCCTCAAACCCAGGGCCGGAGAATCCACAGGCCTCAGCTCTGCTTCTAGAGGCCACGGAAATGCTTTGTTTAGCCGAACAACAGTCTTACCAGAAAAACACCAAAGGCCACCTCACGTTTTCAGGTTCTTGGGCCGGCTTTGAAGGCCTTAGTTTGTGATTCCCGAACGTCCCATCCTCTTGAAGACATGTTCGTTTCTAAGAGTGGAAGGAAAAGACCACCCACAGAATGGGAGAAAATTTTTGCACATCGTCGATTTGAAAGGGACTTGTCTCTAGGATATATAAAGAACTGCTACAACTCAGTAACAAAAAAAAATAATCCAATTCTAAAACGGGCAAAGGTTCTACGTGCCATTTCTATAGAAGAGTTAGCCATGGCCAGTAAGCACGTGAAAAGATGTTCCATGGCGTTTGTCATCAGGGAAACACAGGCCAACACCACCACGAGACGCCGCTCCACACCCACGTGGCAAGCTATGATACAAAAGGCAGACACTACACAGTGCTGTCGAGGACGTGGAGAAACCGGACCCCGCGTGCACTGTGGGCAGGGACGTGAAATGGCGCCGCGCCTGTGGAAAAGTCTGGCAGCTCCTCAGAGGGTCAGTCAGCGCGTTCCCCAGGCCCCGGCAGCTCAGCTCCTGGGTTGGCGTACAAGAGACCGGAGGGCATAGGTCCACACAGACCCTGACGCACAGATGTTCACAGCAGCCTGACTCCTGATAGTCACACCGGGGGCAACAATCCAAATGCTCCTCACTGGATAAACAAAATGAAGTCTATCCCCAGGGTGGAGCATGACCTGGCACTAAAAAGAAAGAAAATACTGACGTATATGACAACATGGATGAACCTGGAAGACACTACGCTAAATAAAAGAAGCCAGTCAGAGAGAACCATGTACCTTACGATTCCACTTATAGGAAACGTATAAAAGAGACAAATCTATATAGGTGGGGAAGTAAATTAGTGATTGTCATGAGCTAGTGGGAAATGAGGGGTGCCTAATGGGCATGGGGTTTCTTTTTGGGGTGATGAAGAGGTTCTAGAGTTGAGTGTGGTGATGGTTGTACAACTCTGGAAATATGCTAAAAACCCCTGAAATGTGTACTTTAAGTGGGTGAATTATATGGTATATGTATTATACTGAAATAAAGCTGTTACATGTTTAAAAAAAAAAGAGCTGGGAAGTGGGAGGTAGGTGACAGGTGTCACTGGCAGAGAGCCAAGGAGGCAGGTAGCTCATAAGGGGCTTGCCCTGATCAGTCCTTAGGCTCAGCTCTGCTCTCTAGGGCGCGTTATTTTCTATTTTATTATTTTTTAAAGATTTATTTATTTGAGAGAGAGAGCGAGAGAGAGAGGGAGAGCGTGCAAGGGGAGGGGCAGAGGCAGAAGAAGAGGGAGAATGTCAAGCAGATTCCCCACTGAGCACAGAGCCTGACGTGGGGCTCGATCCCACAACCCTGAGATCATGACCTGACCCGACATCAAGAGTCGACGCTTAACCAACTGAGCCACCAGGGGCCCCAGACTTTTTTTTAAATAAATGTTTTGTTGAAGTATAACCAGCGGACCGCTGGAGTTGACTCAGTGCAACTCGCAAGGACGGACTGTTTGCCTCTTTTCCCAACGTGGCACTCAGTGACATCACATCAGTGGCTGGTAGTCAGCCGTGCCAGAAATATTTCCACCACGGGAATGGGGAATTGCTACAAAGAAGGGCTTTTAAAGGTCTATCTTCTGAGGGCTGGCTACACCTTTATCAGCGTGCCACTGAGAATAACACGTACAGGAAAGTGCACATATCAGAAGCCAACAGCTCACTGAATTGTCACCAACTGAAAAAACATGTATGAACAGCAGCCAGAGAAAGGAATAGAGGAGTATCTGCACCCCGAAGTCTGCCAGGTTCTTCAGGTTCCCCTTTGGGCCACGACGATTCTGACTTGTAACCCCCACAGATGGTTTCTTTGTGTACGTTAAGAGAGAATCAAAGGTGGATCCTTTTAGCCCTCAACACGGGGACACTCGTCTGTTGTTGGTACCGTGACCATCCTCCGTCCCACGGTGCGACGCACCCCCAGTTAACACGCCCATTGTACTGTTGATGGACACGTGGGCAGTTTCTAGGTCGCTACTCTTGTGAGTAGTCCTGCTATGGACTATTCTTTCGGCCAGCACATGCGCCCATTTCTCCCGGGGAGTCTATGGGTCCCTGCGGCTGCACGGTCAGCTTTAGACGACAGAATCTCAGCCAACTTCACTTTCGCTCTGTTCCTATTTTCCTCCTCCTGCCCGACTCCCTGTCCTCCCCTCTCCTTGCAAGCTGGCTCCCCATCTCCACCCCAGCATCTTCCACTTGGGCACAGACCAGACGAGGCCTTGGCTTTAGGTGGGAAAGTGAACCCCGGGCCAAGGGCTCCAGTCTGGAAGGGAAAGCAGGAAAGCCTGGGTGTGCTTGCAGCTCCGTCGCCTCTAGAGCTTGCTTTCTAGCCCCGTAGACCGAGATCCAGATAGGGCAGCCATCGCCTGGTATCTGGAGGTGGAGCAGGCCAGGGGAGTCCTGGTGGCTGAGCTTGCCAAGTGGTTCCAGCTGAGCAGGAACTAAGCTTGCACATTCGGACAATGCATTCTTGTGAATCTTTGTTCTGCAGCTTAGTGCACCATAAAAAGAGGGCCATTGTCAAGCCGTCTGTTTACTGGGTGGGAGTCAGCAATATGCAGCGCAAGTGGGCAGAGCAAATGTGGATCAGAGGCTCCCTGGCCGTGGCCCTTGCTGGGGCGGGTACTCCCCATGCCTTTGAAAGCATGATGCTTCCCGTGCTCACATGACCCGCCCCCTTCAATAGCAGGTGCTTTTGCCAGGTTTCGTGTGTTCACTCATTCAAGGAACACTCAGCAGTCATCAACGGCATGTCAAGCATGGCGTAAATCCGTGTTTCTGATTTCTCACCTGTCACTGGGGAAAGTGAGGTTTCTTTCTCTTTTTAAAAAAGATTGTATTTATTTATTTGAGAGGGTGTGAGCCAGAGAGGGAGCATAAGCAGGGGGAGGAGCAGAGAGAGAGGGAGCAGACTCTCTGCTGAGCAGAGAGCCAGACACGGAGCTCGATCCCAGGACCCCGAGATCATGACCTGAGCCGAAGGCAGACGCTCAACCGAGACACCCAGGCGCCCCGAAAGTGAGGTTTCAAGTTGTTGTTTTTGAGAGGATGAGAGGGTCCTGTGTGCCCCCCGGCGGTGCATGGGAATCACCTGGGGATGCTGGCTAGCTGCAGACTCCGGGGCCGCTCCTGAGACTCAGACGCTGAATCTCCGAGGCCAGGGACCCAGAGTCTGACTTTCATACCGAGGATGATGCTAGTGCAGGCGTGAAAACCCGGCCCTCATGTGTTTCCAGACCAGCGTGCAGATGGCCCATTTGCTATCTCTTGTTCTCCAATCTGCTTGGACCTATAAAGCAAAATCTAAAATTCGGTCCACGGAAGCGTGAAGCCCAGCAAAGCTTCTCCCAGGTGGTTTTGCAGAAGGTCAAAGTTTTGGCCTTCTGAGCCTCTGACTAGGGTTCGCTGTGTGGTAAGATTTTTGCAAAACAGCTGTGTTTATCTGAGCTTTAATTCCTGTTTTCAGGAGCTTAAGTGTTTCAGCATTTGCACATGGGGTTGCTGTGCTCACAGACACACGCTGGCTCACCAGTGCTGCCTCACGGGTCACTCTGTACATGCACCAGGACCCCCGCGTGCCAGCCCGACCTCTGGCTCTAGCTGCAGAGCAGCTCCGAGGCTCACTCCCGGCGGGGCCATCCGAACGGCCAACTTCACTGCACCTCGCGGTTCACGCATTCCCTGACGGGCTGACCTGTCCATGGAAGGCTGGGGCGGCCTGGCTTGGACCCAGGTTCCCTTCAGAAAGGGCAGCCAGGGAACACAGGAGCAACATAGGGGCAGTGCAGGGTCATGGCTGGTGGCCACATGGGCCCTGACCTCGGGTTCGAGTCTGGCCCCAGCCTTCGCCGGCAACTTGACCCGCCTGAGCCACAGCCTGCTCAGCTGTAAGGTGGGGAGAGATGAGACCAGCTCCCTAGTGCTGCGGAGCTGAGCATGGCCCTGCTGCCGGGGCCCCAGTGCAGGTGAGCCATCACTGTGCAGGTGACGGCACCCAGGACGCGGCGGGGGGTCCCTGCTGCAGCTGTTCCTGGGGACGTTCCCCACCGGGGGGTGGGGGGGGCAAAGTGATCAGTGCTTCTTCATTCCCCTCTCCCCACGGGCTTCTCAAGGACAGAGTATGGGGCTCCTCTTTGCTACCACAGGCCTGGAATCCTCTTGATGCAAAGAGACTGTTTGGGGGGAACTTACACGCTCAGATGTTTAAGGGTAAGGTAGCCTCCCCTGCAGCCCAGGCTGGGGCCGAAGAGGCCAGGTTGAGTGTGTCCAGCTGTGGGAGGGGGCACAGGGTCAGCTGAGGCTCACCTGCAGAGAGGTGAGCCCATCAGCTGGGAATTATGTACTTCCTGCAGACCCGGGGAAGTAAGATTCCTTCCGGGAGGGATGAGAACGCATGGTGGGGCAGGGGCGTGGGAGAGGTCGACTTAGAAGTACCATCTCTACCACCCACCCCTGCCACACATACACACACGTTCTGGGAGAAGACAGGGTGCTGGGTTAGAGGAGAAACAAGGTGGTGGGGCGGGGGAGGGAAGGCTCTTGCCGAGGCCACACGGACACGGGCTCACAGGGCTACCATGAGTGACCTTGAGCAAGTCACCTCAGCTCGGTTGAGCGGATGTGCCTCAAGAGGATTTTCACCTCACTGGGGACTGAATGCACATACAGGAAACAGGCTCATCAACCGTCTAGCGTTTGAAGGACCGAAGGCAGGGAGGAACCTAAGGTTCCTCTGGTTTCTAGCATCACTGGGGGAGGGCCATCTGGGGCTCCCAGCAGTCGGGAGGGGCTGCTTCCAAGGGGGGCAAGTCCGTTCATTTCAAACAGACACTGTCTCAGGTTTAAAATAATACAGAACCAACGCAACCACTGTAACACTGTGATTAGAAAGAAAGCTGGCTGCCCCTCTGCCTGAATTATCCAGGTTAATTCCATTAGCCTGTCCCCGAACTATCCTGACAGTCACTGGTTTCCATGCCAAGGCCCATTTTCCCTGGCAGCATGGTCTGTAGTTTATTTGGTCTAGGTGTGTGAACAGGCACTAAAACGTACCAAAGCTCTCGAAAGGAAACAGAAGGAATGCCAAGCACTCCAGAGTCTTCCATGCTGTAGCTTCTGGCTTCTACCTCTGTTCCTCTGGCTGGACCTTTGCAATGCAACTAGGAACTTTCCTAGCACAGCCTTGGAAGCCAGAACCACTCGTGTGGGCTCCTGACTTGGTCATACCAGCCCATGGCACCTCCTGCATGTCAGTGAACCCTTCTGAGCCTCATTTTTGGGCTCTGTCAAGCGGAGAGGTGCATGAATGCTTCTTGCTGGCCTGACGGTGAGAGATCACGCAGGCCCAGTGCCTGGCCCTGGATCAGCTCCCTGCGTGGCGGCCCTGAGAGCAGCAGCTACAGGACAGAAGGAAACGCTCAGCAGCCCGAGGCCTGGGCGTCACCCTCCCTCTTCACGGGAAGTGGGTGCATGGGGGTGGGAATGGGGGAACCCCCAAATTCTAAGGTCTATTTTTTTTTTTAATTACTTGACAGAGAGAGAGAGACAGCAAGAGAGGGAACACAAGCAGGGGGAGTGGGGGAGGGAGAAGCAGGTTTCCTGCCAAGCAGGGAGCCCGACGCGGGGCTCGATCCCAGGACCCTGGGATCATGACCGGAGCCGAAGGCAGACGCTTAACGACTGAGCCCCCCAGGCGCCCCGAGGTCTATGTTTTGTAAGCTGAGGAAAGCGATGGACATTTTTATGTATCCAGAGCGAGCTTTGACACAAGAGCTGGACTGACCTGTGTTACCTGTTCCCCCAAAGCAAAGGCAAGTGGAGTCTTGATTCTCACCAAATGGAGTATAGTGGACAACTCACAAAATGGCTTGATTTCAGATGTTTGGGATCAACTGAGAGTATGTTTATTTAAAAGCAATTTTAAATATTAAAAAAAGTAGAAATTAACACATACAGTACTGAAAACCGGTCACATTAAATACATGTGAAATGACAAGCGTACTGATGTCTGGTGGTAACATCCAGATGAGAGTTTGGAATTTGCCTGGTGGCACTATGGGATTCCTACACGACATGTAAAAGTTTAGGCAATAAAAAAATAAATACCAATTGCTGTTCAACAGTAAAATAAGACACAGACTATTTGCAGAATGTAACTTTCCCCTCGGGGGGAAAAAAAGAACTAATTATTTTTTTTTAATAAGGGTCCATACCTTCAAAATACTATTATCATGTACAAAATTGCAGATCGTGGCTCACTGAGTTTAAGAACAACATCAGATTCACACTTGACCAAGATCACCAAAGGTATTCATACCTAGCTTTCCTATGTCCCACACTAAGCTGGATTAGAGAGAACTCAAATTCCTCATGGAAAATAAAAACAAAACCAGAACGGGGGTGGAAAAGGTATTAAAAAATATGTTTGTGTAAGTGGTTGCAAAGGAAGAAAAAGAACAATGACTCCATGTAATTTTACACATCTAGGTTTTGAGTTTTTTAGAAAACCAGTTTATTTTGAGATCAGCTGAAAATACTGTACAGACCACAGAAACGAATAGTTCTTTAATGCAACTAAAAATGTGTACTTGAATGAACCAGGACTCCAGGTCACTTCGGATGGCGACTTCCTGTCCTGACACAAGCGCGGCCAGTGAGCAGGGGCTCTAGACACTCGCCTCTGTGCGGGGCTCGCAGGGCACCCCCCCGCCCCCCGCACGCCCCCCGCCCCAGGAAGCAACTGCTTAAACTCACTTTCCAGGAACAGCTGAGAAGTTGTGTTGCAGGTCTGTCATGCAAGGTTTACTTATTAGGTGGTTATTCAAAGTTTTCGTAGTACTCGCTTAAGCAGAACTAGATGAATATTCACTGAGCACGGAGACTCTACGAAAGAGGGTTTTTCCTAGGGGTTTGGTGGGGAGCTGTACTTCTGCGAAACGAACCTTTCTCTCTTATTGCCGAGGTTATGGGCTTGGCGATACCAGCTTTCTGTGCAGTTGCCCACAGAGCCGTTTAAGCAGGACCCGGGGGCCTCGGAATCAAGAGAGCAGCCCCGCTGATCGGGCAGGGCAGCTACCTGGACCGATGGGGCTGGCGTCCTAGCGGTCGGACGTACGGACAGGGCCCGGACAGGCGGACACGGAGGGAGGCTCAGAGCGCCACACGCGGTGGCGGCCGAGCGCCTGGCTGTGACCTGGCCTGACAGTACCATGTCTACAAACAGAGCTTCAGACCAGCAAGCTCGCCTGCGATGGGGGCGGAATCAAGAGCATGGACGAAGGAGAGCCTGCCTTCAGCACCCGGATGCTGCGGCGGGGAAACGGGGTGAAGGGCCGACTTTAAATTTTTTCATCTTCGTGAATCATCTTTTCACCCGTTTGAACTGATCAAGGGCCAAACTAAGAAAATAATTAAAACTGATGTGTTCGGGGCTTTAACACAGGTGAAGGGCGCTAATTCGTAAGAGGAGACGGAACTTCAAACTCTGAGAAAGCCGAATGACTGACTAGAAACAGATATTGTTGCAACCTTATAATTTCTGCTTTAATGGCGATCAAGTTAAAAAATGTACAGTTCCACTTGTCCATACTATTCCTTTATAAAAGGCAGATTTCGGGTAAGCTTCTAAATGCATGCATAATGTAGAGGCTAATGTTTCCTGGCGGTCCTTGGTTCCTGGAAGTTGAGCTTCATCAGGTGTGTTTTAAGCTTTTGTCAAAATAGTCGTGAAGGATATGTTATTTTTGCATAATGAGGTAATATCTCAGGGGCGGGCACTCCTCACCAGAAGACAGCATACACCCACCTGGCCTAACCTGCACGAGGCTGCAGGGACCGGAAAATGCCACCGAAGCTGCTGGGTGGCTGAATATTTTGCTGAAGGAGTAACACTTACATTGAACCAAGCACTTCTCTGTAATAAATACCAAAGTCGGTTTTTGTAGCTGTAAACTGTGTACACAGATAAACTACAGGCTGGTCTGTCGTGGAGCTAAAAGTTTCACCTGGAAAACAGAACACCCTCTTTGCTAATGTTGCATTTGCAGTAACACAATTGAGAATACTGTTTCGTTAGGGACACAGAGTGGATTCTCTGCCTTTCAGCGGTTGCTGGAGACCACTCTTATTGGCAAAGCCAGCAGTTCCTAGATTCCTGGTTTTGTCTGTCTGCTGGGAAAACAGCACAGAGGCGGAAGTGCGAGATGCCCGGGACGGCCGTGGCAGACCAGTAAGGCGCGCCGGGTCCCAGGGCCCCCCCAACACTGGCGAGGGCAGGAGCCCACAGGGTATTTACACACACCTATCCCCTCCTGAGGTGGCCCTTCTGGGACTCTCGTTCTGTAGCAGCTATATACACACGTGTGCACGGGGTTACGTGGAGGCAGCGGTCCTGCGTGAGGATGTGGACGATCTGAAGGTTCTGCTTTTTGCTAGTCGGACAGGATGTGAACAAAGGACACTGGAAAGACCCCCTTCCTTTCAGGCTGTCCTTCGATATGCCCAATCTGTAGGGAGAAGAGAGAGTTGTCAGGCTGGAGGCCAGCAGCTGCCCACGGACAAGCCCCGTGGGTCACGGTCCCCGTGGACTCGGCCCACAGGCCCAGGGTGGAAGGCACGCTGACCCTCCCCCACTCTTTGGGGGACTACACGCAATCGTAACAGAATAACTAACAACAGAAGGTGCAGCCCACTCCGCACCTGTACGTGGTTCTCTCCGCACACACTCGGCCGTCCTGTGAGGGAGCGCCTCCTGGGACCCTCAGCTTCTACCCCAAGTGTCCATTCCCCCCCGGCCGGGTGGAAGAACCTGCCCACGGCCTCACACAGGCTGCAGACTCCAGAGTCCATGCTCTTCACGGGGTGCACAACGGCCTTTCTTGCTAAGCGACCTCAGACCAGCCTTGCTGGGCCTCTTGTCTGTAAAATGGGGCTAAAATACCCTTTCCTCTCAGGCCTGTGGTGAGATTACATAAAACATCCACAGATGGGAAGAGCTCTCCGGGAGAACTTGTTTCCTGGTTGCCGTGGGGGAAGGAGACGGTGAGGGCAACTCCACGGTCTGCTGCCCGAGCCCGCGACCACAGTCCCCGCGAGAACTTCCCGATGATCTCTGTTAGACCGACACTCATCGCATGCAAGAGAATCCCATCCCGAGCCTTCGACACAAAGAGCAGGGCACGCGCACTGGTTTCAGATGACAAACGCAGAGAGAGGAGGGGGCTTTAGGAGCCGGGCCAGCTCTCCTCTCCATCTCCATCCGTAAAGCAGCTGCGGTGTCCACGGCGGCTGCGGCAGGGGTGCGGGCTCGCCCGGGCTGCTTCCCTGAACCGCCAGGTCTGTGACCTTGGGCCGCTTCTCTCATGCTGGGGTGGAACTGACTGCAGACCTGGCTTACCCGCCTCAGGGGGCCTTACCCGGTTGGCGTCCTGCATGTGAGTGGGTTTGTGAATCAGAAATCATTGTTTTTATGTCTGGCTCGGCAGATATGCTGATGGCACACAGAATTTCCGCCGAGGATGATGGCAGAGGGACCAGTGAAAACTTCCCAACTTACCCCCTCTGGGTCCTCTGCTGTCGTCACAGGTTTCTTAGCAAAGGATCTGATCACTGCCTGCGTATCCCCAAGTGAGTTTTTGGGACATCCTTGTGAGGCGAGGTTACTCCTGTGCCATTTCTGAGCAGGAATCAGGCTTATGGAAGGGACATTCCTTAGCCAAGGCCAGAGAATGACTCAGCGACTCACATCAGGGTCTTCAGAGCCCATCTCCTTGTCATGATTCTAACGTGGCTCTGGAGCAGGCTCCCCACCAGGAGCAGGCCCAACCCTAACAGAGGCAGGAAGGGCCACGAGGGCCACCCCCAGCTTGTCCCTCCCCGAGAGAGAGAAAAAGAGGCCTCATCACTTCCTTTGGGGCGTCTCGGCTTCAGCACCCCACATATTCCGGGCCAGTGATTCTGTTCTCCCAAGCATCCCTGGCTTCCACTGGCCAGAGCTCAGAGAACCTCCTTCCTGGGTCCTGACAATTGAAACTCTGACACTGCCAAGGGTCCCTGGAGGGCAAAACCGCCCCTGCCCGAGAGCCCTGCTTCGGTCCAAGCAGAATCCCCACAGCTGTGATCGAGAGTCTGGAGGTACTCTCCAGGCCCAAAGAAAGAAAAGCCAAAGGTGCATGCACACCTGTACGTGTGTGTACGTGTGTGTGTGTTTCTGGGCCCGAGCAGGCTCTGCCGGCTCAACTGTGAACCACAGGTCCCTTTCTCAGCAGACAGAACGGGGTCCCTCGGGGCTGGTGCCACACAGCTGCCAAGGAAGCAGAATCCCACGCTGATACTGGGAAACACTCAGCCAGGAGAGACGTGAGGCCACCACCCACGACACCCCGGCCTGCCGGCTGTCCCACGATCCTCACTCCTGACGCAGTCGGAACAGCACAGGCCCATCGGGCTGCCCTTCTTGTCACTGAGGATCTGCACACGGCCACCTCACCATCATTGTGAGGACAATGAGGCCTTTCCTTCCAGACACCTGGGCAGCAAGTTTTAATGTAAAAGGGATTGTTATAGACATTTTTCACCTACTCCTCTGAAGTCAAGTGAGGAAGGTATCATGCCCCACTCAACAAAGACAGACTGCGGGCTGGGTGAAGGAAGGCTGGAGCCTGAGGACGGCGCGGAATGGGGAGCAGAGCATTCAGGCTCTGGGCTCAGAGATGCTTCGGAATCTTGCCTGCCTGCCTCCTGGCTGTGTCACATGCTTAGCCTGCCCGAGCTTTGGCCTCACATCCAAAAACACCTGCGGCTCGCAGGTTGTACGAGCACGAGGGGCAAGCCCAGGCACACGTTAATCCTCCCGACCCTGTTTCCGAGCCGTGGCTGCGTCTCCAGCATGACTGCGGTGAGGGAAGACAGCCAGCGAGGACGCTGGGGGCGCGTGAGGCGGCCGGCAGGGTACATACCCACCACTCCTGGTCCTCTTCCCCTGTGACGACGATCACCTCCCCCTCCATGAAGGTGAGCTCGTCGTCATTGTCCGCCTGGCAGTCGTAGATGGTCTTCACTCGTCTCACCTTGTTTTTCCCCTTCAAAACAGAAACGGGGCTTCAGCGGGAATAAAGGACACACTGACCTTGGGAGTGTGATTTAACTTCACTGCGCCTCAATTTCTCCTCTGTCAAGGGGGAGGCCCATCTGCCAGGCGCCCAGGTGCTGGGTGCTCCCTCTCTCTTCCCCGAGCACTAGAACGGAGCCTAGCATTTGGGAGGGCAGACTATGGGTGGGGACTGAAATCCAGCCCCACCAAAACCCCTGAGGCACACTGCCCTCCCCCACCCCCAACAGCAGCTTGCAGAGATGACAGCAGAGTCTAAAAATGGTTTTGGGAAACATGATGTAAAGAAAAATGTGCAGCTTCTGCATACTGAATGCACAGCATAAACAAATTTCTCAGTCCCCTCACACAAAGTACTAAGTCAGCACATGCTGGTTAAACAGGGCGGCGGCCCGGGGCGGGAGGATTCCAGGCAGTTCCCCAAAATGTTTTTTTTTTTTTTTTTAAGATTTTATTTATTTGACAGACACACAGCGAGAGAGGGAACACAAGCAGGGGGAGTGGCAGAGGGAACACAAGCAGGGGGAGTGGCAGAGGGAGAAGCAGGCTCCCTGCAGAGATCCCAGGACCTTGAGCTCATGACCTGAGCTGAAGGCAGAAGCTTAACCCACTGAGCCACCCAGGCGCCCCTCCCCAAAATGTTCTAATTCACGATCAGTTTTCACTTGCACTTTTATCTGCTGGACTTCTGGTTCTTTGCAAATAGGAAGATGGGAATAGAGAAATCCGCTTCCAAAGGAGGTTTCTGTTGCCTAGCTCATTCAATAATTAGTATTAAAAAAAAGCAAGCTGTGTTTCTGCATGTTTTGGGTCCAGTGAGTTCTCTCTGTGCCCCGGTGTCTCCCTCAATCTCCCCACTCCTTTCTGTGGCTCATCCCGGGGCAGTGCAAGGCTTAGTTGTCTCAGCTCCAAGGCCCGTGGGGGAACACTGATCATGGGGAGGATTAAATGAGGGCACAAAACCACTGTCAAGTGCAGAGCATGAGCTGGGATCCTGCACGAGGCCATCTGGGGTGCCTGGGCTCCCGGGACAGTGCCCTCATGACGAGCAAAGGCACCTGCTGTACTGAATATGGTGCCCTCCAGCCTGTGGGAGAACGAGTGTTTTCCCGACCCCTCCTTTAGTGTGTAGGTGTCACACTCTACGGCAATGCTATTTTTATAACGAGCGGGGGCAGAACTGTGGTGTGGAGTGGGGGGCCTTTCAGTCCCCTCATTAACCGGCCTCCCTCAGCCTGGGAAGCCAGTGCCCCCGCTGGGGTGCAGCCGTGGGCAGGACCAACAGCCACTGAATCCTCTGGGAGCACCTGTCCAAAAAAGGGTTTCTTGGGAAAAAAGCATTTTTTTATATTAAAATAAAATTGGTATATTTTAGAACAGAAAGCATTTCATGAAAAGGAGGGAATGTGCGATTTCAACTGAATTCTGCCTGCACCAGTCTTCTCGGGGCTCTGCCTCCAGTCCCTCCGGGAAGATGCAGTGAGAACTGAGTGGACGATTCTCAGAACCCCGAGAGGGAGCCTGCCTTCCTGTGACTCTGAGAAAGGAAAAGTGTCATCCTCCCGGCTTTAAGACAAGGGTGACCCCTTGCTGAGCGTCTGCCTGGTGCCGCTCCTTGGTCACCGCACTTACTGCCTGTGAGCTCATCTGCTGCACCAGCTCCTTTCTGTGTACAAGGGTACCGAGGCCCAGAGAAGTAAGGGGCCCAGGTCACGCGGTGACAGCAGGTCGTGAAGCCCACCTGCTGGAGTCCAGCGCCCACATCCCTAACCACTGGGCTCAGCTCTGCCCGCCGCCGGAACCACAGCCGGTGCAGGTAAGCAAGCCTGTGATCTTTCTGTGTTGCTGGAGCACATACCCTCCCGCTGGGTTTCGGGGCATGGCAGAGGGTTTGCAAAAACCTCAAAACTGGCCTCTACTCACCGTATTGATTTTCCTGGGCAGTGGTACGGGCGTCTCTGGCAGGGTGGGCGTGAGGTCATTGGAGTCTTCGGATGCTTGCTTTTGGATGGCGTCTCTGGACTGCACGTTTGGGGAGAGATCCGCTGGGTGCGACTTCTGGGTGATGTCGGGGGGCTGCTGGGCCTTGGGGGAGACCTCTCCAGTCTGGGACTTTGCCAGCAGGTCTCCCAGCTGTGGTTTGGGAGGCAGGTCCTTCATCTGCGGCTTGGGAGGTAAGTCTGCCAGCTGGGGTTTGGGGGGCAGGTCGCCCAGCTGGGGCTTGGGGGGCAGTTCTCCTGGCTTCGGTGGCAAATCTCCGATCTGGGGTTTGGGAGCCAGTTCTGAGGGCTTCGGGGGCAGGTCTCCAGGTGGTGGCTTCTGTGGTAGCTCTGCCAACTGCGAGGACTTCTGGAAGATCTCGGGCGGGCTGCTGGCTTTGTCTAGGGAGAGGTGATGGCTGGTTTCTGTTTTCCTTAGTGCCACTGTGGGAAGCAAGCACAGGGATGGAGGTCACCAGAGGGGGCGCCGGGGAGGGGGAGTGCTGCCCCCTCCTTTGGTCACCGAGAAGACCGGCAGAGAGTGAGTGCCCACTCCGGGGCCAGACCCAGGTGCACAGGTGTGTACTGCCTGTTCTTAGACGATAGAAGCCGGAAGCCTGGAAGGCATCCACATGACCATATGTGATTTCATGCCTCAGTCATGTAAGAACGGGATGTCCAAACTAATCCAGAATTAAAACAAAACAAAACAACACAACATGACTGGAATACAAACAGGTTACAGAAAATCAGAAGTATAGAGTTAGGTTTTCCACAAGCCTACCCCCTAAATGTAGCCATTTATGGTAATGTGCTGCACTTCCTTCTGGACCCTTCCACATGTTTTCCTGCTTTTATCTAAATACTGCTTTTGCAAGAGTATCTGCCAGGTCAATAAAATTCCTCTAGTGGCAGTACATAATTTTTTTTTAAGAGATTTTATTTATTCACTTGAGAGAGAGTGAGAGAGCACGAGCGGGGGAGTGGGCAGAGGCAGAGGGAGAAGCAGACTCCCCGCTGAGCAGGGAGCCCAATGCGGGGCTCGATCCCAGGACCTCAGAATCGTGACCTGAGCCGAAGGCAGTCACTTAACCTACTGAGCCACCCAGGCGCCCAGCAGTACATAATTTTTAATGTTGCATTCTGTCCCGTTCTGTAGCCGTATCAGAATTTATTATGAATTCCCTGTGTCTCTAGGATTCCTATACTACATAAGAGGTCAAAGGTCTCTCCTCTTGCCACCTCCCCCACCCCTCTGAGGGAACCTCTGCTACATTTTGGTGATACAGCCACATGTACTTAATCCCATACATGGATTACAGCACATACTCTGTCTGCAACTTCGTTTCTTGCCCACTTAATATGTTTGGGAGAATGTGCTAGGCAGGTCCTCCCTATTCTCTGTACGGCCATGGCTCTGTCAGTCTGCACCGTGTGGGGATTCTAGTTTGCGGAGCCATCCCCACAGCTCTTTGCAGGGCTCTTTCGGTGGGACCTAGGACACTAAGGACACGTCTCCAAGACTAGCTCCACCATGTACTTAACTTGCTGTGTGATCTTGGGTAAATGATACAACCTCCCTGTGCCTCACCTTCTTTATCTCTAAAACGTGAGTTAATGCAGGTAAAGAATTTCCTAACAGGACCGGGAAGGCTCTATGTATCATATAAGAGTATTACCACTACTGCCAGGCAGGGTTCTTTGAGGCCAGGATTCGTACTTTTACTTATTCTTGGAACTCTGGCTCCTGGTACAGAGGCCAAGCATGGAATATGCATTCAGCAAGGAAACAGCTGACTAAGGCACACTAAGAATTTTATTCTACAAGTATAATATATTCAGAAAGATATTCTTACAGTTTATTAAAAAGAGAAAGAAAGAAAGAAAAAGAAAGAAAGAAAGAAAGAAAGAAAAAGAAAGAAAGAAGAAAGAAAGAAAGAAAGAAAAAAAGAAAGAAAAAGAAAGAAAGAAAGGAAGGAAGGAAGGAAGGAAGGAAGGAAGGAAGAAGGAAGGAAGGAAGAAAGAAAGAAAGAAAAGGAAGGGAAGGAAGGGAAGGAAGGGAAGAAGGAAAGAAAAGATGAACCCCGGTGCAGCAAACTGTCACAAGCTGTATTGTGGCGGCTTCTGCTTGTGGTCCGCTTGGCTGTGTCCCAGCTCACAGGCTGGCCCTTGACCTTCAGCTGACGTGGCTCAGCTCACAGAGCTAAAGCAAGCCCGAGTCCTCTCCTACAAGTCAAAAACTGGGTAAAGGAAAGTCTAAGGCAGGCAGTGAAGGGGGGAGTTGGGGGAACTCCCCGGGGCAGCGGGGCTGGCCAGCCTTGCTGGGCACCACTGATGGGGGAACAGAAACTGCAAGCGCTGGGTGGACAGAACCCCGAAACACTCAAGTCCGGTTCAAGGACCTGATCCCTTAAGAAGGATCGGAGCCAGGCAATGCGATGCTTGTGCCCGAAAGTTCAGCATGACGCCGTTCACAATGGAAAAGCTGCACTCCATGCGGCTGCGCAATGACACGGCCTCCGTCACTCTTCATGGCACCAGATGGCAGAACACCACACGGCCAGTAAAAGTCATGTGTGATGGAAAATGTTTCTGATGTATTATGTGAAAAAAGCACCCCAGCTTAAATCGAAACCTAAAACAAAAAAAGTACAGTAGAAAGGACATACCAAATTGTGTATGTTGGGTGATATGTGACAGCCGGTGGTTTGTGCTTTTCTTCTCTTGGATTATCTGTATTTTTAAAAATCTTCTAGAATGAATACATGTGCTTTTATAATAGGTAGAAAAAAATAAGAAAAGAGTTTCTCCTCTAGGGAAGCTTGCCTGGCCTTTGTCTATTTGATTTCCAAGCTGGTTTTGTGTTTTCCCCTCTCCAATTAAAAGTTCTTTCTAGGGACGCCTGGGAGGCTCAGTCGGTTAAGCGTCTGCCTTCGGTTCAGGTCATGATCTCAGGGTCCTGGGATCGAGTCCCACGTCAGGCTCCCTGCTCAGCCGGGGAGCCTGCTTCTCCCTCTCCCTCTGCCGTTCCCCCTGCCTGTGCTCTCCTGCTCTCTGCCAAATAAATAAAATCTTAAAAAAAAAAGAAAAAGAAAAAGAAAAGTCCTTTCTGCACTGCCTTTTTAACTCCGAAGGGCTGACAAGCAAACCTTCCCCCAAAGCTGGACCACAGAGAATACACCGCTGGAGCGAGGCCCATTAGGAACAAGAAAGGATCGGGAATTTCCAGCCCGAGCCCCACTCCCTGCAAAAACCCGGGAGGTGATGGTGTAGCTGGGGTGCGCAGGCAGGACTGGGTGGAAAGCAAGGGGCCACGCTCCTTTGAAAAGCACCACTATGCAGAGTACAACCTACTAAAACGCTCTTCCCTTGGCCGTGATCATTCCACTCCTGAGAATGGCTTCTAAGAACATAACTGAAGAGGAGGCAGAGGGAGAAAAACTGTGCAAAAGTCTGGCCCTGATTCCCAACCAGAGGGGATGCTGCACACAGCGGTGTAAGACAGGGCTGGACTCGAGCCCTGGCCAGTGGCCTCATGCAGTGGTTCTTTTTTTTTTTAAGATTTTTTTTATTTGTTCATTTGAGACACAGAGATACAGAGACAGAGAGAGCACAAGCAGGCAGAGCAGTGGGCAGAGGGAGAGGGAGAAGCAGGCTCCCCGATGAGCCAGAAGCCTGATGAGGGGCTCGATCCCAGGACCCTAGAATCACGACCTGAGCCGAAGGCAGATGCTTAACCGGCTGATCCATCCAGGCGCACCATTGTGCAGTGGTTCTAACAGAGGATGGGTGAATGGATCCGGGCTTTGAGTGCAAACAGCTGCACACTTCACACAGAGAGAGACAGTCAGCATCTACCTCTTGACGGGACACCACCACCACCACCCAGGAAGCAGTTCTGCCAAAGCCTGAGCTTGTATCTGATGGGGTCTCAGGATCCAACTTCCGACTGACATGTGGAGGACAGAGGAACATGTTTAACAACCACATGGGGATGCAAAATCCAAACTGGAAAAATCTACTAGGACGAATAACCCAGTTCCCTCCAACATTATGTGTTACCAGAAAGGGGGAGAGATGCACGGAGACCTTCAGCCTAAGAAACCTAAGAGGCTGAATGAACTAGACCTTATCTCATTCAATCTTGATTTGAATAATTCGTTAAAGAAAAAAGGTGTTTATGAGACAATCAGAAATGTAAACTGGGTATTTTAAGGTATTAAGAAATTTTGGATTTTTAAAATATGATAAAGCATCTGAGACGTGGTAACGGTATGCAGCGTGTGTAAGTGGTATGAGGTCCACATCTGCTACAGACTGACTGGGGGCGGGAAACAGACGGAATGAGCTCGGGTATGACCTGATCATTGCTGGAGATGGCGTGATGCACATCTGGGGGTGAGGTGGGGAAGGCTGTATTACACTATTCCGTGTTTTAAAGTTTTTTTGTCTGGGGCGCCTGGGTGGCTCAGTCGTTAAGCATCTTGCCTTCGACTCAGGTCATGATCCCAGGGTCCTGGGATCGAGCCCCGCATCGGGCTCCCTGCTCCGTGGGGAGCCTGCTTCTCCCTCTCCCACTCCCCCTGCTTGTGTTCCTGCTCTCGCTATTTCTCTCTGTCAAATAAATAAATAAATAAAAATATTTTTGTCTATGTTTATTATGGGCAATTTCAGTAAAAAGAGACAGCAAGAGAAAAGAACGGGAGCAGTACAACGAGGCGGTGGTTGGAGGGAGATGGCCCGGCTGCAGTGCTCACAGCACGCTGGCTTCTGGGTGAACGGAATGGCTCAGGGTGAACGGCACACGCCAGGGCGCCATCCCCGAGTCGGGGAGGGGTGAGGCTGGTGCGGAAGCACGGGGCCCAGCTGAGGACATGGCAGGCCACTTCCTGGATGCCATGTGCAGGCAGGCCAGGGCATGTGGTGGGCCATGAGGGTGAGGTGCGGGGGCGGGGGGGGCTCACGTCCTGTTCACTGAGAACAAAGAAGCGAAGTCGTTTTGAGAACAGAGAAGGTGTGAAGGACGCGGGGGCTAGGCAGTCAGTGGATCCTGCAGATGGAGGCCTCCAGGCAGCCTCAGAGGACCACGTGAGCTCAGCAGACAGGAAGCAGAGCGCAGCTGCCATCCTCACTCTGCTTCTCCAGCATGTGCAGGTGTGCGGAGCCGGCCCAGAGCGGGTCAAGCGAGCAGAACCGCACAGGAGGGGTGCGGAAGAGGAGGGAGAGCGTTAGGAGAGACGAGGCCGGCCCAGGAGGGGATGTGGGACAGTGAGAAAGTGGCACTGGCCACAGGGCTGGGGACGGTGGGGTAAGAATCGCTGTGGTTCGGGAGCAGGAAGGGAGCCGACAGGCAGGTGGAAGGAATCAGTGGTACCGTGCGGTGGATGCGGGAAGAGCACAGGACTGAATCGGGGCAGATGGTAGGCAAGTGGGAACAGTACCCCGGAAACATGTCAAACTTCTCTGGGATCAGGACAGCCCTCTGGGCAGAGGTTAAAGGAAGAAAACAACGACTTGAGATAAAGACTCAGTAAATCCAGGGGAAGCTTCCTCTGTGCCCCACGGAGAATGAACCGGCAGCTACCTCTCATCGTAGGACACAGGAGCCCGGTCAGTGCTCCTCCAAATATGCCACTTTCCTGAAGACCTCAGGAGAGGGGTGAATCCCAGCTTCCCCCCACAAATCCCTAACTTTGACTTTTTTTTTTTTCTAAGATTTTATTTATTTGAGAGAGAGAGAATGAGAGATAGAGAGCACGAGAGGGAAGAGGGTCAGAGGGAGAAGCAGACTCCCCACCGAGCAGGGAGCCCGATGCGGAACTCGATCCCAGGACTCCAGGATCCTGACCTGAGCCGAAGGCAGTCGCTCAACCAACTGAGCCACCCAGGCGCCCTAACTTTGACTTTTGGGTCAAAGGTCTTGCCGTGGGTACCGAAACCCATGGAGCGGCCACAAGTCCTCTGAGCCCCGTCTGCACCTAGCGTGGGCCCTGTGGCCTTGCGGACCTAAGTGAGGATGGACAGGATGAACCAAAGGTGTCTGTGGATGTTCTCAGCTCCCAAACTGGAGCTGGCAACAAAGAAGAGGGAGCAGATAAGACAACGGACATGCTGGTCTTATGGATGAAAAGCTCGATCAGGATTCAGGAAGATTTGGTCAAAGAACCGAGTGTCTTTGCTTGGCAGGGAAACACTGCTTTCTTGTACTTCTCAGAGCATGAGGATCTCTACTTTGCATGACGGATGCTATCCCAGGGAAGGATTTCTGTGCCACAGAAAGCAAGGGGCTTTCTGAAGCATGATCTCATTTGGCCCTTATAAAACCTCATGAAGCAGGTATTCCTGCCCACATTTACAGGTGAGGAATCTGAGGCTTCAGGAAGCTTCCATCCAAGTCCCCTGCCCAGGTCACTCGACAAGTGAGTGGCAGAGGTGGTACTTGGACTGTGTTTGCAAGAGGAGAAAGAATGGTATCCCCAGACCCAGGGATGATAACATCTTCTAGAAAAGGACTGTGGTTTTTTGGGAGAAGTATGGTGTTTTGCTAATCACAAAAACTGAGTTTATAAATATCTTTCTCCATTGAACAGATATTTAATTGGGTACCTACTCCACGCTAGGTGCTGCTTTAGACATCTGAGATCAAGCCATGAACTAGAGAGACAGAGACAAATGTCCCCTTGGAGGGTACCATGACAGTCTAATTACGTGAACACGAGAAAGAGAAATCTTACCTTTCTGAGGTAGTTTAGGAAGAACTCTTGGACCAAGGGCAGTCTTTGCAGAGCCGGTGCTAATTAATAAATAAGAATCATTTAGGATCTCAAAATGCTATAATATCATTAAGTGATCTAATATTCAAGGAAATCACAAGAGTTATGCTGAATTCTCTAAAAACCCTTTCAAAATTTCTTTAATAAAAGATTACAGTCCGTTTTCCACTATTCAAAATCTGCCTGGCTGGGGAGGACCCAGGAAAGGGTGAACAGGCCAGCTCTGTGAATGATAAAGCCACCACCTCCTCCCCTCGAAACCTGTCCACAGAGGTAAAATGTCTGAGCAGCCGGTGGAGCATGGCCCCGGGGGACCACATGGAAGTCCGTCTCCTCGTGGGATTCTATCTCTCACCCTAACTCTTGCCACCCCCACTTCCAGGGGAGGACACTGAAGTCTGGGGCGTTTCAGCAGAGGGTCCCAAGGCTGGCCAGGGGAGGAGATGTAAATGGAGACCTCGCTCTGTTCAATGCCAGAGCTCCCGCGTCCTCCGCAGCACCAGAGCAGAAAGCTTGGGTCTCAGACCTCCAGGCTTTCCCTCCACTCGGAGCACTTACCAAACGAGTAGGGAAAAACACTCAAGTCTCAGGAACAGAAGTCCACCCCAAGGGTCTGAATAATCTAATGTTCCTCTCCATGCCCCTGCTACCACCGACATGCCAGGGCCGCGGGCTCCCACAGTGCTCCTTTAGCAAGAGGCTGGAGCTATTCTCAGAGGACGCCAGGGCCCTGCAGCCTTAAGGAGGAATAGCAGCCGAGCACCGGAGTCCTCCGTGCCAAGAGCCCCTCTGAATCTCTCGCTTGTCCTCTTCTGTCCTATGATGTCCCAAGAATTGGCTTTCCCCTCTTTCTCTCCTAACTGCATTTAAAAGAACAGGGAAAGCCAAACCAAATGAACAAAACGCAGTCAAAGAAGACGAAATGCACGTGCTGTCACCTCCTAACCGCTCTCTCCTCAGCTCTCGTGAAATCCTACTGCCCCCGGGCCATGGACATAACGTCCCGGCGAGTCTGGAAGCGGTGAACCGCTCTGGAGCATGTGTTTCTCACGTCCGGCCTCAGCATGTTCTCGGGGAAGCACACCTGCCGATTACTGATGTGAGCACGACGCTGGTTCCTAACCAAGGCCCGGGGTCAACACTGAACACCCGTGGGCCTAGGCTGCTTCCTCTGCAAAGGAACACGAGGTCGCCGCTGTGTGCACGTGGCCTGATTCTGCTTAAACAGCATTTTGTGGGCACTCTCCAAGTATCAGACACTACCCTCCTCTGGAAGAAGACGCCGGAACGGCAGTCTGAGCCCCGCCTCCCAGCCCCCGGTGGAAGTCAGGACCCAAGGGGAGGGGACGACAGGGGATGTGGAGTCTGGAGGACAAGGGGGCTGAGTCCAGCTCTGACATCTGCCGCCGCCTCACCTCTCAAGTTCTCGGGGCCACTCCCTGGCCTACACCATGGAGGAAGTAGTAACCGGCCTATCTGACAAAGTCGTAAAGACTAAATAGGACAGTGGCATTAAAATAAATGAGAACTTTGTTTTGCTCTTTGATAAACTCTGGAAAGCAACCTTCACACACCAGCTGACTCCTTCTCCCTGAGGTTTTGGGACTGAAAGTGGCTCTTTGTGTCTTTATCTCAGATAGGGCCTCTAGAGAAAATTCTTTGCGTTGGGACATAAATGTTGCCCACAGAAGATCTTCCAAAGTATCCCATTTCTGTGAAAGGATGGAAGGAAGGGATGCTGCTTTTAGCCTAGCCTTAGAAAATCGTACAAACGGGGCACTTGGAAAGAGTCCTGTTTTTACGTCTGAAAAATCTCTGGGCTGTCAGATTTCCCTGAGAACTGTTTTCATTCTCAAGTCCGCAAAAAGGAGTCAAGAGTAACAAAACAAAGCTACTTAATTAAAAAATGAAAAATACAACCTCATTCTGGTAGACTCTGGCATGAGGGAAGTGAGTGAGGCCAGTCCCCATCGGGAACCGGGAAGGGGGAGAACCTGGCACTGGACAGCCCGGCCTGCCAACGTGCCGGGGGACAGTGGCTTGTCATGGGGGCCCAAGGGACGGGTGCACACTGACAGTCCACGTTTCCTTTCTCCTCACGATCAGGGGCGGGCCAAACTTTGAGCAGACTGCCACCAACACCTCTTTCTAGAATTCCGAACAGTGAACTGTGATCCCAGCTGAGGGAGAAACATGAAGGCAGCTTACCTTGATTGCTGAGACAGTCCCTCAAACTTGTTTGTGGTCTTACTTGATGATGATGGACCCACATCGTTACCTACAGGGAAAATCAGATGTCAAGTTGCATCTTCAGGCAGGGGAATGGAATAAGGGGACTCAGGACTTGGCAGACAGGCACCCCTCTGGTTCCAGAAAGGAACTGAAAAGTCTCGAACTAGAATGGAATGCGTTTGTAACTTTGAAACAAAACTAAGCACCACTTTGGGCTCTGACAGTATTTATTTATTTATTTATTTATTTTTGGCTATTCAAGGACTATGTCAAAAAGATGAGCAGCCCGCCCCCAGACAAGGCCTGTAAGATCACAGGACTTGGGGGATGTCCCATTGGCTCAGGATCTTGTCCTTAGCTTGGGCGCAGGGAAAGAAGAGTAAAACCTCAAGTTCACCCAGAGGTTGCAATGCCAGGAGACTAGGTCTGGCAGCCAGACTCAGAATACACAACCCACAGACGGTCTGTGTGGACGCTATTCGGCAGGATGGTGATAACTGGCCATCTGCGGGGCGAGACTCTCAGTCACTCTTGCCATCCTCACTCAGACCTTAGCATTTATTAAGTACCGACTAGGTGCAGGGCGTGGATGGAGAGCAGAAGGCCCCAAAGCAAAGCAAACGCTGCTGCTCTTGCTGGGTTTCTGATCTGGCCTGGGCAATGTCCATGTACAAACTAGACTGATAATGTGGAATGAGGTCAACGGTGAACAGGGTTGGGTGCTACGGAAAGGAAACGGTGTCAAAACCTCACTGGTAAGAGGAGCAGGGAACGTCCTCATTGGGGGACGAGGCACCTGAACAGTGAAGAACTTTCTAATGGGAGGGGGGGGCAGCAAAACCGCATACATGCTCTTTGTCCGGGAGAAGGCAGAAAGACTGGTGAGAATAACTCCTATGGGACCCATCCCACGATGGGAGCACAGAGCCCCACGCTGCCACGAGCCCAGAAGAAATCCCTGGACCCTACAGGGGCACAGCTGTCTCTGGGGCTCGAGCTCATGTCCTGCCCACCCTTCCAAAGACTGCTGTGCGAAGTCCAGCCCCTTCCTCCCCTGCCTGGACACCCACAGGATCCCCCGGGTGCCTCAGGGAAGGGGCTGGCTGAGGAGAACCAGAAACAGGAGGGCAGGGCAGAGGACAGGACTGGCCAAAGCCCCGTACTCTGTGCCCTACGTGGTGTGTCTGCGCCACAGCACCTACGACCGCCCAAGCGCTTCTCAACTCCGCACAACAGTAGGAAGGAGCTGGTGTCATTATCCTCATTTTAAAGATGAAGAAACAAGGTTAAGTGCACCGGTGGCTGCAGGTCACACGGCTACCTGGTCTACCCAGAAGTCCTGACCACGGGTCTACAGGCTTGTCACTACCCATCCTGACGCCCCGATGGTAACATCAATAACAGCGACTGCCGCTGATTGAGCATCTACTAGGAGTGAGGTACGAGGTAAGTACGTCACCGGGACTAGGTCCAGGACATACGTAATACAAGTACCCTCCATGTTGTACATGAAGAAACACACGGAGCGGTACAGCTAAGCCCAAGCTCAAGTAGCTGGTAGGGGTGTGTGCTGGGATACAGAGCTGCGCCGCCAGCCTCCAGGATCTGTACTAACCAGCCCTCCCGTCACTGCTCGTCCCACCGAACCTCCCGGACGGGAGAGGACGGCGGAGGGCGTCCCACCGAACCTCCCGGACGGGAGAGGACGGCGGAGGGCTAACATGGGGCCTCCTGCACAGAACCTCCTGTAACTCTAGGACACTGCTGCAGGAAGAAAGGAGCTAAAGTGGCGTTACCAGGGCTGATGATTTTCAAATATAGCTTTATTTTAGTAAGACACTCCTTCCAACCACTGGTACATTTCCATGAGCCATCACTGGTACTGAAGGACGCCTCCAGCAGCCTCTCAAGGGAACCCTCTGAGCTGTGAATGCCATTCAGGTAGGCGTTTTTTGTCAGCACGGTGTTTAGTGTGAGTCCTCGGGATTGGCTCTCAGATCTCACACTCTCAGACTTCATTGAGCCATAACAATCAAAATGTCAAAGAAAGTTCTATGCTAGGGTAAACCACTGCATCTGTTAATTCCCTTTCCAGGTAGAAAACATTCCAAACCAGTGATTCTTAACCCTCTTACGTGTGGGACTGACTATGAGACCATTTGGGCTGCAGAAGGCCCCTCGCTCTGCTTCTGGCCATCCACTCTGCTGTCACACACATGAGCCATCACCCCAGGGGCTGCAGCCTGACCCTGCAGCCCAAATGTCCATGTCCTCCTTTAACCCTGCTCTCTGGCCACTCAAGGTGACTCTCCATCTCCAAACACGCTGTGTTACTCTGCCTCCATCACTTTGGCCCTCTTTCCCTTCTCTCTGCAACACCAAACCCCTCCCACTCGTGGTGAACTTCTATACAACCTGCAAAGAGTCTCCCCAAAGTCAACTTCTGGGAATTCTTCCCTACCCAGACTTGACCACTCCCTCCTTCCTGTCAGCCTACCACCATTCATCATTGGGCAGTGGTTAAGGGTGCAGATTTCAGAGCCAGACAAGCCTGGGTTTGACCTCCAGCCCCACCCCCACCCAGTGGGTATGAGCCTGGGCTATGGGCTACAATGCTTTTTCTACTAAGCCTCAGTCCCCTCATCTATAAAATGGGAACAAAACAGTATCTACTCCACCAGATGGGTATGAGCATCACAAAAGATAAACTATGGAGTGCAGAGCACAGTGCTGGGCCACAGGGAGCATGACACAAATGGAAACTATTATTCACAGCTCTCTGATGGAATGCAACAGAAATGACGACGACCTACTCATTGAGCGAGCACCTCAAAGGCAGGGCCTGTGCCTTGGACATCTTCGTCACCCCACCTGCTAGCCCAGCCTCTGGCACACGGTAGCCACTAGGCTCCTGAGGAATGACGTCAGGGCCCGCAGCACGGGCTCATCTGCCTCTCTGCCCACAGCTTCATTTCCCCCACACCTGGGGGAAGGTCTCTGTGGTTGGCAGACAGGAATCCCAGCAATCTCATGGCTAGGCAAAGGCCACGGGCCATGCCTAGGAAGAAAGGCGTGACTTAGACACATTTCTGAAAAAAGGATAGCATTCAAGGGAGTAGAAACACGGAAGCAGTTCAATCCCTTCTTCTCTCTTTGTGCAACTGAGAAAAGGACTCGCGTGTACAAGAGATGTGTGTGAGACAGAGCCAGGGACAGATGCTGGGCCAGCAGGTGAAGGAGTTGTGGCCAAGACTCGGGGTCAGAAACATTGGGCTAAGAGGCTGTGGACAGAGAGGAGGACACTGGCCCAGCAGCGAATGACACAGAGGCTCCAGGAGTCTTCTGGAATAGTGGATAAATAGATGAGCTCGGAGTCTGAAGTGAGTTCATACACCAGCTCTGGAGAGACTGGATTTGTGATTCTATACAAGCATTTGACTGCTCTGTGCTTCAATTTCCTCAGTGATAAAATGCAGACAGTGACCGTCTCTATCGTACACAATGGCTGTGACGGCTGAATGATGGATGAACAAGTGCATGGCGCCTGGTACATGGGAAATACTCTACAAACGGTAGTAGCCGTTATTAATTTCTAGATAAGCATGCACAACGGGAGCAGGAGGTGGGGGGCAGGGAGCTGACATGAAAATATACTGGGAAACTCAAGACAAGGGAAGAACAGGAAATTTCTGTCCAGAGGCTCTTTTATAAACCAATACTGTTCCAATGAGTGGACGTGCATGCCTTGGATCAGACATTTCAAATGTTGAGTCCTTCACCTGAAGTTCTGGCCTTGAACTAGAAGGGAACCAATCTGTGGTATAGTTTTCCACTTATTATCTGTTCTACAAAAAAAAAAAAAAAAAAACCAAAAAAAAAAAAACTTACACAATTTTAAATCCCAGTGACCAAAGATAAGGACTGTGATTTCCAGAGGTCATGTAGCCTGGGACTGGTAGAACCCAGATCAGAACCTGGGCTTCCAGAATGTTCTTTTAACGCATGTATGGTTGCCCGTGATGTGTGCTGTCGAGACTTCTCTGAATACCGCCAAAAGACGGAGGTCCTGCGGTGAGCTGCTCTTAGGTATTAATTGTAAGACTCTCAAGCGTGACGGGAGGGTTAATCTTATGGCCACCACAAACTGGATAATTAGTTGTATTTTTTCTTTGCTCTTGCCTGTAAGAACCTCAGTGTCAAATCTGGTCTATTTCCAGCCACTGTACGTGATCTTATATTACACATTTTGCAAAGAGATCACACTCTTGGACTTTTACCTTGTTACCGTTATTCTCCCTTTGTCCTCATTTCTTAATTAATTTTACTTAAATTGTGTTAAAATATGTGTTGGCCTATTAGAAAAGTAGGTTATAAACAAATTACGTATTTCCAGAGGTGAGGTTTAACGACATGCTCCTTGAAAAATCAAAGTCCCCATACAACCCAAATCTGCCCATAAGCCTACTTGTTTTCTCATCAAAAGCCTGCCTTAGCAGTCTCCTGAGACAGATGGCTGAATTCATCACAATAGCGGGACCTGAGTAATGTGATGCCCGGGCTATTTCGGGTACCGTGGACACTGGTGCTGGCAGGGAGAAAGCCTGGAGTGGCCTTCCCTGCAAACCAGGGCTCCATGCTGCAGATGGACGAGGTGGCACAGCCAGGTGGAGGGTACCTTCCTGCCCGGCTACCTTGTCCTGTCTTTGCTTCATGGGCAAAGAAACCACTGCTGACATGGGGAATGGCCAAGGAATCACGGAGCGATCACATGTAGAACACAGCAGAACACGGAAAGGGGGAGGAGTGCAGGCTCTCCCAGCCACACAGGCTGGTGACAGAACCTGGCTCCCTGAGTACCAGCCATGGGAACGTGGGCGAGTGATTGAATCTTTCCGCGTCTCAGTGTCCCGAGAGCTGAGGTCCTAGCATTTCCTACTTTGTGGCGCTGTGGTTAAGAATTAGATTAAGTACCGGGGTGCCTGGCTGGCTTGGTCGGGGGGGATGCGTGCAGCTCTTGATCTTGGGGGTTGTGAGTTCAAGCCCCACATTGGGTGCAGAGATTACTTAAATAAAACTTTAAAAAACTTAGGTAAGTACTATTAACTAGCCTAGCCCCATTTTACAGCTGGAGAAACCGAGGTACGGAACAATTCAAAAATAATCACTGAAAGCCACCAGGCTACCAAGTGGTAAGGATGGGTCAGAAGCTGGGTATGGCACAGAGTCCACACTGGAGCACTGTGCTCTGAGACAGAAACAGCACGTGCCCTTGTAAGGAGTTCAGAATGCGCTGGGAAACAGAGGTGCACACAGAACCACCGTGGTAACCCTGTGCCAGAGGGGCCAGACTGGGAAGGTCCCTTGAACGGGTCCCTCGAGAGAGCAGATCTTGAAGGATGACCAAGCACTAACACAAATGAGTAGAACATTCCAGGCTGAGGCATATTATAAGCAAAGGCTCAGATCTTAGAGGAAAGAATGTGGTTGGGGAACCTGGTGTATCTATAATGGCAGGCGTGTTGAGGGAAGGTGAGGCCTTGGGAGAGCCAGAGGCTTATACCTGTACCATCCCCTCATGCTGGTACCCATTTCTTGGGCCCAGATCCTAATGATGGGTCCATAAAGGGAAGCTGTAGGCATCATAAGTGTTGCCGAGGAGGCTGATCTCCCCGTGTGTTTTATCAATAGTCTGGATCCCGCTTCTGGCTTCTGGAACACCATGTCAGCGGGAGACAGGCAGGGACAGACCAGGCCCTTAGGTATATCTCACATACGTGCGCCCACACTAAGTTAGAAAGAATGGCCCTGACAGTCTCAGAATTACTATTTAGGATTGTTTGTGAGCGACCACCAAAGTCTGTGGCGTGGAGAATTGTCACTATGCCACAGACAGATTCTGGTTTTTGCCCCTCATAGCTGGTGGTAGGTGGGAGACTCTTGCTGCGGAGAGCAACCAGCAGATGGCTTGGGGCCCCTGTCTTCGGAAGGCTCCCTGTTGGTGGCACCAACTCTCAGAGTGGTGACTTTGTTTCTTAGTGAATAATGTCCCTTGCCCACAAAAACAAAAAACAAAGACCAGCAGCTACCAGTCCTGCTACTGAGTGATGGGAAAAAAATCTAAGAAAGTGATTCCTAAGCCAGAAAACAGAAATTTCGTAAAATTAATTGCAGACCGACTGCGCCTGTAGGGCGAACACAGGCGCTATCAACTTTACACAGAAATAAAAACCAATGAACAACAGGATCAACGTTTAGGGAAATCGGGAAAAGGTGAGTTTATGATTTGTGGTATGAAAATCTACACAGGTCTGACCTTCAGGAGAATGTTATTTGGGTTTGGAAAATCCTCTTGGATGAAACCTGGGGACGCCTGGAGGGCGGGGAGAGCAACCCGCGGACACGTCAAGGACACACGTAACACACCGCTCTGTGCGGGTGCCGGAGCCTCCACTGCTCTTCCCTGGCTTGTCTCATCGGGGACCTGACCTGTCACTGCCCTCCACGAATGTCTCCTCCTCTGCACGGCCTTCCCCTGCAGTCTGACGCCGTTTCTCAGCATTTCCACAGCAGGCCGTTAACATGTCAGCCCTAATGGTCAAGGACACTCACTCACTGGCTTGCCTGTCTGTCTCCCTCATGAGGCTGTGGGCTCCCTGAGCGGATGGGGTCAAGAAGGCCCACACGACAGGCAGACATGCACGCGCAGGGAACGGTCAACCACACAGACACGTTCGCATGCTCACTGTGGCGCCGCGGCCGCATGACGTGTGCCAACCTGCAGACGGGTGGGTTTTTCCAAAAACTCCAAAGAATCACAACACCTTCGTATAGGTTTCTGAAGAGGTCCTCTAATGCATTCAGCTGAATTACCTATCAGTTACGATCAGAAACCCAAGGGAAAAGAAGCCACAATGAAACTCATGGGCAGAAGGAGTTGACCATGGGAATGAACACGCTCCTCCAGCAAAGGTTCTCTTTCTCTTCATGCCTGTCAGGGGTCCGACCCCTCTGGGTGCTGGGGGAGACTCTTGGTGCTTGACTTAAATTGCTGGTGGGCTAGCGAGGAGTTCTGGGGAACTAAAAAGGTAGGAGAGATGGAAATTACGTGCCTTGCGGATATAAATTTGTCTGCAGTCAATGTCGCTAACTGACTCTGTGCACATTTATTCATCGTCAGGTGATTACGGAGGACCTACTACATGCGGGCTTGATGCTAGGCCCTGCAGACACAAAAGAGAAGACAGACAGAGTCCCTGCTCTCATGGAGCTTACATTCTAGAGAGACCAAGAAGCCAAACACAGAGTACTAATCCACAGTGACAGGTGGTCTGAAGGAAATGGCGGGGGAAGGAAGCTCCTTTACAGAGGAGGGTCAGGAGACAAACGTTGAAGCCGGGAGGGACAAAAGGGAGCCAGGCTCTTGAAGCGCAGGATACAGCTGCAGGAGTGGAGTGGCCTCAGGAGAGAGAGCCTGGTGTGCTTGAGCAGTGAGGAGGCCGTGTGGCATGAGCGGAGGGTGGGCGCTGGACGGTCAGCCCCTACACCCTGCAGGGCCCCCTAGGTCCTGGGCCAAGGATCTGGCGTTCACCCTGAAGCATACCAGGAAAGCTTTAAAGGTGAGAAGTGACTGTGTTTGATTTACATATTGAGAAAACCTTCTGACTTAACAATCTGGCTGTTGTGAGAATGGATGACTTTGCTTTTCTGAGTCGCCGTTTCCTCATCTGTAAATGAGGTTGACAATACCCACTGCACAGAGTTGCTACTGTGATTGAAAGAGATTTATGAGCATGGTATCTGGTGCCCAGGAAATGCTCAGCACTTTAGTACTGCTCTGGTTTTTAAATGATCCTAAGTATCTTCCAGGATGTTTCTTGGCCTTGAGTACAGTCACACGCGTATGTATCCAAGCCCTCACCCGGCGTGTGTCCAGGCGGGCCCGTTTGCTGAATGTGCAGGTGCCCGCTGCCCGCTGCACCCCACGCACTGCCTGGCCCGGGCAGCGATGGCCCTGACTTTAGGATGACTTACCCCAAGGAACTGCGCCTTTGTTTGGGGGCCCGTGAGGTAGTGGGCTGGGAGGGTCGGATAGGGTTCTCTTGTGTCCGGGTGGTGGGGGAGGAGGCCTCTTCTTGGACAGGGTGGAGCTGCCACTAGAGGTCTGGGTGCTTAGAGGGAGTGTTGAAGGTGGGCCAGTTGGACCTAGAAAGGAATCGAATGGGGCAGGAAGGTTAATCCCAGTCTCAGAGACAGAACAACCAGTATGCAGTTACTTCCACACACCACATGTGGTACGGAACACAGACAAAGTGCAAAGCTGGATATGGCCAATTCCATCAACTCAGTAGCTCACAAAGAAGGGTTTCAAAATCGCTGGTAAAATTAAAAAAAATAAAAGTCACAAGGAAAGAAAGGGAAGTGTGTGCTTTTAAGGGAATGCCCATCCCATGGAATGCTAATGGGTTTAAGATCCTCATTTAGGTACCATGGGAAAAATAAAACATACATTTTAAATGAATAACTTAGTGGGACCATCACGACATCTCCGGAGGAAGAAGGCACACGGCACTGATAGTAAAATCAATGGAGAAAGAACAGAGTAGAGGCTAACCCTTCAGGGGGCCGCAGGGTGGGACATGGAAACATTCACAGAACAGGATTTTTCTCTCCACTACAACTTTTTCCTTTAGTCTGTAATCTTTGCCTGAAGTTTTTTTTTTTTAATAACTTTTATCAAGAATGAAGGATCCAATGTAAGGAATTCCTTCAAAAAGAAAAATTCAAAAACTCTTTTCTTCCTTCAATTCTGAGTTGTTCTAGAAATCACAAACCACCTATTGGAAGCCTGAATAAGTTACATAGATTAGACACTGATGTCTGTAGATTTAAAAAAAGACTCAGCTTTCTCCAGAGGGAAAGACAGGATGGCAGTAACGATTACTATTCCACACACACATACACAAAACCACTACTGCAAAACCTGACTTTTCTGACCTAATGTTTTAAGAAAAAAACGGAGTTTGTTTTCAAGAGTGGTTACAGGATTAGTATTTATGGTATTAGTTTTGTTTATTCAAAGCGATGCTGAGTGGCCGGTGGGTGCCAAGCACTGGATCCTGGGCACCGTGGCAAGCATCTCTTTACGGAGCATTCCCAGGTACACAGTTTAACTGTGTTCATGGACAACTGTTTCTGCAAGCAGTCAACGAAAAAAAGAAAAAAAAGGGCGGGAGGAGAAACAAACAAAAAAAAAACCAACAACAAAAAAAAAAACACTGCCACACCAAATTTTTTAAACACAGGATAGTAGATACCTGATGATCCAGAAAGGCTCCAAAAGAGCTTTTTATACTCTGTGTATTAAAAGAAAAGCTTAATTACTGCTGGCTTCCTTCCTTGGTAAAATAAGCCTTGTATTTCCCATTACTGACTCCTGGTCAGCACCAGCACTGACTTACACCAGTGATTCTCAGAGACAGTCTTGTTTTGGAAATCAATACTGACAACCTCAGTAAGATCACCATCTGTTTTCAGATACAATGGCCTGAGCTCTACAGGTTACCCTCTCTGTCCTACTGATGTGATACCTGACGAAAGCCTTACTCCTACTCCAAATTCCAAATTACCACCTGGTTATGGTACCAGTCCTGCAGTTTCAGAAGTGATTTCATAACAATAAAGTGACTGTTACTATAGCCTCGCATTTGTTTAATGATTTGTACTTTTCAAAATGTGTTTGTGGGTTGCCTAGGTGGCTCATGTCGATTGAGCGTCTGACTCCTGGTTGTGATCTTGGGTTTGTGGGCTTGAGCCCTGCAATGGGCTCTGCACTCAGCATGGGGTGTGCTGTAGATTACCCCCCCACCCCGCTCCTCCCCCTGCTCACGCACGTGCATGCACACTCTCTCTAAAATAAATGAGTAAAATCTTTAAAAAAAAAGTATTCATATTCGCCTTGATTTTTCATTATCGCCCCCTTCTGCAGTCAGGAAAGCAGGAGTTTGGAGTGTGTAAGGTTTCCCTGCCATAGGGTGTGAAGCCGACAGTGCAGGTCTCTGGGACTGGCGCGGTGCTTGCTCGTCTCACGCTGCTGTTCCTGAAAGCCAGGACTGGGCTCTGTGTGCTGGGCACAAGAGGAAAACAACCCCGATGACAATAGCCAATGCTCAGTATTAGGAAGTGTAACTTTCCTCTTGCAAATACATGGAGAACAGAGACTAGGCAATGATGAAATTCTCCAGCACTTTCATCTTTATCGCCACCTAGGGATCTTCTGAGGCAGTGCATCTAAAAGTGATAGCCTAGAAACAAAAATGGCCAAAGACAAGGCACTAACAGGCCTGTGTCTCTGAGCAAAGTTGAATGTGCACCTGATTTCAGGAATGATCTGACCACAGAGTCATCCTGTAACCACAAACTGAGCAAAATCCAGCCTCCCGAGCTAGCATTTCAGAAATGAAGGGATCAGCGTTCTTTGCAGGATTATGTCCCTTTGTTTTACTTTCTTCATCTGTAATCAGATATTGATTATTGTTTCCTTGTTTACTGTCTGTCTCCCCCACCAGACTGTAATTCTATCAGGGCCAGGACTTCTTCTGGTCTGGTGTGCAGTAAGCTGCATTCAGTAATATAGTATTAGATGAACGGACGAGCGAACCGTTACTTCTATCCTTTTAAGGAAAACAGAAGGGTTTCACTTAGGGTGACCAACCAAATACTAGAAACGGGAAAATAGCAGGGTCATGTTAAGTTTGAAAAGAAATATTCAATACTGTAATTTCACAGCCAGAAAACACACACACAGACCCACCTACGTTTTGTAATAGCAGCTACAGAAAGGGAGATATAAAATTTGGCTGGTAGGGCACGAGTTAAAAAAAAGGCTGAAAAACACTATATAAGGTCCCAGAAAAGCAGACTTAAAAGATCTCAAGGGCGCCTGGGTGGCTCAGTCGGTTAAGCGTCTGCCTTCGGCTCGGGTCATGATCCCGGGCTCCTGGGACTGAGCCCTGCGACAGTTTCCCTGCTCAGTGGGGAGCCTGCTTCCCCCTCTCCCTCTGCCATTCCCCCTGCTTGTGCTCCCTGTCAAATATAAGATTTAAAGATCTCAGAAGACTTTTAAAATTAGTAACTAGTCTCAAATGCTAAAGGGGAGGTTTTATGCAAAATAATCTTAAGTCCTGGCTTAGGAAGGAAGCAAGTCTGACAGGATAAAGAAAGCTAAAACAAAACAAAACAGAATAAACACAGCATCAAACAAACACAAAAACCGGTGGGAGGCAAGATTAACAGGGTGGGGAGGACTGAAGGTGAAGCGGACGCCTGCAGGGGCCTGTGGAAATAAGAGAAGATGCCCCCCTCCTCATCTGCCACAAATACTATTATGTCCAATTATCTTCTTTCTTAAAAATATGGCTCTAAAAAGCATCCAGAGCTGCTATAAATAACTCTGAGGTGAGTGAAATCATTAGAAGGTCTTCTCAGGGGAGACAGCCTCGGCTCTTCCCAAGACGGTGCACCTCGTTCCATAGTCCCATGAGCCCTCCCGGTCACTCTGTTTGGATGTTCTCCTGTGTCTTCAGCTCCAGAGATGCCCACTGGACTCCTGGGGGCTTCCATGCCACGAGTACCTCCGGGTCATCAGTTCGGGGAGGCCCTAACTGAGGTCCATACCTCAGACATGTGCCCGGCACGTGGCCAGGGCTCAGGAAGCTCGCACACGAGGTCACTGTCCATCTCAAAGCCGCTATGCTCCCTCTAGGCAGTTTGCAAAGCCCTTGTTCTACATCCCTGGGTCCAACCGTTGGGACTCACAAAAGGCTGTGGCTATTTCCTGAGACCTGCTGTTCCCTCTGTTCACTAAAGCGCCCTCATGGGACAATAATACATTCACAGACTCAGAGGTGGTTTAAATGAAACCTCATCAGATAGGACTCGATGGTCAACAACAAGGAAATGAATCTACTTAGCCTGGAAAAACTGTCCTTCTGCAAAGCCTTGCATGTACACTGAAATACATATTTTTAAAAAATCCATTCCTAAAATACATATTTTTTTAAAATCAGCATGCTTTTCAAATCTCCCTCTACATTCCCTAAATTCTGTAGAGTCACCATTTACGGAGTATCGTGTGCCTGACCTAACACTGAGGAGAGGTTTATACGCGTGATCCAGAACTGCCCTTGTAAAGCAGCATTGCCGTCATGGTCATCTGCTTACAGGGCGGTGAGACGTAAGGCTCAGGGAGTTTAGGAAACTAGCCATTCACACACATGAATCCGGCTCTGTGTGGCTCAAGGCTGGACGCTGATCCTTGATGGTACCCTGCTCTGCTCCTGGGAATGGCCCTACGTCCTCCCTGGCCAGAACACTCGGGCCCAGCTGTGTTCCCTCCTCAGCTCTGCACCTCATCAGTGAAGGGTCAGCCCAATCGGAACCTCATCCAGAGCCTTCTCTAACATCCTTTTTGCCCTGGGGCACCTGCTGTTACCTGTGACCTTCCACAAGGCTAAATGGCACTCAAGGTTCTCTATGTTGCATTATAGCTGAATTTTCTCTTCTTTCCCAGACTGAAAGCTCCCTCGGGGTAAGATTCATGTTGTCTTCATGTCTCTCAGTGCCTGGCACATTCTGAACACAATGCAAGTCTATGGAAATCATTCATGGCATAACTCAGGAGGATGCTTTTTCACTGTCTTTGTACATTTGGCTTTTAGTAAAACAGAACACCCAAAGGTCTGCCATGCTGGGAGGTCAAATAAAAGTACATCTTTGATATTTTAAGTAAAAAAACAAGACTCAGAGGATGGCTTTAAAAACTGTCTTGACAATTTTTGAAAACATTATTTATAGAAACACAATGTACATATTCTAAACACACCATCCCTGGACAAGACAAATGCTTTTCATGGTGTAGACCTGACAAGTCTGTTATTTCAGAAATAGATGGGACACCTGGCTGGCTCAGTCAGTGGAGCTTGAGACTCTTGATCTTGGGGTTGAGTTTGAGCCCCCGGTGGGTGTACAGATTGCTTAAAAATAAATAAAATCTTGAAAAAAAAAAAAGAAATGAAGACACAGTGTGTTTACGGTGAGAAGGGCCCTGTGTGCGGCAGGAAGGCACTACTATCACTGTACTCAGGTGGGGAAACAGAGGCATGGCAAGGTGCGGGGGAGCGCCAGGAGGGCGCGCGGTCAGCGCAGGGCTGGGCCCCGGCACGGCAGGTAATGCAGGACTGATAGCGTGCTGTGTACCTTGCGGCACGGGCTACTCCCCAGCCTTCAGACTCTTTCCAGGAGTCTAGATAATAACAGCACAGTGCCCGCATTCAAGGGCCTAAGGGTAGGTAGTTCTTACACGACTCCTCAGACGTCTCCGTACGCAAGAGGCACAACACGATTCCCTGGCTTTCCACACCTGGCAGTCGGGTGACTTGTTAGCGAGCCTGTGCCAGTGGCCACACCTGAAGGCAAAAATCCCAGACACACTTTCAGCCCGCAACATGGCCAGTGCAAGAGGATAGATGTGCCATGCTTTAAAAAAGATGGGGGAGACTGATAAAAATAGGCACCAAAAAAAAAAAAAATCGACATGGTCAGGGATGACAGCCCATGGGATGTTTCAATATAGAGCCACTCAAATGGCTATCTTCCTATGAGGTTAAAAAAACATCCAGGAAAACTGTGAAGTCATCAGTATAGGAATAACGCTGATACTAGGAAAATATTTCCTAGGCCAGCCACCATCATCCTGCAATGCACCTTGACGGCGGCAGCCTCGTGTCCTGAGGACACCTTCTCTCCCTTCCTGCCCCCTCCCCGCCCTCTCTAATGACTGCCATGGGCCTCGAATGAAAGCCGCAGGAATGCTGTCTAACACGCTCACACATCTCAGACTCTGCAGAAAGACTTCCGGCAAGTCAACAAGTCAACCATCACACCTCCAGGATATCTGGAGTAGTTTTAGGAGTGTCCCCTCCTGACTCTGGCCACACATTTCCGGGACATGCTTTCCACGGACCCTGCTGTCGCTTATTCACTCAGCAAGCATGGACACAGTGCACTTGCTCCACACAGGGATGCACGGCCAACTCACTCGCAGCCCCCGTGCCGCAGGAGAGTGAAAGGAAGACTCCCTTGCCCCTCCTCCTCCACGCTCCCACAGTGGCACCCCCACAGTGGCCCCCGGGGCCGCCCCTCATGGCACATCTTGCGGCTTTCTCTCCCTCCTTCACTGTATGCCCAGGGCCCAGCCCATTTGTTAAACCGAATGCATGCAGTAGGATCAAACAAATTCCCATCTGTGGGATGCTTGCTATGTGCTAGTCACTACAGACATTATTCCCTGGTCTCTAAGCAGCGAGCCAGCAAGGTACGCACCCAATCCTGTTTCTCACACGAAGACCCTGAGGCGCAACACGATCAGCTCAATATTAAGAACCCAGGGCAGGGAGAGGATGAGCATGTTCGCAGAAGGAGCCCCATCTCTCCGGAAGCGCCAGGCAAAGATGCTTCTTGGAGGAGGGGGAAGGGAAGCTGGCCCCACAGCGGCTCACGGCTGCCCAGGGCCCTGCAGCGTGGTTCACAGACAGATGTGCCTCAGACGGCGTGGTGCTCTCCCACATTGCTCTGGGATTCACAAGGGCACTTGGTCTCCTCGCCTAAGTGGATGTGGGGTGGCACCTGGTTCGCACTCTCTGTGACATGAGCACCCACAAGCAAGCACTGCTGGGGGCCGTCGGCCGGCCAGCACCGTGCTGCCACGGTGTAGACCGCCTGCTGGTGGCTCAGACCAAGGTTTGCAGCCTGTCGGAAGCAGGAATCCACAATACAGAAAACGCATCTGAAGCGCAGCCTGAAGTCACACGGGTAGTCGCCCGATATTCACAGGCGCTGCTTCATGCCAGACTCTACGGTCCCGACTCCGCCAAAAGACGGGAGGAAACTGTTACTGACATATCGGTGGTTCAGGTTTCAAGGCAAGTCAAGTAAGCTTCCTGAGGCCAGATTTATCCCTCGTTTTTCATTCGTTCACCTAACAAATGCTTTCCTTGAGTACACGATGCCTGCGTCACACCAGCTCACTTCAGAGCACCTGCTCATGTATGAGACTGGGGGGACATCATCCTGGCACCTTTTCTCCCCGAAGGAGCCTTTTTTAGAGCCGAGGAGCTACAGTGCCTGCAGTGTCAGCAGCGGGGCCCTCCCGGGGCGCCGACTCTGTGCCAGGCGCTCGGCTAGATGCTGCCTTTATACCTCATTAACCTGTATAACATCCCGTGGCAGGCCCAGTCTGTGTCACTGTTAAAGATGTGCAGCCGTACGAGAGGAGAAAACTGCAGCTCTCCAGCTTAACGTCACGTGCCAACAGAGTTAAATCAAACAGCCAACCACAAGCACGCAGCGTCTGTCTCCAGCCCCTGCTCTGGGGGAGGGGTCGCGTGGCACCACGCTGCTGCCCGTGTTCCTCCGAGTTCTAGAGACATCTGTGGCCACAGCCCGACAGTCCCAAGGGCACCTCTCCCAGGACTTCAGGGCTCTGCCTGTTACAAAATGCTTTCTCCACATACTGTCTTACTGGATTCTGAGGACAAGACCACGAGGAAGGCAAGACAGTGATCAAGCACCTTCCTCAATGTGGGAGAAGAAGAAACCAGAAAAGGTCTGGTTTGGCGAGTCTTAAGGGCCATTTTTACTTTCCGCCCTCTAACAGCCACTGTGTGGCCCGAGATCAGTTCCTCACGCTTTCCCCGGCTCAGTTTCCTTAGCTGTACAATGGGCAGCAGATCACCTTTCAGCATCCTTCCAGCTCTCTAAAATCCAGGTTCTAGGACATTAATTTTTTGCTTAAAGATGAAAAACAAACCAGTCTTGGCAAGCTTGAAGAATTTCAAGTCTTAACAAACATACTGTAAAGTGCGGGGCGGGGGGCAGGTGCTGATCATGAGGGAGAAACCTCTGCATACTTAAATTAATCTTACAGCTTTCACAGACTCTCACCGGACTTCACATCCGAAGAGGTTAGGCAGCAAAATGTGTCTAAGGCTCAAGGGTGGTGAGTTTGGGGTGCTGAACTGCCAAGTCGCCCCACTCTGACTGGAGCCCTGCTCAAGCACAAGGGGGCTTTGCTTGACGGCAATTTAGGTCAAACTTCCCTGCATTCTGATGAGGCAGCTGGAGATTCTTGAAAATATTCCTGTGCTGACTCAGAATAATTCCTTCCTCTTTTCCCCTCTGTACTCCTCTTATTAGTGGGGACTTTATCCTGTCTGCTATCTTAGGATGCCTCGCCGGAAGCCGCCATCCATCCAAGCCCTAAATTCACAGTGTGGAAATGACCACTGCTGCAAGCAGAGACCTCCACATCACTTCCATGGAAAATGAGCAAACCAAACGACAGATTCAAGACGTCCTTGTTTTCATGCAAATGGTTCTACCAGTTCAACAGAATGAAATGAAAAACACATAAGGGCCACAAAACAGAGGAGAATTATCTCTGCACAGAGTGTCAGCTGATTTTCCACAATGTCTTCTAAGATCTCCATTCTAAACATTACCACTTTTCCAAATATTAAGGGCACGCGAGCCAGGCTAGCTGCAGGGCACAGGTCCCGTCTCAAGCCACTTAGAAAGTCAAGGGGAGCCTGTACTGCTTCTGTCTCTCCACATCTGATGTCCCACTATGAGCAGCCTGGAAGAGCCCTCGGGTTCTAGTAGAGACGGATTTCTAGTTCTCAGTGTCAGGATTTTGGGGGGTGGGCCTCGGGGGCAGTAGCTTGTCCAGGGCTGATCACGGTTGCTATGGGCCAGTCGCTGAGCACTTAGCAGCTGGATCACTTAATACATTTGGTCTTTGTTTTCTGGGTCTCTGGTAAAGCGCTAGTTGGAATTTATTCAAGGCAGGAGACAGAGGCTTGGCATCAAGTCAGACAGAATATTTTATGGGTTTCTGTGGTCTCTCAAGATAAAATCACAGAAAGGGGTGGAGGGAGGTGAGGCAGCCTCGTGGTCCCCAGGACGCTGGTGTTCTTTTCTCTTGTAGACCTTCTCCAAGATTCTCAATTACCTGGAGGTTCTCTGAACAGGTACAGGCCCACCCTGTCTAGATAGGTCATCATTACCATGTTGGTAACCACAATCAGGGGATTATGAACCCTTCCAGAGTTTTCTTCGATTATTTTATCTGGTCTAGGGGTTCTTTGTGGTCCTCTTTGGGGTACAGAAAGGGAAATCTCTGGTCTTATCCAATTGCTACCCTGATAGGGAAACAGGATTACGCAGAGGTGGGCAGCAAGGCAGTACTCCTACCGTGCCGCACACATCTGCAACTTGAGAGGTTCGTGTGTGAATAAGAATCTGAAACCTTATGTACGTACATTCTAGCATACTGTCTGGAAGGGTAAGAGAAACACTGGCGGGTCAAACCACTGGCTCACGTGTGCTGTCACTCTTCCGTTACAGTCGCTAGTTATCTTTGATGAGCACTGTTCAGGCCAAAACCTTATTTTAACATTTCTCCACTATTTTATGATCTATGAGGCCATTTGGGGTCTCTCTAAGAACACAGATCCCATTTATAACACTATTTCAATGGAGAATAAGCTCTGAAAAAACACTGTTCTGAATAAAGCTCACATTTCTCAGAAAATAGCCCCAGTGTGATTCAAATAGGCATGGCATTGTGTACGGAGGGGCCCTCGGAACCTGTGTGAGCATGGGCTGAGCACACAGGGAGAAGCCTGCACTTGCCTTTGCTGGCCGAGAGACCAAACCCCAAGCTTCCCCCTGGCTGGGGTGACTCTTGAATGTTGCCATTTCTGTGTCTCAACTCATCCCCGTAGAGGCGGGAACAGGTGGGCTTTCAGAGCTGGGCACTCTCTATGGATGTGGGCTATGGGACAAGCACTTTGTTGCCACAGACCAGGGTGGTGGGCCATCAGCCCTCGGCCAGCCCGGTGGAGGCATGGACAATGCACTACACAATGCCCCTCTTCTGGCTAAGATTCCTCCCAGGTAATGTCTCATGGAAAAACAATCCTCATCAGAAAGGCCAGGGGTGTGGGCTCAGGTCATACAGGACCTGGGTTAGAATCACAGAGATCTAAAAACGTGAGGCCAATCACTCAACATCTCTGAACCAGTCCCCTTGTCTGCATGATGTCAGCAACTGCAGGATCCACCTCATTTTGTGAGCATAAAATGAGAAGTGATGGGCTTAGGGCCAGTCATGAATAACTACTATCTAGCTGCTATTTCTACCAACATCTCCAGAAGACAGAAAGCTTAGTGTAGAAAAAAGTAACTTTTTGAAGAACTACAATTCCACACCACATCATACAAGAAACAACAGAGGTTTGGCGCCAGGTGGACCTTGGACTGAATCTCAACTCTACCACTTATGGGCTGTGTGACCTTGGGCAAGTCACTCTACCTCCATAAGCCTTAGTTTCCTCATCTGTAAAATGGGCACAAAAGCACATACCTCACAGGATTGTTGTGAGTTGAGCACAACATAACACATGAGGAGTGTCCACAACACCATCTTACTGTTGGTGTTTAGCAAATGGCAAGGCCCGTTTCAAGCTGTCCTTGACATCACATTCCATACTCTGCCACTCAGACGCCCCTTGTGGTTTTTACCTCAAAGCTGTGTAGACCGCCAGCTCTGAGGACAGAGTCCAAGAGCCCTTCTCAAAGTCCGTACCTTTCCCGGCGTTTCTAGGAGGCAGTGGAGGTGCCTCTGTGGTTGGTGACGTGGGCGAGTCTGTGCTTGTGGAGACGAAGATCTGGTTGGTGAAGGCCCCATAGGAGAGCCGCTGTTTGTCCCTCGGAGTACTGAATCCTGGCAGCGACAGCTTGTCTTGGGGCGAGATACTAGAGGAGTGGCAGAAGCTCTGAGGCCTCGGGGAGCGCTCTTTCTTGATGGGGCTCGGCTGCGGATGACATAACAGTGCAGAGGGTGAGGCATTCACCGAGGGCTACACTTCAGGCTCCGTTGGGAAGCGGGGTTCCTGTGGCTCTCTACGTGCTCTGAGGTCGGCCATGACCCAGCCCAAGAAGAGGCTGCGGGGCTTGCCCTCCTGATCCTCGGTTCACCACTATCAGGGTCACATTAGGGAGGCGCTGGTTAGCAATCAGAAGTATTCAAAAGCCTAAGGACACGGTCAACGGTAACTTTTAACTGAACAGATACCTGCCCTCCGCAGGACACTTGTACTAGCACTGAACTGTTTTCTACCCTCGTGTGATCTCTACAGTGTGTTCCTTCTCTGATCAACCCTCTCCCACCAGCGTTCTCAGTCCTCGCCACCCTTCTCGTTTTACATCCCCTTAGAAAGTAGGCTCCATGTTGTGGCTCTGATGATCCACACCTGTGGGTCCAAGCCTGACCTTTTGGATCCAAAACCGTCTTCAATGGCCTCTAAGGTGTCCCTCCAGTTTGCACTCCTGATGACAGCAGTGGCATCCATGTAACTCCCCAAGGTGGAAGCCTCAGGGTCACCCGGAGCCACCAGGCCCTGTGTAGATAGCTGGGGTCTCTGCCTGGTGCAGGCACCCACCAGCCCCAGAGAAAGCCCGTGGCTGCAGCTGCTTTCAGCTCCAGCACGTTTCCCACACTGCGGCCAGAGCTGGTGGGGAAACCTGCTCTGACAATTAATCTCTGTTGGCTTCTGCCTGCTTGGAGAAAGCCCAAAGGCCAAATTTGGCCCATAATGTGCTTCCCGATCTGGGCTGCCTGACTCTGCAGGGCAGCCTCCTCCCTCTCCCACCCACCCATCTGAAGGCACCTCACACACTGTGCTTCTAACCATTTCTCAGACTTCCAGCTCTATCAGGAACCCTTGGCCTTTGCACATGCTGTTCTCTCTCCCTGGAGGGATGGGTTCCTCCCCACTTTTTGCCTGGCAAACTCCTCCCTACCCTCAGAAACCCAACTCCAATAGTACTTCCTTGGTAAGGCCTTCACCATTTTCCAAAGCTGAGACAATTTTTTCTGTCCTCTGAACATGTCTCAGGGATTCCCCTAAGCTCTTATCATAATGGTTATCCATTCTAAGTTATCTCTTCTCAAAGTGGGGAATGTCTTTAGGACACCTTGTAGGACTATTCCTTACATGCTGCCGAGGAAAGAGGAAATGCTCAATACATATCCGACGTGGGGCACCTCAGTGGGGAAGTCCGTTGGGTGTCCGACTACTCTTGGTTTTGGCTCAGGTTATGATCTCAGGGCCCTGGGATCCAGCCCTGCATTGGGCTCCGTGCTCACCGGGGAGTCTGCTTGAGAGTCTCTCTTCCTCTCCTCTGTCCCTCCCTACTGCCTCTCCGAAATAAATAAATCTTAAAAAAAACAAAAACAAAAACAAACCACCCACACATATCTGATGAAAACTGCATGAATGAACTTTCAGAGTTAGTCATGAACTTTGAAAGTCAGACAAAACTAGGTTTAATCGTGAGACTGTCTTTACTAGCTCTGAGACTTCAGGTTGCAAAACAGATCTGTGTGTCAGTTTTCTACTCTGTACCATGGGGCAATAACAATGCCACAGTGGGCTTTTGGTAAAGATGATCTGAGGTAGCACAGGCAACTTGCTTCTAACTGCCTAGTCCATACTCAATTCTCAATACCTCACAACTTTTTATTTACTAGGTAGCTGTTCTGATGGCTAATTTTATGTGTTCACTTGGCTGGGCTATGGTGCCCAGGTGTTTGGTCAAATACCAGTCTAGATAGATGCTGTGAAGGGTTATTGTTTAAATTAGATTTTGAGTAAAAGGGATTACCCTCCATCATGCAGGCTTCATCCAATTAGCTGAAGGGCTTTTGCGAAGAGACTCAGCACCTCCAGACTCAAGGCCACACCATCAATTCCTGCTGGAATCTCCAGCCTGCCGGTCTGCCCGGTACCCTGGGGACTCGCTGGACCCGACAATCATGTGAGCCAATTCCTAAAAATAAACTCCGATCTCTCTCCCTCTGTCTTCAACCACATCTTATGGGGTCTGGTTTTCCAGAGAACCCTAATATAGCTGTGGTCCCCAACATGGATCAAAGACTGAGCAAGGAAACTGGCCCCAGGTCACAAGAGCAGACACAGTCTGATGAAGAATGATCTTGTCTACACAGTGCAGGCAACCTGGCAGCAGCAGCAGGAACTCGGAGGCATTGTTTGCACTCACTTTGTCATCCAGGTCGTCGTCACTCTCATCCATCTCCTCCTGTCGCAGGTTCCATTCATATTCCACGTGGACATGTGGGTTGAACTTCCCAGATTTAGCCTGGGAAAGCTGAAAGGAACAGCAGGTATAACCACGTTCATCTCAGTGTTAAGCATCCCACTATTACATAACCACTGAGCAAATCCCACCTCAGTCCTGGTTTCAAATGAATCACCAGCAGCTGCTTGTAGGGCAGAACTCTGATTACATAGGGCTGCGCTGCTGTGGGACCGGCTTCAGAGGAGTTGCCCAGAATTACAGGCAAGGGCCTCTCTTATTTTGGTAACATGACTTCTCTCGCAAATTAAAAGCTTTCTTAAATATTATTAAAAATGAGCCTCAAAAGTGCAAAGTCCTGGCTGGAAGGCAAAATCAGAGTCAGTGAAGCACAAGATGTAAGGCTTTCAAGTCAGACAGTCCCAGTTCGATCCGTGGCCCACTTTTCTTCTCCGTAAGATGGGGGCAGGGAGTATTACCGCTTCTTCACAGGATTCTTGTAGGAACAGAAACCTACAGCTGCTGGCCTGCAGCCGGAGCCGGGCAGAAACTCAAGGGGACGGAACTTTCCGGTCTCACCGTTCCCCATGGGTAAGAGAGCCATGCTAGGCTGAGGCTCAGAGCGACACTCAAGAACCAGCAGGATGAAAAGGACGGGGCTGGGGGGCCACGCACTTAACGCTGACAATCGTACTCGGAACTCTACTGGCCCAATTTTTGGAACTGGCTTCCAAATAATTCTTCTTTACTACTGAGCTGCAGAGAAAGCCTAAGGGTCTGGCACAGAAAAAGCGCGACCTCAATTCACAAGCCTGTCACATGCCTTTTAGCTCCTACGTCAAAACCGTACCGAAAGGACATGGGAATGACAAATCTATCATTCTACCACTTTCTCAAATGTAGCCCTAGTGCTTGCCTGAATTTTTTTAACCAGTGTTCAGAAAGATGAATCTGTTTCTTTTATCCCAATTCCAGTTTCTGAGAATGACATTTTAAGGCAGTTGGTGTCTAATGGATGCTTACCAGATCTTCACACTGGGTAGCTTTCAATCTCTTTGCTATGTCCAGGGCAGTCTCCCCAGCCTGGTTCACTAAAACAGGGAAAAGAAATCTAAGATACATCTTGAAAAGGCTACGAACAATCATCAAATTATAACGTAACATGCGAGTCTTGGTTTTAGCCAACCGGATGCTGACTCCTGCTGTTAAGACACTTGGTCACATTCTTACCAACACCCACGGTGGGTTTGCTCCTGAGAAGCAGCTTCAAACACTCGGGTTTACTGTACATACTGCAGTAGTGTAGGGCCGTGTTGCCCAGGGCCGTCTGCTTGTCCAGGTTCCCACTGAAAAATAAAATATTACCAGAAAAAAGTACAACTTAGAATTTAATTAGGACATAAATAATATAATTTAAAGCTACAGATTAACCACTGATTTCTGTGCAAACAACGGAGTCAAACTTGAAACCTACTTACAAGCAGGGCAAATCAAAATGCTGCTAACATTACACCTACATTGATAAGTCACCTAATGATAGCAATAGCCGGTACTGCTTGAGTGCCTCCTACGGGACACTCTCGGTTTTATGTACCTTGGTTCATTAAATCTTCACAACCACCCGATGGGGTAGGTTATGACCACCTCTGTTTTACAGATGAAAACATCGAGGCACAAAGAGGATGAAGTACCTGCTTTCAAGACTATCAAGGCATGGAAGATGGAGCGGGGATTTGAAAAAAGGCAGTCTGTCCCGGAGCCAACACTCTTTAACTACTACACTGTACTACCTCTAAGGAAGAGGTGTGGACATTTATACAACGTGGCTTGTGTCCAGGCACCATTCTTCATATGTGGGTTCAAATCTTCTTGCTATTTTGACCACTCGCCTTTGGATGAGCTCCAGTTCCTCCTAATAATCTGTGGCTTACAGAGCTACCCACTGAAGAATATAGCAAGTTCAAACTTCCTGTGTTCAATATTGCACTATTACTATGTTCCAAATTTGAATTAGGTATTGAGTCAGCAACACACACTGTAGTTTTTTTTTTTTTTTAAGATTTTATTTGAGAGAGAGAGAGAAAGAGAGCATGAGTGGGCATGGGGAGGGGTAGAGGGAGAGGGAGAAGCAGACTGCTTGCTGAGCAGGGAGCCTGACACAGGGCTTGATCCCAGGACCCCAGGATCATGGCCTGAACTGAAGGCAGATGCTTAACCGACTGAGCCCCTTGGCGCCTTGTCACTGCAGTTTTATAATGAACTTATGAACAATGAAAATTCACAGATCCTATTGACCTGTGCTATTAAGTCTTCCCTCTTTCAATTTTTCCTAATTCAGCAGGTTTCGACAGAGACAGGATTTTACATCTTTCTAGGCCAAGGGTTGGCAAACTATAGCCCATAGGCCATGTCTGGCCCTCCATTTGTTTTTATAAATAAAGCTTTATTGGAACATGGCCATGCTCACTCATTTACATATGGTCTATGGCTGCTTTCACACTACAACGGTAGAGTTGACTAGTTGCGACAGAGACCTCATGGCCTGCAAAGCCTAAAATAGTACCTGGCTCTTTATAGAAAGCTTGTCGATTCCTGATCTGGATCCCTGAGAAGACTGGTTCGCGTTAACTTATATGGCCTATTTACAGAAAATGAAAACCATACCAGTTTTGTACAAGGAAGTCAACCAAATGGAGAGATGTCTGGTCTGCAGTTCGGACTGCAAGATGCAGTGCTGTTTCCCCAAGCTCCTGAAAAGGACAGGATGAGTATAAGTAGGGTAATCGCATGTCCTACTTTGCCTACGGCAGCTTTATTCACACCAGTTACCTGGAAGCAATTATTAATAGTACTCCTTTCGCTCTCAAATTGTCCTGATTTCGACATGGTCACTCAATGTATGAGAATCTCATTATCTTTTAAACTCATTTTCCACATTCCTTTTTTATCCTACGATTTTAGTGGAGCCTTACCTGTCCGGATTCCAGCAGTGGTTCCATTAGCTCCACTCCCTCTGCATAGACTTGAATTAGTGCAAGTAAATCCCTGGATTTGATGGCCTCAAGCAATTCATTCAGTTTAGCTGATGAAGATGAACAGGCCTTCCTTGAAAACCTATGATCTACATACTTCGCAGTGATATATTCTTTCCGTACAGTCCTAAAACAGGACAAAGCAATATAAACAAAGACTTTTTTTTTCTACAAGCTAAGAAAAATCTACAATTTCCTGAAAAACAGTTTTAAGTGAGATATATTCTCCTAGACTCCTTTCAGGATTTAAACAAACCAGGTTTTAGACCAAGTTATCTCATCACAGACAGGATGAATAAACTGATATATATTTAATAGTGTATGTGCAAAAGCAGCACATGGTTACAAAATTAATGGGCACACAGATCATAGCAGATTTTTTTTTCCACCTTGAGCAATAACTTGAGAGTCTGCTATGTACTACTTCAAATTCAGATACTCGTAAATATACAAAGAAATTTAAGAAATTTTAAAAGAACGATTCTAAAAGACCAATGAAGCTTCTAGAGCTTCACTGAAAAATTTTAGTCATCTGGCACAACTCCCTATTTTAACAGGTAAGGGATCTGAGGCTCACAAAGGCTGTCCTTAAAGTCCCTCCACAGGCCAAGCACTGAGCTCTAGAATAAAGGGGAGTTGTTTTTTCCGGCAGGTTCAGTTGGGAGCAGGAGACCGTCATGGGTAATATTCTCACAGTCTGAGTGGGTGTGTGCATTTCTCTTCTTGAGGACTCACCCCTTCTCCACTTCCAGTTCTGTCCCAAGCTCTGGGACTGAGCCCACCTCCCAGCTGCAGGTGTGAGTATCTGACCTAAGTGGCCTGATGGTTACTTTCGCCACCTTTGGCAAAAAGCTGAGACAGAAGTCCGCTCAGAGGAAAGGAAAGAAGAGTTGGGTGAGTGAGCTAGGGTCCAGATGATACTGTCGGACATCCTGGAGCCAGCCATACCTGAACTTATCCCATGATTTTCCCAGTTACATAAGCCACTTAATAAAAAAGGAGTAAATGGATTGCGGGTTCAAATCCAGTTCTTACAGCACACCAGCTGCATGACCTTGGGCAAACTACTTCATCTTCATGAGCTTTAGCTTTTTCCTCTGAAAATGGGGAGAATAACTCATTGGTGTATTTTGAATTAAAGAATCTATAGCACCTACAAGGTGCTTTCTTTCTGAGAAAGCTCTAACTCATAGGACATAAGATTTCTTGCTCAGAAAAAGCTATTCCATCTGTGCAGGCTGCTGCTGTCCACCACTCCCCCCGCGAACCAATCCCACAGCCAGGCCTCACTGTTTAAAACCGAGCTGATGCCTCTTCCTTTCATTCTGGGTCAGCAGTGAAGGGAGGAAGCTGGTTGATGGTAGCACACCGCCTTTAGTGACTTGCAGATTCTGCTCAGTGACCAAGATCTTACTTTCATGGGTGTCCTTTACACTTAGGTCAAAGTCCTTTTAAGATGGCCATGGCCTGATGGAGCTGGAGGGCTTCCAGAAACCTGAGAAATTGGCCTAAGCCTGGCTTCTGGTCTCCCACTGCATGTGACTTTATAAAGTTTGAAAGGCAGCTACTGTGTGATGGATGGAATATCAGATTTAAGAATGAAATGGCTTGATTCAATTCCGGTATCAAATGCTATCCATGCGACCCTGGGTAAAGCTTTGCCTATTTCCACATCTGTAAAATATTAATAATCATGCCAGTCTTACTGCCTTTCAGGGAAGCAAGAGTAGGAACAAAGAATGACACATGGCTATGGGTTCATACATAAGCTTCCTTTCTAGGATCATCCAAGATGGCAGAGCAAGGATCAACGGCGGGAAGCTACGGGAGGTAGATCTGAGACAATGGTCTCCATGGAGGCTTCCTGGCACTGGAGTGTGCAGATGCTGCACAATAATTGCAGAAACGATGCTGAGGGCACTCAGGTATCACATGGGGAGATGCCCCAGGCCACTCTGAAGAGCACCTCCAACCTTGGGTCTCTACTTCCATGGCCGTAGGAAGTTCCTGAGCTCTCCACAGGCATGATGTTTCACTCTTTCTGGGCATTCAGCCACAGTCCCTGGCAGTAAAGGCTTCCTGACACGGGGCGACAGGGAGGGTGGGAAACAGACTTGTCTGAACGTTGACACCAGAGCTCTACCAATGGCTCGCCCTGTGTCCCCGCCAAACCTGGTCCTTCCCACTCACTGTGGTGCACGTAATGGTACTGCCTATTTACCTAGACGCTCAGGCCCAAATCTTGGGCATCATCTTGACCATTTAGTTAAATGTCCTGTGTTTGAAGTGATTAGCAAATCCTGTTGGCTCTCCCTTCAAAACATCCTGAGAATTCAACTACTTTCCAGCACCTTCGCTGCTACCATCTTAGTCCACACCATCTCTGTTACTCAGTGGACCCGGTGTAAGTCTCTCCTCAGTCTCTGTTTCCACCCGCTCCTCCCATCTGCCCTTCACCTACCAGCCAGAGCTGGCTTTCTTAACCTCGGCCCTTGTAACACTGTGGCTGGATGATTCTTTGTCATGGTTGCCGTCCTACACATTGTAGGGTGTTTAGCAGCGTTCTGGTCACTCCCTCTGTTCAAAGCCTTCTATTCACACAGAGAATAAAATCCCCAAACATTCCATGACCTCTAAGGCTCTCGCTGACCTGCTCCCTGGTCCCGTCTCCATTTTGCCCGGCCTCTGCTACTACTGTCCGAGCTCAGTCCTCTGCAGCCACACCTACCTTCTTGTTACTGTGTGCACGTGCCCAGCCCGCCCCTGCCTCCGGGTGTCTACACCCACCGTTCCCCCTGCCAGGTCCCCTCCCCACACCCTCTACCCCACGCGTGTCCTTCGTATCCTTTAGAGCTTCTTCAAATGTCAAGTCCTCAGAGATACTCCCTGACCATCCTGAGGACAATGCCTCCTACGCTTCACCCCCTTATCCTGTTAGATTTTCTTCAGAGTAGCCACTACCATTCTGTGTCTTCCTCTGCACAGCCAGACTGTAGGACAGGAGCTACACTGTTCACTACTGCGTCATCAGTACGTAATGAGTGCCAGGAACACAGAAGCTGCTTAATAAGAGTGGGTGAGTGAGTGAACTGTGCGTCTCAGGGAACCTGCTTTGTCCCTCAAGGCTGCTGGCCAAATAAGAGGATGGTGATGAAGACTGCGGTTGTGGTGGTGGGGATAGTAATGGTGAATCCTTACGTGGCGCTCATTGTAGGTTGGGTGCCACTCGAAGCTCTTTTTACTTAACCCCTTCTGTCCTCACCATACCCTAGGAGGTTGGCACAGACAGGTGGAGTCACTTGCCCCAGATCACAGTTCAGAATTGGCAGAACCAGGATCTAAGGTCCAATAGTCTGGAAACTTAATCACTGTTAGAGATTCTGGAGAATCACAAGCATTTTGAAGGGAAGGTCTGACAGAGGCCAGACGACCATCTGAGGTCAGAGAGCAGATGGGCAAGAGTGGGCTGCCTCCCGTGTGAGCAATGGGAAACACAAATCCATACTGTTAGGAAGTTTATCCTAAAGTGATGCCTCCAAAGTGTGGGCCACATAAATATTTAAAACTGCTGGTGGGGGCAAGACTGCACTGCGTATCTGAGCGCTTACTGCTACCTAGTCTGTGGCCTAACTTCAGATCGTGTTAGTGTGGCTGTTTTGTGATCAAATTCACCTTTTTTTTTTTTTAAAGATTTTTATTTATTGAGAGAGAGGGAGAATGGTAGAGAGACAGCATGGGAGGGAGGAAGGTCAGAGGGAGAAGCAGACTCCCTGCTGACCAGGGAGCCCGATGCGGGACTCGATTCTGGGACTCCAGGATCATGACCTGAGCCAAAGGCAGTTGCTTACCCAACTGAGCCACCCAGGCGCCCTGATCAAATTCACTTCTAAAAAGTCTTACTTCTCAGTGTAATTTGTGCTCATGAGCGTGAAAAGAATCCAAGCCGTTTCTGTGCTAGGACAGAGCTTGAACACTGTTGTTAAGCCCGACGCCCCAAGATTAGGTTAGGATATTAAACATGCGCCCAACCTCCCTGACTTTTCTTCGGTGACCCTTTCACAGCTATGAATAAGGAACGGACTGTCTAACTTCTTGGTTAACAGCCACCTTCCTCTCCAAATGGCAGGTATCATGAGGACAGGGTTTACATCTAGTTCGTGTTTTGCCCTTTCCCCAGCACCTGATCTACTATGAAGCATGCAGTGAGCAGACAGCACACATTTGCTGAATTCAAGAAAGACCACTGCCAAGAGGCCTGATGGGAGATGGTCTCTCATGATTTCAGAGTAAAAACACCACGTTTGTTGAATGTGCCCCATAACAGTTTCAGTGCTCAGCAGATTTGGTGCCTGAGGAACCACGAAGAGGGGCTTGGCGGACATTCAGGTGGGCGTCTATGTCCCAGAGGCTCCCCTGCTCAGTAGAGCTGGAATTAATAGGAACTGTCATCCTATTCATGCACAGTACTTAAAAATTTTAAGTGTAAATTCAGTGTGAAAAAATTTTTGATAGGTTTAAGGATTCACATGACTCCAAAATAAAAATGATACGAAAACTGTTTACTGAGGAGGTCTCATGCCCGCAACCACCCCAGAATAAGCACTTTCTGGTGCTTATTCTTAAATTCCTGTGTATCTGCCCGTGTTTCTTCATGCAAACACAAATAAATATATACGTTTATGTGTTCTTGACCACCCTTTCCCTGACCTGAAGGCAGGAGATTTGGTGCGGTGCTCCACACCTCGCTTTTTTACCTAATGGTAATTCCTAATGGAGATCGTCCCAAGTCGGGATGTAAGCAGCTTCCTTCTTTTTACATCTGTGAAGCGTTCTGCCGTGTGGCTGTACCCCATAAACTATTTAATCAGAGGCCTACAGACGTTTGTTTTGTTCCTCTCTTCCTATTACAGATCAGGAGTCAATTCCCGAAAGTGGCTCAGCAAAGTCAGAAAGTAAATACGTCGATGACCGTGATAAATATTGCTACTCTGCTCCTCCTGGGCAAGCCACCATTGGCACACCCACCAGCAATGCCTGAGACACAGCGTCTCCCCAGAGCCTCACCGGTAAGCGTCTGGACTCTTGCCCATCCAATCGGAGCAGGCCATCGCTTTTGTGTGTGTCCTGCTCACCACAACATACCATGATTTAGAGCTAACCACCCTTATGGAGATGTACCACCCTCCACGGAGCAGCGCAACTACCTATGGGACCGGGTCAGTGAACACAATCTGTGCACTCCAAAAATGCATTCCAAAATACTTTTCTTTGCTCTGGGTTTTCCTCCTACTGGAGTCTCCTCTGGGGAAAAATACTATAACCATTAAGACATTGCTTGTGAGGGCAGAAAAACAATTATAGAATGGTAGAGAATTCAGTATAAGTACTTACATATCACTTGAAGGGGTGGGTTTTGTCGAGGGGCTGGGTAAATTTGCTTCCATAATATCATTAAAACTATTGTTTCCTACATTCTTGGCCAGCTGTAACATAAACAAAACACAATATAGCCACTCTTTACTATGAGTTTAAAGGTTTCCTATTACTTGCTTTTGAGATTTCTGAATATGTATCTTCCCCTCATTTGACTCAGGATACAAACCATCCGTCCATCTGGTCAACAAATATTTACTGAGCACCTACTATGTGCCAGGCACGGAACTTTAGGGTGCTGGAGATAAAGAGAGGGGTAAACCACATTCCTCCTGTAGGAGCCAAAAGACTAGCGGGGCCATTGATAAGAAAACCAATGATTTTTACAAATACAGCATGATAAATGCTAGAATAGAAAAGGATATGCCCTCCCGCGACCAACATATACTCTTGAGATTAGACAGCTGGTTAAGGTTACACACGTGAATCCAGGTTAAATGCTTAATGGCAGCACCTGTTTTTCAATCTCTATCATACCTCGTTTTTAGACTGAGCAGATTTACCGGACAGAGAAGGAGGTGGGATTCCTTTATATTTGGGATACATGTAAAAATGCTGCAGGAAGCATTTTGCTTCTGGGTTCAAGACCCTCCCAGGAAAATTTGTCCTGAAGGGCCTCTGGTCGTTCAAATAATCTGGGGAGCAATGCAAGGCTTAAGAAGCATTCATGCTATCAGGTCTCTGGGGTAAAATCTTGGGTTTATTACCTGGCAAGTGTTTAGGATTTGGACTGTCCCTATTTCTAGTTGCCAACTGGGTTTCACCAGCTTAAGTCAAGGAGATGCAATGACACCACTTCCACACTCAAGAAGAATGTGTTAGCTATAAGATCAGAGCCTTTTTTTTCTCTAATTCTGGTATGAATCAGGGAGGTAAGCATTAGTATGATACTTCCTGAATTTGCTACTTCCTAGATCAGGGGCTCACACAAACACAGACCGACCATGGTTGCTTAGAAGTTATGGGTTAAGGACTGATGGGCTTTATGGCCACTCTTGGTTCATAGGGGCTTCTATAAACTTACAAACGGGAAAAATAGAGACAGACTCTTTAGTCACTATTTTTAGTAACACAGGCCATTAAGTAAAGTGATCATGTGAGTTTAACACCTAATTCCCTTTACTGTAGTGAGTGAATCATATAAAAACTAACCCTGAAAGGAAAAGGCAGCTTTGAAAAAGCCCATCCCAGAAGAAAAGAGCCAGTTTAGGTGAACTAATTATAGAAATGTATGATTCACCAGTTCTTTAGAAAGGAAATAGAGACAGTCAACATTACATACCACAAAATTTACATTTTAAATATCCATTTTAAATATCCAAATTCACAAAATTCAGGAACTGCAATTCTTTGTACTCAGCAGAAACAGGACACTCCAAAGCCACATATTACATATATTTATGACAATATACATTTCTGAGTACAGGTCACTACTTACCAAGAGTTCAGAAGTTCCTAATTTGTCTAGTTCCAAAGACTGAATGCGAGAAATATGAACCCCCATTTCCCTATGGATGCCGGAACATTCTATACACGTCAAAATACCCAAGTTGGTTGAAAGCCAGGTGGGTTCTGTGTGGAGAGAACATTTTGAAGACAATGAAACACAACCTAATTTTCGTGTGCCAACTACAAAGGAAGCTAAAACAATAGTAAAACTTGTTAAGAATTAAAAGGGAACGGTTTAAATGGAAGACATGGAAGCTTGTGGTTTAGCCTAGGGGCTCATACGAAGCTTACCAGCTTCTCAGAGGGCGATATAGGTACTAAAAGAAATTTAAAAATGTTTTCTTTCAATACTGAATTGAAAACAAAATTAAGTGCTTCATTCTTGTGAAAATGTGAGAAGGACTTTTCCTGGAAGGCCCCATGAAACATCCTTGGGAGACGTGTCATCCTCGGCAGTGACTGACGTGTGGCTCAGGGGACACGGTTCATAAGCTGTCATGAACCTCCCAGTTACAACCCGCATTGACCCACCATCCTGGTCACGGCTTCTCCATAAGCACCTCCTGGTAATAAGACAGCTGTAAATACTGAACGTCAAAGGCTTCTTTCACAGACCTAAGCTATTTCTACAACCCCCGAGGGCTCCACAACAGAGGGAATTGAGTATTCCCATGTTACCAAAACCCTCAGGATTCACTCCCTGTGGCAAGCTTCTTTTGGAGTGGTCGGTACCTGAGGACTTCCGACCCCTCTGCCACATCCTCACTATGTGAGTGTGTGAGTCACTTATCCCACAGGGACAGGAACACAGCAGAAACTGGGAGACATGTCTCTGAGGTGCTCAAGGCATGGTGCATGGGGAAGTCCATTTTCACAAGGAAAACAATTAGAAAGTGTATCATGATGCTTAACAACCACAGGTTTGCATCCACGTTCTGATCCCTACTAGATGTGTGACCTTGGAAGGACACTTAACTTCTCAGAGTCCCCTAGTTTTCTCATCTGCAAAATGGCGAGCATATTAGTATCTTGCTCACAGAGCATCTGCGAGGATTCAATAAGAGAACAGAAGCTAAAACAACTACCAGAGTCCTTATTAAAACGTAAGCACCGAATGCACATTACCTACTGTCAATACCTACTTAATACAAATGCTATTTGAAAACAGAAGTTTGGAGGAAGGTGACACCCATGTGACATAGAGGTTGGGGGGTAGTTCACTGAGCAGAAAGGAAGGAAAGTAATGTATAACATGTTGGGATGATTTCAGATATAGCATTTCACTAAGTCCTCATAACAACAGAGGTTTATTATCCCTGAAGATGAGACTAGTAAGGGCACTTGGCATGAGGTCATCCAGGCTGTGAGTGGCAGGCTGGTGATTCAAAACCAGGGTGAGGGACTCTGCGTCCAGGGCTCTCTCTGTATGTCCACAGTGCTCATTTAACTGGTAGCATGTGGGCAGGTGGCCATTTGGGGCATTTGAGGAGAGCAGGTGGGAGTTTTCCAGGCTGAACAAATAGCATGTGTTAAAGCAGCCCAGAAGTGGGACCATTCAAGATGGAAGTTTGTGGTGGGTGTGTGTCTGTGTCCATAAGGAGAAAAAGATTTAAATAACTAGCTCATGTTTATTCTATGGGAGGAGAAAGGCTGTTTAAGAAGCCAGATCAAGTTTGGGGGCAAATACCTGACGAGCCACAGTCGCAGCAGACGTCATTCCCAGGGAGCCGCTGGACGTCCTCAATGATGGCTTTTGTCAGGTCTTCCAGACTGTTCTCTCCTGTGCTCTGCTCTCCACGGAAGGCCATAGTGAGGGCCTCTTCTTTGCTATTTGTCAATACCGATATCCACCTGTTGTCGAAAACAAGAGGAAGGAGACGTAAGGACAAGGCCATTGATTTCTCTTGCCACTGCAAAAAATCTATTTTCGTCAAGAACTTCCAAAAGAGACACCCCCCCACCCCAGCAATAAAGTGAGGAAAAAAATGAAAGAAATTAAATTCAAAGGAAAGAGAAAGTTAAAAGAATGCCAAGCAACATGTTGGAGAAAACGAGAGAGGGGAGAGGAACAGACGAGAGGGCCTGCAGGTGTGACCAGGTGCGTTCCTGTCCATTTGGACAGAAGAAAGCAAATGTCAGAATGAAGAGGACTTGGTGCAGGACCAACCCAATGCAAGGATGAGAAAGAACTGGTGACAAGTGGACAGAAGGCAAGAAATAGTTTAGCACAAGGCATCTGTTCTCTGGAAGTCCACTGGGGCATGGGGTGGGGGGGCCTGGAAGTGAAAACGAAGGGCTATTTCATGAGCAGCCGTGATAATTTATGCTTATGGCAGAGGTATAGTAACAGAAACATGCTGATGTTAATATGAAATAAAAAGTACAGACTATGAAATCGCATATGCAGCATGATCACAGAATGAACCGAACAAAACAACTGTCTGCTACCGGTCTAGGCATAAAACCACCTAAATACAGAACAACAAGGGTTCATTATTAAAGCACGAAATAACCACAGAGTGGAACAGTTAATCAGGTATTAAATTTAAATTTTCAACTAATTTTTCTAGATCGATCTTTTAGGATTGAAGTATAGCTGACAAAGTTTTCAACTAAGTTTTGGATGACACCAAGGAAATGCTCACAATATGTTTTGTGAAATAAACAAGAAAAAACTGTTTATGTGATATAATCCCAAATTTAAAGATACATAGGGTTTTAGGTACTTCTGTTTGGGGAAAAAAAGGCTAGAAGGAAGTTCACCAAAATGTTAACACTAGCTTTTTCTGAGTAATTTCCTGTACGAATGGATAGATGGATTGCTTGACTCTGCCTTTCTATAATTTCCCAAACCTATAATGGGCTTGTATTACTTTCATGAACGAGAAAAAAAACCTAATTAAAAAAAAAATTTTATTTATTTATTTGACAGAGAGAAGAGGGAGCACAAGTAGGGCAGAGCGGCAGGCAGAGGGAGAAGCAGGCTCCCCGTGGAGCAGGGCCCAACAGGGGCTCCATCCCAGGACCCTGGGATCATGATCTGAGCTGAAGGCAGACGCTTCACTGACTGACCCAGGTACCCCGGTTAATTTTTTTAAAGAAGAAAATGAAAAACATTTCCAAACCATAGTTTGTTCTCATCTACTGTTCAGACAGCTAATAACTGCCCCCAAGAGAGAGCACAGAGGTTTAGAAGAGAGTCTCGGTTTTTTGGGTGTCTTGTAGGATGACATATGACACAAAGGGCTAGGGCTAAGGTTCAGAGTAAGTCAGAGTCATAGCAATGAGAATTACAAACCAAACGAAATCCAAATTACATGGAGTCTGTGGACTGCAAGGCACACCTGTGACTGCAGGAGGTGCAAAGCTTCCGTGTGTTGTAACAAATACATTTGCCCAGCTCAGCGGTTCCCCTCTGCTGCCCAAAACTCAACACCTCAAAACCTAGGAATGGGGCAGGGGTGTATGTGTGTGTGTGTGTGTGTGTGTGAGATTCAATACCTTCTAAATTAGAGAATATTTTTTCTATCATTTAGTCTCATGTTAAAAACCAGAAATTGGTTTCTTAAAAATAATTCAAAACACTGGGCTCAATAGTGTATTTAATCAGTGGCATTGTGTTACTGGAGTTTTCACTTTGTCTGCAGAGTCTCTGCTTTGTTTTCCTTAAGCATTACGATATTCTGGCTATCCAACATAGCATGATCTACTGCATGCCAAGGACTTACAATTTTTTTTTTTTTTTTAGAGCGAGTGCATGAGCAGTGTGGGGTGGGGCAGAGAGAATTCCAAGCTGGCTCCACGCCCAGCACGGAGCCCGACGGGGGGCTCAATCTCACAATCCTGAGACCACAACCTGAGCTAAAATCAAGAGCTGGATGCTTAATCGACTGTGCCACCAAGGCGCCCCCCTCCTTATAATTTTGGGGATGTAATCCTCCAGCAAGCCTCTGAATTGGGGCTGATAGTCCTTACAGATGAGGCAGCACAAGCCTAGAGAGGTTTATGACTCCAGCAGGATGAGTGTCACACTGGACGGAAACATGCTGCTGACACCAACCCCGCCCCGTCCCTTTCTGGGATCCCTTCATTATGCCACATCTACCTCCTCACTCAAGAGATCAGGACAAATCAAGAAATAAAGGAGTTGGTACTGATAATTAGAAAATACATATTTTAAGGACAATTAACTTTCTGGAGGGATAATTCAGATTTGGCGCAATGGATTGGCTACACTTCAAAGGGTCAAGAACCAAAGCAACTACTTCTGACAACTAAAAAATAAACTTTTAAGTTATTTTAAAGTAACAGGCATACCAAGCAGTATAAGAAAGAAAATAATGCACCGTTGTATTTTAAGGCTCTAAAGTTGCTTTGAGTTTACAGGATTAACAACCTTGGCTCTATACTAGGAACTTTATACATTTTATCTTCAGTCCCAAAGTCCTGCAAGCAAAGTCTGTAATCTCCTTCTTAGTGACAAAACACACAGCTGCCCTTTGTTAGAATGTCTTCTACATTTAATTCCACCGGACACCTTCACATGAGAAAAAAACTCAGTGATGCTGTAAAACTGTCTCTATGTAGCTTGGAAGTAAATGAGGAACTGAAGCCTCCTCTGGGGTGGGGGTGGTGTGTGTGGGCGTGCGCGTGCACCCGTGCTTCCTCTGCAGAATGCATTCCTTCCAACATCACTCAAAACGAAGCCCCCTGTCTCCAACACCAGCCCCAGAGAAGGCCAAGTACAGATGTGTTGCAGCTGCTGGATGGGCCAAGCAAGCATTCTACTACAGGGTGTTAAGTCCCACGGGCAGGAAGCCTATACCTCTTTGACCAAACTGGGACTGAGTTCTCTGTAAGTCAGAGTAAATACAATACTAACGGCTTGGGTTTGAGATATGAACAAAGAAGAAGCTAATGCATTCCCTGCCTCACAAAGATCTCTTACCTGTTCTCCCACGTAGGGGTTTAGGGGAGGGGAAAGAAAAAAAAGGAGGAAAGAGTGAAATATGAGAAGGGGAAGCAATATTCCAAAGTGACTTTGGAATTCTGTCCAGGAAATTTGTTTTTTTAAATAAAAGATTTATTTATTTAACAGAGAGCGAGAGAGGCAGAGAGAGACAGAGAACACAAGTAGGGGGAGGGACAGAGTGAGAAGCAGACTCCCCGCTGAGCAGGGAGCCCGATGCGGGGCTTGATCCCAGGACCCCAGGATCATGACCTGAGCCGAAGGCAGACGCTGACTGAGCCACCCAGGCGCCCTGAGTCCAGGAAATTCTTACAGGACACGTGTCTGGAGCACCGCACACACGTGACTGCCTGCTGCACCCTCTCTAGCAGGACCCAGTAAGCCCCATCACCACCAGGGATGCTCATCTGCTCACATGACCTTTCAGGGTGACCTTCCAAAAGGGGCCTTAATCAAGCACCTACTGTTGTTCCTGTGTCTTAAAGGAGGGCCTGAAGTTCCTAAAAGTAAACCAAGTGATATGAACCAAGTCAAGGCAAACATAATGGTCTGGACTCTTCAACCGTCCCCTCCGAGTTCCTGTCCTGCAACCCATGGACTCTCATCACACAGCTGAATATTTTATGGCATCAGCGTGATGAATTGGAAATAGCACAACCGAGTGGGCATGAGGGCCAATGTTTCAATCACATATCTACGATTTCGTGTTGAGGTCAAAACAAGTCCCTTAACCTCACTTAGTTTGTTTAATCATCTGCAAAATGGGCATAAGTAAGCCAACCTTGTGACTGACATGATTGGAGAGATGGTAAGTGAGCCCCTGCTGGCTCACAGCGAGCACCAATACTGAGGGCAATGAGACCCACTGTACTCTGAAGGATGTCCTTCCCTAACCTGACCGTAAGACCCTGGGGCTCCCGGGACTGTGACCATGGGCACACTGCCTCTCAGCGTCCTCGTTTTCAAACTAGAAATAACAGCCTCTGCTGACATGCATTAAGCATCGTATGATCTCACTAAGTACTACCTCTCTGAGTCTGAGGGTGGAAGGCCAGTCCTCCTGACCTCTCCTGTTCTTCTTTCTTCTCCAGCCACTCTCCAGGTGGCCAGCCCCAGATCAGTAACATCTAGCCATCAGTTGCCTCCCTTTTATTCCTCCCTGCTGCTTCCAGGCACCCAGAGTGCAGAGTATTTATAACCTTCCTGCACCTCCCTGAGCCGGCTCGGGCTGCTTCCTTTCCTCTTGGAAGTCATCTCTGAGCACCACTCCCGAGAACCAGCCCAGAGGGTGTGTGCCCCTGTGGGTTCCCACAGCACACTGCGTGCTCTCTCTGTCCCTGCACTCTGCCTGCTGCCTTCTCCTCCAGCACAGACCAAGTTTCTTCAGAGCAGGGGCTCCCTCTAACTTAGCCTTGTATTCTCCGTGCTTTGCACAGTTCTCAGCTTGGAATCGGTGTTCACTAAACCTTCAGATGAATGAATGGGTCAAAGACTTTTCTCCCTTTCCTTCACCTCTCTTATCTTCTCTCTCAGCAAACCCCCCACCCTTTTTGCTTTGTGTCTCCCAACTGTGCATCTTTTCGACCCATTCTTTATTCTCTTTTTGACCCTTTAGGGAAAAGAGTGGAATTCTCCAGAGGAGGAGGAGAGAGGGGAAAGAAGAGGGAGAGAGAAAAGGGGCGAGTATAAGGTGAAAGGGAGTGGACAGAACTCGGTGACTCTCCAGAAATCAGTAAGGAAGGAAAGTAACACTTACTGTGCGTCACTGACGGGACAGGGGTTTGAAAATGCGAAGGCTACAAAAAGGTTTAACTACCAGCTTTAACACAAACATCCTCCCTCCCAAGCAGCTAAGGATGTAATGGTCCCACACTGCCTGGCAGGCTACAGGAAGGAAGAGGCAATGCAGATGGCCCAGGACCGGGGATAACATGAAGAAAGGGGGTGGGGAGCCGCCTGAGGCCACGCGCCTGGTCAGGTGAGGTAGGCGCATCCCACCCAGGAGTGTGGGACACCAAAGCCAGTTCTCCCCCCTACTCTGAGCTCCTGAGCCATGCTCAACCACAGGAGGCACCTGCCCATACTGTTCTTCAGGGCCAGGCTCTCCTCTCCCCTCGCAGTTAACAGCCAAGCATCCAGGCAGATGGGCTCAATACCAGGTAAGCCCCTCCTCAGGGCAGGAGATGCGATTAAAGGTGAGTAAGGCACAGTCCTTGCTTTCCAGAGCTCTCAGTCTTTAGAGGGCTCAGACCAAACGAGAGGATCATCGAGGAGAGTGAGGAGGCCCGGGGGTAACAGGAAGGAGCAGAGCCCCTGGATGGTGAGGCTTGAGCTGAATCTTGGAAGGAGGTATCAGGGTTTACTGAGCACCCGGACAGAGAGAGGAGTAACACGTGAAGGTCCAGAGGTGAGGCAGCAGCATGTGGAACCCGCAGGAGAGGCTCTCAGTAACAAAAAGGAAATTTTAAGGTATGTTGTACAGGAGAGAGTGCCTTTTCAGTTCCAGACATTGTGCTGTCAAAAACAACTTACGCTACATAATCCTGCTCATCTTCTGCCTGAAAGTGATATGTCCTGTTATCTGAAATACAAAGAAGAAAACAAGGGAAACTTTAGAAAGCAGAACACCTTCAGCTATAATGTAAATTATGAAAGTTTCTGGAAAAAAAAACACAGCAAAAGTTAAGATTTTTAATATTATCTTATTTTTATACCATTTTGATTTAGCAGTTACACCATTCACTTTGTCAATATTGTTTTTCTGAAGTGCAAGAGAAATACAATAAAATATAGGCAAATACCAAACATCTGGCACTTCTTTTGAAAAAAAGATGGAAAGGGGGTAGAGCCTATGGGATCAAAGTGGATGTCTCCACCAACTGGAGACTACCAGCTGGCAGTTCGGTATGTTATTTTTTCATTTTCAATGTGCCTTTTTATTGTGTTACCTTTAAAAAATTACTTTTCTGAAATGATTCGCTCAGGGGAATCAGGGAGCAGCTCACAGGGCAGCTCCACCAAGTAGGCATATGCTGCCCCAGGCTGCTCACTGGCTGAATCAGGCTTCAGGGAGGAAGGGCTTCGAACATGCTCAAGGTTCACCTTCAAGCTGCCCCCAGGTCAGGAGGGAACAGCCTAACGTGGAGAGTTTGGGTAGCTGTACATAAGGGAGGCTCTTTCTTAAAATTCAGGATTTGCTAGAATGTTTCAACATATTCAGGTCAAACTAACCAAACACTACATGATTACTCCAGGTCAGGTACTCACACCCCTCATCTCCTCGAGAGAATGTTTGTCCAAGAACAGGCCATGCATAGTAGAGCCCAAGAGCCTTGGCTGAATCCAATCCTTGGTTTACTGCTGTATGACCTTGGGTAATTCACTGAATGTCTCTGAGCCTCAGTTTTCTCTTCCATGAAATAGGAAACCGATAAGGCTTTTGTGAGGAGTGGCCATAATGTATATAAAGCACCTAGTACGTATTAGTTGCTCAATGAGTAATGACAGTTATTAATAACCTACGGGCTCTCACTTCTAGGAGTTTTAGCTTTTTGGAGTCCTAACTCCTAACTTTTTGTACTTCTTTCTCATCAGTAACCTAGGAAATTTCTTGGTTATAAAAATCATGGGGACTCTGAACTTTAACAGATGCTGCATAATCCAGGTTGGACTCCATCTAAGGGGTCTCACGACAGATTCGGTCCTTTGGGTTGAAACTGTTTTGGGGCTTCCATTCACACAACTACATCAGAAGGACTGCAAGGGGCAGGAGAGTACTCTATGATCTGCACACAGATCATGCACTTAAGCTGTTGGACAGCCCCACGGGGCTCTAGAGAGAAGGACGAATGCTGAAGGTTAACGTGCAGGATTTCAGAATATAGGTGAGTCATTTTATTGGCATTACCATCCTCATCGTTGATAAAGAGGTGTCCCTTCAGCTACCGGGGTCCATAAGTGCCCCCTTGGGACCAGTGTAAGTACAGTAGTCAGTCTAGAGGAAAACCATCTTCCCCCACTCTCCGAAGACCATGAGGATACAGGCCATAGATTGAGGGATGGGAGGGTCATTAGGTGTCCTCATCACAAGAGAAAAGCACAGGAGGACCCATGGCTTAGAGTGATGGGATGCAGTGTCTTCCATTCGTGAAGCAAGATGATTTTTAAGAGCCCTGTTTTGCAAGGACAAAACTCTGGGCATGGTTATAACTCTTGTATGCTTATGTGGCGCAGCTGCATGCTCAAGTCTGCGCCAGAGATTCTTAACCACAGGTACACATCAGAATCACCTGGGGCTTCTTAAAAAATATTTGTCTGGGCTTCACAGCAAAGACTGTGATTCAGCAGCTCTAAGAGAGAAAAAGGAATGTATGTACAAAAATCTCTCCAAGGGGATAAAGCTCTGGGCTCATGGTCAAGAACTGGTCTAGTTTAATGTACGCATCTCGATTCGATTCTACTGCGGGTGGGATCTGACCCTGTTCTGCCTTCCCCCTGCGGGTGGGGCTCACTGTAAACGAAGAGGTCTGCTGCTTCCACGCCCAGAGATGGAGATGCACAGGGTCAGAAGCCACAGCAACCGACCGGGAGAGAGAGAGGACTCACGTGATATCAGGTCAAAGGACTTCTTGTCCTCCGCATTGGGTTTCACCTGGCAGGTGAGAAGGTTCAACTTAGCGGGTTGCCTGTTAGACTAGAAGAGAAAATGAGGGAGTTTATACGGTGCACTGTCCCCTCACTTGCAGGGTCAACGCCCCGTGGGGCTGGGGCGCAGTCTCGTGTGGCACCTGCGATGGAGTCTCATCTACCCCAGTAGAATTCAGCAGCTTGTTAAACAAGGACAAAAATCGTACACATGCTTTTTAACTGTACATAAACATCCCAGTGATTAATCAGAATGGAACCAAGATAATCCACCTCACTGGCACTGAAGAGTGGGCACGCTCAATGGAAACACACCTCTCTCAGCTTCCACACACCCGAGCATGAACAGTTGGCGCTCTCCATTCTGTATCTTACAGTGAAATGTAGCTGACTCAAAATGACCCGAGTAATCAATCGGCCCAAACGCGATGCCTCAGGGATCCACAGATTTTGGTGGTAATGCAAAATTTAGTTCCTCTCTCAAATGTGCAAAGACAATTGACCTGTGAGACACTGCTTAATGAGACACTGCTTAATTAGCCCCAAAATCTGGAGAAAGGGAAAATATAGTAAGGATTTCATGTCATTTATCATCAGCAAATCTCTCGGTCACACATATAATTCATTCAGGCCCTGCAGGATTTAGATAGGCATGCTAATTTAGGCTTTGCCTACATGGAGTCTTGCCACAGAATCACTCTGGTCAAAACTCTTCCTTGTCTACTGCCTATATTTGTCCAAGGTCACATGTTGGCCAGTGGCTGATGCCAGCATGCCTGCTTCGTGCAGGAACTGGCCAAGGCGTGAAATGTCTGCATGCCCAGGCTGGGCTTCACTTGAACACAAGCCTGCTGAAGGAAGCAGTGGAACGCTCCAGTCCTATATTCTTGCCTCAACCGATAGGTGTGATTCTGAAAATCCCCATGCCAAGACCATTTACATCCAAGGGACTTACGTTTTAGGGGAAAACGAGGGGGAGAGGGTAGGAAAAGGTCACACATCAATGACCCAATCAAAGCCCCGAACAACAGGGATAGCACGTGATCAAGACAATTTCAACGGCACGTTGCACCTCTTACTCTCCATAATGGACACTGGGCAATTAAATTGTTTACCTTCCTGTGCTTGCTAAACCGTTTTTGAGATCCTCCTCCCTCTGTGATTTCAATGAGATTAGACCCAGAAAACAATGCCTCTTGTCCCGAATCTGTTCCAAAGCAAGCTGTCTGAGGGAGGAAGTGAGAGACCCCAAGGGACTTCATGTTTACAGCACGGACGTTTGACTCAGGCATGGACACTGGCCTCGAAGTCTCTTGCAGGACAGTTCTGCCTAAGAGGAACGAGCCCCTGGGAGAGGAGTCCTGCACTACAGAACTGGCTGCCAAGCCCAGAAGGAGGAGGCGGGAGTTTGTAGGCCTTGCAAGTTGTTCTGAGAATGGACCTGGAGTTTGGTTTGCTACAGGCCTCAGGCTCCAAAACCCACAGTTGCAGCCACAACTAGGACCCGCCCCTGCCCCCCCCGCCCCCCGAAAGGAAACTGTCTTACAGCTCATCCTTCTGGATGCTGGTAAGTTGGCTGCATTACCATACGAAGGACAATCACCTCGGACAGCCTGAACAGGTAGCAATCCCAGATCCCAGTTCACCGTGAGACTCTCCACAGAATACTGTATTCCAGTTTGGCATCCACATTTAAAGAAGAATGGAGAAAAGCTTAGGAAAGATCAGGAGATGATTAAAGGAGTGGAAAATGGGCACTTTGAAGACCAGCTGAAGGCACTATTTAGTTCTGAGGAAAGAAGACTAGGAGTGATTTAATAACCATCCTTGAGAACATGAAAGGTGGTTATGGGGGAAGGCGGGACAGCTGTTTTCCATTTGCACAAATGAAGAAGAAATACGCTCAAATCGTAGATCTGAGCCAGACAGAAGGAAGAACTTCCCGTGCTTCAGATGATTACACATAATAAGAGGTTTCAGGTTTCTTACCCTAAGTCCAGGAATCTCTTGGAAAAACTTAAGAATTTTTTAAAAAATTTATTTATATGACACAGAGAGGAGAGAGAGCACAAGCAGGGGGAGCAGCAGAGGGAGAGGGAGAAGCAGGCTCTCCGCTGAGCTGGGAGCCTGATACGGGGGCTCGATCCCAGGATGCTGAGATCATGACCTGAGCCGAAGGCAGACGCTTAACTGACTGAGCCACCCAGGTGCCCCAAAACTTAAGAATTTTTTAGACACTGTTCACGTTTGAATGTAGCAGAGGATTCACTGGATGATTTTTTTTCTCCCCAAATCCACGTTACTCCAGTGTTTCTGAATAACCTCACCAACAGATACAATCAAGGAACAGATACAACATTTTCAGAAAGAAAAAAAATACTTAGTATTAACTGTATTCAGAAAAGTTAAACAGCACCATTCACCTCTCATTTCTAAGCATGGACTACCTCAGAGTATACATTACCAGAAAGCTTCTGATGATAAGGGTCCTAAACGGTTGGCCACAACTCCAATCATGATGACATAGGATACTTATTCCCTTGGTATTCTGTCAAGCCTACTGGTCTGACATTTGCCACGTCAACACACACTGCATTTGACACAGGTGCATCTTGCCTACATATAGTGATCTTCCCCCAAATGCCAGTGAGACACCTGGCAAATGACCTATCACGCCAAGTGTGAGTTTGAGGAGCGAAGAACACAATTTCTGACTGCTAAAGCAGCCAATGTGGCCAGTACCGAGCCCACAAATGCCAGAACAGAGTGGTATGCTCAACCAAAGTCCTCGGACCAAGGCCCAGAAGGCTCAGGAATCACTGGAGTAATACTAGAAACCCAGATTTGTATAACTTACCAAAATTTCAAAGCACTTTCTCAACATTTAGTACTAATTTATAGGTATATTGAATAAAGAAGGTATAATCTTCCTGGCATTTTGGCAGGCGAAAATCAAAGTAAGACTGAGTGACTTGCCCTGGGCTACATCTCTGTGTACAGTTGAGGAAATGCTTTCATATTGTTTAAGTAAAGGAAAGAAAAAAGGCAATGAAAGCATGTATTTATTGAGTCCTTACTGTTGATGCTTCCGACCAGGCTCAGGATAAAAACCCGTCTGTATGAAGACTCCAAGAACTGCTTCCAGGCTCCTCTGGACCAGCTCCTGCCACTGGGCCTGCAGCTCCCCCTGCTGGGCGGTGACGAGCCCAGGCCTCCCTCCCTCCTGTGGTTCACACCCCCTGCGGCCCTTCCTACAGCTGCAGGCTCTCTTCCTCCCTCTCTTCAGGTCTCTCAAAATCAGTACCTCCTCAGAGATGGCCTGACCACCCTCCAGCGACTTTCCATCCCTTTTACACCTGCTCTGTTGTCTTCCTGGCTCTTATTACTCATTTCCTTCTCCTTTCTTCCCGCTAAGGGCACACACTTCTCTGTTCACTAAAATGGGCTTGGCATCATACAGCAGGCGCTCAATAAATGTTTTATGAAATGAATGAAAGCATTCCAGTTGCCTTACATACACCATCTGATGTACTAGCACCTGTGAGGGAAGTCATTTTAGTTTCTTATCCTAAGTGAGATGAAGAGGCAGAGGCGCAGAGAGGTTAACTAATGTCCCTAAAATCTCCCAGTAAGGAGACGGCAGAGCCTGGAGCAGAACCCAGGTCTGAGTGGACCAAAGTCCCACTCCTCCTCCTGCTTCCACCGTGCGGCACAGTCTCAGGAAGCAGCCAGAAGCCCTAGCACATGACAGAACATCTCCTTCTGAGAAGAGTAAGGGTAGAAACAGAGAGCCAGGATGCCCAAGATTCACTTCTACTTTCATGTCTTCTCAGGTCATTTGATTTTCTCCCAGTTACTTTTGTTAAGTGATGAGAAATTTTAGAAACCTATTTGAAATACCTGTTTACTTATTTATTTAGCTAAATAGGAAGCCTCTGCAACATCCCAAGCACATATGGAAAGCACTCTGTGCCACCAAGCAGCTACGGGAAACAGACCGAGGCACGGACCTAGAATGTGTGCTGCCTGACCAGGGTGTGGCCCACAGAGGCAGCCTCAGCCCTGGCGAGGACCCGGAGGGGGAATCTGAACAAGGTGGGGGTGGGGTGGGTGGGAACAGGAGCAAGCGAATGCAGCTGGGGGTAAGAGAAGACCAGTGCAGCAGTGATGCCCAGGGGAAGGGGAGTGCGGGGGGAACTGCCTGTCGGGCTAAGGGGCTCGCACTCCCACCCCAGTGGCTCTGGCAATCTAGTGAAGGGTCTGTCTGAGCAGTGAGCACACTGATGTGCATTCAGGGGGGTGCCTGGGGGAGACGGCTGAGACTGCAAAACTGATGAGCAATGATGGGGGCCTGAATCAAAGTTACAGTCATGGTACTGCGGGCAGGGGACTCAAGATGCTGCCAAAAAAGTGAGACTTTTAATTAATGATTCCAAAAGTGACCTCTATATAGAATATGCATCACTCAGTCCAGGCACCTGGATGGTGAATGGAGGGAAGGTTGCCTGTGCCTGTGGGGTCTGCTTTGAAGCAGCATCTTTCAATAGCTACAGGTGCTTCTATTCCAAATACAGGTCTGACGGGTTTCAAAACTGAACGTTTTATGGCTCTGTTCCCTGAAACTCTGAGACGTGTCCTCTTACAGATTTCACTTTTCATTACAAGAACGATATTGACTGAAGAAACACTAGGGGACACAGACAGTGCAAAGAAGAAACTGAACACTACCTGGTAATTTCACTTTTATACCCAGACGTTGTTAATACACTGACTTTAACAAGATGTGTGTGTTTGTGTGTGTGAGAGAGGGAGAGAGAGAGAGAGAAGTCTGTTTTAAAAATCACGGGTCAGTTCAAGTTGCATATATTGTTTTGCAAACTGCTTTTTTTTTCAATGAACAATATACACAGATGTGTTCATTTTACACACACACACACGGCAAGACCACCCTCGAGCTTTTCATTTTTGAAAATGTTCCAAGTAGGGAAGCTCTGAACACGTTCCATGAGCAGAAGTGATGAAGATATTATCCCTCTGACATAATGCTCTGCCACTCAAAATAGAAAATGCTGTTCAGCTAGGAAAATCATCAGACACGTAAGTAGAAATGCATGTAGAAACGGAATGAGTCAACTCTGATTAACGTTTCTGCGTCTCCGGGAAGAAAACAAACACCACACATTTGTCCTCAAACAGCTCAGTGTGCACCACGGTGAAATGTTTTTGCTGGAAGTGTGAAGTTGTTAGTGCAGGCATATTTCTCTGTTAGCAGGAAACAGCTGCTACTGGAATTAGTATCCAGGAATGAAATTATTTCCCTCCATCATCCTACTGAATGGCCCTGCTTCACAAACAAGAAGTGAACATCATTATTTACTTGGGGGATAAGCCTGACCCCGCCAGGCTGAGGCCGTTTTGTGGAAAGAGGTAAAAATAATAAAGCTCCCTTCACTTTCTCTGCTAATACTTGGTAACAAGGCTGTTCTGATCATTATGGTCATTTCAAACTTTTTGTTCTCTCAGTATTTATTTAGACACCTACTCTGCCCTAGAGGGACACATATATTTGGCATGCAGTCAATAACCACAATCACCCTCCAGCAAGATGTTAGGTACATAATGAATACCTACCACCTTGCAGAGAGATCATATCTCTAATATTTTAGTACATTAAAACTACTGCTTTTTGGAAAGTATTTCGGTTTATTTGGGGGCAAGGTAACAGTATTCATTTACTGGGCACCTAATAAACTGCTAGGTACTTTAGTAAATTTTATTATGCAATTCTTGCAATAACCCCAATAGCTGGGTACTGTTATGTACCCATTTCACAGATGAGGAAACCGAGGGTCAGGAAGGCAAAAGTAAATTGACCAATGTTTTACAGAAAGTAAAAAGCAAAGCTGAGATTTGAACAAATTCCTTCCCAGAGCCTTTCCCATTTATCAAGCTGTTCCCTTGTCAAGGCAAGCCCTTGGGACATTTACATAGTAAGTAAAAACATCTTTCTTGCTTTGTTCTTCCTATCCTGGAATGGCCAGTTCTCTTGCTTCCCTCCAAATCACTTAATACTTCTGTTGAGAAATCCTGCCCATTCTGGACATATTCCACGTTCCAAAATTACTATCTTGTGGCTACAATGAAAGCTCTCCTCCCCTTTAGTGGTCCTTCATATAGCTTAGGGGAGGAGGTGATAATCTAACTAGTAATTACCGAAGTACTTCATTCTAGAGTGTGAATGATTTAACCATCCCAACCATTTACACCACAGTACTCATTTCCAGTTGGCAGAATATATGTGTGAGAAAGATATATTTGAATATGCAGATATTCTTTTTTTCTACCAAAATTTATTTATCTGAGAGAAAGAGAAAGAGAATGAGCAGGGAGAGGGACAGGGGGAGAGGGAGAAGCAGACTCCCCACTGAGCAGGGAGCCCAACGTGGGACTCAATCCCAGGACCCTGGGATCATGACCTGAGCTGAAAGCAGACTCTTAACTGCTTAACCTACTGAGCCACCCAGGTCCCCTGTGAATATGCAGATATTCTTAAAAGTCTCTTACTGCGGTAGTAACTCTTCATTTTACTTTTGAAAGCATGTGTTATAATGTAAATTAAAAAAAAAAAAGAGTTTATCCAGGCTTCTGAGAAGAAGTGGGGCTGATGTTATTGTTACTGCAAATGACAAACATGCGGGACATTACTCCATTTACTAATTTCTACAAGTGTCTCCTACTTGCCAGATACAGAATTTGGGCCAGCAAAAAACTTAAATTTTTAAATTTTTATTAGTTTTTAAAATTTATTTTAGAGAGCAAGCGAGCGAGTGGGAGAAGGGGCAGAGGGAGAGGGAGAACCTCAAGCACACTCCCCACTAAGCGTGGAGCCTGACTTGGGACTCCGTCTCACAACCCTGAGATCAAGACCTGAGCTCAAATCAAGTTGGATGCTCAACCGACTGAGCCACCCAGGTGCCCCATGGGCCAGCACAAGAACTTTTCAACTCTCTGATTTCCCATGTAACCATAGTAACCACTGTAATCCATGCCTTGTTAACCAACCAGAACTTGTAAACCAAAAACCTTTTAAAATAATTCTACAAAATGCAGTAATTTGATGATAAAACATCTAAGCCATAGGCTATATTTTTAAAAAAGTATTCTCATTACATTTTATCAAAAAAAAAATGGGCAGTGAATACCTGAGGCAAACATTTAGAGCAGATTTCTATTGCCCTACATATAAACGGCTGGTAATTAAAATGAGGGCAGTATCAGCGTCTTGACTATTACACAGAACTCGTACCAGATACCGTTCTAAGTGTTTTCACACATATTTACGTGTTTAATCTGCACACCACCCTAAAGTAAGTACCACTTACTATCACCCTCCTTTCACAGATGGCAAAACCAAGGCACAAAAGGGTGAAGTAACTTTGCCTTAAGGTCATGGCTAACAGAATGTTAGGTGAAAGTAAAACGTTTATAAGGACTCCCTTATTTCTTATCCTGGGGAGGGAGGAGTGGGGAGTAACACGTAAACCAACTAATTTCAGACCATAGGTCCTTTGTTTTATACCTTCAAATTTGTAAGACCAGAACTTTCTTTAGTCCTTTTAAGAACCAGTCACATTCACTGCAACCAAACGGGCACACTCGCTGAATCTGTGGGCTCTAAACCAATGAGATTTTACTCCACTCACTTTTCTGCTGGAATTCCAATCACACTGGAAGCACAGAGAATGACCCCTGAGCACTGTGTAGGCTCAGCCCTCACAAGCTGCAAGACCGGTGCTTCTGATCTATAACCTCTTTTACATTTGAATTCAACTTCACCCCCTCTTCTTCACCTAAGAAACCAGTTCTTCGGAGGAGCTCCCTCCAAGCTCCTCACATGAAGCAGATTTATTCGGCAGTTCCTCAAATCCTAGATAGCGTCAGCACCGTGAGGCCCTTGTGCCTCTGGAAGATTCGCCAGAAGGAACTGAGGGTCCGATGCTCGCTGGTTTTTGAAGCCACAATGAGAGACTGCCCCAAATACCTGGTTTTCAGGGGTGCCCGGGTGGCTCAGTTGGTTAAGTGTCTATTGATTTTGGCTCAGGTTGTGATCTCAGGATCGTGAGATCAAGCCCCATCTTGGGCTCCGCACCGGGTGCAGAGCCTGCTTGGGATTCTCTCTCCTTCTACACTCCTCCACCCACCACTCCCTGCTCCTGTGCATGCTCTCTAAAAAAAAAAAAAAAAAAAAAAATACCTGGCTTTCACGGAGCCACACTTTGGGGAAATGAAGCTCCTGCCCATTTGTCTGGAGTAATGCAGTATTTTGTTAATTTACAAAGGCAATTTATTCATACTACAAGGTACATGGTAGAATGGAGAAACAATCCATAATTTTGGAGACAATCTGATATGGCTTTGGGTCTAGGCCCAGCCATCCACTAACAGCCATGCAAGTCTTCTCATCACAAAGAAAGAAAACGATGCCACTTTGCTGTGATAATGAACCAAGGCAATGTCTGGTGCCCCACTTCCAAGTGGCAGGTAGTACAGGCTCTGGAATTCAACTTCTTGGGTTCGAATCTGACTCTAGCACCTGGTGGTTAAGGGGCTTCCAGACTTTTGTCCCTTTGAATGGAGGTGACAGCAACTACCTTGGAAGGGTGTCATAAAAATTAAGTGGGAAAACCTACATAAAGCACCTAGCATGTAGTGCGTGCTCAATAAATGTTAGTTACTATTTTTAGGCTTACTAATGATTTCCGAAATATTTCTTCTAATGGTGTCCACATAGCTGATATATAAACCTCTACTGCTGTCAACTTCTCTCTAGAGTAAAGCAGTATTCCTTGTTAAAATGGAAGCACTTCTGGGAGAGCTACCCATTGAAATCACCCAGGTTCAAATAGAACAGCAAATCCTGTCTGACAGGAGGGTCATGGAGGGTGAACTGGGGGCTGTGGGCCATGGTCGGGGGTGGGGTGGGGATGGGGGAACAGAGAGAGCCCAGGGAAATGTGAAGACACAGAGCATGCAAACGGAGTGGGGGTGAGGGGACGCCAGCCAGACACAGAACAACCCGCGGAGGCGGTCAGAGCTGCTTCCACAAATGCCGGGGACTCAGGTTATGGAGACCTGCCCTCTGTTGATTTTACTGCTTCGTTCCCGAATAGGACCCTCGGCTAGGATAAAGGAGGATGTGGTGAGAATCAGACCCCACACCGGCTGAGTTACAAATGAGGTCTACAAGCCAGCTCACACACTTTGCAAGAGTCCTTGAGATCTGCTGCAGACATCTAAAGACCTCTGTGTAAGAACCCACCCCCTGGTCCCTCCAAATTATAACACTGGCTAATGAAGGAGGGGCTCAGTGGCTCTTCACCCAGGAAGCAATCCTTGGTCTTCACCTCTAGACCAATGAAATTAGAGCCTTTGGGGGTAGAACCTAATGGTTCTACTGTGCTGTCAGGGCTGAGAATCACTGGGTTCATTTAGCCAATTGCAGCCTCTTCCAAGTTCATTTAGATGCAAGCCATAGGAATTTGCATCTGAAATAAACTCTATACTGTTACTGCTAATATATCATCTTGGGATTCAAATACAGTAAAAATTCCTGTTCAATGTATTGGCATTATAAATAACCTGTAAGACATAACCAGATATGGGTGCCCGTCGGTTAAGTGTCTGCCTTCAGCTCAGGTCATGATCCTAGAGTCCTGGGACCGAGTTCCGCATCGGGCTCCCTGCTCAGCGGGGAGTCTGCTTCTCCTTCTCACTCTGTGTTCTTCCTCTCTCTCAAATAAATAAACTCTTAAAGAAAAAAACAAAACAAACGTAACCAGATATATTTCTAAAGATACATTTCACAGAACTTGGATTTGGGAAGTCCTCTAATAAACATTGATGTCTTTGGTTCTGCATTTGTAATGTGGCAGAAGTCCACAGAGATATGCCACAGTGACCCCGAGTTTTGGAAACGGTGGTGCTTATTTTACATGTCCATATAACATCATCTGCACTGGAACAATGGGGTTTCTTCTGCGAGTGACCATGACAATTAGGACTCACCACCAGCGCTGGGTGGGACCTGAGGCTGCATTTTGAACCTAATTTATTGAAGTCAGCTCTGGTCTGTAAAGAAAAGGGAATGGGATGAGGGTGCCCTGTCACAAGGACAGGAGGTTGAGGAGCTGGCTGATCAGGTGAAGAAAAATGGCACCATCTGAAGCTCACGGAGGAGACATAAAACAGAATTACCAGCCAAGTTGGGGGGAGAGCAATTCAAATAGAGAATTACAATGATAGCGGTTCAGGATATCGTTATTTTTTTTAATGGTTCTTGCTTAATTGGAACTTCTGCTATATCAACCATAAGATAGTTTTTAAGTTTCTCCTTGAATGTTTTTTTTTTAAGCACCCAGAATAAATAGATGACAATAGCTTTCAAAGAATGTGTTGTTTAAGCTTCCAAAACACTCTTCAAACAGGGTAAGGAAAGTGATACCATTTCCACACACACTGGCTTCTCTTGGGTTCCCTGAACGTGCTTTCTGGGCTCAGGAGTGGGGACTCTCCTCTTTCCTCTCCTGGCACTGCTCCTCCCTAGCTTTACCGCTATCTGCTAACAAAAGCCTTCCCTGGCCACACAAAGGTAGCTAGCTGCCCCTTCATTTTCTACCCCAGCATCCTGCTCACTTCTCTTCGAGCACTCAGCCCTGGGTCACTCCAAGCTCCAAGAGCTTGGGGCCATTGATTCATCCCTGCTTCTCCAGGTCCTGCTTGGAATCAATGGAATGTTTAATGAGAAATTATACCCATTTTACACTGGATAAAATGGAGGCTCCAAAGGCTTATGTAATGCATCAAGTCCTACAGCTTGTTCAAGGGTTTGAGCCCAGGACTCATGGGCTCCCAAGTTTGTCCTTTGACAACTCAGTGTTGATTCTAATCTCTTGGAAAAAGGAAAATACTCTCTTGCAGTGACAAAGGGGACAAAGACGTGGAATTGGGTGGAATCCAGCATAGCCTCAGAACACCATAAAGGCTGATCACAGAAACCTGTTGTTAAACCTATGGCAAGGAAGGGGGCGCTCCCCTGTGTGGGTTGCCTTGTACATCTGCAGGAATTTGAAAATTTAAGATCTTAAAAAATCAGTTTTCAGATCCAAAGACAAATTCACGGACACTTGTAATACCTTTACGATCAGGGCTCCCTGTTTCCCCCTTCTGGGAAACCGTTTCAGACTTCTTTACTCTAAGACCTTATGGTGATTCAATGATATGAAAGAGCAGAGACTTCAGGGTTTGAAAACTGGTCCAGCTGTTTACGAATTGCAGAACCCTAGGCATGGGATTTAATCTCCCTGGCCCTTTTTCTTCTATACAAAGCAGGTTTACTCAAAAGTATTCATTGAACACTAACTGTATGTCAGGCAGTGTGCTAGGTACTAGGAGATCAAAGATAAACAGTTTCCACCCCATCAGAACTTGCAGACTAGTGCAAAGTAAAGACAGTGACACCTGTCTTGTAGGGCTAGCTTGGCACATGGAGTGCTGGGCATGCTCTAAGTGACCCGTGAACAGTAGTAATCTTTCTCTTTTCAACCTGTTATATGAACTGTAATGTGACACTGAGGTTAATAAATTCAGCAAGTAAGGGTTTTTGAAAAACAAAACTTCTATTTTTGACATTAATTTTTCAGCATTATTACAAGTAATACTCCAACTATAATTCTTATATATTCTTTGATAATTTATTATTTTCATTATATACTACAATGCTGAAGGTAAAAAGGGCAAGCAAACAATTCTATAGAAATTTATTTATGATAGTTTAGGGGCTTGAATAAACTACCTTTTTTTTTTTTTAAGATTTTATTTATTTATTTGACAAAGAGAGAGAAAGAGCACAAGCAGGGGGAGCAGCAGACAGAGGGAGAGGGAGAAGCAGGCTTCCTGCTGAGCAGGGAGCCTGATGCGGGGCTCGATCCCAGGACCGGTCCTGGGATCATGACCTGAGCCGAAGGCAGACGCTTAACTGACTGAGCCACCCAGGTGCTCTGATATAAACAACTTTATCCTGAAACTTTGAGGCTGGTTGAAATGTTTGCCAGAGCTTTCTTAGAATTGGTATTTTGAAATTAAAACATTTTATACCTTGCTCAGAACACACTAGATGGCCCATAAATGGAAGCCACTACCCCAATAGCGAATTCAGAGATTCTCACTGAATCTGATCTCCATAGTGATGTATTACTTTGAATAGTAAATAAAAAAAATATAGGTCTTTCAACAGACACATGTAAAGCAATGAATTTGCAGATGAACTCTTGTAGGGCTGGCTGTCTACCTTGCAGGCATGCAGAGAAATGCATTTCTTCCTAGAACAGTAAGCTGGGGAGGTGCTGGTGAATGCCTGTCACATGGTGACCATTCAACAGTGTTAGCCACCATGATGGTGATGATGGTGGTGGTGAGGACAGTGGTAGTGATGGTGGTGTTGATGGTGACAGTGGTAGTGATGGTGATGGTCGTGGCCACAACGGTGGTGGTGGTGATGACGATGATGGTGGTGGTGATGGTGGTGATGGTGGTGGTGACAGTGGTGACAGTGGTGATGGTGGTGGTGGTGATGGTGGTGGTGATGGTAGTGGTGGTGGTGGTGATGATGATGGTGGTAGCGGTGTGGTGGTTATGATGGTGATGGTAGTGGTGGTGCTGGTGGTGGTGATGGTGGTGATGATGGTGATGGTGGTGATGGTGATGGTGGTGGTGGTGATGGTGGTGATAGTGGTGGTGGTGGTGATGGTAGTGGTGGTGATGAAGGTGGTGATGGTGGTAGTGATGATGGTGAGAATGCCTTTGAAAAGTCAGATGGTGGGACTCTTCACTCTCACAAAGAGAAACACAGGCCTAGAAATAGAGACTGTTCCATTGTCTATCAAGTAGGAGCAATAGAAGCTACATAAAGTGGGTTGTGGTAATGTGCTCAGAACCATGAATGGCCCACTCATGGAGAATGCTCAATAAATGCTAACTATTCCCGTCAGAGTTTCTGATCTTGGATCATGTGACTGGAATTCTTCTGATACAGCTCCCCATTTTTTTTTTTTAAGATTTTATTTATTTATTTGAGAGAGAGAGAATGAGAGATAGAGAGCACGAGAGGGAAGAGGGTCAGAGGGAGAAGCAGACTCCCTGCTGAGCAGGGAGCCCGATGTGGGACTCGATCCCAGGACTCCAGGATCATGACCTGAGCCGAAGGCAGTCGCTTAACCAACTGAGCCACCCAGGCGCCCCATACAGCTCCCCAAGTATTTTAATCACCAACGTAAGGAGCAGAGTACGTCCTGCTTGGCAAGCAAACACTGATCATTAAGCACTCACGGAAGCTTTAAGACTGAAATCCCAGCATTCACCAGGTGTGACGTGGGCACACCACCTCTCTCAGTAACAGCATCTATCCGGTGGGTTGTGGCAACAATTATATATGGTAATACACAGAAAGCACAGTAAGAGCTCACTTAGTGGTAACTAACATTCTTGTGATTGTCAGAACGGTTTCATAAGGTAACTGTGCATGGAATTAAATATGAGCAGGCAAAAGTTATCTCATTTTCCACATATCTGGGATGCCTAGTCCAGCACCTGGAGTGGAAGCTTCATGAAATGTTGCTAAATAAATGAGTAATTGTTAAGACAGCCTCAGAGATAATTACTAACTGATCTAAGTCCGCCTGCAGGATTTCCAGTATCAGATGGGTGGCTTGTCACAACTGGCATGAGAGTTATAAAAATCTCAGTCGGGCCGAGGGAAGCTGAGGACCTCTGAGGAATCACCCCGAGAGTTTTGCAGGGTACAAGGGACAGAGATAATGTAATTGCTCAAGTTCCATAAAGGCCAATAATTGTTAACATGCATAGAATCTTCCAGCAGGAAGGTCTTGGCCACAGGTGTGTACTGACTACCATCACTGTGTCAACGTCTGTGGGGGGGGGGGGACCACAAAGAAAGAAAGATCAACAGAACCTGGTAAATGCCCCTGGAGACCATCTGGTCTAGTAGGATGATGGGGTTCTGCAGGAAGAGAGGCAGAATGGAAGGGGCCTATGGAGTAAGGTCAAACCCAAGTTTGAATTTCCAACTGAGCCACCCAGGCGCCCCCAAGTCTGAATTTCCAACTCTGCCCACTACTAGCCAAGTCATTGGGCTTCTCTGTACTTTAGTTTCTTCATCTGCAAAACGAAGGTCAGATTACCACATGGGTTATAGAAGGGATTAAGTGAAATAAATTTTATGAAGTGCCTGGCAGGAAAAAGTGCTTATTAAGTGGTACTTCTTGCTCAACAGAGGGAAATCTAATCTCAACTGTGAATCATGAAAACCTGCCAATGTAATAAATGCTCATCCTTCGTTTTTACCATCCCGTTAGTAATTAACTGCTTATCATAAGCTCAAAGACATCACTTGGCACAGGATACTGAAATTTACCCAAGCTTCTCTCCAAGTGGGGATTGCTGGGTTTAACTGCATGCCCCTTTGTGGAGACTCTTGGTACACTAAGCTGTTTCCAGTCCCGCCTGATACATTTTCCATTCTAATCTTTGCATCTTTAAGAATAAAAAGTAATTTCTTGCTAGTGTTAAAAGGGCAAAATAGTAATTACGTATTTTATGGTGCATTCCTTGACTACCACCAAGACTGAACCTTTTCTGACAGTATATTAATTCTGCCAATACACGACTTTTAGTTGAAAATGGGTGATTCAAAACATAAAAATTCTAGCTAGACTGTCAATAGCAACTCTGAGTATGCAAGATATATGTGCATATGTAACTGACAATAATCTGAAGAGAAAACAGAACATAAGTGTTATTTTCTGTAACTTCAGTAACTTATTTTTTGCTTTCTATTGAATTGCCTTTATTCCTAAAGAAAGGGGAGTCATAATTGAGGCAATTTTATTATCTCACTGTTTTACTTATATACACTTTCGTTTTTTAACATCATGATGGATTTTCTGAGTAATTTAAATAGTAACAAACAAAAAACACAGAACATGTTGTACACATATTACTTCCTAATTATTATTTCATGCAAAGAACATTCTGTCATCTTTACAATCAGAAAACTAGGTTTTTCAGAACCACCGACAGTTCTTCCAAAAAGACAAGATTATGAGATAAAAGAATTCCTGATTTGGTTTGAGAGAACAAACATGAGACGTTCTGGAGGGGCAAGAGAACGAGACGGACACCACAAGACAAGAGGAGACCAACTCCTTCTGTAAAGGGATATCCCACACTTTCTGACCCAAATCCACACAGTACGCATACCTGGGGGAAATTTCAGTGCTGGTTACATCATGTTTTTGCTTTTTAGTCCACGGGGCCCAAGGGCCTAACAGGTGCACCATGGTAAATGAGCAGACACACTCACCGTGGCGTGTGAGATGGTCAGAATCCCGTTCTTGACGGCACACTTCCTCCTCTGCCACACTTTCCGGAGCCTGAAGAGCAAAATCAAACACAACCTGATGCAGTAGCTGGTTCACTCTGTGACGTGCAATCATATCGTGTTTTGTATGACAATCATTATAAAACAGTAACAACAAAACAACCCCAAACCAAAAAAACCCACAAAACCCAGAACATTTTATTACCCCAGGTGGAAGGTAGTTCAGACTAGCAGGCATATACAAGGATGCTCATTATAGCACTGTTCTTGACAGTGAAGTGGGAAACAACAGAAATCTAAAAGCAGGAGAATGAATACATGCATCAGTTACATTCATGCCATGGCGTATTCTGTAGGAGTTTAAAAGAATCAAGTAAAGAATCAAGTAACTATGTATGTGCTGACATACCCTTCTAAAGCACACTGCTGATTGAAAAAAGCAAGCTGTTTTAAAATAATTCAGGTAAGATCTAGTAATGTTAAAAAATACTCAAAGTATATCACGTATAAAATGGCGCTCTAAATTTTCTATGGGGATATAAATATACGTACACACATACAGAAGAAGATCTGGAAAGAAGCACGGTACCCTGACAAAAGTACCCTGCTCTGGGAAGGAGGCCCAGACCTGTGGCAGGGGTGGTGCTAAAGAGTTTTTAACCATATCTGTGACTCTTCTACAAGAAGGCTGTATTAATCTTTTGCTCCTGTAATTAAAATTAAATCTAATGATGTAATATATGGTGATTAACGTAACAATAAAAAAATAAAAAAAAAATTCAATCTAAAGAAATTAAGAAAGTAACTCAGGATGTCTGCCAGGCGAGGAGGGTGAGGGTACGGCTGCCTCAGGATATACAGAAGGGGGCTCAGGGTCACGGCTCAACATGTTTGGTGACTTGTACACCTCTCCTTGCGGAAGGCTGGCACTTCTCGGAAAAAGCCAAAGAGAACTCATTTCAACTTGGAAGTTTTCTGGTGATGCTCCAGGCACAGGTGAGCCTGTGTGTGGTGGATTCGCACTTGTGTGGGCAGGTACAAATGTACTAGTTAAGAGCATTTTGATGGAGAAACACACGTATAGGGAACAGTGATTCTCTGGCCTAGGAGAAGGCTTCCTGGGGCCCCCAGGTGTCATGGAAACAGACAACATCAGAGGAGGGGGCTCTGGCTTCTCCTGGGCATTTAAAATAATATCGTTGTGTGTTTCCTTTCCCCTCTTAAATGAGTCCTGTAAGAAACCTGCCACAATACGAATTTAAAACCAACTCTGAGCACAGATAATGTTGTCTCCTTGTGTATGTAACTACTAGCAGCACAGTTCACAGTGGGAAATCAGAATCTGATACCATCTGAGCAAAAGTCAATTGAACACGCCATGCTCAAAATGCTGGTATCTTCAGGAGGTAACACAGAACTACCGACTGATAAAGCGCCCTCAAATTACAGCTACATCACTGACTGGGAAATGGCTGACAAGAGAGGACACCTGTCCCATGATCATACCTGCATCTGGCTAATGTAACCAATGCTGTAGGAGTTTTGCAGCCCATCTTAGCCTCATAAAAGCCTGCTGAGACAGGCGAGGCACCCCCTGTACACACTAAAGCCCAAACCAGTGTCATCTTTCTCTAACAACATGTTTCAAAATAGCCACCAATCAGTCAACCTTCAGGATACTGTCCCGACTCAGTTTATTCATTTTATTTAGTAAAATCATTAGTCATCAGTTGGGTTTTTTTTTTTTTTTTTGGTCATTAGTTTTTTTCACGTGTGTATTAAGGAAACACAAAACCAAACACAAAACTGTATTCTTTTGTATTAGTAATAAAGCCAAGGAAAGTTAACACAAAAGCATTAAGCTTTTGGCGAATAGAAATGGCTCATGTGGTGCCCCCAGGTGACCAAACAAACGGGAGCAAAATCAAGTCAATCCCAAGTACAGCCCTATCTCTGTGAACACTCTGAGAGCTTTTATTCCCGAGATTTCTATGAAACAGCCAGGACGCCTGTACTTTACCCTCTCTGTACTGAGAGCTCTAAGGATGCTTGCCTGAAAAGCTCCTGAATGGACATAGCAAGGACTTTTACCACCTGTTCAGACAGTGCCAGAGAGAACAGCACTTACACCATGCTTGGACCTCAGAATTCCAGAAAAGGAACTATCAGAAGGCGGCCTGGTGTAACTAGACAAGTACCAGCTCTGATGGCCGATTCCTCGGGCTTCAATCCCGACACCAGCGCCCACTAGCCACGGGACTTTGTTCATGGTACTGACCTCTTGGAAGCTTGCTTGCCTAATCTGCGTCACGAAGAGAATGATGCCCATCCTCTAGGACTATTTTGAGAACATATATGTAAAATAATTACTCCTTTGCCTCTCGATGAATGCCTTTGGGTCATAAAGCTTTTAAATTACTTACAAAAAATCTGAAGTGGTTTCCAAATTGTGGACATAAATTATTAATCCTGTAGTTTTAATGCTTGTCCTTTAAGTGACAAAGAGTATTTCAGAACTAGGGTCAGAAACTACTAAAGCAACTGATCCTTAGGAGAAAATCATATGACACATCAGTAGTCATGATTAGCAAGTGAGGTTGTCTTCACGTACAAGCATTTCAGTTCTTTCCTCTTCCACGGACAGCAATGACAGGCCTGCCTGGGTTATCATTAGTCACCCTCTGGAGCCCGTGCAATTATGGGAGGCTCGCCCACTGGACTTCCAGCCTCCTTTGCAACAGTGCTTTCCTTATCTCTTCCCAACAGACTGTATGCAAGGTGAGGGTGAGGCCCACGTCTCACAGACCTTTTACCTTCCAGCATCCAGCAGATTGCCTGAAACACTAATAATAGATCAATAAATGTGTGTGGAATGAGTGCATGAAGAACAGACCAGAAGAACGGAGTCAGGTGTGTGAATGTATGCCAGCCGATACCTTGTATCCTCCAAGGGCAACCAACAGCAGCGATGCCCCTTTGGAATATAAAGGGGAGACACCCCGGCTTTAAGTCATAAGACCCAGGTTAGAATTTGGGCTTTCTTACTTACTGGCTGTAGGATCTTAGTCAAATCACTTAATCTCTCTGGATGAGTTGCCTCATCTACAGAAGGTGATGAGAGGTACCTGGCGGCGTCTGGCAGGCACACAACATGTGCTCACAAGGTGATGCTTTCCCTGAACATTTTAGGGTTTGAACAAAACAGTACCTACCCAAAAACTCAGCTGACTTTTCTTCAACAGTTAGGTATTAACCACTTCACTTAGAAACAGTCAATTCTAATGTCAAGAAAATCCTTGTACCTTTAGGCGAGTAGTGTTAAAACTACAGGATTAATAATTTATGTCCACTAGATACCACGCCATTGGGGCTACAATCTGGTCACTGTGTCTGTTAAGAAGAGCCCAGTTTAAAACTGTGATTGGGGTAACTGGTGTGTCTTTTCTTCTTTTATTTTTTGCAGGACTTAATGGTCAACATTCACTGACTTTCTACAAAGAGCCAGGTGCTGTGCTCTGTGCTGGGATGCTTTTCTTTCCTTATGCCCATATCTACAAATCCTGGTGGCCCTACCAGCATTATCCTGACTCTGACCCGTTCTTCCCCCTCTGCAGCTGTTTCCTTGATCCCTGTTCACCTCTGACCTGGTCTCCCACTTCTAGTCTTACGTCCTACACAGCCATTCTCAGCCCGGCAGCCAGAGAGCCTTTCAAATGAGTCCTATTACGGCATTTCTCTGCTTAAAACCCTCCAATGACTCCCATCTCCACTCAGTGGCTTCCAAAGCCCTCCTGGCTTGGTGTCCTGCCCCCTCTCACCTTGTCTCCTATGGCTCCTCACTCAGTCCTAGCTATGCTTAACTCCTGTATCACAAAGGGAAGCACGTTCCTGGCCATCTCTGCAGATCTCTGTAGGTGATCTCCTCACTTCCTGCAAGTCTTTGCTCAAACATCTCCTCACTGAAGTCTTCCCTGACCACCGTGCATGACTGCAAAGACCACCCCTACAGGCCCCGAGTCCCCTGCCCTGCTCTATCTTCCTCCATAGCACTTGTTACCATCTGATCTCCCACATAGTCCCTTCTTTATTGTCTGTCTCCCGACTCAGAACGTAAGCCCTATGAGGCTAAGGACTTCCTTATCTTTCTTGTTCAATGTTATATACCCCAGTGTCTCTAACAGTGCTTGACCTACACTAGAACTCCCAAAAGACATCCACTGGATGCATGAGTAGAATAAGCAAAACTGATAGTGATCAGAAACTTAGGACTATAATTTACAGAAGTTGCAATTTTAACAAAGAAATAAAAAAAGTCTATGTCTTAAAGTCAAGGAGTGCACATCCACAAGCAATCAGAAAACAAGAAGCTTTCTTTCAAGGAGAAGGACAATTAGTAAGGCGAGTAACTAAGATTCTCCTTATGTACTTATTGTGAAGCAGAATCACTGGTGGAGCAACAGAAAGAGACTGGTGTGGCAGGGCCATGGGAGGACGAGGCTGGACAAGGGGCAGGGCTGAGACCCGGTGTGCACTTCAAGCATGGGAACGACCTGACGTGCTTTATGTTTCTTCAAGGCTACTCTGGGCGCTGTGTGGAGATGCAACGGAGGAGAGGGACAGAGAGAGGTTGCTCAGATATTCTGAGGAGCAGTGGCTCCTTCCAGGGCAGGGTAGCAGAAACGTCAAGAAAGGCATCATATCCTGTTGGAAATGAAGAGCTTGTCATGACAGTGGCTGTGATATAAGAGGAAGGAGAGGAGTCGGGGCAGACTCCCAAGGCTGGGTTTGGGCGGCCAAGTGGGCACCCCAGCAGAGAAAAGGGCGGATGAATCGAAGCAGAGAGGTGGGCGAGCATCAAGTTCGCAAGCCACCTGCTCGCTTCACGTCCCACTCGGCACCTGCCTTCCCCAAACGGCAGGCCACAGGTCCTCGGGGCCATTTAGGGACCACAGGGCGGCGACTGCTTCCTGGAAAGAGAGCAGGTTAAAGCAGCTGAGGGAAACCAGGGGGCTCAAGGTCGGAAGCTAGCGCACTGGGAAACCCGGAGGTGTGGGCCAGGTCGCGAGGCCGCTAGCCCCCCGGAAGTGCTGACCGCAGGGACAGCAGGCCGGCCTCGCGCGTACCCGTCGCTCTTCTTCAGCAGGTAGCCCTTCTTCTCGCTGCCGTACTCCTTATTGCCCTGAAGCTGGTGCATGCTGTACCCTCCTTGCCGGCTCTGGGAGTCCTAGAAAGGAGAAGCCACCGATCAGACCGATGCTGGACGTACGTCTCGAGTCCCTGCCTCTATTCTGCCACCGAGCCTCTGTCCACGGGTCTGGGGTGAAGAGAATTACGGAACTCTAGGAGCCCTCAGGTCCTTGCCTGTATTTCGGAGGAACTGGGCAGGGAAACAACCACCAGAGCCACAGGCAAGTCCAAGAACTCCTGTTTCTAGTTTGGAACCCCAGCTCCGCTCCCAACAACTCACTGGTGACAGAGCGGCGTGGGACTGAACCAGGCTGCACGGGTGGCACAGGGAAGGCAGCAAACTCCAAGTGGCTCACAAACAAAGTGCATGCAATGCACTTTGAGCTCTTCCCTTAGGTCCACCTTTTCTCCCTCCACGTATTTTGCTAAAATACCCACAATAAAAAGTGTACCTTGTGAGCGAGGTACTGGGAGCTGTTAGAAATTCTTGGTTTATAACCAACAGGGGCTCCATAAAATAAGCTGTTAAACATGCTTTTAATTAAAAGCGATGCTTCTCTGGCAGTGAGAAGTGTATGATGTGGTAAAAGGGTGACCAGGACCCAAAGAACAAGACAGATGCAAACCAGCTGGAGGCACTCTGCTAATACTTCCCCATCGTTTCTAAAGACTGCATGATCAGATACAGCCATTACACTTTGAAAATGTACGAAATAGACCAACAACAGTGAACTGTAGAATGAGGACATGGGGTTTAGACACAGAAGTAGGACAATACATTCTCACAGAAAGTGTTGACTTACTCTCCTAGACTTCGATCAGGAAGGGCAAAAGCAACAGAGAAAAAAGGCAGAACATTTGAAAACATAGTTAATTTCATTGAGTCATCACGCATGATTTAAGCACTTTTTATAACACAGAGAAAACACCACAGTAAGGATAATTAAAGCCAGAACACACGCCACCTTCGGAATCACATAAACTTCGGGGGATGGGACAATAAAACATCTTTATATTTGTCAAGTTTTATTCAGGTTATTTAAATGAAACCAGAAGAAAACCTGCATGAGGTACACATTTCATCAAGATAAAAATGGGTGACAATCTTCAAAGTGTGTGTTTAGGGAATCAACACCTCAGTGAAACCCAAATTACTTTAGAAAATCTAAAAAGAACCAAAAATTGTAGGATTATTTTTTAGTTTCCCAAGCAAAGAGAACATAACAAAAACATCCAGTTCAGAAGCGACACCTGCAACGTGATGATTAAGAACCAGAAGTGAACTTAGCCACTAGTTATATACTGATGGCCTATGTATGAGATCCCTTTAAGGTCAGGATGGCCTCCCTGTGGCATTCGGGATCCTTCTGGACCAGACAGTAGCAAATGAATGTTAATAATAGCCGAAGGAAGAGCTCTAGGATGGCACATCTTTGTGAGGTTACTCCACGAATGTGATGAGTTCTGTGTTCAAAACCATGTCCTGAACACCCAAATGGTAGGTACTGGGAAGGCACTGAGGACACAGCGGGGCATGGCCCCTGTCCCTGAGGTGGGTGCTCACACACTGACCACGCATCCTTCTGCTCCCTGGTGAAGGTAACAGAGTGCTGAATGCTTGCTCTACCAGGCAAGGAGGCTCACCCTGAAGAGCTTAGACTAGTCATTTCCTTAATCTGAGTCATTTGTCTGTAACTGGCCAGACTCCCTCCAGCTGAAACTGCTAATGGCACCATTTCAATCACCTGGGGAGGGGCAGGAGTGTACTGGGGTTTAGGCGTCTCTTTAGAAATACTTCTACGTATTTACTTTTAATCAGGGCCCACAGCCTTGCACTCATAGTAACTTGAATCCCAAGTCCTCCCTCATGGATGCTTTCAGGCTTTCTGGACAGAGCTATGACTGCAGGACCGTACTACGGATCAGATGGGCAAGGAAGGCAGCCCTCCACCACCCACGCTGCCATGACAGCCCCCAACAAGAGCAGTGACACACATGGTTTTCTTGAAGGAGGCAGCAATGTGTCCACAACGCTAATACAGAACAATCAGGATGGAAAATAAGGTCGGGTGGTGGAGAGCTGAGGCATGGGACGAAACAAGGGGCCGGGATAAATGAAATCCATGGAGCTTTCTGCGTCCTCCCGATGACATCACATGAAAACCACTCAACTCTGGATCTGGAGTCAGGGATCGCTACCATTTCTATACCTCCCCAGAACATTAAAAACAAAATCTGAAATCTCCCTGGATAAAAATTTTATTAAAAGCATAACTGTTCCTTGGAATGCCTTCCATTGAACGAAACTGCTCTTTGTCTGCCCATGTAATCCCTAGGTTGGTCTGAATGCTTTAGAACCATGCAGTTCTAACAGCCTGTTTGCTAATCCTTCAAATAAAACCCAAGTTTTAAAAATAAGAGTACTTTTATCTTTTGTAATGCAAGGATTTTGATGTTAATAACTTATGAAAAATATTACATTCTGTAAATATGCCTCTAACACATTCCTTACACGTATTTATTACTAGCCCACATAAACTTTAAATTCTGAATAACAACCTGAGTGGACCTTGTTTTCCATCAGGCAAATATGCTTTTAAAGGTGAATAAAGTGGCTGATCTCCAGGCTCTGACCTCAGAAGCCTACTCCATTAAGCTGAGCAGGAAGAAAGCAGCACGTTTCAGAAATACAGCACTGACAGCCCTACATTAACTACTGATGAGTTCTATGGCTTTAAAGTAGTCCTAGAAACAATTATTTCTGCACTTTGAGAAATGATGGCCATTCAGCTTGCTTTGCAGGAACTCTAGACAAACAAAAAGAGGGTTTTCTTTTTTGAGAAAATAAATCATGGAGAATTAACACTCATGATAATGAACAAAACACGATGGAAGGAATGAAACAGGTTCTGAATCCTTTGATAGCATAATAAAAATTAAACATGTATTCAGGAAAGAGAAATGCAAGTGAGAAATTCATTCAGGCAAAAAATATAAAACTGAACTTATACAATGAACTTAAAATAAAACCTTGGAGAAATTCCATAATGTGAGCCAAGAATGTAAACTAAAGAATGAAACTATGGTGTCATTTTTTTAGAATTCCTTATTCTCTATTAGCAGTATGGACAAATTACCTTCTTTCTTCTTAGAAAACTGTATTAACATATAAAATGCATTATTAAGGAGTAAAATCTTAAATCTTTTTAAACGGCACGCAATTACTCATTGATTTACAGGATTATAAAATATTTGTGGTATCCAACCTAAAACTAACCTCTACGACAGAAGCTTCAAATCTCTCATGTAAGGGATACATGGTGTGGGCAAAGGATTTCTTCTTTTTCATCTACTTATTGAGTAGCTTTTGGGTGCCAGACAGTGTGTCAGATACTACAGAGAGAGAGATGAGCAAAACACAGAATCTGTCAAACACCTTGCAAACCACACTATGATGGGAAATTGAGAGAGACTCAAACAAAACGCTGGAATTTGGGGAAAGATTTATGGGTATCATTATTTAAAATATTTTCAACCCTAAATATAGTTATGTAGCAAACAGTTCTCTTGGGACATTAGGCTATTATAAAAGCTTAAGATAATTAATTTCGTAGAACATCTGCGAGAAAGCAAGGAAGAATTCTGACAAGAAAAAACAAGTCCACCAAAAATCTGGGGATCCTACTGACAGCTCAAATTCTTGGAGCTTCCTTTAAAAGTCAAGTTAGAACCTGGTGGAGGTGAAGAGGTTAAATAATTTGATGGGTGCTTTTAATTTCTCAGGTCACTTATCAGGTTAGTTTACACTCTTCTCGAATAGTAGTGCTGTGGTAAGAACTCTATGGTGGACAGTCTCCTTTCTTATTTGAGTCATTAGAAATCATTACCTACTAACCTTATTTTGCAATGAGAGATGATAAACAGCATGAGAATTGCATAAGCGTGCTGTGAAAGATCAATTTTACTTGTAAAATACTCTGGACATGGTGCTAATGAACATGCATCATTAATTTGGGGTGGCTTTAAATCAAATCATGTGCATTTTATTGTGTATGTACTCCTTTGGCTTATATGCAACTTTGTTCTTTAGCTACTGGGAGCAGATTACATTTAGTCTTTTTAGTTTAGTCCCCTTTTGCAAAACAAAAAGGGACTGCAACACTTCCCCCCCCCCCCCCCCCCCCCCCCGGCAGAAAGCTTCCATATACAGGAAGGAGGTATTACTGTATGACAAAGCAAAGGTAGGAAGTGGTTAAGTACATTTCGGTTAAGTACAAAACCTCGCAATTTTCTGCCTAAACAGCAATCTACTGCTTACCCTCCATTTGAGTCTTTCTATTGCTCTTACACAGAGGAATCATTCAAGGGGACCACCTCTCCTAGGATTTGTATGCCAGTAATAAGCACCTTCAAAAGAGGCCTCCAAACACAGGTGCCTACTTCCAGTCCGCAGGTGCCCAAGGTGAAAGGGCTGTAGACTTCTCCCACTCGATGAAAACACAGAGGGCTATCTTCACTCAGTAAAGAGAACCTTCCGGGTTGCTTTTAAGGGTGAGGGTTGCTGGTGCAGGGCTTCCACGTTTGAGGAGGGTTGCCTTGTTTTTGTTTTGGACTCATGAACCCCTTCAGAAATTGTAGGAATGTACAGTTTGCCACTGTGAGGTGGTATCATGAGGAAATGACAATATAAAAAAATGCCCTATTTTATGTGGTTATTATTAAATACTGCATTGAGATACTGCACTGAAATTCAATGCATGATAACTTCCTAATACAAACAGGCAAATTTTAACCCTCCCCTACTAACAAATAGAGCTCACTGTTTAGTCTACCCTTGGCATGAAGTCCATACCCCGCTGTGTGTGTTCAAGGTCATCTATCACTAGGCCTGAGTTTCCACCTCAGAAACCCCATCTCTCAATCTTCTGCCCTTTGTGCCCCCAAACTGTGGGGGGCAACGGCTATTTCAGACAGCTTCCATCTCAGAGTCCTCGCAGCGTCCCCCCTCTGCAGGCGTGCCCCTTCCCAGCAGATCTCTCATGGCACCAATACCGCTCAGGGTGTGACTGCTGGTTTGTACGGCTGGCCTGCTCTCTACTAGATGATTCTAGAGGATTCTTTATCAACGCCCCTCTGGCTGCCCAGAAAGACAGACATGACCTAAAGAGGACATGGGTGTGCACTCTACCCTGAGAGGACACAGCACTTTGGAAGTGCAGGTCTTCAAAGCCGGAATGGCAAACCTAGGGTCCTGGAATTGTAGCTCCGGTGTTAAGAACATCTTTGGGACAAGGACGGCAAGGGAAGTAAAGGACAGTCGCTACATGGGGCGATGCAATAGGTATACACTTGTAGCTTCTATCTTGTTTGTCCCCACAACCACGGTGGCAGGAAGCTGGTGGCACGCCTATTTTGCAGATCAGGAAACACAAAAACCATCCCAGGCCGCCTCACTTTTACTGGTAGCCCTGCTGGAAACATAGAGATCACCTACTTCTTTCTGATCAAGTTGAAGAGAGGATTTTATTAAGTCTCGGAGTGCGGTTAGCTGTTTCTTTTCTTCATCCTGGGTCTGTTTTATCTGTGATGGAAAAACAGGACTTTCATCATATATCTTTTATACATGAGCAGAGTTTAATTCACCCAAATATACCAGTCATCAAACAATTCAATTATATAGTTGATTTATTAAAGTCTTTTACATGGTCTCATTTTCTTATATGAAAGGCAGAATTTTCTCATCTTATGAAAGTACCAGTGAGTTTTGAAATTAGTGTCTTAATGCAACAGGCCTTATTAAATAATACATCTAGGCAAGACAATTAGCTCTGAAGTACCATTTTAAAGAGTTTAGAAATAACACTGGGTCACTTGCTTCTGGTTTTTCAAAGGGCGGTAGCAGGAATCCCATAATGTGGTTAAATGGGCCAGAAGAAAATGTGAAAAAAGACCAGAACCCAATGGGCTAAGGTATATATGAATGTTTACAGAGTGGCACCCGAGGGTTTGGCACTGGTGCTGCTTTTTTTAATCAGCTGGAACTTATTACAACCTGAATCATGTTAACTATTAAAAGACAACGGCAGTGGGGGGGCGGTGGTCACCTGGGTGGCTCAGTCAGATTAAGTGTCTGCCTTCAGCTCAGGTCATGATCCCAGGGTCCTGGGATCGAGCCCTGTGTCAGGCTCCCTGTTCAGCGGGAGCCTCCTTCTCCCTCTGCCTCTGCCCCCCCCACCCCTGCCCCCACTAGCGCACTCTTTCTCTTTCTCAAATAAAATCTTAAAAAAAAAAGACAATCGGAAAAAATATACAGCTCTGTGTTTTTTAAAGTTATATAAGCAAAATCTAGATATCTGACAAAAACAAACAAACAAAAAATCATAAACCTGCCTACCCTGAGACAATCAAGTTTTGTCCTTCGGGGTCAAACATTCTTTCTACAAGTGCCGACTGCAGGGCACTCACAGGTGATGCTATTGGACCCCGAATGGACAGCCATCTAGAACTGATGGTTACACACCCTCATTCCTCCTATGTCCCAAAAATGTACTTCTTCAAAGCCAGAATGGCAAACCTAGGGTCCTGGAATTGTAGCTCCGGTGTTAAGAACATCTTTGGTACAAGGACGGTACAAGGATATTTGACCATCAAGGCCTTCTGAGTTAAACTGAATGCTTCCCTGCACTAGGTTTATACTGACAGATCACATACCCCTGCTTTTCTTTAAAGCTCTTCTAATCCAGATTTCAAATTTACTGATATTTATCTATAAAAGCAACTTAAAATGCATGCATTTTATAAAATACTTACATTATATAAATCAGCAGCCAGTTTTTCGATGTACTGTTTCAATTTATCAGCCGTTTTCAAGCCATCTTGAAAAAAACTATGATGGAGAACATCAGAGATTCACCAGAAGCATAAAAAAGAAATGAACCCTAGTCACCTATAAAATCTGAAAATACTAATATATTTACTCTCTACCCACATAGCTACACAAAACACTTACAAACGAATTTCAGTATTTTATAAAGATGCACCAACAGATTACGGGCACCATCTGACACGTGCTAGCAGCTCTCACGTAGACAGTGCAAATTACAGCTGCGGTCCCAACACAGCGATTTCATGTGCATACCCGTCTATTCATAGAAACAGTCCTCCTGGTTGTGCCGTATTTGAATTTGAACGAGAGAGACACACACCATAACTGGTGGAATATCATGAGGATGAATCAGATGCTCTAAGGAGAGAGGAGACTTTTCTAGAAACAAAGGCTGCAGGAAAGCCATCTTTCAGTTCCCCAAAGACCCCTGGGGAGCATGCTTGAAACACAGGAAGTCGGATCGATGGTATCCTGCTGTGTGCACAGCCAGATCGCGCCATTTCACCCTAAGAATCAGTACTGACAAGAGCCGAGCATGTAGAACAAGCTAAGCATGCTTGCATTTTATGTGTTATTTCATTCACCTCCAACAACAACCCGAATGAGTTCCCAAGCACTTCAATCTCCTTTTCAGAGGATAAACTGAAGCACAGGGTGAGTACATCACTTGCTCACATGACTAGTAAGTGGCAAAACTGGGATTTGGGGCCAGGCTCTGATTTGGACACCCCTGCTTGTGATGACCAAGCAAAGAGATTTTCTGTCTGACCCCTCCACCCAGGAGTCCCACTTGTCTCAGTGTTTGTAATGTTCTCTATCCTCTTGGAGGCTTCTCTAACCCTGCCCCACATCTACTGCTGCTTCCCCACAAAAGAATGAGGTCCTTGAGGATGAGGACTGTCTCATCTCAGGATCGCAGTGGGTCCAGCACCAGGCAGATGTCAGTGAATGACAAGGATGCAGCAATATCAAGAAGTTTTAGGGCACATCTTAGGATTCACATCTACATATATAATTAGCTTAACATGGACAATCGATGTGGACAATACATCCTTATCAGAACTGGCCCTCCAAGAGTGAATACTGAAATCCCCCACATGTTTGAGAATGTTTTAAGGTTGACAACTTCAGCTGAGAACCCTTACTAAAATCAGAAAGTCTTTCACCAGAGGAATGGGAGAAAGGAGGGCTTTCTGGTTAACCATTTAACTTGAGAGCTACATTTAAACTCTTCTAACATTCAGCTGTTCACCACTGCCCATTGGGATGAAGGTTAAACTTCTCAGTACGGAACTGAATACAACTTACGTTCTGGACCCTGAACAGCTTTCTGGTTTTATCTCCTACCATCTTCTTTGAAAAAATGTGGGCTCGCGCCATGCTACTTTTTTATCCCCCCAGTTCTCCCTGGCCTTTGCTTCTGCTCTTCCCTCTTGCTGAAATGCCCTTCCCCACTATGCTTCTACTGTAGCTCCGTTCGTTGCTGCCTCCCACAGCAGTTTGCCCTGGCCTGCCAATCCAGGGGATGGCATTTTCTAGCACAGGCTTGTGCCCAGGCCTAATGCCAGCCCTCGAGCAGCGGGTCGTGCTCTGTCCAGAGTAGGCCATTCATGAACATTAACCTCAACCAGCCTCATCCACATGCGGGAAGGTGTCTGTGGAGGAGGCAGAAATATGGCTACAAAGTCAATCACAGCAAAACCACTTCTAATCTCGGGTACTAAAATAATTTCTGGAGAAAGGGTCTGAAGGTAGAACACATCAGTGTAAGGTGGATGCTATCAGGACTCCTTACAACAGAAAAAGGGCTTTAGGGTCAGAGGCTTCTGGCTTAGAATCCGTGCTGGAGGATTTACTAGCAGTGGTTCTCTGGTGAGTCACTTCTCCTCGAGTTAACTGTATTCTGTGGGGCAGGTAACACAGATAACACGGATGAACTCGCTCTGCAAGGTACTGAGTCGTTAGGACATGCTCAGCACGTGTTAGCTCCCTTCCCTGGACTGCTGGGTTTATCACATAAGAAGGAGTCTTGTCCTTCCCCGAGGGATAGAGATTCGCCGCAGATAGGTTTGTGTTTCAGTTTCACTTTCAACATGAAGGAAATTTAATCTTTTTTTTTTTTTAAAGGTGAGCTTAAATGACAATGCTTTAGATTTGTGTTTTCCAAGGGGGTAGCCACTAGCAGCTAATTTAATTAAAATTAAATTAATGTAAAATTCAGTTCCTGAAGTCTCACTAGCCACAGCAGCTCCATGTGGTCAGTGGGTGCCGTGTTAGACTGTACAGAATATCACCGTTTCCATCATGGCAGGAAGTTCTCCTGGGCAAACTGAGTAAGCGAACTCAGAGTTGAATAGCACACAGGAATGGTATAAAACACACACATCTTAAGGACAATGAAGGCACTGATAAAAATGACAAGTTATTTATCAGCAGGTGAAAGCAAGCTGGAAGGGGGACAAATTCCTACCGATTCAAAAGCTGAAGAAAGACCCCAACAAGTCTGTTTTCCTACGTTTGAGTTCTCTAGAACATTACAAACACAGACTAAGAAAAATTAATAGAATGAGATATCATTTTAATATACAATATAACTCAATTTTTACAAGTAAATCATATACATAAATCCAGTAATCTTCTGAGTGCGATTATGGGTTTTCTTTTTTGTTAACTTCATTTTCTAAAACATATCATATATTCAGACATCAGACAAAACAAAATTATAGAAAAAAAACATTTCGTCTAGAAGGAGAAGATTGAGCTGAGCCCCTCTCAGAAAGTTATGCTAGGGCTCACTTCTGGGTTTTGGTGAGAAACAGGAATAGGAGGCAGAGGGGACTGGATGCAGGGAGAACAAAACCGTCTTGACATTAGTAACAGTCATCAGTTAAGCAAAGGCCGACGTGCTGTCGACTGCACAGTCAGTCTGGTGACCCCTCCCGTCTGTGCCCAACTGTCCCCTCCTTGAGCAGTTTAGTCTCAGCCACGAGCTGGGTGGGACTCAGAGTCACGGTCACATATCACCTGCCACAACCTTTCACTGAGGGCAGCAGGCTTGCCTCTCTGTTCCCTGTCTCCTCCCTCCAGTGCACTGCCTCTGGTTCACTAGAAATGCATGAACTTCGGAGTCAAAAGCATATTACGTTTTGGCTCTCAATCTCACCATACGTACAACCCTGGGCAGGCTACTGACCCTGTCTGAAAATGAGCATGATCATCCCCAAAGGTGGATGTTTTCTGGCTTCCAGGAGAGGCAGATGAACTACTACAGATAAAGTGTTCTGTAACTGGAAAGGGAAGCACAAATGTCAGTTCTGATTACCTGCCACTCAACCTGAACGTGGGAGCCTTCCCCGCGGAAGGCAACATTACCTCTCTGACACCCACTTGCCGCTTTCTCTGTACATTACTGAAATATAATGAGATCTTTGGAAAATAGATGATGATTAACAGTAATAATAATAATGACAACTGGCACGTAACTATTCTGTGCCAGTCACTCGCTATTATGCACAACTAAATATTTTCTTAAGTCTCCATTAGAAGCCAACAAAATAATTATTATTAACCTGTACCAGACAAGGTAACTGAGGCCCAGCGAGGTCCAGTCGTTTAACTGGGGTCATCCAGTCATTCAGGACAGAGCTGGGATTTGAGTGTAAGCATTCCTAGCTCTGGAGCACAGGTAAACACATCAGGCTGAGCTGGGTCCAAATCCTGGCTCTCCTGCTGAGTAAGAGCATAATCTCCGAATCCCTGCGCCTCCGTGTCCTTAGGCAGGAAGCGGAGATGATCCCATGTACCGTGGAGAGTTCTTGTGAGCACTTCGATAATGTTCTTAAAATGGCAGGCACAGAGAAGCAGTTCAATACACGATGGCCACAGGCCAGCAAAATGAGCCTCATTATTCCTCTCACCTTAGAGACACAGCTGCATTGACTTTGCTTTTTAAATAAGCAGCTTGAAAGAAATACGACCATATTTTAATGACCCAGAGTGCCAGAAAAAATGTAAGTTGCCAACTGATAGGCAGAAGGACCCCCATGTTTATCCTGACAGGCTGTGACACATCCACAGCTGCAGAGTGCAGGCTCATGAGTGTGAACACAGTCACCCGTCCATCAGGGAGAACACATACACCCTCCTCAGAGGGAGGCACAGTCTTCTCTAACCTGAGAAAGTTGCTATGTACTTCCCCTCTTATTCCATCCAAACAATGATGGGAAAGGGTACTATGTTCTCTCTGCTTTTAATTTAATTTCAAAGAAAGACAGCAGGATCTCCCTGCTACCCCAACCACGTATTCTGCTCGGCTTAGAAAGAGGGGCCATTTGGCCAAAGGCTGAAATGCTCCGGGAGCATAATATTACCTTCAAAAGTTAGGATGCCCTTGTAGTATCACAGAGAGTATGGTTCTTTAAAACAAATCAAAGTATAAAACAAATTAAGAAAAATGAAGTGATTTCTTAACACATCAACCGCCAACCCCTCTTGAAAGCTTACTTCCAAGCTTCAGGTGCTGATTTCCAGCTAGCCAGGGTGACATTTTCTCCTAGAAAATTTTCTCTATGTGTGTCCTGTGGTAGTTAAGAAACTTAAAGGGACAGGGGTTAATTAGTGTAAGTACTAATTAGCCGCAAATCCATCTCAACAGTTCAGGTCAAAGAGCTAGCTCAGAGTGATATAGAGAGAGTCTTAAAAATAGGGATGTTCAGGCTCAAATCCAGGCTCAACCAAATTCAGATTTCTGACATATTAAGAGCATGCACTCTGGAGTTAGAGACCTGCGTGCAAGACTTAGTTCTGTCAGCTTCTATATATAAATTCTATGAGGGCATAGATCTTTGTTTTTGTTTTGTTGCTGTTTTCGGCATGAAAAAAAATCGAGATAAAATTCATGCAATGTGGAGGCGCCTGGGTGGCTCAGATGGTTAAGCGTCTGCCTTCGGCTCAGGTCATGATCCCGGGATCCTGGGATCGAGGCCCACATTGGGCTCCCTGCTGAGCAGGGAGCTTGCTTCTCCCTCTCCCTCTGCCTGCCGCTCCCCGTTTGTACTCTCTTGAGTGTCAAATAAAAAATAAAAAATCTTTTAAAAAAATTCATGTAATGTAAAATTCACCATTTCAAAGTGTACAATTCAGTTTAGTATATTCACAATGTGGTGCAACTGTCCCCACTATCTAAGTCCCGAACATGGCCGTCACCCCAAGAAGAAAGCCTGCACCTGTCAGCAATGGTCTCCAGTTCCTCCCTTACCCTAGCAAACAATGCTTTCTTGTCTCAGTGGACTTGTCTTCTTGGACATTCCATTTAAACGGAATCATACAATATGGGGCCATCCACGTCGGGCTTCTTTCACTTAGAATAATGTTTTAGATGTTGAACCCGTTGCAGCATGTAGATGGATTTGTAACCCTCCTGGGAGCTTCCTGGGTGTGATCTGAAACTGGCCGCTGCAAACGGAGGGCAGGAAGAGACCTGAGAAAGTGGCGGGCCCCTCCAGGTGGGCAGGTGGCAGTTTTCGTAACAGCAAAGGGAGCTGACACTGAGTGTTGTCTTGGGCGGCAGCTATATGACTGGATCCCTGCACCTGCCCTCCAAATCTCTGAAGTTTATAAAGAAGCCCCAACAGTGCTTGGTCATGTATACACCTGCAGGTGTTCTCAACGCCACATCACCAACTCAAGGCCACGTCCTTGGGGCAGCCTCTGGGGGGAGTGGGAAAGGAAAGCAGAACCCACATTCGAAGGACAGGGAAGAGAGTGAGGAGCCTCGGAGTGACATGGTCCAGCTCATGGGGCAATCAGCAGTCCTACAGCCCAACTATATTCCACTGCACTGCGGTACCATATTTTGTTCATCACATGATGGATATTTGGGTGTTTCTACACTTTGGCTCTTATGAATAATGAGGCTATAAATATGTATGAACACATTTTTGCTTAAATACCTGTTTTTAATCCTCAGTCCTCTTGGGTATATACCTAGGAGTAGGATTGCAAGGCCATGTAATTCTAGGCTTAACTTTTTCAGGTACTGCCAAGAGTTCTTCCAAAATAGTTGTACCAACTTACATTTCTCTCAGCAATGTACTGCGGGTTCCAATTTCTCTACATTCTCACCAAGACCTAGTTTCCATTTTGTTGTTGCTGTTGTTTTTTTAAATTCTGCCATCCTAGTGGGGGCAAAGTGGTATCTCACTGTGGTTTTGGTTTGTATTTTCCTCAATGACTAACGACGGTGAGGCTTGTTTCTTGTGTTTTCAGCCATTGTGTATCTTTTCTGGGGAAATGGCTATTCAAATTCTTTGCTCACTTTTAAACTGGATTATCTTTTTGTTCTTGAGTTGCAGGAGTTCTCTATATATTCTGGACACCAGACCCTTATCAGATAAATGATTTGCAAATATTTCCCTCCCATTCTGTGGGCTTTTTGCTTTCTTAATAATGTCCTTTCACTCACAAAACCTTTTTGAAATTTGAAGTCCAACTTATCTGTTTTTCTCCTTTGGTTTCTTTTGCTTTGTTCATTTGACACATTTATCGAGCATCTACTGAATGAGTGAATGTGCCTTTGGGCAGGTTACTCATCCTTCCGGAGCTACAATTTCCTGGTTACTCTTGATAAATGTTAGCTATTATTATTTTAAAATTAAGGATAATACAGTAATGTTTGTAAGTGCTCGTGATCCTGCAGATCATAATGACATTTGCTAGGTGGAAAAGGAGTGGGTGAGCAGTAGGATATTATATTTGTTCTGAAAGCAGCATGTTCCCCACAATGTTCAAGTCTGAAACTGACAAGCATTTGGGTGTGGGTGAGCTGGAAAGGGTAACAGAAAGTCAAAAGCTCTTCTTTTCTGCTCCCTCTATTGTTCCACTGTAGTAGCTGTACCCCGCTGAGATGATGGGACTATACATGGTATTGCTGGAGCAAACTGACTCTTGGGCGCCCCCTGACATTGTACTGAAAATCATTTGGAGAACTGGAGTAAGTACTTAGGATATGAAATCTCTTTTTTAGAAGATTTTATTTATTTATTTGACACAGAGAGAACGCGAGTGCACAAGCAGAGGAAGTGGCAGGCAGTGGGAAGGGGAGAAGCAGGTTACCCGCGGAGCAGAGAGCCCGACACGGGACTCCATCCCAAGACCCTGGGATCATGACCTGAGCTAAAGGCAGACGCTTAACGGACTGAGCCACCCGGGCAGCCCCCTTCTCTTTCTGAATTAGGTAGAGAGGCTTTACAATATTAAGGGTTTTGAGGGATTGCCTGAAGTAGGAAAGAATGAGTTTCCCTGAAAGAATACTACCCTGGCTTCTTGCTAGGTGGGAATTCTTGAGGTTCAACCAGGGGCAGAACCCCATTATAACCATGTTTGTGAATACCTCTCCCCACAAGGAGGTTTTTTACTGTGTGGGGTTTCCTTCTGCTGATCTCTCTGCTCCCTGGAGAGACTCTTTTACCAGATTTCAATGGCCAGATGCTAGCCATCCCCCAAGTCTAATGCTGACTGCCACCACCCCTGTCAAGGAGGCCTCCTCAGTCTGCCTGGATGAAAGTCTCGCCTTCTCCTGATGCCCGTATTAGCAATTACTTCCTAGGCCCACTGTGATGACTAATGACCCAACTTACTTCCAGGACCAGAGAATTAGCTCCTGAAGGCAGAGTCTTGTTTCATCTTCCTACCCGAGAGCTACTGGCCTTTGTCAGGAGATTGATAAATATTTTTGGAAAGTGAAAAAGCAGGGAATGAAAGAATGGAGGATGCCTTAGCTAACCAGGTCAGAGCAGTTCTTCTTTTCACCTTTAGGAACAAAGGTTAAGATCTGTATAGTTTACAAGACACCTGACATTTTGGAAAACTAATGTTTGTGGAAGTTAAAACCTTCTTTGTAGGCTAAGGGAATGTGAGATCAGATTTCTAGGGGCACCTGGCTGGCTCAGCTGGTGGAGCATTCAACTCCTCTTGGTCTCAGGGTTGTGAGTTTGAGCCCCACATTGGGTGTAGAGCTTACTTAAAAGAGAGAGAGAGGGGGAGAGATTTCTAAAATCAGGTAAAATCAGATTTGCTGCCAAAGTGTTGTAATGGAGAAGACTGAGAAGTTTCACTTATTTCTGTAGAGGTTTCAAAGCAATGATATGTTTCTAGGAAAACTGAAATTGATGAAAGATTAAAAATTCCACCCGAAACTAAAATTAGGGACTACCCCGACACATTTCAAAGTTTCCTATGTACCCCACTAAGCTATGAAGCCAAAGGTTAGACCAGGTCTTCAGTATGAGGCTTTCACAGGCAAACTTTATCTTATAAATGTGCAACTGTTTCTGCTTCAATGTATTATTTTTTTGTATGTGAAACATACTTATACAAGGTGGAGTTTACGCGGAAAAGAAGGAAAAAGTTAACAAATCAGATCTATGTAAATAACAATTTCATCATTAAAAGCTTCTCCTGGAACAATTCTGTACAATACCTGTACGAATGAATGATTTCAAGTGCCCCTTGGAATCCTCAGAGCTGCAAATACATACAATGTAGCCGGCATGGGACTAGGCTCCATATGCATTATCTCATTTAATTCTCACATCTACTAACCTTAACCCCACTTGACAGATGAGGGTACTGAGGTTTAAAGAGGAACCTGATTAAGATCACATAGTCACCTGGCTGCAGAGCAAAGATCTGAACTCATCTTTCTGACTCGTGCCTTCTGTGCGTCCCACAATATTAATGCCGACCTCCTCAAATGTCCCAGTTACAAAGATCTTCTTAGATAGAACATTACAAATTTTAATAATGGGCATGTTTTCACATTAAAAACTCTACCAGAAAACCCATGAAAGCGAATCCAGTAAGTAAACAAAAAGTAAATAAGCAAATATAATGCCACAGAATCTCAAGCATAATAAAAATGCAATGTTAATAAGCAAAAATGGTGCTGGTATAAACAGCAGACGTACCACCAGTTACGTAGAAATAGAAGTATAAAGTCAAAGTATTCTTAGTGCCCCAGGTATATAATTTCACCTAATTTAGGTGACAAAGAAAAACAATTCCAAGTAGGTATACATGGAACAAATCACCTGAAAATAGGTAAAATGCCAAGCAAGGGAGGAGGGTGTGAGAGTCACTTGAGAAGGCCTCTGCCGTGACAGGGTTGCATGTATTTGTAACGAGAGCTTCACAGACTATCAAGGCCACCGTCAGGATTCATAAGTAAGACAGCATCTTTGAGTAGCCACATACTTGCACTAATTTGAGTTACTTATTTACAGAAAACAACAAAAATGGAAGATAATACCATTTCTTATCATGTGGCTTTGGAAGGTTCTAATATCACACTACATAGAGTGACCAAATGAAAACCAGAAAGAAGGAATTAAGAAAACCAAAGAAGTGAAGGGAGTCTTCCTGGGCTAATAATCATGATCACGATATTCTACTTACTTGCACTGTGCATGATAATACTTTATAAGATTCTGCAGCAGATCCACACCCTTTTTGGTCTTGATTTCATTAACTTTAATGAGATACTGTGGAAATAAAACAAAATTGTATGTTGCTCAGTACAGACAGGGTTTTCCAGTCATGGGTTTGGGTGGGAGAACGCCAATCATGAATCTGCACAAATCACTGAACCTTGGTTGCCTTCAGACAGTGTGAGTTCAATTCAGGAAATGCTGATTTGGCAGTCACAAGTGTACAAACGAAATGATTAGAGTGTTAGCATTTTATAAATGCTCAAGATTAGTTTACAAGACAAACAGAAATCAAACATAGCAAAACATTCTAGAATAACTCATTATTTCCCCCTGGTGCAGTGGATCTCAAACTTAAGAGTTCACATGGTCAAAACCTGAAAGATGGTTGACTGTTCTTTGCAGAAAACAAGTAAAACAGCATTCTCTTGAGGCATATGCCATCAGATAGCAAAACTTTTAGAAAGAATTTTTGGTACTCAAGAACGAAAGGATAAAAAAACCACGAAAGAATAAAAATTAAAATAACCCATTATTAATTTATGCAGTTAACTAACACTACCAGGTCTGATTTTTACTAGTGGTCAAGATTTTCTGTTGATATTGTTTGCTTCTTTTTCACTTGTTTTATTATGAAGAAGTGTTTATGAGCAGATAGGTTTGAGAAGAAGCTAAAAGTATGAGGAGGGGGAAAAAAGAGTATTTAAAAAAGAAAAACTTAATTTAAAATTAAGAAAATTCTATCCACTTTAGTATTTTTGGAGAACTGTAAAAGGAACTCTATGACACAATGTTAGCATCAGAATGAGCAGAGCGTCAGGTCAGGGAGTGCCAGTGTTCACTGGGAACCCAGTTTGAGAACCACTGCTTTAAGTCCAAGGGAGCATGCTTTCATTACATTTCTTTCATGAACTCAGGCTTTCTTAATGACTACTTTATTTAAGCTTTCATTCAAATTGGACACATGGTTAAAAAAACAAAAAACATGCTCTAAACCTGTACCAGGAAGACTTCATATTCACCAGTGTTACTCCTCACCAAACATTTTTTTCACACTCACTCACAAGCAACATTAAAGTTCTCACCAAAGAATCCTGTTTTGGCATAAAGAGCCCCACAGGACCAAGGCTCAAAATATGAGACCACAGTGAAATGGCGGATCCCAAAAGGCTTGGAGAAAAATGGAGATGAGAACCCTTAAGAAACAGTCCCCTCCTCTAATAATCAAACAGCCTGCATTTAAGCATAAAAACTCCTGACTAGCAGGAAAGATCACAGTTAAGGAAACTCTGGGCAAATGCTTGCAAAAGCTGTTCTTACTTCGCACATTTGCAGCTGAAAGAGGCGCCGTTCCTTCTCCATCTCCTCTGCGATCTCAGCTCCTGTGATCTCTGTGCGGATCATCCCATGCTGCTTTGCATGCTCTCTTTTCTCCTTCTCAATTTTTGTACTGTAATTAAAGCAGATGCCATCATTAAAAAAAAAATTCACGTCTTTCCTTTAACAAGAGCCACTGATTGTTTCTTAATTATGAGCGTAGTAAGAGGCAGGAACTCTTACATAAGTTGGTAATATTGATCAAAAGAAAGAATCAAAGAGAACACACTGCACAGATTTTCACCTAGGAAACCTCTTATATTTTAACTCTGATCTTACACACGGATGAATTCTTTAAAGATTTATTTATTTTAGAGAGGAGAGAGAGAGAAAGAGAGAGTGTGTGCATGAAGAGGAGAGAGAGAGTCCTAAGTAGTCTCTGCGCTGAGCGTGGAGCCCGACACAAAGCTCGATCTCATGACCTTGAGATCACAACCTGAGGTGAAACCAAGAGTAAGAAGCTTAACCTAACCGACTGTGCCACCCAGGTGGCCCCACATGGATAAATTCTTATAAATTCTCTCACAATTTGGTTGGCATGAAGAAATCTTGACAGTTGACTTTTTCTTGGGTCAAGGACTTTAGGATGAAAAAGAATCAGAAAGTTGGAGACCGGAGGCATATCTTGATTACCAACAGATGATGGGTCTGAAAATTATTTCAAGACAATCAAAGTGCACAGTGGACATGCACAAAAAGTAGTCAAAGGTAATTTCCAATATTCCTCTAGACCTGGGTGATTTCCATATCCCCATAACACATTTTAATCATTCAACCATTTGGTATTGGATTGTACAGAATAAGGATGGGAGAAATCCCAATCTATAATCTGGAATCCTATGAAATGTTCTTCAGTGAGGAGGGGGCCAAGAATGAAGCAGGCAATTATAAAGAAGGGCCCATATTAAACCAACGCAACCTGAGGCTAATGCTTGGCTATGATAGATGGTACTCTGGCAGTAACACCAATGGTCACCACCCTCTTTCCGAAAGTCCATCTAACTTGAAAACAAACTTCCAATTTCAAAAAGAGTGAATTTCAATTGTGAATGCAAAGATAAACTCACTTAGCCTTCAAGTCTTCTTTTAAATCGTAGTGGTGGGGAATCAAACCCCAAAGAAAGCCAATATCCTTGTCTATATACAAACACAGTAGAAAATCAACCCACTGGAAAATCTACTATAAATGTGGTTGGGATTCCTCTAACACCATAATGCCATATCTTATCATGCCACGTTGGCCATCAAGTAGGTGTGAAAGCAGATAGAGAATAAGCCTCAGCTCTCTCCACTGGTGTGGATGGGAGAGAAGCAGAAAGCTAAAGACATCTGAGAAGAAATGTGAGGAGCAGGCATAACTTAATAGCAGTAGACTTCTGGGTTAATGTGGTGACTTGACCACGTCTTCATTTCTTCTTCCTTCCATAATCCCATTAAAATGATACAAAACTCATAAACAATATAATCTCCCAAAGACAAGAACTGAAGACAAAAACGGATGAGAGAATTCAGCAAATATTTGGAAGAGCAGGTCTACACAGAGAAAAAGAGAAAGTGCGTACCCCGAACAATAGGGCTCCCTGCCTCCCTGGCCTTTGTTACGTCCAGATGCCATTACATACGATCACAGACAGGGGGCTGAGGGGGCTGGCCAGTGCCGGAAGACACACCTCTGGATATTGACATTTAGAATGCTCCTGATAAAAAAGCTGTCTTGGGGGCACCTGGGCATCTCAGTTGGTTGGGTATCTGACTCTTGATTTTGACTCAGGTTGTGATCTCAGAGTCCTGGGATCGAGCCCCGGGTCAGGCTATGAACTCAGCAGGGAGTCTGCTCGGGGGGGGGGGGGGGGGGGGGTTCTCTCTCTCCCTCTGCCCCTCCCCATACTCTTTCTCTCTCAAAAAAAAAAAAAAAAAAGAAGAAGAAGAAGAAGAAAAGCTGTCTTGACATCCTAAAACCTAAAAAGGCAGCTCACTGCATTCTTGACAGACCCTGCTGACATGTGTGAGCTTTCCATCAACTTTTGGGTGCTTTGCTCTCAAATATGAATGGGCAGTGAAAGGTGATAAGATAATTGAGGAAAGCCTCCAACATGAAAGCAAGAGATCCAAATAACAAGTTGGGGGTGGTGGTGAGGTAACCAGAGGCAGTAAGAAAAAAAATATTTCATAAAATATAATCAAATCCTCAGAGAGCTAAAATACTGCATCTACGAAACAACAAGAAACTATAAAAAGACCACCAAAACCTCCCAACTAACTGAGAAAAAGGGCTTTGGAAATTGAAAATATGACAGCCAAATAAAAAAGTCAAGTGCAATAGTGGGAATAAAAGGTTGAAAATAACCTAAAACATAACAGACAAACAGGACAGAAAAGAGAGGAAAACTGTAAGAACCACCTGGGGAGTCCAGCACTATACGGTGAGGCGCTTCAGGAAAACAAACAAACAGGCGGGAGGAAGGACAAGAAACATTTCCAGAGCTGAAGAACTAAAAATTGCAAAGAAGAGGTCAATGCACGCACCATGGCACATGAAGAAACTTTGGAGAACCTTTGAAAAAAAAAAAAAAAGAGTAACATCTTCTTTTCTGTTTAAAGATTTATTTGAGAGAGAGAGAGAGAGAGAGAGAGGGAGTGAGCAGAGGAAGGGGCAGAGGGAGAGGGAGAATCTTCAAGCAGGCACCCCGCTGACCATGGAGCCTGATGTGGGCTTGATCCCACGACCCTGAGATCATGACCTGAGCTGAAACCGAGTCGGATGCTTAACCGACTGAGCCACCCAGGTGCCCCAGAAGACTGACATTTTCTTACTGAAAATAAATGAACCTCCTTCCCCAAACCCCACATGCCCCACACAGAGAAATGGGAATCAAAGATGCATCGGATTTTTTTCATTAGCAAACACTGGAAATAAGAAAACAGTGGAGAAATGCTGTCAACAGTTCAAGTGAATATGGTTATAAAATTCAGATTTTACATTCAGCCAAACTCTCATTCTGTGTGATGGCAAAATGAAGATATTTCTGGACATGCCAAAATCTGAAAAATTTCCCTCCTTTAGAGCTGTTCCCTGGAAACGACTGGAGGTAGCGTGCCAGTCAAGTATGGGACTACGCCAGGGAAGAGGAGGCAGGAGAGCCTCCATGGAGGGGCAGCCCAGGACGACAGCTGTGGATCTAAAGAGCTCTGCAAGAATTCTCCAGGAAGAAAAGAAGGGACTGCCAGAGAACCTAATGATAATCCATATATAATCATTGTTACAACATGTAGAGTGTATTTTCTTTTTTTTTTTTTAAAGATTTTATTTTATTTATTTGACAGGTAGAGAGAGAACACAAGTAAGCAGAGAGGCAGGCAGAGAGGGAGAAGCAGGCTCTCTGCTGAGCAGGGAGCCCGATGCGGGGCTCGATCCCAGGACCCCAGGATCATGACCTGAGCCGAAGGCAGCCGCTTAACCGACTGAGCCACCCAGGCGCCCCAAGAGAGTGTATTTTCTAAACAGAAACATTATTAATAGGTGTTGCATATTGGTTGGAACAGATAACAAAAGTTCACAGAATTTTCAAATAGAACCAACTAATGAAGAAATTAGGCAATTATTTCATTAAGGAAAAGCAAAAAATGGTGCTGTAATAACGGAAATCCATTATAAAATACCATTTGGCGGGCACCGAACATCTGCACTCACAGAAGTTCAAACACTGGATGAACAGGGTGATGGGGGTGGTTGTACGTGAGAGCTGAGCCCTCATCTGCTGCAGCAGCACATCCGGTGAAGCAGGAAGGAGCAGCAAGAGAACACCATGGAACAGAGACAGACAAGCCGGGGAGCAGGTAGCAGGGGAACGGGACAGGAAGCAGTGGGGCGGGAAGGCTGGGCCGAGGACCGCTGGGGCCTTCCACGAGAAGCACGCCCACTGCCTACTTGAGACTCCCTCTCCCGCTTCTCATCAGGAGCAGCCCAGACGTCTGTACAGCGTGTAAGGACCGCTGTGATGGGTGCCCGGTCCGCCCTGGAAGCTGTACGTTCTCTGATAAACTCTCGTTGAAGCCACTGTTAGCGGGGCTTCTATTCTATGCAGTCAGAGTAAGTCTCAACCGATGCAAGGACTATTTAATGTTTGATGCATGGGTATCGTTTTGACCAAATATTATTTGATCATTAAAAAACTTGCTAGAAACTACTGATTGAGGGCCAACTGTATGCCAGATAGCAGAGGCAACTACTTTAACATATTATGTTATCTTGTCCTCACAGAAGCCTTGAGAAGTAGGTAATTTTTCTACTCTTTTACAGGTGAGGACCATCAAAGTTAAGTACCTTGGCTCAAAGTCCTAAAACTGGTAAGTGGCACCACCCAGACCCTCCCACGGTCTCTGATTCCCCAGTCTGTGGTCTCAACAATGATGGCTCACTGCCTCCTGGGTTCTAAAGAAAGACCCCAGACCAGCCCCCTTGGTTCTCACAGCAAATAAATTAACTTCTTCTTTTTTTTTTTTTTCGGTATATTGTTTTGTTTTCTGTAATTCATAATCAAATGAGTCCTGTCACATCAAAAAATCAAATATTTGTTGTTTTCTTTTTTACTTCCTTTACCACTATACAGAGTGAGGAAGAAACCTATCTTAGGAAAACAATTTTTTTTAAAAGATTACTTATTTATTTATTTCACAGAGAGAGACACAGCGAGAGAGGGAACACAAGCAGGGGGGAGTGGGAGAGGGAGAAGCAGGCTTCCCACGGAGCAGGGAGCCCAATGTGGGGCTCGATCCCAGGACCCCAGGATCATGACCTGAGCCGAAGGCAGACGCCTAACCAACTGAGCCACCCAGGCGCCCCTGGAAAATAACCTGTTGCCAGGGATTTATTAAAAAAGAAAAATACAGGGGCGCCTGGGTGGCTCAGTTGGTTAAGCGACTGCCTTCGGCTCAGGTCATGATCCTGGAGTCCCGGGATCGAGTCCCGCGTCGGGCTCCCTGCTCAGCGGGGAGTCTGCTTCTCCCTCTGACCCTCTTCCCTCTCGTGCTCTCTCTCTCTCATTCTCTCCCTCTCAAATAAATAAATAAAATCTTTAAAAAAAATACAATTCTTTCCAGTGAAATCCTAAAATCAGGACCCACTGAACTCACGATTTTTGGTATACATTTCCAGATGTGGATAATTCTTTCATTCTTTCAGTAACTATTCCCTATGCACTAGCTATGCACCCAAGGCTCTGTGAGACCCTGGGAGATTAGCACCAAACACAAGGATGATGTGGTCACTGTGCTCACTGAGGCCAGATGCTGGAGGACAATACAGACTAGTGAACATCCAGACACGTTCGAATACAGTTGAGGAAAGTACCATGAAGGGCACCTGGATCGTCGGAGAACGGTTTATGTTCCATGATATTCATAATACTGACCAGCAGGTACTTCAAGCTCTTCCACTAACACAAAGATTGTTAAAAAATACGGTTATACCACCCAATATTGGTGGTATCTTAGTTGAGAGAACACATATTGTGTCTTGTTTTGTTATTTCCATGTCCTACAAAAGAGATCTACTCCACAAGCCTAGAGGAAAGGTTTTCTTCCTTTTGTGGACTCCCGCCCCTTTGGTATGTACTTAGTTCTATCCCCAGCCCAGTGCATGCAGCTGCCTCTGGGCAGGGCTGGAATTAGCTCACAAGTACGAGCATTCATACAGAAAGACAGGATGACAGGATGGCCCACAGTATTCATTTACATCACTGACCATTTTAAGAAACTTTTTTATTCTCAGCTGCATTTATAACTGTCAATGCATAAAAGTATTCCTAAGGCAGCAAGTCTCCAGCAATGCACTGCTCACATAAACATTTATAGAAGTAGTTTGGCAAAAAAACAAATTTAATCCTGAATTTGTTTTTTTTGTTTGTGTTTTCATTCTGCTCTTATTGCTGTTGACGGAAATGGCTTTTATTCTCTTGTTTATAGCTATCCAAGTTCACAGCCAAGATATTTATTAAGTGCTTTAAAATCTATTTCTCCTCCTATTCCACCTCCTGGTAGTATAGATGTCTCCGAGTAATAATAACGAAGGAAGGGAGGGGCGCCTGCGTGGCTCAGTCAGTTAAGCAGCTACCTTGGGCTCAGGTCATGATCTCAGGGTCTTGGGATAGAGCCCTGTATAGGGCTCCCTGCTCAGTGGGGAGTCTGCTTCTCCCTCTCCCTCTGCCCCTCCTGCTTGTGCTCTCTCTCTCTCTCAAATAATTAAAATCTTAAAAAACAAAAACAAAAACAAAACAAAACAAAACAAAGGAAGGTGGTATGATCCATACAGATGAAGACGAGCCAGGCCTGTACCACACATCTCACGTGCATCATCTCCATAATTCCCACAATAACGCCAGCAGGCCAACCCACCATCGCCTACGCAGCTTTCTGACCTTTTGCAATCTCCTCAGCCTCTCCGGGCTCCAGTCCCCCGAAACAGACACAGACAGTGAGGCCACCGTGAGGGGGTTACGCACACAGGAACACTGCGTGCAGGTCCCGGCGTTATTTCCTAATTATAGGTGGGAATGCCAATAGTCTACAGTTATGGGCTAACTATAATTAAAGAAAGGTTGCAACAGTCAGATCTACAGACTGATAGCTAGTAGCAGGAGCCATGAGTGCTGGAACACTCGGCGGTGACTGCACACCTCACTCCAGACGCCGAGGCAGGAGATGAGTCGCCCCTTCTCAGTCAGCACAGCCAAACCCTGAGCCCTTACAAGGATGTACTACACAAGCTGGTGTCCAGAAGAGAGGAGTCTTCCAGTTAACGGTTTCTAAAGAAATTCAAGACTATAAAAAACAAAAAGCTACTTACAACTTTGTCTCATAGTCTTTCCAAGCTTTGTCAAATGGCTTCTTGAGATCCTTAGGAAAGAGAAAATGAAACTGAGATTGAATTTACTTTTGCTTAAAGGCAAATAAATAATTCTGAAAGAACATCTCAGCAAAAGTGCTTTCCTTTACAGGACGCGTGAAGCCTGACACAGACACTCTGATGCACCGCAGAGCACGCATCACCCGCGAGAAGCCTGCGCGGGCCCGAAGGGCGAGCTTCCCGGGGACACCCGTGAAGCAGGACCTGGCACCCAGGAGAGACTGGGCCCGGGGTCGCCACTGATGTGGCCAAGACTCAGCGCAGACTGCCTGCACCCACGGAGGCTCTCACCGATATTCAGGAAAGTGCCTCATCTTACTCTTCAGTCAATAACATGATTTGAAGGGGCACATCTTTTCCAATGATCATTTTCCAAGTACTTTTTTTATGCTAAAAATATTCAGAGTGCCTTTCAAATACAAGCACCACGATGATCTTAAAAAAAGAAATCAATCCTTTCCAGTTAAAGTAAAAATCAGATTTCTGAACACTTACCCCTTTGACTCCTTTCAGGTCTCCTTTTAACAAGGAGTCCAAGGTGAAGATCACATTGTGGCTCAGACCCTGGAGCTGGAAAGCAAAGCAAAGAGGGAAAGATGGTTAAAAGAGAAGCGCATATAGAATAATAAAATCAGCTACTGTTGACTGAGCATCTTGCACACACCAGGCTCTGTGTAAGGGCTTTCGTGCACCAGCTCACGGACCCCGAGGTTGGGTGGCAAGACAAGTGTCCCCTCCAGCACGCAGGCAGAGAGCTGGGGACCCGTGCACTGAATGACCATGCGGCAGCATGCGTGCACCTATGTGAACAATTCCTCCAATCATCTATAGACCTGTCACTGCTCTCCTAATGACATGGTCGACCTTAATTCGACTTTTTTTCAACTGCTTCTCTCAGAGGAAGGAGGGAGCTACCCAGCGGGCTTGCACCACTCCTCTCCATATGCTTCTATGGCCTCTGTGACTACCTGAAATTACCTGGTTTGTTTATATGTATACTCTCTGCCCCCGACCAGAACGTAGTCTCAATGAGGGCAGGGGCCTCGACTGTCCTACTCACTGTACCCTCTCTGTGCCCAGATCCATTAAGAAGACAAGACACTCGGGAAGCACAATCTAGAGCAAAGGTGCAGGGTTTTCACTGTTCCAAGGCAGTGGCCTGCATCTCCCTGATTTTAAGATGGTACAAAAGATGGTCATAAAGAGTCAAGGAGACTCCTAGCACTTTGGGGAGATCAGGGTTAGTTGTGTGGAACCGAGACGGCAGGGTCCTGCAGACCAGGTTATAGCTGGAGAGGTCGGTGGGCTCCCTCATTCAGGAAATAATTTGACTCCTGTGTAAGAGTGTAGTCATTTGTCACTCCAGCCAGCCACCCACCATTCCATCAATCATTTGCCAAGTACCCGTTCTATGACACCCACCACACTAGCGGCTGGCTAGGTGAAGGTGAATAAAACACTTCCTGCCTTGAGAGAGGAGATCATGGAATGCAACCGACTCTACCACATCTTGACATTCCAAGTGCTGTCCAGAGGCGGAAGGCGAAAGTGGGGAGGACCTGGGCTGACACTTGGGGCTTTGAGGAGGACCCTCTGAACCACATCTATAACTCGAGGACACGATCACCCACTGTAGACGGTGCTATGAAGGAGTTAATACACTTGACAAGTGCTAGCGGGTCTCCGGACACCTAGGAAGTGCTGAATACATGTTTATTTTTAAAGTCCAAGGGGATGTTAAATAAGAAATAAGAATACGGCCAAGTGGAGCGGAAGGGACACCTTCTGCCAACTCCTGTCTACTGCTCTCATCTGGGGCTTCCGGAAGCTTGCCATCCTAGCTCTGCCCTCCTCGGCCACCAATTAACACAAGGTTAGTTGTCCAGGGCACACACCACCAGAGGGCCTGGATCAAAAACCACCAACTCTCTCTTTCTTCTTTCAAAGACAAAGAGATTCTGAATACCAAAACAGTTTTGTCTATGCAATTGCACTAACCCCACATAGGGAAACTGCCTGGCTGGCAGGTGTCAAAAGCGAGAGAGCCACAGATTCAAAGTCTGCATTCTGTGAGGTCAAGGGCCTTGGTTCCTGGGAAGTGGGGTGAAAAACATCTTAGATATTATAATGGCTGTGGTTCTCCAAAGGGCCATAGCACATAAACTTGATATACAGAGTACATCTATTCTATTAAAACCTCAAGGGGGAAGTGATTAGTTTAAAAAAAGGTCTTTAAAGGGCACCTGACTGGTTCAGTCAGTGGAGTGTGTGACTTGATCTCCAGGTTGTGAGTTCGAGCCCCACACTGGGTACAGAGATTACTTAAAATTAAAATCTTAAAAAAATATATATTTAAAAACGCTCCTTGGGATGGGGTGGGGGCATATAATAAAGAGTAATAATAAAGGTAATAATAAAGAAAAAGTTGAAAAACACTGGCCTTGGGTATGAGATGGGAAAAATAAAGATTAACAGGACTCACTCTCTGCCACAGATGAATAGCTGCCGTAATATCTTACTCTGAGTCCTCGGCAAGCTCGTTCCTGAACTACAAGCCTCCTGCATCCCACCAGCCCGTGGGTCTCAGGAGTTTGCGTGCATGTTGGCAAGTGAGGCAGGGGCCCGCCTGCCCTCCACTAGTCAGGCCAGTCTCTACCTTCCCTCGGTTTGTAGACATCCTTACATTATTCTCTTCAAAACATTTACCATCCCTCACCATTTACATATGTACTTGTTTCCTCATGTGTTCGCTGCTCCTCAATTTGAATGCAAGCTCTCCACGAGCAGGCTCTGTATGTTCACTGCCATATTTCCAGAATTTAAAACACTGCCTAGCACAGAGTAGGTGCTCAGTAAGTATTTGTAGAGTGAAGGAAATACAGAATCATGTGAGTACAAGGTGTTCTTCTCTGTAGGACTTTATTTTTTTTAATTTTTAAAGATTTATTTAGAGAGCGAGAGTGGGGGAGAAGCAGAGGAAGAGAGAGAGAATCTCAAGCAGACTCCCCACTGAGCACGGAGCTCGACATGGAGCTGGATCCCACAACCATGAGATCACAACCTGAGCCAAAATCAAGAGTCGGACACTTAACCAACTGAACCACCCAGTGGTGTTCCTAGGACTGTTATACTGAGGCAAAGCTTAGTGCTTGTCAACAGGGAAATAGTTAAATAAATTATGGAAGTTCTAAACAATAGCCAAAAAATGAGAAAGTTCTTTACATCAAACTTCGGAAATATCTCCAAGATAGATTGTTATGTGATAAAAGCTATGTGTAACAGTATTCATAGCATACAAAGTTTCATATAAAAAGAATAGGGACACCTGGCTGGCTCAGTGGGTGGAGCATATGACTCTTGATCCTGGAGTTGTCCATACAAGCCCCATGCTGGGTGCTGAGATTATTTAAATAAAGTAATAAAACTTAAAAAAAATGGGTTTATGTTTAAATTATTGCTGAAAGCATATAAGCATATAAGCTAGTACTGCTTCCCAGCAGGGACAGAGACTGGGTGTGCAAAGGGGGAGGGTGGGGTAAGAGCCTTTTACTATGGACCCTTGCACATAAAAAACATTTTTTTTGTACCATGTACTGTATTGTTTATTAAAAAAAAAAGAGCAAAAATCCTAAAACACAAAATGAGATGACAGTGATTATCAACCATTTTTAACTTAGTCCTACATCAGGGTTTCCACCAATGCCTCAAATCCACTGTGAAATGGAGCAGGGAAAAAAAAATACATTAATGTCATTGCCACCTTGGTCTGAAGGCTGTATTACAACACAACAATGAAAGAATTATGAAACTCTGTGGTTAGTACTGAATGTGGGAGTTGCTCGGAAGGAAAAGTCCCTCAAAAGCCAGGTACTGACCACACAACAGATGTGCGCCGTAAGCTTTCAGTGCCACCGCCGTGGGCAGACACGGGGCAGGGGGAGGTGGGCGAGAGCTGCACTGGTGGAAAACCCCAAGAATTAAGAATTTCTCTGTGGTTATCCACACATATACTCTTGGGAGCTGATAAGAAACCAAGAAGGCCAAATATCATGTATTATGAATTCAGAATCTTCTCAGTGATGAGCCTAAGAAAAGGCCCCAGGAAAAAAATTTTGAAACTTAAACTTTCCCCACCTTACTTCCCAAGAAAAAGCAGGTTCAGTTGCAAAGACTAGCGAAGGAGACTTTTTTTTTAATGATTTTATTTATTTATTAGAGAGAGATCAAGAGAGAGCATGAGCAGGGGGCGAGGGGCAGAGAGAGAGAGAGAGAGAGAGAATCTCAAGTAGACTCCCCACTGAGCACGGGGCTCAATGTTGGGCTCAAGCCCACGACCCTGAGATCACGACCTGAGCCGAAATCAAGAGTAGGATGCTTAACCGGCTGAGCCACCCAGGTTGGTCTAAGTACAAAGTGAACAGTAACTACCTGTCATGAAGATACAGAGGAAAGTCAGAGAAGACAGACTAATCTCAAGAAAAGGAAACATTTAAGAAATATTTACTGAGGGGCCAAACAAAATTTCCTTCCCTGGAGATCTCAATGAAGAGAAGACCTATTTTCTCTGATATTTGAAGGTATTGCTGAGTGACGGCGATGGGTTACATGACTTGACAGTTACAGGATTCTCTGATTCTCCTGCTTTTTTATTTTCCAGTTCTTTCAGGAATCCTTCCCATGGACTGAGCAAGGCTTGCAACCTGATGTGTAACAAAAGCATTTTCAGGGCAACCGCGAGGAGGCCAACATATCACAGTAATAGAACGAGTGGACAGCCTTCCTGTATCACCTTCATTATCCTCAATGGATTTTTTAAAAGGCTTTCAAATCTATTATATCATTATTTCCCATTAATTTAACTAAAATTCTATTGATTATTCCATTCCCATTTACTCAAGTTCCAATCTATTTCCTTTCCTTTAATGATAAAGTTGAATTAATGTAAGTTCTTCACACGAATCAAGATAACATGAGGATGAAGGACAGGTTTCTAAAAGCACCTCTTTTTCCACTTTATCAAGCAAACACATTAACAGCCTTTCAGGAATGATGTTTGGGTGTGGTAAATATATCTGCTTTCCAAACAAACTGTTTCCTTCCTCACAAAGAGGAAATGCCTCCCCCCCCCGCAAGTATATACATCAAGCCCAACCAGAAATTTGGAATAAAGACAGGAGGCGGTTGAGGTCCGTCCTTTCATTATGCAAAAGTGGCTTGTTTAAGCAAACAAACTGTAATTAATATTGGTTTTGATCAAAATAACCACTTATTCCTTGCAACTGTATAGACACTACCAGACGTTATACACACAGAACCTGTAATCCCAGATGTGAGAGAGGACTTCACAATCAGCTTTCCTCTATGTATCTGCCCTAATTTTTTTTTAACCCCTTTAAAGTGTTTACCACAAAATGAAATGATCTTATTTCTTGCTGATGTATCACCTGTCTTTCCTCTCTTAGAAGGTATGCTTTTTTTATTTTATTATTTTTTTTAAAGATTTTATTTATTTATTTGACAGAGACACAGCGAGAGAGGGAACACAAGCAGGGGGAGTGGGAGAGGGAGAAGCAGGCTTCCCGCGGAGCAGAGAGCCCGATGTGGGGCTCAATCCCAGGACGCTGGGATCATTACCTGAGCCAAAGGCAGACACTTAACGACTGAGCCACCCAGGCGCCCCTAGAAGGTATGCTTCTTAATTAGGGGGAGGCATGTCATCTGTTTTGTCCCCTAACTGACCAGGTCCCAGAGCAGGAGCCAGGAAGCAGCTGAAGGTCACCATGCGGCCCTGTGGCTTCTGGCTGGCCCGGAGGGGCTCTCCACCGCCCCCCAAGAGCACAGAAGGGACATGACTCAGCAGAGCCTCATCCCCGTCCCTGTGTGAGGGCAACACAGCTCTACACATGATGCCCCCACGATGCCCACATGCACGTGGCACTTTATCAATTAATGAGGACAGAATTTGCTTGCTTTGCCATCCCACATTAATTCTGACATTCCTTCTCCGCTGCCCACTGGTTCTCTCTCCTTCCTCTCTACAGACAGAAACAGTTTCGCTGAAAGTAAGGCTAATGCAAATCTGCTGACTTGCTCAACACATTGGAAAATCCAATTAAAATAATGAGCCAGCTCCCAGCAGTTAAGTCCACGATTCCCGGGAATAAATGAGCTATTCTGTCTAGTGTGTTAACTCCTTCATGGCCTACTCATGCACCTTCATGGCGCCCTATTGTCAGGCCGTTTCCAGGGAGTCATGATACACAGGAAAGAGTTCTCAGAAGGAGCTGAGAAGCTCAGAGGCATGTGCCCACTCATTACTCCTGGGTGACTCTGGGCAAACCGTTAACCCTACTGACTTGGTTTTCTGATTTTAAAATGCGTGTCCCAGCACCTTCCTCAACTAGCCCAGGCTGGTGTGACAGGATCAGGGAGAACAGATACCACGACGCTCCCACTTTGCAGCAGGCCACAGCGTTGCCTGCCTCCACCCCACTGCTCCGTCGGTAGCTCCTGATAACCCTCAAAGTGTTATTAAGTCACGTGCTCAAACACACTCAGAGAGTTAAGTGGAGGGGTCAAACCACAACCCAGGGCTAACTCCAAAGTCAGTAAATTTGGTCTACAGCACTATCTTCTTGCAGATTATCAGAACGTTTTGAAGACTATGATATACTACACACATGAATGGACAATTGTTATCAGCTATGACTGACCTACTGAACAACTACTGAACCAAGCTTTATTGTATTTGGTTGAGTATGCATTAAGGGGAAACAAAGAATACTGCTCACAGGTTGAGGGCAGTTACAAATCCAACACAGATGAGAGTTAATGTTCCTACCTTACCCACTGCTCACACACTGGTAACTAAGTTTATGCTTCACGGCTGCCGGAGTGCCCAGGGTTCACATGGTCAAGTAGGTGACAAATACTTAGCCAGGTGTGTCCCTGGACAAGTCATTCAGCCTTTTAGAGACTCTCCTTGCTTGTAGTGGGAATGGTAAGGCGACCTGCTAAAGGTGTTGCAGAACAGATACTGGGTGCTATGCATGCGAAATGCCTCACAAAACAGACTCTTAATAAAATGTAACTAGGTTTACTTTCTCACACTTGAAAAGCTCAGTGGTAGTGGTGGAAAAAATACAATGATAGCATTTCGGATACTAGAATAGGTCTTTTGAGCCTGGGGTGGAGGGTGGGAGGACTCCTAAATGTCCTTCATATGGCGCCACATTCTCTCCAATGGTAGGTTCTAAGGTTGTTTCCCTGCCTCATTCTGCAAGGGGGTCTCTACAAACCGTAAAATAATGTATCCTATTATACATCACATGCTCTAATCCAGGCAGAGCAGCCTGAATTAGATTTATTAACATGACAGATGGTACTGTGTTTAACATATGTTATCTAAAGTTACTGCTCACAACAACTCAGTAAGATGATTCTTGGTCTCACCCAATTAATGAGGAAACAGGATCAGAGAGGTTAAATAACTGGCTCAAGGTCAAACAGTGAGTAAGCAGATGGATAGGTTTTTAATTAACATTTTTACTGACTCCATTCTCATTTCCTGAGTCCTACTATTCGAATGATCTTTTAAAGTGACTATCAGATCATATCACTCTCCTGCTCAAAACCCATCAATGGCTTCCCAAGGACCTGGATTCAAATCCAACCTCCTAGTTTAAGTCTGGCCCAGGCAACCTGTCTGAAGCCCCTCTACCCATTCCCACTGTCCATCAACCATGCCAGCCCTTCTTCCGGTTCTCAATCCATCAAGCTCCCACGCACATGCTTTAGGACCACTCTTCCTTTGGCTACTGGCAAAGAACCTCCTATTCTAGTCTCCATGCCTCCTCCACAGTGAGGTCTTGAGCCCACTCTACATAGGTCTTTCCCGCCTGATTTCCCTTTAGTCTTAACGAGGCAGAGGAGGCTCACTTTCAGAGCACAGTGCATTTTACCAGCACTTGATTGTTTCTTTAGTGTCTAGAGCAAAGCTTCTTGAAGGCAGGACCTATGGCTGTTTTGCCACCACTTTGTTACATCAAACCCCTAGGACAGCATAGACCTGTCATATAAAACGCCTACTGATGGAATAAATGGCTGAACAAATGAATTCCTCTCCATGCCCAGGAAAGCTGTTCTGAGACTCAGAAGTGTTACAGAATCTGAGCCAGTTTTGGTCTTCCTGAAGCACTCTGCACTTCCAGATTAGAAGGCAGGGAGGTGGGGGGCAGATTTTAGGAGAAGGGCAGGAGATTAGAACTGCTCCCAGGATATGGCTGGGGGTGACAGACCCAGGGTCTGTCTGCCAGACTCTGACAATCGGGGAAGAAAAGTGTTCTAGATTTGAACCTGCCTCCACCTGGCAGTGTGGATATAGGCTGGTCACTTCTCACTGAAAAAACAAGGTCTCTAATATACCTTCCAGGTACAGTACACTTATAGCTTAAAATCAGCTATTGAGATACGACTGAATGCACCAGGAAAAAAATCCAGATCAACTAGGTGAGAAGAGCCAGAGGGAGACGCTCACACTGTCCTACAAGCAGGATGTGGCCCTGTCCCCCTACCTCCGACAAAGTAACAAAAACAGTAACTAAACAATTCTGTAATGATGCTGAAGAGTTAGAAGGGTCAGTTCATAGTTCCTATCAAAACCCTAGATTGTTATATATTGTCTGTCATGTCTACTATAAAACTTCTGCCACAATATAAACAGAACCTTTTGAAAAAGTCTGAAATATATCAAGAAAAGTGAGCTTCTGAATTTGACCAGAGCAAGAACAGACGGGACTACAAGGGTCCTGGGCTCCAAGCAGTTTCTCTCCATTTCCTAACCGACTCAGACAATAGTGAAGCAAGGGGAAATAAAAACATGCAAACTACATTCACACAGTAATGGGGGCCAACATCGAAATAAGGTATTGTCAGGGCACATGCGGAAATTTCAAATGACACCCCTGACTCTTGTTCTCAAAGGAGAGAACATGGCAACAACAGAAATGCTCAACACAGGAGACTTGGGAAATAAATCCTGGTGCGAATAAACGATGGACATGCTAGAGTGCTGTCGGAAATGAAGTCATGGACACTGCCAAGGGGTTCTGCAGACCCTGCTGTGGGGGACAGTTGCTGACCGCGGGGGAGGCTTGAGGCTCCTCACTCCATCTCAACCACAGGAGCTCTGCGTTAAGAGGCCGTATGCTTTCAGTTAAGCAAAGGTCTGAGGCTACAGTGCTTTACAAAACCAGAAAACGTTTTTCTAAATATGTAAGTGAAAAATCAGGTTATCAAATAGCACTATAGTATGAAACCACTGTGGTTAAAAAGTTAGGGTGATAAATACATCTATGATAAAAAGATTTATAAACAGAAGAAAAGATTAGAAGATACAGATCTATCTCAACCCATAAACAGCAGATTGTAAGGCTACTGGTGGCTTTTATTTCAGTGTTTATCCCCTGTGTTTTCTAAGTTTTCAACAATGAACTGGTATTATTTTTGTAATCAGAATATTAAGAAATACGACACAGAAACACAAGAGGGCGATATAATCCCCAGCAGCCTATTTCTCATTCAGCTTGTTATCTGACTTACTAAAACAACACAGAAACCAGAGAGCAGGTATAAAAGTAAAAATAACGAATTAGGGAGTGAATGTGGCAGGAAACATTACAGCTTCTCTGTAACACTAGGGAATTCTGTATCTCTCTCCAGAATGACCACCCTTCCCTTACCAAGTACGGTCCTTGGACCACTGTGTTTGCATCACCCAGAACTTGTTAGAAATGAAATCTCAATCCTAATTAATCAGGCACTCTGAGGGTGCACCCAACCACCCACACTGAAACAAGCTCTCTGGGCGTGATGGCACCAGCATTACATGAAGGGCTGTCCAAAGTAGAAGGAAAACCAAAGTTCCTTTAGAGAAGGGAAAGCCTACGGTCAGAATGTGGAAGGCGCTTGTCTAAGGTCTAGGGCATAATCACCAGGAGAAAAGCACAGGAGTGACTGTTCTGGGTGATCTGGGGAAGACGTGAGGTAAAGGGTGACCCAAATCATACTGTTATGCTACAGGAATCAGGAAATGACAATTTAAGGAGAAAATACAGTTCTCCTGGAAGTTTCACAGAGAAAAACGGATAGGTGTAAGTGTATCGGAGAATACGAGAATTCCTTAATGTAAAATAATGCAATTATATTTTGTCTAATTTAATTTAAGCAAATGAGGGGTTAGATTTACATCATCTCCTACATCAAGAGTGAAAATGAAAGCACTATTATCCCTTGCATTATGTGCAGCATCTGATTTCATTTGAGGATAATTATAAGAAAAGGGGGAGTAGCTAAGACTTAAAAGCCCGGAAAGCAAAAGGAAGAAAAGCCGAGGCAGCTAGGCCTTTGTTTAAAAAAAGACATCTCGACCCTAAGGATTTCTCTACTGTGTTTGAAAGGATCGATCGACTGGTTCACAATCGACTTTCAGACCCTTAATTTCATTTCCATGCATGCCATCTACAATTTGCTATGTTTAAATTAGAACAAAACCATACTGGAGGTGACATCAAATTCCATTTTCCTTGCCTTTACTGAGTATCTTTATCACCCACTGTATGTTTGACAATGAAAAACTTTTACTTAGCACCTTCCTAACAAATTAAAAAATGTAATAAAATAAATGTGTGCGAGCACTCGGGGCTCACCGCGTACCCTAACAGGAGGACACAGCAACGCCTCCTCGTAGACACTGTCTTCATTTAACTGGTAGGAAAGCAGGGGAGAGAGAAGTGCTGCCCTAGACCTTAGACAAGTGACTTCCGCGTTCTGACCGTAGGCTTTCCCTTCTCTAAAGGAACTTTGGTTTTCCTTCTACGTTGGACAGCCCTTTGCTTGGACTGCCCTACTCTGTCTGCTTGGTCCGTATCTTGTGCTTCTCCTCACTTGATCCTCATGGAAAATGCTCAAATTAGCAATAACTGCACCTCGGATAAACCTCACTGGCTACAATACTGCTGCGTGTAAAGCTTGATCTTCACTGAAAATGTCAGAATCCAAATAATTTACCTAAATGGTGGCTGTAATATTCACCACCACTTGACATATTTCTAAGTTAGCCTTGCAGAAAAAGGGTCTTCTTGGATATTATGCTTGTGACACCAACTGCTGCCAGGAAACCAAAAAAAAAAAAAAAAAAAAAAAGTTTTCTCTATTTGCAGGCAGCAAAAAAACAGGAAGTCTAAAATACCTGGTTCCATTCCCATGTCCAACTTTTCCTATAAAATGAAGTAGTGCTTTAGTGTTAACTATTAAAATAGTCTGCATAAGCAGTCTCTTAAACAGAAAGTGACAGCCAAGCTCAGCACAGAGCCAGGAACAGAGTGAATATTTAGTAAATGCTGGCTAAGTCAAGACCACAACTTAGAAAGTCTTTAAGAAAAAAACAAAAACAAAACAAATAAACAAAAAAACAGGGGCACTTGGGTGGCTCACTCGGTTGAGTGTCTATTTTGGCTCAGGTCATGATCTCAGAGTCATGAGATCAAGCCCCATGTCGGGCTCCCCACTACGGGAGTCTGCTTGAGATTCTCTCTCTTCCTCTCCCCCTCTGCCCCTTCCCCGACTTGCACACGCTAAATAAATAAATAAATAGAATCTTTTAAAACAAAACCAAAAAATAAAAACCTTGAAGTACAGATTTTCACCTCTCTCTCTAAATATCAAGTGTATCAGGGGCACCTGGGTGGCTCAGTCGGTTGGGCATCTGCCCTCGGCTCAGGTCATGATCCCAGGGTCTGGATTCAAGCCCCACGTCCCGCTCCCTGCTCAGCGGGGAGTCTGCTTCTCCCTCTGCCCTTCCCTCCCACTCAAGCCCTCTCACTTACTCTCTCTCTAAATAAATACTTTTAAAATAAGTAAATAAATATCAAGTGTGCTAACCAATGCTTACTGCTGCTTAATGCTTCTAGTTCAAGAAAAGCGCATCTGCAAGCCTAAGAGAATAGTTTTATAAATATCTATTAATTATTTATGGCCTAGTTCAAGGTGTCTCTTCTGATAAGCCTTTCTTGATACCCTTGCCTTCTGGGTGAATGAATGAGTAACTGAGTAAATGATGCTGCCTCTGGTGACCCAGCTTGAGAACTGCTGGAAAAGAAACGTGAACTCAGTTTTATCTGACTTCAGAGTCATCGCTTCTACCAACTCTCTGAACTTTCAATTGCTTAACATGGCTGGGCAACAGCCAGTCAACAGAATGGCTTATTCACATTTAGTAGAAGACGTATGCTACTAGTTCAAGGCTGGATCCGCAGCCTCTTTCTTCACGGTTAAACCTCGAGATACCAAAAAGCACCAAAGGGTATAATCTGAAAGAGGCAAAGTGTAAAGAAGCAACCAGCTTAAATAATCAGAAATTACACAGTGAAATGTAAAGAAGAAATAAATTCCAGAAGAGCAGATATGAAATGGAATAAAATTAAACACATGAAATGGATCACCTGATCCAGAAAACATCTAAATCAGCACGTCTCAAAGTGGTTCCATGGGAAGTTATCGTTTCTTATACAAGAAAGTTTGCAGTCAAATAAGTTAAAAAAAAAATGGAACTGGACAGGTCTCTTTAATAATAGGATGTCTCCAAGCCTTTAATACACAAATGTGCACTGTCAATCTCCAAAAGCTATATGGAGTACTTTTCAATCCAGTACTCTTGTCAAAGAAGGTGGCATGGAATTAGTGTTTCAGGGAAAACTCTTAGGGAAAGGCGTATCAGATTCTGATGCTCACGTTCCCAGGCAGAGGGAGCCAGATGCACTGGGCCCAGCATGGCCACTGCACACGGGAGCACGGGGTGTACGTAGCTCCAAGCATCCACCTGGCTTGTACGTGCCACCCGCCACGCTCCCCTCACGAATCCATGTTCCTGGTGCTGGCTGACAACAGCCCAGAGAAAGGTGCTCTAGTTTGGTACCTGCCCAAAAGTCTGGGTCTGGAGTGGGTCACCTCCTCTGAAAACTGCAGGAAGTGGAGGTGAAGAGAGACTCAGAGGCAACATTCTGCAGGGAATCTAAACCCAGTTCAAGAGAGGACACTGAATCTGAGGCAGGCAGGTAGAACGGCAGAATCCAGGCAAGAGGTAAGGCCTGGGATGGAAAATGGGAAGTCAAGGAAGAGTAGAAGAGGCGGAGGAGTGAGTGTGAGGCTGAGTTCGGCAGAATTCTCTGAACAAAGGAAAATACCTGCATTTGCTTTGCACAATGGCCTCCAGATTTGGGCCTGGAAAAGCAGGTCTGGAGGCTTCTGGGACCAAGATCATGCGGACGGAGGCTGTTAGCTGTGTATCTCAGAACAGTGTTTGCCTTCCTCCTGCCACATCTGTGCCACTCTTTTACTTCCTGCCCTTTAAATCAATCCTTTTTCCTTAAATAAATTAAAAGTAAACTTTATACGAGGCCCATAAAAGGATGTCCACATCCTGAGAGGCAGTCCAGTGTACTTCTTAAAAGCATGGGCCCTGGAGCAGACCACCTAGGTCTGAATGCTGGCTCTGATACCTACCTGAGTGCTCTGTGCCTCAGTTTCCTCTACTGTTCGATAAGGATAATCATGGCTACTAACTGGTAGGGCTCGTGTCAGAATCGATGAGGCAGAAACAGTAATGCTCACCAAATATTCTACTTGCTCCCTTCTATTTCCTGTCTCCCAGCAGTGGGGCCAAGAACGCAGTTTAAGGTAGCGAACTAATACATCAGGGGAAGCGGTCATGAGCCTTCACATGATTCTGGAGCCTCTTCTCCTCTGCCATGGAGCATCCTGTGGGGATGGGGCGGCCTCTGAATGACTGTTAGCGTGTGGAGCAGACCCCCTCTGTAGTCATGCGACGTGAGGAGGAAAGAACCCTTCCTATGTGAAGCCATGGAGATCTGGGGGTGCATCTATTACTGCAGCACATGCTAGCCCCTTCTAGCGAGTACAACACATAAAGTGCTTAACACGGTGCTTGGGCTATAGGAAGCAACTCTAAATACACATTATTATGTTATCATTGTTATTTACATAAATAAAACTTAACCATAGGAATAATGAAAACTTTACCTGCCTGAAGGTCTCTGAGGGTGAGATCAGCTCAACCTTGAAGAGAGATACTGATAAGTGAACGTTAGGAACATCCCAAGCATTCCAGCGCCAACCTGAGACTTTCTCCCCCATGTTCAGTCCTCTCTTATGGCTAATGAAACCTTCTGCTCCAACAAGGGGCCAGTTTCTCTCTCCTTCCTCTCTCACAGAACTGCAGCTCTAAAACCTAAGTCTCTGCTAGCATGGAGACGCTGTGTGTGAGTCTGTTTCAAGTGGAGTAACATGGGACAACCACAAACACATTTTAAATGAAGAGTGTTCTTCACTGCATGCAAAAGTCACAAGAAGATTCAATCCTGCTTAAAAGACATTATTTGAACTTCCTATTTACAATGTTTTTAATGTAAAAAAAAAAAAAAAGCCAAAAGAAAAATAAACCATTTTTAAGTTCAGCCCAGGGATACCACAGGATTTCTGTATATTGGATGTATTTAAGACACGGTACTCCCGTATTGATGAGCATAAAATTCTAATTCTATATAGGGAATCGATTATGGCTTAGTTATACCATGAAATATACAATGTAGCCTGTTAAAGCGATTCTGCAATTTTATTTGTATAGTTCTAGAGAGCTAACATAACAGGCTTTAAATAAAGTTTGCAAAGTGTATGTATAATACAAGTTTTATTTATTTAAAAACATTTTTTTTAAGATTTATTTATTTTAGAGAGAGAGCATTGTGCATGAGTGGGGAGAGGGAGAGAGAGAATCTCAAGCAGTCTGCCCGCTGAGCACGGAGCCCCCAATGCAGGGCTCGATCTCATGACCCCAAGATCATGACCTGAGTGGAAACCAAGAGCTGGAAGCTTAACTGACTGAGCCACCCAGGTGCCCCAAGTTTGTTTTTTCTAAAACTCATTTAGCAGCAAAACCTGATCTAACCTGATTCTTGTGGTGGTAAGCTTTGACCTGAATTGAGGTGGGAGTCTTTGGAGTCTTCATGTCACTTCAGGTAAATATTCACAAGTCTCACTGCAAAAAACAGATTGTGTCTAATTATGAGGACCTGCCTGAAAAGTCATGGGGGGTCGGAGAAGGGATGTTATATAATATATGGCATATGCACCCTGCCACCACTCTGGAATCTGTAAAATTCTGAATTTTATCAGCTTCTCTTTATATAAATCTATAAAGATGTTTCAAAGGACAGAGCATATTATGAGTATTAACGGAAGGTGGGATTATATACTGATCTTTATTTCATTTAAAATTTTCCGTATTTCTCAAATTTTTACAGTAAACATGTACAACTTTTGTAAGAGAAGAGGAAAAGAAAACCTCCCTCTTACCCATGTGGATAGATCTCATTTCATGAAAGGTCTCACAATATCAGCTGTCAGTAAAGCATGCCCAGACATGAGGGGACGTCTGGCAGATCAAATGCTAAACCCTTCCAATTATGGATTACCATTGTGCAAAAAGATAAGGTTGTTAAGACGTATTCTATAATCCAGGGGCTACCAACTGACTGTTGAGTATACTCATGCTCTACATTTTGCAGCATTTCAAAGAAGAACTTGAGAAATAATCTGTCAGCTATAAATCGAGATCCAACCTGCATGCTTCTTGGCTATTCTCTTTTAAGGGGGAAGAAAAGAAGAAAAATTAAAAATAAATCCTTAACTGGACCACATACCTTGCAGTCAGAGACTGCAAACAGGAAATGCTATGCAGCTGGAGAAATCTTTCCTTTGCTTCAACAGCTCTGAAGCAATAACTGTCCTCTGTTACAGGGGACTGAAGCTGTTGTGCAAGCTACAGAACTGTCCAAAGGCTCAGGGAAGAGAAGGCGTGGACAGTCCTGGCTGAACCAGAATCCTTCTTGGCACCTCCTTTTAAAAGAGGTTTTACATGTATTTTCTAAAACTGATCCTACGCTGGGGGTCTTTGGGGTATGGTTCAAATAGTTTTCCTTACCCATTGAGAACCTATTTCCATCCATCAGTTACTCCTTTCCTGTCCGATTTTGTGGTTTGGTGATTAAGTAGTGGATGCAATGCTCTGTTGACTCCTTCATTTCTCTCCCTGGATCACAGGCAATGATGGGATGCTAGCAGGAGAGCAGACCTAGCAGTGTTTAGCAAGCAACAACTTCAACTGCTTTCTTTGCAATGACTTAAAAGAAAAAAAGACTGAACATAATTTTGGTTCCATATATTTAACCAAATGAATAATAAAAATACTTCGAAACACTAAAACTCTAAAAGATCATCCTTTCTTTTCCTTCTTCTTTTTTCCCTTTTTAACAAGGATGCATTATAAAGAAAGTATCATTAATGTTAACTACTAAATGATAATAAAAATAGAAGGAACGAAAGGTACAAAGGCACAGAAGCAAGAAACAGTCTATAATCCAGAAACAACAAGTAATTTTTTTTTAATTAAGATTTTTAAAATTTATTTATTTGATAGAGAGAGGGGGGTGAGGGACAGAGGGGAAAGCAGACTCCTCGCTGAGGGGCTCGATCCATGACTCTGGGATCGTGACCTGAGCCGAAGGCAGACGCTTAACTGAGCCACCCAGGCGCCCCTCAACAAGTAATTTGTTACATCGGGAGCTGGCTTTGATTATGAGGGCATCTTTCACTAGAGGAAGGACAAATTCATAGAGACTGGTAAATCAACTAAAGAAACATTTCTAATCATTAAAAAAAATGCTATTATCTACGAAATGTATGCTGTGAACCAAACGCTATGAGAGGTACTTCGCACTTAAAACCCGGCCGCACACATATTAAAGACATCTACAAAATAGATCATGTCCACATTTCTCTGGCTTCTCGCCACTAAGAGGCAGCATTCCCTAGCCATAGGCACACGTGACAAAGAGACTGGCTTCTGAGGGGAAAGAGCTCATCACTTCACGTTTAGGGAACAGTGGCCACAAAAAGGACTTGAACTAGAGGGAGCAACTGAAAACATGAATAAAGACTGGTTTAGAAAACCTATCAAAGTGCAGAGGAAGTGGGATTACAGATCTGATGACACAGCAGAAAAGTGAGGGCTTGCGTTTTGCTGGGCACATTTTGTTTTACACTGAAATTTTCATTTAACAAAAGCTGTATCATTCAAGATTTTCCCCCACTCTCTCTCCCTGACCAGAATTTGATGATTTATACTTTTACATAAACTTTCTATTTTGGAAAAATTAAAGACTCACAAACAGTTGCAAAAATGGTACAGAGAGGTCCCTTGGGTCCTCAACCAGCTTCCCCCAAGAGTAACACCTTACAAAGTTAACAGCTTACACAGGACATTATCAAAACCCGGAAGCCACACTGGCTCAAGACGATCAGCTAGGCTATAGATCTTATTTGAATTTCATCAGTTTTGCATGCACTCATTTTTTGGTATGTCCGCGTATGGTTCGGTGGTATTTTACCACACATATCGGTCGGTACAACCACACCACAATCAAGTTAGAGAACTGTTCTATCAACACAAAGAAACTCCCTCAGGAGCCCCTGACCCCTTCTCCAATCTCTGGTAACCACTGATCCACTCTCCATCTCTGTAATTTTGGATGACTTGGACTTTAATCCGAAAAATATACAAATGGCAATGTTACCTTGATGAAAGTCACCCATTTACAGAACTTGATGTTTTCACTTGAAGATGTCAAAAGCACACAGAAAGCAAAAGACAGAAGACCTTCTTGTATGTACGTGGGTAGTCCCACTGGACAGTAAGTCCCGGGAGCTCCTCTTGCCTGAGTACCTGGGCTGCCATCAAGCAGATGTCCCCAGCACTGGCTCTCACCACAGGGGTGGGACGAGGCTGCCATGGGGACAAGAGCTGAACTGCCAAGGATGATGAATCCATCACGGGGCATTCTTTGGAAAGTCATATCCTCTCAAGCTTCTGAATCTGTAATTTGTCCCAACTAGGGGAAGTGCAAACGCTCCAATGTCAACACTAAGTGAAATCTAGTGAAATACAAAGTTGCTCAGAACATGATTTCGCCTACTTGGGGGGAAAAAGGTGCAGAAAAGAGGACTAGAAAGATAAACCCCAAATATCAATGACGGTTATTCCTGGGAAGGGAGAATATAAAAGAGAAACTGCAATTTTCTCTTTGGATTCTAAATTTTCCCCATCAGGCATGTGTTCTTCTTATAATAAGAAAAAAAATACATAAATAAAGTCTCCTGCAGTGGCTATTAATGCCACAGCAATATTAATATTAATGGAGTCTATTAATACAGTAACAGCCCACTGCGTGTGACTCAAGGACTTCGCAGCTTACAAAGTTTCTCACGTGTGTGGTATGACGATCCTCATAAACCATAGGACGCGGAAGGTATTCTTCCTCATTCTCCCCGTGAGGACATTTATGCTTCTAAGTCAGGCCATGTTATCAACCCACTCAGGGCTGGGGCCGGAATCACAGCCAGAGAATTCTTACGCCAGTGGGCCTCAAGGCGTGGTCCACAGGCCCCTAGAGGTCCCGAGGTCAAAAGTACTTTCATAATAATACTGAGATTTTATCTTTTTCCACCGTTTAGACATTAGCATGGACAGTACAGAAGTAATGGAGGTAAAGCCACTGGTGTCCTGCTCAACACCAGCCTAGGTCACTGTATTCTTCATGGTCATGCTCTTGTGGGCGGGGTTTGGGGGTGGGGAGGAGAGCGTAATTTCATTTAAAAATGCCCAGGATGAAACAGTAAAAATTACTGATTTGTTTACATATCAACCCCTGAGTACATCCTTCTTACATTCTGTTTAACAGGAAGTATGCACAAACCACTCTCAAGGCACACCAAAATATGACGGTTATCTTGAGAAAAAGCACTTACGCAGTATTTTGAGTTGCAAGCTAAAATAGCTGATTTTGTCTGTCAGCTTCCCTCCAGTTTTTCTTTTTGTAGAGAGAGAGAGTGTGTGTGCAAGTGGGGGGGGGATGGAAGAGGGAGAGAGAGAGAATCCCAAGCAGGCTCCATGCTCAGTGTGGAGCCCAACGCGGGGCTTGATCTTATGACCCCGAGATCATAACCTGGAGCTGAAACCAACAGTAGGATGCTTAACTGACTGAGCCACCCAGCTGCCCCTTGTCCATCAGCTTTTTAATGGGACACCATTTTTTTTCCTTGAAAGACTGACTAACTGTGGTAGTGAGATGTGGGTATTTGGCAAACATTTTCTCAAAAATGGATAAAGTGAGCCTGTCACACATATGGTTTCAGATTCACATGGCTATTAACTACAAAGAAACTAACACTTGTCAAGTTTTGATACAGCATCAAAGAAGAATACTGAGAATCACCTTAATTCTTCAAGTGCTCCTCTTTCGTTCCAATATGTAGATCTGCATGAGGCTGTACTTTTTGTCTACTTCAACCAAACAGCATATTGCAACAAAATGAATTAAGAGACTTTAAAATTTCTCAATTTTAAATTATAACACAGGAAGTATGAATAGAAATGTTCCACATTGACAAGAACAAGAACTCTTCAGTGTCCTTGATCATTTTTAAGATTGGGGTACTAAGACCTCAAGTTTGTGAGTTACTAGCTAACAACGCTCTCTTTTTCCAATTTATTATAACTCACTGATGAGGGAAATGAAAGAGAAAAAGTGAGAGAGTTTTCAAAGCTAAACACAAGTGGGTTGATGGCGACCCGTATAGGTTCTAGCCAAGTCAGGTGGGCCGTAAGCACCCACAATCTATAAAGGCAATGAATGCTGTTACTCTGTAACTGTTGGGAGTTAGCGTCGCTGGAACGGTGCATGTCAGGGAACCTGGAATCAAGCCCCCAAACCACTATTTCCCAGGCACATTATTCTTTGGAGATTTGGTGCACTTATCTGTAAAATGGAACAGGACTATTCATACCTGCCTCTACCCAGGGAGTAGCCATAAAGATCAAATGAGAAGATGTAATAATAATTACAAATTAAATATAATTATAAACAAGAGAATAAAAACTTGTATTTGTTAAGCAAATTCCACATGTCAAATACTGTGCTTAGTGATTCAATCCTCTGATCTCAATCAGGTCCCACGCTACCAGGTGACAGGTAAGGAGACTAGCACTGGAGAAGGCCAACCATTCGCAGTGAGGCTACCCTGCTGGGAGCTGGCCTTCCAGGTGTGACAGGTACCCAACTTCCAACCCCTAGCCTTCCCAGCCTCCCTCATCCTCCATTAGGAGGTCCAACAACTTTCTCCAAAAACCGTTTTCTAGTATGTGGAGGGGAAGGGCAGGAGGAAAAGCGAGTTACTTTAAACCTGACTTGGTCCATCGACTCTGGTACAGGCTCACAGGGTAAGTGGCTACAACTACGATCCTCCCTGCAGTCCCCAAGCGCTGGCCAGTTAGCAGCCGTAAGCTGGGCGAGGGCAGACAGCCTCAGCCCCGTCTGGTGTTAACGCCAACATCTGCGCAGCTCCTCCCACCTGCTCATCCAACCCTCCACAATCACTGACCGCTAGGAAATGAAAACAAATCCACGTGGCGATGAGACAGTTATCATCACTTGGTGGGTCGTATTTCTCAGGACCAACCCTTTTAGAAAGACCTCAACACGATACACTCACAATACGGATGACTTATAAGTAACACGATGAAAGTTCTTCTCTTTTTAGAGTTAGTCAAGAGCAGAAAGCTGGACCTGACCCCCAAATCTACCCTTTCCTCTACTTTAATATTTCAATAAAAATTATTAAAATACCCATTATATGTACTATCTTAATTAGAAAATGACATTTTTCAGTATGTGCCACAGCAGACATTTGGTATTTGCTGGTTAGATTAAGGATACAATTTGGAAAGGCTAAAAAGGCCAAAGTATCTTCTTTTATCTTACTCCCTAAATTCCACCTGTAACCATTATTGCTTAATGTTTCCAGACTCCACTAGCTTAAGAGAATAGGGTTTTTGGGGCTCTCCTGAGAAATACTCAAAGCTTCGACAAGCTCCTCATCTGGGGACTAGAGGTGCTGCAAGCTGGCCCGGACCCTTCTCCCTCCTGGGGGCGGGCCTTCCTCTGAGCTCTCGGCTCCAAGGCCTGGCCCCATCCGCCTGTCGGGTCTGCTCTATCCTTTCCTGGCAGAACATAAAAAGGGAAGCAGCAAGCTGTTGAAACTGTTGTCAGGTTGTATAAACTCCAGGGACTGGCTTTTTACTCATCAGGAGAGTGTTCCCTTAGTAACCGACTAGAGTACAAACACATTTGTCTACCTGCTCCCTCATCAGAATGCCACCACTCTCTTCAAAGGGAAACATGTTTGTTTTTGTTTTTTGAATTAAATGAATTGGGCCTTCTAGCAATTTCTATTAGATCTTTCTTAGACTTCTAACCCTTAAAGGAGAGTAGACAGGACAGAAGAGGGCCTGCAGCTTGGAGTAAGTTTAGGGAACCAGTGAGATCAGCATTTCTCGATGGGGAAACACAACTATCAAGGTGTGTCTCCTAACACCTAGGTCTAACCCCGCCATCAGCTTGAACACTGAACCACCAAGGCAGATGAGAGAGACAGTATTACAGAGTAGGGTGGTAGAGACAGTGGACTCGGGCACATGTCTACTTACTAACAATGTACCTGGACAAGTTAAGTAATAATGTGCCTCAACTTTCTCATCTGGATTGAAGGTATAATAACCACAGGATTGTTTTAAGATGCTGAATAAGAAATCTACACATGCACATTGCCAGGTTCACCAAAGTGTTCAATAAATATCAGTGGTTTCTGTAGGGCGGTCAGCAAATGTATTACTGGGTAAGCAAATACAGACGATGAATGATGCCTGAGTGACCACTGCCTTGTGGGGCCAACATGCAGTGTGGGCAGGGACCCACAGTGGAGGGGAGTGAAGGAATGGATTGGTCCAGGGAACGTGCAAGTGATGAATCTCAACTAAAGCCAAATACATCTGGCGTCCCGGAAACTAAAGGTTAGCAAGATATCCCTGTGAAAACACCTAGCTCGGGGGAAAACAGAACTTCCTCCCTGAGCAAGTCTGTTACCAGTTATTACCCAAGTGAATAGTCGGGAGTCCTGTTTCACTTCCTTTCTTCCCACCACATAGCCTTTGAGCAATGCCATCAGCAGAAAGACAGGCAGTAGCCAGAGGAAGGAGAAATGAGGGCCTCTTCTGAATATAAGAGATTTAACTACTCCCAAGATTTACAGAGGTATCATGGATTTGTCAGATAAACCCCAAAGTGTAGGAATGTATTGGTCCTAAGTTCAAAATTACCCTTTCTGAAGTTTTTGAAAATAAGACATATTTCCATTCTCAACCTTTATTTTATGAATAGCTGTCACTATAGGAGACTAATTCAATGGCATTAAACCACAAATTAGAATTAAGCTGTGAGGAAGACAGACACGTGCATGTATTTATCTAGTACGAAAGGAAAAAAAAAAAGAGGATATTCTGACTGGTCAAATATCCAGGTTAATACACTACGGAAAGGCCATCTTCATTTTTCCAATACTGGGTACCCATCTGTAAGGCAGGCATCTGTATCAAACAGACCTGTGACAAGACTCTCCTGTAAGGCCAAAGAAGCCTGTCTAACAGAAACTGACCCAGGTCAAGACACCTTGAGCCTGAGTTCTTAAAGGAGGCAAAGGTGTCATATTGAGAGACTGGGGGAGGGGAAGAAGCAGCTCCTGTTCCTCAGGAAAGAGACGAGGAAAAAGTATGATATAGTTTTCCTCTGGCACCATTCAACCTCCCTGTACCTCTATCTCGGGACTTTGGAGAAGACAGACTTGCTTAAATTAATGCATAAGAAAGTGTGAGTGGTAGCAGTACCCAGAATGAACCTTCTCAGTGTCAACAGGGTGTGAGGGCGGGAATCCAGACACTGGTGCCCACCCCAGAGACTGCCCCGCCCTCAACTCTGTGTCTGCCTCCTGGGGCCAGCACCTCTCCTGTCCGAGGTTTTTAGGGATTCTTGTCATCACCTTCTGTAACCATGGATTCCCTCAATCTCAAAATCTTTTTCTCGGTAGGGGGTTAAAAGGATGTGAGGAACTGGGAAGGTTCGTTATTTGTAAAGCAGGGACCAAGACGCATGCTTGTCTTCATACAAGTGAGGTATAACACTTACAGTGCCTACTTCCAGAGTATGTTTGACACAGAAATCATCATCACCCTTTCAACTAATTAAAAAGCAACAGTTGCTAAAAACTATCTGAAACAAAACCCAAACTGAAATAGTGGCAGAATGTGCAAGAGAATTCAGGTTAACCAGCTTCTCTGACTCAAGAGATCTAACCCCCGCTATCAGCTGGATCTAGGAATTTTACGGTATTTTTTTTTTTTAAATATATATATATGTGGCTCCATACCTGAGACTTTAAAAAATTTTTTTTATTTTAATTTTTTTCACCCCCAGGACCGGGGGTCGGGGAGATTATTAGATTGTTCTCTTTATCTTCTTATTGCACTTTGGTCAGCCTGTAATTAAAAAAAAAAAAAAATCCCTTAGGCCATGGCTTACCAGATTTTTCAGCAGCGTGGACAGTTCCTTTGTAAGAGTAGAAAACTTGACAAAAGCGGTGCCAAGATCTGGGTTGTCTCGACTTAAAAAATTACTTCCAAACTTGTCAAGAACTTGTGCATAGTTTTCTTCATTTTGTACGTGATCTAAAAAAGAAAGAGAGAGGAGTCTGAGCTATTATCTGCCACGATGACGAGTTATTTTGAACCCTGATTGATCACTAGAAACTCTTAAAAGGAAAGCAAAGAGAAATTGCATCAATTATTCATTGAACATGTCCAGAGGTGGTCAGCAGGGCACTGAATGTCTTCACCCACTCTTAAAGGAGATTTCCTGTTCTTCTATAGTGTTCAGTTCACCTACATCCCAGTTAATCCATGGACCCCCACAGGTGAGGGGTCAAATTATCATCACATTTTAAAGTACACTGAGTTTCCGTTAAGAAACTATGATGATCAGGGAACAAGGAGAAAATTCTCTTTAGAAAATCAACCTCGGGGCGCCTGGGTGGCTCATTCGGTTAATGTCTGCCTTCGGCTCAGTGGGGAGCCTGCTTCTCCTTCTCCCTCTACCGCTCTCCCCCACTCACACACGCATTCTCTCTCTCAAATAAATAAATAAAATCTTAAAAAAAATCTATCTTGAAATGCAAAAGAAGAATCCATTGGTTCTAACATGTTTCTTTCTCTGCAACTCAACTTAATTTCCTTTAATTCTAAGCCTCAGGTCTGAGGAACAGCGTTTTTAAAAAAATTTTTTTTCACATACAATCTCTTGGTGTAAATCGTGCAGGCGTGGATCAGATGGATTTATGTTTGAAGTCTGAAGTTCACCACCTATAAGCTTGCTAACTTACCAGTTTTTTAACTTTTAGGGCCCATCAGAGGCATTAATAAATTTCCTCACTCTGAGCTTTGGTTTTCCAATCTGTAAAATGAGACTAATACTATCTTACATGATTGGGGTGCTGACGAGCTGATACAAAGTATCCAAAGTTTCTCAAAAGAGTGAGTGTTCCATAAATAACTGCTCCCACCTCCCTGAAACACTTTCTCTACTTGACTTCCAGGATACCACACTCTCTTGACTGTCCACCTATCTCATGTCTGCTCCTTTCCAATGTCTTTGCTGGATCTTCATCTCCCTGACCTCCTCATGTTGGAGAGCCCAGGGCCTTTCCTCTTCTCTGTCTATGCTCATTCTCCGCATCTCACCTTGTCTGTGGTTTTGGAGAGTTTCTATCAGTTGACAACTCCCAAACTGATAGCCCCAGCACAGACCCCACCCCTGAAATACAGACTTCTACATCAACTGCTATTCACAGTATCTCCACTGGGATGCCCAAAGACTCTCAACTCAACATGCTAAAAGCAAACCTTAATGTTCTGGCCCCAACCCTCTTTTTCTGCAGACCCTTATATCTTGGTCAGCTAATGGCAAATACACTCTTGTAGTCATTCAGGCTGAAACCCATCAAAGTCATACTGACTTTTCTCCTTCTCACACCCCAGACGTAGCCCATTGGCAAATCCTATTTATTGCCTTTACCTTTAAAATACAACCAAAATCTGACTTCTCACTACCCCCATGGGTATCAACCCTATCTAACATCATTTCTTACCCTGACCACCGCAAAAGCTTCCTACAAGTCTCTTTATTGCAGTTCTTGCTCACCTACAGTCTACTATCAAGACAGCATCCAGTGTGATTCTGTTAAATTGTGCATCAGATCTGTGACTCTTCTATCAGATGTTATTAGCACTTATAACAGAAACCCAAGTGCCCCATCCTAGCAGGCTCTGGGAGGCAGCACCGCACATCTCTACACCCCTAAGGGAAGCAGGCATGGAACATGATACACACGAGCAAGGAAGTATGACTGGAGCCAAGGTACACCACTTCCTCGGGGAGGCATTTCAGATATCTGGACTCCCCACTTCTCTCTTCCTTTGTGGTAGAGAACAGGGAGGCACCGATTTGTATGCAGGCCCCCAGGAGAGGCATAATATTTATTGAACGAATAAATGAACGGTAAGTACCTAACAATATCATGTCTAGCAAAATCGTATCTCTAAAGGCTTCCTTCAATACCTCTTTAGAAAGCCTTCCCTTAGTTGGCAATAATCATTCCTTGCCTATAATTCTCTGCACCTATTTTGCAGTATTTTCCACCACATCACATCATTTTTGTTTAAGTTCAGATCTTTCCTTGCCACCAGACCACGAGAGGCAGGGATTACCTCTAGCTCACCTCCACGTCCCTCCCCAACTAATACCACTGTGTTTGTTGTTTTTCCGTGAGCTGTGCTTAAGGAGTGAGGGCTCCATAAATATCGGTTGACTTCGATTTGTTGATTTCCTTTTTAGGAATTTCAGAAGCATTCCCTTCTTAAACCTCCTAGATTGCTGAATAATTGAGAGAAAAATCTAAGTACTGCATTCTCAAATACACTCTTGATGACTGCCCGGGAGCCAGGGGCCCTCACGGAACCAACCGTGAGTCCGCACGGGGGCACGGCCCAAGAAGGAAGTCTGCACTGAAGGAAACGTGTCACAGCGCTCCAGTGAAATGAAGTGAGGCCCAGCAGCCTTCCAATCATCACCGCATCAAAAATTCATGATGCCTACAGTGGATGTCAGCATTTTAGCCTGAGATATTAAAAAAGATAAAATGCAGCTCTGGTTAGTGCCCAAGTAACGGAGGGAAGCGGCTCAGAAACACACAAAGAAAGGCCACATCAGCGCTCGACAGACAGGATGCATGTGTCTGGTCTCCTCATAAACTGGAGTTACCCCTGATAACCTTTTGTCTGAGGACAAAACAGCCTCACCTCACCCCAGAGAATCCCACCAGACCCGACACCCTCTTCTGCTTTTGGAGGCTAGCAAAAAGGCAATTCAGCTGCCCGTTCAACTGCATTCAAAGAAGTGTCTCTAGTAAAACACAAACATAGAGGATTTTCGTTTGTTTGCTAGTAATTAGAAAATATTTCAGAAGACATATATCATAATCTTCAGATTAACAGAACACTCATGTACCCACCAACGAGTTTAAGAAATAAAGTGCCACAGAATGCTTCCTCTCTCCCCCAGTTCCGATCTCTTCCCTCCCTCCCTAGACAAAACCACTCTCCTGAGTTTGGAATGGCATGCAGAGTTTAGAAAGAATTACGAGAAGCTCTTAGTCTATCAGAGATGACGGACTCCTCAAAAAACAAGACAGACTTGGCTCAGGCAGACACAGGCCTCAGGAAGGGAGAACTGGCGTTTGTTGAGAACCTTCTTGGACCCAAATGCTTTCTACAGTATCATGTTTAACCCTCACCAGAACCTGCAAGTAAGAATGAGGCTTAACGGGAAGGTGGAACATCAAATGTGACATGAGAGAGGTGGAAGGGGAGACTGGTAAGTAAGTACAGGTGAGGTCATGGGTCCTGTATGTTTTGCTAATTCCATAAATGAACCACCATACAGTCAACACATAAATTTATGTGCATAAGTGTGTGTATGTTAATTGAACATATGTATGTATGTGTGAACTCTCCCAGTATAGATACATCTTAAGAATCATAGTTTAGTGAGGTGTACCCGGGGACAGTACTAATAATCCTGTTGAGGGCAGAAATAATGGGAATTAACTGTAAGGCGCTTAGAACAGTACCTGGCATGTAGCACCTGCCTCCAAAAAAATCAGTCACTATTACCTCTAGAGCCGGGATTAGTTATAAATCAGGGAGACGTATTTAAAATCAAACAGCACAGGAACATATGTCTCATGTTTTAAGTTTTTAAATCTAACAGTGACAATTCACTAGCAAAATTCTGTAAACACATGCATCCCTTTGTACAGAGTGAAGGGCTTACCGAGCTGGTTTTCAGCAGGTGCAGAGGGAGAGGGCAGAGAGAAAGGGTTCTGGTGGAGGACAGAACAAGGGCAGAGGCCGAGGGAGGAGTGCAGCAAGCAGATAAACAAAAGGTAAATTCAGGGGTTTAGGGAAGAAGAGAGAAATACAGGGCTGTGGTGGGGGACACTGTCACAGATACAGGTGTAACTGAACAGGAGGGCCGATGAGGCAGAAAACTGCCTGATCAGGACCTTTCGGGGAATAGACTACGCTCTGTTTTAGGATCCTCGGTCTACCTAAGTGCTGGCAGACTTTTGGGAAGTTGGTAAAGTGGGTGCTGGGGAAAGCCGGTGAGGATGGAGACTGGATAAAAGAAAAGAACAAGGAAAAGAGAGAAATCTGACCCAGCCATTATGGAGATTCATGCTTTTCGAATTATCTGTAGGGAATTTCTGGCATTCATGGTATTGTTGCAGAATGTAAGACAATTCCAAGAGCTAGGTAACTCCTTTCAGTTCTGAAAAAAGGACAAAATAATAAAGTTTTACCAGCCGAACCAGAAAGGGCCACTTAGGATTTCAACCGCTGGCATTCCTTTGGGGTGATGACTTACATATACTCATCACCTAAGATGTTCCATGCAGCTTGAAAGGGCCTTTATATACATTTCAACATTTAAGCCCCACAGCAATACCAAAGCAGTGATTCACTATTTCAGTACCGATAGTGATAACAGTTAGCTTGTCGAGTACTCAGGGTACCCTAGTCACTGCACTAAGCACTTCACGTCCATTGCTTCATTCACTCTTACTAACAGGACTGGAAGGTAAGTACTGTTATCAGCCTCATTATTTAGAGGCAAAAACGTGTCCCAGGTCACACGGCTCCTAAATAAGGGATTTTACTCTTAGGCTTTTTTAATATCTCAGAGCTGGGGACTCTCTCCCACATCCTAAAGTGAGAAAGATCTGGGATCAAATCCCAGGTCTATCCCTAAACCTGTGTGGTGTTTTGGTCAAGTAACTTACCTTCCTAAGCCTCATCTTCCCCAGCTGTAAAATGGACATAACAATGGTTATTTACCTCTCAGAGGTATTATGGAGATTAATTTACTGCATGCCAAGTGCATGGTGCACGATAAGCTGAGTAAATGTTCATGACAAGGACAACAGTGATGACAGCAGCAGGCTGCCCATCAGAGGCCACTGTGGTGGAGTCAGCCTGGCATCCTCACGCCAGGAGCAGAGGCTTCCAGCAACACTCCGAAGTCAGGGACAGCCCTAAGAGTATACCTTCCAAGGGGCTGGTAGTAACACGTGCCCTGAGAATACATTAAAATTCAATATTCCTTTTTTTTTTTAAATAATATTCTTTAAAAATGTCTTGTATATTCCTCCAATGAGGCCCTACTTAGAATTTTCAGAACCACAGCAAATAGTAAACAGGCCTTTCTCTGAGGGATGTTTGCCTAATTCTCACCCTGTGCTATGCCTTATCAAACTGGGAAACTTTCACAAAACTTCCCAACTGGCCTGTGAACCCAACCGTTGATTCTCTGTCACTGTAATTACGGCTGCTCCTTATTTGGCACCGACTGTGTAGTGGGATACATCACACTGAATATCCTAAAACTCCTTCAGGGCAATGTTTTATAGAGAAGAAAAGTGAAAATCGCTGGTGAATCCACATTGGAACCCAGTCTCATGTGATTCCAAACCCATCCTTTTCTATGGACAGACTCAGCAAACACTGTCAAGGATGCCATGACATGTGCCACAAATACCTATTTGGGGTTTACTATATGATAAACACTAAGAAACAAAGGGGAATAAGACAGACCTCCTGTTCCTCGATAATGACGACATAATAACAGTGGTAATAATTGTTAATAACTAATTACAAGAACAATTAATTGCGGTTACACTTTTGATTACTTTTTGGGCCAGGAACGGTGCTTTTGTCCTTCACTACTTCATTGGATGCTCAGCATGATGTGCTAATCTTATCCCCATTTTCCAGATGCAGGGACTGGTTCAGGAAGTGAAGCAGAATGCCCAAGGTCACCTAGCTAAGTGGTGACGACAGACACTGCCTGTAGAGCCTGTGTTCTTAACCCTTATGCTCGGTTAAGTGCGGGAACCCCCAGAAGTCTGCTATTTTTGAGCCAGACGGCAAGTGACTGAGGGACCTGAAAATCTAGGTCTTAGCTCTAGCCGCTATCATGTGACTCTGGTCAGGTGACTAAGGCTCTCAGGGGCCTAATTTCATCTATAAAACAGGTCTAATAATACCTACACCCAGCCTACTCCTTGAGATTGAATGCTAAGAGGTAAAGATGTCATAATTAATGTGAAAGCTCTTTTGGGAAAACAGTAGCAGCAGGAGCAGAGAAGATTATAAAACCATGAAGGATTATTTCTATTTAATGAGTAAAAGCCTTGAAAGCATTAATAATAAATACATCCTCAAGAGCTCCCCAACCCTGACCAAGCACCACCTAATGTTTACTGAGGCATCATATGATGAAAGGACATGAGCCTAAGTGGCACGGAGACCTGGGTTTGAAACTCCCTTTGGTCCAGACTGGCCATCTGTGACCTTGGAAAAGGCATTTTTCTGGGTCTTTTTTTTCTTTTTTAAGATTTTATTTATTTGTCAGAGAGAGAGAGAGAGAGAGAGAGAGCACAAGCAGGGGGAGTGGCAGGCAGAGGGAGAAGCAAGCTCCCCGCTGAGCAAGGAGCCTGATGTGGGACTTGATCCCAGGATCCCAGGATCATGATCTGAGCTGAAGGCAGATGCTTCACCAACTGAGCCACCCAGGTGTCCCTGGTCTCGGTTTTTGTATGTGAAATGTGACAGATGTATAATCTATAAAGTACATGGTAAGCCTCCAGAAAGATCTTTATTACTTTCATTCACCCTGAGATGGAGAGCTGAAGTTCTGATGTTAATGGATGTTCAGGTATAATCGAAACATCACGGTATTTCTTGGAGGGTTCTAGGGTACATAAGACTGTGGATCAAATCCTCGGTCTTCCATTTACCAGCTGTGGATCTAAGACAAACTGTATCATCATCTCGGACTCTACTTTCTTAACTGAAGTAAAGGCTTCTTCTTTTTTTTTTTTTAATGTTTTATTTATTTATTCATGAGAGTCAGAGAGAGAGCGAGGCAGAGGCAGAGGGAGAAGCAGGCTCCCCGCCTAGCAGGGAGCCCGATGTGGGGCTCGATCCCAGGACCCCAGGATCATGACCCGAGCCGAAGGCAGACGCTTAACCATCTGAGCCACCCAGGCGCCCCTGAAGTAAAGGCTTCTTGATGGGGTTACTATGTGAACAGGACAGGGAAAGCCTATAGTGCACCTCCTCCAGCATGTGGCCTACGGTGGGTGTTTATGATAGGGGAGAAACCATCCCTCCCCCCGAAGTGAGTCTCACTTCCGTAACTTCCCATACTCTCCTTCCTGAGAGGCCAGCCTCTCTCCCTGTGTCTTTATGTAAGTCATCTTCTGTGTCAAGAGTCCCGTGCAACTGTGTTTATCATTTCAGCCTCCCCAGCTCAGAGAGCTCTCCGGGAGCACAGCCTGGGTAGAAGGATCGTTGCGCTGGGGCCACACAGCCCACCTCAGGTTCTCCAGTCCGCCTGGCTCCATCACAGTTCCAGGCCTCAACCTGTCTCTTTCAAGATCAAAGGTAAGTGTAACCTCCCAGGCAAGTTTGTCATTCACTCTGTCCACAGCCTCCTGCAATGTCCGAGTTCCCAGCGTTACCTAATCTGTTGTTGTTCACCTGGTCCCCAGCACCGGCCCTGGCACACAGTGCAAAGTCAAATGCTCAACGCATGTAGTAAAGTCTCCTGGAACAAGTCCTTTTTCCTTCCTTCGGAAAATACTGGGTATTATACAGCCACGTGCCAGGCCTATAAAATACAATGAGCTATAACGTAATAATAAAGCCATGTAATATGTGTCGTAAATTATAGTGCTGGCATAGAAGGCAAAGGGATAAATTCTTTTATACTATCCTATACATACTTTGAAGCACTAATCACCCTTTACAATTTTTAATTCCATTTGTTTTTAAAATTACAAAAATAATTCATAAAAATGATAGTTTCCTTTCCCTTTCTCCAATACCCTCCTTGAAATAAGCAAAGTTAACAATGTGGGGCGTTAATAATCTCAGCAAAGCTTTCTCTATGCTTAAAAAATACACATACATACATACAATAGGGGGTCTTCTCCCCTTTTCTCACTTTTAAAAAAACCAAATGGGATTTTTTTTTTTTTAAGGATTTTATTTATTTGAGAGAGAGAGAGAGCGTGCGAGCATGCATGGGGGGGTGGAATGAGGGGGTGGGGTGGGGGGGGAGGGGAAGAGGGAGAAGGAGAAGCAGACTCCTCAGAGCAGAGAGGCCAATGCAGGGTTCGATCCCAGGACCCCAGAGATCATGACTGAGCTGAAGACAGACGCTTAACTGAGCCACCCAGGTGCCCCACAAATGCGATATTATACAAGACTCCATGGCTTGCTTTTTCCCTACTGAATAGGGATCAAGAAACTGAATGTCATTAACTCTAATTCATTATTTTAACTGTGATTATATTCCATAGTAAACTCCACCATGATTTGGAGAACTATCTCCCTGAGAGACTCCCACAGTGTTTGCTACCAAAAAACAATGCTGCAGTATCTCTATCCGTAAGTTCTTACATGCTGTCACTTTATCTCTGAAAAGATATATTCACAAAAGTAGAATTATTGGGGGGTAGGGTGCATACTTCAAATTTTAATTACTACTGCTATGTTTCCAAAGAGACTGGTGGTAGCAGTGCACAGACCCAAGAGCAGTACAAACAGATGAGTGTATTTCCCTAAAGCCTCGCCAGCACATAGATGTTACTGTTCTTAATTCTCGCCACAGGGACGTGAAAAACTGGACCGTATAGTAAGCCCGAGTTTCTTGCTGTATTTTATTGTCCATTCACATTTCCTTTCCTGACTGTTGTTTTCCATTGCTTGTCTTCTCCCTGTCAATCTGTAGGGAGACTTTCTGCAGAAGGGACAACAATCTGTTGTAATATGTGCTGCAAACATTTTCTCCCATTTGTCTCCTCACTTGGTTTATGGTGTCCTTTGCCACGCAGAACTTTTTACATTTCACGTCGTCAAATATACCAATCTTTACCCAAAAGACTTTTGGGATTCCTACCTTGCTTAGGTTCCCAAATCTTCTATTATTTAGTATTTAAAAAAAAACAAACACAGAAAGCTTTAATTCAACCTAATATATCTCTTTATATAGCATGAGGAAGGGTTCTAATGTTAAAGAAAGTTCCTGAGCCTTCTATTTGGTTTAGTTTTATTCTCTTTTGAGTATTTAAATACTTTATCAGCAATGCATTTTATTTTCTTTCTTCTGCATGAAAATATATTGCTTATTTAATACAGCATCTTGTAGGCACCCATGTAGTATCTGGTTAAGTAAAGGAATACATGGACAAAACTTGGATGCAGCCAAGAGAGGACACCTGAGCAACACTCTGAAGAATGAAGAGTTGGGGCACTTGGGTGGCTCAGTCCATTAAGCATCTGCCTTTGGCTCAGGTCATGATCTCAGGGTCCTGGGATCGGGTCCCACATTGGCTCCCTGCTCAGTGGGGAGTCTGCTTGTCCCTTGGTTATGAGCAAGTTATTTCACTTCCCTGGGCCTCTGTTTCCTCATCTGTTCCCACCACCACTCAGTACAAACTTGTTAAAGATTAAAAGCAACATCCTTAAAGGCAGAAAGGCTTGTGCACATTTTTTTTTTAATTGCCTTTCTCCATACCACTCGGGATGACTCATTCCTCTGATTTTTCAAGGTCATTTTGAATTTGGATTTGTTCTTTCAAAATTCTAACCAAGCCTCTGCAAGAATCTGCTCCAGCCCCAAGGGTGTTATCTGGAAACTCAGCATGCAGACTCCCATTTCCGCAACAACTGACAAATCCATTAACTAGCAGAGCCCCAAGACAAGATGCCCGCAGAGTTCCACAAGGCTATTACTCAGCATTTAAACAGCACTTGAGCATCACTCCCTTCCAGCAGGGGCATCAAGGCCCTCTCTTCTGGCTCCCTCAGGCAGGCCTCCTAACTGCCAGATAAAATCCACATCACACTTGGGTTTGCTCACAGCTCTCTGGGTAATGTTCATGCTTTGAGATCTGCCCCTGAAGAAAAGCTAGGAAGGAGACAACCATTCCTCTTCTATTCCAGCCTTCTACAGTTGACTGCCCACCAACCGAAGGGGCTGAGCTTTTTTGTAAATAGGTGTAATTTAAAAATATGGCCCCACATTTCATGATTAATTCACAAACTTTCATTAAGCACCTACCCTGGGATAGAAAGGTTAGGTAGGTCATTAGGTATGCAGCCTTAGTCCTTCTGAGCTTCAGGTTCTTGGTTTAAAAATTACGTGTTAAATAGGGCGCCTGGGTGGCTCAGTCATTAAGTGTCTGCATTCAGCTCAGGTCGTGGTTACGTGTTAAATAATTCGAGATTAACTGAAAGTTCACTGGTTTCCTGTCCTGGTAAATGAGGTAGGCTAGGCTAGGACCAGACCGTGTAGCTATCTCTAGACTAGTGCTCTCCAGACTATTTTTGATCAACTATACCTGTTGGTAAAACATTTTAGAGCATACATTTCCAATATTTATGTTTTTAACCATTTATTTATGTATTACTACTATATATGTTACATGCATATTCTACATATAAGGTACTATTTGTATCAAAAGTTGTGACCTCAATTTCAGAGCTTCCAAAAACTCCTAAAATTACCTGAAAAATTCTGCCACGCAAGTTTTTTATTAATTTGGAGAAGGTCTGTTCTCCAGTTACAAAGGCATCGACGACCCCAGAATGTTAAGGATCACAAAGGAAGGTCAGCTGAAACTAAAGACAAAGCTTCTTGCCCTCGACAGTTGCAGAGTCCAGAGAGTCTGAGGGAGGGCAATGGCACATGTGTGGAAAAGAGATCAAAACGTGCAAGCAGGCCTCTCTGGGTTTGGTGGCTGGAGAAACACCTTTTTTTTTTTTTTTAAAGACTCATTTATTTGAGAGAGAGAGGGAGTGTGAGCAGGGGAAGGAGCAGAGAGAGAAGGATAAGCAGACTCCGCACTGAGCGTGGAGCCCGATGTGGGGCTCCATCTCACGACCCTGAGATCATGACCTGGGCCAAAATGAAGAGTCGGATGCTCAACCAACTGAGCCACCCAGACGCCCCTGAGAAAGGCATTCTTTGTTGGACCCTATGAGGTCCCCCTTTGGGGCATACACCATGCCTTGCAGACTGCAAAAGAATCTTGGTCTCATTTCATAACCACTATTTCATCAATAGATAAGGTGGGGATCATCTTCTCTTCTTCACAGAGAAGAAAACTGAGGTCTTGAGAAATGAAAGGACTTGCTAAGGAACACTCAGCTGCTCGTAGCCAGAGCCGAGATCACAGCCCAGTGCTCTTTCAGAAGGCCTCCCCCACTCCTCACTGTGCAGGCAGCACAGACCACCCCCAAACACTACAGCAATACAGGTGTCTCCACGCCAGGGCTCCTGGAAAAGGCATCACCCTGAGTGTGGACAAGTAAGAGAACAAGGGCGGCAGAGCACACAAATGTGCCTGGTGCCACCTAAAGTGTGCCATGTGTGATTCAGAATCCACACAATGAAAAAGAGTTTAAGAACGAAATGTGGCTGATTAGCATTTTCTTCTTTTATCTGAATTTTCTAGTGCAAACATGTTAATATAAATTATACTTTTACAGTGAGAAAAACAAACAGAAAATGCCGTTAAAAGAAGAAAAAAAAAAGAAAAACAGCCCCAGGTGTTCCAGAGTGCAAGCCCCCTGCACTTCTCTATGAAGAAAAAGTAGAAGTTTGACAGGTTATCAGAGACATGGAAGATCCGAGAATATCCCGTTGTCTGTGTGGGCAGGTGACAAACTGGCCACGCACAGTCATCCTCCATCAACCCCCAATCACTCTGTCTTATGTCATTGATTATTTATGAAAAACACTTAAGAATCAATAACAACTAGCTTGATTTCCATACATAAGCAGGGTATCAGAAAAATCAATAAGTAGTTATCTTCCTGGCTAAAGAGTCAGCTGGAAGGTACTTCCAGTCCTAGAGATAGACACTTTAAAATTCATGTCCACATCCAAACCACAAATGGAATTCAACACATGCATGACCGCTTTGTAGAGGTTATCCCAGAGCATGGTTGCCTTAAGATGGGGCCTTCTTTGAAAAGAGCCATGGTGGGTTTGCCTCACAGGGGACACTCCACGTGGTCAGGGGAGCATGTGTGAGAGAGGCAGAATTTAATCAAACCTAGGGAGAATACCATACACAGAAATAAAACTGGAGACCCTGGCATTCCTCTGGACTTTTCGCTATAGTTTAACTGCAATGTCATTATACAGGAAAACACAACCCTAGTCTGATGAGACATAAACCATCCAAGAACATGGTCAAAATGCGACTTGGACTAAGAGGCAGAAAGACAGAGGCTGGCCGCAGAACCTTGGCTGTGATTGTCAAGGAGGGTATCACACATCTGTGCTTTTAATTTGTGAGACTCAGTAAGTTTGGAACAAGGGAAAGAGAGAGCAAAAACAATGTAAATAGCCCTGGGCCCTCCCATCACTAAATAATGAGTATGTGTCTGGGAGCAGGAGGGATGGTACCATGTGCCCTTTCCTCACCTGTTCACAGGCGAAGCTTCTCCCTGAGCTAAGGGTGACCGCCTGAAAGATTGTGTATGTGTATGTGTGTATGTGTGTATGTATGTATGTATGTATGTATGTGTGCGCGCGCGTTAAATACCATGGCTCCTAAAGGAATGCCAATACTTTAAAAAAATACCAAATGAGTTATAATTTCAAGTGACTTTATTAGCCATACAAGGATTTTCAACAGTTATTTTGACTCCATGGGTTACTTCCCATATGTGGAGACTTCATTTTTTATTTTTTTTCAAGATTTATTTATTAATTTAGAGAGTGAGCGCTCGAGCATGTGTATGGGGGGGGGAAGGGTAGAGGGAGAAAGAGAATCTCAAGCAGACTCCCCACTGAGCTGAGAGCCGAAAGGTTTTTGGTTTTTTTTTTAAAGGAGGCTCCATGCCCAGCATGAAGCTTGAACTCACAACCTGGAGGTCAAGACCTGAGCTGAGATGAAGAGTTGGGACACTTAACCAACTGAGCCACCCAGGCACCCCTCCCAAACATGCAGACTTTAAAACTTAACTTCAAAGTATGACTATAAGGTAAATACACTTAGTTTACAATAAACCATAAGTTCAAGAATGCAAAGGATCACTGCTTATCCTATCATTTAATTACCCATGCACCTCTCCTGTACTTTGTAAATAGTTTTGACTGAACAAAGGGCCCATTTTCTGTATTCAGGTATTTGTGATCCAAAACCTGAGCTGAAGACATATCTCTCTTTAAAAGTCACTTTAATATACTGTCATATATTGTTAAGTCCAACTATGCTAAAACATCTGTGAGTCAAGAGTGTTTTGTCAATCCCTTATATCTTAATAAATGAATTACTCATATATAATTTTTATAATTAAAGATCTGCAGTTGATAATCTGACAGAGTAACTTGTACCACACTAATGTTCCTGTCTATAACGAATACAAATGATGGACAAAACATAAAAAACAACCACTTGAAGCCACTGGAGAGCAAACAAAAGCAGGCAGAAACAGGAGGGGATATCACCTTTTAAGGAAGAGAACCATACCAGAGAAGACCATATTTAACTGGCTTTTCTCCTAAGGGCAGACTTCAGTCCATGCTGGGCAAGGAGAACAGAACTCAAGCAGAAAGTGGCATTTTACTCAGCTGAGGTATCAGAGGTCAGAGTTTAGGATTGCTTCAGCAGCTGGAAACTGAGGGGGAAAATCCCAGAAAGGAAGAAGTCACGGAAAAGGAAACCCTCAATTCCAGTCCTTGGCTATGACCTGAATGGCATATACTTCAAGAAGCCCAGCAGAAAACAACATCTAAAGAGCTAAGCAGATTCCAGCAACTTCCCAACGCTGAGGAGAGTTTGGAATTCAAATCCCACAGAGTTAGCAGGGCTTGGTAAATGCTCTGGGCTGAAAGCCCAGGCAGATCGTGCCATACGAGTATGGATGATGTTGCAGGACTAAGGGCTATATCCTGGGACTACGAGCAAAACTAAAATAAACTTACCCTAACATCAAGGTGATGGTCATCACCAGAAATCTGACCACATACTAGAATAAAACACCACACACTTCATAGGAAGATAAAGGAATCCAGAGTCTCTATGTCATACAATTCAAATGCCTATCATGCAAACAGAAATTATTAGACATAAAAAGAAACAGAAAAATGTAGTCAAAAATCAAGAGAGAAGAAACTGGTCAAAAGAAACAGAACCAGAGATAACCTAGATGCTGGATATCAAAATAAATATTATAAATAAGTTCAAGAATCTACAGGAAAAGATGGATAAAATGGGTGAAGAGATGAAGAACTTCAGGAAAGACAGAAGTTTTAAAAAAGGACCAAATGGAAATTCAAGAACTAAAAACATACAGTATCTGAAATAAAAATTAATTGGATGAGACTAACAGCACACTGGATACTGAAGAAGAAATGAGCAGTAAATCTGAAAACTGAAGGTAGAAATTATCCAAACTGAAGCACAAGGAGTTTAAAGATTAAAAATAAAATCTCAGTGGCCCGTGGGAGAATTTCAAGCAGTCCAACACAAATGTAACTCAAGTTCAAGAAAGAAAAAGAAGAAAGAATGTAAGAATAAATAATTTGAAGACATACTGGCTAAAATTTTTCCAGTGTTGATTAAATTTTTGCAACTAGGTGTAATTATAATAACTACCACTGATGATTGCTATATCCCAGGATCATATTAAATATTTTAAGCATGTTCTTTCCAACTTTCACAACATGGGGGGGTGGGTAAAGCGAAGCAATTTAAACACATCTGTGTGGCAGTGGATCAAAGATGACAAATTAAGTTTCTTCCGAATTTCCCTCTGCTATTTCAGAAAGCCTCAAGTCAAGGAGGATGAAGTAATCATCATTGACACTACAGTCGGGTACCTACACTACCTGTGTTATGCTTCACCACGGTCCAGTGAGGTGGAAACTATTTTTCCATTTTCAGAAATGAAGCAACAACTGCTCAGAGTATTCTCTGACAAAGTGCTCCCAGCCACCAATCAGGGGCTAAGTCAGTATTTGATCCCAAATCTGTGTGACCTCTTCCATGATCCTACTAAGGCTGTGAGGGAAGTATTTTAGTCTCTGTCAGAGAATACACTGGTTTACAGGCTTCACTTTTCATTCATAAATTACGCCAACGACAGAGCACCTGGTAACAGGAGTGAGGGTGGATACTGTGTGGCTAGTCAGTGTCAGTTCCGGTTTGTATGCACGTATGTATTATTTATAAGATATTATTCGTTTTTTTGAGAGGGAGAGAGTGAGTATAAGCGGGGGGGGGGGGGGGGGGGGAGGGGCAGAGGGAGAGGGCCAAGCAGACTCCTTACTGAGCTGGGAGCCCAACGCAGGGCTGGATCCCAGGATCCGGGGCCCAAGACCTGAGCCAAAGGCAGACATGCGTAACCACCTGAGACACCCAGGCGCCTGCCCCATCTGGTTTGTATCTAAAGTGAGAAAGCTGCTCCTCTTTCTAACAGACCAACCTAGCACCTTCATGCTATAGGACTGCTGCTTGTTTTACTTGTCTGTCTCCCTGCACGGGTGAGGCACCCCAGGGCACTGTGCCCACAAGTTCTGCACTTCTCTGAGTTCTCGGTGCCCCATCCTGGGTTGGCAGTCACTCTCATCTGACAGTTACTAATCTGACAATTCTGCCTCAGCAGCCTTGGGATCACAAAAGACCTAACTCTCAAATCTCGTCGCTACTTACTAGCTGTGTAAATAATTTAAACCAGTTTAAATTTAAACTTAATAGCTGTGTAAGTGATTTAAACTAGGTTACTTCACCCCTAAAGTGGGGATAATAGTGTCCTGCATACAGGACCGCTGAGATAATTGACATGGTAAATGTATGTAAGACACCTGGCACATAGTAGGCACTCAACAAAGGTCAGCTGTAATTTATTATTTCTAAAAAAAATTTTTTTAAAGATTTTATTTATTTATTTGACAGAGAGAGAAAAGAGAGCAGGGGGAGTGTCAGGCAGAGGGAGAGGGAGAACCAGGCTCCCCTCTGAGCAGACAGCCTGCCGTGGGGCTCGATCCCAGGACCTGAGCCCAGGACCCAGATCATAACCTGAGCTGAAGGCAGACACTTCACCGACTGAGCCACCCAGGCGCCCCATGTAATTTATTATTTCTACAAAATCTGGACTATTAAGGTAGAGGACGTGTTTTTATATTTACCTTTAACCGAGTATTTCTGTTCTTCATCTTGAGGCTTTAAAAAAAAAACCCAAGGTACTGGTTGTAGAATGAGCACTTCCAATTTTATTTAAAATGACTTAATTTCTCGGGACACCTGGGTGGCTTAGTTGGTATGTCTGCCTTCTGCTCAGGTCATGATCCCAGAACCCTGGGGATCAAGCCCCACCAGGGAGCCTGCTTCTCCCTCTGCCTGCCGCTCCCCGCCCACCCCCCACTCATGCTCTCTCTCTCTCTGATAAATAAATAAAATCTTTAAAAAAAAATAAAATGACTTAATTTCTCATGAAGAATGCTCTCAGAAGATGAGCGCATACATCATAAAAAATTAACTCATTTTAAAGTTGAGAGCCATCATTCCAGGCCAGCAAGATGAAGTGTGTGCACCTCCCCCCACACACCCAGATAGCCTCTGATCTTAAGTAACAGAGTATTTCAGCCAATGGCTTGAATATGAAAATTGGAACTTCTTAAACAGCCTGGGAGTTACAAGATTACTCTAGAAAGACACTTCAATTTTCTAAAAGCAGTTGTAAAAATTCCTCCTATTTTATCCCTTCACAATTTGAGGAGTAATACTGCCCTGGATAAGTATACTTCCTTTTAGAAAAAGCTTCCTTCCTTGACCATTTTGAAGGAACTCATTATTTCAACTTGTTTTCACCTCCTAAGGAGTAATGATGGACCCACATGAATGCAAAATGCCTTGCAGGACCCAGTAATTTGTTTAGACTTTGCTTAAATCACTACCACCACCAAAAGGTATTTACAATTTCAATCTAAAGCCTTCTACTTCTGAGGGCTTAAAATTATTTCTTTACTAACAAGTTTACTTTAATTAAAAAAATTTTTTCAAAAAACAGATGATAATCTGCAAACTTGGAAAACAGCAAAAAATATATAAAATTTCCTAAACAGACCAGGTGCTCTTTGTATACCTTTTGACGTTTTATGCTTCCCACATCTTTCTATTAAAATTCTAATCTATTTTATCTCTTAACTATTCCAGTTAGGAAACTTTTTCTCCCCAATGAATACTACAGGATTAAAAATACCATTACATGATACAACCGTAAGACACCAAACTTAATTTATCAATTTTGGTTACAATTCACTTCCTACTATACCTTTAAATTTGACAAAATGTTAACTAAAAGAGCTAAAATGAACTTACTTAGATACAAAACTATTCACTTTCCTACCCACTGATGAATTTAGCACCTTACCTTTAAAATCTTAGATTTCGTCACACACTGTGAGCTATTTCTTAAAATAGATAAAATTAACAAAATGAAAATCTGGGGCGAACATCACACATTAATTTTGCTTTAGAAAACACAAATGTTCTTATAAAACTACTCACTCCATAATTCTAAACCAAAAGGGGGAAGGCAAAGGGAAACTGCTTTTTTCCCTAATGTGAAAAGGCTATGGAACTGTTTATGACAATCACGCTCTATTTTGGAAATAAGGCTTCCATATCATATGCTTGCAATCAAATTACATACCACTGTCATTTTTTTATTCACGAAAATTAAAGGATTTAAAGAGTCCCAACTTTCAGACTAACAATGTTATGTATTTCTAGGGGGCACCATGTGTTACTAATAAGCTAAAATGTATTCCAAATAGATCTTGGCATGAATTTTAAGGAAGCCACTATTTAATAATAAAATCCACATTTGGATTTGTGAAAAAAAATTATCACAGAAAAAGACCTAGTAGCAGGAATATTCTTGGTCTTTACTCCCAAGGAAAAGTGTATGTGGATGTAATAATACATCTGTTCAAAAAGATTAACAAATGCAACCCAACTAGATCATTGACAGGACAACAAATTTGGTGCACCCATGCTTTCTATGAAATACATGCCTCTTCCATTTTATAAAAGTACGGTATGTTTCACTTTGTGTTTTTAACAACACTGACAAGCAGCGAGCTCCTCTTTCTGAAGAGACACACACTGACTTCTGCTGAGCCTGGGATTCGCATGCACACACCCATGTCTGCAAGGGCAGAAGTCTTATGAATGCCAGTCCCTCATCTACTGCTCTGAGCCAGGGTCTCGTACAAAGCTTGAGGCGGCATGTCAGCAGGGCTGCAGGCAACTGAAGGCATGACTGGGGCTGGCAGTCGCTACAGTGGTGGTTCATGGTTTCCTCGAAAGGAGGGTGGCTGGCTTCCTCCAGAACAGATGATGGAGGAGTGGAGAGACCCAGGTGGAAGTGATCTCTTTTATGAACTGGACTTGGAAATCTCATGGTATCAGTTCCCTCACATTCTGTTCATTAGAGGAGGGTAGTAAGTCTGGCACACATTCTAGGAGAAGAGAATTAGGCTCTGTCTTTGGAAAGAAAAAGTGTCAAAGACTGCAACATATTTTAAAATCTCTAGTGTTCAAGAAACTACTAGCTATTTTAAATACATTAGGGAACAGAGAAGTGAGGGAGGGGAGGGAGGGGGCGGGAGGGACACACACACCAAGGCAAACTTTCTAAATGACAATATACTTCACAGATTAATAACATCAACACTTAGAAACAAAATGGGAAGGCTGAATAGCTTGGAAAATTTTCCCTTGATCAAGCAGTTCACAGAATTCAGTTTTTTGTTTCTGAATGTCCTCATACGCAATGGGGCCTAAGAGAAAGAGACAAATTCCCCAAGCCATTTTAAACTAAAGGGCTTCTGGGGAGATAACTTGTCTTTCCAATAAAATTTGTTGCTATTATACTGTGTTCCAATTCATACTGATAAAGCTTATGTGTAATCATAATAAATACATTGTAAAAGTAAGATCCTTCACCATTCTCAACCATCTTTCAAATCATCTGGGGAGGAGCGCCTGGGTGGCTCAGTGGATTAAGCATCTGCCTTCAGCTCAGGTCATGATTCCAGGGTCCTGGGGTGGAACCCCACCTAGGGCTCCCTGCTCAGTGGGAGCCTGCTTTTCCCTCTCCCTCTGCCTGCCACTCCCCCTGCTTGTGCTCTCTGTCAAATAAATACAAACAATGTTCAAATCATCTGGTGGGGTAGGTGGTGGTGGTGGTGGTGGTGGTGGTGGTGGTGGTGGTGGTGGTGGTGGTGGTGGTGGTGGTGGTGGTGGTGGTGGTGGGCTGGCTGGTCATCTCAAACCAGAAATAAAGAAATCCTTCTTAGAACTTTAAAGAACATCACATGGGTTTTGTGTCACTTAAGCACTGTGAGAAAACAAGAAAATTATGAAAACACTGGGAAACAGATACCAGGATTCAGCCTCTGTGGCTTCTCTGGATGAGGCCAAAAGTGCTTGGACGGGAATAACCCAGATTCCACTCAGCATGTATCATGGAAAGATCAGCAACACCACTGTTTTACTCATCTAGCTATTTTTTAAGAATTAAATGTCACAGTGCTGCCCACACAAGCTACACTCGTTCGTAACATCAGAAACCCTATTAGGTCCCAGCAGTCTGTGAGGTCAGAGTTTCTCCCCGCACTTCCAAGCCACGGGCATGGTAACTACTGTGACCCCTCTCTCCAGGAACTACTAAAGTCATCTGGGATTACACTCCTGGGAAGTTACACTGAATCAACTGAATCAACTCATTCACGTCATGATTAAACATGATTAAACATTGAACAGCCATTCACGGAGAGCTTCTCGGGGACCTCTCTAGCCACCATGTAGCAATTCACTGCACATCTGTTGAGCCCCTACTACATGGCAGGTAGAAGACAGGTACAGAGTAGCTGTTAACAGCAAAGCTGGAGCTGAGTTCCATTACTGTTAGGCGTGGCACCTTGCAGAAGTTTGCCTGGCTCTTGAAGCTTCAGCCTCACCATCTATAAAATGGGGGTGATGTTGGACCTACCTCAGAGGCTTGCTCAGCTTAGCTTAGTACAATCAACACTCAATGAACACCACATCCTCTGAGAGGTGTTCCACTCAGCACTCTGTCAGACTGTATCAGATCCCTCTTGGGAAGCTTTCCAGTGTCTAAATGATAAAATCCTTTCTGGTTTGGTGATCCAACATCCATCTCTCCCACTGAACTGTAAAATTCATGAAGGCAGCGATTCTGTCTGATTTGTTTAATATACTCAACCCCCAGAACAGTATCATGTAACAGTTGTTCAATAAACATTTGTTGAATTAATAAACTATGGTGACAAATACATAATATATAAAGATAAAAGACACAGTAACAGTCCTCATCAAGTGGGTCATGGGCTGGTGCAGCAGTTCTCAGTTTTAGCTGCATACTACCTCTGGAGTCATTTATTAAAATCCCAATACCTGGGCCTCACTCTAGAACAACTCTTGGCAGGTGGGCCTGAGGGACCCCTGTCTTTGTGTTTTAAGTGTTTTTAGGTGATTCTCATGAAGAGTCAGGGTTGATACTTGCTGGCCTAATGCGAGAGAGACCAGTCAACAGTTACAATACGATGGGACATACGCTCTCGAGCTGCAAAATGATTTCCTGGGATGATGGAAATGCCCTGGGTCTGTGCTGTCCAATACTGTAGCGGCCAGTCGCATGTGGCTACTGAGCACTCAAAATGTGAATACTGACACTGGGGGACCTGAATTTTAAATCTTATTGGATTTTAATTAATTTAAATTTAAAAAGCCATATATGACTAGAAGCTACTCTGTTAGATAGTAGAAACGTACCACAAAGTACACAGGAGAACCCCTAATCCAGCTAGGGGTGGGAGTGGTCAATGCTCAGCCAGCTGTGGCCCCCATCCACCAGGTGAGAACAATCTCATGGAGGAAAAGGCAACCAAACTGCACACAGATGCAAGAAAGACATTATTAGGGTTCGAAGCCGACAGCCGAGAAAGAATTCTTGAGACGTCTTTGGTGCAAAAAGGTGATTTTATTAAAGCCCGGGGACAGGACCTGTGGGCAGAGAGAGTGGCTGTACTGGCGGGGGGAGGGGGGAGGCTGTGAGGGGTGGCTGATTTATATACTATGGGGTTGGGGGAGGTAAGGAAAAAGGGAGGTTTCAAAAGAACTTTCCTATGCTAAAGAGGACCTACAAGATACCAGAGGCCTTGCCAGTGTCAAGGTAAGGTTGTTTTCCCCTCTAGCAAGGCATTAAGATAGTTGGGAGATTCTTGGAAGAATGTCACACATGTCCCACCCAGGAATGGGGGGTGGAGGAAGACTGCAGGGTGTCAGCTTATGCTTTGTCTTCAGCCAGCCTTCTGCTGCTCCCTCATCACACACATTCCTTGAACTCACTACCTTACGCACATGCAGGGACAACCTCTCCCTTCTGCCACCTCTAGGCCAGCTGTGACCAAGGAAAACCCTTTAAAGAACAAGATGAAGCACATCCTTACCAAGTAAAAGAGCCTTTGTGTGAGGAGCTGAATGATGTGATTGTGGTCACTGCGGGACACGGAGGGGATGCGTCTTGAGCAAGGGCACTGGGGGGGGGGGGGCAAAGGAGTTACGTGGAGCCCCTAGCAGAGTAAATATGGTCGCAGCATACTGAGGTCTCTCTTCTGTGACTCTGAGAGCCTCAAGCATACACTGTAACATTATGGAAAACTGACACTTACTCCTGAGGCAGATTATGGCTCATTAAGCTCTTTAGAAAATTGGGCTGGTCCAGTGCTATCTGCAGGAGACTGAATTAATATAGAGAAGGAACCCATGCCACTGATCTAGCTGTCATTTTTCCCACGTGTGAAGCACCTATGATGTGGCAGGAAGTTTGTTAGGCGGACTTAAATATTACCTCATTTATCCATTTGATACTCTGCAAATCAGATACTATTTTCTCATTTTATGGTGAGGCAATTTAAGATTCGTGGAAGTTAAGTAATTTACTTTAACAAGTAGTGATAAAGTTAGTGATCTAAACTAAGTTTCTTTTTCATAAAAACTACTTTATTAAATAGATATATTATTGTTTATTTTAAAAATCCCCATTTGTTTTTTGTTTTTCCAGAACAGATATGGATGGTCACAATCAATGCTTCAATAAACCTATTTGTATATAAGTCTTATATATACTTTCATTGATGCATAATATACCTGCGTCCATATAAAAAAGTACATCAATCTTAAGTGTAGCATTTGATGAATTATCAAAAAATGGACTTAACTATGTAATCATCCCCACATCAAGAAACAAAACAATATCAGCACCTCAGAAGCTTCCCCTCATGCTACCTCCTAGTTATAATGCCCCACCCACCTCTCCACGAATTGCAAATATCTAGAAAGGGACTACCATATTTTCGGAGTAAATCAGAATGAAGCAATGGTAGAAGTTATATAAATTAGGCCAAGACTTAAAACATTTGAAATATTTAAACATTTAAAACATTACTACATAACTAGGCAATCATCTAATTATCTATCTTAATTAAAAGTTAGTGTGTTCTTAGATATAAAGAAATTAGAGGGGTATCAAGAAACCAGGATACAGAATGGGTTACCAATTAGGCCCAAGGGCTTTGAAGAAGACAAGAGACAATTGGGTTTCCAGCAAGACTGATTCCCACCTCTGATAAGGAGGGGAGTTCCATAAAATATCTGAAGGTCGAGTTTTTCCTTTTTCAACATTCCTTTCAACTCCAAAATTTTATGACAATTATGAGTATGAATATAAATAAAATATAAAATTTATATAAAATATGAATGTATGGCATTTACTGAACTGCCCTGAGGTGATAGGCTCTTTATAGATATGAGCTCCTTAACTCCCTTCAACAACACGGTAACACCACAATCTCTGCTTTACAGAAAAGACAGAGGTTCAAAAAAGTGAAGTAACCAGCTTAAGGTCACACTGCTAGTAAGGGGCAGGGTGAAGGTACAAACCCACACTGGTCCAACTTCAAAGCCTGTGCCCTTTCCATTGGACTTGCTGCCATCCCCTCGGGGGTTTGTTATGCTACAGACAACTGATTTCTCAGACCTTCTCTCTGGGTCGGTGAGCTGGTACCACAGTAATGATAACAAAAGATGTGAGTCAGAGACCTTGAAACTCATTTTACATTTCCAAGCCTCTCCTCTCCTACCCTTTCTTCGGTTAGCCATTGTTTATCTTAACTAGGTCTACTTCTTCTGATCCCCTGAAAACAAACTTTTGTTGCCAAGATGACAAAGTCACCAGACCCAGCTAACACATTCAGTGACACAGGTTACCGGGCACGCCCTCGGCCACCAAGAATAGACTCTGGTTGGCAGTTCCCTCCAGGTTTCAGTTCAACCTCCCCCCTTCTCTCACCCCATGCCCAGCACCAATACTGATTTCCAAATGTGTACAGGTACACGGCCGAAGGAGAGATCCTTGCGTCCCTCACTGAGGCCACTGAGTTACAGACTGACCAACTACACGAGAGATGATGAACAGCTCCTATGTCACATGTCACATTTTGTGACAAAATTCCCCGTAGTTCTGCCAAGTTTTTAAATGTATACTAAAACCCACTGCAACTCAGGTTCTTTAATCGTTTAACTTTGGAAACAGTAACCAGTGTAGACTGAGAAGAAACCAAGAAAAAAGAGAAAAGCTGAATTTCTTTGATCTACTTATTTTTCCTTTGGTATCAAGTCTCCTATAAACATAGCATCTTACAGATAACAGATAAAACTGTAAACATTATATATAATTCATGCTGTCTGCTCTGGTAAGTACTTACCTTGACCGGAATTATATATTGCTTTTACAGACTTCTTCACTTTCTGCAAGGCTGTTCTATCTTGGTCTAGAGCCTAAAAGAGAAAAACGGGGGGGGAAAAGATGTTGGAAAATCTGGCAGATCAATCGTAATGGCATTTGTTTTTATGAGTTACCACAGAGGTAGCAAGGAGACATATTTATGAACAGCAGACCATTTCAGAGACTGGAAGTGCCCAGGATCTGAGGAGTCATGTTTGGGGGGTAAATGCAGAGTTTTCCCACAAAGCTCAGTGTTGGGTGAAGCTGACAACATGGTGGTCAGTCAGCTATCACCCCAAGCTCTGCATGGGAAAGAAAATACAAGACACTTAAGATAGGGGAAGGCTTACTTCTCTCACCGGGAGAGGGTGGTACCCAGGAAGGGACGCAGGCAAGCCTAAGACGTGAATGACACATAACTACTGAACCATTCCAACACCTGCCACCTCATGGTAATTGCAGCTAGGAAGAAAACATTTAAAAGGGTGTAATAAGAGTGACCTGAAGATTCCTTTTAGCATACAAAAAAATGACATAAGGCCAGTTGTATTTTAAAATTCTGTTTACTGAAAAAGGACAGCAAGGAAAACACTACCATGATGCTGGTAATGCTTTTAGATGATTTCTTGGACGGAGAATAAACACAACTAGATCAGTCTCCTTGCGCTACAAGTTGGAGAGGGTCTATGGGACGGTCACTGTGGATTCTTCATCCAGGGGCTGGCGTACAACTGTGCTGTTTGTGAAGACTGGGCACGTAGGATATGTGCTCTTTTCAGAAGGTGTATTTCAATTTGAAATCAAATTTCAAAAGGGTTGTATTCAAAATAGATATACATATGGCAAACTGCCCTAACTTCTTAAAATAACTTTAAACACCCTCTCTGCTTCCCTGAGGGTCAACGATCCAGAGACTGGGGACCCCTGGGTGGGGTGTCAAGATTTGGAGGGCATGAGCAGTAGTAACAGCAGTAATAATGAACTTATCTACATAAAATTTAAGACCATTCAAAGTACACTCACATCCGTGACATCATCTACACCTCAAAACTTCAGAGGAGAAAACTGAAGGCCGGCAACAGTAAGTCCTACCCCTGAAGGTCACATAAAGAGATGAAAGGGTAAATGTGCTGCCAGTAGGCAACGGTCACTCCCTTGTCCTACAAGATGGTCTTTCCCGCCACTCTAAACCTGTGGCTCAACTGGCCACTTGCCCTTTCCAGTTGTGGACCCCGCTGGCTGGCAGGGTGAGCCCCTGACCCACACTGGGCTCAGGCTCCTCACAAGACTTCTTCTGGCCTTGGGAACAGGGACCGCAAGGTGCAGATCCTTCCTGGGGAGGAGGACCTGGGGCCTGCCAGGGCTTCTGTCTCCAGCTGTGTGGAACAATCTGGCCAGACAGAATGATAACCCACACACAGCACCAGACCCGAGCAGTGGCGTCGGAGTCCTGCCTTCCAGCGGCACCCAAGGTCACTCCTAACCTTCCTGCAGACTGAGTACACCAGACAATACGTTCCTCTTGCCCCGAGCTGGTTGAAGCGGGGATTCTATCACTTGCGACACAAGCCCGGAATAACACGAGAGCCAAAGCTTCCGGAGCACTTGCTACATCAGGCCTAAGTTTCCTGGAGCAGACGTATACCAAGTAGGTGAGATATATATGCTTTCAATGACTTCTCTCTTTGCACGGCTTCTTTATGAAAACCCCATAAAACAGCATCTACATTTTTAAGTAAGGAAATGTGACAGACCGTCATAAATATTTGTAGAGAGGGAGGGAGGGAGGGAAAGATTAATTAAGGTGTCCGAAGTCAGAGAGCCAGAAGGGGCTAAAGTCACATCTCACACAAATGTTTATTGGATCTCAGATCTAACAGGATGCTGAGGTGAAATCTGGGTTTTCGGACTCCACGTGTGACACGGTCTCCACCATGCCCCTTGCTTATATTCCACCTCCACACATTTGTCACAGCCACGTCCCACCTGCACTTCTGTTTAATATTTTCCTTTAAGCCCATTCACAGCTTTTACATTGTCCAGAACTGTTCCAAGTGGAAGACCAAGATCCTTACCATTAACAGAAGATACCCTAAAAATCACTGTGTTTCTCTCACTATATAAAATGCTCATCTGGTTAGTGTCTGCAACCGTCTCAGAACACCGTGACACTGCACGCCACACTCAAGTGTTTCACGAAAGAGTTTCACGGGAGACAAGGTTTGAGTTATTTCAAGGAGTTGAGATTTGTACTTTAGAGAAAAAAGGGAGAACAACATTTTAATAAATGTTACCAGGGCATAAAGGGTGCTGAGGTTTACATAGACCGCCTCACGTAATTCTCACAAAAACCCTGTGAAAGAAGTACTCTTATTAAATTCATTTTACAGATGAGGCAAACAGAGGCTCAGAAAGTTCAACTTGGCCAGGACCACAGAGCAGGACTCTGAACGCAGGTCCTGGCAACTTGACCTCCTCACCGCTACTCAGTTCTGCATTATTCCGAGATGTCTGTGATGAACTGGATCTAAAAATAGAGCCTCATCTTAATATGGGTGGGGACCATCTACCTGTTTTCAGAGACAAATCTGAGTTGAGAAATTAAAAGCCATTTAGGGTATTAGGAGCATTCAAGGGAAAGAAAGTAATGCGAATAAAGTGCAAATAAGCATTCTTTTAAGAGACAATCTAATGGGTTTCTCTTTTGATGAACTGCTTTTGTGGGAAGGACATTTAAAAAACAATCCCAATAATAGCTACCATTTATCTTTTTATATCCATATTCTTGCCTTTTCTTTTTTTTCTGATGAAAAACCCCCGGGCTTTTGAGAAGTAAAACAGCTTGCTTGCCAAGTGACACACATCCAGGAAGAGAAGAGCCAACCACGGTAGCAGGAGTATATGCCGGTGATCCCCCTGGATCTTACCACTGCTTCATTATTTTTGAGAAAGGAAAAAAAAAAAGATCTGCTTCTGGAAGAAAATAACCTATCCATTCAGCTTTGGGGAATGATGACCACATAAAGATGGATCTATTTAAAGAGAAATTAATGAGTGGGCTTTAATGTCCTTGCACAGTTAGAGAGTTAATGAGTCCAAATGAGCAAAGGGATGTGGAAGATTCCAGCCATAACATTTTATGAGACCAGCTATCTGCCCCCCCCATTTCCCCCCCCCCCTCTCGGGGAGAGTCTCAGAATTTATGTTGAATTTTTACCAACTTGTCTATAAACTAACAGGGTGTAAAGTTCACGTACATACTTTGAAAGGTTATTAATAGCATCCGCATTTGACAGCTACAGTCACAGTTAGCTCTGGGTAACACTTCTCTTTCTCCACTCTAGAGTTTGGCCACTGGCACAAAGGAGCCAAGTGAAATGCACTTCTGCAGGCCCCGGGTATAAGAGAAGCAGGGGATGCTGTCGTTCAGTCAGATGGGGCTCCCCTCCAGAATAACCCATGTCTAAATGTGCCACAAATTGCCAGGCAAGCAACACCTGCAGTGACATCCTTTCAAATGTCCTATGCATAAAATTACATAAAGGCTAAGAGAAAAGGGGCAGATAATATGGGCTATGAAAGTATTATATTTCCCAATGTTAATATATGGACCTGCATTTCTAAGTACGCATCTGCAGTTGAACTCAACTTAAAAGGGTACATGGGTGGGGGCGGAGAGGGAGGGTGAACTAACAAATAAAGGCATCCAGGAGAACATGCCGATCTCTAATAACAGAACGGCACTTTCCCTAACCCCAATTCTACAAGACAGCAACTTCACATTCTCTACATTACTAACGAGCAGGGGCTTTAATACAGAGAAGCACTTCCAACCTGGAGATGGACACTCTTCACTGTTACTTCACAGTCCTAACAAGTCTGGTCATCTGAACGGGCAGAGAAGGCACAGGCCGTGGCCAAGCTGAGAGAGACTGAGAGAAGCCATGCCAACAGAGGCCTTACATGAGAGCTGGCCACCAGAGGGATTTAGAAACATTATACAAACCGGACATAAGGACGCAAAATTCCTGAAGAGTCTGAGGCCACTCAGGGTAGGACACGGAATCTTTCGTACACCTCCAGGACAGGTGGCATCCCTTGGTCACAGGAAGAGTGTGACAACACATATTCTCAGAGATGCACACGGATCCAGCCCCGCTGCCTGCCAGCTCAGGGTATCTGCACCAGCTGACTCTTCCCATGGGTGGCCTTCTTCTTACACAGGCCTTAGATTAAACGCCCCTTCCTCCAAGTGTCCTTCCACGGTCAACCTGTGATAGCGCATGGCCTCAGCCCGCCTGGTTACTCTCTACGGCACGCCATGCTGGCTTCTCCATAGCACCACCTCACCCCGAAATGATCCCGTTTAAGACTCGTTTATTTTTATTGTATTTACCTCCCTGCACAAAAGCTCTATGAAGGCAGGGGCCTGTGTAACCTATTCATGGCTAAATTCCCATTCCTAGTGCCTAGCAGATGGTAGATGCTCAAAAATGCTTATGAAATCACAAATGCCTGAATAAATGAATTCCTCAATACTCTCAGGTCCACAAAACAGGAGAGTATGCAACATAAAACTTGCCTTGACACTGGCTGAACAAAATAAAGTTTTGGACTCGGAGAATGTGGCCCCCTGTAATCCTTCCCCTAATGGTCCTGAAGAGCCAAAGTTTAAATGGCTGTGTATGTGACATGTCTGAACGGTCACACAGGGGTAAGAGATAAGACCATATGGTACTGAAAGTGATGGTTTAACAGAGGAGACAAAACTTACACATTCCGGCTTAATTTTGTACCTTAAAATAGTTATTCTGGCAACTTTCTTAAAAAAACATTTTATTGAAATACAATATACTTAACGTTAAATGAGCAACAACAGCCCTATTGTTATTATTCAGTAAGATACTCTATTTCAGAATTACTTCCTAAGTATATGGCATCTTCTTTTCAATATACTCAGGTGGCAAAAACTATTCTTATTTTGGATAAATGTGATTTTTGAAAATAAGCATTAGTCTTTGGAGCTGTATCTTACGCATATACTTAGAGAGAAAGGAAACAGTGCCTCTCAGTAAAATAGCACAGAATTTCTTAGAGATATGCCGAGGTAGAGAGCTAGCACACCCACCTTCCAGGGATGCTGAGCACTGAACATATTAATGTGCACCTGGAAGCACAAAGCCTTGCACTGAGCAGGTGCTCAAAAACTGCCATCATTACCCTCACCTCTGAAGGTACTTCTAAGAAATTCCCGAAGCATTTGGAGTCACAGCAAAACATCTTTGAAACAAGTACTCCTACTAGCAGAGTGATTTCTTCAATGAAAAAAACTTTTATTTACTTGGGAAAAAAATGGGGGGGGGGACACGTTTCCATTTTATCACTTTTTAGTTGCGTTCAGAGAGGTAATTTGTCCCCTAGTCACCAAGAAGCAAATGTTCTTCTTTTGTGTAATTCCTATAACAGGGAAAGCAAGGGAAGGCTACTTTGGTCTAATTTTGGGTCATATCTGACTGCTTCAGCCTTCAGCTTACCGAGAGATCATGCTACCTTGCAGGGAGGAGGGAGGACCGGGGAGCAAAGTGCTCGGGCTACCGGAGAGGCAGGATGCCTAATTAACATTGGCATAAGGCCTCTGAGGATGAAATAGAGATAGAAGTTCTTGTACAGGCTCACCGCCAAATCAATACATTCATTATATATCTGTCTTAAGGCCCCATACACTAGAATGCATAAGTGTATAATTATAATGTGAGCCAGGAGTAAGCCCAGAAAGTAATCCAGTGTGATAATGCAGACCACTGTGAATAAAGGTGCCAGAAGAGAATGACAGTGGAAAATATCCCTTAGCTCCAAAGAGAGGAGGGATCGGGAAAACCATGCAAGTAAATATTTGCTCTGAGGATCATCCAACCTGGGTTTTTACAGCATCATTTACTTGCTCATCTACTAACTGCCTGGCCCATACTGAACAGTACTCTGAGCCACGCACCTGTCAAGTGTGCCCACCAAATACTGCATCTGCCTCTACTTCCCTGGCTGCATGCCATGCAAAAGGACAATGACAGAGCCCTGTGCTGGAGTACATGGGGAGCCCGGCGCTGCTTTTAGTAAGACTGATGAAGGCAATTATTCAAAAACTATTAATCCTTGCTACCCTGCCATACCTTGTATCATTTCATTCTTTACCTTGGATTTTAGATGTTTAGGTACCTGTGTCTCTTCCCCTACTCAACCAACTAAAAGCACTGTAAGGATAATACTTTTATGTTTGTTTCTTTCTATACATAAAAGATGCTCAGTTAGAATTTGCTGAATTGAATCTCACACACACACACACACACGAGGAACGATGAATGAAGCCCCTGTTCTTATAATAAAATCCAGGTCCATGTAAGGCCCTATGTGATCCAGCCCCACTGCCCTCAGACTTCTGTTCCCACACTCTCTACTACTCATGTCTAGGCCACACCTGTGATCTTTCTGAACCCACCAAGTTTGTTCCCACATCAGAGCTTTGGCAACTACTAAAATTCTGTTCTCCAAGCTCTTCCCCAGATCTGAAGGGGCCTGGGCTGCTCCTTCTCTCTCTCTTTCCTTTCAGTGTTCAACTCAAATGCTAGAAGCACAGCCCCAATTAACTTGAGGGGTGGATGTACAGGGTACCGAGAATCCCCCCGTGTGACAGCTACACCACACCAGCAGTTGCAATGAGGTTCACTGAGGAAGCAACAGCACAGAGCATCTACAAACGGGGGCAGGGGGATGGTGGTAGCAGCATATATGAAAGGAAGAGGTAAAGATGTTATCCTTTGTTAGTTTCAAGATTAATACGAGTTGAATGAGGCTGCTACACAAGGGGAAATGATCAACTTAAAATAAAATTCAATTTGCATAACTTAGCCAAAAAATGGAAAGTTGACCTGTCGTCCACAAACAGAGGTTTGAACCTGTTCATCTCTACTGTTTTAGACTATAAAAGGTGTCCTTAAGATTCAGATCCTCCGATATTCATACAGATTTCAATCAGAAACATTAACATCCTCTACTGTACCTATGGCTGAAGGGTGGCGTGGGGTGGGCTTTGACCCCTAGATGCTAAAGACTCCTATGCTATAAACGACTAAGGATTTGGCCCCACTTGGTAAGTTACTTCACAGTTCAGGTCTGTAGCAAACACTCAATGTATCACCTTTGGCAATATTTACTGACCGATTCTAAGGATCTATTCTCTGCATGGAAACACCACCAACCTATCAACTTTCTAATCCAAAGAGAAGGTATCACATAAAACTGTAACTCACAAAAGTCTGCTTTCCTGGGTATGCATACATTACCTGTTAGGTGTGTAAACATCTTTAGGGCCGGGACTATGCCACGCCCAGTGGAGGAGCTCAATAAATATCAAATGAATCTGCCTCTATATTAAAAGCATCTAGAATTAAAAGTGTATAGAACAGACCAATACTCACAAAATGCTACTATTTATTTCTCATGAGCTTTTTATTTTAAAAACCTAAGTGTTTATTCCAATCACTTGAAGGAAGTACCATCTTAACTAATGTAAATACAACAGCACTTAGTTTTTGCTCAGGTGATGCATATAGGAATGTTCATTTTCTAATCTCCCCAGGGTGCATCCTGTTTTGCAAAAGTCAGTCACATCTATGAAGTATCGATGAAATCATTATTTTCTTTGTGAAGGCCAAGGACCTTGATGAAAACCACTGAGTCTGCAAAGGCAACCTTACAGAAGTCCAACATGCAATGTAGGCAAAGGTAGCTGAGCAGACTGAAGGGCCTGCCTCCCCGGCCCCCCGCCCCGGCCCCCCCCCCCCCCCACAGATGCCACAAGCCAACCCACAGATGGGAACAACCACCCTCCGAGCCAAGGGAGGGCCTGGTCATTTTCATATTCAGTACTCTTTTTCGGTAAACCACTCTCCCTCCTGCACTGATGTCAGGATCCAGCAATGTGAACACAGGAAGTGGCACAGGACTCCTGCAAGACCCTTAAGGTCAGACCGGCGTAAATCAGCACAGCCATCCTATCCATTCTGTGATGAGACCCTAACCCACCTCTAAGGATGAGCCAAGTCTTGCTTTTCTTCGTGAAGCTCCTTCTCTGCCCCTAACACCGAGAGTCCTTGCTGGCCCCACGCCATCTGGCACTGGTTACCACCAGGTAACTAGCATTTAACTACCACTTGTCAACAGGTCCAGGTGTTTATCGGTGGTCGCGGAGCCAGGAGCCATCCCGAGAAATGCGACAGGATGGCTACGAGCCCAGGCGCGGAGGCCAGCGAGACCCCAAGTCACTTCCTGGCTGTGTGACCGGGGGCGGGTTAGTCATCCTGCCCGACACTCGTGCCTTCCTCATAGGACACCTGGCACACACAGGTGTTTCCTTCTTCTCTTCCTTTCCCTCCCTGTCCTCAGATTCTTGTATTCGCTCACTCTCGCCTTGGCTGTCCCCCATATTGATGATAATGATGATAAAAATATCATGACCATGTTTTATACACAATATCTTTTTTTTAAAGATTTTTTATTTTTATGTATTCATGAGAGAGAGAGGCAGAGGGAGAAGCAGGCTCCCAAGCAGCAGGGAGCCCGATGCGAGACTCGATCCCAGGACCCGGGGATCATGACCTGAGCTGAGGGCTGACGCTTAACCATCTGAGCCACCCAGGTGCCCTATACACAATATCTTATTTAATCCTCGCAGGAACCTTTAAGGAGGCTTCTGTTACCCATACTTTACAGATAAGGACACTGAGGCTGAGAATGGTCCTAGATCATGCAGCTGGCCGGAGACAGAGCCAAGATTCAAAACTGGGTCTTCCAGACCCTAAAGCCTGTCCTTGTTAAGTGTCGTGTGCTCCAACCTTCCAATGTGACACAGTGGGGTCCACAGGATGGAGGAACTTTTTAAAAAATCAGCCAGGGGGGCACCTGGCTGGCTCAGTCGGTGGACCATGAGACTCTTGATCTTGGGGTTGTGGATTAAAGCCCCACCTCAGGTATAGAGATTACTTAAAAATAATTTAAAAATCTTAAAAGAAATAAATCAGCCAGGGAGTCAATAATCAAGCCACCAGGCAACTTCAAAACCCTTTTCCTTCCCATTCCAGGAGTTGTCTGTGAAGGAGCCAAAGAGGAACTTGACTAGAGCACTTTGCTGAAAAACCCAAGTAGCTGTTTAAGGAGGGGACAGGAAAAAAAGCAAAGTGGGAAGAAGTCAACCTGCAGCTAGCTGGGCTGTGTCACCCAAGCAGGTCGGGCTTGAACTGCCCATCAACCACTTCATGTCGGTCCACCTGCTAAGTAGGGTGCTTGGCATTGTGGGTGTCAGTCAAAACCACACAGTGGCTTTTCACTGAGGCTCAGGTGTAGCCCGGAAACAGCAGCCCCTACGGCCTTCATTAACTAGGATCTACACACTTGACGCCAGGCATTGTTTTCACGAAAACTGACTGTTGGGAGTGTGTGCTGCACACAGGATTCATGTTAATAACAACAACATCATAACAACATATGGAGACACCGGGGCTTGTGAAAGCTTCTAGGTGCACTTTTAAAAATATCAGTGACTTACTGAAAGATACCAGTGAGAGTGATAACTAGAAAAATCCTTTGAAAAGAAAAAATTGGTTGACTTATTTATCCTTGGGGTCAGCAAAGAAAACAAGAATCTGAGGGACAGCTTCCCTACCTGGCATTTCTAATCCAGCTCTGGCCCACAGAAAGGTCACTTGGGTACGTAGGCCATGCTGAGGAATGTGAGGGGGATGAAGAGGAACCCCTACAGACTGGGTCCATCCATCCACAACCATCTGCATGTCAAGGACCATCTAGATACAGGGATACCTGGCAAAAATGACACCGCTGTCTTCTTTAAGGTGAATGACAGAAAACTGAGTACACAGCAACATTTCTGAAGAGGTGGGCTTGGTATTTAGAAGCACCAGTGAGACCAGGTGGTCAAAGCCACATGGAGGACAAGGAGATGGACAGGGGCCTGATCACGCAGGAAGGAAAAGCTATGGCGTAGAGTTTGGTTTTTATTCTGAGAGCGATGGTTAAAGACAGAGAGCCACTGGGGTTTGAGAACAACGAAGTGACTAGTCCTGACCTTCAGAAAAATGACTCCGGCTCTTGTATTGGGAAGGGAAGGTAAAGAAGGAAGGTTGGAAAGGGAAGAGCCAATAGGCTGGGTATTTCACTAATGTAAATTCGTGTAAGTTCTTCTGTTGTGGCTCAATGCACTTCCTCCTCTAGGACCACACCCCAAACTTAAGGCTTCCTCCAGAAATACTTAACTCCTGTTTCACACCTGCTCAGTACCTCAAAGTGCTAGACTCCAGGTCACATCCCTCTTGCCTAATGCAGCAAGCCATGGAATCCCACCAGTTCCGTCTCTGCAGCAGTTCCTGAACCCAACCCAAAGGCTCCTTCCTTACGGCTGGGTGTGGTCATGCCCCAACCAGATCCCTTAAGGGCTTCTGAGCGGCCCCACCCTCACCCACCAGGATGCCAGAGCAGCCTTTCTAAAATAGAAATCTGATGGCGTCACTCTCGCCTTGGAACCTAGAATAAAGCACAGATCCGCACACGATGCCCTTCCCCACCTTATACCACGCTACTGCCACAGACTCCGTTGGTCTTCGGACTGCTCGCTTTGTAATTCTAGCACTCCAGATTAACGGTGCTCGAATTCTGGGTGTCTATTCCAAGTCCAGTGGCTACAATTCTCTCCTTTCTCAAGAATACTTCTGTCTTTTGTCATCTTAACAATCTTGCAAACTCACACTCAACCTTAAGATTGGGTTTTACCAGGGCGCCTGGGTGGCTCAGTCATTAAGCATCTGCCTTCGGCTCAGGTCATGATCCCAGGGTCCTGGAATCGAGCCCCGCATCGGGCTCCCTACTCGCGGGGAGCCTGCTTCTCCCTCTTCCATTCCCCCTGCTTGTGTTCCCTCTCTTGCTGTGTCTCTCTGTGTCAAATAAATAAAGAAAATCTTAAAAAAAAAAAAAAAAGATTGGGTTTTACCATCTCTTCTGTGAGCCCCTATCCCCTTCCTGCTGAGAATCTCCCTTCAGCCCCTAGGGCTACGAAAGCACTTATCGTAAGGACTTCTTTCTTACATTTCTATCTCCGACAAATGGTAGCTGTTAATCTTTTAAGATACTACATATGTATTCACTTTCATCTCCCCATTGTAGGCCAGCTTCCTGACCCCATCCCTGGGCTACATGTGCCTAGGAGACCTAAGATGTTCACAGTGGGCAGAGAGAACCAGTGCAGGACCCTGGACACCAGACATCTAAATCAGACTCTGAATCAGGTTCCCAGCTTCTTGATGAGTAAATCTAGAAAACTGGTCCACACACATCTCTTCTGGCTCTGATTCTCTGAAACTCAAACATTTTCAAGTCCTAGGGACATTACTATTCAACTCTCTTAGCTTGTTACATTTTAAGTGAAAGATGTTTTAATTTTTTAAAAGTAACATAACTGGCATCAACAGTGAATGGTTTCAGGGAAAGACCATACAGTTAAGATTTCGATGTAATTAAAAGATAAACCACAGCTTTGGTGTCAGATTCTAATTCCAGCCATTTCTGTGTCCTTTATCCCCTGTCCTCCAAGAAATGTTCTGAAAAGTACATCTTGAATTTGGTATTCAAAGACTCTTATCAACTACATAAAACAAGCATTACTAATGCCTTTAATAGATTTAAGTCAGAACAAGTGTCCAAGGCCACAAAACTAGTAAATGGCAAAACCAGGCTTTTCACTCTGTAAAGCCTAACTCTAAATTTGATCTGTGTTCTTTCTGCCACGTCTGTCTAGTTCAAAGACGTTTGATTCTACCTGCTACCATTCCCAGGTATGCCACATGCTAAGTTTTCTATAGACCCATGTGCTCAGCTTCTGAGGACAGAAGTTTCAAGGGAATATAAGCCATAAGCACCTCTTGTGTATTCTCCCAGACAAACCTCAGAGCTGTGGGCTGCAGACCTGATCATTGTTGAGTAATGTGTTTTACAAAGACAGACCTAATTTGACAGAGGAGATCAAGAAACGCCAGTTACACATTTGCACGAATATGATTACTAAAAATGAATGACTGTTTTTCTTTTTTTTTTTTTTTAAGATTTATTTATTTATTTATTTGACAGAGAGACACAGCGAGAGCAGGAACACAAGCAGGGGGAGTGGGAGAGGGAGAAGCTGGCTTCCCGCGGAGCAAGGAGCCCGATGTGGGGCTCGATCCCAGGACCCTGGGATCATGACCTGAGCCGAAGGCAGCCGCTTAACCAACTGAGCCACCCAGGCGCCCTGTGAATGACTGTTTTTCATGAAAAAATTGATCAGGTTAAAAACAAAGTAAATTAAAGTGGCATTTCCCACCCTGTGATCTGTAGAAAATTGTTTGTAGAAAGATAGCAGAAAGTCTTCTTGGGAAAAAAGAATTCGTGACATATTTGTAAAAAAAACTATGTACCTCTTTTTTGGAGATAACCAATGCACAGCACAATATCAAAGACCAGGATATTTTAAAGAAACTTGCTTATTAGCTTTAGAACCCAGCAATTCTCCATTAAAATAATTTAATAATTAAAATCAGATTTTTTTTTTTTTTTTGGACACCTACAGAACAATGTTTGTTGGGACATCAATATAGGAAACTCTATTAAAAAAAAAATCTAACGAAGTTTGGGGCGCCTGGGTGGCTCAGTCGGTTAAGCGTCTGAATCTTGATTTCAGCTCAAGTCATGATCTCAGGGTCATGAGATCGAGCCCCACGTTGGGTGCTACACTGGGCCTGGAGCCTGATTAAGATTTTCTCTCTCCCTCTGCTCCACAGCTTGAGTATGTGCGCTCTATGCTCGAGTATGCGCTATCTCTCAAAAAAAAAAAACTAACAAAATTAAATCTCAAAAAACATACTATGTGTATCAGTTAAAGAGGCCTGATGATTTTCCAACGTAGACAACAGATACTATCAGGAAGAAGACAGATAACTACAATCAATTTTTAACAAAACCAAGATGAACTAAGAGGGAAAAATAATTACAACAAAAAAGGGAACAAAGCTGACATCTGTAACGTATAATTAGTATGTGGAATTCTCCTTTTGCTGCTGTAGAGAGCCAGAGCAACAGGAGGACAAAAGAGGACACAAGAAACTGCAAATAATTTCAAAAACACTAACGATTTTTAAATTGCAAGTAAAACAATACCGAAGTGTCCCTTTATCCTTATAGAGCTTTAACAAGTAGGAAAAGTGATAAAAATAATGAAGCTTCAGAGAAATAGTCACAACTGATCTAAAGGAGAAACTATTCCAAGTCACAAAGCTGCTCTTCTATTTGACAAGTAATCCTGCTCTTGATCCTTCCTACCCAAACTGCCGCTACTCCCGCAATAATAAACAAGAAGGAGACCCCACATGACACGTCACCAGGTTTTACAGTACAAAAGACTAGAAACAACCTGTATCTGACAACAGGGAAATGGCAAAGTAAGATATGAAACAAATTGTGGAGGGTTTATTGTATGGCCACTAAAACATAAAATTAGCAACAATTAGGACAAAGAAAGGACTGCCAGTTATTAAGCACCTATTATGCGCTGTGTGCAAATACCATGTGGTACCACTATTCAGAATGTAAAATGATGTGTATTACAAAGATATGAATTTTCTAGAAATGTAAAGTTTAGAGGGGTACCCAGGGGCGTTGAAAGCTGTGGCTACCTAGGACTGTTACAATTAGGAATTTTTTTCTTTTAAAATAAATTCCTTATACAGTATTATAGGACTGACTTAGTACTTAAAATTTTTTTAAGTCTTTTAACAGTGTCTTGTAATACATTAAATGCCTGTTTTTTCCTAAGCTATTGCAAAAGACCCAGTAAGATGTTAACTTTCATAGAAAATGAGGGAGAAACATTACATACTCTCAGTAATTTCCATGTTGCCTTGCAAACTGTACATTTAAAAAATTAGTAGAATACTGTATTTCCAGAGCTCCTGTCTGGGGCCAAAAAGAAAACTATAATCACAGCAATTACCTTGTGAACCTCTAATTTCTGTTGTAGTTCTAAAGTTCAGAGTAGCGCACCCACCCACAAGCACCATGCTTTCATCTTGAAGCAATTTCAGCTCCGTTCTTGGGAAAATAATAATTATAGGTACAACAAGGTATTTAAAGACCAAAAAATAGTCATGCAAACACCATTTCCATGTTATAACATAGTAAGAGTTCCTTAAAAGAATTAAAACCTAGACCAGAAAGGCATTTCCTGAGTCACATCTTCTCAGGATCCTTAGAATTTATCGGGATCCTACCTTGGAACAGAATAGGAGTCTTTGTTGGCAAACAGATTATAGGAACCACGGAGCTAGTGAGAGCCTTTTAACCTCCTACCAGTTCTGAAATTCTACAGTGCCCTACTCAACTGTATGTCTGGTTCCTGACCCGGTGATTCAAAACTCGCTGCTAATGGCTTCGAGTCATTTAGGCAGAGTCACACAATTTTATCTAAAATGGAGAGTCACGTAAAAGCTGACTAGATGCTGGAATTTAAACATGGTGGTTAAGAGCACAGAATGGGTGCCACACTGCCTGGGGTCACATCCCAGCCCCACTACTAACTATGCAACCTGGGCCCGTTCCTTAACCTAGCTGTGCCTCAGTTTCTTCATCAGTAACCCATCTGACAGAGTTAAGTGGATTAAGTGAGGTGATCTATGTAAACGAAGTGCTCAGGAGTGGTGCTTAGCAGAGAGGAAGCCCTCACCAAATGTTAGCTAGAATTTGCAGAGACAGTACTCTGATTTATTTTTTCTCAGGCTCCCACGAGACATATAATTAGCAAGGACAATTTTTACATGGCTGGTGGTGCTACTATAGAAGGAAAAGAACAGGGAGACTGCAGATATAAAACCTTCCACTCAGATGAGCGCTTCAGATCAGCGATCTCCCGAGAAGGCACACAAGATCTTCCACTGTGATATGGGAAGAAAAATATTGGAACTTGTATTTGTATTGTCTTAGGTCATATACAATTATACAGTATTAGCACGGAAGAGTAGGTATAACATATGTATGTAGATGTATGGGCACATGGAATGCATGCACAAGGGTTTACAACGGAGGTGCCCAAAGTTTAGAAACCATGGCTCTGTTAATAAACGCTAGATTTTACTTCTCTTAAGAACCATGTTGGGGGAAATGTGGAGTAAGACTTGCCCAGAATGCAGCTCGGGGGCAGGTTGCTGTCTGTATACAGAGAAGGCACTGTCCAGTGTGTAAAAGGACACTGCCGAAGATGCCAACTGGTTTTGCTTAAGTAGCAGCAACCAATCTAATGATGCTCACTTAGAACAGATGGCATCAAGGGCATTCACACTGTTCTAAAATAGAGCAATACCTTATATTTTCCTGTCATTTGTACTATTTTGCATCTGCTTTCCCCCAACTGCCCAAATATTATCACAATCTTTCCTTTCTGAGGAAATGAAGACTCCGAGGGACTAGGTGACTCTTCCTAAGCCCACCCGGGTAATAAATGCTGTTTTAAAACTCAAGTCTCCCAAATCAAAAGTTAATTTTAAAAAGGGATTCTGTTCACAGATGTTCCATGACCTTAAAGATATTATATTGCTAAAGGCAAATAAAAATAGATATTTCTCCCAAGTCTGCTGTTTCCTACCGCAAGGCACATAGGATAACACATTTTACCGGCAAAAAACAAAACACTTCAGAAAATTTTGGTTTTGTCGTTGAACGTAACACTGAACAAATCAGAAATAAACATTATAAATTTCACTTGACTCCACAACTCTAAAACACTATTTTCTTTTTTCTTGACTTCCCAGCCTTGTTCATGGATAACCCAGTTCATGTTTACTATATGTAGATACACTGTTTTACATGCAGTTTGTATTCTGCTTTTTTCACTTCATATTATGCTGCAAACATTTTTGCTTATTTTTTCTGCATGGGCTTACAGCATTACCACTACAGTGGCTGCACGGCCTTCTATCACCCTGATACGTAGTCCTTTGTCTCCCATACAATTCCGGTGGCTGAAAGTGAATAGCCAACTGGAATAGCCACAAAAAAAATAGAAGTTTTTTTTTACTTTCATAAATAAAGGTATTTATTTTTAAGACCTACTTGTCAGCATGGTTGCCAAATAATGAAGTTTCTTTTAATAAGGGTAACTTTCAGTTGTGTGTTCTTAAACATGATTATGAAGTACCAGCAGGCACTCATGATAATCTCTTACTGTATTAATAAATTCACACGCCACTAAGTCACAACACTGACAAAAGGTCTGTCTTTGACTCCTAAAAAGCTGTCACGTACCAGAAACATCACAAAGATCTAATAATCCTTTTGCAAATTACCATTGAGTGCAATTTAGCATAGTGGTTAACTCGATGTGTAGGCATCTTAAAAGGGAGCGATGGCTAACGTAGACCACCTCCCCCCACCATAACACCCTCCCCCACCCACACACAATAGCTGGTCCTTAACATGCATGCTTTCAAATAAAGCTTCCTCAGGAAGCCCATTCAGACAGAATGTCATTAGCAGAGGACCTACTGATTAAATATTACTTGAGGAAAACAGGCATGAGGCTCATATGAGAGTTTGCTCTGAAGCACAGATGAATATTATGCTCTACTGGGTATTGTTTCCATAAAGGTAAATCTTCCTGTTGACAAGAGCCGGAGTAGTTTTCTATAAATCAAGCCTTTGAAATTAAATCTTATTTCCTCCAAGATGCACATTAACATTTCAGAGAGTCTTTCTTCAACTGGTATCAAGTTGTGTTATTTTATCACAACGAGTCCTTTTGTAATGTAAATGATCACCAGCATGCATTCAGACTTTGGTATACCAAACTTAATTGAAATGGGGATGCATCTACTGAATATCTGGGGAAAAAAACCCTCAATCTCCACTCTGAATTCACTGATCTGACAAATATCCAGTGGGAACGATGTCCCAGACTCAGGAAATACAGAGATGATCCCTGACCTCAGGGATCGTGATGAATTATCTCAATCACATTTATTAGGTAGCTGGACACAAAATGTTTTTAAGCATGAATGCTTCCCTGATATTTGGGGATAAGTTCGCCAAGGCAAAAATATATTCACCTAGAAGTGAAGCATGTAGAAAATTTCAGAAAATATTAAAAAATATATATAACTTGCAAGTAAGAATGATAAAGAAAATTCAGTCTTCTTGGTAAATACATCTAAAAGCTTTTATTAAATGACATTTTGTGGACTGAGCTATATTGTAAAGGAAGGGGAAAATTTCCTGTGAATGATTTGTTAAAAAGTGGTTTCCGTGTCAAATATCAAAATTAAAAAACGGAGCTGCAGCACTAAGGGCTCTGAGAAAGCATCCCAGCTTATGATCGATGGTTTTATAAACTCTCAGGCTGTTTCCCAAATGTCCATGCTGATTCTTTAGTACAGTCACATGTTCAGTGGACACTTCTTGGTAACTATAATGGACACCCTCAAGGGAAGCTCTCCCTGCCCTTAAATACTTTCTAGCCGCTGAGGTGCCACCTAGCACAGTGTCCAGTAACAGTTTGAGATCAAGATACCCCAGAGATTGCCAATGACTCCACTTCTCAAAAGTGAACAAACAGCTCTCCCATTCTCCAATGACAAGGCTCACTATGAAGAGACGAGTGGTTCAAATCCAGTCTGGCGAACCCTGTAGAGTATGGCTAACAGTTCACGTGGCACAACTCTGGAGGACTCAGTGACGTGGTACTTCCTTCCATGAGCTTTCATCTGACAGAAGTATGGTCGAATACAGGGTGGTTCTAGGGCTTTTGCATATTTAGAATATCCTTAAATGTGAGGACTCATCACTTAGAATTTCCTGAAATCTGAGCCCAGTTAGCCTAATTAATGCTATGAGACAAAAAGTATCTGTGGTAAGTTTGGGAAATGCTCCCCACTATCCACCCTTTGAAAATTCAGAGAATTAATACATTAAAATACCATGAGATTCCTGTTTTAAAAAAATTTTTTTTAAATTTAAACTTTAACAAAGTATTTCCCAAACTTATTTGGCCTCAAAAGCATACTTCCCACCTCCATCCTTTTTTTAGAAGTGCCTACTAACTTCTCAGAACCAGTTTTCCACACAATACACTTTGGGTAACACAGACTTGGATCATAATACTCCAGAAAATCTGTTGTAATTTAGATCAGAGAAAGCAAATGGGTGGCTCACAGTCTAAATTCAACTTGCCTGGGTTTATTTTATATGGCTTGCATAATTATCTTTTGTAAATTCTGAATTAGCTTCCAAACATTTAAAACAAAAATTCAGAAGTCCAACTTTCCCTGTAAAATGCCTTGGCTGAGCAGAGCTCACTTTTTCCCAGGAACAATAATGATTAGGACCTAAGGAGGAGGTGCCAGTCACTCTTGCCCGGCCGAGGTCTTGTACGGATCGTACCTGTGTTCTGGGCTCGGGCTCTGGGATGGAAGTCGTTAGGGCATGTTTAGGATGCTCGCGGAGAAAGTCAGTGTCACTCCACCCACCCCCTCAGTCCTTCTCCTCTATGAATTGCATAGCCCAGGTGGTGTACTGAGGACAATCCCCATTTACACGCACGACCCTGGTGGAATAGAGTCACCCCTACTCCTGCCCCATCTGGATAAGTTATATAGTCACTGGAGCTCACTCCCATCCTCCACCCTCAAGTCTCATGGACGTATTTCAGCACTTGAGGATGCCCTTACTACTTTCCAACTGTTTCATAGGAGTGTTGCAGACACGACAGACATCAGAGCACAGATGACCTAGGTCTGATGTTGGGCTCTGCTTCTGAATTGCTCTGTGAGTACAGGCAAGTCCCCAGATCCCTCTCAGGTTTGGGACCTGCATCCCACTGTTTCACAGGGCTAACGGGAAGGGTCAGAAACGCAGCAAGTGCCTGGTACAGAGCAGGTGTTCAATAAATAGTACTTTTGGTTCTGAGAATGGAACTCCATGCAATTATGGCTATGTCTCATAATTCTTATATTCCAAATGCAATAGCTTTGGGTTCTCATGGAAGATACATAATACATGATTAGGACTGATTTGCTGATTTCTTCCTTTAAAAAAATCCCAGGAAATGTCCTTGTGTCAATTATGTTTCTTTTTTATTTTTTTCAATTTTGGGGTAAGTGGCACAGGAACATTTTCCCTCTCTGTCCCATCAATTTCTTTCTTTTTTTTTTTTTAAGATTTTATTTATTTATTTGAGAGAGAGAGAATGAGAGATAGAGAGCACGAGAGGGAAGAGGGTCAGAGGGAGAAGCAGACTCCCTGCTGAGCAGGAAGCCCGATGTGGGGCTCGATCCCGGGACTCCAGGATCATGACCTGAGCCGAAGGCAGTCACTTAACCAACTGAGCCACCCAGGCGCCCTGTCCCATCAATTTCAAAAATAAATTCCAGAAGGGAATCTGTCCACTTATTTATGGAAACTTTTTTAATGTTTTAAAAGCTAGGGGTAAGAAGGAAAAAGAAATTCTCCCCACAGAGAGAAGGAAAAAGAAATTCTCCCCACAGAGTATGGTTCACAAAATTCATGACCTGCGTGATTTAAGAAATAACAATCTGCCTGTTATTCAGAGGAATAAAATGATGACTCACTCACTGACATGGGCTGACTTTTTTTCCCTCCATGCCTTGGGATTACTAAATAGCAGAGCACTCTCCCTTGGGATTTCCCCCAAAGTCTTTATTTGTTCCCAACAAGCTTCAAACATTCTATTTTCCACTTCTTTTAAATGTATCCCCTTTCATTTCAGCTAATAACCGAAGTAATTTCTCACGAGTTACTGCTATGGAAAGAGAACCTCAAAGTGGATGCTTAGATGCTTCAAATTCACTTTAAACCCTTGCCAGACCTCCTTTGTGAGGCTACACTGAGTGGCCCTGGACGTAGGGCCTCTCCTGCTGTCTGACTTTCCTCTCAAGTCTAAAGCTGATATTGAAGGAAGAGACGGACAAAACAAATCAAAAGACAGCGGGGCTCTGATCCATCAAGGGCCTTTTATGGCTTGGGTTATGACTACAACAAATTTTCAAGTGAAATTAGCATAAATTAGGAATGCTGTTCTCAAAATCAAACTTAATGAGGCATCATTATGTTGTCACACTCACTCACTAACTGGCTCTGCCACATCACCTCACATGACCGCCACGCATTTCAGTTTCTCATCCTGGACAGGAAAGTGGAAGGGGAGGTGGGAAGAACTTGGAATTCTGCAATGTGTTTGCTTGAGAAAGGAATTATAGAAGGTTGGACTGGAAACGAACCTCACACTTACAGAGCAAGAGTTCCAAGACAAGCAAACTGTACAGATCTGGCTCCTTCTTGTGTGAGGACTGAGAAACAGTAAGGCTTTCCAATTAATTGCATTTATCTGTTAGGTCCTTGGCTGTCCAAAAGATGATGAAAAAATACCTAGTGCTTCCTCTGTCTTCAAAACATTTCTGGGATGATGGATAAAGGATAATGTTCAATTTTTTTTTTCTTTTGGAAGGAAGAAAAAAGGTCAACCAACACTGTTTTATTTATATATTGTCCAGTTAGTGGGGAGGGGGTAGAATTCATTATTTTCTTTCCATTCAGTAGGCATTCCTAATGTTTCTTGTTATTTCTGTGATGATGTAAGGTCTTTACAATACAAGTGTAATGATGATTGGGTTAAATAAGTAAAGTTGGAGACAGCGTACACACAGCCTGTGCTGCCAGTCTCTTCCTGCCAAATCACTGACCATTTCTATTATTCTAAAGGGTTGTTCGTCTTGCTGGGCTCCTAGAGGTGTTGGGTCTTCTACATCTCTATGCTAACAATGCTTCTGCCACTTTGCTCTATTTCTAACAGCCCCAAGTTCATATTTCACTTGACCGCAGAGCTGGGAATACCTTAGAGATTTCATATTCTAACTGTTATATTATATGTTAAAATAAAAGTAAAAACTAAAATCCTGAGAGGTTAAATGACTTGCCCAAGTTCACACAGGACAGTTTAACAACCAGGACTAAACCCAGGTCTGTCTCCTATTCCCACGATTTTCTCTTTATCAAGAGGCAAGTGGAGTTCCAGAATGGCCCTGGGATGGCACTATGGTCCTCAGCTTGGAAACTCAGTGATACGGAAGATGCCGGGATGTCCTCGTGTGTGTAGGAAACACAGGCCAATTAGACCTCTAAGGGGGGGACCCGCTGGGTCTCTCTCTGTGCTGAACTACCCGCTTCCACCAACCAGTAGACTACATTATGGACAGAGGTATGCCAGGGGCCCAGAGGCCACAGGATGAACATGGGGCTCCTTTCCAAGGCACTGAAGATTTGTGGGGGGAAACAGTTTCACATTAAAGCAAATATAAACTATACTGTGGTACATCAAGCCAAATTTGCTTTTACCCCCCTCAAAATAAAACACAATACTTTCAGGAAAATTCAAGGCCTCTTAGGGTCTCCCTCTCCTCAAGGAGTGATGCAGAAATGTAACCCACACTGATTCAATTACATGTACTTAGAAAAAAGTGTGGGACTGGGAGAGGAATTACTAGCTAAAAGTGTACTTCTACCCACATAAACCCCACTGGGAGGAGGCCATACCACTGAGACTGTGGGATCAGACCCCTTACTTCCTGCAGCCTTGTGTATTCCAAGGATCTCACCAGCCTGGAAGTGAGTCTAGTGTTTAAACATGTGTATGTTTGCATATGTGCACTTAGGACATCATAGCCCCTAAATGCAAGGCAACCACTTTGGTGCTCAAATGAACAAATAATGCTTGAGAGAAAACATATGACAGTCGATGGGTCTTTCTAAAGCAATTTTCAAGGGTATTCGTCTGCCTTTATGCCACTTTCCCTTAACATGATGACTTAACCACCCCATAAAATTCAACCCTTCCCCCAGGAGTAAGTTTGAGGAAGATCAAGAAGGGAGGTGCCGAGTAGTGGGATGCTTGAGAAATACTGGGATGGGGGGTGGCTGTAAGCCTGCAGGTCAGGGAAGGTGTGGGGGAACCTGATTGTGAGAAATGACTGCCATTAAGACTTGGTACATGGGATGTCTAGCCCACTCCGGTCTAAGTTAAAGGCTGACAGCCCCTCAGGTGGAAGTACCCTGAGGCAACCACAGGGTTGACCCAGAGGAAGAATCTCTGACACCTCAAGTAATCATGCAAATGGCATGTGTGGAGGAGGCCAGGACTTGGGGTGGGGAGATTCTGGAACGGGGGGGTTACAGTCAAGGATCTCCCTCCGTCAACTTTCGTTCTTTTCTGGCTCTGGGAGTACTGGCAGCCAACCCCCAGCACCGAGCACCTGACATCCTGTTTGTACACAAGAAACACTTGCAGAGTGAATACATGAATACAGTTAACAGGTATAAAAAGAAAAAAACCAATGGATTTTACAATTACAGCAAAAATTAAAAGACTATAGGTTCCAAAAATAAAAGCAGCCACAAGATATGGGCGATATATACTAATCCATACTATTCTCATTAACTAACAACCAGCATGTGAGAAAAACATGTAGTTCCCAGATCGTCTTCATGTTCCTAGTTTTACTTTAGGGGGGGGAAAAAAGAGTACATGCGGGATTTCAGATAGGTTACAGAAGGTTTATTCACTGTCCTTTTCAAAAACACTTGGGATGGAAAATGATTCTTTATTCAGTATGAAGAAAGCAGTCTTTGAATGTTGGTTGGAATTCCTAGTTTCTCAAATGCCTTTAACTAATATTTAGACTGTAAGAACCCCTCCTGTTCCATGATGCATGTTGGAATAAAGGCTATCACAAAATTTTGAAAATGTTTATAAAATAGGCTCCATTGAAAATTCCCCAAAAAAGTTCTAGAACAGACCTCAAATACAAGTTTATCTTCGGAGGTATTATTAAATGCTTCGAATATTTTACTTCTGCAGCAGGATAAACAGAGAGGCCTGTTTCATGACCCAAAAGCCAGGATTTCCTTGAATGACACGCTAATGAAAAATGCAAACCAGTGGAAGTCTTGACTCATTGTACCCGAGTTTGTTACATTCCAACCAAAGGTCTGCCTTGCATCAAGAGAGAAGAAATAGCTTCTGAAACCAAAAGTTATCCTTAACCCTTTACCTTGAGTATTTCCACTTGTGTGTAACATGGAAACACAGAAAAAGATCCCCACCCCCAATATTTAACACATTTATCAATATGAGTAGCTCCCATTTACTTGGCATATAGTGTCTGATTATGTGTGGTGATTATAACACCTATCCTCGAAAAGCCCCTACTCAAAGATCTGGGAAGAGACTGCCAGGTTTCGCAGCAAAGGACTACATTTTTTCTCCAGCACTGCTAACTGGATCATGGAAGGTAGCCCGACCCAAGAACTTCCTAGTGATCCATGATGTGGTTGGGGAAAAGAAAGATAAGCTGCGCCAATCAGGTCAGACCCTCCGAGGAATTTGAACTAGAAAAGAGAAAAGAAAAGGTGACAGAGGAGAAGCCATGATGGGCTGGGTACACAAGCCCAAACTTTAGCTGAGCAACCAGGAAAAGATATACAAGACACAGGCAAGTCCTGGCCAGACAAGAGTGTGAGGAGAAGGAAACACATACATGCAAAACAGGAGACATCAGTGAGAGAGATCATGGAGTGGTCTGGAGCTAACTACCACCATCACCACCTTTGAGTAAATTTAATTGAGCCTCTGCTCACTAGGGCCTGAGTGAAAGGGTGCTCCTTGTTATTTCACTTATGTCTCAGAACAAGCCCATGAAGTATTATTAACCTCTGCAGTCCACAGAGATATTAAGTAGTATGATCAGAGAACCAAGTTTGGCAGTGCCTTACTCCAAAGCCTAGGGTTTATTCACTGAGCTCCATGCATTACATGTGAATAATAACAATCAATTTTGAGTGCCTTCTATGAACCAGGCACATAGAGACACTTGACACAGATCATCGATCTTTTTTTTTTTTTAAAGATTTTATTTATTTATTTGAGAGAGCGAGAATGAGAGAGAGAGAGAGCACATGAGAGGGGGGAGGGTCAAAGGGAGAAGCAGACTCCCTGCTGAGCAGGGAGCCCCATGTGGGACTCGATCCCGGGACTCCAGGATCATGACCTGAGCCGAAAGCAGTCGCTTAACCAACTGAGCCACCCAGGCGCCCGATCTTTTTTTTTTTTTAACAGCCCTGCAAGGTAGGCATTATTCATGATTTCATATGTAAGGAAACAGGTTCAGAGAACCTAAAGCAGCTTGTTTAGGGCTGCACGGGTAAAACATGGCAGTCCTAGGATTTTCATACCTGCTCTTGTTGCTGCATATCTCTGTGTTGTGGACACTGACATTTGTGAAACTCCAGCCCCTGTTAAAACCAGAGGGAAGAAAAAAACCCCACAACTACTGGAAAAGGCAGAGGATTCCTGTGACTGGGACGTAACGTGGTGTAGAGTAAACAGAGAGACACATACATCATTTCTTGAGTGCTCCTCCAGATACGGGGAGAGAAGACAATGAGACTTGAGAACACTGGGGTTAGGCTTAACCTACAGGCAAATCAAATCAGGAATGCTAGCCAGACGGCAAGATTAAACAACCCGGTCTCTTAACTTGTGGGAGAAAACTGCTGAGGCCTCACGTCCCCCGCTCCTTCCACGTTTCCCCTGTGGGAAGAAGCTGCAGGGCCTACCACAATTCCACGAGCACCAGCACCAGGCCCGGCAGACATGGCTCCGAGGCCCGCCCAGTCCCCTCAGTCAGCAAAGGCAGTGCTGCCCCCAGGGCTGACCTGACCCTCTCCTTGCACCCCTAGTGGGAGACCAGCCAGTACTTGGAGAACTGTGCCAAGTACCACCCCTGGCCCACCAGCCTCGGTAGTTCCACCCTTCTCAATACTGGAAAACAATGGTTATCTAGACCACTTTTTTTTTTTTTTTACTGTAATAACTGTAATTCTTGAATTGTTATTTAGCTATTCCTGCACACAAATGCTGCATTTCATTCAGGAATGTATCAGTTGCTTAGTATATGTTAAGCCATGTGCTTGTCCCTCTCTGTGAGTACCAACATGAAAAAACAAAATCCTTTCCTTCCAAAAACATGCCAGGTGGTGACAGTACCAGTCCGGCGCAAGCGAACCGTATGTTGGCCTAAGATAATAACTATACACAAAGAGCTCGAGAAGCCCTGCTTGGGAGGTCAGGGAGACAGCCTCTGAGGAGGTGGTTCCCACCTGGCTTTGGAGAGCAAAGGTTCTCCAAGCATCAAAGGAAAGGAAGGACACTTTAAGAAAGAGGGGAAGCACAGGCAAGCAGAAGCGACATGGATTAGAATCCCTGGCGCACAAGGGGAAGGGTTAAAAAAAAAGGGAGTGAGGGCTCTTCGTGAACCCACCAAGGATCTGGTCCTTTTCTCAAAGCAAAAGCAAGCCACTGGTGGCTTTATATAAGAATTGCGACAGGGGTCAAGTCTTGTTTCCTCCACGGTTCCCCCAGAGCACCTAGCACAGGAAGAACAACAGGAGATGCTCATAGATGTTTCTAGATGTGAATAATCAAATAAGCAATCAGGATTTGTAAGGGAGTTCCCTCCACTTTCCCCAACAGAAAATAAAAAAAAGGAAAGGAGGACTTCTCACAGTACATCTTCTGGATCAAGTATGATTAACATCCACAGTAAACTTGCAAGAAAGGAGGAAATGAATACAGAGGAAATATGGGAGCAGTAAAACGTCGTGAGCCAATTTTGCCACGGGCCTGGGAGGCTTCTCCATTTCTTGGTAACCTCGGTGGGGCTTAGTTTCAACACCTATGTAGAGACAAGAAAAGGTAACTCACAGGGAGGGAGGTGTATTCCCTCTCAAAGTCGGGCCCCTTGAGGAGCTCTAATTTCATTGAAAGTATGAACTGGGGAAAAGAAAAGTGTACCCACTGGCACAGGGAGGTGAAAGAAGGCTGGTCTGTCCGTGTCTAGGCCGTGGTGGGAGGGAAGTCTCACCTGAGGTTACGTAAGCACCGGCGAGTGAGTCCACCTGCGTGTTATGGGGGTTCTCAAGCTGAAAAGTGATTCAGGGGTGGTGGGTTTCACGTCGAAAATTTAATCTCAGATGGTGGTGGTAGGGAGCTCTGTGAACTGTGCCTGCTACTCCCAGTAAGTCTGAGGTCTTAAAAAATGCTTTAGAATTGAATAAAACAAAAATGGTCTGGAGCTGGAAACACCCAATGTAAAACCACTCTCGAGGGTAAGGACTCCAGTCAGGCCATACTAACTGCCCACCGAGAAAGCCTTCCTTCCAAGGACATTATCTTTCCCAAATAAGAAAACATAAAAGAAAGCAATCCACCATGAGTGAGAATCAACAAGATGTGGAAAAACGGAAACAAAACAAAACAAAAAAACAAAACAAATTTCCCTAAGAATTAATGTATACAATTATTGAGTAGATTACACAATTTGTAAAAAGATCGAAAATAAGAATAAAAATGAGAAAAGAACAAGATATTATGAATAGACACTTGTGAAAAATACTAAACAGATCTTCCAAAAATTGTTTTTGAAAAGTATCAAAGGAATGGTTAACATTATCCATAGTTGATAAGAGAATTAGTGAAGTGGAAGGTATACCTGATGAAATTATTCTAAGAATGCAGCACAGAATAAGTGGGATAATCAGAGACAATGAAGATAGAAGGGGAGGGTCCAATGCTAGTCCTCAAGGAGAGACTAGAGGGAAGGAGTGGAGGGGTAAGCAATGGAACAGAAAAAGCTAAACACCACAGTTCTCTGACCTTCCAGAATATATGTCTTGTCAACCAATCTCAAGTAGCTCCGATAGGCTCCAGGACAAAGGCAGCCACTGTCCGGACACAAAGAAGAACAGCCAGCCCCTTCCATACACTCTGGTTTGGGGAAGCCCGTATAAAACCAGTAGAGAGCACAGAGTCCACTGCTAAACCAAAGCCCACCATTAACCCCCATACCAGCTCCTGGGGCCACTGGAATTTAAGGAAAAAGAGTTCATAATAGCTATAGTACTCAAGTAATTCTTGGACTCTGGAGAGCAGGGAAAAAATGACGTGCCATGATATAATACTGACAGCGAACACTTAGTAGTCTACGCAAGACCCCGTGCAAAGCACTTTAAATGGAGGATCAGATCAAATCCTCCCACTAACCTAATGTGATGGGGATGATTAGATCAGTATATCAATGTTACAGATGAGAAAGGCTGAGTGCCTTGCCCACAGACATCCTCCAGGTCATTTGGAGCTGAAATCAAAACTAGACAGTCTAACTCCACAGCCGGGCCCTTACCCATTCTGGTATCTAGGCAGAAGCCTCTCTCCCTCGATAAAAATCTTTATTCCTTGATAAAATCTTTATTCCTTTATCCCTTGGTAAAAATCTAATTTGACATTAATAAATGAATTGCATATTGAAGGAATTCCTTTACCCCATCCTTACAGAAACAATGAGGTTGGTGGGAGGTGGGGCCGGGGCCAGACCTCTTAACACACTTTGGGTAGGATACTTCCCTCACAAGAGCAGTGAACTCAGACAAATTTTCTTCTTGGGGAGAACTGCATCCTAAGAAGTCTGTTAAAGGTGAGGCCCTCTCTCTAGAGAGACCCAGTAAGCCACTAGCTGGGAGCCTGCCAGAACAGCTGTTAAGAGTAGTCTCTCCAAAAACCATGGCCCTTCTTTGGGGCTACTGGGGCTATACAACATTTGACACAGCAATATGGCAGCTCAAGTTCCAAAAGATGGCACTCCATCCCCTGTGCCCAAGAATCTCCCTTCTGGGAAAGCATCCCGGGGAGATCACTCAATAGGGAACAACTGGCTAATGACCCAAAGAAGTGAACTGCTGCACTCACGGTGTCAGCCAAAATGCAGGCAATCTCTAGAGACTGATAACATTGAAATGGCTTTAGTAAATTAAGAAACATCTATGTGATGATGCTATTACATGGCCCTTAAAATAACAAACACAAAAACTATAGAGCAACATTTGTGCTATTCAATAAAATGAAAAAGAAAAATTTGGAGTGGCAACTGTTTAAAAAAATGTATGCAAGCAACAAAGACTGAAAAGTAATAACTAAACATAGTTTGGTTAGGGTAGTGGGATCATGGGTGATCTTGACTCTCCAAATATTTTTAAAAATTCATTATTGTTGCATGGTATACTAAATTGGGAGGAGGGGCGAAGCATTCAGGCTTCTTGATAAGAAGGCTTCAGATAACTGAATTCTGCAGTTCAAGAATCATTTGCAGTGTCCACAAAATTCTACTACTGTTTGTTAAACTCAATGCTCTCCCCCAAAGCATTCCCCCAACAATTTTGCCAATGTTAGCTGACATTATGCAGGACAAGAGCAATATCGAGTTACTTAGCATGATTCAAGAAACCTGAGGGAGGACGGTAGGGAGGGGGGGAGAAGGAACAGTCAAAGGCACTTAAACTGCTAACAAAAAAAGTACTGTGGCTTGTACATAAAACCATTATTGGCCTCCATGAGGCATTATCAGTCCAATAATACATTTCTGTTTTAGACTTTTAAAAAAGTGTACTTGAAACCAGCACAGGCCTTGAATTTCAAACACACAGAACTAAAGGAATGCCGCAGAGGGAGAATTAAGGTCAACTGAAATTGGCCTTTTGTCTAGGATGCATTCTTCAGACTTAGGAAAAAGGCAGAGCTTGGTGTAGCTGTGGATAAATTTGAAAGTAAAATCCAAAGTTTTCAGAATTACCCACACAGCCAGAGACAGAATGCAAATGCACATTTCTGTGATAGGGTTTCCAAATAAAATAACCACTGTGTGACCTTGACTGTACCTCTAGCTGCAAGGAAGTGGACAAAAAATTGCTAACAGGATGTCGTCCTGGGATTACAGGTAGTGACCATTCAAATGGCTATTTACATATGCTCGGAGGAGCAACAGCAGGAGAGAAACAAGGCTGGTAAACATGTGTGCCCAATGCAAAACTGCAGCTCAGGTAATGCATGCCACCTACAGGAGTTTCATCCAGACGTGGTGATCATCTCAGCCTTGAGGGGTTCTGGTGAAAGCATGGAGCTGACTCGCTCTTTGGGCACCAGAGGTATCTGCTTCCTGACTACAGACAGGCCTCCACCCAGATGGTGGGTGGGAGCCTCAGAGTCACTATCAGCTGCGTCCCTGTCTTGGGTGAGTAGGGCTGCTGGTGAGAAGAGCAGGCCTCTGCAGCCATGTCAGGATAGGGTGGGTTATTTTTAATTGTTGCATCATTTGTTCTCTGGATCAGATGAGGACAAATGCGGGCTCCTAGAACCCAAGACTCCGTATTTTGAGGCATTACCTCAAAGTGTAAGTAAACAAACATCTAAGACAAAAGGTCTAAATGAAGTCACTCCCTTATTTGGACCTAGGCTTTCCCCTCCTGTAAGATCAAACTATTTTTCAGTAAAAAGCACTAAATTCATTTCATGACCCATTAATAATGCATTATAATCTGCAGTCTGACTAGTATATTTCTTAAGTTCCTTATACTCTGGATGCTGCCTGATTCTGACATTCAAGTCTTTGTGATCTTTAACACAGAAACAGCTCTGTGTGTAGAAGTATAAGGAAATAACTTCCCTTGTTAAAAAGGTTAATTGGATAACTAGTTTTACAGACAAGTTTCTTATACAAAAGTCAAAAAGCTTTTTATTTTGCTATCTTGCTTTATGTGAATAAAGATATTCTTTCAACTCAAAAATGCGTAAAACTTAAATGGCCTAGGCCAGATCTTCACCCTGTATATTTCTTTGGAAGAAGGCAACTTGGTCTTCACATCTGAGTTTAAAAAACAAAAGAAACACACAAAACCCCTCCAAAACACAGAGTTACCTTAGGAAGGCAATTTCTGTCCAGCAGGTAGAAGCTGCTGGGAGAAACAACAATGTTAATTATTTTTTTAAAATTTGTATTTAAATTCAATTTAATTAACATATACTGTATCATTAGTTTCAGAGATAGAATTCAGTGATTTCATCAGCTGCATACAACACCCAGGGCTCATTCCATCAAGTGCCCTCCTTCATGCCCATCACCCATTACTCTCTCCCCCCACCCCCACCCCAGCTACCCTCAGTTTGTTTCCTAGAGTTAAGGGTCAGAGAAAGACAAATAACATATGATTTCACTCTTATATAGAATTTAAGAAACAAAGCAGACGTACATAGGGGGAGGAAAGAAAAAATAAAATAAGAGGAAAACAGGGAGGCAAACAATAACAATGCTTAATTCAACAAGAGCTACAGATTTTATTCTGGTGTCTTTCTCTCTACCTTTAAAAGCCATTTCTCTGGTCTGCTCAAGTTAATATTTCCTAGTGACTGACATTCATCTTCCTGGTTTGAAAGAGAAGTTTTTCCTATAACCAACACCCAAGGAGTCCATCTCACGGCTTCAGATGATTCACCAACACATAAACAAAATGCTCAACAAGCTACTTGGCCAAACAAATCACAGTCTCTGCCACTGGCTCCCAGGCCACCTGACAGCAGTTTGAGGACCTCACTGTCTACAGGCAGGAACCGCTTTTCCGCGCCCCAAGCGACACCCTCACTGACCCGCAGAGCCGGCTGCCAGGCTGTTCAAACTTGCCTCACCTGCTCTGTGAGCAGCAAACCTCCTCACTCCTCAGCCCTCATTCTTCCAACTGCAGTGAGGCTGCTCTTAAGACTCAGCAGGACTAAGGAGCTACCTGCTGACATGTGCCCCAGACCCAGATGAAAGGGGATCCTTCAGCACATGTGTTAAAGCAGCAGTTTCCCCCCATGTATCCTCAGCCTCACTCTGCTCTTAAAAAAAAAGGTAATGATATGCTATGAAGACACTGCATTGCTTGTATGCCACATAATTCCAAAGTATTTGTTCTTCTCTACCCAGAAGTTATACCTTACATAGTTCTGGTAAAAAGAATATTTATAATCTCAAGGTGAAACGAGTGAAAGGAACAAAAGCAGTAGCATTTCTGCCATTTCTACATGCAGAGCTCAGATGCTCAGGCTACTCATCTAACTTTGAAATTGAGCTTCCAACACCTACCAACCCACATCACCATATTTCTTGGTCTTCTATTTTTGCATCCTTCAGAAACACGATAGAAGCCATGAGATTTTTTTAAATGGAACTAAACAGACTATTGGGTTGATCATCCACTGAGTTAAACTTGCTTTCACTATTGGGATTTCATATTAAAAAATGGTCCTCATTGAAACTACCTATTTTTTACATGATTATCTCCACTCCTGAGTTACTAAATTTAGTTTACCATTCTCCTATCTCCTATTTACAACAACTGTGTGCCACTTTGTCTGGTTTTCATTTTTTTCCCACTTTCTTGTTTTTATAATGCATAAAATCTCTGTGGGAATAAAAACTGCCTATCTTTATTCTGGAAGAAAAAAAGCAAGAATTACTAAGTTACTAATAGGTTGAATGAACTGATCCTTAATTACCCATTTATTTCAGGCCTAACTTTACATTCTTTATTTTGTTGTCCATCGCTTGCTTTGGTGGTTGGAGGAAGGTGCATGCTAGAGTGTTTTGGGATAGCCTCTCTCTCATCTGAATGTAAGTTATACAACCAGTTGATATATTTCAGAAGAGCAATGACAAAAACAAGGACAATTCCACCCAAGGCACAAATTCAGACCTTTGGTCACAGAGTGGTCTGTGGTTAGAAAGCCTTAAGAGTTGTTTCCAGATGGTGATTCATATTCAACCAAGATTTGTTAAGCTCATCTTGCTCTCCTACCCTCAGTCTTATGAGCCAAGCGCTTTACATGAATATTCTCAATCCCTAAATAGTCCTCCTGATGAAGTAATGATGCTAGATTTGTTTTACAGTGAAGAAACAGAGTTAGAAAAATTAAGTAACTTGCTGAAAGTCATCTGAAAATGCAAATATCACTTTTCCATTTGTTTTCCAGGCCTGTTCATCTTTCCTTCAGTTCTCAACGTTCAGAAAATCCAACTAAATCATAATGTGCACTGTATCCTGCTATGATAAATCTGTTTGTTTTTCAGTATTGCATAGATTTTAGAAGAGATATCACAAAACCTTTATATAATACCAGAGCAATGTAAAGAGAAAACTGAATGAATGGTTATAGATCACAGTAACAAGGGTCATTTATGGTGGCAGGTTGGGAAAAGGAGGAACCTCTCCCAAGTCCACAGCTCTAAAACTTGTTTCCCCAAGCACATATCCGACCTTACTAGCTTACACAAAATTAATGATATGAAGACAAAATATAGTCAGCAAGCAGAAGACAGGTTTAAACACTAATTCATACAAATTAGTATGAGGATATCTATGCATTATTTATGAGCATTATCTATGAGGATAAATTTGAAGAGGGGCAATAGCAGTATTTTTCTTAAAAATGTGAAATTTTCAAATTCCAAAAGGTGTCAGACAGAAATGCATTTTGCAGTTGTGCATTCCTGAGGGAGGCTTTTTGTCCTTCATCTAAATTGTTTTCTTTATCCGTGGAGTATCATTACACAGAGCAAGAGTACACCCATTTCATTTGCTTTGTAATAAGCGCAAAACGAAATCCTAGAGCCAGAAAGAAAAAAATGAGTATAAACTTAGAAGGGAGAAATATTGTCACTTTCCTTTATGAGAATATTGCTAATAACTGCTAGTACATTTTTTCTAATATCACTGCTTTGTTGGATCCCCGCATATTTGAGAGGAAAGTGGGGAACACTTTTTCTGGTATGTCGAAGTCACTACTGACTGCCAGGCGATAGTCGGGTTTCTAGTGATGGTGCAAAGGGAAACTTCACAAATGAAGCTCGAAAAAGGATGGGCCAAGATATGATCCCACTGCTTACTGCCCAACGGCTCAGTATATAGTTTCTTAAAAAAAAAAAAAAAAAAAAAAAAAAGATTTTAGTGTTGTAATCAGCACTCATCATTTTAAAATTAATATGAAGAAAGCCTATATTCTAAATCTCTTTCCCTTACGAAAGAGAAAAGCCATTCAATCTAAAACCTTGAAGTTCAGAGGCCCTTGCCAAAGCAGGGTCATGCCTGCTTTCCTCCACTCCAGATGTGGCAATGCAGAAGGGAAAGGAGCAGAAGCAGAGTGGTAGTAGGGGTCTGTAGGGGCCTGTCAGGGTGGACTAGAAGAAAAACAAACCAAGTCCAGAACACTGTTTTGCATCAGAATCACCCGGGGAACGTGCTATAAATGCAGAAGCCGGGCTCCTGACACCAGAAGATCGTACTAAGTAGAAAAAGACAGGACCCTGGATCTGTTTCTTAACTTGCACCCTGGGGATCGTGATGGCACTTGGAGTAAACCTTGCAATGTCACACTAAGATGATAGACCATCTTCGGTGAGATAGATCATACTTGCAGGAGGACAGGGAGTGGTTTCAACTGGCCTGTGGTGGGGCCCAGGCAGGTTTTTAAAGCTCCCCAGGTGACTGTAATGTGCAACCAGGGTTGTGCACACTGCCACGGATGGGTGCAGGAGGCACAGAGATGAAACTTAGCATCTTACGGCTCTGATTACAAAGCTCATTATCCTGACCCTAAGACTTGTTCAAAATCCCATTGGCCCCAGCACCCTCTGTGGGATGAAGGAGGTGGGGCAGGTACACAACTTGGGCCTTCGAGTGAAGAGGCCTCGATTCTGGTCCTGGCTCAGCCACTAACTGGCTTTGCCATCCTGGCAGGCCTCTATCTGGGTTGGTCCTGAGTTTCTCCATCTGAGAAGGGGAAATGCTGCAGTAAATTCCTCTGGTATATAAAATGCCATAATCCAGAGCACCTTATGCGCGATCATCGTTTCATTCTCGTGCTGATGTGCATGTCCCTGCTTGCACTGCCTCCCCTTGAAAAGCACCACATCAGAAATGCAGGCCTTGAGACTCGGACAGGGAAGCAGACTGCTGTGACTGCAGGTGGATGGAGTGACTGGCCTGTCACCAAGGCACGGAACATGGGCCCTGTGGCAAATCTTGACTTCCTTTCAGAGAGGCCACATCTTCACAGTGTACATGGCGGCCTGTTTTATGGGGTGACAGTGCAGAAATGTGGAGGCTGGGTTTTCTTTGGTAGAGAGAAGACAATATCTGGTTGACAGAGAACCAGGCTGAAGAATCGGGAAGCTATGGTTTCTGGTCTAGACCCTTGCACTGGATCACTCAATCTATCTTGAACCATCTAAATTTACCTTTTGGTATGCCCAAGTTTCTTTTTTTTTTTAAATTTTTTTTCTTTAAATTTTTTATTGTTATGTTAATCACCATACATTACATCATTAGTTTTTTATGTAGTGTTCCATGATTGTTTGTGCATAACACCCAGTGCTCCACATAGAATGTGCCCTCTTTAATACCCATCACCAGGCTAACCCATCCCCCCACGCCCCTCCCCTCTAGAACCCTCAGTTTGTTTTTCAGAGTCCATCGTCTCTCATGGTTCGTCTCCCCCTCCAATTTACTGCCCTTCATTCTTCCCCTCCTGCTATCTTTTTTTTTTCTTAACATATATTGCATTATTTGTTTCAGAGGTACAGATCTGTGATTCAACAGTCTTGCACAATTCACAGCGCTCACCATAGCACATACCCTACCCAATGTCTATCACCCAGCCACCCCATCTCTCCCACCCCCCCACCCCCCCAGCAACCCTCAGTTTGTTTCCTGAGATTAAGAACTCCTCATATCAGTGAGGTCATATGATACATGTCTTTCTCTGATTGACTTTGGTATGCCCAAGTTTCTTAAGTAGAAAACAATAAAAGGGATGCTTAAACTCCTCCTTGGGCCGAAGAATATCAATGTGATATGGCAACTTCTCTCTTCCCCTTACCTCCCAAAGCATTCACTATAAGGGATGTACCTTGGGAATTAACACCTGATAATATACTATTTTATTTCATTCAAATCTGATCAACAAGAGTCCACTTCCTTGGGAGCAAGATGAGCAAACGGCAATGTACTCCTTTTCCTTATTAGCTCAGTACCAGGCACAGAGTAGATGTGTGTCAAAGCGAACCAAAGGAGTCAAACGCAGCTCTTAAAGTCCTCCTCAATGGCCCACTGTAGTTCTCATTTCCCCGCACTTGTAGGTGGAAATGGACAGTGAACCTCTCTTTTCCCCATAGAGACCCCTTGGTGAGGCATAGGAGCACACTATCGCTCCATGTTAAGATACTGTGTACTTTGTCTCTGGGTGACCTTAGGCTGTTTTTTTTTTTTAAACTTTCTTAGACTCTGTGGCTTCATCTGTAAAACAGGAGGGTATAATCACAACCACGTCTAGAGGTTTAGAGAGAATGAAATAAGAGAGTATACAAAGCTCCTAGCACTAAGAAGACAGTCAACAAATGACAACTCCTCTCCTCTTCCAAGTGCTTTGAAACCCACAGCAGGGAGATTTCCGCACATGGAATTAGATTTCTGGCCCCAACAGAAGAAAATAAATGGGTGAACAAATGAAACCTTATGAGGCTTTCTCCAGGTCATCAAGAGCTACAGAAAGCCCACTAATTCATTTATTAAAGATTCCTGGAAGGCTGCAGTAATGGCTTTGGGCCGCTACTCAGTTAGGCATATTCAGACTGATGACCACAAGGTCAATACCCCTCTCTCAATTACCAGTCCCCCTGAGACATCCTGGCTTGCTTGTGTGCAAAAGCTCTCCTCATGGCCATCACGGGAGCCAGAAAGCACTTTGGAAACATGGGAATGCACAGAGCTAAGTGCCCACTCTGAGAAATAAAATGGTAACTACAAGAACCATATTAGAGACTAGACAGATCTACCGTTTGCTTCTTTGTTCTAATTTTACAATAGAAAAGGCACGTGGAAAACTGTATTCCATAAATAGTATATAGTATTTATATCCCATATATTATCTAGAACAACTGGAAAGGCACATGGGTACGTACAATCAAGCTAAAGGTAATACTAGCTACATTTTTACAGAAGTCAATGTCCTGGTAACGTCTGGGCTTCATCAGAGACTCCAGAAACAGATTCTAAGGCAGAGTGATCAAGGAAAGAGTTAAGTTCCAAAAAACAAGCAAGCCTCTCTGAAGAAAAAGATTCAGGGGTACCGCCTGAGTGGCTCAGTTGTTAAGCATCTGCCTTCGGCTCAGGTCATGGTCCCAGGGTCCCGGGATCAAGCCCCGCCTCGGGCTCCCTGCTCAGCGGGAAGCCTGCTTCTCCCTCTCCCACTCCCCCTGCTTCTGTTCCCTCTCTTGCTGCCTCTCTGTCAAATAAATAAAAAAATTTTAAAAAAAAGAAAAAGATTCAGACTCAGGACCTTCTATGAATGAATGGATGCTCTGCACTGATAAAAGATATAAAAACACCCCCGAGGGCCTGGTTTCTAGGTCTGGCATTGCTATTAACAAGGTATGGTGTCCTAGGTATAGCACACTCCCAGAGCCCAGTTCCTCATCTGTTAAAAAAAAAAAAAAAAAAACAAGGGTGGGGGTGGGGGAAGGGATCAAAGGGCATAAACTCCCAGTTGTAAGATGACTAAGTTCTAGGGGTGTAATGTACAGTGTGGTGTCGGTAGTTAATAATAGTGAATTGTCTACTTGAAAGTGGCTAACAGTAGATTTTAAAAAGTTCTTACCACGCACACACACATAAAATTGTAACTATGTGAGGTGATGGATGTGTTAACTAACCTTATTGTGTCAATCACGATATACATCAATAAAACCACTGTGTTGTACACCTTCAACTTACCCAGTGCTATGTGTCAATTACATCTCAATAAAGCAGGGGTGGGGGTGGGGGAAGTCCTCAGGAAACAAAGGTGGGGTTCTGTACTACCAAGGCTGTTAACAACAATCTCCTCTATTTCTGTGACAATTTATAAAACAACTTCACATACATCCCACATTATTACTGTGAGAAAAGCTGTATTAGCCCCCATTTTATAAAGGAGGAAGCAGAACCCAGAAACGCTGAATGACTTGCCCCAGATCATCCTAACAAGTGTATGAGCTAGGACTGGAACTTATAACTCTTAATTCAAAATTTGGGGTCTTGTCTACTACACCCCACCATGAAATACAAAGGGTGAACTGGCTAAGACACCTGATGGTCCATGTTACTGACGGGCACCCTGAAAATGAAAAAAAAGCCAGTGTGAGAGTCCTGGACAGATCTGCCCCAGGGCCTCCTGTGACAGTAGCCCAGCACAGCTGTGAACATCTGGGGTGAGCACCTGACCTCAATTCTTACCAAGCAGAGATAAGTGTGACTTGCAGGCCCAACCCAATCTGAGAAAAAGAACACGGCACTTGTGTATGTGAGCCAAAAGTGGAACGGCGCACACTCAGGAAAAAGCTCTGTGGCAGCACAAGTGACCTTCCGCCATGAGGCAGGAACAGAGTCAAGAGAAGGCAAGCAGCAGAAGCAGAGGCATGGGTAAGCTCATGGATGGTGCCAGAAGGGCAGTGGCAGAGAGGGAACTAAATGAGCCAGTAGCAGAGGGTGGACCGACTGACTGGGCCTGCCACTGAGGGAGGCCCATCCCGAGGCTGGAAGGAATGCTCTCAACTCCTCACCTGTGTTTTGTCTTTGGGAGGCCCTGCTGGTTAATGGCACCTAGGTAACAGGGCACCTGCCACATCAGACTCACCTGTGAGAGCTCTTTGGTGCAGACACCGGGACCCCACACCAGTCCGCCCAGATCAGAACCTCCAGGAGGGAGGAGTTACAATACATATGCTCTGGCTGAGGACCGCAGCCCTCGGGAACCCGAATCAGACTGAGGAGAAAGCTGCTGCCCCGCAGGATCAGGGCGCAAGACGAACTGAACTGTCTCTGTCTCATGCAGCTAGGCCACTCACCTCCCAGGTGACAACCCCTCTGCAGCAAGGATGGAAGGAGGCCACCAGGTCATGTCCACAGGCAACAAGGGAAACACACCAATGACCTTAAGCCACGCTAGTTCTCCATGTCCAGTGAGTTTAAGACAAGATAAAGTAAAGCTGAGTCGAGGTGAAAGAACCAGAAAATTGAATTAAGACAACAAAAACAAATTCAGAGTATCAATTCCATTTCTGCCACATGGAAAAATGTTTACAGACAATCCCGTCTTTAAAAACATAAGCAAAACAGGGGCGCCTGGGTGGCTCAGTCGTTAAGCGTCTGCCTTCGGCTCAGGTCATGATCCCACGGTCCTGGGATTGAGCCCCGCATCGGGCTCCCTGCTCAGCGGGAAGGCTGCTTCTCCCTCTCGCACTCCCCCTGCTTATGTCCCCTTGCTGTGTCTCTCTCTGTCAACTAAATAAATAAAATCTTAAAAAAAATATGTAAGCAAACCCAAAAAATTTTAAAGCCAGAAAGGCACACACAAAGTAAGCAACAGGATACTTAAGTGTTCTCATGACAGAAATCCAAAATTGGTGTCACAGTACTCAAAATCTGACAACACGTCACCAGAAAGGAGAGTCTGATGGGTGGGAATAAAGGAAGTACAGATATAGAAATGGTTTTCAAATGCTTTAGAAAACATCACAAAAGGCAGCCCCTATTAGCTCACATTTGGAAATGATTTCTGTGAGATTCCTCACAGGAGTTTCCAAATTTGTCCCCAGATTACATAAATGTCGTCTTCAGCTCAGAATGTGTCTGCTGACTGAGCGCTGCGGGCATCTGTGCGCCCATCTCGCTGAAATTGTCAGGACAGCTCTCCAGTGACAAATGGCATCCACAGAGATGTCGAGAGTGCAGGAAGCCTGCCCCATCTGGGTGGAGCTCAATTGGGCAAAAAAATGGACTCTCAGCAAGGAAAGGAAGAAATCCTGAGTGCCCTGGTTCTCAATGAAGCTGAACATTTATTCTCCCTGTGCTGAAGAAAATCCAAGGGCCACGTTCATAACAACATATGTAAATTAGCACTAACATCCTAAAACTATGGGCTCCTCAATTCCATACGATATTAAGTAGATAGTAAGAAGGGAACAAGCATAGTAAATGATTATTAGGCAGTGTTATGCGCCGTTTGTCACTAGTTACATAATCATTTCCAAAAGAACTTTTTTTTTTTTAAGATTTTATTTATTTGACAGAGAAAGACAGCGAGAGAGGGAACACAAGCAGGGGGAGGGAGAAGCAGGCTTCCCACGGAGCAGGGAGCCCGATGCAGGGCTTGATCCCAGGACCCTGGGATCATGACCTGAGCTGAAGGCAGATGCTTAACGACTGAGCCACCCAAGCACCCCCCCAAAAAAGAACTTTCTGAGTCCAGATCCTCAGACTGGATCTAACCGACCACAGAAAGCTATAGTCACATTCCATATTCTAGACATATTTTGTTATTTTAGACGGGTGGGGCAGGTAGGATCCACCATTCCTATGCTAAATGGAAAAAGAAAACATGACCCTCTCCAAAAAACAAAGCCACATTTTTTGCTGACATCAACAACATCAGAGTGGAAACAAAGAAATAAACCAGGGACCCATTGGCTTCTGTTTCATTAGAAACACATGAAGACAATATCTGCCAATGAGAAAACAATCTTCTTTCTTTGCAAATGTCTTCCATGCAAATCAACATCTCTTTTGTCTTTTCTTTCTTTTCAATACATACCACCAGGTTTTCTAGCTGGGGAATACATATTCGAGATAAAGGACAAAAATACCCAAAATAATTCCTCAGGTAGTTAATCCACATGCATCAGGTATCTTTGTTAAAACTAAATCTAACGCAGGGGTGGACTACAAGAGAAACCACTGTTGCTTCTGGACCACCCAGCGTCCTTTGACCCTACCCAGGAACCATGCTGGGGGCAGAACCAGAACTCAAAGGACACAAACAAGGCAGGAGGCTTCAGACACATTTCACAGATGAGAAAGCCGAAGTGAGGGGAGTTCTAGAAGTTCACACACCTAGTAAGGACAACAGATCCTGGCTTCGGACTCTCAGTCTACCTGCTTATCAGGTAAAAGGAAACCCCCAAACCTCCAGCACTTTCATTCTCAATGAGACTGCGAGAGAAAAAAAATTAACAGAAGTACACAAATCCTACACTTTCCTCTGAACTCTGTGGTTGCTTTAGCCCGGAAATACATGGGGAGGCAAAGAAAATTACTCTTTTCTCATGTAAGGTCTGAATAATACACCCAGTGTTAGGGGTTCTGAAATTACCCACATCTTTTGCCACAGCCTGCTCCTCTGCAAGATGGATCAGCTGTCTCACATGGAGCCTTGAACATGAAAACCAGGAAATAGGAGGACCTGGCTCATGCCACACTGAAAGTGAATGGCAGGTGTTAGAAACCCACTTCTGCAGAGATATGTAACCATATTTTTAGATGGGGGTGGGGGAGCCCCATTCCATGGGAACAAAATTTTAAAAGCAGCATGATGTGGGGAAAACAGATCTGCTTTCGAAACTGAGCACACGGGGTTCACCAGCCTGGCTGCTCACTAGCTGCGTGCTCTTGGGCAATACGCTAACCTCTCGGCCTTCGTTCCCTCATCTAAAAAACAAACAGATTTGACTAGATGATTTCTAGGTCTCTCAACTGTAAAAATATTCACTAATTTCTAGAAAAGAGATCAGAAAGAGTAAAAGGTAAAGTCGTAGAGAAAGAGAGAAGTGAAAGCAGGGAGGAAGAGCATATGGTGCTAAGTGCGGGGAGCTGGTCCACTGAGTAGTCTGGGGCATCCATGGCCAAGAGTGACCCTGCTCTGTGTGGAACCCACCGGCCCCCTTGAACTAATAACCACTATCAAACCTGAGGCTAAAAAGAGACGGGATCTAACTCTGGGTGAACAGCAACTATGAACCAGACAAGAAACCTGAGTCTGGGTCCCAGTTCAGTACCTTTCTGCTGTTACAGAATTTCTCAAACTGCCACGCACACACTCATTTTATGTGGTCATCAACAACAGACAGGCAGAGCTGATGCTCTTGCCTTCATGTTGCCGATAAGGAAACCACGGTTCAGAGGGATCAGGGCCTTAAAAGAAGGTCACAACACCAGTGAGTAGTGCAGTTGGACTTGAACGAGAATTATTTTACCAGTGCTCTTTTTAATATTCGTTGTCCCTTTTCAAAACCTTCTTTATTCCTCATCTATGGATATCCGAAAAATCCATCCTCATAAAACTGGTGACTGACCTCTGGCCTAGAGTACAAATTTAGAGAAGTAGTGTGCTATGTATTCATTGTGATTATACTTCCCCGAAACCCTGAGCAGGTTAAGGGGATAGAGTGTAACTGTGATAATGATTACAGCATTTTTGACAACTAAGTCTTCACAAATCAGCACTAGCGCTGGAAGGAGTTCTTGACATACAGTCTCTCCTGTGACTGACAGGAGCCAATCATGTCAGCACCATGAGTATATCGGGACTAGACTGTTCTTAGAGCATGACTCATGCAATATAATTTAGTCACTACAATGAACTCTTCCAGCTTCAAGCCGCAGTTATTTATCCAAGGCAATAAAAGGCAACAGAAAAGTGGAAGAGAGGTACATGAACACTCAGCATTCTGTTTGAAAAGGAAAAGTTGTAATGAAATAATAAAAATTATCCAGTTACTTAAAATTCAGAACAATTATTTATCAGGAGCTGGGAAGAGTATCAAAAGGGAATTTAGTTTTCGACATTAGAATTCAACCACATTTCAATTTTTACTGAGATTTACAAACAAACAAGGCGCTGTAAATGTTGGTCTACTGTTCTTAGGCATTCACAGCATCATTCCACCTAAAGTAACCCAGAACACATGTAGTGTAACAGTCACGGGTTTGTCTAAGAAGGGCTGAATGAATGTGTTTATAGAATCGCTTTTTCTAAATAACATATAAGAAACATGTTATTTTTCCAAATAACAAGTAGGTTCTATGTGTATGTGTATCCACACCAAAAAAGCATCGTACCTGGTGTGGCATTGTTGGACAGGAGAACAGAGGTTTGGGGTCAGACAACCTGAGGCGCAAGACATTGGACAGGTTATTTCATCTCAATGACTCAATTACCTTGTTGTAAAACCGGGAATGATATGTAGCCCAGAGGGCTGTTGGAAGGAATAAATAAGCCTGGCACTCAATAAAAGGCAGCTAGCAGTATAGAGCCCTGCAGACCCACAGAAACAATGATTCCCTGCCATTTATGGCTTGTCCTCCTGCTTTTAGGTTTTTACAAATCTCTTTACGGTCAATGCCATCACGACTGCTGGATTTCGTCCACAGAAAGATTGATGTATACTTATTCACTGAACTCGAAACTTGACTTTCGGGGGAGGGGAGACCTTTGGTTCTTGATTTCTTAACTATGCCTGAGCTTTCTGAAGACAGAGGCTTTATCTCAAATTCTGGGGACTATGATGCTACAACTTAATGTACTGGTTCAGTTTTTCAGACTGGAATATTTATCAAAAGTTAAAAATTGTTTTTTTCAAAAAGCAATTTCATTCATTCTGTTCTGAGACCCATCTATACGATGATTATGTGGGCGGCCCAGGAATCAAGATCACAGCCAATGGCACACGTTAGCTCATTTTCCTCTAAGAGACTCTGCATCTTATACACGTTCTATATTTGGCAGTACAGGTTAATTATAATCCAAGTTGCTTTGATCACACTATCAACACAGAGGTATCTAAGACTCTGCAATTATATAGTGCTCCAGGAATTCAATAATCTATCTGGCAAATAATCATTTCTCTCCTTATTGTACCAAATAAGGAAAAGAGGAGAAACACACAAAATATTGCAAGTCCATATTTTAGACGTCTTAGTCAAAATTATAAATTTCATTTGTATTTGTATATTCGTCCTTTCTTTTTGAAAAATGGCTTAATTACTATCAGTCTACTTGCAAAAACAATTGAATCAAAACATTTTAAAAATCTCATCTGAAACTGCTTAAGGTCTACCAACTGCAATAAAACTGATGCCATCTGCGTTCCGCATGGATATCCATTATCCATCCTGACTCGTGATGTAATTATGAACACTTAGTAAGATCTCCTTTGGCAATTTGAAAGGCTAAATATTCTAAATGCCTTTCCCCTTTCTATAACAAATGGCTACCCAAAGAGAAAAAAACCTTATTCCCAAATAGGACCACAAGAGAATTTAACTAGAAAGAGGCAAAAAAAAAAAAATCTACATATAAGCTGGGAGAAAAATGAAACACAGTCACATTTACTTCCTTTATCAGACACTTCCTAAGTGCCTGCCTTGTTTTAGGCGCCAAGAGTACAAAAGTAAGAAACACATTCCCTGACCTCAGTAGGTTCGTAGACAGGAAAGGGAAGGTATAATGTCCATCACATGAGTGCAGAGGGGTATGCTGTGTAGGAGGGCAAGTTTATGAGGGCAGTCAGAGCCTCAGCTTCGGATTCAAACCACCTGTTAGGAAACTTCTCATGTAACTTCTTGCCTCAGTTTCTCTCTCTGCTGAACAGGATTAAGAGCTGCCACCTCAACAAGGCTGTTACAATGATCAAATGAAATAACGTATGCACCGACGCTTAACAGGAGAACAGGAAGTGCTCAAATGCTATGGGGATGCAACAGGGACATATCTAAAATGAACCAGAGAACTTCCTGGAGAAGCTGATGCTGGAACAGAGACTTAAAGACAAAAAAGAAGTCTCCCTCTCTGTCTCCAGTACTCTCCTTTCCAGTCAGGAATCACCCTCCATGGCTCTGTGCTCTGGCCTACTACCCCCAGAGACACAGAGGTATGTTGCCTGGAATCTGCTCATGATGCTTTAAGGTGCAAAGGTTTTCAAATGCTGCTAATACCAGGTAGGGTATATTAAATGAGGGGGGAAAAAAAAGTTCTGTCATGTGTACATCAACTGTGGCATTCAAGCTAAAATATCAAAACTAATGATCAACTAGGTAGAAGAGGTACCCATCAGAGTATGGACACTCTTGGGGGGAAATTAAAAAAAAAAAAAAAGCTGCCATCCCTATTCTCACAAAAATCACACAAATAATTTGAAAATAGAAAGAGGGTAGGGGTAAAGGATGATGCAGACTGGAAACCAAGGGGTCACAAATGCAGATGCTTCCTGGAGCCAGGAAGATAATAATAAGAGATATTATCAGAGTTTAATAAGGTCGGTTACAGGGAGACGGTATGACTGAGGCAACGTGGGAACAGCGTTCACCATTTATGAAAAGTAGCTACTAGGTTAAGAGAGTCATGTTACTATCAAATTGTCTGATTTTTCAAAACAAACTGGACACCACTATCTCTGTGAAGTTTCTCGACACTTGAATGACAGCAACCAGGTCAAATGTGGTTGAACACATAGAACATCTATGGGCTGGACGTGGCTGGGGGCACTCATTTGTGAGCTCTGCGGTGACTACAGCAGGAAGGAGGGGAACTATGTCCACGCAGCTTGGAGTAGTCAGGACCACTCTACAGAGAACACAGGTCTGGGAGCAGCTCTCACAGATGGCTGGGAGTGGGTGGCTGGAGAAGAATGGAGAGGCCAAGTGTCCAGAAGGTGAGGACAGTGTTTGGGAGCAGAGACAGTAGATAGCTGATAAGAACAGCAAGTCACAGGTGTGTCTGGATACAGACAGAAGGGTCAGATAGCAGAGGCCTGAAAATCAGTCAGAAGAGTTCAGATCTGGTTTGATTAGAGAATCCTGTCAGAAGCTGCCTAAATAGAAAAGCCAGGATAAACTCCCAGGGACTGAGGGCTTTAAAAATGTGCCACGTAAGAAAGGAAGCCCATGTCTGGATGGAAGGCAAAGTCCATCCCTATTCTCACAAAAATTTCTGTACTCAAAACTAAGAAACTCAGTAATCATAATCCCAGATCTCAAACACTGGGGCACAATGGGAACAGGAAAATGAATACTGGGCAAACAAGCATTCTAAAAATAGCCAGACCCAATAAATTGGATATATCACTGGATTCGAGTGATTACGTCCAGTGTGATTCAGCCCACAAGGTGTGAAGCTCAACTGAAGGCCAGAAAGGTAAAAATAGGAGCCAAACTGTGGTAACTACACTTATCCTGCAGAAGTGATGAGGGAGCCCAAGAAAGATTTTAAGCAGGGCAAGCTGTGTTTTATGAAGAGCAAGCACTATGGGGGATGAGCTGAGAATAAAAGGGAATGAGCCAGGGTACAGCTGGGAATTGTGAAGACAAGTGTCGCCACTCAACGAGACAATGGCTTCCTCTAGTTATGTCTGGGAATCACTGATAATGAACCACGGTGACCACACATGGGCTGTGATGGTTAAGATGCAGCTGGTGGGGGCGAGGGGTAATTTAGCAATGCAGTTCCAAGTATCTCAGTGGCCACAGACAGGGCAGGTCAGCTCTGCAAAGAAAATGTCTTTCCTGACATCTCCTCCGTCCATAAAGAAACTGTGATCAATCTCCCCAGTAGGTAATGAAACTGCTCGTTCCTTTCTCCTCCCTCTTCCCACTCATCCTAAGTGGGTGGCTGCCTACAACTCGTGGGCCTAATGCCAGTGAAAGAGGAACTGGAAACCTGCCTGCCCCACACTCAACTCTCTGCCTTTAAAAGTCAAGACCTGTGGCTAACAATGATGATCCCCGTGGTTCCTTAACACCCGGATCTTCCTTGAGTACAAATTTGGAGTGAATTACTTCAGGGAACACCAGACCAGTGAGAAAAGGAAGGGGGTAACTGGGTAGCTCAGATGGTTGAGCATCTGCCTTCAGCTCAGGTCATGATCCCAGGACCCTGGGATCAAGCCCCACATTGGGCTCCTTGTTCAGCTGGGGGCCTGCTATTCCCTCTCCCTCTGCCCCTCCCCCTGTTTGTACTCTCTTGCTCTGTCAAATAAATAAATACTAATCTTTAAAAAAAAAAAAGCGAGAAAAGGAAGTCCTGGCAACCCACACTCACCTTCTCACAGAAAGCATGAAGACAAAGGATTAGCAAAAAAAAAAAAAAAAAAAAAAAATACTAGGACTACTAGTAATGACTTTAAATAGTCTACCTTCCTTATGGAATTTCCAGAAACACACACTAATAAAAATGTAATACTCAAGGAGGTTTTAACCATTAAGTTAAAAAAAAAGAAAAAGAAAAAGGCTCGGAGCCAACCTGTGAGCACCAGTGAACACGGAATCTCATGAATGAAGAGAATTTTATGTATGTCGGCCAAAACAAAATGATCTTATCACCAGAATCATTTTTGGTGGTCTAAATAAAACCAAAGAAAAATGTAATTATAATCATATTTATCTATTCAAGAGCAAGCTTTAAAAAATTTTTTGTTTTAATTACTGAAATGGAAAGAGTCCTCGTATGTGCAGCAGCTAAAATACCCAGCCAATGGTAACCCCGGTATCTTTGGAAAATGAAACAAACACAACAGGTTGGTTTTGTTTTTCTGAAAGCTCTGGGAAGACACCCATGATCAGTGTCAATCTGGCGTTCAAATTCGGTTGGAAAAGAAGGTGGTATCGTTTTTTGTGTTCTACAGGCAACAGATTTTCCTTAAAAACATGAAATATTTTTTTTATTCATATCACAGTGGAAGGTTTGCTGCCTCTGGTTTCTGCTGTAACTGTATTATGTTTTAACCCTGCTGAGAAAAACACCCATAGAGCTCCACATATGGATTAAAAATAAACAAAAATTAAGAAGCCAAGGCCTTAGTGGCAGATAATAATAAATACTTCAGTGCCCGTCCTCCATTAGAAAATCAGCACCAAGTAACGACAGATTTCTAAAATACCTATTCTTTTTAGCCCTCGGTTACAGAGAACCTGGTAGTGCCAGGTATGGGACTGGGAGAGAACATGTGCTGTCTCCCTCAAGCCTCACAAGAGACTTGCCAGGAAGAATGACTAGCTCTATTTCCCAGAGGAAAACGAGGCTCGGAGAAGCACAGTGATTTGCTCCACGTCTCAGCAAGTTTCGGGAACCAGCACGGCGTGCCCTACAGCATACCACCTCCTGTCCAACGCTAACGATGAGCTTTGGTGGAAATGCGGCCATGATAGAAAGCTGCTGTAAAACGAAATGACAAAATTACTCTCAATTAACTAAAAACAGAGTTGGCATTCGTTTTGCTGATGTGTATCTCAGCATTTTTATGAGATTCTATTTCCACTCACAGTGTAAGCCCATCGCTTAGTTCGATATTTAAAAAAAAAAAAAAAAAAATACCAGGCGCCTGGGTGGCTCAGTCGGTAAGCGGCTGCTTTGGGCTCAGGTCATGGTCCCAGAGTCCTGGGATTGAGCCCTGCATTGGGCTCTCTGCTCTGCGGGAAGCCTGCTTCTCCCTCTCCCACTCTCCCTGCTTGTGTTCGCTCTCTCACTGTGTCTTTCTCTGTCAAATAAATAAAATCTTAAAAAAAAAATAAATAAATACCATTCACAAAACTGAGAGTCCTGGCAGGCGGGAGATGGCCTTCATGTACTGAAGGTGCTGTGGTTACAGATGGCATCTGGGGGCCAGAACCCCTGAGGCTTTCAACCCGCTCGAGCAAGAGCCTTACCACTGTGTGCTTCAGCTTCCTCCTTGGTAAACTGAGGGCTGCTGCAAGGGCTTACAGGGGTTTGGGCAAGAAAAGCACTCAGCGCCTGCCCAACACCCAGTTAGCACCCAGGAGGCTGCCACCATCACCTGCATGCTTCTAGTTACACCGGGACTCAGGTGGCCATTCAAGGTGTAGAGCATCCAACACATGTACCGAACTTAACAGAGTGTTTGGCTGTCTCCTTGAATGCACAAGGGTGCAGATGCCCTTACTGTCTGTGTGCCCATCATTAGGAAATGACAGGGAAGCAAATGTCCTGGCCCTCGGGGAACATTAACCCAGGCACTGGTTCCTGAACAAGGTAAGGCAGAATGACACTGGAGGACACGCTCAGGAGGGCGCAGCCCTTCACACCAAAGGGAAGAAGCGTTGAGCCAGGTAGAAAGGGGAGTAAGCACCACTTGGGGGAGGGTTCCCTGAGGGCGAGCCTGTGGGGGAACCTGAAGGAGCTCCTCCCAGCAGCGCAGGGAGTGCCCCCTGCCCAGTAATGTAGCGTGGGAACAAAGAAGAGGAACAAGGAGGAGTGTGGTATGAGAAGGGCACCAGAGCCTGTGAAGGGTAATTACTTGATTCTAATCAAACAAGTGACTGCAGCCACACCTCCAAGTGAGGGGCTGAGACTCACAGGGGTTCGCACATTCCCTGCCCAAGGCCTGTGTCTGCACAGATACCGGATAGAAGCATGGAAGTACAGAGGGGTGGAAGGACCATTTGAAGGATGGTGGGAAACAGTAAGGGTGGAGACAGGGTAGGTGCGGTCACTGCAGATCAAGGAGACCTTGACCCAGCAGAACTAGCACCAACACAGAGGGGGCAAGCACACACCATTCAGCCAGACCCTCCTGGGATACCGCGGAACAGCCTGTTCAGTCAATCTCATCTCTCCACCTATCTCATCTCATCTCTCTACCTATCTAGGCATCTATCTGTGAGGAGGGCAGTAAGATGACATGCAGGGCAGGCCTAGTCAGGCTACTTTTCCTAGCCCAAGGGAAACACAGTGTGATGAGGCTATAAACTCTGAGGGCCAGGGACTGAAACCCAGCACTGGCGGCAAATCACCCAAACCGTACGCACCTGAGTTTCTCATCTGCAAACTAGGCATGAGGCCAGTCGCACACGGTTGGTGTGCAAACTAGCAGAGCTAGATTATGTTAGGGACCGTAACTGTGTCACAGTTTACAGAGCACTATTACTGGGCCCTTTAATACAGGAAACTCCCATGGGGCCATCCAGGCCTGCGTTTTGTCAACTTTGTATCGTTAGCCCTTCGCACTCAGCCGAGCACACAGGAGGGGCCTGGGAAAGGTTTGATAAATTGACCTGACATTTCTGTAAAATTTCACATGCGCACTCCGTTGCCCATCGGGTCCCTGCAGTGAGCCTCCTCTGGCCAAGGCCCCTCTCCCTGGAATGCTCCACACGCAGTCAATCAAGCAGCAAGCAGCAGAGAGGCATCCAAAAGCCCTGCCTTCAAGCTCTGCGCCAGTCCTCCTGCAGGAAAGCGCCATGGAATGGGCTCCCTTTGCTGAGCCACAGCCGTAGAGATCCCTCAATCAGCACTAAAGGACTCTCCTAATGAATGCAAATGTGGAAAGCTTATCTCTTCGACCAAGCTGGAAACTGCTTGAGACTTTTCATCTGAGACTTTTTTTTTTAAATAAAACTGGGACTTTTAATGTATTTTTAACCTTTTGGTTCTAGTATCTGACTTCAAAGGCATCATTCCTCAATTCATTTCCCCAAAATTTACTCAGTGGAATAATTCCATTGTTTTGCAACAGCCGCTACAGAAAAACATCCCATTAAAACAACTGTTAATGAAAGGATCTTTTAGAGCGTATACAGAGCCTCTCTTGACAGGTAGGACCTCTCTGCTAATGCTTACCAGGGTATGGTTCATTTGGGGCTGAAGTGTCCCACCTGCTGTTGTGCCTTTACAGAGCTCAGTCAGCAATTACACACTCGCTCTGAGACTAAGGGGGGAAAGGGCATTCGAGAGAGGCTAGTCTGCATGTCAATTCAATGAACAGGCATTAACCTTCACCTAGAGAGCCAGATTTCCTGGATTTAACCACCAGGTTTCATGGCACAGCTGAGGAAGCCTTCTTTAGATGCATACTGGGGCACCAGGGTGGCAGAGTCAGTTGAGCTTCTAACTCTTGATTTTGGCTCAGGTCATGATCTCAGAATTCTGGGATTGAAGCCTGAGTCAGGCTCCATGCTCAGCGGAGAGTCCGCTTCAAGATTCTCTCTCTCCCTCTGCCCCTCCCCCCAGCTCTCTCTCTCAAATAGATAAATAAATCTTAAAAAAATATAACCAGGTCCATACCTGAACCAGGGTTTTATGTCCTAGTCTAGCCCTAGTCCACTTGGGGATCTGTGCCTGACTTCATACAGAACCACTAAGTCCTTCTGGCTACCCCTCATTCCAGTGGTGGTCATTCCTCCCAGGCTGTGGTCACGTCTATGAGGCCCTTCAAAATGTCAAATCCCTTCCACCAATCCCAAACCTTGCTGATCTTTACCTGAGACCATTTGCTGGCAGGTGCTCTGAACCACCACAAAACCTTGCATTCTCATACATAGGATGTTCCTTCTTCCTTTTCCTGATGCCAGGAAGGCACAACCGATTTTAATACCCTGTCCTATACACCGTCCCTCCTTGCTCTGGCATGCTTTCAAGCCGATGACATGTACCTTGGGTTAAAGGGAGTAAGGATTATAAGGGCTCTTGATGCAGTCAATGCAGCATTTTAACAAAGACCTTTACAAGTACGAGCTACTTATCTTCTAAAACTAAAGAACGTTTTGCAGGCTCCAACACAGAAAAGAGGAGTTGCCAAGTTACCATTTCAGGAATCCAGTTATCTTGACTTTTCCCCTGGGGCTTGCCTCTGCCGCAGCTAACACTGAACCTCAGATTCTTGTATGTATTCACATCCCGCTCCAGCAAGACAAACGAAAGAAACTAGCATGTACTTGGAAACATTACAGGGCACTCTCAGAATGTGAATGTCAAATTCTCCTGTTGAAAAAACTCAAGAGATGAAACCAAGACTGACACCCAAAGAAAAATGCTGGAGCCAGAAATAGACAGTTGCTAGAGTATATATTCCAAGTGAATTAGTTCCAGAGAAAAAAATTATGTAAAACCTAGGCCAGTTTCTTGTTCATCTGCTGTCTCCACCTGTAATCTAGGACTTACTGTCCAAATTAAGGAAAAGGTCCACAGAAACACTTTGAATGCTGTGAATTAGTGGAGTGAACAAATGAATAGGTTTCATTCACACCTTGAAAAAAGCAGCCAAAGCCCCCATGTACTTAGCAGGTGGTAAGATTCCCTCCCACCTAACATTTCCAGACATAAACGAATCATTAGATCCCAAGCCACCATATGTTTAAGTTCTCCAAACTGTGGGAAAGCCTGGTCACTCCTGGGCTACCTAGAATGTCACCTGTTACATTCCCCTGGTTACAAGGGGACACTGAGGAAAGATAACGTGCAAGCATCCCACATAAACTGCAGCCATGGTCCATGCTGGTTTATTCACTGTAACGGACCAGACCACTCTCCCAAGCCCCAAGTGGGACTCCCTTTCCTTAAAACGCTTTCCCAAAAGCTACTGAAGAGGAGCCAAACTAAAAATTTTATCTGCCACCCTTACACTTCCTGCTCCCTCCTTTCAGATTCTATTAAAAAATCCATAAAGAGCAGACAATGGGGATGGGGGGAGAAGGGCAAAAAGAGTCAGGGTCATGCATGAATGTATTCATACGTTTAACATGTATGCAGGGCCAAAACAAGCCAGGTTCCGGGGCTACAACAGTGAGCAGAACTCTTTCTAGGTCCCCAGGGAGCTTACAGGCTGGCTGGGTAGGTGGGTAATAAGTCAGGTAGTTAAGATGTAGTGATCAACTTTGTAACAGGAGCATGAGTAAAAATAACACTAATGGGGCAAACAACTATCTGTCCCCTCCCTCCACCGGAGGTTTTGCAGAGCAGGGTCCTCTGAGCTGGGCTACAGGGGAAATGGTTTGCTGTTCCAGGCTCTAAATCAGAAACAGCCACAAAACTTTCCAAAAGTCGATTACTGCAGAATTCCATTCCTGGTCCAGATTCTTCACCTAAAACTGTCTCATGTACCCTGTGTGCACCAAGCAGCAATGGCATTGACAGAAGATTTCTGATATCTCAATATGGAAACATTAGATGATTAAAAACAAAAACAGAAACAAAGCAAGCTCTGAATTTGGAGTTTTAAGACTTGAGTTCAAAGAGTGCAACAGCATTTCACTGTGTGACTCCAGGCATGTGACATCATCTCTCTGTGCTTTACTTTTATTACCTATCAAGCAGAGTTGAGACACTCTCACAAGGACCACTGTGGGATCGGAGGAAAGGATGTACACAGCGATGGTTTTTAACTCTGATGTGCTACAGCTTTCATCAGCAATCATGCTGCCTTCATGCAGTTAGCAGCTCAGTCTGGAATTCTGTTGCTCACAATACTTGGCACGAGTTAGAAAGTGAGGAAAAGTCGCCCTAACGGGCAGCACTGCTCAACAACTGACGACGAATACAATATTCTCGTTCCTGGGCTCAGCATCTACAGAACGGCCTTTCCTTCTCCAAAGTTTGCTTCCCACACTGTACACAAACATCTGGGGATCTTGTTAAAATCCAGATCTGATCCAACAGGTCTAGAGTGGAGACCAGCATTTCTAAGAGCTCCCAGGTGACGTGGATGCCACCGGTCCCCAGGCCCCACAGTGAGTACAAGAGAATGAGGGATTCATCAAGACCCTTTCAAACCACGAGCGGCTGCCCCACGAGCGGCAAGAGTGGATTCAGTCACCTCAGGCAGCACTTGAATTTCTAGCTCTTTCCTAACTTCCAATATCCATCCCCTGGGCCCCAGGAAACCACCATTTCTTGAAACCAAACGGCCTCACCACATACATTAGATCATCCTTCAGTTAAGAGCAGCGACAAGACATTCTCAGGTCCAACCGGCTTAGAATGACAGCTCAAGGTCCCATTCTGATAGCAAAGTCAGAAGTAGTACGGACATCCCCGGCCCTGGCATAATGAATCACAGAGTTGGGGAAGGATTTCAAAATCAGCTTTGTGCTCCATAACCTCAGAGGTGACCACCTGACCACCACTCATCACTGGGTCACTTTCCTTGGATTAATTTGGTAAATGATCGTATCTCACAAGACTATAAATGCCTTTGGTGTGTTAAGTGCCTACCGCCTCCTTTGTCTGACACAACGCTAGGTGCTCAAATATCTGTGTAGTAAGTGATGGCATAAAATAAAGTAACTCACCAACATTTACTGAATGTGCACCTCGGATGTGCCCTGCAATGGCCCAGGTGTCGAAGCAATGATGAGCTGCACAAGGCCACATACCCACGAACGCAATGGGAGCCCCTCCATGAGTGCCGGGCTCTCTGCTAATACTTGCGTCAGGATCTCACTTCTCCATCCCATAACACAGATTGACAGCCACATGTTGTAGATGAGGAAATGGGATACCAGCAACACTGTGAGGAAATGTCAGTTGCTGTTAGAACTTTTCTTTCAACCAACCACAGAGGGTTTTTCCACCCAGTAACAGAAACGAACTGCCTTTGTCCACTGTAAAGAGTTCTGGGAATTGGTTCTCTTAGGATTTTCATAGTGTGAGTGTGCAGCACCCAGTGACAGGTCCTGAACGAGAGTGAAATCAGGGAGCACAGAGGCAGCTGTTCCCCTGGTGCCCTAGTCATGTCCCCTGCATCCCGTGAAGCCCACCTTCTTAAGCCACCCCAGCCTTCCCCATGGTATGTCATTACCGGAGCGGGGCAGAGCCAGGTTTGAAACCCAAACCCACCATGGGTCAGGTGCGCCTCCACCTTGGGGACAGTGACAGTGCCTTCCTGAGACAGCTGGAGAGAGTCCACGAGACAAGGAGTTCAAAGTGACTGAGGTGTCCAGCACATAGTGGCCTTCCCACAGACCCAAGCTCTCTGCTCTTGTACCAGGGCCACTGCTTTGCTCCTGTATGGGGTGGGGGGTGGGGGAGGATCAAGAGTCATGTGTCCCCACCTGGCCCATGAGAACAGAGAACCACTTTAACACAAGACAGCAGAAGGCCAACTCTAGCAGCCATTGAAAGTCACAGTCCAATTACTGAGGCAAATGACAAGTGATGCTTTGGTTTAACTTGGAAGAGAACAGAAGCCATTAAAAAGATGATGAGATGCCTTCTTTTTAAAATTAGCATATCTGGAAGTCAAGAAGATGAACAAAGCCAATCTAAGGGAATGTGGATGGGGCCTTAGCACACAGCAGAGAGGGAAATAATAAAGATGTCCTAAAATTTTCTCCCGGAAGGACTTTAAAGCCCTGATGCTAACTCATTTTTCGACTGTACTAGAGTGATGACCCAGCAACTACTGGGCAAAAGCAGTGGTTCCTGACTCACATAGAGCTGGATTCCGTAAGTTCTAACACGTACTAGCAGTGGGTCCCTAGGCAAGCTCCAAAAAAATCCTTAGTAGCCACATTGTCCTCACCTATAAAAATAGGAATAAAAATGCTTACCCTAGAGCTACCATGAGGTTTAAATGAAATAATGTACACAGAACACCAGAAAGTAAGCACATAATGAATGCAGCTGTTAATTACGTGTGCCTGGTCCCTGGAAGGCCTGAGCTGAGAGCAGGAAGGCTTTTGGAATAAGCTGCAAACTGGCTGATGGGCATGAGGTGGGGTTGACCCTGGGCTATAATCTAGGCTGCCACTGGTCTCCAGAATGGTTCCTAAAAAATATCATGAAGCTGTGGCACAAGAAGATTTGTAATCATCGGTCCTTAACAAGGGTTCACAGAGATTTCAGGAACCTTTCTGGACCAGGTCCTGGCTGTACATTGCAAAATGAAATATATTAAGTTTAGGAGCTGGACTATATTAAACAGAAAAAATTTTTTTTCTTTTATCAGTCCCATCTTTGCTCCCAAAGCCCTTCCTTTTAGTTCCCAAACTACAATCCATCAAAGAGACTGCTGGTTTCTCCTGTAATGAACCAAAGGGTCACCTTGCTGAAACCCCAGCCCGGGGCTTTCCCAGGAGCTGGTCAGACTTTAATGTCTCAGCTCATCTCTTCCTAGAAGAAACCTCAGACCTATCAAAACCCAGCCTTCTTTCCCATATGCAGTCTTGCTTAGGGTACTGATTTCTCAAAGAGGGTAAGACTTCCCACTCTGAGGATGGCACTTCCACAAGCAGACATTTATCTGATTGAATACCAGATAAAGGTGATGTTTGCATCTGGATGCCTCTTTGTAATAAAACAGGTTCTCTGTTCACGAGATTTGCCTTCAGCTCCATGAAAACCTTCCTCGACAGCCATGTCATGCTCACCCCAGGGCAGAGTTCTTAAGGGGATGGGTAAGCAGGCTCGTCTGCATTATTTAAATTGTTCTTTCCACCTTCACTTTGCTCTTTTCTTTTCCTACACCCATGTTTTTTACCCTGCTGAGCAGAAGCTGGAAGATGATCGCTCCTTGTTTCCCTGTTCAAATATTAACCTCCTGCCACTCTCCAAACCTCCATCTAGGAAGGCTGGCTTTGTACCACTTTGCCCTTTCTTTGTAATCATTCCCGTGTTTCTTTTGAGCACAAGGGGGACTACACAAAAAGTTTCAAATAAAAAAAAATTCAGCTAGCTTCCAAAGCAGGGAACACTTGTCCTGAAGGCTGAAGACTCACTGCCCACTGGTTCTGTTTCCAGAGTCTGGTAGCTTTCAAGGTTAACTGACATGGTTCAGGGAGGGTGAGAGAGACAAGAATTTATAATCTGTCACTCAGAAAGGTAGAAACAAAGATCCCATACTCCTGAAATCTTATCAAGGAATGGACACAGGACAACTGGTGGTCAGTAGGTATGTGGTGGTTAAATCTATGGTTTGGCAAACTATAATAAAGGGACAGAGAACAATAATCTACTATAAACACAGTCACCATTTATTGAGCATCAGCTAAGTGCCAGGCACTGTACTGCATTTCTTAATACCTATTATCTTTTTTAAAAAGATTTTGAGAGAGAGAGAGAGAAAGCGAGTGAGCGTGAGTGGAGGGACAAGCAGACTCCCCAGAGGGCAGGGAGCCCGACACGGGGTTTGATCCCAGGTCCCGAGATCATAACCTGAGCCGAAGTCAGTTGCTTACTCGACTGAGCCACCCAGACGCCCCCACATATATTATCTTTTTAAATCTGTAGTTTGACTGCCCCTACTTCACTGATGAGAAACTTGCCCAGTGGGCAAGTAGCAGACCTGGGACTCACACACAGTCTGATTCCCAAGCCCAGGCTCCTGGCTGCCAAGTTGCAAAGAACAGAAATGCAGTAAGACCACCTCTCACCAGAATAAAGCCCAAAAGAAGCCCCCAGAGTCCTTCTGATCCCTGCCACCCACCAAATGGCTCAAGAAAGGGGAATCTAGGATCTGAGTTCATTGCAGTCAGAGACGAAGAAAACAAGGAGTAGAAAAAATGACAGGACAGGCCAAGCTAGGAGAGAACACAGTATCCCTTCAGAAGCCCAGGACCTTAAAAGAAGGGCACACCCGGGGCGCCTGGATGGCTCAGTCACTGGGCGTCTGTCTCCAGCTCCGGTCGTGATCCCGGAGTCCTGGGATCGAGCCCCGCATCGGGCTCCCTGCTCCGCGGGAAGCCTGCGTCTCCCTCTCCCACTCCCCCTGCTTGTGTTCCCTCTCTCGCTGTGTCTCTCTCTGTCAAATAAATAAGTCTTTAAAATAAAAAAAAAAAAAGGAAAGGCACACCCAAGACCAGCCTTGATTTGTTTACCTGCCACACATTTTCAGAGTGGTCCACTGCAGGTGAGAAGGAGTGGGGGGCACAGAACAAGGAAAGTAACACACTCGTGAGTTCCAACAGTCCGAGAAGCTGTTTGGCCCCAAGAAGCAAACTGGGAACTGAAACATCTGGTTCCAGTCCTAATTCTCGGAGAGGGTTTGAGCAAGTCATTTCTCTTCTCTGGTCCACCAAGTATTCACTGCTAAAACATGCAGGACTGGCTAGGATGAACCTTAAGGAATCATTCTGCTCTAACTTTCTGGACTCTAGCGTTCTACAGAGATGACAGAGCTAACTGATGATTGTGGACACTGCACAAGCAATCCCATGCTCTAGCCCAAGGATCTGGAAGGGATAGGAAAACTGGAAGTGGCTGTATCCATGATGGGGTCTTGATTAGTAGGAAGCTAATGGGCATCTTCTTCTCAGTGTGATGTGGGACACAGACGGAGACCTGAGATAACAGGCAGGCAGGAGAAGCACGCACGTTCAGGGGCCAAGCATCGACTGTGTCCCCAGAGAGCAGTGCTGGGTTCAGTATTACTCGGGTCCTTACTCGGGTCCTTTCTCCGGTCTTCTCCTGCCATTTCCCCTTCCCGGACCAGGCCCCCAACAGCTCTCACCGGGTCATCTTTAACAGTCTGCAAACACCGGTCACCTTCATTTATTCTTGTCCTGTCCAGTCCATTCTCGACACTGCAGTTGGAGAGGTCTTTCCTAAAGGCAAATTATGCCACTCTCTGGCTGCAAACCCTAAAAGCTTTTGGCTGCCCTCAGGATAAAGCCCTGCTGTTTTTCCAGCCTCAGTTCCATCCTCTCTCCCCAACATGCTCCAGCTATGGCTTCTCAAAAAGTGGTAGGTTCTCCCCCACCTCTATTCTTTGGGTCCTAGCTGAGGTGTCACTTCCTCTGGAAATCCTCCCGTGGCCCAGCAGCTTAGGTGCTCCTGCCCTGGACGCCCACCCCTCTCCCCATGCACGTCACCGTAAATTCCTATTTACTTATCTGTGTCCCCCACCAGACTATAGGTGTTAAGGAGGCAGAAACCACATGTCATACACTCTATTGCACCTCAGCACCTAGTGGAGTGCCCGGCACATGCTGTGACCTTTAGAAACAAAAATCTTTATTGATGAAACAAATGGCCTCATAACTGAGAGGGCGGTCGAAGGGGGGGACAAAGGGTAAGCTAAAGGAAAGAGTAAAGGACAGACTGAGAAGGGGCTGGGGTGGGCTGGGTGCCGAACAGGGTGTGTCTGTGCCCCTGCGCGTGGCAACATGAGAGGCTGTGAACCGTTCAAGGGCAAACTGGGCACTGTGCTGTGGGCAGATGAGCCCGCGCTCCACACCGTGGAGCCCAGGGACACTGGGAAACCGGCTGGCTGTCTCCCCAACATTTGGAGGCTCTGGCAGGGACAATGCTGCCTTACTGCAAGCATGTATGCATGGGGACTGATGATGCAAAAGTAGGTCACCAATAAACTCAGCAGAGCTAGTAACTGGACCTCACTCACTAGTCAAGTCTGCCGGCCGCTGTGCCATGGGCCCGCTCGTTGTGCCGTAACCCCACCCCCTCAAAGGATGCAGATCCAGACAGGACGTCTGCGGGAACACAATGATATATGGGCTTGGGTGCTATACTATTGAAGTGCACACTGCTGTCACTTCCCATAAATCGTGACAAGACAGAAAGTCGGACTAAGCATCTGCACTTCAACAGTGGGAGAGTGGGGTGGAAACAAGGACTGAGGGCTTAAGGAGATGGTGCTCCAGAAGATGGACCCGTAGCAGGACCTTTCCAGAACAGAGTTAAGTTCGAAACCAGAAGGAACAGCAGCAGCAGCAGAAGGGGTTCAGAGAACAAATTCCTATTAAAAAACACATTTAAAAACGCTGCGTTTCAAGATCAGAAATCACGTGTTTCAGAGAAACAAACAGTATAAACAGACTAGGTAGATATTTTTTCATCTGAACCTCTGCAGTGGAAAAGAAAGCCACTGACGGGTAGGGCGGAGTGTGAAATGAGCCACGTGTGCAGGAGATGGAAGTTAATTAAATGAGGAGTCAGGCAGTTCCCTAAAAAACAACTCAGCCAAAACAAGGAATGAGAAAAAAACAAGCTAGAACACATACTGTTTTGTGGCCAAATAAGAAGAAAAAGAACAATTCTCACACACACACACACACACACACACACACTAAAGTCAATACAGAAGAGTCAGAGGTTCCCAGAATTTCCCACTGATCAGGCCATGAAACACCACATGAGGCTTTCAGCTTTAATTAAATGCGGGAGTTTAAAATGCGGGAGTTTAAAATCAAACTAAGTTAGGATATCTACATGAACTCAACCTGTTGTTATGTTTCTCCTTTTAAGGAAAGGATAAAATTTTTACGTTACCCCCATTTCCTGATTTTCATAAGGTAAATGCCTTGTGTGGCTGGCACAACCATACTGCAGAAGTTCTCAGTATGGGCAGCATGGCAGGATCACCCGAGGCTACCCAGGCCCTCCCCTAAGTTTCTGATTTAATCGGTCTGGGGTGTGGCCTGGGATTTTTAACAGTTCCCAGCATGGTTCTAACGTGCACACAGGTAGAGAATCAGTCACCCCATTTCTCAGACTAGTATGGCAAGTTCTCAATTTCTAGAACACCTAATGAAGTTGAGACACCTTGAACTTGACCGTTCCATCAGAAACCTATGATTTCTATAAAGAAGACATCTTTTCTTGCTTTACTTATCCCCTTTTTAAACAACTGGATTCTTAAAATAAAAGCCCACCACTCAGCTAGCCCCCTTGGCCAAGACGGGGAAGAGACACCGTTCGGCCCTTCACCTCCGGTTCGGGCCATGTTTCAGCAGAACAGCATCTGTCAGAGAGTGATGGCTCAGCTCTAAGAAGGGGGCTGCATGCAATTAAGGACTGACAGGGACCCTCCCTCCTTGCCACCCTGTGCCTGGAGAGTACACAGTGTTATCGCTAAATCAAAACCCTGTCTGACAAAGCTATAATGGGGGTTCTTAATAGAGAAATTCATTCCCCATGATGCATTTGAGGAGATGATGCCAAAAAGCCCATTAGTTCGGATGAGTGTGTGGGGAACCTGCATAAACACAGGACATGACAAGAAATAGTACCTTATATTTTATCCACACTATCCTAATGATACGTGGCTTGCATAACTAATTAGGCTACCTTCCTCCATCTCCTAACCATGAAATGACATGTACCAATGCTTACTCTCTGAGAAAACCTCATTCTTTCAATATGTATTACACCCACAAAAGTGTTCTGCAAAACAATGAAATTCCTTTGTGACTCTAATCCATGTACATGCTGCTCCTTTCCTGTTATCTGGTAGCATTTTACACACATTTCCATAATTAAAAAGAGATGAATATAAATTGTGTTCTAGAATGACAGTCGAAGAAGGCAAGGACTTTTTTTTTTGATTTTCCAGGCTTTTTTTAAAAATTTTTATTGTTATGTTAATCACCATACATTACATCATTAGTTTTTGATGTAGTGTTCCATGATTCAGTTTGTGCATAACACCCAGTGCTCCATGCAGTATGTGCCCTCTTTAATACCCATCACCAGGCTAACCCATCCTCCCAACCCTCCTCCCCTCTAGAACCCTCTGTTTTTCAGAGTCCATCATCTCTCATGGTTCGTCTCCCCCTCCGATTTCCCCTCCCGTTATCTTTTTTTTTATCTTAACATATATTGCATTATTTGTTTCAGAGGTACAGATCTGTGATTCAACAGTCTTGCACAATTCACAGCGCTCACCATACCACCTACCCACCCCAATGTCTATCACCCAGCCACCCCATCCCTCCCACCCACCCCCACTCCAGCAACCCTCAGTTTGTTTCCTGAGATTAAGACTTCCTCATATCAGTGAGGTCATATGATACATGTCTTTCTCTGATTGACTTATTTCACTCAGCATAACACCCTCCAGTTCTGTCCACATCGTTGCAAACGGCAAGATCTCATTCCTTTTGATGGCTGCATAATATTCCATTGTATATATATACCACCACATCTTTATCCATTCATCTGTCGATGGACATCTTGGCTCTTTCCACAGTTTGGCTATTGTGGACATTGCTACTATAAATATCGGGGTGCACGTACCCCTTCGGATCCCTGCGTTTGTATCTTTGGGGTAAATACCCAGTAGTGCAGTTGCTGGATCGTATGGTAGCTCTATTTTCAACTTTTTGAGGAACCTCCATACTGTTTTCCAGAGTGGTTGCACCAGCTTGCATTCCCACCAACAGTGTAGGAGGGTTCCCCTTTCTCCACATCCCCGCCAACATCTGTCGTTTCCTGACTTGTTAATTTTAGCCATTCTGACTGGTGTGAGGTGGTATCTCATTGAGGTTTTGATTTGGATTTCCCTGATGCCGAGCGATGTTGAGCACTTTTTCATGTGTCTGTTGGCCATTTGGATGTCTTCTTTGGAAAAATGTCTGTCCATGTCTTCTGCCCATTTCTTGATTGGATTATTTGTTCTTTGGGTGTTGAGTTTGGTAAGTTCTTTATAGATTTTGGATACTAGCCCTTTATCTGATATGTCATTTGCGAGTATCTTCTCCCATTCTGTTGGCTGTCTTTTGGTTTTGTTGACTGTTCCTTTTGCTGTGCAAAAGCTTATCTTGATGAAGTCCCAATAGTTCATTTTTGCCCTTGCTTCCCTTGCCTTTGGCGATGTTTCTAGGAAGAAGTTGCTGCCGCTGAGGTTGAAGAGGCTGCTGCCTGTGTTCTCTTTGAGGATTTTGATGGACTCCTGTCTCACTTTTAGATCCTTCAACCAAAGGCAAGGATTTTTGTCTATTGTGTTCACAGCTGTAGCCTGAAGCTGGCACTCAACAGCTGCTGAATGAATGACGAGTATCTGCTCCACTGAATGGTCACTGCTCTTTATGTGGGTCTGTCCAGGGCAGGAGCACAGGTACAATGGTTTTGTCTCGCTCTGTTCCTGTGTTTATTCAATTAAATCTATGTCACATGTTCACTATGAAAAAATGAGGATAACATTTGCAGAAGCAGAATGACCCAGTCACACATGTAACGACAAGATGGCAACCTCCATGAAGGCAGAGGTTCCCCAACACCCAGGGCCTGCTAGTAGGAAGGTACTCCAGTATTCCTTGTAATCTCTGTGCTCCATGAGTGGACAATCCAAAGGAGCAAAAGGCACATAAACGGAGAATCCGGCCATGGCTGCTGTCTCCCATTATACATAACAAGTGCACACACGCACAGACCGGTGCTCACGCGTTTGTACGGAGACTTGAAAAACCACATATAGCTTTTCACCTTAACCAAAACGAAGGCACTGTACCAACCTTATATTTAAGAAATTTCTCTAAAGATTAAATAAACACAACAGAAACCAGCCTCGGTTGCTAAAAACCAAATGAACAAATATTTTATGGGATGTGTGTTTGTGTAGCATGTTGGGGGCAAGACAGGGTAGCTGGAGGATGGTCATTTTTCCCAGATCCAGAAGATGGGCCACTATGAACAGCTATCCCCATGGCTGAAAGACATGAGACAGAAATGCTAAAAATGAATAGGCAAAAATCCCAAACAAACAAAAATGCTGGCTTTTAAACCAATACTGCCAGGTGTTCTTCACAGCAAACAGGAAGAACAGATCGAGAGGGCAGGCCTCTGATGGGCACTGAAAAAGAACAACCAACTTCTTTATCCAGATCAGCAGCCATGTGCCAGGGAACTGGATTCACAGCCACGGGAGGACGGCCAGAGATGGCAGCCGAGCCCTGCGACAGACACCAACCGGGCTGCGGCGGGGCAGGGATGCCTCAAGTTTCATCACTTCATTAGGTAAATGGCTCTCTCAAGAAAATAGGGTTTTGGTTCTGGGACTAAGAAACGCTGGGTCATCAGAGGACTTGTATCCCTGTATCTTCACCATCTGGGGCAGCCACATCGAAGGGGAGAAGGCAATGAAGAAAGAAGGAATGGAAAGACAACTAGATTGAAAGTTCCCTGAGGACCACGGCTTCTTCATCTTGGCTGCTGAAGTGACACAGAGTCACCTACCGTGTACTCAAAGAACTTCTACTGAATTGAAGTGAGAAGATTATAAGACATTTATGTCACCAAGCGGGGGGGGGGGGGGGGGGGAAGATCGTTGTAGTTAAAAACAAAAGCAAAAGAATACATAAATAATGCAGAGGGAAAGACCGAAATAACACAAAGGCTTGGGGGGTGGGTGGTGTGAGTGTCACTCTTGGGCGCAGAGACAGAAGCTGCAGGTCTGAATCCTGGCTTTGGCCGTTTACTGGCAGAATGACTGGAGGCATGTTATGAACATCTCTTAGCCTATTTCTTCATCCACAAAATGGAACTTATGTCGCTGGGATTGCTGTAAGGCTGAGGTTCTCAAACTACGCTCCAGCGCGGCAAAACTGTGTGATTAAAATACTCTGTCTTATCCGATTTAGGATGTATTTTCAATAGCGCTTCTCCACCTCTGTACTACTGACATTCTGAGTTGGGTAATCTTTGCTGTGGGGGTGTACTGGAGGATGCTCAGCAGCATCCCTGGCTTCTTCCAAGGAGGTAACAATCAAAACCATCTCAGAGAAGCAACCAAGACGTCCTTCGTCAGGAGAATGGATCAACACACTGTGGTCCATCCAGACAATGAACTATTATTCAGTGCTAAAAAGACATAAGCTAGCAAGCTAGAAAAAGACATGAAGGAACCTTACATGCATATTGCTAAGTGACAGAAGCCAGTCTGAAAAGGCCACATACTGTGCAATCTGAAGCACATGGCATTCTGAGACAGGCAAAACCACCGAAACAGGAAAAAGATCAGTGGTTCCCAGAGGTTGAGAAGGTGGGAAGGATCAATGGGTGGAGCACAAGGGCATTTTGAGGGCAGTAAAACTACTGTATATAATACAGTAATACTGGATACATATCATACATTTGTCAAAACCCAGAGAATGTGTAATACACAGAGTGAACACTGATGTAAACTATGGACTTTGGTTAATAATAATGTACTAATGTTGGCTCATTAACTGGAATAAACAGTACGACACTAACGCAAGATGTTAATGATAGGGTGAAACTGGGGAAGAGGGATGGTGAGGGAGTACATGGAACTCTGTACCTTCAGCTCCCTTTTTCTGTAAATCTAAAGTTACTCTTTAAAAAAAATCTATTGGGCGCCTGGGTGGCTCACTTGGTTAAGCGACTGCCTTCGGCTCAGGAGTCCTGGAGTCCTGGGATCAAGTCCCACATCAGGCTCCCTGCTCAGCAGGGAGTCTGCTTCTCCCTCTGACCCTCTTCCCTCTCGTGCTCTCTCTCATTCTCTCTCTCTAATAAATAAATAAAAATCTTTAAAAAAAATAAAATAAATCTATTAATTAAAAAAAAAGTTTACGGACAAAGGGGAAAAAAAACCACCTTCAGACATTGCTGAATGTCCCTGGGTGAGGGGAAGGGGCAAAATCACCTTCACATCCATTAAGAACCACTGCTTTAGGGGCGCCTGGGTGGCTCAGTCATTAAGCGTCTGCCTTCGGGTCAGGTCATGGTCCCGGGGTCCTAGGATCAAACTCAGCATCAGGCTCCCTGCTCAGCGGGAAGCCTGCTTCTCCCTCTCCCACTCCCTCTGCTTGTGTTCCCTCTTTCACTGTCTCTCTCTGTCAAATAAATAAATAATCTTAAAAAAAAAAAAAAAAAGAACCACTGATTTAGGATATGGTCCCCCTTTTTGCTAAGACAATGATTCTTTGATAAAACTGAATATACTTTCATCTTTTATGGTGTTCAGGAAAAAAAACACCTTGCATTATTATTTCTCTGTTCCAGTTCTAAGTAGAAACAAATATCTAATCTCCAGAGGAAAAGTCGTATTTGAAAATCCGACTCCTTCACCCTAAAAAGGACTATCACTCCCCTCTTTCTCTATTTCTTCTCTATATCTGCTCTTAGACTAATATTACTATTATGTATAATGCTAATAGATGAGATGAATAAAGGTAAAAACAATTTTGATCAATGAATCTGATCATGGCCAACAGTCTCATGTAATGATAGGGCAGGGCCAAAGCAACTTTCACAACTCAGCCCTTCTGAAGCATCATGTGCAATTTATAGTCAGACAACCAATGGTCTTGTAAGGACCTGCCCACCCTAGTGGTTGTAACCGACTGTCTTGTTTTTTTCTCCATCTTGTTCAAATGTCTGCATATGTTTTCAGTTCAATAAAGGAGGTATATGATCAATTGGATGACTTCACCTGAACTACTCCTATAGTCTCCTAACCCGGCTCCTCTCCCACCCTGTACTCACAGACTATCTTCCGCAGTAGCCAAAGGGACCCTTGTTAAAGGAAAGTCAGTTCAGGTTGTCTTGTTCTACTCAAAATTCTCCGAAGGCTCCCTATTCATTCAGAGTAAAAGCCAAAGTTCTTACCATGGCCACAGGGGCCCCTTCCCAACCTCTCCTTCCATTTTTTTTTCCCCTGGGCCACATGACCTCCTCATTGCTTCTGGAACATGCCAGGCATGATGCTGATTACCTTTGCACTACCCTGTCTTCATATCTACCAGCTAACTCAGTGTCTGCTCTTGAAGCCTACCCTCAGGCTCCTGTACCTCTCTTCGTTCTTTCTTCATAGCCCTGATCACCACCTAACAAACTGGGTTATTTGCTTCTCTTGACTGTCTGCCCCTCTTAGGAAATAAGCTTGATGAATGCACTCCTTGATCTGTTTTTCACTGCCTTATACGTCGTGCTTAAAAAATTCCTGCTGCATTGTAGGCACTTGGTAATGATAGATTATTTCATCATTCTTGTAATCAATCACCCCCATCTTATTAGTGAAGAAACTAAAGAGGAGACTGGTTGCACTAGCCTCAAGTCACAATTAGCAAGAGATCTGTGGCTTAAGCAACTCCCAAACTCCAACTATTCCAATGGACTTCTCTAGGAGCACTGCACTGGACCCCACAACAGGCGAGGAGAAGTATCGTAAGGATCTGTACCAAGAGGTTCACATCCAGTAGCCTCGCTGTAGCTATATCCCAATGCACTTTATTAGCTATGTGGGTCTCCTGCATCGTATTCATCGCTTCTCTCCAGACAACATTCCCACAATGTCCTTTGCTTACAATCCTGACATCATCAGGGGAAGAAGCTATGACTTGTCATGACTAAGTGGACTCTGAGATTAGAAAGACCTGGTTCTAAATTCCATCAGCCACTGACTGGTTGACTATGAAACCTTCCACAGGCTTAATATAAGTTCCTAAAGCCTTAGGTTTCTCACCTGAAGAAAAGCCCTGTGGGGCTCTTGGGAGGATTCAGGAGTTAGGTACTGAAGGCCTCAGTACTGCAGGGAATCCAGCAAAGAGCAAGCACTTCCTACGCGTTAGCAAGTCATTCGCTCATTCACTTGCATTCTGTTTATGCAAGTCACTGTAAGTGTACATCCTAAGTAACTCCTTCCAGCAGTCATTTGGATAATGGCTTCTTTTTTAATGCCCTTCTCCCCACATTGACAATCCCTTTAGCCTTTGATAAATGTCTTTTTTTTTTTTAAGCCACAAAATCAATTCAGAAACAAAGAGAAAACCGTATCCATTGTCATTAGTACAAAGCCCCCTGAGGGTTCAGATGATCAATTGGTCAAAGGTCCTAGCAGGAGCTGGTCCTTCATCTCCTCTTAAACTTTTTACAAGAGAGACTCGGGGATAGAGGCCAATAACCTTAGGGCACAAGGAGGAACAAACCCAGCTCTTAGCACAAGATTAGATTAGCAGATGTAAAGATGAAAGAGATGGAGCTGAAAAGCTATCTCATACATATATTTAGGGTATACTGGTGAAGTAAATTCCAATGAACCACATAAATCTGTTAGTATTTATTTATACATTTATACATTAAACATTTATATTTATTTATATTCTTAACATTGATATTCTCCATCTCGATGCTTTATCTCTATGGTGCTTTTTCTCCTCCAATTAAACATGGAAGCCTTTCAGGGCAGGGATCCTGGAGTGAGACAAAACTAGAAACTTGGAGTTCACTATGCCCAGCCACCGTAGTTCAGAGCCTCTGACTAGATGCTCCCTCAGCCTGGGGCTCTGGTGGCCGATACTTAGAACTCCTTGATGCATAGTAAGTGCTTCAGCACATGTTTGCTGAAGGATGAAGTACTAAAAATGTGATGATCTGCATGTAGGTTGCATGGTGTGGGTTGAAATTTCAAGCTCCAACTGGCCCCTTTCCTTTGACTACCTGTGACTGGTCCCTCGTTGTGCATACCTCATTCCCTGTTGGCTGATATGTACTGAAGGAGCTGAAATTATTTTTCTGTCTGTCAAAAAGATAGTATACATGTTGAGAAAACTAAATATATTGCCAAAAAGACCACAAAAATGACCTCTGAATTATCCGTATTTGGGATTTTCTTTCTCCTTTTCTTTCCCGATGCTAATGTAAATAAATTTGACTCCATCATATTGCTTTATCAAAGGATCTTGCACTTGCTGAATTTTTGCTTATGATCCATAATAATTTTTAAAAGAACATGTGTACCTCACTCACTCTGAAGGGGTTATTTTTGCATGCAGACGCATAGAGTCATAAATGTCCTGGGGCACCTGGGTGGCTCAGTCGGTTGAGTGTCTGACTCTTGATTTCAGGTCAGGTCATGATCTCAGGGTCGTGGGATTGAGCCCCTTGTCAGGCTCTGCGCTGGGCATGGAGTCTGCTTGGGATTCTCTCTCCTCTCCCTCTGCCCGTTTCCCCCCTCCCTGCTTAGGCACGCTCTCTCTCTCTCTCAAAAAAAAAAAAAATGTAGTACTTGATTTTATTCTGATTTACATTTTATTTATTTATTTATCACTGCATCCCTCAAATCTGCCTATACTCAGACTTCTCATTTTGATCATAACATGGGGTTGGTCATTTGAGTTTGAAGTCGAGAATCTATTTTTATAATCCAATCAGAGGTGCACCTGGTGTGGCTTAGACCTAAATCTACTGGCCCATTATTATCACTCGTACCTGCCATAGGTCAGCAGCCCCCATTTTGGTTTCTCTCTCTCTCTCTTTTTTTTATAGGCTCATATTACAAATTTGCGACCTTTAGGTAAATGTCATTTCTCACTCAATATACCCATTTATTCAAGAAATATTAAATTGAGCATTTACTATGTGATAGTAAAATGGTCTAGGTGCCAGAGTACAGCAGTGGAAAAATACAGACAAAATCCCTGTCTTCTCAGAGCACATTTTAGGGGGAGACAAACATAAGGAGAGGTAAGTTCTGATTGTGGTAACTGCTACGAAGAAAACAAATAGGGTAACTCTGATAGAGCCAAGGGTGGGAGGGTTTGGGAAGCATTGTGCAGAGATACCTCTGAGGAGATAACCTTCAGCGAACATGAACTGAAGCACCTACTATGCATCAAGGAGTTAAAAGTAGTAGAATTATCCATTCTTGGAGTGCCTACTATTTAAAAAAGAGGGCTTGCTTTTAGAGAGACCCTACTTTAAAAAAAAATTCAATCTTGTGGGTGTGGGGTTGAATGAGTTTTAAACACAGGTGTCCAAGTTGCTATGAAGTAACAGAGGAAAGAGCTAACCTAGCCAGTCTGATGGCTAGAAGTCATGATAAGGGCAGACTTCGGGTCACAGGATTCTCGGACTGCCCCTCACAGTGAGGAGAATGAATCAGCTGAACATGCAAATAGGTGGGCTGAAATGCACGAACACATCCGGGATGAACTCCTGGGAACAAGGGGCAATAAGCAGACAGGTGTTGGGGGGGACAGGCGCTTGGCCAGGAGAGCCGTATGGGCTGTGCCAGGGGTGAGACTCTCTTCACACTCTCTATATAGTAGAGAGGCATGGCCAGGAAGACCTACACTTGGATGCATTTGGAAATTGTAGATATCTCACTCACAACTGGGAGAAAGTGGAAAAACCCTATGCAAATAAAGACTGCCTCTTAAGGAAACAAGAACAGTTTCTGCTTCCTCCAAAAGCTTCAACACTAGTCAATCCAATGCCGTACGGCCACATGAACTCATGGCCATGGCCACAAAAATGGAAAATGTGACCAAGCCAACTTCCTACGTTGGGCTGAACATCTCAAAGTCCAGTACTCCACAGGCACCTCCTGACATACTTTCAACATGCTAACACTAGGGCCATCCCAAGGCTAACAGACAACGATGGAACAGAAGCTTTTTTTAAACTGTAATATCCCAACTGTCCAGTTTCTACAGTGGGAGTGTCCCAGTTCTGCCATCTACTAGCCATAATGACTTGGCATACTCTACCATTTCTTTGCCTCAGTTTCCCCACCTGCAAAATCCAAGGATAATAATATCTGCCATAGTGGCACTTTTTGGGACAGGAATGTGGGAATGACTAGATAATGACAGAATAAATATGAAAGAACTTTATAAACTCTAATTCTCTACAAATAACAGAAATAATTTACTATAGGCTCAACCGATAGTATTATGGAACAGAAAATTATCAGGAGGAAGTAGATTAAATGCACTAATCAAAATTTCAAAGACTGTTTTGATGAAACAAGACAGATTAGCCTATGCAAACAACCACTTATTTTTAATAGCATAAAACCACCTCTCAACCTCTCCTTGACCCCAAGAGTCATCAAGCAAATACTAGGACAGAGGCGGATGAACAGTGTACAACTTCACGGTGATGGATGTGTCATGAAGTGAATTAAACCACAAAGGCAATTAAGTCATAAAAGTGGCAGTGATATAACTAGACACAAGGTTCAGAGGATCATCTGTGAAAGATTTCATTAGCTAAACCACAAATTCCTACTGAAAAGCACACCAGCAATCTAGTTAAAAATGGGTCACTTTATTTATAGGTTCCATCACCAAATCACATATTCCTTGGTTTAAAAAAAAACATGTCTCTGAAAACTTTCTTTGAACAGGCAGGTTCAACAAGGCTGCTTCATGCCTGTTGAAGGAAATAAAGAAATAATCTGTTTAAATTCTGCCCACACTCAACAGAAAATTTTCTTCATGGGTTCAATGCAGAAAGTGTCCCAGATTCACTATACATTTGAGCTTTACTATAAATAAACAAACTTCACACAATGCCAACACAGTGTGTAGATTACACTTTACTAGAGAACACACTGTACTAGTTTGGCACTAAAGACCAACTATAGGGGGGATAGAGTTTCCTCCAGAAGGTTCCTGTTTGGGCTCATTGTGAAGGCAGTTTATCTGCAAGACACTCAGCAGGGGCTGCTACTAAAGGGGAAGAGAGTCATTCTGTGAAAAGACAGACTTGGGCAGACAGTCAGAAACCTGTGCAAAGGTGGCAAATTGGAGGTCTGGAGAATGAAGCACAGTTGCTAGTCAGACTACAAGGACAAGTTCAAGACACCAAAAGCCAGCTGGGGTGATGTGAGTGCTGGGTGATTTTTAAATTCTCTTCCCTATATTTTACTCTATTTTCAACTCTTTCCCATTGGTCGTATTTTGTAAAAATTAAGAAAAAAATATCTATTTAGGTGGCAATTTTACAAAGTACGGACAATCTAAGACTCAAATACCAATGGCCAATTCTGTCCTAGAGACAAAATTCTATCTCTTCCAAGTCTTTTTTTTAATGTACATGCATTTTTTTCATTTGTTAAACCATTATTTTAAAAGGGCAAAATAAGCAGTATCTGTTATAGGTTTCCTACAGTTACAGAAAGCAATGCAATCACAAGGCAAATTAGACTGATTAAAATTCTGTTTTTGGGGGGCGCCTGGGTGGCGCTGTCAGTTAAGTGCCTGACTCTTGGCCTTCGCTCAGGTAGTGATCTCAGGGTTGTGAGACTGAGCCCAGTGTCGGGCTCCACGCTCAGTGCAGAGTCGCTTGAGATTCTGTCTTCCTCTCCTTCTGCCCCTCCTGCTCATGTTCTCTCTCTCTAAAATAAATAAATCTTTAAAAAGAAAAAATTCTATCTTCAAATTAAAAAATAACTCCAGATAACAAGGGGAATTTTTAAAAATGAAAGTAATTTAAATTTGGCCCCAAAGGATTTGCTGTTATTTATACTTCCTCTAAATGAAGTGATCTCAACTGAGCCTGAAATATCTATGTGCAAGTACATCCTTGCTTATTCACCTGCTGACACTCTAAAGGGAGCACGGTCCACTGTAAAGTTGGAAGTGATGTGTCTAAGGGACTGGCCACCATTATTGTGGGTCCCTGTAGCGGAGCCCCTGGCCTGGGACACTGATGGTGTCTTTGAAACGGAGCTTGAACACGACCAAGACCAGAATGAAACCTCATCTCACGTGCTTAAACAGAGTATGACATCGTGAAAAGGAGGAAGAAAAAGAAAACCTTTGGAATTCTGGTTTCAAAAGTGATACTGCAAGCTGCACCAGCTCCCAGAGGAGCTGGTGCACATCCTCTGGGTAGGGGCCTTTCTAGTCCTGAGGATACACAAGTTGTCCCAGGTGATCACAGTACATGGTGCTTCAGTCCAGAAGGGCCCGTGTATACATGGTCAGAGATTTAAGGGCAGATGAAAGGGGCCTTGTAAAAGACTGGCGGCAGTTCTCACCAGTCCCTTTAAAATGTAGGCATTAACGTTTCCAAGAGCCCAGTACATATACAACACCTGGCACGGGTCCTGGCACCTCGCAGTGCCATCAGTAAGTGGGAATGGGTATCAAGTGTATGTCTGCGCCGATATCTGTATGTCCCAGCCTCCCCAAAAAGCATGGATTGCTCATCTGTGAGGATGATACCACCGATCACCTCAGGCCTTCTCTTCCGACTACTACTTCTTAGCCATGGTGCTGAGGCTTTTCCTTAGCACTCTGCTATTCCAACCACCTTCCTGGAGCCACCGGGCATCACATTTAAAGAGCACAACGACACAAGCATATCATACGGAGTCAGGATGGAATAAAATGACATGACTTCCTCCATCTGCACCGTTGTATTATCCTCAGGCATTGGCTTCACCTCGCTAAGACTCAGTTCCCTCATCTACAAAGTGGAGGTAACAGTGGCACTTATTTACTTGCTTTGGACAAGACAATTGGATGAGAACATGCAAGTCCAGAACGCTCAGCGCAGTGGCTGGCACGAAGAAAGTGCCCAATAAAAAGTAGACGTTCCTCTAGTGCAAGGCAGCCTCATAAACACCGTGCTCCCCAGGGACTTAAAATCACCATGCTACGAAAATACAGGTCTGTGAACAGGATGCAAACCAGGTGACCAAGTGACACCCCTGCAAGAGACTGGGGGAGGGCAGAGGGGCGCTGTAAAAGGTGGTTTCTGTCTTAAATGTTCTGGGATGCTAACACCACCTGAGTGCACTGGCCAAAATATGATGTCAAGTTCAGATGGCTTAAGGACACTGACCTCTGCTGCTAGACCTCTGGGACTCTAGGTGCCAGGACCTTTTCAGTCTCTGTGGAGAAGGAGATGGTCTTCTCCTTGGTAAGAATAAATAGGTGTTAATTACTGGAGACACCTTCTGGGTCAATCCAGTTTTGCCACTGTATAGCATGGCGCCTTAATTCAATGTGTGATCTGGAGGAAGTCCCTTCTTCTCTCAGGGCCTCAGGGACTGGGTTAGCTGATCATTAAAGCTCCTTCCTGAAATTTTTAAGATTTTATATATTTACCTTGACAGAGAGAGACACAGCAAGAGAGGGAACACAAGCAGGAGAAGTGGGAGAGAGAGAAGCAGGCCTCCCATGAAGCAGGGAGCCCGATACGGGGCTCGATTCCAGGACCCTGGGATCATGACCTGAGCCGAAGGCAGACACTTAACGACTGAGCCACCCAGGCGCCCAACAATATTTTATTATACTGGGAAAGCAGTGGTATTCACTCTAGTACCATGTGATGTCTGTCCATCAACATCTAAGTCAAATTCTACATGGAAATAGGCCTTGGTCTTCTGCCTTTGGTTTAGATTGAACTGGTTTGTTTTCACCTTCATTTCAGAGAATATAAGGATGTTAACTTGGTTGGTACTGGACAGCCACATAATTGAATGAGTACTGTACTGCCTAAACCGTGTGCACGTGCGTGCACGCGTCATTACCAGTAACTCAATCTGTAAGGTTGCTGAGTCCTGCCATGTCCTTGTCTACCCAAAAGCCCTATTCTGGGCATATGTGCCATGGCAACAGTTGGCAGTTCTGGAACAGTGTACCCAAAATAAACTGGGAGCCACTCCAAGAAAGTAGCTATTACAGGTATGGAATACTAATATGAATCAAAAGTAAGAATAAAGCCTTCATTAAGTAAACAGAAGGCGCGGACAGTACAACCAGCACGGCGGGGTAAGAACAGGACTCACGGAAAGTTAAGTTATCAGATGATGCCTCTCACACTTCCCTGTATTTTGTTTCTCCCGAAAGCGGCTAACCCAAAAGATACATTTGATTAAAAAACTGGCTTCTTCCACACCTGAACTGACCAGTCAATCTTAGCATCTGAGAGAGAAAGGGAGGGAATGAGAAGGCACACACCAGGCATATAAGCTTCTGGATGCAAGTAAACACCACCACGCAACTGTCATCAGGAAAGTGGTGCTTCTGCCCCACCCCTCCCCACCCTCCAACAAAGACAATCAAACTTGAAGCTGATTCCAAATCAGACCTCCTCATCTGTTTCCAGGAAATCGAGAAGCAGTGGAACCCATTAAACATCACAGGGATGCAATCCGCAAAATCCCAGCAAAGAATATGGGAAACACTATAGGACAAATGAACAGCTGCTTTAACAAATAAATTAAGGAGAAGAAGGTGGGGTGGGGGGGGGAGGCGCAAAGGACACATCGATCTAAACAGGCTATATGGGTCTTATCTGAATACAGATTTGAACAAACCAGCATCTGAGACCAATGAAGAAATGTAAACACTAAATGAATATTTAATTAATGATGCTTAAGGAATTTTTAAACATGATAATAATATTGTGGTTATTTATTTAAAAGAGGCTTTGTCTTTTAGAGATACATCCTGAGCTATAGCATCAGTGAAATAAATGATATGTCTGGGACCTAAGGAATAATCCGGTGGGGCACAGCCCACGCAGGAGGGGCACGGCCTACCCAGGAAACTGGTGGGACAGAAATGAAGCGAGAGCGGCTATAAGTTAACTGGTTGTTGCTGAAGCCGGTGCTGAGTACAGCGGGGCTCGACATCCCCTCCTGCCTTTTCTATATTTTTACATATTCCAGAATAAAAAAGTTTTTTCAAAAAAAAAATTATAGACATAGGTTCAGATATACGAGTTCTGCCAAAATCACAAGGGGAGCGAAAACCAAGAAACTCACAGGCCATTAATACACACAGATGGACAGATCCCCAAAATGAGGATAAAGATCAGAGAAATGTGGCCTCGCACACAGAACTCCTATTATATCTCCTTCCTTCCTTCCTCCCTCCCTACCTCCCTTTTTATTTTTTTAAACATTCAGCTCTTTGCTGTTTCTAGGCTTTAAGAGTCAATCCTCCCAAATGGTCTGGTGAGCCTAAGACAGCGATAGCTTCACAGGTGGAATAAGCCCTTGGACCTCTGCTTTGCTTACTCCAGCGGCCCTCAGAGTGTGGTGCCCGCAACCAGCATCGGGAGCATCACCTGGGTACTTGTTAGAAATGCTGGTTCTCAGGCCCTATCCCAGACCTCCTGAGTCAGAAACTCTGGGGGTGGGGGCCAGCAGGATGTTCTAACAGGCCTTCCAGGTGGTTCTGACACACACCAAAGTTTGGGAACCACGGACATATTCCATCTGTTCGAAAAGGGCCTTTCTTTAAAGTTAAAATTGGATGGACCTAGAACAAGAAGCTCACTTACAAACTAGTGAACTGGGGTAGGGAGGCAGGGCTGGTACCACATAGGTGCCAAGCGAATGGCTGAGGAGGCCTCCAGATCATTTTTAAGTAAATTCGGTGGCGCCCCAAAATAAAATCAAGCCTCCATACCCATCCATTGCCACTGTCAACAAAAATAAGATAAAATAACTTTAAAATAAAAAATTTTTAAAGGCCCATGCCTCTCCTCACCCTTGTTGCCCCCCCTCTCTCAGGGAGGTCACATATACACATAACCCTCCTTCCAAATCTCTCTCCTTAGAAAGGAAACTGCTACTCTGCTCTACCACCCAGGCTGGAGAGACAACAGTTTCAAAGGAACACCTTCATGCAAACTTATGTAGGTTATCTGCAGAGTACACTGGCCTGTGGTCTTCTCAAATTACACTTCTACTGCCCACAGCGGGAGACTCCGTGAGGCAGCAGAACACAGGGGGTCCCCACGGAATACCAGAGGTTTCAGTTAAAGCGAAAAAACTAACATCACTGCCTGAAACCATCAGCCCCAGAATACTCAAGGCTTATGCATGTTTATCTCAAACACTGTGTACATTTGGAGTAAACGAAACAACTCAAGACTTGTCCTCGTCCCTGGGGAGGGGGGGCGGCTGGAGTCATCCACAGTGAAGGCAGCCACCTCACCCACCAGCTGTAATGTCCCTGTGCTCTCCTCTCCCCCCACCCTGCCTCAGTGCAGCCCTGCAGGCCACCGGCTTCCTTCCTTCGCACATACCTTCTGCAGTCCACCCCTACACTGGCAGGCAGCCCACCAACCACTAATTCAGTGTGACAAGAAGTCAATCTGGAAATAAAAGTACTGCATATAAATGAGCATTATCAATGAAGGGCTGGAGTCAGTCACCCTCAGTGGCATCTCAAATTGGTCAGAAAAGGCCATTGTTCAGAAAAGAGTCATTTACAACAGCTGTGGCTCTGGGTCAAACAGGTAAGCTTGCTCCCCACACGCAAACTGCACACACGAAGTGTACTCAGTGTGCAAGGCATTCAGATTGTGACATCCTTGACTTGATTTTTAAGCCTCCACGTTGCTTTTTATGAGGCTCTCCAAAACACTTTGAAAAGATGAAGAGGAAGAGAAAGAGAAAGGGGAAGAAGATGGAGCCTTTGCTAATAAGCTCCAGCTATATTGCTAGGCATGGTGCTGACCTCTAATTCCTTTAATCATTGCAACACCGTGCAGTGGGTATCATTATCCCCATTTTATAGAGGAGAGAACTGAGGTTTGCAGAGGTAACAAATGGTCCAAGAACTGCATGTTTCTATCACAACTGTACAATGGCAAGGCAGAGGCCCAGAAATATCCAGTGGTGTGCCTAGGGTAATACCCAAGCTAGGAACCACACCCACCCGGCCTGCACCATCCCAACGCCTGGGCCAACTTTCTTCTCTACTACAGCATGCTACGCCTGCAGGGACGCCTATGAGGCTAGGACCTGCACAAACCTGCTTGATCCAACCAGAAGGAATTGCATAATAGCAAAACAGTCAAAACGCTCCAACTGGTGCCAACAGAAGGGAACTGAGCCACAGATGATACCAAACATTAACAATCAAAGGCTGGTTTAGATGTGGTCGGATATGCAGACAACTGTTTCAGCCACAGCAGATCAACTAACTAGATTTTGTTCGGGCCAAGAGTTAACATTCATTTGCTTACTCCGAACTTCTACTCTTGAGCGAGGGAGACAGACAACCTGGGTTCAAACCCAGGTCTTCCACAAACTGGCTGGGTGACCTCTGAGACTAGGCTTGTGATTGAAAATAAGTAATGTCTGCCTCCAACACCATTTTATTATGAGGATCAGAGGAGCAAATGGGTGAAGAGTATCTATAAACCATAAAGCACTAGACAAATGAAAAGAATATTATGTATCAGCCGGATAGGTAGACAGTTTTATAAGGAAGCACTGTGAAGCCCCTACAGGGAAGTCATACCAGGGTTTTAAAAAAGTGAAGGAACAAAACCAAAAAATGCTTGTGAATACTCCACAAAATGGCTACTCCCTTCGCATAAAGGCAAGAGAGATCATGTAAAATAATTATCATGCCCTGTCCAGGATCCAAGCTGAGATCTAGACACAGAAGAGTGAAACTGGGTCTCGCATGAGGTAAGAGCCAGGAACTGAGGTCTAAGGCAGGGTGGCAAGTCTCAAAACCAAACTATAATGAAGACAGAGGTGAACAAGTGGGAAGAGAAATCTGCAAGGTGAGCTGAGCACGAGGAAGAGGCTCTTCCTTTCCTTTCTCCGTGGAGGAGAGGTCACACTCTAGGTGAAGTCGAGCTAAGAAACAGGTCACTCCGTGCTCCCCAGTCCTGTGTTCCCATGGTGTCCATTAGCAGGGCTCCCACCTCCCACATTTGGCGGGACAGACGGATGTGCGTCCTGCCAGTAGCTGGCCTTCCAGAATGGAGCTTTTGATGGAGTCTCCTCCTTCGAGGTTCATGCAACCACCTCCCCTTCCTGGGCTCTAGGTCACTAATCCTTCAATGACTCCGCCATCTGACCCCAACATCACTCTCAGCAACTTCAGCGTCCACATGGGTGACCTTCAACCCTGACTTCCTCTACCTCTCTGCTGCACTGATCTTTGTCTCCTCTCTACCTCAAGGCCCCTGTGATGCGGCCCTGGGACACACACTGCTGACTGTCTACATACATTGTCCTCGTCTCTGGAGTACCAGAGTCCCAGTTTTTGGCAGGACATTTTGCCCCTGGAAACAAAAGAATCCATTTCCCAGTCTTTCTTGCAGCCAGACTAGCCAGTACATTGTAGCATTATATGGGTTCTGGAAGAGAACGGAGTCACCTGAGAGGGCTCAATTTTGCCTTTTTTAGTATGTGCAGCTGGAGCTCCAACATCTATCTTGGGCCAAGATGTGACCTTGTGGGCAGAAACCATGTGCTGACGAAGGTGTGATAGAAAAAGAAGCCTGAATCCCTGATGGCATCACACCACAGATCTGGCATTCCAGGCCTGTGTCCATGCTCATTTTAGGTGACAGAGAAATAAATGATCATATTTATGCCTCCTTTTGTTTTGAGGTTTTTTTTTTTTTCCTGTAATATGCAGCTCAACCTTATTCCAACTATTACAGGCCCATGATCAAACAATGGCAAGCAGTGAAATGGACAGATGCACAAGTCTGTAACATGGCAATTCATTACCGGGGTCCAAAGAGATCAAAGGCCAATATTTCCTCACCTTATGTGAGTATGGGACACCCTACTGAATACTCCAGGCCCTAATATCATTTGGTCCATCACATACCTTCAGACTTACTCCTACTTTGCCTTTAATTTCACATCTCTCACTTTTTTTCTTTTAAATCTCTATAGTTGTCATACTATAACCTTTTAGGAAAGGACCATAAATATGTTAAAGAGACAAAAAAATCTGAGAAAAATGTGCAGACTGTTTCTTCTCTTATAAAATTCAGAAGAATGGTACCCAAGCATTTTTCACTCACCCACCCCTACACATTACACACATCATTACATGCTAACATCATATAGCCCAAAATGTTCATGAACCCCCCCCCCCGTCAGCCAAAATCTGGCAAGAGGGAATGGTCGTTGCAGGGAAAAGACATCCCTGTGATAAACCAGAATACACTGTCACGGTTTCAGTTACTGTAGGAAGAGGGCTGAACTCTAGGATTCACCGAGCTGCCCCTGAGTTTCTAGGATTCTGCCGTGGAGTAATTCAAAGTAAGGAGTGAAGGAGCTGGACCTTCTGTGTGAATCAGGATGAGCCCACATCCTGCTTGAAGGCTTTTTATATCCTCTGCCCCCAAATGGAACAGTCAAGTCCACCATTTATGCCTCCACCAGCCCATACAGATACTATCATAACACCTCCCACAGTTGATGGCACTTAACCAACAAGATGGTTGACTTCATCGTGAGCTTTTGAGGCCTGGGGCTGTGTTGCTACCCCGTTTATTTACTCGTGCTAAGGGTGAACACAGAAGTTCAGGAAATGGTCGCTAAGTAAATGGATAAAGTATGAATAAATCAGCGAGCCGGCCAGGGAGCCGTACACCTGCTCCTGGGACCTTACCCTCCACCCTTTATCTACCACCTCTCGCTCTACCAGTGACAACTGCTAACCTAGGAACACTGGCTGAAGAGATGAACATGAGACAGGAGGCCCTTCCCTCAAAGGACTGACGGGCTGCCCACTGACACAGAAGCAAGAAAGGCCCACTAATGCTGGAGAATGGGGGCGGGGGGAGCTGAGGAACGACCGCTGAAGAAATGGTTGCTGAACTACTAGTTACTTTTACAGAAATGGCTAAAATAAGGAACAGGAAACTGTTTGCAAATGGGTGTGCAGAAAGCACACACTGATAATGTCCTATGACAAGGCAAAAAGGGACAGCACTGATAGTCTGATGGGTCTCCATGGAGCGGACGGTGCTTTCCTGAGGAGGAGGACCTGCCTGCGGAGGGGTGAGGGGGGCCCGGAGCGGCAGGTGTGAGAAGTGCTATGTGCCAGGAACTCCCTTCAGCCTCCTCCAAACACGAGGAGCGAGCAGCAGGCCGTGCACCCTAACCGAGGGCGAAGACACCGGGGTGAATTCCAGCACTTTGCACTTCCGAGAGACCACCCCCGCTGCCCTCCCACAGCCCGGAGAGGGGGCGTTGCCCCTCCCGCACGCCGGCAAGCCAACGTCAGGTCCCTCTCCCAAGGTCTTAAAATGGATGGGTGAGAGAGCTGGGGTTCGGCCCATGTTTGTCTAAGTTCAAATGAGGACCAAATACTTGAAGAAACCTTTTTTTCCTCCTCCTTGGAGAAAGGATGCTGAGTCAAACCAAAAGGAGAGAGAACGGGTCAACGGAAAGCAGGGTGGGCAGGTGGGAGCAGGGGGGCCTCTCCCCCACAGCCCTGGCCGGCCTCGGGCACCCTGGGAGGGAAGACGCCGGACCACTCTAACACCCGAGAAAATAAAAGACTCTGTTGCATCTGAACGGAAATTACAAGAAAATGAACACAATTTATTAGAACTTAAGAGCAGTCACTCCTACAATCAGCTCGGCTGTCAGTCTTCTGAAGCGTTTCTACAATTTCACTTCCTGTGTAGCAACCGCACTGGTTACTTGGAGAAGCTGCTGCACGGGCGCTGAGCACCTTGGTGAAGAATGCAAAGAAGATGGCAAGGAAGCTGGCGATGCCAGAAATAGAATGGCTCCCTCATTTAAATTACTGTCATGTTGGATCACGTAGCCAGAAGCAACCCCAGCTGCCACTAGTTTTAAGAGAGCCATTTCTGTCCTTAGAAAAAAAGAAGGAAGGAAGGAAGGAAGGAAGGAAGGAAGGAAGGACGGACGGAAGGAAGGGAGGGAGGGAGGGAGGGAGGGAGGGAGGAAAGTTTGCCAAGAAAAATCCTCGGCATTTCCAGATTATGCTATTAGTGAAGGAAAACTGAATAGTAAATAGGGATGGAGGAGCCTACTCTCAGGGGGATGAGGACTTGCCCCCAGGCCCTGAATAGCAGTATGCTGGGTAAGGAGACATCCAGGCAATCCAGAATGGAGCAAATATGTGCACCCTAAGAACAGGGAGCTAAGACCTCCCTGGCCCGAGGACACGCTTGCACCCCACTGGTGGAAACATCAACTGATGTAACCTTTCTGGGAAGCACTTGGCAATGTGCCAAAAAAGCCTTCACCAGAGCAACTGAAAACCCTCCCTAAAGGAGTCATCTGAATGATAAGCAGAGCAAGGTGTGTATTAAAATAGTAAAAGAACGGAAAAACCAACATCAGTGAGAGGAATATGAACAATAAAGTAGGTAAATCCACAAAATGGAGTATCATGCAGCCACTAAAACAGAGGGTAACATTTCTAATGAGGAAAAAACTTTGTAAGTGAAAAAAAAGCAGAACATAAGGCCATATTTACAACATGGCACAAGAGCTACTTTATACAATAATTATTTACAGGTGCTATATATAATCTCAACTATTACTATATAATACGTAGAAAAGAACTTTATTTCTGTCTACTTAATACTATTCGAACTCTCAAAATTGAGATATGCAATTTAAAAATATTTTTCTGTATTTTACATAGATTTATAATAAGGACACATTACTTTTATAATCAGAAAAGTCAACATATTTTAATGAAGAAACCAAATTTATCATGCCTACCAAGCAGTCTCGTTTCACTGCCAAAATGGAATACCCACGAGCGTATGTCACCTGCTTTTAGGATCTGTGATCACAAGCAATAGAGAAGAAGTCAGTCCTCATACCTCGATTAGAATTTAGACACTGAGAAGACCAAAGCTATAAGAGGCAGGAAGAGTTCAAAAGAAAATTATAATCAACCTAGTGCCAAACTTTCCACATGCCCAGGGGCAAGTATCATTCCTTTCAGGGTCAGCTAATAAAACAGTGGAGAAAACTCACAGCTTCTCCTAGTTTCTAGTAGGCCACTGTGAAAGTGGAATTTATCTGTGGAGAAGAGAAAAATTATCTACCCAGAGACACTGATCGGGCCCACAGACATCAACACCACTGCCCTAGTTCACTTCCCCAGCAAGAGCAATACACCTAACCTGCATTCAGGTAAAGGCAGCAAAATGATAAAACAAGTAAACAATTAACAGGCTAGCCACCTAACTCCAAATAGAGAAAACTAGAAATTTAAGGAAACTGTCTTGTCCCATTCCATATAAAACCAAGATGTGGGCCTACAAGACCTTCTAAAGAGCTTCTCAATTCTTAAATTCTGTGATTCTAAGACATAAATGTGATCTTGGGCATGTTAAGCCATTCTGTCTTAGAAGAGCAGCTAATTCCAGAAGGCAGTCCATTTCCTGCAAAAATGGGTAGAATACAGTGGAGTACAGTAGAGTCCCAGTGGCTACAGAGACAAGTGATGGCAAAGAGGCAGGCCTGGCCTTTACAACCCTCTCCACAGCCTCATCTTGTCACCTCTGCGAGCACTACTTCCAAGTTTGGAGCATACAACCATCTGAGCTTCCATACAGGCATCTGGTCCCAGTGCCAAAGCTTCTAAAGGGCAAGGAGAAACAGGCAACATGGCAACCAATGAACTGGGAGTTCAGGTCCCACCTCAGCCAACGGGGATATGTCTCTAAGAAGAGAGATGGACCCACTCGATCGGGGTCTCTCTCCAACTCTTCCACAAAGTACCCCTCTCAGAAGTCAGATGGTGCATCCTCAAGCACTCAAAGTACATGATCCTCATAAAATCTGTTTTAGCACCAATACTCATGTATATTTTACTTTCTCCTCTGTTATTTCCTCCATATTTTTATATACTTCTAATTATGATTGTTTAAATATATGCTGATTGCTGGTCATTTAACTTGCCTAAGTTTATCCACCCCCCCCCCCATCTCTGAGTAACACTGAGGCGCGGGGAAGACACACCACGCCTGTCCTGTACCGGCACTCCTCCTCCTCCCGTCCCAGTGCACCACACGAACCCCCCGAGACCGCATTCCCTAGTAGGAGATGCAAGGTTCGGAACAATCAGAAAAATTTTCTCCCTGCTGGAATTCTCCATGATAAAGTGAAACAATGTAGGTGCAAGTGCCTGGCTCCTAAGAGATGGTTAGAAGAGAGAAGCTACCTCTGAATCTTACAGACTTGTTTTCTGTATTGTACTGAACTTGCTTTGAAAACATGTAGCAAAGGGTTCTGGGCTGGGAGAGCAAATCATAAATAGGGTATTGAAGATGCTATGGGTGACACAGTTCCTTAACTCTGGAATTTCTTGTTGAGAAGAATGAGGTGTGGGGAAGACAAGAGAGACAGTGAGCAAAACACACACAAGAAAAAAAAAAGTCATTGCAACAATGCGGGAAGGAAGGCTGACCAGGCAAGTATGCTCTGTGACAGACTGCATGAGGACCTGAGAGAGAGAAATCCATACTCTAGTTCCAACGAGAAGTCTCTCTGCAGATGAATTTCATGCCATCTGTGGTAAAAAAACGAAAATGCTGTAACTAACCATGATTCCTTCTCTTAGATGCAAATAAATGATGGAGTTACTATAATCTGCTGAATTCATTCTGAGTCCCTGAAGTTCCCTACAGAAGTGTTATACTGATCTTATCCCAAAAGCTGCCTCATTTTACCTTGTATCCTCATCTCTAGGCTTCCATAGTCTTCAGGATGCAGATGGGACACATATTTTAAATAACTCACTAAATAAAGAACCGAGGGCAAGGAATTGGACAAAGGAAAGTAAATATTATTGACCTTTCTAAAAACAATTTCTGTTGTACTCTGATTAGGACTCAGCACGAAATAAATAATGCTATCTGGATGCAGTTCAACAAATATTTACTGAGTGATTATGGCAAATCCTCATGCTAGGGATTGTGAAGAATGTATAGAACACATAGTCCTTGCCAAGGTGAGTTTACAATCTGGTAGGAGAGACAGGACCAACACATAAATAACTAATGAGGGGGAGGATGTGATAAGAACAAAAGAGAATACAAAGACCTGTGTTGCAGAGAAGTGGGGAAAGGTCATTTTCAGGCCAGGGAGACAGAAAGCTTCCCGAAGAAGGCAGCACACGGATGGGGCTTTCTAAAGGCATCTGCACGGGACGGCCTCCTCCCAGGCTTCGTGACACCATCCGCATTTGTGGACTCAAACTGGATGAGACAGACCAAGAGGCAAATGGGCAACACAGTTTTCGATGCACCTGTGCAAAGGTGAGAGTCCCCGTCACTAATGACAATGATACCCAGAGATGGAAGAGAACCCGAGGCCCTTTCAGTACCGAGAACCAGCTACTCTTCCTGAGGGTGAGGTAGTCCCCAGAGTGCTGAGGCTCATCACCACGTGCTGGAGACCACGCCTCCCAATGCTGAAGCAAACAGAAGCATCGAGAGGACACTATGGACACTTATTTAGGGATGTGTGTTGAGAAAGAGGAGTAGAAACTCTTGGTGTTTTTAAACACTGGCATAGAGAAGCAAGAGAGAGCGTATTTTTCTCAGTCCACTTTCCTACAAACAAGCAAGCCTTCAGAAGCTATAACCAACACCGAGAGACATGGGCAGAGGTGGTATTAAATTGTCCTGGCTCCTCCAGACAAACACATGTCTTCCAAAGCACAGGTTTCTACTCGTTAGTCCCTGTACGGCTGGGTGAGAAAGTGAACACCATTCCAGTTCCATTTACGGCAGAGATGAGATGCCCACATCATTTAAAAAGCCATGTTCCACCCCTCTTCCTTCCCTCTGCTCTCCACGTGCCCCTATCCCCCATCTCCAGCCAGAATGCTTCCCTCCTCCTCTATATTCCCATGACCTTTTGCAGACAGCACCGTGGACCACTCACCACACTGTATTAGAGTTAGACAGACGTGTGTACATGAAGCACCTCAAGCAATCCTAGGCGCTTCACAGATGTCAGCAGGAGCTAGCTCCCCTCTAGCCTGTGAGGTCCTTGAGTGCATGCTCCCATCTTTACATCCCAAGCTTCACAGAGTAACAAGCACAAAACAACTTATCTGAATAAAGACCCAGAAACACAGAGGAGTGGATACAGGAGAACTTTTCCCTTCTCGCCCACGGCTCCCAGAGATGCCCATAATTTCCTTAAAATTTCACACTCGTCATTCCTCCAGGGGCCATCCCCCTCCTGCCCTGCCCACTCTGTTAGATGCCAACTAACTAAACCCTCAGGGTCAATCCACAAATCAGCAGAATCCAACTTTCTGTAAAGGGCTAGGAGCGTCTATCAGGAAGATCTGGCCAGTTTGGGCGGGGCCCTCCTGGTCCAGCAAGGATCCTCACTCAGCCCCACTTCTGAGGCTGTTAACTTTTCCCGTGCTGACAGAAATACTAGGCTGGCTTCTCTTTTTCCAGAATAAGATGAGAAAGTAAGCACCAAGGATCAAACAGTGGATCTGGGAGTGGCTGTGAGACATAGGTCTGTCCTGGGAGCAGGTCTGGGTTAAAAGGTTGAATCCCACACCCAACTGGAGGCAGAAAAAAAATTCTTTAAAAGCTCCAGTGAAGGGACGCCTGGGTGGCTCAGTCGTTAAGCGTCTGCCTTCGGCTCAGGTCATGATCCCAGGGTCCTGGGATGGAGTCCCACGTCAGGCTCCCTGCTCAGCAGGAGCCTGCTTCTCCCTCTCCCTCTGCCCCTTCTCCTGCCTGTGCTCCTGCTCTCTCTCTCTTCCAAATAAAATCTTAAAAAGAAAAAAAAACTCTAGCGAAAAGGCTTCAAAGTTTGACCCCTTTGTTCTACAGAAGAAGAAATGGAGGCATAGGAAGATGAACTGACTCAGGGAACTGCTTGGAGGGGGCAAGGCCATCAGCTAACCAGGAGCTGACTGCACAGGCCCTGGATGACTCAGAGGGATTCAAGGCAAACTAACTGTGTTCTATTTAATTCTGTATCAACTTAGGAAGCATAATTCAGAACACCACTTAAAATATAGGCCTCTGATTTTATGGACAGATGAAGAGGGCTATGAAATTTTCAGTGGAACTTACAACTTCACCTGTTGTATCCAGCTGCTTAAGATTCTTTTAACAAACATTCACAGGGCCCACAAGCTAGCCATTCTGTTGCTAAAGCATTGCTTTGAAAAGCAAACAGCCCCGGGCTAGTGGCAGCTTGCTTCCTTATTAGTTAGGGGTAGCAGAACATGTGCGTACAGTGCAGGAAGCCGGAGAGGTGTCTAGACAGCCGGCTCTGCAAAGCGAAGGTGAGGGAACCCATCAAACACAGGCTGATGCCGAGACCACAAACCTCCAACAGCCCAGCCCAGCTGCCACCTCCGGCAGCCCTGCGAACAGGCCCTTCCAGAGGTGAGTGTGTCTTTCCCTAACCTGGGCTTTCTCATTAACCCAGGGCCCAGAATTCCACTGGTATGTTAGGGAAGGCAGGAAGATGCGGATGAACATCTAGCAGCAGTAGAAATTAATGTGTGGGCTTTCAATCCTACCTTTTCTGAAAACCCAGACAAGTTTACATGTAGCGCTTTCTTGGGACCAAATTTTAACTGGGAGGAGAACTTGACATATCGGAGAACTCTTTTCTTTCAAAGTATTCCAAAAGCAAATAGAATATCTACATATTGGCTCAGGTAATACAGATTTCCATCAGTGAGGCCAACTTCAAACAGTGCACAGTAAGTATGCTGCTATGCGCGTATCTTGTGTGAATATAGGTAACCACACCTCAAGCATCCTTAAGAGAAAAACATCTGTACCACGGACCACATCTTGCTCTCCCTGTGAGCATGTTAAGAGATACCTGTTCCTAAACTATGTGCTCCATAAGATCACACACACCGGTCTGAACGACCAGTGGGTGATGAGCTGCTGTGTGGAGCAAGGCATTCTGGGCAAAGACAGAAAGCATGGTCTCTGATTACAGCTTCTCTGAGGGGACTGACACATAAATAACTACACGGTTACAGGACATAAAGCAGAATGAAGTGCCATAACCACCGACAGGCCAAGTGCCCTACCTACACCAGTTGGGAGCGACACTAATTCTTTTCCGGCAGTGTCTCACCCACTCTTTACAAAACTGCCGTTGAGACAGATATTTTTGTCCTCATGCGGTAGGTGACAAAACTGAGGCTCAGGGAGATTTAAGTGCCTCCAATCATAGAGTCAGCAGCAGTGGCATGTCCGTTCGCGAGCACCACCTATGCCGGAAGCCGTGCCACGCGTCACGGCTGACAGGGAATCTTCTCACTCCATCTTCACGACACCGCTTCCAGGGAAGTACTACCATTATCCCCAACTCACGAATTGTGAAATGGATGCAATTAAAGTAACCTGCATGGCAAAGCTGGGACGAGAACCTAGATCTTGACTCCACAGCATGAACCCTTGATCACCACCACTATTTCTACATGGTGGAGCACTGTGGGAAATCAGAGAAGGCTTCTGGAGGCGGGGGCAGGTGACATTGATGCAGAATCTCACTGCCGACCAACCGGAGCACATCCTTTGCTACTGGGGGCTGAGGAGAGAAAAAAGCATGACAGAATATGCAATTAAGTTTGCTTTGAAGGCCTACTATCAGGATGACTGCTTGCAAAGCCTGAGAATTCAGTTGCCTGCAAGGTCCACACTTTTCTACTTCATTCTTTAATTTTATGAAACAGTCAACACTGCACTAGGATCCCTAATTTAAGTACAAAGAAGCTAAAAGGCCTCAAGCAACTTTCCGCCCCAAATAAAATACAGGTTTCAATACAAACCATGAACAGACTGATGTATGTGAAAGGTAGTGCAACATCGCTGAGCTCCTCCTGCAACAACTTTCATTTCCATCTCCCCCAAAAGAGGATTGAACAGCCTACTCACCGCTAATCAAACTGAATTAACACTTGGAGGCCAGCAGAGTAAATGCCCAAAATAACAAATGAATGTAAATGTTCTAAACCTGAACGCATTAGGATAGCCAGACGGCAAATGTGCTGAAACAGATTCTCTCTCCCATGATAATCCCGACATTTAAAAGCAAAGCATGAACTTCATGCGTCTCTCCACAGCACGTTCTGTAGCCTTGGGCCTTCAAAACGATTCCTCAGAAGAGATTCAGAGATGAAGAAGGGCCTATTTCTTCAAGATCTCTTCCTTTCCCCAGTCATCTGAACTTCAGCCTGTTAGTGGCGGGCACATCAGACTATGGGCCTACCGCCCCACCTTAGCCTTTGCATCCAGTAACACGATTCAGAAGGGAACAAGCGGATGGATGGATGCCCCCAGAAGCAGGCATCGAGTGGCTCGCTCTCTGCACAGATGTAATGAAAAATTCTCCCAGCACTCTGGTTCCACCGGGATTTGTCCTTGGGCTGGAGACTATTGAAGAGTCAGTAACATGTGTGGCTCAAGAAGTCACACGTTTCCCCTCTCTTCCCTCGCAGACTGCTGCTACCGTCCCCTGAACAGCCACGGCGGGCCCCCAGTGCAGTGTGGCGGCGGGGCTCGGGCCTGGTCTCCCTCGGTGCCTCCAGGAGCATCTCACAGCACCGGCAGACAGCTCTCAACAGTTCAGAGTTCACGCTACTTCACTGAAAGGATGTGACTCCCAGGTGCCTCTACTGGCATGGTAAAAGGGGCCCCAAAGGAACATTCCCTGTAACAATGGAAGTAACTTAGAAGTCCAACAGCAACGGAACAGCTGCTAAATTAAGGTACATCCACATAATACACTACTAGGCAGCCAGGAAAAGGAGTCTGGAAATGTCCAGAATAAGCAAATCCATAGAGGTAAGAAGTAGCCTAGAAGAGAGTCGGGGGGGGGGGTGGAAAAAAAATGGGAAGTGTACAGGGCTTTTGGGGGGTGATAAAAAATATTCTAAAATTATACAACTCTGTGAGTATACTTTAAACCATTGCTCTGTACACTTTAAATGGATGAAGTATGGTATGTGAGTTACATGGCGATAAAGCTGTGATGAAAATGATGGTTTGGGAGAAGAATTGTGTAGAGAAATGCTCCATGTAATGTTATGGGGAAACGACAGGTGGTAAGACAGATTATTTAATAGGATCCCACTTTGCAAAACCCTCTCTTCGTTCACTATCTACTACTGCTTCGACTTCCAGTTCCACCACCACTGCTGTGGCTGGTGAACATTCACCGAACACTCACGGCACGTGCATTTCTCATCCACTGTCACAATGTTTCTCAGAGACTATACCACTGTGGAGAAGGAGCTGACCACGCCGCCACAGGGTAACAGAAGGGGCCGTGACTGAGTCCACACAAGTGGCACATGTGGTCCAGCAGACATGCAAGACCAGGGCCAGCAGACCCAAGCCTGTGTGCTCTTGACCACAGGACCAGCCAACATGGTGGCCCAGTTTCCAAAGTAGTGAAAGCACAGGTGTCTTAACCTATCTTAGTTTTGCTGCAACACACCTGAGTTCATTCTCTGAGTCAGTAAGGAAAAAGAACTATCTGTAATTTAGCCACATAAAAGTAAAAAGTTCCAAGCATCTGCCTTCTGTGGTAGGCCCTGGGCACAAACAACACCCTGACCACACAACGCTGCACCAAGCTATTTCCGAGAGGGAGATGAGCAGGGAGGCAAAACGCTGTAAAAACCAAATTAATCAGTTATGGCTTAGTATAGATTCTTACAGTCGGAAGAGGCAAAGCCTCCTAGACCAGCCGGAAATCCGAGCCAATACTTTCCTTGACCGATCTGTCACAGCTGGAGTATGGCATCTGCTTAAATCATCCCCTGGAGGCCTTGCTGCTCTCTGAGACACCTCATTTCAGTCCATACCCAGATGGTGGGTGCCTCTTCCTCACACTGGACTCAGTCGTGGGGCATGTGAGCTCCCCAACTGTCCGGAGGCTGACATGGTCCGACTCCCACCATCACTGCTGCTTCTCTGGGGGGTAACAATAGCTCCCGAGACCACGTCTACAAAACAATGTCCCGCTCTGTGAGGATGCTCGTCTCTGTCACTCCTCCCTCCCCACTTCAGCCAGCTGTGGGGCAGACGTGGCTAGGAACCTCCCTTGTGGAGGATACTACAGAGCTTCGCAGTTTGGACTCGGCCCCTTTCACTTAGGACTGTGCAAACTCGCATGGCTGCCGCACCACCAGGTGCAGAACAAGGCTCCAGGACCTGGACTGTTTCACTCCACTTCCAGGGGCTACCGTGTAAGAGGCTCTCTGAGGTCAGCGGATCTAAATCTGTCATCTTCCTCCTCTTACAAACGTAGAAAGTGGCTCTAGCTCCACGGTGACACGGGTCTACTGCCTGCAGGTCTCCCCAGCAAATATGTTACTGGCTCACACTGAATGTGTCGCTAACTAGAAATTCCAGGTGCTTCCAAACTTTAAAAAGTTGAGTCCTTTCCATTTTAAGAAAAAAGAGAAGCTCTGAAACAGGGACCAAATACAGTTACATGGGTGTGTTAATTCTTTCAGTACTTCTCCACTGGGGTGGCTTCAGACCACCCCATCCTCAAGTTCTCCTTGGAGGAAACCCCCATGGCTTAGTGAGGAGTCATATTTATTAATCAACTGGAGCAACACAGCCCTATTTTTTCAAATAATTTCCAAGTCAACACACCCAGCAGCCCTAAATCACTGCTTCCCTTCTGTCCTGACCCCCAAGGGAGGGATGTCTGATGTTACAGCGAGTGCCCTAGCTTTCAGGGAGAGATGGCTGTAATCTAATTCCACAATTTGTCAAATAGGACATTTTCATTGCAGCTGGACCCAGCTGGAAATGAATCTCTCCTACACACATCCCAACAAAACATAAAACATAAAAGGCATCTAACAGAGAAAGACAGAGAGAGACAGAGAGAGAGAGATTGATTGCTTCATCAAATCAAACTGAACAGGCATGAAATAAAGCCAGCACCACTGCCAAGGGGATGCTGACCCCTACCGCCCCTCTAATAATGGAAGTCTCCGTTCTCCCATGTACTTTCCCACCTCGGGCCTTGGCTCAAAGGTATCCTCCATCTGGAGTGTTCTTCTTATCTGTCCTTCATGGTGTAGGTCAAAGAGAACATTCCAACATCCCTCCAGGAGAAACTTAGTTGTGGCTTCACTTCTAGTCCCAGAGCAATCACACCATCACAGCACTGAGCACAGTCGAGGCTGTATTACTGTTCACTCGGCACCCTCCCCTGGCCCTCATTCACCTGTGAACACCGATCGAGCAGACGTCACGTCGAATTCCTTCTGTCACCTTCTCCTCAACAGACCAGGCACACAGGAGGTGCTCAAACGATGTCAGAATCAAATTAAAATGAACTTAGTCTGATGTGAGGCCTTCCTCAGCATTTAAGATTTACATTGCCAAAAGGAATCTGTCCTGTGGGTAAGCTTTATGATGGATCACTGTTTCCATTCCCACATTAAATGTGTGTGTATATATATATCTGCTAAGAGGAGAGGGAGAGTATAGGGCTCTATCAAATAAATCCATGGTTTATTTTTTGTCATCTTCTGGGAATTCTGCCTGTCTTTATATACATCCATTTTGAACCTAAAAAAGTACCCCAAACTGAAAATGAGACAGGAAGCCATGAAGAACATGTTGAATCCAATATTCTGCAGTCCTATGGAGGGTGCTCCCGAAGGTGCAAACAAACCTACTTCCACTTTGACCTTCACTTTTTCCCTCAGCGGTAGCTTGGTAGATGTGCCAAAAATGAGCTTCGGCATCAGAAAGATCGGGGTTCTGCTTCTGCCATTTTTTTCCTCCAGCTGTGACCTTGGCCAGACAAGTCTTGCCAATGCCCACTTTCCCTGGCTGCAAAATCAGATTTGGATCGATGTAAAGAACAGACAGAAATAAATACAAAGGGCCTAGAACCTAGGAGGCACACATTCACTGGCATTTAATTGCAATTTAAGTGTGGTGGGTTCCAGTGTTAAGGAGGATGTTTTAGTTGAGGAAGAGATGAGGGCTGTGGCTAATCTGAGAGGAAAGGGCAAAGAAGGCCCCTATCGCCCCCTGGACCACGTCCTAGAAGGTCAGTTGACACTGCAATGTCATCTTGCTCTCAGACCCATCCCTCTGAGCCGTGACGGGAAGTGCCAAACCCAGAGCCAAGGATTCCAGGGAAGCAGCCTGTGGAGAGGAAAGAACACTGGCTCTGAGCATCCCTTACTGTGTCCATGTGGCCAGTTTACTTCACCTCCCCGGGCACCAGCCGAGGAAAATGAGCCCAGATGGTAAGCAAAACAGAGTCACACAGTTAGCATTCAAAGCCCACCAGTGACTCCCCATAGTCAACTTGCCAGGAACCCCTTGACAACAACTTACATTGAGGTGTTAGGGAATCAGGCTTGCAAACACAGCAGGTAAGCCCACAGGCTATAGACCTGGCAGACAGGAGATCCATCCAACCTTACCTCCTGCCTTTATTAGTGGGAAGAGTTACAAATTTCTGAGCTTCGGTATGTAAAAACTGAACTTGTAAAAACATAATAGTGTGCTCACCCATATCAGATATTATGAGGAAAGTACGAGGTAAACATACATATAGTTTATCAGAGTGACTGGTACCTCAAGAGATACCAAACTCTCAAGATGGTGCCTCTGTCATTATTATTAACAACATTAAGTACAAGCAAAGCATTTTAAAAACATACACTCCCACAATCCAATACATGATGTATCTAGGCGTGCGCACACGCACACACACACACACATTATGCACATCAAGGGGAAGAATCATCAGAATCCACAAAAGCCAGAAAGAGAGAAGACTGAGGCTGGGAGGGGGAGAACCACAGAGTGGGTCCCTGGAGATTTCTGTGGCCCTGAGGTCTAGGTTAGCTTTCTCAGGAACACTAATTCCAGACAGTGTGATAGGATACAATGGATACAGGGTTTACACAGAGAACAGAAGATATTGCTGTGCCTACTACCTCAAATCCAAGAGTAAAAGCCTCTCTTTGAGCCTTCTCTGTTTATTTCATTTGGGTCATAGAGTAAAAATTTCAGAATCAAAATCTAGAAATTTTTGTTCACCTCTGATAAAACAATCTGATTTGTCAGAACTTTGTATGAACTGTCCTGTTTCTGCTCTACATGGTTATGGTACATCCACTGAAGAAACTGTAAGCTTGCACCCCTGCAGGTCTGTCTACACCCCCATTACCACTGGCAGCTGGCATAAGGAAACGCTCTAGCTCTCTTGTCCTCTGATGAGAAAGGAAACCCAAGTTTGTCTGTAAATCCATCCACACCACCTGCACTTTTTGAATATTCAATCCCATTTCAAATTAAATACCCACTTTTATGCTAGTTTCTGTGACTAGGGATGGTAATTAAGTTTATGGTATTGTTATATGTACACTGTCACATAAAAAATAACACAAAGAACAAGTAATTTTGCTCCAACACTTGAAAAACTTTGTAATTCCCAAGCCAAAATGGAATTCAACATCAATAGCAATGTGTTTGGAAGTATTCCAGAATGCAAAAAGAACTTTTTCTTATTAAAAAACTGTTCTTTTTTTCCTTCTCAATGGCTGAAAGTAGAATAAAGAGCCTGTTTCCCTAGTTAATCCCACCCTAATTTACTTTCTTTCAAGTGAAAGGGTGATTTTTGTTAATCTCCCCACCTGGAATGAGAAGCCCATGAACATGCCAACGACCATCCATAACTTGAAGGCACACACAGCATGGCAGACACAGTTTTCATTTCATTTTTATAACAAATACTTTAGAAAATACTTTTATAAAAAGATCTAAGAAATCTGTAGTGGTTAAAGAGAAACGTTTTTTTAAAAAGGGAAAATAATAAAGTGATGAATTATCCAAAAAAAATGTATTCACATTATAGAAAGAACCACATTCTTTCTGCAATAACAACATTCACAAAGATTCTGGTACAAAATGGTTCAATCTTTCATGCTAAACTTTTGGTTGGAGGCCAAGCCATGTCATGCTCTGTTTGGCCAAGTGGCTCTCAAACCTCAAGGGGGAATGAAATGACACTTATGCATCTACTTCAGACTATCCTCCTTTCCACCCCCACCTCCTAAGTACTCTTCCCAACCCAACCCAGCTGGATTACCTAGAAGGTAATTCTCCAAAGAGTTATACACCAAAATAGTCACTTTGATCATATTTAGATGATGTGATTATAGGTGGTTTTCTTTATCCGTCACAAATAGCATGGCTATAAAAAAAGAGAAAAAGTTACAGCAGGGCATTTTCCATCCTGAAGCAGAAAAGTTTATATCCAATGGTTCCAATACCAAAAGGATTAACATTTTCAGTGTTCTTATTTTTTTTTTTTAAGATTTTATTTATTTGACAGAGACACAGTGAGAGAGGGAACACAAGCAGGGGGAGTGGGAGAGGGAGAAGCAGGCTTCCCGCGGAGCAGGGAGCCCGATGCAGGGCTTGATCCCAGAACCCTGGGATCATGACCTGAGCCGAAGGCAGACGCTTAACGACTGAGCCACCCAGGCGCCCCAGTGTTCATACTGATAAAATGAAACTATCACAGACTACTGGATGTGTTTATTCCTTTGGCAGTATTTCTGGAGGGACCCTTTTGTAATGGGCATGGTGCTGCCCCAAAGAAGCTATGACTACAGGAACTGCACAGCCACAAGCAGGCCTGGGAGGCCGCACGGGTGGGGGGTCTCAGGTGCACAAGGGCGGGGAACAGAGAACAGTTAGGAAAGGTCTCTTCTAGACAGTGACTACTGAGCTCAGTCCAGAGAGAAGAGCAGGTGTTCATCTGGTAGGGAGAAGCCAAGGAGACGTGCAACAGCAAGAAGCTTTCAAGTTGCTTTGGCTCCTTCAGGGCAGCAGAAAAGGAGGGCAGAGGGACATTATCCCACGAAGGCTGAAAGCTACTGAGGCCCACATGAAAAGAATTACACCTTCATTTCCAGGTAACAGAAAGTGGGTGTATCAAGCACACTTCCTGGGGAACGGAAAAAATCGCACATGTGATGAAATGCTATCTCAGAGCTCCAGGTCTTCATTCATTTACAAACCCCCACCTCCCCAAGGCTCTGCCTGCACTCTACTCATATTCAGCAAGGGCTCAGGAAACAACTTACGTGGTTTGTGTTTCACTTTCAAACTGGAGCGCAAGTCACCAAATTTGAATAGAACTTCATGCCATACAGCAAACCACTCTGATGGCATAATTTCTAGCTAGCTGTGGCATGTGACCAAAATAAACTTTTATTTAACAATTCAGAGCACAAAACAGAATGAATGAAAGATCTATTACACTTCAGGTGTGTAGTGACTGCCCGTTCCTTTCACACTCTTGGGCAGCCCTGTACCACATCACAGAGTACTTTTCATACTACAGCATCAACAAGAATCCCTTTTCAGACTCTGGAAAAACTGGGCACCTCTTTCAAATACTAACAGCTCTCCATTTCCTGATATAAAACAGCAACATGATTAGGAACAATCACCTTACTGACAAAGTACCTCTGTCAGTAATAAATCTTCCCTTCGGATTATCCCAGCATATATCAGATGTTCAGATGTTCACACCTCCCTTTCAAAACATCAGGCCTCTCTCCCTTCCTTTACCACCTTCCTGTGCTCACTCTCATTCCCCAAAGTCTCTTTGTCATTGCTGTATCACAGACACAGGAAGCACAGAGGTGGCTGATTGATTCTCTCCTCCTCTCAGAGTGAACCAGGGTCCAGGGTGCTAAAGCATACTTCCTGCCCACTGCTTCCTCCCCTACTGTGAGCATTATCTGTCCCACATGGGGATCTCAGGCTGGTTCCCTTCCTTTTCATTTGGAGAAAGTGACCATCTTCATCACCACCAGAAGGACCATTAATCAGATACCTGTCATGAAGCCAATCGTCCACCAGGCACTCACAGAATTAATTCATTTCATCCCATCCCATCCATTCTATCACACAACAGGGTCCATGTAGGAGCCCTATTTTACAGATAGAGAAACTAAGGCCCAAAGAAACGAAGACACAGAGAGGTGTAGCAAACTGACAAATACTGAGCCACCCAGATCCATCAGATTCAAACCATGGCTGGCCACACTTACTTCTACTCACAACTGGCAAAGCAAACGAAAGGAATTGTCCCATTCGTGTATAGTGCATATGGAGATATTGTGATCCAAAGTCAGAAGTCGAAGCGTCTGGACAGTATACACCACCCAAGTGGAAAAGGGTACAGAAAGGGCTGGGAAGTGGATTCTGGGCCCGACTGGGCCTCTCATGGTGATGGGGATGGAGCAGTCCCTGCAGCTGGGGATGTGTTCTCCATTCCACCCCACTGCTGACTTCCAGGGCTTGCTGGCCAGGGAGAGACAGCAGAGGTCAGCTGGGAACCCCAGCTCATGAGAAAGCCCTGTGAACACACCAGGAGTAACTACTGGCAAGTATGAGCCCAAACAAGAAGTTAGTAAAACTGTGAGGAAAACCTAATTCTTTTACGGAGCTGGCCAGCCAGTCTCAGCCATGACTTGCAATAAGTTTTCAGGATGTTAAAAGTAAGTGTGAACTCCAGCCACTTTAATGATGATGAAGCATGACCACTGGAAAATGAGATTTCCAACAGAGATATGGGAACTGGAGGCCCAGAATGGGGACAAGACGCATGCACTGGAAACTGCCAGGCTCCACATGCCATCCAATCACTGCCCACCAGACACAGATGCCTGCGATCAAAATACCACAAAAAGAAGCCTCAGAAGCAGCCCTCTGAAAACAATCATGCCTCCCACTTGCATGACCCAAGATAAATGTGGGTTGAAAGAACGGAATGATCAAGCAATCCAGGGCACTGATTCTTGCCTCATACTTCACAACCGCAGGGGCCTGCATGTGTGTCTGTGTGTGTCAGCGTGCAAGCACACACGTAAGGATCGATGGTTCCCATCCTTGCTACTCACAGCGTGGTCCACTGCGAACTAGCAGCAGCACTTGATGGCCTGTTAGGAATGCAGAATATTGGGCCCTCCCCTAAACCTACTAAATAAGAAGCATTCGAACAAACTCCCCAGGTGACTTGTGTGCATGCTGAAGTCTGAGAAACGCTGGCCTATGTCTCCGAGACATACTCAAAGCAAGCTAAATAAAAACAAGACAAACTAAAGGGACCAATCTGTGATGAATGTCTCCTGTGCACTAGATTTGGTATTTACGAGAAATAACAAAGAGTGAGGCAGGATGAATGAGGTCAGCATCTGTCATGTGCTGCAACAGAAGGATTCAGGAAACTGCAATCCTCTTGTGATCGGGCAGAACATGGTAAAGACAACCAAGGGGGAACAACTTCCTGACAGTTTTCACTGTGATATTAGTTATCAAACCAAAAAGTACCTATTTGCGGGGCACCGGGGGGCTCAGTTGGTTAAACATTCGGCTCTTGATTTCAGCTCAGGTCATGATCTCAGGGTCATGAGACAGCTGTGTCAGACTCCATGCTGCTTAAGAAGACATGGAGTCCGCTTAAGATTTTCTCTCTCTCCCTCTCCCTTTGCCCCTCCCCCTGCTCGCTCACTCTCTTTCTCTCTCTCTAAATAAATACTTTTAGGAAAATACCAAAAAGTAGCTATTTGCATCCTCAGTAAAAAATGCTGGAGAGCCAGAAAGGGAAATTTTACTCTACACCCAAACCAGACATTACTCAGCTGGAATGATGTTGAACCCCAAATGAAACCACCAGAGAACATTTAAAAGGAACTATTTCTCCATCAAACAGCTCCAGTTAGAGGCAAAAATCTCCTCACATCTCACCATAAGAAAGCAGCTGGAGGACTTCAGCAAAGACTGAACTTACACCAGACACTTGGAGGCAGCTGCTGAGCTTGCATATAACAGCGATGGCTTTGGCCTGGCAGCCAGGACAAAAGGCTCTCTTCCCAGTCAGGCTGCTTACTTCTGTTGGCCAAACCAGCCTTCAATAGAACATCAATAATTAAATAGCACTCAGCTAAAATTACTAATGCAATAAATGGACTGCGATGAGGGAGCTTCCCTCTTACTGCAAGGGGCTTGATAAATGCCCTGTGGGAAGCCTGAAAAACCTTATCAGAGATGATGGTTTTATTTTTTAACGGTCAATGCAAACACAAAATGCACACCATATCTGTTCATCGAAGTCCACAATTTGGCACCAGAACAAGTCCATAATGCTTCTAATATGAAATCACTTGCCCTTACAGAACATATAAACAAAAAGTTACATTCTTCCAGAAACATCAGCCGCATAGAAGCCACCAGCAACTAAACACAAGGCAGCAAACTTAACTCACAAGGCCTGCTTTTAGGGAAACGACTCAGTGGTCAGAGCATTCCCCATACTCGAGAAGATACTCCCTGCACTGGGAGGAGGGCACCACAGTGGTCTGCTCTCCCTCCTGGCTTTCAGTCCTGGGTAATGGAAAGAGAACAAAGCTCAAGGGTCAGGAGAAGAAGAGTTTAAGGCCCAACTGTACCACTTACACTAAAGCTGTCTGGGTCTGCACATGTCCTAGAATTTACTCATCAGTTAACAATGACAACAACTACACACAGTGCAGCCAGGATCAGAAAGAAAGGAGTAATAAAAGGAAGGAGACAGAGAAAGACAGGGAGAGCCTGAACTAACCCTCATAAATGGGAAAGAGCTACATTAATGCAAAAATATCCTTCTGTACCCTTCCTACTTGAATCATCTAGAAACAAGAGCAAACACAACCTCTCTTTATGGCCCAGCTCTTCTCTTCAGGGTCAAGGTCTCTTGGAAGTGCCCATCAGGTCAACTTTCTAGCATTAATGTGCTAACAAGAAAAAGCTGAATGCTGGAAGCAGGCCAATGCTCTCAGGCAACATACATGCACATTCATTCATTCTGGATCTGAGCTGTGGTCCATTTGTCTGTATGACCCGTGCTGGGCTGGGAGACCCTGCGGTAAGGAACTCAAGTGAATAGAAACAAAGATACACATTGCAATAGGCACCCTGCTCAAACTGCTTGGAGCTAACCCAAAACAGGTGTATGCCAACCAGACCAGTGTTCAGGGAACACAACACATGTAAATGGAACAATAAAATTCACTTGTACAGTAACTAGATGGAGAAAAATTGTATCCTGGTATTCTCCTTGAGAGGAGTTCTAAATGTAACTGGGAGGAATATACCAATAATTTCTCAGGGTAAAATGATCAGGGCTCCATGGGGCACATGATTAACAACAGATATCACTAAACTGCCTTTTCCAGTAAGGGTGAGCTCACCACCCTGCAGGGCCCTTGTCTGGCTGAGTGAAGCATGCAAGTTTGGGGCCACAGCAGAACTGCTTGGAACAAGAGTGGGGAGGTAGAGTCCTGGTACCAGCAGTCTAAGTCTCTGAGGCCCCACAGGCTGAATAAATATCTCACTCTGAGGGGGCTCCTGTGGTCTCAGGCTGACCCCACATGGAGAAAGAGGCCACTGACTGAGCTATTCATTCAACAAATATTTAACGAGCCACACTTGGTCTTTAAAAAGGCACTGAGTGGGGCGCCTGGGTGGCACAGTCAGTTAAGCAACCAACTCTTGGTTTCTGCTCAGGTAGTGATCTTGGGCTTATGGGATTAAGGCCTGTGTCAGGCTCCAAGCTCAGCGTGGAGTCTGCTTAAGATTCCCTCTCCCTCTGACCCTCCCCCCTCACGTGCACGCTCTCTCTAATAAATCTTTAAAAAAAAAAAAAGATTCACTGAGTAATGTAGTATAAACAAAAAATCAGCAAGACATGGTTATTCTGTAGACTTTTATCTAGTTATTGTCTAGACAAAGATGGGCCTATGAATTAGCAACAAAATGGAGGTACTGGGTGCCTCGATGGCTGCCTAGGGCACAGGGTTGAGTATCCAAGGCTTCACCAAGAAGGATCATAAGCTGTCGCGGACAGCAGGGGCTTTGCAGAGATCCCGAACCATTCTTTCTTCTTATCAGATACTTAGTACTGCTCTGTGGTCTCCATCTCTAATGTGTCAGAAGAAGGAAGAATTTCACACCAGAAAAAAACGGGGAAGGGATGATCTCACAGCAAACCACTGAGAGGAAGGAGGAAAAAAAGGGAAGAGGGTCTGGAAGAGCAGTTGGTACCACTGAATTTCTACCATGCAGACCATGACAGAGTCACACAATGGAAGATTTCTGAAGTTCTATAATGAAAATCACCAGGAAAACTGCCATGTCCAACGTTTCATCTCATGGATGTATCACTGAATTTCTGAAGAAAATCGCTAACTCCACAATTGCTAATTTATTTTCATTCTGAAAACAACCCTTGCAAAACAGCTGCTAGAAGGATCCAGCTCCACTACAACTTAGTCCTTTTGTTTTCAAATTCTTTATGTGTTAATTGAAATTACATGTATCACAAAAAAGATACCGTGCCTCAAGAAGACAAGCTGAAACGACTGCATCTACAGAAATAAAAGGCCCCCTGGTATAAAGGAAAGAAAACAGGCTTGGTGGTCTATACAGGACATGTAAGTCAGGTGTCCCCCTGCTGGGAGAAACAGCCTTAATGCTCTAGGCCCAGGGAGGGCACCAGAGACTAGGGCAGACGCCTGATTCATGGGAGGCTCCTTCACTGGCTGGCCGGTGAACCATGAGGTGGCCTGCCCAATAGAGAAATGATTCTCAAACTTTTGGGTCTTAGGACCCTTTGACGTTCTTAAAAAATAAAAGATCCCAAAGATGTTTGGTTCTCTTTTAAAGTAGGTTGTATCTATTGATATTGGCTGCAGTATAAATTAAAACAAAATGTTCCAAACTCAAAAACACACATTTAACTAGCTGTCAGAGGATGACACTGTCACACATCATGTGGCCTTTAGAAAATTCTACTATACATTTCTGACAGAATAAAAGTGAAAAAGGCAAATAAATAATGCTTTAGTATTGTTATGAAAATAGTTTTGACCCCACAGAGTCACTGAAAAGGTCCTGAGACCACCACAGATCCCAAGACCATACTTGGAGAACCTTGATAATAGGGACAATGACAAATAGGTCAGCAGTCAAACTCACTCCAGAACTTCTATCAGCAAATAAGGAAAGCCTGGCCAGTCAATAGGAAATAATGGCATGGGCCAGTAAAAGGACAAAAAGGATTCCTAAATATTTTACAAGATGTTCATTTGTTTTCCAAGCTAAATTACATTTTTAAAGTTTGATCTGGCATCTAATTATATGACAATGATCATATTAACTCCAAATGAATGGTGCATGCTGCAAACAGATTATACAAATATCAATGGGGAGGAGGTGGTGCCTGGGTGGCTCAGTCAATTCAGCATCCAACTCTTGATCTCAGCTCAGGTCTTGATCTCAGGGTCGTGAGTTCAAGCCCTGTGTTGAGCTCCACACTGGGCATGGAGCCTACTTAATTAAAAAATAAATAAATAAATAAAAAAGAAATACCCATTGGTACAACTCCTATATTAACTGGCAGTTGGAGTCATTTCCTGTACCACCAACCACCTGCCTCTGATCCCCCTCAGCCATAATGCAACATGCCACTTTTTGAGAAATAAAGTCTCCGCCGTGTAACAAAATGAATACACTTCAAAGAGAAACTGTTATAAATTCTGAATGCTAATTAAGCATGCTAGTCCTCCCCACATAATCAAATCCTAACATGTCCATGATAATTAACAGAACCCCCCCGCAAAATGTTATTGCAATGGCCTGAAAGTTTGCATCCCACCCTCACCCCGCCCCCCTGCCCCAAATTCATATGTTGAAACCCTAATCTCCCACTGTGGTGGTGTTAGGAGGTGAGGCGTTTGGGACATAATATGTCATTAGGCTGGAGCCCTCATGAATGGGATTAGTGCCACGTAACAGAGACCAACCATACCGGCATCGTGACCTTGGACTTCCAGCCTCCAGAACGAAGAGAAACAAATTTGTTGTTTGTAAGCCGCCTGGTCCGAAGTATTTTTAGCAGCTTGAACTAAGACAGAACTAGAGTCCTATCAGGAAATAAAAGCTAGGGGTGCCTGGCTGGCTCAGCTGGTAGAGCGTGTGACTCTTGATCTCCAGGTATTACTTAAAAAAAAAGGGGGGGGTGTTGGGGGGGGCAAGAGATAAAAGCTGGGTGTGTAAAGAGTTGGTAGGTGGGAAGTTTCCTTCCATTCCATGAAAATTAAAGTACTAAAGACTGGCAGAACCTTACCCACAGCTTCTCAAGGAGCTTCTGTTTATACCTCTTTTCTTGTATTAACTGTTTTTTATAATAACCTTTTACCTTTCCTCTGCTCCCAACCTGAAAACTCCCCTTTCACCACAACTTTCTGTCCTGAGTTAGAACAGTGGCCAGCCTGGCTAACAGGACCCCCTTGAGCCTATAACTTAATCTACACCTAAAAGGGTGAGGACAGCCTCCCCATGGGATGGCCTGAGTTTACAGCTACCGTTTACACTGAGCAGTTACCACGTGCTGGTGTAGCGCATATACAGTGCCCAGCGGCCTGATCTCGGTCCAGCCTCCCAACCATCCTTGCAATACCTAGTATGCCCATTTGACAGATGGAGAAACAGGTGTAGAGGGGTGAAGTGGCTTGTCCTGGGTCACGCGCTGAGGCACTGGGGGATCAGGCCATCCAGGAGCTCACGATCCTTAACTGGCATCTGCTCACCGCCCCCCCCCCCCCACAACAGCCCCATGCAATAGGACAGCGTCCACACTACAGCTGAGAAGAAAGCACACTCACAGCTGATGCTGGCAAGAGGCGCCTCGGGCACAGAGACGTTAAGTAACCTGCCCAGAACAGCACAGTAAGTGGCAGTGGCAGACATGGAACGGTACCTACCTCTTATGGTGGCTATGAGGTTTAAACAAGCGGATGCAGTTAACTTAGAATACTATGTGACAGCAAGCACTTAATAAAAATGAGCTGCTCAATTAAAGGACTCTGCGTACCAGGGAGGTCCAACAAAGAGTAGCCAGCAGCAGCAACCGAAGATGTGCATCCAACAAAAAAAGAGGGGGACCCTCCTCCAAGAACATTATCCCAATGACTCCCAAATAGCTTTGGTGCCCACAGCGCCCCCCCCCCCCCCCCCCCAGCAAACATTCTGCACCACCTCCAGTGACTCCAGTTGGTCATGTTCATGTGTGTGGAACTGTTCCAGCCCACAGCTCCAACAGACCACAGACCTCCTGGACAATCTCCCCCTGGTCATCTGCTGCTGGGCTCCTACTACGGGGTGCCTGGTCCAGAATTGGGGCTGCTGGCCTGACAATCAAACTCCCAGGGTGGGGGCAGGGAACAAAACAGCCGAGTACTAAGGGGCACTGATGCCCCCACCCGAGGACAGAGTGAATCCTCAAGTTCAAGGAGTTCTAGGTAAGCTTAACAAATACAGAGTAACTCTTCATCAGGAAGGCTTTAAAAGGAAAAATATGGTCTTTGTCAAGGAAAAAGCCAGAAGCACTCGAGGCACCTCACCAGGAGCCATTATTTAACCAGCACTCACCCTTTGTGAGCTTTTAACAAGTTACCTTCTCTGAGTTATTGTTTCTTCAGTGGTACCTCACAAAGTAAGATAACACACGCAGAAATTCTTTGTAAACTGTAAGGTGCTGTACACACATAAGATGCTGGGAATCTGTTCAGCTGTTAAAGGACTGTGCTGTGGAAAAGATGTGGACCGATAATTTAGGTCTTTGTGGATAGCAAGTTCTTAGAGCCAGCAAATTTACACGTGATCTTGAGCAGAGACCCAGGAGACATGACCCCCAAGAATGAGAAGCGGGGGGAGGGGCAGCCCCGGGAAGTGGAGCTATCTCAAGGCTCAGCGCAGGGCAATTCACTCCCACCGGTAAACAGTGTTGTATTCGATTAATTTCTAGAACTTTAAAAATTGTTTTTCCTTCCTGACAAAACCTTCTCAGGGTTCAAACACGAAACTAAATCAATTGCTCAAAACAAAACGCAACACGATGATCAGTTAAGTGTTTAAATCAATAAAAGCACTAATTTAAAGAGACCTGTCTGGTTCTGTGCCCTGAAGTGGGCAGCGGCTACAACCTCAGGCTGACAAGAAATCTCAATGATTGGAAAAATGAGGTGGTTGAATATCATGATTTCTAAGGCTACCACTTCTGGCTCTAATAATGCCCAGATTACATGATTTCCCCTGAACTCCTCCTACAAGTCTTGAAATTCCTCCCAGGTCCCCTTCCTGGTCAGTCCTACAGATAATACTTCTCCCAGACTCTCCTTACCCTCAATTCTTACACACAGAGAACTAGGTTCACCTTGCCCTAAAATCTTCAAGGCCCTCCAACACGCACGTGTGTGTGGGTGTGCATTCATTCAAATGGGGTTCGTTCTATTGAGTCCCAGGGATTGGAAATTCACAAACGGATAAAACAAAGTCCTGTCCTCAGCAGTAATTCCACAGGCTTGGAACCAGCATCTCAATTCAGTGGGCTCTACATGAAGAAAAGGCCGGAGATGGGAGCGACCCCAAATAATGGACTGTTTTCCAATCATCACATAGTCGTGAGAAAAAAATGAGTGGCTGCAAAGCAAAGGGGGAACTTTCCAGGAAATGAAAAGCCACCCCATCTTCCCTGAGAGGCAGAAGACAGACTAACTCAGCAACTCAGCCTACAAGGTTAGGCCCTCCGGGAGAGACCACTACCTACTGCTGCAGAAATAAACACAAATTAACTCACCCTGGGTAACAATTTATGCTGGGTGAAGAGCAAATCTCTCTTTCTCTCCCTTCATACTATAATGTTTCCAGGGGAAAGGGCACAAGCAGAAATTAAATATCCAACAACTGCTATTTTTGGTATTCATACTCTTGTACTCAATGCATAAAATGTATATATATTTTTGAACAATGAATTTAAAATGTTTCCAATTTCAGGTCCACATTCCTTTGAACAAGCTATGGGTCCAACAGGCCTGGTTTGAAAATGAGTTCTCCCACACACCACAGCTGGGGTCAGGGCATTCACAGATCTTATCTCAGCATCTCTTCTCTCCCTATAAAATGGAGAAACTCGTACAAAGCTGTTTTAAGGATTAGAAATATTTGCCTACAGAAGTTAGCACAGTACTAGGCTCCAAAGACAAGCTTTATAAATTGTGGCTACTATAATATTATAATGGCTCCTGAATGCTTAACACAGCTCAGTCACTGCAATGGATGCTGAACCTTTCCAGAAGGCTTTACATAAAATACTAGGTTTGGTTTTTTTTTTTGGAAGGGGGCTGTTATGGAGTGGGTTTTTGTTTTGTTTGTTTGTTTTTGCTTTTGGGGTTTTTAAAAAACTAGTATTTAGTATGATTTAGTAATGCCACATGGTTGTGGGGGGGGTTGCTAACAGATCGAGCTAAGTCACTAAGTCAAGTGATTTAGTGACATGATGTGTTAGGGCAGGAAGTGAAATCGACACTAAGCTCTCAACTGACAGCTCCAGAAGAAAGCACGCCCAACACCCACCGCATGCCTGGGTAGGCGCAGGGCACCAGAAAGGCCACCCTGCTCCCCAAAATGGATATATGATTCAAGTGTCACAATGTCAGACTCCTGACCATTATTCAGGCTTGCAAGAGTAGCCTGGGCGAAGCGCCTACAGTGCCCAGCACCAGAAGTGGACTTGACCAAGCAGCAGTGTGAGATCCTAGGTAAGAAGTGCAAGCAGAGCAGTCAGGAACTTGGCACCTCTCCAAGTCTCTGTTTCCGCGATCTGTGTAACGGGGACCTGAGAATCCACCTCCTAAGGCGGAAGCAAAGATTAAATTATGCAGCATCTTTAACTTGGCACTGTTTCTAATGGTTCACTGGACTGACATATGGGGATAGACAGCCGGCTACACTGTAAGGTGTGAGGGAATGCGCATGCTCAACACCTAAAACTACCTCCCAGTCGCCTCCCCACAATGCCTGAAAGCCCACCATTCTGTTGCGTCAGGGCATCACGCACTGTTAGAAGTACATAAAGCTCTGGGAGGAGGGAGCGGCTATTGTGCCTTATCACATCAGTGCCTTTAGGTGAATCATCAGTGACATTTTCTTCCGGGAGTTACCCCAAAGCAGATTTTGGGAAGGAAGATATATCATGGTGGGGTGGGGCAATCGCAGTGGGGTGGGGAGGAGAATATCCTGGGACCCTAAGAGGAAGCAAGAAGTCTTAAAGGGGCAGGAGGATGAAGTGGGGTACCAAATGGGCAGAGATGGCACCAATCATGGAAAGACCCTGGGCCTCAGAAACACAAACTCCAGCTTCCCCACTAACTACAGAGCCGGGTCAAGTCACTCTCTCTCGAATCAATTTTCTCATCTGAAAAAGTGAAGTTAATGCTGTTTACTTTCCCGATGCTCTGAGGATTTTATAAGATCTCACATGTAAAGTACTTAGCAGGGAACCCAGCACATTCTACCAGAGTTGACCCTGATTTAAAGAAGTCCACTCTATGCTGAAATCCCTCTGAGAAAAATAACCCAGAAAGATGCTTCTTGGACTTGCCAGGGAAACAGAGACCTGACACGTTCAGAGTCAATTTCAGACTTAAGAATGGGCCTCTCTGAAACCTCTGGAACTGAAAAAGCACCACCCCAGAAAAAGCCATGACTGAGTTTCCAGGTTAGCCCAGGAAAACCTCCTTACAAACCTATAATGTACCGGAGGCACATGACAAAGTGATGGGGCTCCCTAGCCAAGGGCCATCTCAAGGAGAAGCGTGAAATACAACTGGCTTCTAAAAATTCATGTGTCAACTCTCAGAAAAGACAAGTTAAAGTTGCTTTTGGCACCTTCTCCTCCAGAGCCTCCTTCCCTCAGGCTGCTCCCAAAGTACAGACCCCAGAGCCCCCGCAGGCTCACCTCACTTCTGGAGGAGCGTCCTCCCCAAACATCCCCCTCCCTACTTCTCAACCGTTAGGTAGAAAACAATCCAACTCACAACCATGTATGAATGATGTGGCAGTACTTGGGTCTGCAAAAGATACTTACTAACCCAAAAAAGTTTCTCCACTGGAGAAAAGGTCCCCGGAGTTAATCAAGGGAAGTAAAAGTGTGGAAGCAGCCAGGGAGAAAGAAGAGCCCTCTGTGGCTAGGTAACAGCCTAGTCGGGAGCCGGACTCCATGTCTGGTCTTTTACTCGTGCCCCCTTCCCACAGTGAGTGCTATTTCTGTGTTTCTGAACCCACAAACCTACTTCCCTGGGAAGCAGGAATTTCGGCAGAGACGGCATATGGGGCCAAGAAGTCACTACGAAGGGGCTGGCAGGCCGGTAAGGCAGAGCTGCCCACTTCCCCATGACACTGAGATGACCATGGCTCACAGTTGTCCACTCCGCCAAGCAGACAGCTTGAGAACACCCACACTCACAATTTCTCTTCACTCGACTCACAATGACTTTAGCACATGACACACAAATGAGAGCAACAGCACACCCAAAGCACACTGTTTTCCTTCGGAGAAACTTTTAGGTCAGGGTCTCACTCAAAGCTGTCCGTGTGTGGAGAAAAGCTCTTTCACAGACTGCGCAGGGCTAGCGGTGACACAGACCACCTTCCACAGGGGGTTGTGGCAACATGACAAGTGTTTCAGAAATTTATGAACAGACCTGGCTTTTGACCCAGTAATTCTACTTCTAGAACTCTATCAACACCTGTGCAGATAATGACAGATACAAATATCCACTGCTTTGTCTTCAACAGCGGGTCCTCCTTTGGGGCAACTGCTGAGCCAACTGTTTAAAACACACAAACTCCTCAGTGGGGGCAACTTGACAGAAGGAGGGAAATACCCTTAGTACAATGACATGACTTATAAAATGTTACTGAAGACTTTTTAATGATATGGGCAAATGCTCATGATGTGTTAAATGAAAATAAGCCAGATATAGTTATCTGGAAGAAGTAGCTGAAGTGATGGAAGTAATTATCTCTGGCTGGTGGGATTATGGACTTTTAATTTCCTTTTTTACGCTTTCCTCTAGTTTTCTACAAAGGGAGTGCATTCCTTTTATTCTTTACTATGAAAAAGCTATGAGGAAGGAACAAAAGCACGTCAAGAATAGGCTGCAGCACATGCTAAATGACACCAGAGAGATGCAATCACCATTATCCAACTCTACAGGACAAACAACCCAGTTCTTCAACAAAACACTGCAAGAGGGGAAGAAGAAAGGGTACCCACAGGTTAAAAGAAATGTTAAATATGCACCAGCCAATTTCCTATGGATTTCATTTAGATCCTGATTTGACCAAACCATTTAAGGGGGGGGGGGGGGATCACTTAGAACACTAAATATGTAATGATCTTGAGAAAATTATCTTTTCTGCAGATGTAATAATGGTAATGTGGTTCCTCCCTGCCCCTCCCCAAGTCCTTATCTTTTAGGATACTTAGAATGAAATAAAACATTATCTAGGATTGATTTTAAAAATCGAGGGTAAAGGTAAAGATGAAAACACTGACCAAGAGCAGATCACAGTGAAGTTGGGTGACAGCTCTGTGGAGGCTCACACCAGCCTCCCTGCTTTTGCATAGGTGTAAAAGTTAAAAAACCAACAAACTAAAACAGAAACAAAGCAAAAATCCACTTGAAGGCCTGAGCTATGAAGGAAAAAAAAAAAGAAAAAGGATCACAAAAGATATATGTGTATGTACGTATCCAGAAGAGAATCTAATAATACAAACAGTAAAATCTATGTTTTTTTAATTCAAAAAGTATTTTCAGTTAGAAATTACTTGACAAAACATCTCTCACCATGTAAGCCCACCTCTTTCAGAAAGAGGAGGCTGGTAACAGAGCTCAGCCTCAGCATGCTTTTTTAGTCCTGTGACCAATGACAAATCATTTTAACTTTCTGAGCCTCTGTTTTCTCGTCTCACAAATGAGGAAAAGGTGCCTCTGTTGCCTAAAAGTGTTGTGCGCATGAAATGAGACAACACATAAGAAAGTACTTGGAAAACGGTTAAGAGTACAAAAATGCTGGAGAGTAAACGCAGAGTACAATTGCTCATTAAATCATATGATTCACTACTTGCCACTCAAAGAAGAATCAGAGAGGTCAACTCTTTCTGAAAATACCAATTCTCTCATTAATCCCTCTGATACCACATCATGAATTGGTTGCCCCCAATTAGGGATGTACATTATCTAAATTTAAATGCCTCCCACTCAAAGGAAACAAATGAGGGGGAAATGCTTTCCTTTTCCACTGGTAGAAGCTTGTCTTGTTAGTGTGTGTATATATGTGTTTCTACTAAGAAAGTAAATGCTAGCCTGACTCGCTGCCATTCTCCTACACTTTGCAGCTAAACTACCACCAAGTGAGGCTGCATGGTAGAGGGAAGGTGAGGGCTATGGAGCCCCACAGACTTAAGTCTGATTCCTGGCTCCAGCATGGACTAGCTGGGCAATGTGAAGGTGAGAAATAACATATGTAAGGTACCCAGTACAGAGCTGGGAACTCAGAAAGTGAGAGCAATCACTGTTACTAAACTCACTGACCCCCCAAAAGCCTGCAGGTTGCACACACCCAAAGGGCAGACCAAGAATCTGACTCAGCATCCAGGTCTGCCATAAATCTGTGGCACAATCTTCAGGAAATTTGGTAATGGAGGGTTTTTCCAATTGCTCTATACAATCAGTAGCCACATAACTAAAGTACAGAGGTAGACAGCAATATTTGGAAAAACTTTACCAGATCTGCCTCAACAATTATAAATCAAATAGCTTTCCTATAATCTTATTTTTGTCAAATTTCTGCATGCCAACTAGGTAAAAAGAAAGGGAGGGGGATCCCCGGCCACAGGTACTTACAGTCTACCAGAAGTGAAGACATGTATGAACATAAGTACACAATTTAGTTCATTAGCCAATCAACGACAAAATTATCCTAAAATCAGAGGGAAATATGCTATTTCCATGGCTATCCAGTTGGTATTTTACCCTGTCAGGAAGTTCTTACTCAACTCTAACCGAAATATCTCATGCTTCAGCTGAAGCCTATTTCCTGACTGTTTTATTTCATTAGTATTCCATTCAGAATATAAAGCATTTTTTCTTGAGAACAAGTTGGAGGTACAAAGAGTCTGGTTTGGGCTGAATCCTTTCTAAGCCTAGCCTGTCATCTGTGAAATGGGGAAAACAGCACCTATCCCCACGGAGCTGCTGGAAGGACCGAGGGAGATGATGTATGCAGGACATCCATCACAGCACCGAGCACAGGGTGAGTGCTTCATTGTAGTGTTCACAGATCCTGCATTTGTTCAAACTCTTAAACACAAAATGAGGATGCCTTGGGATGGTGACGGCCTTATTTTGACTTGGCACCATTTTATTTACTGGGAGGCAGTGCATTCACTTGCACTGCTATGAAAAATATTACCATTATTCAAGCAGCAGCTGCTGGCTCAGCAATGAATGCTTATTTTGATTTGCACTTTGTGGAAATAAGGAGTATCTAATTTTATGTAAGTGCTATTAACATGAATAAACATTACAAAGAAAAGGAAATGGACTTCATAAAAAAATGATTAATGAAACATAAAGGAAGACTTCCACGTTTCAAAACAGTAAGTCCAGTCAGCTAGTGCTTGAATTTTATTTTGTGTGTAACTGGTCAGTGAAGAAGCCACTTACTGCAAGGAGAGCTGTCAGCCCTCATCAGACCTCTGTGCAGTTCTGTTATTTAACACTGGGAGCAGGCCAAGCAAACCAGAAAGTTTCCCAAACAGAGCCTAGCTGCTCTGCACAGTCTTCCATCCATCCTGGGTATCTAGGGAGGATTATTTTTGAGCACCATGTCATCACCGTGGATTTAAACGGCAATGGGGTGTTTCTTCTCTACCCACACCCTGTGTGGAATGTTGGTCTTTCTTGACCACATCAGGAAAGCTACAACTAGGCAGCACAGTGCTCTGACCACAGCCCTTCAAAATGTCCCGAATGAATACACTGCAGAAGGGTCAAGAGGAGGTGACATTTGCAGAGGGAATGGCAGAGAAGTAAACATCTTCCCGGGTGCGCTGGATGCCAGGCATGTAGCTGTCTTCCGTTCCCCACTGGTTCTCTTGATAACCCTGTGAGGTGCTGTGGTCTCCATTTTGCTCTCACGCCAATGAAGGATGAAGACGGCGGGGCTAGAAGATCCGGATCCTAGTCCCAGTTTTGCAGTGTGATCTGGGTGTACCAAGAGGGAGCTTCCCTACCCTCTTAACTCTCCTCTGAGGATCACTATCATACCCAGTCCTTGACAAAAGCTCAGACTCACCCATCACGTAACCTCAGAAACCTAGCCAAAGCTGACTGGACTAGTGGTGGCATCCTGACCCAAGTGGACCAGTCCAATCCTTCCAGATATGAATCAGCTACAGACTCAGCAATGGGGCTGCCATGTTCTGCCATCTTCCCAGAAGAGAATCTCCGCATTTCCTACCATTCTTGCCCCTCATGTTCCAGGAAACAGCCCCATGAGTCCTTAAAGCAAGTCCTCGTTGTGCTTGAAATAGCTGGATTTTGTTTTGCTGGGGGGAGGTGGAATCTGTTACTTACAACAGCAGAGCCTAACTTCATCATCCCTAGAAAAGTGGACTTGAACCAGATGGTCTCTAAAGGCCTTTTCCAGCTTTGTGCAATTTATTTTATAATACAGCCATCAGGTCAGGTGCTATGCTGGGCACTGGGGACATGGCCATCCTTGCTCTTGCCCCTGAGCACAATGCTGGAGAAATACAAGGTATCCAAGCTGTATTAGTAACAAAAGGGCTTGGAAGAGCTTCTATTCTCCATCCACAGCACATGTGGCAGTTAAAGGGATGATCTAGCTTGACTTAGCCAACTCTGCTTTCTTTAGCAGTTGGTACCAAAATGCAGTTGCTGGTGCATGAGGTCTGGTTTTGTTTTTCTAGCTTCTGGGAGGCTGAATTGGGTGCTGTCTTATCAGAGGGACATATATTCCAGTTCTCTGGGGAAAATTACACCACAGCCTCAGCATTAAAATTCAGTTCTTACATAAGTGACCACAAACAGCACCATGACACAGGGCTGCTCAGAATGGGCTCTGGGCTGGAAGAACCTACTGTGAACTCTCAAATTCCGTTAAGACCAAGTGGAGTGAATTGCCTCCAGATCTGACCAAACCCCTGCCTCACAAATAATTAGAACTCATCTTACTGACACTGAAAAGAAGCTAGGAGACACACTGAAATGTAAATCCAAGGCTAAGTCCTTTTCACTTTAAGGTGCCTGCCTCCAAACCAAAATAGAATTCCTTGTGGTCTCAGAGCTTCAAGCTGTAATCAGTAAAGCATACAACATAGCCGCTACGCTCTATCCCACTCAGGGCCAAGGCATAAATGCTTCCCCCCGCACCTCCCCACAAATGACCAGAATCAAATACCTGCATTTATTATGTAACAGAGAAAGTGGCTCCTTACCCCAAAGCCCCAGCAAAAATCAAATGGGGCAGCACTGTCGTGGCTTTGACGCACCAATGGAGGCAAAGTGGGGGGAGGGAGGAAACAGAAAGAGTAAACAGGTGCAAAGGAAGCACACACAGTGAGGCTGCACCAGCAGAGCCCGTCAGGCTGGTCTGGGTCAGTGGTTCCCTGACTTCAGAGGAGCCCCACCAAGAGCTGCGTACAGAGTAAAACTGAGCTGTCAGTCTGCTTCAGATGAAATTGGCTTTGACTATGAGCCCCAATGATGCAAGTGTTAGTGTTCCCCTAGGCCTCCCTCCAGTCTCATCTGCACTTCCACCATCCAGTTCCTCGAAGGCACACAGCTGGATCCGTCACCTGACCTCTTTATCACCCACCGTCCTGAAAAGAGTCGACCAAGTCTTGTCCTCTCAGCTACACATTCAAGGGTCTACTCCAATAATAATGAACAGCAACAGCATGAGGATAGTAAGAATAATTATTTCCAGAGCACTTACCATGGCAGGCACTATCCTAAGAGGGAGGTACGATCCCCATGGGGGAACTGAGACACAGTAAGGTTCGGTAACTTGCCTGACAAAGACTCCAAGACAACAGGGCTGCAATTAACCCAGGTAAGGGAACCCAAGGGTTGCTACTGGCTCACAGTGGAGAGAACTCTGCCCATCTCCCTATCAAGGAATGCCTCTCACCTCTTTCCTCCCCACCCCACAAAAGGAAGGCTGACTCATCTGACTGGTCAGACCCTGACATTCATCAGGCCACATTTTACCAGTAATGAAGTCATGTGATTAGTGCCTCCTGTGTCCTATCTCCTTTAACACTCAAATCAATGCTTTTTTTTTTTTTTAATCAAATGAGGAAACCGAGGCTCAGATACAAAGTGGTCTCTAGCCTATCACTTACTCGTGTTTAACTACTACATGTGGGAAAGGATCAGGCCAATGTCTGGCTCTAGCCCCCAAATGACTAGGTTACATAAATGGAAACCACCTCTTGAGGCTCCTTGACTTGCAGACATAAAGGCAAAAGTCTGGGTAGTGTTTGAACATCCAGGACCATGATGCTTCTGATGAAAGCCTCTTAACTTAGCATCAGGGAAGGCTGCTGTGGCCCCACAGTGTACCTCCTGGGACCAAAATTTACACCAGCAGACTGGCTAGCAAGACCAGGTTCCTAAATTCAGGTTTACTCTCCTCTCCTCTAACCTGGAAGCAAGTTTTAGAGAGAAATCCACCACCGTGTACAAACAGCCTCCATAGCCGTTTTGGAGAGCACAGTGCAAAGAGCCTGGGCTGGAAGTTGAGAGACCTGAATTCAAATCTCTGCCCAATTTTCTTTCCATCCTAGGCTTCGGTCTCCACAACAGGATGAAACTAGGTCTATGTGGGTCCTCATCTCTCCTGAGCTCTCTCCCATGGGGATACAAAACTCGAAGGTTCTTCTAGCAAACCAATCACAGGAATGAGATCATACTTGATTTCCCAACTATAGGAATCTCTAACAGGCAATCCGAGGATCTGATCAGCAGAAGATAATCAGTGCTACACCACTGAGCTGATGTATTTCGACCAAAACCAAAGACAGTTGGCATGAGAGGTATGCCGAACCATGTTATTAAGGCGTCTATTAATTTTTATGAAATACTGCAAGTGATTATTAGAGTCCCATCACCACTTTCATGGGCCCCTCAGAGATCAGGCTCTTAGGCTGGGAAGCACCCGACTAGATTTTCTCCAAGCTCCATTAGAGCTTGTCTAGTGATTCCCAGCACCCAGGACAAAGGCACCCAGCACCCTGGACAACCAGGAAGCCAGAGGCAGACAGCGAGAGTCCTGTAGCAACCCCAACCAAGAGCAGTGGTTCTTTGGCCAGGGCTGTGGGCAGCTCGCAGGCAAAGACAGACTGGTCAACAGTCCCAGACTAAGTATGCCAGGGAAGAGCGGGAAGCCACTGGGCCTTTTCCACTTCTGCTGAGCCCAGGGAGGACTGCTGGCAGCACCGTCTCTAACTACAAACAGCAGAGATTATGAGAGCCATCCAACAAGAGGTCTTTGAAGAACAGAGAAAAGGAGCTTTGTCTTTCCCTTTCTTCTCTACCCCAAACTCTTTATCTCTGGCACTAGAAATCAAGTAGGGATAAGAAAAATCAGATGTCATTTTTATGGGCCCCGAAAGACAAAAAACAAAATAAAACAAAAAACGAGCAGACAGGAAGCACAAAAGATGGTGAAATACAAAAGAGACAAAAGATTTTAGATCCAGAGATCCTGCGTTACGTTGGTCAAGGAGGCATATCTTGCCCATTTATTGAACGACTGCTCTCTGCCAGGCCTGTTGTAGGTACGTACCTCTCTGAGCCTTAATTTATTCGCATGTAAAAGAATGATGAGGACGCTACCACAAAGCCACTTTATTAGATAGCACATATAGAAAATGTTTTTTAAACCCTAAATATGTATATAAAAGGCAAACAGCATTAGCTTGGAACACCCGGCTAACAGTTGGAGCCTGTTTTAGAAAAAACATGAGTTCTGGTACATAAAGGAAATTTCCTTCTCTCATTGCTTCTGCAGGCAAATAAACATATTCTTCATTCACTGACCTTTGCTGCTTATGTCCAGAGAAAACTCACTCTCAATACCTCTGAACTGGATCAAAGGTTGGACCACAGAGCATGAATTCTGTGTAAGATAGCAGCATCAAGGGGAGACTTATTCACCTTTTGTTGTTTTATCTTCAAGAGGTTAGGGACAAAGAAAGCATATTATTTTGACCTCAAACAATGCATAAAACTAACCCTGTTTTTATCGAAACTCTGCCTGAGATTTACTTTTATTTAACACCATAACCAACTTTAGCAGCTGCTACACAAACTAGCACTTGCTGCTTAGTTTATCGGCTTTCAAAATTTAAGAGAAGTAATGCGATTGCATTCTAGAACACTTGGAGCTGATGAATGAGATCAGACTTTAAGCCCTGGCCACAGAGGCCCTATGTGTGAGATTCCACAGGTAACACTGGAGAACCTAAAAGCATTCATCAAAGATTAATGACCTCTTGTCATCAGGATAGAAGATGATACCCAAATGAACATGAGTAAAAATGAAAACTTACTGGGAGGGTGAAGAAACACATAAAGATGAAGTCTGACTAGCATGCACAGGGATGTTACAGAAATGGGATTCAAGCCCAAACCTACTACTTACAATGTGTGTGCCCTTGGGCGAAAGATTCAACTGTGGGAAGATGGGTCAAACATAATAACAGAGCACATGTAAGCATTAAATAATAGTAGGCATGGGGCTTGCACACTACAAGAACACTAATAACCGGTACTACGAAAGAGGAATGGATCGGCATTCCACACCTTCATTCGTTTCTTCATTCTTCAAACATTTCTATGGCCTCAGGAAGGACTAAGCACGTCATGTGTATATGTTAAAACAAGTGAACTTCTAATGCAAGACCCACACTTCATCGTGAGCTCCCTTGAGAAAACTTTTACATGGTGCACTTCTTAATGGCAGGGTTGATCACCTTAGTATCTCCAGGGCCTAACACACTGCTGGGCACTGGACAATTTGTATACTGATTGGATGGTAATTTGAGTGATTCACCTTGCATTATTGGGGTGAATGTCCTAATATCATTTCCCCCACCTGCAAACTGCCCCTTTCTACCCTGTTAAGAATGACAGCCCTATTTACCTCTTTCTCAAACACCGTTACTTCCTCCATAACACAATCCAGACAACAACTCCAATACCTCAGCTACACTTAGCAAAATGACTTGTACCTAGCAGGTGCTCCCCAAAAATGCTTTGCATGAATGCTATTCCTATTGCATGAATGCTATTCCTAGATTATGCCCAAATAACTTCCCACACCTGAATCTGAAAAACCGTATCTGAAGTCTTTGAAGGCACAGGAAAAAAAATAAATGTATTTAAGTATTACTATTAAGAACTCCCTGGAATGTGAACACGAAGAAAAACTAAGCCACTTAGGAACTTAGGCACCTCTGTTTCATGAGATCAAAATCAGAAGGTACAATGAAAAGTGAAGCCTCTTACATTCTCTACAAAGCCACTGAAATACATCTTTGTAGACGTTTAGAACATCTGTTTTATGTCTTAATTGCTTATGGATTTCCTAACTCCACTGACTTACTAGCCATGCAATCTTGGGGACAAATCACTTCATCTCTCTAGGCCTCAATTTTCTTCTCTGTAAAATGGAGATACCAACTGTCCCTTCTCCATAAAGCTCACATGAGGCTTAAATGTGATCATGCATGCCGTGTGCCTACAACAGGCCTGGCAGAGAGCAGTCGTTCAATAAATGGGCAAGATATGCCTCCTCCATCATCACAAAAAGATAAAGTGCTGACCCAATATTAAATAACCAAGCACACCTTCATTTATCACGTCAACTCTCCCTTTCACCAAGTACAAAGTATTGACCAGTCTAAGCCTTTAAGTGGAAAGTCTCTCCTATAGTCTCCCTGCACAGAGGTCCTGGAATGCCTGCTTTCCTTCCTTTCTAAGCAAAATTCTGTCTTCTCCCAGTCTCCTAGTCATTTACTCATAATTTCCAAATGGTCATGAGTAAAATGGCACATGTCAGTGTGCTCTGCTGAATAAGCAAAACACTGCCTTTTTGCATGGAAAACACTCAGACGTCAGGATGAAACCTGGGGAGCTAATCCATTCCTGCCTCCCAAAGGCAGCCACTCATTATGTGCCAGCCTAACTGTAACTCCCACAGTCCTGTGGGACCCTCTGCCCCCAAAGGTGAAGCCCAGAAGCAAACTCTTTGCCTCTTTTTCGACACATTTCTGACCCACTTCCTACAGTGCTCATCACAGAGAGATTTAAACAAAAGCACCAACATCTGCAAAGCAGTCTTTGCCAACGGGACATACCAAAAGGGGGAGTGGGGGTTAACTTAGGGTTCCAAGGTTGGAGAGCTAAAGTTTTTTAATTGAGACTTCTATAGGTTGATTAGGAACCCAAAGAGGGGGAAAACAAAAAGTTTGTAAGTAAACAGGAAGGCCTTTAATAACTGGAACTAGAAACGATTTTTTTTGTTTTTTAGAAAATGATTTTTTAAAAAGAATTCCAAGCTGCCCAAATGAATTCCTATTCCTGAGTTTCCAAATCACCAAAAAAGTACCCAAAAGTCCTATTCCTAAGAATAACCACAAAGCAACACAAACGGCACTCTTAAAGTTTCCAAGTATCTCACTAGTGAAGCATATGCCAACAAGATTTTGTGGTTTGCCCCAAAACTTTTTCTTACATTTTGAAGGTAATAACCTTAAGCCCCGTATTTTTTTAAGAACTCAATTCTGATCCACTTAAGATATTTATAACAATGTGCCCCTTCCATATATGCAAACTTAGGGGAAAAAAATAAAAATTAAACTTGGTGGTTACCTATCAATAACAAATGAACAGGTATATTTCACATTTATGCAAGAGGCCATCATTCATGAGTCCAACTTCATGGCCTATGACTCAAGAGTTAAAGATGCAGATTAGGGCAATGACTCCTTGACCAGTACTACAAATGAAGTTCAGAAAAACAATTACAAAATTATTGTGTCATTCTGACAAACATTTACTGTAATGTTTTTGAGAGCATAAATATTATCAACATACTCTAACATGACACTTTTGCACTTCTAGCCTGATTCTGATTCCTCTTCAAATTTGTAAGTGACCACATCTGTATTATGATTGGATCTATTTTTCAACCTAACCCAGCAGAATAGTATTCCTTATTTAAAAAAAAGAAATGTATCTGTTGCATTCACGTTTAAATTTAGTTACCTCAACCTAAGGTTAAGAGCAGCTGCACATAATTAACATTAACCCTATCCTCTCCTGTTGCTGCACAATGGGCATATAACCCCACAAACAGCATTATCAGCTACTTACCCTTATCATACCCCACACAAACAGAATATAGTAACACTATCTAAATGGGCAGAAAGGGAATGTTAAAATAACTGACAGCTCTATTAGCAGGCACTGAAGAACTTATCTAGAAGGAAAATAACCACTCAGTCTAATCAATGTCACATCCTTCAGGAGGCATATACAATTCGCACACAAAAATGGTGCAAAATGCTCCTTTATCAGCATGTTCCAATTTATCACTATTAAGTGAAGGACAGACCCATCATAAGGTTGAATGCCTGGCAACTCCGAGTATTCCCAGACACTGAATGTCAGGCTAAAGCAACAGAATGACAGGTCACAAAGACACCCCCCCCCCACCCCCTGCAAAAATCCATTTACCTCTGGCTTTCAAACAAACTTAGCTGATATTTCTCCAAATGAATTTCAAAATTCAGTTCAATAACCCAACATTAACTTCATAGAGAACTCTAGAAGCATCCTCAACTGGCATAAAATGTTCAGACTAATTCACTGCACCAGGCGGGCAAGACAGGACCCAGCATGAAAAGAAATTTCTCCCCTTCTAAAATTTAGGACCTTAGGCTTCAGAGTACCAATTCTCCATGTAACCCGGCCTGAAGAGTAAGTAGCAAAGCTTGTACCAAGAGCAGTTTCCCACAGAAGCCCAAGCTTCTCAATATCACAGAGAGCTGGCTGTGGTGAGCTTATATCAGAAAGAGCTCCCCAAACCTTAAATAAACCAACCACAGGATAATCCACTCCAGGAAAAAGATCTGCCTTCCTAAGTTCCCCCAATGCTGTCTTTTTCAGTTGAAATAGGCTTGGCTTGTTTGGAGGGGAGTGGTGCTTTATGGCACTTAAAGATGGTGCAGAGTTCCAAGGCAAATGTCCTATTTTTATTGAGGTTCAGAGGCTTTTGCAGCTCTTGGGCTTGTGGGTTCCTCCTTACCTACCCACTCCGACCTATCACTAATTCACTTAAATTGTAAAGGAAATCGCTCTGCCCGTGGCCCTGCCCAGGACACCCACAATGCCTCTCTGGAGGATCTAGATAAGGGGAGCTGTTCTTCTGCAGTCTCAGGCCCCCCTTTCTCCCGTTATGGCCAGCTCTTCCCAGCAGCCTCAAGTCTCCCTTCACAGCTTAGGAGTGCCCTGCGGGCAAGTCCTGCTTGCGCAGCAGCCTCAGCAGAACCAAATCCTCGGGTGCAGGGAGCCGGGTGGGGACCCGTCTGCACAGATCTCTCTTTCCGCTCGGGGTTTAGGCACTGGAGACTGGATGGGGAAGAACCCTGGGGTGGAAGCAATCCCAGCCTGAGTGTCCTCTCACCCCTTTGGGGTTTTATTTGTGGGCCCTTGCCTATGAAACTAAGCCTGCCTGGCACAGACGGGCTACGAAGAGCGGCAGTCACTGACCATCTCCCAGTCCCTTGCTGGTGACCTTGGCCATGTTGCTTCGCCTCCCTCTACCCTCTGGGGCCTGACACCACTTACTTTGCCGGTTATGACAGGGTCAGAAAGATGTGGAAAGAGCCCAGCAGACTGTATTGCACCCACGAAGGGTCCAAGATAGGGAAAGGACTTCCCTCCTCTTTTTCCTAGGGCTGTCAGGAGCTCGCTCAATCCTCTCCCCACCTCCAGCCCCCGGGGAGTCAGCACCCTGGCAAATGGGGCAAAGGGCTGCACATCTTAAGTCCCCTCTTCACCTGGGAGCGGGAAGGGGGTAATCCCCAAGGGGGTGTGGCTGCCCCGGCCCCTGACATCCTTTTCCTCCCCGCTCAGAAATGCAGACAATTCAACTGCGAGGCAGCGGCTGCGAGCGAGGGCATGGAGGCGTCCCGGCGGACTGGCCGGGGTCCCCGGTGGGGCGCGCCGGCCCCGACCTACCTCCTCCAGCAGCGTGACGGTGTTCCTGCAGTTGTGCAGCCGCGTGGTGAAGCTGGACGTGGTGGGCGAGTTGTAGTCCTCGGTGGTCTCGGTGATGAACTCGGAGACGGAGATCTGGTCCGGCATCCTGCCGGGGGGGCGAGACACAAGCGGGGGCGGGGAGTGAGTCACGGCGCAGGCTCCCGGGGCCGCGGGCCGCCCGGTGGCTCATGAACGCCCCGCGCAGCCTGCCACCCGGCGCCCGGCCTGGCGCGGCTCCCGTCCCCGGCGGCGGCGGGAGAGAAAGCGGGCGGAGCGGGCGGAGCGGGCGGAGCGGGCGGCTGCGGCGGCAGCGCTCGGCGCGGGGCCCTTCAAACTCCGAGCCGCGCGCGAGGCAGTGGGCTCTCGGGGACCCGCCTCCCTGTGCTCATGCCGGCGGCGGGGGAGGGGGCTTGGCGCTACGCGGGGGCTCGGGTCCGCCGGCACTGCCTCCTGAGAACGCTCTGACAGGCGGCGGCGAGGACACCGACAGACTAAGCGCACACTCCCGCGGGCGGGCAGGCTGGCGGCGGGCAGGCGGCGCTCCCGCTACAGTCACGGGGACAAACAAGGAAGTGCTCTGCGCACGCGCCGCCGCCCGCCCCGCCCCGCCCCGCCCCAGCCGCCTGCGCCCCGCCCCTGGCGACGGCCACCGCCCCGCCTCCGCCTGCGCACCGTCCCCGCCCCCGCCCCCGCCCCCGCCCCGCCTCCCGAGCCGCCTTCCGACGCGGCCGTCGGGGTGGGGGCCGCAAGGCTTGAGGGGCTCCGGAAGCTCGCGTCCCGGCACCGCCCCCGCAGCGGTTACTTCAGCTAGCTCCTTACGCCTGCTTTCTGCGAGAAGAGGGACCAAAAAAAGTTATGCGCGTTCTTTTTTAGTCCCGAGTGGGTGCAGGAAGCGAGGCTGGGAGAGCCGCCTCCTGCTGCGAGGGCCGCGGGCAGAGCGTAGGGGGCGAGGGCGCAGGGGGCCTCGGGCCCCCCCCCCCTTGCTTGCAGCCGTGAGCTCGCTTGGCTCCCGCCCTCGGTCCCGGTGCAGGACGCTCACCGTCCTTGGAAGGCTAGTTCTGTACAGTTCGCTTCCGTTGCTAAAATGCTAAGACAAATGAAAAGATTTTTGCTTTTTTTTTTTTTACAATTTTCTAATCTTCCATTTGCACTGTAAGTTTATTTTTAACCCGCAGGACATACGAGGGTCAGGAGTGCAAAAGGTATTTCCGGGGGTGCAAATGGTGTACAATGCCCAGCAGATGCCAAATTTCGGCAGAGAAAGTACCAACAGATTGCTCATTCCTTGGTCCTAGCAGATGGCTATTTTAACTAGCTCACTCCACTTAGTCCAAAGAATCCATTTAATTTCTCACCACTGATTGCGGATAAAATTGCTTTTAAAAAGAAAAGAAGAAGAAAGCTAGGCCCTTGGGAAGCTTCCCAGGATCCCTGTAATTGAAGCCAATAGGAGCAGTCTTACAAACTCATCTCCAAATGCACTGCATTAGGGCGGAAGGCTGGCCCTGTGGCCTCCCCCTAGGATTGAGTTCCTGCCATCTGGTGTGGTTAAGTGTCCATTCCCTAGTCCTTACCCACAAGGACAATGGAGTGCCCCAAGGCACAGAGAAGTAGCAAGTGCTGGTCAAATGAAAATGCATCACCCCACTGTCAGCAAATACTTACTGAGGGCCTACTACATGCCCTGGAGATTCAGTAATGACAATGTCCCAGCTCTCAGGAGCTTCCCTTCTAGTGGGGAATCGGACAACCAACAAATCATGTGATATAACGTGGAGTACATATAAAGTAAGAAAGTGATGGAGGGGGACACCTGGGTGGCTCAGGCGATTGAGTGGCTGCCTTCAGCTCAGGTCATGATCCCAGAGTCCTAGGATCCAGCCGGACATCGGGTTCTCTGCTCAGTGGGGAGCTGCCTCTCCTTCTACCCCTCTCACCTGCTCGTGTTCTCTCGCTCTCAAATAATTAAAATCTTAAAAAAAAAAGTGATAAAGGTGCCACAGTATAAGGAATGTTCAGAGAAGCGCTCTCTGACAGGTAACATCTTGAGCAGAAAAGACAACAAGAGGTTGAGTCCCAGAGAATCCTGTCGGCTATGGGATCTTGGCCTTCAGTTGCCTCACATAAGATGAACCAACCCCATGAGATGTTAAATAATAATGGATGAGAAAGTACTTTGTGCACAGGAAAGCCGTTATGAAATGAGTTCAAGGAGTTTTGTCTACCTGTGCTGGCCCTATGAAACCTGAACTGTGCCTCCAGCAAAGCACTCATCAATGTCGGGTAGGCAAGAGTTTCAGCTAAGTACAGGAAGAAATTCATAAGGCAGCGTATGTAAATGAAGATTTTTCTCTGGCAAAGTAAAGGGTTGAGAAAGGAACCTTGAGAGGCATTCTAAAAAATAAGTAAATAAGTAAACAGGCACTTGCTTTCTACTCATTAGCACTTTAAAAGTTTGGTTGGCAGTTGGGCGGGGCGGGGGGGGGGCACCTGGATGGCTTAGTTGGTTAAGCACCTGACTCTTGGTTTGGGCTCAGGTCATGATCTCACGGGTTGTGAGATGGAGCCCTTCTTTGGGCTCCACACTCAGTGGGGAGTCTGCTTGAAGATTCTCTCCTCCTGCCTCGCCCCCAGTCCTCTCTCAAATAAATAAATCTAAAAAAAGCCAAGTTTGGTTTGGGACACACCAAAGTTGAGGTTCTGGGGAGTTAGCCAGATGGCAACAGCAGGCAGCTGAAGACCAGCACCTGGAGGTCACTTGCTCGTGTGCAGTGGTTGACAGAAAATGAGCTTTTGGACTATGAACCACTCAGAAGAAAATCTTACCTCTTTTTCCACATACTAACCGAGTCATCCTGCATCTGACAAGTTCTGTGACTTGGAGCATTATGGCTCCTACTAGCTTGGGCTAATTAAGCTCTGTGACCTCAATAACCCTGTGCTTCCCTGTGGAGCAGTTGAGTATAACACCCAGTACTGAGACTTCCATCCACTCCAAGAAGGACACCCTCTAGGCTGGAAATCAGTTTTGACTTTGATTTTGTACTTATTCTATTCTCCTCTGTATTGCAAATCATCTAATGCCTGTCACCTCCACTGGGTTGGTTGCACCTTCTATCCTGTATGTATGACATATATAAACACTTAATAAATAGGAGCTTTTATTAAAAGCCTAGAGTCAGTGAATAATTGCCTCAGTTCCCAGAGCCCTGGATTCCCAAGCTTTCTCTCCTAATAACTGATGTTCTCATGTTGGGCCTTAGTGCCGTCGCTTGTAAAATAAAGGGGTGGGTGTGCCAAAATGACCACACAGATCCCTCCCAGCTGGAGCCGAGTCTGTGTATACCCCCAACTCTACAACGCAAGAAATAAAATTTATTACAAGAAGCTCAGCTAGCTGCACTGGTAAACAGCCGGGGATTTCTTTCGTGACAGAATTCACTGGAGAGCTCAAAATGCTGCCATCAGTTGTTTCAGTTTCTCTTGGAGATTATGTTATCCTGCTCCTCCCCATCTCCTCTGGCCAGGACAGGAATACGTGAACAATGAGATACTGTGCCCCAGTAAGTATATTCCTCCTCTGACTGTCTGCAATTAGAATTTCAAAGGTTCACACTTCTACCCACAATTTCTGGGGTTCATGGGCCATAATCCTCTTTAAATTTGAAACCATGTCCCGGCACAAGCCATCTGCACCTCTCATTTTCTCAAATAGCCTGAAAACCATTCCTGGATATCTCAAAGTGAATAGAGTCTAATGTAGGCAAAACTCAAAACGCTGGATTTCTTTGTGTGGAGCTGCTGAGAAATCTACATCATCCTTTGCAGAGCCAGAAAACACACACCCATACGTATCCTTGTGTGTGCCCGGCTTTGTACGAAGCACGCATCATCTTTGTTGCCATCATCATCCCCATCAAGGCAGTTGAGCACCCTCATACTCCTCATGCCGTTTCTTACTCTGAGCGCTGCTGACTGGGGTAAGACAGGAGTCCTTGTAGCATGCTTTAAATAAGAAGAGTGGTGGCTTATTCTCATGAACAGTGATGGTACTATTGACCCCACTGTCATCAGGGAATTGACAGACTTCTATTTCCAAGTATAGGCTTCACTCCGGCCCACCTACCTAACAACCAAGGGGTTGCATTTGCAAGATGGCCAACAGTGTACCAGGGAAAGGACAGTGCGGTGAGGAGTCTGGGGTGCTCTATGGGAGCGAGATCAACGGCACCAGCCAGCATCCCAACCTGATGGGATGGAACTTAGAGCATTCTTCAAAAGCTCCCAGTGCCTTCATGAGACAGGGGCAATAAGGTGGGAAGAGAATATGCTTTATGTTATGTGAACTGGGGTTGGACTCTCTAGTCTGTTGATTATCAGCCTTGTCTTCTCATCTGCAAAGTTAGCGCAATAATAAAACTACAATACAGGTTGTTAGGGGAAATAAACCAAGGGGATGTGGATAAAGAGGTTGACGCATAGTGAATACTCAACCACTGTTAGTTCCCTTTGAACTTGCTTTTTATGTGAAGCATGGCTATAAATACACCTCTTTTCATTCCAGGACTCAGATGTATCTCTAAATTAGTCACCTGGAGGAGGAAAAAAGAGGAGGGGGGGGTGCATGGCAATTCCCACAGTATGAGATCTCAGATTTGGGAATCTTCTTCAGAGACCTAGGTTATTCTTGTAAGCATCCTTTGTGAGGTCAAATCCATGAGTGATGGTTTTGGACTCTGGAAGTAAATAACCAGTATCTAGAATCCAATAGAATGAATACTAATCAGGATCAGAAATGAGTTAAGGTCATAAAATAAAAGCCTCATTTTCATGGAACACAGTTCCTATAAAGAAGGACATTCAGAGCAAGGCAACTTCTAGAGGATAGAACAGGGCATTTATTTTGCAGGAGCATGAGTTACAAGCTGCATGAATTTCGTTTGAGTTTACTTAGTTTTCAGGAATTCATTTATTTTACAGGGGCATGAGTTCTAGCTAAGAAAGACTTGAGCTCACATCTCTGCTGCGTAGCAGCTATAAGACCTTGTTGAAGTAATTCACTTTTCTGGGTCTCAGTTTTCACGTCTGAAAAATGGGGGCAATGATAGTAACTGTGTTAGTGCTCTGAGGATTCAATGAACTAGACCACATAAAGTGCTTATCAAGATCTGAGATAGCATAGTAGACAGTACTTTTCAGATAATATGGGAATATTGAAAACCTTATCTGGAGATATAAATTCTGATATTCCTTCCAAAAAAAAAAAAAAGAAAGAAAGAAAAGAAAAGAAACAGAGAACTGCTATGTACCAGACACTTTGCTAAGTGAATAGAATTAGAATTTTGGACACACATACCCCTCTTTTTATTTATTTATTTGTTTGAGAGAGAGAGAGAGAGAGCTGAGTGGAGGGAGGGGCAAAGGAAGAGAGAGAATCTTAAGCAGACTCCCCTATGAGAGCAGAGGCCAGATGCTGGACAGACATGAGGCTCCATCCCAGGACCCTGAGATCACAACCTGAGCCAAAATCAAGAGTCAGATGTTTAACCTACTGAGCCATCCAGGCACGCCCCCCACTCCACATATCCTTCTTTAAACTTCATGACAGCTTTATAAAGTAAGTATAATTATCCCAGATTAACCAGAGAGAGACCTGAGGCTAGCACTTTCTGAGCTCCTATCCTGGGTCAGGCGCTACACTAGTGGTTAGGGATGCAGCCTCTGAATTCATTCATACAACAGTCCTGATGTGGGAGTATATAATGGAAACTGAGACATGAAGAAATCTCACTGCAAGTTAAGATCCCTGAGCCTGGCAGAGTACATCCAAGGCTTTTGCCACCAGCTGCAAAATCAATCTCTTGACTCTACCTTGCACGTGCTACTCTGTTGGATATTTCTCCCAACCCAGGCAACCAAAGAAAGTATTCTTATTTCCTTATTTTACCTGATAACTTATGAATTCGTTTTCTATCAGTTTAATGAAGTGCTAGAAGACAGGAAAGTGCTGCGGGGGGCGGGAGGGGAGGGGGCAGGCAGGAGGAGGGAGGGATGCATTTGATTGCCTGTGTTTTACTGCTAGGCTCCCTGTTGCCATATTCTCCCTAAGCTAAATAAAGACTGCTTTTGTCATGTGCCTTGTATGGGTGCTGCCCAAGTGCACTCATGTAATTTCATGCAATGAAAAAATAAATAAAAAGCCTATTCTAGTCCCAAATGTACTTAATTTAAATACTCCAAGTAAACCGCTTGAGTGTTCCTCAGGAAGTAAAGAGGAGAACATGGTTTATTTGGAGACCAAAAAACTACTCTCTCTTCCACCTCCCTGCTCCCTGACTGTTCCTTCTGATGGAGAAAAGAAAAGAGTCAGGTTGAGTGCTGGAACCTGAAGACCCACAGTATACATATCAACTGAATGAACTCAGGAATAGATTTCTGTCTGTCCTGTGAAATTAGATCAACTAACAATTGCTGTGCTTCTTATATGCCCGGCGCTCTTCTGCGTCATTGCTGGCGTGACCTCACTAAATACTCGCAGCAACCTTATAAAGCAGGCACTGGTATTCTCCCCATTTTATACAAGGGGGAAACCTGAAGCCTAGAGGTCACCTTGGCAAGTAGTGGAGCAAGACTGACCAGTCTGATGTCACAGTCGATGTAATTAGCCACCTTGCACCCCAAGCTCATCCAAGACAGTGGGTCTGTAGCCCCAGGATAATTTTCTTTCACATAGAGTCTATGGGTTATCTTTTTTCCTGGGGACCTCATTACAAACCCAACTCAAATGCAAGCTGGACTGGTCTGGAGAGCACCCCCTTGCCCATCTCTCCAGCTGAGACTAATCTTCCCGTGGATGCTTGCAAGATAGCTTTTCTCACTGCATAAGCAATGGAGGATGCTGGCACCATGTGAAGGGACTTCAGACTCGCTACACTCGGAGAGACAGAACCTTCCTGGTGACAAGCGGCTCTGTGGGTGGCAGGGCTCAGCTCAGAACTCAGATCTTCCTACTGATTTTCCTGCACTACAAAATTCCCAGACTGTCAATCTCTGAGGGCACTGGGGGACTGAATCTATCTTTCTCTGTATCACCTACATCCCCGAAGTTCCTGGAGGTCCAGGCTTGGTATTTTCCAAGCACCATATCCTGAAATCTCCTAAGGAGCCTTGTGCGATACCATACTTTCTGCTGAGAGAACTCAGAGACAGGCACAAGCCACTCAAGGTCGACGGTTAATCAGTGGAGACCTACCGTTCACAGCCAGTCTGAATGTGAACCCTGCAGGCTTCTCCCCACAGAAGGCACTGCCTAGTACAGGCCCCCTGGGGGCCCTCAATAAATGTGCTTTGGATTGAACCAGCTCCCTTTTATGAACTACATCATTTCTACTATGAGTAAAACAACCTCCAGTGAAGAAAAATCATGGTGTTATATGGGATTCCTAAAAACTTGCCATCTACAGGAGTGAGCAATTTTAAATCTTAGTTTATTTCTGAAAAAGAAACATTAGCCTGAAAAATGAGAAGAACTTATAGAACATCCAGGTTTCTTTTCTTTTCTTTTGACAAATGTGTTTTGTTTTCCATTTAGACTTTGTCATACTCATGCCTACTTCTGTGCTATCTCAAGACTGAGAACATGCCTCTTTTATGACCCTTTTTCATGGCACCATTTTTCAAATATTTCTATTTCTCCAACAAGACTGTGAGCTCCTTGAGAGCAGGGGATTTTCCATTCACTATGACAATCCCAGAGCCCTAGATGCTTGAGAGATGCTCACTGAATAAGTGAAGAGAAGAATGAATGAATGGGCATTCACAGGGACGGGGTATGGGAGGAATCCTGGTTCTCGGAGTCGCTTTCATCATTCATCACAGACTATAGAGCCAGTTCCCTGGAAGATCTGTGGGGAACCAGGGCCAGATCCCAGGTATCCTGGTTCCCAAGGGTCTCCCTACTCCTCCACCTTTTCCAGTTACATTTCAAAGAAGGGATTAAAGACCATGTCTCCAGAAAAATACCTGAAACCCTCGTGTAAGAAGAGACTCTGCTCACCCTTGCATCACAGTATCAAGGAATGCTTACAGACATCTGCCTACTATTTAAAAACTGTAATATATAAAATCTAGCACTAGGTCAGTAAACTGACACCCCTAATTTTGAGCAAGAAGATTGTGAGTACACTGCACAACCCAAGTGGTACTCCTCCTTCGGTTTTTATTCCCTTGTCTCTTTTCTTTTCTTTCCTTCTCTCCAAAGCCAGGTAAACTGGGGAGCTTGAGGGCAATCAATGTTAGCAGATGGGCCTCCTACCTCCTCCCATCCTATCCTCCCTTCCTTAAGAGCCCCTTTGTAAAAGTTAAGAAGTCATATATGCATGATCTAGATTCGGATGACCCGAGTTCAAGTCCCCGCTCTGCCACTTCACAGGGAATGTTAACCTTAGGCAAAGTATTTAATGTCAATTTCTTCACTTTTAAAAGGATAATGAGAAGACCTTTCTCTCATAAGGTTGTTGAGGTATAACCGAGATAATCCTTGCAAGGTGCTTAGCACAGTGCCTGGTGTATAGAAAATGATCAATAAATGTTAGCTACAAATATCACCATTTGTATTCTAAAAAGGTCCTATGCTAGACGCCTTGGGAGTCAAGAAGATACACAAGACAGTCCCTGTCCTCCTATGTAGGCACAGACACAAGTTTTCAGCACAACTGATGAAATGTTCAAAGAATTCAAACAGAAATAAATATGGATTTCAAATATGCGACCTATGAATATAAAGTCCAAAAAAAAAAAAAGGTCGTTTCATGTATGGCTAGCTCTCTGATTTGTCCAAAGCCCAGTTAGACCTATTTTTATGAGCACTTTTCAAAGCTGCTGATCATCTGAAACACAACTCAAGAAAAAAACTTTGATAAATGACAGCTCTTTATGACTTTGGCATTGAGAAGGAACATGGAATGCCAGGGAGGCCGGCTCCTTTTCCAGGGCCAAATTGTTTTCACCTCCTTTGGCCTCCTTTTCCCTGTAGTTAAAACCAGGAGCCTGGGGCAGAAGCTCTCGGATCCTAGGACAATACCATCCTATAATTTGATGAATTCTTTTTTGACATCAGTGTTACAACCAACCCCACCACAAGGCCGCCTGCTCTGTCTTCAGAGCCACCTGCAAGCCAAGAACAGTCTAGAGGTCATCAATTCTGGGTCGGGGGTCCCCTGTTAGAGGCACCCTATATTATATGAATCTATCACAGCATCCAGTTGTTGCTTTTCAAAAGTATGATTTCACCTGCAAGGTATTTAAACCCACATAACAATGAGCTGTATTATAACAGAATTTTTTCCTAATTATGTCAAATGTAGGGCATCGCTCTATTTGAAAAAGGAAAATTGCCCACCCACTGCAGAGCTTTCTTCTGAGCATATACTCTTTGGTTAGCATCCTTCTCAAATGTGAACATTCCACATCACACTAGGGGTTCTAATTAAAAAAAAAAAAAAGCAACACAACAACAACCCTCTACAGTTGAGAGCAAACCTTCTGACAGACACATCTAGCTTCTCTTCCCTGCTTTTTATTTTACTTTTTGCTTTTGAAAAATTAGTCGTACTGCTCTGGCTGTAGAGATTTAGAGGTTATTATACAAACCACTTTATAAAATTGCTCTGTTTAAGTGGACTGCTGATTGGATCTGGAGATGATTACTTTCAATATTATTTTTATTTTACAAGCAAACTGATTTTTTTCCTAGTGTCTGCCTTTGGGAATTAACTTTCATTTACCCCCAACTAATTTCAGCATCCTGAATTTAGCAGTTCAGACAGACCTTATAGGACATTGGCTATATTTTCTGTCTGCCCTACATATCCCCTTCTTTTAGGAACTACCCCCTCCTTGACTCCACGTGATTCTCCAGAGATTGTCAATCACACGTCTCCGCGTGCCCAAACAGAGGGCTGGGCCCTGGCTCTCTAACCAGAGTATCCCAGACTCCTGAAAGCAGCACCGACGGGTATTCCCATCAATAGGTAATAAACTCCGGCAAGGCCAATCAGGGAGATTTATGGAGCGCTGATACGGGTGCTGGGGGGTAAAGAGCGATATGCTCTAGCTCAAAGGACTTAGTAAGCCTTCAGCTACTGGTGACCATCTTTGCCACACATGACAGAATATGCTTAAGAATGATGCAAACCAAAAGACAGCAAGACCTGCAGGGAGGGAAGGAGAGAGGGACAGAGAGAGTCCTGGTGACATCACTGGAATCACTGGCTCTGCATAATCTGTACCATGCCCGATGCCAGTCCAGCCCTGGAAGTTCCCAGGTATATAAGCAACTATACTTCTTTTTTAGCAGAAGCTGGTCTGAGATGGGTTGGTACCAATAAAACTAGAAGAGCTCTGGCTAATCTTTTCCTGGGTTCTGGTACCATCTTCAGTGTTAGCAGATGTGTTATCTTGGACAAGCAATTCACTGCCTCAGAGCCTCAGCTTCCTCTCTGTAAAATGGGGATAACAGTATCCACCTCCAATGATTGTCATAAAGAGTAAATCAGAGGGGCGCCTGGATGGCTCAGCTGGTTAAGCAGCTGATTCTGGATTTCGGCTCAGGTCATGATCCTGGGGTCCTGGGATTGAGCCCCAAGTCAACCCCGTGTCATCCTCTGCACTCAGCAGGGAGTCTGCTTCAGGATTCTCTCTACCCCTCGGCCCCTCCCCCCACTCTCTAAAATAAATAAATAAATCTTTTTTTTTTTTTAAAGAGTAAATTAGATTATACACATAACAGACTGGGAGAAAATATTTGCAAATCATATAATCTGATAAGGGTCTAGTATCCAAAATACATTACCTCTTACAATTCAACAATAAAAAGATAAGTAACTAATTTTTAAAATAGGCAAAGGACTTGAATAGACATTTCTCCAAAGAAGATATAAGCACATGAAGAGATGTTCCATATTATTGATCATGTAGGGAAATGCAAAGCAAAACCACAACGAGACACCACTCACACCCACTAGAATGACTACAATGAGAAAGATGTAAAATAGCAAGTGTTGGAGAGGATGTGGAGAAACTGGAACCTCACACATTGCTGGTGGGAATGTAAAACGATGTAGCAGCTTCGGAAAACAATCCAGCAGTTCCTCAAAAGGTTAAACATGGGGTTACCATATAACCCAGCAATTCCACTCAGGTATTTACCCAAGCAAAATGGAACACACATCCATGCAAAGGTTTGTACATGAACGCTCATAGCAGCAAGACTCGTAGTAGTCAAGTAGTGGGAACAGTCCAAACGTCCCTGAATGGATAAACAAAATGTGGTATAGCCATATAATGGAATATTATTCAGTCATCAAAAAGGAATAAAGTCCTGCTATGTGCTACAACAGAGATGAAACTTGAAAACACATGATGCTAGCGGAAGACACAAAAGCCACAAATGATACGATTCTTTGTATATGAAACATCCAGAATAAGCAGATGCACAGGCACGGAAAGCGGACAGAAAGGTGGTGGCTGGCAGGGGGTGGTGGAAGGGAGGAAGGAGGAGTGATTGCCAATTGATACAGGGTTGCTTTTAGGGAGTGATGAAATGTTTTCGAATTCATGGTGATAGTTACATAACTTTGTGAACACGACTGAACTGTACACCTTAAAAGAGCAAATTTGAGGGGCGCCTGGGTGGCTCAGGTCATAATCCTAGGGTCCTGGGATCAAGCCCTGCATCGGGCTCCCTGCTCGGCGGGGAGCCTGCTTCTCCCTCTCCCTCTGCCTGCCTCTCTGCCTACTTGTTCTCTCTCTGTATCTCTCTGCCAAATAAATAAATAAAATCTTTAAAAAAAAAAAGAGCAAATTTGACATTATGTGAATTACATCTCAATTTTAAAAACCATCACTATGCAGATGCAGGTAGAAGGTACATCTTACTCTCTGTTAATAATAATACCTATAGTGTGGTGGCGGATGGTGGCTGCACTTGTGAGCATAGCATAGTGTGTGGAGAAGTTGGGTCACTGCGTTGTACACCTGAAACTAATGTAGCACTGTGTGTCAACTATATTCAGATTTTTAAAAAACTGAAGAAAAAGAATAACAATTATAATGGCTATCATTCAGTATCTCCTATGTACAAGGCACTTTACATACTGATTTTGTTTAAACCTGAAAGCAACTCTACAAAGTAGCGGTTACTCTCCTCCTGTTCAATGGAAGAGGTCCCACATATGAGTGAGTGGAGGAGCTAAGATCAAATACAAGTCCATCTGATTTCAAAGTATAAGCGCTTTCCACTATACTACACTCTGTACAAATAGGAATTGGAATGGCTTGCATGTGGCAGGGACTACTGGTTATGTACGTCTCCTCTATCTGGTCTCCCTTTCTTCAGTAACCATTTGATTCAGGGCAGTACCATGTTCAGCCAAAAGACTCATCTTCCAGCCTCAGCTACAACTGGTATGGCTGTGTACCCAAGTCTAGCCACTGAGATGTAAGCTGAAGTGCTATGTAGGATTTTTGAGAAAGTACCTTAAAAAGAGCTAATTGGGCTAGAGGAGGAATCCTGTTGCCCTTTCTCTCTTCCTCCATCCTGCTGCCTGCAGTGAGGGTGTGATGGCTGACACTCCAGCAACCGTTTTGGAACATGAGGTAATATGAAGGATGGCACAACCAGAGATGGAAAACAGCTCGGGTCTCTGATAACCACAGAGGCACCATCTGGCTTTGGGCTAGCTCCAGACCTCTTCAGTCTGAGAGAGAGAAGGAAAAAACCCTAATTGCTAATGTTATTTGGATTTTTGTTTGTATGCAGTTGGAATCTGATCTTAAACACAAGCCCATGAACATGCTGAACCAACTAAGAATGTATAAAAATAGCTCATCTCAGAAGTGACCAAATTAGAAGTATTCTACCAGTCATTTTCCCCACCTTGTCCTCTTTTAGATTCTATATTCAGAGGCGTAGAGATTCTATTGCATTATTCTGAAGACAATCACTATGGCCTACTTTATGGAGTTATAGAATCATTAAAAAGACTGGTCTCAATTTACAGAATACAGGCATTACATATTATAAGACCTTAAATTTCATCTCAGGAATTGCTTCAGAAATACAGCCACAGAGGAGCCAACAGGCTCCCGCAAAGTGGATTTCTGAAGAAGCAAATTTATTTACACAACCTTTGTACAATTTGGTTAAGAGAGAAGAGACGGGAGAGATTCCAAATAGGAAATAAGATGATAAAGCTGAAAGACTTCTCTGCTTTAAAATCAATGTTCTGCTCAGTCTTTCCTGATTTAAAATTTAAAATTCCAGAATTATTTTCCCTGCCAGAAAGACAAATGGTGGTGGTCTTTCACAGTTGAAATAGGATGACAGTTTTGTTGTTGATTTGTTTCCGTAAGACAGATTTGATATTTACTAGTGGATGTATTATTTATAACCCAACACTGAGTTGGTATCGTATTGTTGGGTCAAGAATGGGTTTTCTTTGGTTATCCTTCTTTCTCGTTAAGGTTCTTAAGAATTCCAGCTACAATGACCTAAGTGAGGAGACACATTTGGAGGAAGGAAACATTTTTCCACCCTGTTTTTTTCTGCAGCTTTAATATATCTGATTCTGTACACACTGTGGATAGAGCTGTAACCCAAATAATCCTTATGAGGGTAAAAAATTCTACTTTTATTTTGTTATTTTGTGTTATAGTCAGTGTATCTGTGTATACCTGAAAGTAAGTGAGAGGAGAGAGAATTTAGATAAAACTTATTAGTTCTTTCTCCAGACCTGGATGGCATTTTTACCCTACTTTTTCCTTTTCTAGAGGAAAAGGTGTATGCATGTGGATGGATGGACACACACACACACACTCACACTCACACACAGACACACACCCCCTATCTGATTTTTTCTAGAACACAGGAATCAGGGAGGAAACCACACAGATCCCCAGGGAGCCAAATTCATTTCTACAAAGTCCATGTACCAAAACTCATGCATTCTGATCACAGGAGCGCCCCCTCATTTTCTCTTACTATATATGCAATTCTAACACATTTGGTGAGCTGGTCTTTAGGCCTTCAGCAAACTGAGCAGAGCAGTTATGCTGGGAATAGTGAGAAGGGTCAACAAAAAAGGGGAAAAAATACCAAAAACTGTGGAAATTTGCTAACACCCCCACTAAAAAGAAATTCTACATCGTGTGCCTGCTAACGAGGGCAAACCATTCTGTTCAACGGATACCAGCCTCAAGAAAAAGTGATATTCCAAATGATGAACCTTTGTCATCAAGAGGAGTTTGAGACATGATGCTATATTCTAGGCACCATGCCAGATGCAGGCCTTTTAGAAGGGCTTTCAATCAGACCAGCAAAAGTAACAAAAATAAAAAATATTTGGTACGCAAAGGCTTTACAGAAAATGCAAATTTGTTGAGGAAAGCAGCAGTGGCTAAGCTGGCAACAGATTAGGAGTCAAAAGACCCGGAATCAAATCCTGACACTAGCATTTACAAACTGTATGGTACTGGGGAAAAGACTCAACTTTCCTCACCTCTACAATGGGGCTAATGATAGCAGCTTCAGAGACTGTTGTGAATATTAAATAAGCCAATATATGTGAGACTACAATGCCTGTGTCCCATAAATGTCCATTCAATCCAAAGGGCTGACATTTTACTGTGTGTGAAATTTTGTTGTTTTCCACGAAACTATTATTATTATTTGCTCTGATGATGTCAATTAAAATCAAAGAATAAGATGAGCCAGCAATTTCATTCCTAGGTATATACCAACAGAAATGCATACATACATTCATCAAAAGACACATATAATACGTTCATAGAAGGATGGCATATATGGGGTGCCTGGCTGGCTCAGTCGGAAGGGCATGTGACTCTTGATCCCAGGGTCGTGAGTTTGAGTCCCATGTTGGGTGTAGAAATTAACTAAAAATAAAAAAATCCTGGGGCACGCGGGTGGCTCAGTCGTTGAGCGTCTGCCTTCAGCTCAGGTCATGATCCCAGGGTCCTGGGATCGAGCCCCGCATTGGGCTCCCTGCTCGGCAGGAAGCCTGCTTCTCCCTCTCCCACTCCCCATGCTCGTGTTCCCTCTCTCGCTGTCTCTCTCTCTGTCAAAAAATAAAATAAAATCTTTAAAAAAAAAAATCTTAAAGGAAAAAAGAAGTATGGCATACATAATAATACATGTATAAAAGCTCAGGAAGAAACGTGCAGTTTCAAAGTAACAATTCTCTAAGATCCTATAGTATATATGCAGCTATACGTCTATTCCCAGTCTTCATAGTCCAGCCTACCTATGGTCCTGAACTGTATGCATTTTATGCATATATCTTTCCACTGGTTCATATATTTTATAATATAATTTGCCTATTCTCTGAGGAATATGATGGAATATGAACACATACATAAACACATACTCACTTGTGTGCATGCGCATGTGCACACGGATCTGGCTTAGGCTGTCTTTCACATTCTCTGATTCTAAAAGGGGCCATGTCTCTGGTCAGAAAATAGTCCCATGATCAGGAGGCCTATGGTATCTCTGTCCCTCGGGCTTTCAGATCTTTGCCAAGGTGGATTCCAACACATGCATATTTGTAACAGGACTAACATCAACCAACTTGAGTAGGGAGAAGCTGAACAGTTTAAGTAGGAAGGAAATGAATGTGTTTACACTTATAATGTAGCAGGCAAGGGACCTGGCGCTTTCAAATATTTCTCATTTCATCCTCAACACAACACTGTAAGGAGAGCATAACTGTATGGAGGTTTTGAAACCTACCCACCACCAGGGAGCTCCAAAGCATTTGCCTCTGCACTTGGATCCAGTTCTGACTCCAGGATCACTTCTTTCTCAACCACACCACGGTTGGAAACCACCAGTCAGAAGAGACACAGATGCACCATGGATCCGGGATGGATTTGGTCCCAGCAATAGTTTGCGTCCTTGTGTTTAAACCCCAAATCCTCCTATTACCACCCCCAGAGACTTTGCAAAGTTTGGGAATCATGTTCCCATGTAACGCAGTCTGCGCTTCAGACTGCAGAAGGCATTGAATTCACATCAAGCTTCTGGTTCATTGTAGCTACATTATTTTAGCATAATAGATTTTTAACAATCCTCTATATCTGCTGACTTTAATAAATGGCAGGTTTTGCCCAACTCAACAAATCGGCTTCATCATTGCCTGGTTCTTGCTGGGGAAGCATAGCAGATGTTAAAGTCGAGCTGACCTGAGTTTGAGTCCTCGCCTGTGCCACGGTGTTTAGCTTCCATGGGAGGTACCCAACCCACCAGCCCTGGAAAGCAGCAGAAGTCAAAGGCATCTTGGCTTCTTTTCATACAAAGAGGATAACAGAGCCACAGCAATTTACCCCTTAACTGTTCACAGAGCCCCCATCTGCAAGGCATCTGGGACAACCTTCAAGGCAAAATATAAAAGAGGCCTCTACTACAAAGAATAATATGGGGTCTGTCCCTAAACAGAGTCAGCTTTGGGATCTTCGCCTTCCTGAACCCAAGACTGGCTGCCTTATCTCCCCTGCTTGCATTTTTACTGCCCCTGTTTCCTAACGGCTCCATTTTGCTGGTCTCAGCTACAGACCTTCCCTGGTAGGCACTTGGGGATCAACAGGTACAAAGGACCTAGGCCAATGTCAAGGATTGTTTATGGTTATTGACTGGTGGTTAGCCTCAGGGTTCTAAACGCTTCGATGCTATGGTCCTCGGGCCATAATGCACCCTCCCTGGTTAGCATGCTGGTGGCCACTGTAGGATGGACAATGGCCGGGGCACTGGAGAAGCTGGGAAGAGAGGCCCCAGTGGGGTCTGGTTATGGCTGGGGGTAAGAGAGTGGGAGCAGAGGAGGAAGACAAGTAATGCAAGCAAAAAAGACAGAAAGAAATTTGGTTTTACTGGAGAGGATTTCACAAAGTATAATAGAAAGAGTGGGCTAGTAGAGTTCTACCAGCAAAAAATAGAGGGAAAAGGATGGGAAGACCCATTACTGCCAACCCACCATTACTCAGAACTTTGCCTTCATTATACACCCTTGAATTCTTACCCAACCCTCTGATGTCAGATGATCCCCATTTTACAAATGAGGAAACTGAGACACAGAAGTTAAATACTTGGCTCCTGCCCTAACAAGCAGGTCTGTGGGACTTCAAAGCCAGCCCCGGTTTTCAACATCAGGTGTCTACAGCTTCACCCCTGCAGATGTGTCTGAGAACAAATAGGAAGACAGAAATTTCTTCTTGATCTGATGTCCCTGGAGAGAAGGGATCATGCACCCCCCTTCCTTTCCTCTTCAGAGACACAAACACATTCACACCACACACAAAGTGAAAAAAAAAAAAAAAGAATTATCATCAATTTGGATTTATAGCTTTCCTTTTGGGTCCTTGCACCCAGCACTGTGGGCTTCCAGGGGCACCTCCTATGGTAACTCAGTAACTTCTTTTTCTCTCCTCTCTCTGGCTGGGCGCTCTTCTTCAGATGATTCAATCTGGAAGTATGGGGAAGGCCTCCTGATCGGCCGCCAGGCTGGGCCAGGGCACCTGGGTGCCCGTGCCTCCCATGGGTCCACACAGCCAGTCTCAGTGGACCCAGCACGGGGTGTGCTCTTGCTGCCCTCACTTCAGGAATCCAGGCAAAGGCTGAGCGCCCAGACCCAGTGATCTCAGTGGCTGCGCCTGTGTGCAGCTCGTGTGAGGTCAGCACAGCATTCATTGGCTTCTTATATTTTTTTTAAAAAAAGGCTTGTTTTCCACTTTTATATCCAAGTTCAAATGGGGCAAAGTGGTGTGAAGAGTTTCCTGAAAGCCACTGATTCTTTGAAAAGAATCAGATGTCTCGGAGTTGGGAGGACTCTGCCATTTTCTTCCCCACCACCAACCTCAGAGAGAACACAGACAGGCAGGCACACATACTCACTCAGAAATAACACGGACATGGGTGCCTGGGTGGCTCAGTCGGTAAAGTGTCCGACTCTCGATTCCGGCTCAGGTCATGATCTCAGGGTCGTGAGATGGAGTCCTGCATCAGGCTCCACGCTCAGCGTGGAGTCTGCTTGAGATTCTCTCTCCCTCTGCCCCTCCCCACATGTGCACATGCTCTCTCTCTAAAAATAAGTAAATATGTGGGGCGCCTGGGTGGCTCAGTCAGTTGGGCGACTGCCTTCGGCTCAGGTCATGATCCTGGAGTCCCGGGATCAAGTCCCGCATCGGGCTCCCTGCTCAGCGGGGAGTCTGCTTCTCCCTCTGACCCTCCCCCCTCTCATGCTCTCTCTCTCTCTCTCATTCTCTCTCTCAAATAAATAAAATCTTTAAAAAAAATAATAAAAATAAGTAAATATTAAAAAAAAAGAAGTAACACAGACACACACACATACTCTTGGAAACAACATGAACAGACACACACACACATACATACTCAGAAACAACACAAACACACACCTACATACTCAGAATCCTGGAACCACACATGATTGAGAAGCAGACATTTCGGAAACAGCCTTTTTTACTAAAGATCAGTCGCTCGTTCTTTTTTTTTTTTAAGATTTTATTTATTTATTTGTCAGAGAGAGAGCACAAGCAGGGGGAGTGGCAGGCAGAGGGAGAAGCAGGCTCCCTGTTGAGCAGGGAGCCTGATGCGGGACTCGATCTCAGGACCCAAGCCAAAGGCAGATGCCTAACCAACTGAGCCACCCAAGCATCCCCAGTTGCTCATTATTTACACATGCCAAGCACTTAGCCTGCTGGCTTCTGTGGAAGGTGTCATGGGCATATGTGGGATCAAGGCCAAGCCAGCCCTCGGGGAGCCTACAGTCACTCAGAGAGTGTGCTGGAGGCCCACCAGGCCCACTCGCTACCCTTTCCTGTCCTCCTCTGGCCTCCATGGGCCCGATCTGCTCTGAACGCATCACAGGGCTCCTTGGCCCTCTGGCCTCCAGTTGGGTTCAGCCAATGGGATGTCTGGAAGGCAACTGGAGGAAGAACATGCAGGGAAGCCGGTGTTCCTCCCCCTCTCCCTGCTCCTACCCTCTCAGATGCTGGCTGAGGGGCCTCTGCACAGAGTCTCTGGCTCCCGCTTCCCAGAGGCAGTCCCTCCCTCACCCTTGATAGGAGCCTGGAGGGCCCCACCGTCCCTTGTGGTTTCTCTACCCCCCCCCCACACTTCTCAAATGAGTCCCTTATTAAACTCTGCCCAAATTATCCTATTTTGAGTGTGCCATCTGCTTCCTGCTGGGATCCGGACTGATCCAGGAAGGCAGAGTAAACAGACAATTGCAGTGTAATGCAGAACAATAAAAGACAATATTGTTTCCCAGTGAAACACAAAAGCCCCGGGGTCTGATTGCTTGGTCTGTGCATCCTGGCCCCACTACTCACTATCTCCGTTACCCTCTTTAATCTTCACTTCCACTTCTGAACAATAGGGTTAATTCTAGGCCTACCTCATAGGGCAGCCGGGAGGATTAAATGAGATGATATAAGGAGGGTGCTTAGCACTGCATCTGGCACTTCAGCAATGCTGACTGATACCAAGCAGGGATCCTTAGAATTAACCATGCAGTCCTTTCAACTTAGTCGAGTGCCCAATATGTATCTGTTGAATGGCTGACGTGCTAGGAGAGATGGGTACAGGGGACACGGAAAAGCAACAGGGCAATGGTAAAGAGAAAATCAGGAAGGACTGCCTGGAGGAGGTGGTGCTGCGCTGCCTCTTGGGGGAGGAGATAGCTAGGAGGACAGCTGACAAAGGGTGGTCCAGTAGAGGGAAGAGCAGGTACGAGTGTGCGAAGGCCTGATGAGCACAGCAGATGCGGGGTGGTGCAAATAGCTCAGTGGCCATGGGAGCAAAGGATGCCTGTGGGCAGTATCAGAGCTAAGGCCAATGGGGTAGGCAGGGCGACCAGGGAAAGCCTTGGATGTCAGGTTAAGGAGCTGGTCTTTGCCCTAAAAGCCAGGGAGAGCTAGCTGGGTTTGATGGTGAGAGGGTGTGACCAGGCTGCAATGCTGGCGCTGCCCTGGGCCCAACAAGAGCACGCGGTCGGTGCTGTGCATGCTTGCTGAAGAATGGACGCATACCAGCAGTTCTATATGGCAAGACCTGTCACCTTCCTCACTCCCTCCGTCCTTCCTAAATGCACGCCAACTGATACCACGCCATGATCCAGGCAACTTGCCAGCCACGGATCTCCACACATTTCCTCACCTGATCTCATTAATACTATGGCTCACAGTGGTATAATGAAATTACATTTGGTCTTGGTCCCTAGTTCCTGGCACAGAGTTCCTAACACCTTTGGAACCCACAGAGCACTGACAGTGTCTTTGGTAGCTACAGAGATGACTCGCGGGTAGGGGGCTAAATAGTTAATAGCTAAATAGGATGATCCCCAGAAAGATCTCCAGGCAGGGATGAGGGAGGGGCTGGAGACTGTTCAGTCACCAATGGCCAACGATCTCATCAATCATGCCTGTGTAATGAAACCTCCACAAAAACCCCTACACGATGGGGATTGGGGAACACATCAATGTGCCAGGAGGGCAGGGAGCCCCAATGGGGCATGGAAGCCCTGTGCACCCCTAACTCCAATACCTTGCCCTATGCACACCTTTTCCGTTTGGCTATCGCTAAGTTGTATCCTTTATAATAAACTGGAAATAGTAAGTTCAAGTGAGCCATTCTAGCAAATTATAGAACCTGAGGAGGGGGTCATGGAAACTTCCAAATGTACGGCCCTTCAGTCAGAAGTCGCCCTGGGACTTGCTCCTGGCATCTGAAGTGGGAGCAGTCTCATGGGACTGAGTCCTTAATCTGTGGGGTCTGTGCTAATAAATCTAGGCAGACAGTATCAGAACTGAATTGAGGTATTGGACACCCAGTTGGTGTTGGAGAATTGGAAAGTGGCCTGGGGTCAGGAGTGGTAGAAAAAAAGAAGGCACTCTCACAAACACTCTATTTGGTGACATGCGCTGGACACTCCCCTCTACCTTCCAGCTGTGAGGCAGTCCCAGGCCCCACTGCCAGACGGGCGAAGGAAGACAGCACTCTCTGGGCAGCTCCGTCCTCCCTGACTCAGCCGCTGATTCAACTGTCCCTCTGGGTGTGGCAGCTGGAGGAACCCGGAACCAGCCTGACACCGTGCCCCAGGCCTGGCAAGTGGCCTTGTTCCTTGTCCTCTGGCTCAGAGGTCCGGTGGCTGCAGAAGACTGGCCAGGAAGGCCATTCCCCTGCCACCCACACCCCATGCCCTACGGCTGGAACCAGTGATGTGCTGGAGAGATGATCCCTCTCCTTCTCTTGAGCACCTGATGTGTTGGGCATCCCACATCTCAGGCTGGATTCCCCCACAATCAGAGCCTGAGACAAAGATTTAAAGAAATGGCCCCAGGTAGATGAATGGGGAGATAAGACGGAGAAGAGAAGGAATCCAATATGGGTGCCTTAAAGGGCAGGTTATCCCCAAAGGCAACAGGGTCCAGTCTCCTGGGGACCTCCGTGAAAGGCTACAGAATACACTTCAGAGCTGTGCACCTGCAGGGCAGGGAACTGGAACATTTACTCCCCAGCTCCTGTCCTTCATGGGCTGAGGGCTGCTCCGGGAGCATTAACTCCTAGCACCTTTGACATGCAAAGGGGACCTCGGGAGGCACAGCCCTGCTCAGCACAGGCAAACCCGTGCATGCCAAGGAGATCCAGGTGGAGCACCCATGCTGCTCCTGAGGACTCCCCACTGGGAAAAGAACCACCAACCAGATACAGTCAGGCCTCATGGAGGGAAGCAGACAAGCAGGAGGTAATTATAACCCAGGCAGGTAAAAGCAATGGCTGAAAGTGCTTCGAAGGCACTGCTGTTCAACAGAAATACAACGCAACCCGGGCCATGCATATAATTTTAGATATTCAATCACCACATTAAGAGTCAAAAGGGGGGCACCTGAGCCACTCTGGAAAACAGTATGGAGGTTCCTCAAACAGTTGAAAATAGAACTACCCTATGATCCAGCAATTGCACTACTGGGTATTTACCACAAAGATACAAATGTAGGGATCCGAAGGGGTACGTGCACCCCAGTGTTTATAGCAGCAATGTCCACAATAGCCAAACTGTGGAAAGAGCCAAGATGTCCATCGACAGATGAATGGATAAAGAAGAAGTGGTATATATACACAATGGAATATTATGCAGCCATCAAAAGGAATGAGATCTTGCCATTTGCAACGACATGGATGGAACTGGAGAGTGTTATGCTGAGTGAAATAAGTCAATCAGAGAAAGACATGTATCATATGACCTCACTGATATGAGGAATTCTTAATCTCAGGAAACAAACTGAGTGTTGCTGGAGTGGTGGTGGGTGGGAGGGATGGGGTGGCTGGGTGATAGACATTGGGGAGGGTATGTGCTATGGTGAGTGCTGTGAATTGTGCAAGACTGTTGAATCACGGATCTGTACTTCTGAAACAAATAATGCAACATATGTTAAGAAAAAAGAAAAAGAAGAAGATAGCAGGAGGGGAAGAATGAAGGGGAGTAAGTCGGAGGGGAAGACGAACCATGAGAGACGATGGACTCTGAAAAACAAACTGAGGGTTCTCGAGGGGAGGAGGGTAGGGGGATGGGTTAGCCTGGTGATGGGTATTAAAGAGGGCACGTTCTGCGTGGAGCACTGGGTGTTATGCACAAACAATGAATCATGGAACACTACATCAAGAACTAATGATGTAATGTATGGTGATTAACATAACAATAAAAAAATTTAAAAAGGGGGGGCACCTGGGTGGCTCAGTCGGTGAAACATCTGCCTTCAGCTCAGGTCACAATCCCGGGGTCCTGGGATCGAGCCCCACCTCAGGCTCCCTGCTTAGCAGGGAGCCTGCTTCTCCCTCTCCCTCTGTCGCTGCCCCCCTGCTTGTGCTCTCTCTCTGTCTCTCAAATAAATGAATAAAATCTTTAAAAAAAGACTCAAAAATAGGTGAAATTCATTAAAAACAAAACATTATTTAACCCACCATATCCAAAATATTATTTTAACATGTAATCAGCAGAAAAATTATCAGTGACGCAGTTGACATCCTTTTTTCTCATTCTAAGTCTTTGAGAGCTGGTCTGTTTTATACTTCTGGGACACCTCCAGGGCTTGGTAGCCACACGTGGCTAGTGGCCGCCATACCGAAGCCCAGTGCTCGGCATCAGTGAGGGTCATGGACCCAGGGCAAGTGGCCTCTCTGCTGTGTCTCCTCTACCCGAGGGCCATTTGTTCACTGATTCTACAAATATTTAAATTAAGCACCTTCTCTTTTTCCAGACATTGCTGTGATGCAACGATGCCTTCCCACGGCCCTTAGACTAAAATCTAAGCCCCTTACGTGGTCTCAAGGCCTTACCGGACCCAGCCCCTGCCCATCTCCCCGACTTGACCTTCCACACCTTCATCCTCTCTTCCCACACCACAGCCTTGCTTCTAGTTGTCACTCCTGGAACGTGCCTCTGTAGGGTCTCGCACATGCCGTCCCTTCCCTGGGATTTTCCAGCACCCAGACCTCCTCCACCTGTTTGCTTCTTGTACTCCTTCATGCCACACTCCACAGGGCCCCTCCTCCCCTCCTCCCACCCTGCTCCCCAGTGCTGTTCATTTTCTCAGATTATACACCATCAGAAATTCACTGCTTCATTAATATTAGTTATTGACTTTATTGTCTCTCCTGCTATCTGCTGAATCCCCAGTAGCTAGAGCAATGTCTGGAAAAAGAGAAGGTGCTTAATTTAAATATTCGTGGAATCAGTGAACAAATGGCCCTTGGGTAGAGGAGACACAGCAGAGAGGAAGGACCGACGTAATTCAGACATCGGCACTGTGATTCGTGGCATTTTGTATTCCCAGGACACTGTGCTGCCACCCCACAGAGCTTGCTCCAAAATAGAAAAGCAAGGACGGGGGAGAGGGGCTGGGGGTGGGCAGCAGTGGGAGCTACAGAAGAGCAGGGGCTTGGGGGCTGAATGGGAGTGTGCAGGGTGGGCACGGCATCCCCAGCAGAGGCATGGAAGAGCCAACACACATTAACTCTCACCTTCTCTACTGGTATCCCCCTTTACTAAACAAGGGTTTGCAGGGTGCCTGCGAGGCTCAAGTCGACTGAGCGTCGGACTCTCAATTTTAGCTCAAGTCATGATCTCAGGGTCTTGGGATAGAGCCTCGAGTCAGGCTCCGAACGCAGCGGGGAGTCTGCTTGAGGAGTCTCTCTCTCTCTCCCTCTGCCCCTCCCCCCTGCTCACGTTCTCTCTCTCTCTCTCTCTCTCTCAAATAAATAAATAAATCTTTAAAAAGCAAAAACAAACAAAATGAAAAAAACCACAGGGGTTTGCAAGGTTCTTCATTCAGTCTTCCCCTGGAAATAGCATCCCACCCTTACTCTGGTGCTCACTCCATCCTTGCCCAACCTGGCAGGTGGGCTGCTTGCTTCTCCAACCTCTCCCCAGAGGGGCTCCCTGAGCTCCTGCCACCAGGAGGAGCCCTTGCTGGCTGGTAGCATGGGCCTGCTGCCAGTGAGCCTGAGACCCATTGTCCACACCACTGACTGCCTTTTGGGAAAGAGAAACTCTCTTTACAATAAACAAGAAGCCAGGAGGCTTTCAGCCCCAAATCACTAGGGTCCAGCAAGAAGAAAGCCTACCTGTGAATGAAACCAGCAGAGAGGAGGGCAGAGCCAAGAGGACCTACAATGTGCTGGGCACTGTGCTAACTGCCTTCATGGACTAGCTAATTTAATCCTCACTGCAGGAGGAAACTGAGGCTCACAGGGTTTAGCGGCTTGCCCAAGGTCACATACCAAGGACTCCCCTGTTAGACAGGAGAGTCTCTTAGCGTTTACACATGATACAGTAGGATGAAGGGAGCAAGTTCAGACAACCCCAAAGGCATCCCTGGATCCAGGAGTGCCTGAAGCCAGCCCTAGCTGTGGGCTTTTCTTTCTGTTCCACTGCTTTCCACTGAAAGATGCCTAACTGATACAGACACTATTTCTCTCAGAGAGATGGAAGGACTTACCCAGATCTCCCCATCATCTGGGGACCACAGAAGGACCCAGTCTCCTGACTCCTCTCCAGGACGGGCCACCTGCTCTTCTGACAGCTCCCGGTGAAGACCACCCTTTGCGCATTGGTCAAACTCATCTGAACTTTCATTTGAACCCCTGGGAAGGGGGAGCCAGAGTCCTCTAAGATTACATGTGCTCCCTCCAGGTTCCATCAGCAGCTTTATCCCCAAATAAGATCATGGCAATCCAAGAACCATCAAAGGCTCAAACCAGATGGGACACTAGGAGGTGAAATGGAATGACCTCAAGTTACCAGCAGGGAAGGTCTTCTAGGATTAAAACAAACACGCACGCATACGACCTGCTAGGAGGAAGGAGAATCACAACTCTTCAGGGCAACATCAAAGCTGCCCATGTTGCTATGTAATTTATAACTTGGTCTGCAGGTAAGCCTTCATTCTGTGTTATAATTGTCACCTTCTCTCTCCTGCTACTCAGAGAGCCCCCACTGCCGGGCAGAGGGGGCAAAGCGGGACACTGGGAGTCAGAAGATGTGGGCTCCCAAGAGGGTGGAGCCTGTTATTATCTGGGGAACTTGGGCAAGTCATCTTCTCACATGTCACATCCCTCAGTGGCTCCCCAGTGCCCGATCATTCATTCACTCAACAAACATTCAGTAAGTGCCTACCATAGGCTAGGCACTGTTCTAGAAGCTATGGATGGTGGCAAGTAAAACTGTCATGGTCCCCACCCTCGTGGCCATTATAATCTAGTGAGAAAGACTGAAACGAATAAAAGCAAGATGGTCACACGCATGCAAACACACACACACACACACACACACACACACACACACACACACAAAATGTGGAGAGTTGCACAGGGTTCCAGAGATGCACTGTAATGAGGCCAGCCAAGTTGGGAGGAGGTGTCAGGGAAGGCTTCCCCAGGGAAGCCCCTGGGACTTGGATGAGCAGGAGTTAACTAGGAAGAGGGGGAAGAAGGGAGGGGAGCACTGGGAGCGTCCCCGCCAAGGGCAGCATCTGGGAAGGCCCCAGGGATGGAGAGAATAGAGGTCCTTAGGGAACCAACAGAACCCGAGTCTGGCTGGAGTACAGACAAGGAAAGGTGAGCAGAGAGATGGGGTGAAGCAGTGGCAGGCCGTGCTGGGGGGTGGGGGGGCAAAGGGTGACACTTATCTGAGGACAAGGAAGCCATAAGCAGGGGGGCCTCTGAAGTGCCCCAGCCCTGGCCCAGGAAGTCCTTGTTGCTCCCAGACCTGCTCCTGCTTCTGACCCTTGGATCCAACTCCCCCACCCATCAAACTCCTGCCTGCCAGGTGCAGGATGCTCTCATGGGAGCTGCTGTGCCAGGCACCAGGGGCAGAGGCCCAGACTCATATTTCAGACGAGGCTGGAGGTCAAAGGCAGGGCTCAAGGTCCACATAGGATGAGCTGAACAAAGGAGCTAAGAGTAGATGATGAGGAGCATGAGGCTGACTCTCACCACACACAAATAATGGCCTGGAGTGATTCCAGATGTTGTTGTGCTTGAGGTTCCGTTTAAAGGAGCCAAAGCAGGAGCGCCTGGGTGGCTCAGTTGGTTAAGCGACTGCCTTCGGCTCAGGTCATGATCCTGGAGTACCGGGATCGAGTCCCGCATCAGGCTCCCTGCTCGGTGGGGAGTCTGCTTCTCCCTCTGACCCTCCCCCATCTCATGTGCTCTCTCTCTCTCTCACTCAAAATAAATAAATAAAATCTTTAAAAACAAACAAAAGAGCCAAAGCAGAACAAAGACTCTTAGACACCCTCTGAGGAAGGTGACTAGAACTTGCTGGCTCCCCCTACCTCCACTTACTTGGGTAGTGATGCGGGCATTCGTGTGTTTGCCTCCCTGGTATTCAGTACCCCTTCTTCTGGTGACTGTACTCCTCATTCCCCTTGCGGAAGCCACCCCCTTCCCAGTTCTCATGGTGCTGACCCTACACCCCCTCCCCCAGCTCTAGATGGTCAGGTGAGGTGGACCTGTCCAGTCAGAACATCATCACCCTGTCCAAGGTAACTGGGACACGTAACCCAAGTTGGAGCGATGGGAACGGAGTCAGAGATCCTGCTAGAACTTCTAGGAAGAAAAGCTCTATCTAATGGGGTTGTTAGACCAGCAATTGTAGGACAGCTCCTGGAAGCTGCAACATGCAGAACTCGAGAAGGAAGCCAGCACAGGGGAACGCACCACTGAGAGGTGAGGGAGGCAGGGAGAGATTCAGTGGTGATGCAGAGGGAAAAAGAGAAACCAAATCTTTGAAGTCTGCCATGCCCGGGGCCAGGTTTTAGCCCTTAACCCCTCTCTCACATGAGCAAATAAATCCTTTTAGGGTGTAAGCCGGTCTGAGGTGGGTTCCCATCACCCAAAACCAAGATGGTCCCAGTACACACAGGGCACATATCCCCTCATGACCTAACGCACAGCCTGCCCACACCCCATACCTGGGCCTGGGGAGGATGGAGCGGCCGTGAGGGCCTGAGTCCAGAGCCCGGCACGCCAAAGACACACAACCACAAGTCATGACATGCTGAATTACTGTGAAAATTCATCCTCAATCTCCTCTCTGACCAAACTCCCCGTTTGGAAACTTTTTTTTTTTAAAGATTTTATTTATTTGACAGAGAGAGGGCGATATTAGAGAGACGACAAGGAGGGGGAGCAGCAGAGGCAGAGAGAGAAGCAAGCTCCCCCCTGAGCAGGGAGCCCGATGTGGGGCTCGATCCCAGGACCCTGGGATCATGACCTGAGCCGATGGCAGATGCTTCACCAACTGAGCCACCCAGGTGCCCACCATTTGGAAACTTCTGACAACTAGACCCTACCCTGGAGAAGCAGCTAGAAGTGGACTCACCTGGGCCATGGTTTGTGGCTTGGGCAACTAGAGGTCCATCATCTTGCGGCTGATGAAAAGGCAGTGGCCATAAACAGCGTGGCCGAGTTCACGGTCACTGCAGCCAGCTGTGTTACTAACCTGTTTGCACTGACTTGCAAGCCTCCACCTGCAGCTCTGCAGCCGCGCCAAAAACACTTGTTCCACACTGCAGCTTGGCAGGCGCGTTTCCGCTTTGCACGCTACGGTGTTCTTGCCGTGCTTATCGGTTTTCAGGAAAACCCGTGCTGTTTTTGAGTACCAGACCCCAAATATTTGCAGAGAACCCCTTTCAGGAGCTTCTGGCACTCCAAATAACCCACACGAAGTGTTCCACCTCTCATTCTTTTTTAACAGAGAAAATTGTTCTCTATTCATTATCTGTAAAATGCATTAGCTCAGAGCTTCCATTTTAAACCAAAACCAAATCACTTGGGTATCCCAGGCTGCTGCTTTCCCTAAGATTACCTTTGTAAGTTCTAACATTATGGATGACCCAGCAAAGAGAAATGTGAAAATAGGGACCAAGGTCCATTAAAAAGCCCGGGTCCCATCCAATTTGCAATCCACTTGTATACACAGGAGGACCACCTCTGCTGTGAAAGGGTTCTTCCAGTAATAAGCCTAGAATTGGCCTTGTATGTTGATGATCGACTTAGGAGCCGTTGATTTGATTTCAACAATAATGTTTTGGGTTTTTGGTTTTTGTTTTTTTAGAGGGGGAGGGAGGGGCAGAGGGAAAGAGAGAATCTTAAGCAGCCTCCAAGCCCAGCATAGAGCCTGACGTAGGGCTCGATCCCACGACCCTGAGATTATGACCTGAGCTGAAATCAAGAGTGGGACACTTAACTGGCTGAGCCACCCAAGTGCCCCAACAACCATCTGTATTTATTATCTACCATGTGCCAGGCTCTATGCCAGGCACTGAGATAACATTAGTGTTAGACTAGACCATCCGCATTGTCTGCTGGAAGCTGGTGCCACCTTCCCCCAAAAGGTGGCAGACACACGTAAACCAGTAATTCTGGATTGTTACAGTGCTAGGAAGAAAATATACGGGGTGCAGCCAGAGAGAATGTGGTGGTGAGGAAAGATGTGTCTGAGGAAACAGCATGTAAAAGCTGAGACTCTAGGACAAGACTTGTCACCCTTACGAAGAACAGGAAGGTTGGGAATCAGGGGGGTGCAGGGAGAGGGGCCCTGCAGGCAGAGAAACAGCATGAGGCAGAGTCCTGAGACCAGCCAGTGCTGGCTGAGCGTGACAACAAAAAACCTGTCGAGGAAATGGGGCCTTTGTAAGAAATCTGGATTTCCTTTTCAGTAAAATGGACAGGGGGCCTCGGGGCCCCAGATGGGTGTGAAGCAGGGGCAAAGCATGATCTCGTGCAGGAGCAATGGAAATAAACCACATTGGCCATATTAATCTTGAGGTGCCTGCTAGACTTCCAAATGGAGACATAGTCAGGCATTTGGGAAAATCAAGTCTGGAACTCAGAGGCCAGGTTCAGCTGGAGCTAGAGTTTGGAAGAATAGAATTAGTCAGCATACAGAGGGTCTCCAAAAACCCTGTGAGGTTGGTTGGAGCCAGAGGAGCCCTACTGAGAGACTGAAAAAGAGGGCAGAGTCCCAGGAAGGAATCCAAGCAGGCTCGGTGCCACAGGAGCCCAAAGAAAATAGAGTTTTCAGAGGGAGGGAGTGGCCAGGTGGGCTTGCAAATACCTCCTGGAAGCTGAGCTGACTTGCAGAATAATTCTGAAGCTTTGAGATCTGAGGCAGGGCTTCATCTTAAAAGGCGTTCCTTGGGGCCTAGGGATGATATAGTGACGGAGTGCATGGAAGTAGAAATTCCAGGCTCCGGGGCCAGATTCCCTACAACCGATGGGTACTTCTGTCATTTTGCAGCAACACGGCCTTCACCAACTTCCCAAAGCTCCATGAGCGTCACCTTGCCTTCACAACGGAAATCACAGTATCTGCCTCACTGGGTTGTTGTAAGGATTAAATGAGTTAATAAGTAGCAAGTGCATAAGAGAGTAGATTGCCTGGCTCAGGTTCAATGCTCAGTGTTAGCTATTTTTGCTGCTGCCACTGCTGTTGCTGTAAGAATGAATGCTAAGTAACATGGGCTGGGCTTTGCATGCGCAGTTGATCCTTGAACAACATGGGTTTGAACTGTGTGGGTGTTTCCCCGACAAATATGGTACAAATACGGTAAGTGTATTCTCTCTTCCTTACAATTTTCTTACTAACATTTTCTTTTCTCTAGCTTACTTTATTGTAAGAATACAGTACGCACTATATAGGACTTACAAAATATGTGCTAATCCACTGTTTATGTTATGAGTAAGGCTTCTGGTCAATAGTAGGCTAGTAGTAGTTAAGTTTTGGGAGGAATCTAAAGTTACATGCAGATTTTTGACAGCATGAGGAGTGAGCACCCCTGACCCCTGCACTGTTCAAGGGTCAACTGTATTAGCTCATGTGGCAGATATTGTTGTACCTGTTTGCAGATGGGGAAACTGGCCTAGGACCGCCAGCAAGTTCCGAGGGTAGCGTTGGCATTCATATCCAGATCAGACTCAATGCTCTTAATCACTGCTCTACAATTCCTCATCTGATGCCAAGATGGGGGGTTGAGGTCCAGTGCAAGGAAGAACATGGCCCACTAATGTATTACTGGTGTGCTATGGGCTGAATGTCTGCATCCCCCCAAAATTCATATGCTGAGATCCTAACCCCCATGCGATGGAATTAGCCATGGGACCTTTGGGAGGAGATTAGGTGATAAGGGTGGAGCCCTCATGAATAGGATTAGTGTCCTTATCAAAGAGACCCCAGACAGCTCCCTTGTCCCTTCCGCCATGTGAGGACACCGCGGAAAGACAGCCACCTATGAACCAGGGATGGGGCTCCCACTGGGTTTGGAATCTGCCAGCACCTTGATCTTGGACTTCCCAGCCCCCGTAAGTGTGAGAAATAAATGTTTGTTGTTGAAGCCTCTTAGTCTGTGTGGTACTTTGTTATAGTAGCCTGAACGAAGACATGGTGCTTCTGCTTCAACTGGTGTTTCCAGAGGGGAACTATTGGTTTTAAATTGGTTCTGCCATGCATATGGTTATTGGAAAACCAAATCTCACTCTGCATTTCACAGGGTTTCAGATTAATGACGTGACAAGGCTGTGCTAGACAAGGTAATCTGAACTGCGCTCTAAGAAGCTTCCTCCGGGGATGCCTGGGTGGCTCAGTCAGTCAAGCACCTGCCTTCGGCTCAGGTCCTAACCCCAGGGTCCTGGGATCGAGCCCTGCATCAGGCTCCCTGCTCAGCGGGGAGCCTGCTTCTCCCTCTGCCTGTGTACTCTCTCTCTGACAAACAAATAAATAAATAAATAAAATCTGAAAAAAAAAAAAAGCAGCAGCTTCCTCTAGGGAGGGTAGAGCGTGGTCCCTCCACTCCCCCCATGCATGGAGCTCCAGCTCCCACCCCTGCCTAAGCCTGACCAGCTCTGCTCCCATGTGATTTATAGACTGAACCCTCTCTCAAGCTTTCACACAAAGAAGAACATATTCTGAGGTTACAAAAGTCTGAAAACTGCAACACTTGGCATTTCTCAAATGGTACCTGCATCAGAATCGCCTGTGGTGGTTGTTAAAACAGAATTCTTGGCCTCACGACCAACTTAAAGGAATCATAAACACTGGAGGGAATTTGCTCTTTAAACAGATCCTCAGGTAACTCACGTGTATATTCCAGTTTGAGAACCGCGTAAGAATCTCTATTACTGTCCTGTCCAACACACAAACCATTAGCCACTTACGGCTAATTTCAATTTAAATGTAAATTCATTAAGATTAAGTAAACTTTAAAAATTCCATCTCTCAGTTGCACTAAGTGCATTTTAAGTGCTCAGCAGCCACATGAGGCTAGTGGGCGCCACACGCACAGAATATCCGTCATTACAGAAAGTTCTGCCGGACAACCCAAACCTCTAAGTCTGCTTGAATAATGTACCTCATGTGTTTTGACAGCAAGGCACTACATTCAGCCATCATTTCCTACCATTTTAACTGTATCCTACCTAAGGATACATTATTACACTTCCCATACTGGACAGAAATTACCTGCCACGTATCTATTTCCCCCAACACACTCCAAGAGCCTTGAAGGCAAGACTCATGCATGTATTATTTAGGTCTGTATACTCAGTGCCTCGAGCTTAAATAAATGCTTGGGAATTGCTTAATTGGCCCACATAACATAAATGAAATATGAAGCTGACAGTGATTTGTCCTTGCTAAAAGCATTCACCAGCACATCCATTAGGATGCCTACTATTACAAAACCAGAAAATGACAAGTGTTGGCAAAGATGCGGAGAAATAGGAATCCTTGTGTACCGTGAGTGGGAGTGTAAAATGGTGTAGTTGTGGGAAATACCATGGCAGTCCCTCAAAAAAAGAAACCTAAAGTTACCATAGGATCCAGGAATATTTGGGTATAATATACCCAAAAGATTTGAAAGCAGGGTCCTGAAGAGATAGTTGTACACTTGTGTTCACAGCAGCATGATTCACAAGAGTCAAAAGATGGGAGGAACCTAAGTACCCATTGATGAGTAAATGCATAAGCAAACTGTGGTACATCCATAACGATGGAATATCAGCCAACCTTAAAAAGGAAGGAAGTCTGACATATGTTATGACATGGATGAATCTTGAAGACACTATGCAATGATAAGCCAGTCACAAAAGACCAATACCATATGACTCCCCTTTTAAGGGGTACCTCGAGTAGTCCATGAAGACAGAAAATAGAATAGTGGCTGCCAGGGGCTGGGGGAAGGGGGACATGGGGGAATTGTTGTTTAATGGGGACAGAGTTTCAGTTGTGCAAGATGAAAAGAGTTCTGGAGATGGATGGTGGTGATGGTTGCCCAACAACATGAATATATTTAACACCACTTAAAAATCATTAAGATGGGGGCACCTGGGTGGCTCAGTTGGTTAAGCGGCCAACTCTTGATTTCGGCTCAGGTCATGATCTCGGGGTCCTGGGATCAAGTCCCACGTTGGGCTCCACAATCAGTACAGAGTCTGCTTGGGATTCTCTCTCTCCCTCCCTCTCCCTGTGCCTCTCCCCTGGCTCACACTTGCTCTCTCTCAATAAATAAATAAAATCTTAAAAAATCATTAAGATGGTAAATTTAATGTTAAGTGCATTTCAGCACAATTAAAAATATTTTACATAAATTATATATAATATATATGTAGTATGTATTTTAAAACATTCACTAGTACAAGAAAGGGCTTTGGAAGACCCCTGGTTCATAGTCTGTGCACTGCACCTCAGGTGTGTGCTGGCTGGCGGCAGGGGGAGGGAATGCAAAGGTGAGACACAGAGGGAGGTGGGGTCAAAGGCCTGACCTGGAATCACACATTCTCACAGGGGGCTTTTGTGACAATCGCTGAAGGGACTGTGATCCCTGAAGGGCTGAAAGGGACCCTCTGGGTTCTCTTGAATTGTTCTACCACTCAGAGTCCTCACCAACAGCTCTGCACCTAGCTGGCCATCAGAACTTTCTGCAAAGACTTCACCCTGGGAGGTTTTGATTCCATACACCTGGGGGGCTCTATTTTTATAGGGTTCTGCAGGGGAGCCGGAGCTGCAAGCCCCATTCTGCAGAACTTCTATTAGCTTGACATTATGCCTTACCTCTTAATGCGCCTGCTGTTCCCATCTTCACATCTGGTTTGCCAACTTCTCGAGGGGAGTGACTGTGCCTGATCTCAATCCTGATTATCAAAATCACTTGTGGAACTTTTTTTTAAGACTGCAAATGCCTGGGATCTACCACACATCTCTTTTAAGTCAGCATCTCCAAGCATCCGTATTCGTTTAAAAGCCCTCACAAGGGATTCTGAGCACACTCCAGGACCGAGACCTACTGCTCTGTGGGCTAAGAGTGCTTGATCTAGCCGCTGCTCCACACAGGCTGAGTGATCGACAGAATGCAGCCCCTCCAAATAAGTATCTAGAAGGGAAAATGTGTGTGTTTCATCTGTATTACTGATTCTAAATATTTTACTAGGAGTATTTTGCACATGATTCAAACCAGACGATAAATAAAAATAACAACAATTAGCAGTTGGCGGGCACCTAATACATGCCAGGTGCTCATCATGTGCTTCCTATATAAGATCCCACTGAATTCTCAGTCCTATGTCTGAAGAAGGTACTGTGAACAGTCTCCAATTCACAGATGAGAAAACCCAAGCAGGGAGAAATTAAGTCACTGCCTCAAAAATTAAATGTTTTGTTGTTTTTTTTTACATGACACTTAGATTACATGCAATCTCCTAACTTTAGAAAAGTGATCATAATCTTTTTAAGGGCTACATTGTTTTTCAGTGTTTTACCCTAATTTTTTTTTATCATTTTGCCCTAATATGTTAACTCATTTCTCATTGTAGGGCAGGTTTTTATCTTTTTCGCAACTGTTTACCATTTTAAATGTACAGCTTTGTGCAAGAGGGTATTTTCCTTGTTTCCAAAAGCATTTCCTTAGGAAGGATTACAGGTGAATGGCATTAAATACTGAACAAAAGTCTCCACTGAGATGTGCTGAATCAGCTGGGCAAGTCCTCTCTCAGGCAGGTGCCATATGTCTCAGCACAGTCCCCACCAACGTGCACCAAACGTCTACTATAAGCCAGGTGCTCTTATGAACACTTACAGATCGATCCCATCTGGTCCTCACAAGACCCCCAGGGTGAGGTACAGATGGGCCGCATATAGGCAGAGAAAGGTGAAGAGATGTTCCCAGGCTCACAAAACCAGCAAGAGCAGAGCCAGGATAGGAACTCACAGTTCTCACCACCAGGCCAGGCCTTCGGGTCAAGGCATGTGTCCCCATGACTCCTTCATCAGCCACCCCGAGAAGCAAAAACAAATGAGAGTGGCAGGAAGGAGCCCTGCCCATCACCTGGGACCACACAAGAATCCCCCTGTAAATGCACAATGAAAAAGTCTGCTTCATGTCCCTGGCACAAAATCCAGAATCGCTCACTCAGAGCAACACAGACTTGCTGACCCCAAGGTGCATACCCTCTAGATACAGAGAGAAAGTGAAGAAGAGAAAGATAATGACACTTACTCCAGGTCCCCCGGTAGGTGCTCTGCATCATTATATATATTCATTATAAGTTGAACTGTGTACCTCCCCCACCCAATGCTGACAGCCTGGAGTCAGGCACCCATGAATATGGGTCTTTGCAGACACATTTAAGATGTAAATTAAGATGAGGTCACACTGGAGTAGGGCAGGCCCTTATTCCAACATGAGTGGTGTCCTCCTAAGAGAGAAGAGAGACACACAGGGAGAAGGCAACAGAAGCAGAGACCAGAGGCTGTGGCTACAAGCCAAGGGACAGCAAGCAAATTCCAGGAGCTGAGAAGAGGCGAGGGAAGATGCTCCCCTACAGGTGTCAGAGACAGTGCCGTCCTGCCAACACCTTGATCTCAGACTTCTAGCCTCCAGAACGGTGAGACAATACATTTCTATTGTTTTAATCACCAGGTTTGGAGTACTTTGTTACGGCAGCCCTAGAGAGGAATACAACATTGTCTAGCCTTTCAGCTCCAGCAAGACAGAAGCTATGTTTTGTTCATCTTGGTATTCCTGCAACTGGAGCAGTCCCTGGCACCCAGAAGGTGCTCAGAATGTGTCTGTTGAGGGAGCAAGTGAAAAAATTAAGAAAGTATAAACTCAGTAGGAGAAGACACTATGTCTTTTATTTCTACTAAGAGACCAGAGCAAATTATGCGCTCAATAAACTTTACAGAACGAATGAACTTTTTTAAATGAATGAATGATAAGCTCAGGAAGGCTTTGCAATGGGTCTTATTCATGTATGTCCCAGAACTCAGCCTATGGCCTGGCACACAGTAGCTGCTTAATAAATTCTGAAGGAGGGAAGGAACAAAAAAAGTGAAGAGAGGGAGGGTGAGCTTCAAGATCGGAAACACAATTTCCCAATCCTTGTCTAGGGGACACCTTCCTCCCTTTAGGCATCTAACCAAGGAATGGCCAAGGCCATGAAGTCACCCAGAGACTTTCAAGCAGCCTCAACGATACTGATGGGACTTTCACAGGGGACTCGGATACTGTTTTTCTAAAATGCATTTCTTTTTCTTTTACATCTAGAAATCATAAGGCTTTCCAACCCTTCCAACAATGTTAGAAATGCAGCACAGAGTTGAGAGGTCAGCGCCTCTGCGTTCAGCCCTAGGGACACACTTCCCGTCCATGCACAGCCTTCATTCCTGACCTCTGCCCTATGGCCAAAAAGGGACATCAGCTGGGCTCAGGGAAATTCAATTTGGTCTGAGAGCTGGCGGCATGATAGTAACAGGGCGTCTGCCTTGACCCTTTGGAAAGCAAAGGCAGGGGGAGGAGGGGTAGGGGTGTCACAGAAGTTTCTCCGGGGCTTGGTTTAGGAGGGTCTAAAGTTTCTGTGGGTTAGTTTCTACATATGGACAAAAACCCTGGAAATAAGGCCAGCTGATTTCTACTGCTGGCTCAGAATTCAATCCCCCTTCCAGGCACTGTCCTGGTGGTATTTGGGGTGAAAGAAAAGAAACACATTGTTCTTTATTCCCCTGAACTTGAGCTTTCCCAGGGGCAGTAACTGCCCTGTGGTGAGGTGTGATTTTAGTCGTTTGCACATACATTCGCGTTAATAACCTGACAAACCAAGCAGGCGGTCCCTGGACTGGTCTCAATACATGGAGAAAGTCTCTGCTCCTGTGGGTTCCCCTTCGTGTCTACTGAACTCCAAGCTCCAACTCTTTTTTTTTTTTTTAAAGATTTTATTTATTTATTTGACATAGAGAGAGAGAGAGAGACAGAGTGAGCACAAGCGGGGGGGCAGCAGGCAGAGGCAGAGGGAGAAGCAGGCTCCCCACAAAGAAGGGGGAGCCCGATGTGGGACTCGATCCCAGGACTCCGGGATCATGACCTGAGCCGAAGGCAGTCGCTTGACCAACTGAGCCACCCAGGCGCCCCAAGCTCCAACTCTTATCTGCTCCATGAAAAAGAAGAGCTGACCCCTTCTCAGTGCTTGGTAGCCGGGAACAGAGGGAAGTGCTTTCTGTTTTCGGATGGAGCCCTCATGTGATCAGCAAGCCCAGGGATGCTGGAACTTTTCTCCCTATCAAAGGAATCTGTTGAGATGGACAGCTCCGTTATGTTGGCGGACACACACCTGCATGGATTAGTTGATGCGCCCCTCCTGCGGCCCAGATGGGCCCACGCTCAGCCTAACCCTGTGGCTGTCGATCTGTATGGGGTTTGCCCCTTTCCTTTTCTTCTGAGCAGAAAGCCCCATGAGGACCGGGTCGTGCCTGCTGCTTGCACCTTTGTATCCCAAGCGCCCTGGCCCAGGTCTCGGCACGAAGTCATAAGCAGTTGATCCACATGTTATATGAAAGAGCCAACCAACCAACCAACCAACCAACCAACTAATTAACAGGAACAAAGGTGGTGGGCCTCATGTTATAGTGAACAGAGTATAACAGGCTTTGATGTGTTCTTACTGAAATAGAGTATACATACATAAAATTATCGGTGTCATAGGTGTGCCACTGAAGGAATTTTTACACCTGTGTCACCAGCACCCAGATCGGGGGACAGAACATTTGCAGAAGCCCAGCAGGGGCCTTGTGCTCCCTTCCTGTCACTGCCCCATCCACCGGCCGGGAAGCCACTACCCACCAGCTGCATGACACCTGACAGTGCCCTAGCCTCGCTGACTCTTATCTTCACCTTGGGAAAAGAATACTTACCATGCTGTGAGGATTCCATTTTTAAAATGTGTATGCAGTGCCTGGCCAATGCCAGTGGTACGGTAGTAACAGCCATAATCCTCGAAGTACTAGTAGCCACAGTACCAGCACCAGGAACAGCCCAGAAGTAACAGAAGTAGTCATGGTAGGCAGTAGTAACTGCAGATGCAGTCAGGTGGTAACAGAAATGGTAGTGTTGATAGTAGAAGCACTAGGAGCAGTAAGAGCTAATACTTAGCACTTATTATGTTCCAGGCACTGTTCCAAGGGCTCTACCTTAACTCATCTAATGCTCAAGGCAACCCTTATAAGGATGTACAAAATAGGATTTTACTGCGGCACACAAAGGTTAAGTAGCTTTCCCAAGGCCACGCACCTACTGAGCCAATGGGTCCCAGAGTCAAACACGAGCGGTCCAGCCACAGAGCCCCTCCTCTTAAAAGCAATCTTTCGAGAACTCTTTGCTTGGCAAAGCAAGCTCTGTCCTCTAATATCTGCTCTCTTCCTTGTCTATAAGAACAACTCTCAATTTTGGTAAGCACATGGTCTTGTAAAATAAAGACCACATTTCTCAGCCTCTTGCAGCTGTGCAGAGACTAAATTCTGGCCGATAGAAGTAGAAGCAGTGGGTGCAAACCCAGAAACATCGTTAAAAGGGTGGGAGCCTGCCTTTCCTCTTCTCTTGCCTTCTTCTTGCTGGTAGATGTGATGGTTGGAGCAGCAGCAGCTACAGTGGACCATGAGGTGACTTGGGATTGGAGGCCCACATGGCAGACAAACAAGAGCAAGCACCTGGGTCTCTCAGAGATTGCTGTGGCAGCCCGGCATAACTTGTGTCTGAACTTTCAGGTTAAGAGAGAAATATACCTCTCTCTTCTTTAAGCCAATGTCCATTTAGATTTCACATCATTCATAGCAAAACGTAATCCTAAATAATGCACTGGGTTTTGCAATTATAATTAATGTCACCCGAAAAGACACCCGCAAAACTACCACTTCTGTGTTGGACTCTTGACTTAAAAAAACAACAACAACAACAACAATAACAACAACAACAAAATAAAACATGACTTCGGGTATTCCTCTAACAGAAACTAGGAAAATAATCGTACAAAGTCTCATTTACCCCGAAGGTGGTAACGGTTCCTTGTCAGTTCATGACGAGGTCACATCAAAGCCTCTCTCAGGTTGGCCTCCCTTCCTCCAGCCTCTCTCATTCATTCAGGGCAATTCTGCTTGTCTAATGCAGACTTAAAAATGATTTCTATCCTAAAACTTGAAATAATTACAATGCTCTGTATGTGCTTACTTTACACAAGACACTTTGTCTAGTTTTCCTAGCCCGTACACAAAAATATAAAACATAAATATTGGGATTTCCCTTTCAGAGAGGTGAAAATGGAAGAAATGGAGAGGGTCAGTGACTTGCCTGAGATCACACAGCAAGTTGGTGGCAAAGCCAGAATTCTACCACTCCCTCCAGCACCCATGCTCTTTCCACCACTGAAGCTGATTTCTGGGAAATGCCAGTCACAGCAGACTGACCCTAGGTCAAGTTACCCTGGCAACTTTAAGATTCTCGGACTCTGACTTTTCTCTCATCTTCTTGTCCAGTCTGATTTTTTATCATCCTCCAACACAAATCTCCACCCACTGAGGTCAGACTCCGTAGACTCTTATTACGTGCCCCTACCCCAGGCCGCAGTATTCCCAGCTGCAAAATGGGGCAAATTATACCTCCAAGAGGGAACATGGCATAGAGGAAAAAGGCAGGAGACCTGGAATCAGGAAAAACAGACTTCCAATCCAGCTGGGCATGTTCCTTACCTGTAAAATGAATGTAGTAATTCCTCCCTCGCGTGGACTGAATGAGAACCTGTTTCTAAGAGTCGCTCAAGTAAAACAGCACCTACTATGGATGGTATCATCTTTGTTGCTATTCCTGACTTCATTCTGAAACTGTCACCCTGTCACCTTGCCTTCTGCCCAAAGGACACAGGTGAGGTGACAACAGGAAGCACTTTGAGAAGTCTACAGCCCTACAAATGCCACACATCCGTTTACCACTGATATTCACACCCACGGTGCCTTTATCAGATTCTAGTCTGCAGTTTGATCAAATTTTGAATTTCAAACCCCTCCCCCGCAAAGAATCCCTCTGCATTTCCCAGGCTGGGCTCTCTAGACAGGATGGGCTGAGGCCACTCACCGATTCCATAGTGAATCTCTTGACGAAAAACTGGAGAGCCTGGAGGCTGAAGATCTCATGTCTCAGCCGTCACATCAGAGAATTACCTGGATGGGGGCAGGAGAAAAGATGACAAGTGTCATCCAGTGGGACTGGGCAGAAGACATGGTCTCAAAGCAACATGGGGGTTTCATCTGGAGGCTGGCATCCTTGTGAGGAATGTTCTGACACCACCAAGCGGCTGTCCAGGAGTGGGAAGGAAAACAGCCAGCAAACCACTGTTTCAGCGATCCACCTCGGGGCTGGTGTCTCTATCCTCTGATCTGTGCAAGTGCTCAGGGATCCTTCGTGAGTTCTATTTCTAGCTCTACAGTCAAGAGCAATTTACAAGTCATTAACTTCTCTAAACATGAAATCAAAGTGTGCTCACAGGTGCAACAGACAGACGGACCCATGCAGCCCTGTGCCCACAGGAAAGTGGAGGAGTCCCCCCCACCCTCCCCCCCACTGGCCAAGGGGACCAGCCCAGGAAGGAGGTAGAGCTCTATGAATATACATATTTCAGGACAGCCCCTCTGAACCTGAGAGAGGATTGTAATTAATTCATGCATACCAAAGCTTAATTGCTGGGTGCACAGAGCACAGGAAGTCTGGGATAAAAGGTGTTACATAAGGGAACGGCTTCAATATTTGCAGAATGGAGGGGAAACAGAGGTGAGGAGTGGAAACAAGATGAGCCAGGGGACCTGCTGGATCCTTCTCCAGTGATCGCTAGCTCAGTGTGGCACCTCTATCTGGGGCCAGAACCCAGGGACACTCTTGACCCACCGTCTTCCTATCCCCACATCCAATCCATCCCAAGTCCTGTCTCATTTACTCCCTAAAGATCTCTCGACCTCTCTCTTTCTCTCCATCCCCCTGACACAGCCCTGGACCAAGCCTCCACCCTTCCCACCTGGGCTTCCTTCCTGGTCTCCTTTCATCACCATTTCTCCCTCTGAAATCCGGTCCCCCACACTGAAGCCAGAATCATTGCTTGCTTTCTTTTCTTTCTTTTTCTTTCTTTCTTTCTTTTCCTTCCTTCCTTCCTTCCTTCCTTCCTCCCTCCCTCCCTTCCTTCTTTATCTTTTATTGTAGAGAATTTTGTGGACACAAAAATAGAGAAGAGTATCCTGAACCCCATATATCCACTGCCCAGCCCCGATCACCATCAACTTAAAATCAATCTTCCCTCTCCCCACATCATTGTTTTGAAGTAAATAATCTTACCATTTCGGTCATAAGTAGAACAACATGTATCTGTAAGACCAGGTCTTTTACAAAAATATAATTGCAATAGCATTCCCACACCTAAAAAGATTGTAGAATTCCCTGACATCACCAAAGATCCAATGTCCAGATTTTTTTAATTTTTATTTTATTTATTTTGAGAGAGAGAATGAGAGAGAGAGAGCACAAGAGGAGGTAGGGTCAGAGGGAGAAGCAGACTCCCCACTGAGCAGTGAGCCCGATGCGAGACTTAATCCTGATGCGGGACTCAATCCCGGGACTCCAGGATCATGACCTGAGCCGAAGGCAGTCGCTTAACCAACTGAGCCACCCAGGAGCCCCAATGTCCAGCTTTCTAATAGTCCCATAGACGTCAAAAATGTTTTTGAAGCAACTGTTTTTAAAATCCAGACCCAAATAAGCTCTCTGCCTTATATCTGGCTATGCTGAATGAAAAATTTAAAACACCAGTCTAATGGTGTCACTCCACCCCCCACCTCTCCACCCTCAGCTGAACATTCTTCAAAGGCTTCTCAGTGCTTTAGGATAAAACCAGAATCATCTAACATGGTCTGACTCTTGTCCATCATTCTGGCCTCATCTAGCCCCCTCAGGCTCACTGCTACAGGCATGTGGCCTTCTTTTGGATTCTGGAACTTGCCAAGGTCCTTCTGTCCCAGATCCTTTGCCCATACTGTTCCCTCTGCCTGTAAGGCTTCCTCATTTACCATCTTTGCCTAGTTAACTCCTGTACTTCCTCAAGCCTTACTTCTTCAGGGAAACTCTTCTTGCTCCTCCAGATTAGATCATGGAATGTATTTTAGTTTTCACTCATAATTACACATTCATTAATGTGAATATTGATTAATTGATCTATTGATCTGTTGATATGATTCGATTATAAGCTATGTGAGCACAAGACTGTGTTAAGATTTCCTCACTGGTGTATCCCCAGCACCAACTACACAGTGCACCACAATATTAATAGATACTTGTTGAATAAATGGTCGAACCACTTCCTTCAAACTAAAAGGCCAATAACGATTGACTAAATCTTCCTGAACCTTGAATTACACATTTAAATTAGATGGAAAATTGACAATCTTATCCTAAAATTCACATGGAAATGTGATGGACTCAGGAACGCCAAGATGATCTTTAAAAAGAAGGGCAATGTTGGAGAACTCCTATTTCCCAATTTCAAAACCTCCCACAAAGCTGTAGTAATCAAAACAGTGGTACTTGAATAAGAGTAAACATACGCTTTCCCTAAGAATCATAGACCGTGGCCTTCCTGGAAGATTCACCTCCGGATCCCACCCTTACTTGGTATATGACTCCAGCCCTGTTATTTGCATAAATAATCAGTGCTCCTCCCAGACCTGTTCTTCAAGGGGCTGTTCCTCTGCTTTCCTTGCTTCACCCAAGTGTGGAAGCTGCAACAATGTACAGACGGGATCACTGCTTCTACTTCTTCATTCCCACCCTGAATTTGAATTACACATTTGTGCCCTTCGTCATGTGCCTTTATAGTCCCTCCCACTAAAGCACTATATTCCTCTTCCCCACCGGATTCTGGACTCGACCACTGACTTATTTAAGCCATGCAATGTGGACGGAAGTAACAGAGTATGGTCCCATGAAAGTAATATGTCTCCCTGGTCCCTGTTAGCCGCTACCTCTCAGCCTGGACCGCAGATTGCTAACATGTGGAGCAGATCCAGACCCAACCAGGAGTCCACCCTGAGCACGCTGAACCCAACTGACATCAACCAAGCCATAGACACACAGACCCATGAGCATGAATATAAATGTCTGCTGTCATGCAAGCTACTGCAATTCCAAGGGTTGTTTTTTTTTTTTTAATTTGGTAAAATCTGACTAATACACATGGAAATACTAACTTATGGACACCAACGAGTATCAATACAGTTTGGGAAAAAACAAAAGCCATGCACGTGGATAGCACAGGTGATCACCAAAGAATACCTCCTTACAGAGACCTACTTGGTGCCAACCTGACCCTCACAATGACCCTGTAAGGTAGACAACACTGGGTCAGCTTTGCAGATGAGAAAACTGAGGCTCGGGGATATGAAATAATGTGTCCAAGACAGTGTGTGGCAGAACTGGGACTCCAATCCAGGTTGTCTGACTGAAAAAGTTCAAGCCAAGCTTTTCTTGCACAGAAGCATCACGATCCCCTGGTCCACCATCCTACCTCCACTGTTGTCCCATTTCCTCCAGCGGGTCTTCAGGAGAGGCTGCTGGGGCAGAGTGGAATGCCCACAGGGCTTCAAGCCCAGCGTCCCCGAGGTCCAATCCAGCTCTGCCCCTCAGCTGAACCTTGTCCTGGCCAGTGAGCCTCTGTGGCTCTCCGGTCCCTCGTTTGTAAAACAAGGCCACTAATCCTAGCCTAGCCTATGTCACTGGACTGGTGTGAACCTCCAGAGAGAGGGCGTGTGCAAGAGCTGTGTGAGGTGTGACACCAGAGTCAGCTCACACCCTGCTGCCCCGACTTGGAAACCACTCACACCAACTTAGCATCTACATATATGGCGGTATCTCACCCCTGCTGCTTTGGTATCCATTTATGCTCTGAGACTGTTTGTCCCCCGCAACCCCCCCCGCTAAAAGAGATTCTTTTTTTCCAGTTATGAAGGTAATCTGGGTCCATTATGAAAAATACTAAGGCATAAAACTAAAATCTGTTATTATCCTAACACCTAGAGATAAATACTGTTGGGATTTTAAGGCTATTTCCTTCCTGGGATTGGTTTTTGTAAGGAGGAAACAAATAATGCCTTTTCAGTTAACAGGATTTCTTTAGAATCACGGTACTACCAGTAATTTAAAAAATACCACTTTGCATTCATTCATTCAATCAGTCAATGATTCGTTTTGTGCCTACCATGTGCTAGAGACTGTTCTCACTGCCTGGAGTCAGAGCCAAGAGCAAAAGAGAGTTCATGATCTCGAGCAACAAACATTCATTCATTATTTTAGAATTCAACAAGCAGAGTGAGCCTCCTATATATTGGGCACTTGCTAATAAAAATAATAACAGCAGCTTCTTTACTAGACACTGTACTCTAACAGCCTTGCTTATTATTAAAAGTTGGCCCTTAAAACAAATGCATCTGAGTTAGAACTCAGAATATGGTTCTTGGATGAGTTATTTATCTCCTCATACTACAGTTTCCTTTTTAAACTGGGATAATTGAAATCCTATGTCATACAGTCATGACGAGAAACAGTGAGAAATGCAGTTACAGCACTGAGCAAAATGCTTGCTTCCCAGCATCCAAGGCATGAATGGGAACTAGTAGTGGGGGCAAGTGATATTATGGTCTCTTTGATCCTCGCAGCCATCCTACGGGAAGGTGAAACTCAGAGATTAAGGAACTTGTCCAAGGTTATGCAGGTTCCCGCTTAGGCGCGTGGAGCTCAGTTCCATTAGGGACCCTCTGAGGGATGTGGGGAACACACCGCAGGACTGCCATGCTGGGGTAGGGAAGCTGGGGTATTTCTGCACCAACTCCCATGCCTCACTAGCCCAGCACAGCTGGGGGGGGGGGGGGGGCCTGAGGCAGACATATAGGAAGCCCTCCATGGGAACAGACACTTGCCTGCAGTGCCTTCCAGGGTGGGCTCAAAGATCCGGGCAGGATACACACGGCATCTATAAATAGGTGTTCAATAAGTACATGTCAGAGTAAGTGAACGTTGCTATCAACCCCCGTGCTCTTCTTTACAACCTCTCATTTCCCACTGCCACCAGTGATGGGAAATTGAAAGCAGCGACCTGCTCGAGTGAACCAGAATTCATTACCATGGAGCATCACACCTTTTACCACCCGTGTTTCTGCTGCTTCTACTGAAATTCTATCCTGTGACTTACAGGATGTCTGTCAGGACAGCAATTCCTGCATGCCACGCAGGAATAAGGGACATAATTCACTTGGTACATAAGCCCCTCTTGACTGCCAATCCCCAGATAGGTGGTGAATTTTATTCAACAGAAGTGACGGCACGGATGTTGGGATGTGTATCCTTTTATGGAGGATGTTATGAACTCCTGAGTCATCCGCAGCTACAGCTTGGACAATGTCTTTTTTTTCCCATAACATCACAGCAAACACTTGGCCTGTTTACTGATGAGATTCTTTCCTGGTCTGTGGAAGCTGTACTTGGAAAATCAAGGAGCTAGAGAAGACAGCCTGAATTCATATGATTTCTGCCAACCCTCATCTTATCTATTAGAAGCCCAATTTGTCCAGCCCCACTTGAAATTCCCTCTCTTCCAAGAGGCTTTCTCCAACAATCTAGCCATGCTGAATGAACTCTCAGGGCCCTTAACGGCAGCAACAGTGACCCCTACTGGGCACTGTCTTCGAGCCAGACCCATCCTGGGCACATTGGCCAGCCACCCCGTTCAATCTTTACCCTAATCCTGCAAGGAACTGTGATTGCCTGGATTTTACAGATAAGAAAACTGAGGCTCACAGAACTTAGGTAGCACATGGTCACACAGGTACCTGGGGGTGGCAGATTCAGGATTCAAACTAGGAAGAGCTTGACTCCCAAGCTCAGGGCTTTGCTCACTACGCTACATAAAACAGTATAAATTAACACTGAATATACCCCATTACTATTTCCTGATTGTTTTAACAGTGAACACTGGGGCCGCCTTGAGCTGGTCATGGGGATTCCGTACTAATGGCTACATCTCTGGCTACATCTCTCAGTTTCCATATACACTAGCAAGCAACAAGTCCTGCCTCCCTAGCTGCCCCAAGGAGCCCCAAGTTAGGCACGGGTGGCCTCTCTAGCCAGGTCATTCTGGACTCTTGCTGTTTCTCCTCAGCCATCTTCCTGCTGCCTGCCAGCAGGTTTTGGGATGGGATGCTTCTACTGACTCTGCCCAGGACTACTCATTCAAGTATGATAGAAGGAAGCAGACGAGGAGCGCTTTGGTGGCTCAGTCGGTTAAGCATCTGCCTTCAGCTCAGATCATGATCCCAGGGTTCTGATAATCAAGTCCCATATCAGGCTTTCTGCTCAGTGGGGAATCTGCTTCTCCCTCCCCCTCTGCCCTTCCCCCCCACCTCTCCCCCTCTCATGCTCTCTCTCTCTCTCACTTACTTTCTCTCTCACATAAATAAAATCTTAAAAAAAAAAAAAAAGGAAGGAAGCAGAAAAGACTCTGTGGAAGTCCACGCCAAGAAAGATCAAGGTGCTCTGCCTAACAATTCTGACGCCTCTAGACCTCAGCCTGGGCCCCATCCCCCTGCCTCACTTGCTGGTTAAAACAACAATCAAAGATGGTTTGGGTCGCTCCTCTCCAAAGAAGAGGTCAGGGAAGGCTGTACTCACTACTCTTCACGATCCAAAGGTCTTTTTAGATTATAAATTTCCGATGACTGTGACCATGTAACTTACATCCTATGCCCTGAGTGCCCTGCACAGGACAGTAAGGAGGGGAAGTTAGGGGAGGCTAAGCTCAAGGTCCAGCAGGGGCGTGTGAGACAGGGACGGAAAGAACAGACAGGATAAACGCTCGTAAGCGGTCTCATCTGGGTGTGAACACAATGTCATAGGACCTGCCTCACGAATATTTACGAAGTGCCGACTGCATGCTATTTACCATTGGTCAGAGCTTCCTGTAAGAAGACTCCTCTGTTGGGGAAATGCGTCCGTCCATCCATCCATCCACCAATTCATTTATTGAAAAAATATTTGTTAAGCTAAATGTCAAGGAGATAATGATGGTTAGCGAAACAGCCCTTGTCTCTGCTTAGAGCCCGTGTTCAGAGAATGAGACCTTAATCAAATAACCCCATGGGTGATGAGAGAAAGGAGAAGTACTGCGTACCAGAGGAATCTACATACTACAAGTGAATCACGATCCTCCACATTCTATAAAGCTGCATCCTGAAAATTTTGTGCATCTTAAAATAAGTGAATGCCAGACAGAGAGCCTCAGGGAGCCACGGAGGGAACAACAAGGTAACCTTGGAAGCCACGAGCAGGGAGGCCAGCAAGGCTCACTCCCTAGCACGACCCACTCCTCGCACCAGCAAAAGCAGGCAGAGCTCAGCCTGTGCCTCCACAAAATGACACATTTCCTTCAGGGTCCCCTGGGACGAACAGCAAGTATGGAGTGCGTGGGTGCCTGGGGTTTGTTGTGCCACCAACTGTTTTAATAGTGCGACTGAGGTCCTTTCAAACAATTTGGTGTTTACGCTCAGTGAGCACGCAGGGTGCAGAGCCATCTGGGGGGCGGCTCCCCTGTTCACTGTGTAGGAGAAGGGTGCAGCGGCGGGGGGGGGGGGGGAGAGAGGAATCTCAAGCAGTGGAAGGAGGACAGCCTCTGGAGCAGGAAGACTTACATTCCAACACTGGCTCTCCCCCCTAATTGCCGTGGGACTTTGGACAATAAACTTCACTTCTGCCAGCTTGTGTCTTCTGGAAAATGGGGGTGGCGGCCGGCTGTAACGTGCCCACACACGTGACCTTGACACTCACAAGCACGTTAACGGTCAAGCGCATCCTACCGTAAGCAACATCGGGGACTTTCTGCCCAAGAGCTTGTTCTCTGCCACCCAGGGGCAGGCTGGAAGTCAGGAGACCGGCATTCCCGGGTGCGGCCTCCAGACAAGGATGTAAGAAGTGCCGGCACAGAGCTGACGTGTGACAGAAGAGTGCACGACCATGACTACCTACAACTGGACGGGACGCCCACAGCCCAGAGTCCCGACCCGGCAGCTCCTCAGCAAGGCCAACACCACGGACATGGTTCCTGCAGGTGGTCATCATGCTGTTGTCCCCCGTCTACAGTCAAAGCCCAGAAGTCGCCTTCCAGGAGTGGCACCTCAGGGTCCCAGCCTCACCTGCCCAAGGGAAGAGGCACCAGGGTGGAAAGGACTTTGCATGGAAAGGTGTTCCCCGCCGCCCCCCAGCAGGAAGCCCCACTGTGGGCCCCAGGGACTCTGCCACCTTCAGTTATGCTGACTCTTCCCCCGGGCCTGAGTCGTGAGAAGCATAGCTGTCACTGGGATCCCCGTCCTACAGTGCAAGCAACAGGTTACAGTCACCGAAAAGATAATATAGCTAATCTATATCGATTGGTGCTTCCTATGTGTATCAGACACTACACAAGCAAGAACTTCTTTACTCTTCGCAACAACCCCAGGAGACAGGTATTATTATTGTTCCATTTTACAGGGAAGGAAACTGAGGCTAATACGGGATGAGCATCTTGCTAGAGTTGTCCCAGCCTATAAGTGGATTCTAGATCTGCCCGATTCCAGAAGCCTCTTCTTTCCTTTAAATCCCACCAGACCTTCAGAGCAGCGGCAGCCTCGGGAGAGAGGTCTCCGCTGTTTGGATTTCTCCCCCAGTGCTGGGACTAACAAGCTGGCGAGACCAGCCTTGCCACACAAGCGCACTCCTGACTCCCCTGAGGAGGTGTGATCAGCATCAACCACACAGCAACCCAATTTAACAACACTCTTTGCGATCACCTTATTCCTTCCCTTCTGTGACAGCCATATTGCCCATTTTCCTATTTCTGAAACACAATGTGTCTTAACTATCAATGAAATTTAATGTGGCAGAGCTTCTGTTTTCTCCTCCAACCCTGTGATGATGTTAAGAACGCATGTTACAACTCAAGGCAGCTCAGAATCAAAGGAAAGAAAGTACATCTAAGACATGTTCCGATCCCATCTCATCAAAGCCCAGAACAGTCCTCGGAAGGCTGTAAATCTGAGAAATAAGCAGCCTAAATAGTCTCCTTCAGACCATGCACAGAATCCACCAAAGTGCACCTGCCCTTGCATGGGGTCCCACCCCACAGCCTCCCATCTACCTACAGCTCAAATTCCATCCATACTTGCACTTCTACTAAGAAGGGAAATGAACTCCTCCCTTGTCAGTCCACAGGTACAAGATCCAATGAATGCTCAGGATATTGTAAAACTGAAATAAATATTTGACTCTATCTTCCACTTTGCCATTCATTCATTCATTCATTCCTACAACAGTTCAACAGATGCCAGCAGATGCCCGTCCAAGCTGGGCATCTTGCTCCCATGGAAGGCAGAAAGGTGAAGTAACAGTCACTAGGCACCTGTGAAAACGGACATGGACACCATGCCCAGAAACGAGGCAGATGATCAGACACAGAGGGGGGTGGGGGAGGTGGTAGCAGCATCGGGTTTTGAGGGATGGACGGGGGGACACCAGACAGAAAAAAACAGGAAGAGAGACTTCTAAGCGCATGGAGCAGCAAGTTCGATGCCACGGCCTGAGACCCAACTTCTGCTGCACACCTGTTTGCTGACCCCTCTGCCACATGGAAGACACAGCGCTGACACCTGTCACAGTGTGTGCCTGTTGAGCCGTGCTCCCAGGCACTCTGTGCCAGCACGCCGAGCCAGGCCCTGCCCGGTGCGTCTGAGTTACTGGAACCCCAGCCAGGCAGCCTCCCACTCTAGGTTCTCAGTCTGCCTAGCCCTAAATATGGTCTGCATCCTGGGGATCTAGACAACTCTCAGTACTTACAATATGCCTGCTCTAAAAGACTGGATACATATATTTTTAAAATATTTAATTGTGGTTTAAAAAAAACCACACACCATGGAATTTACCATCTTAACCACTTTTAACTGTACAGTTCAGTAGTGTTAAGTCTAACCACTTAATCATTGCTGTACACAGATTCCCCAGAACTTTTTCAACTTGCAAAACCTAAACTCTATACCCATTAGACAACAATCCCCATGTCCCCTTCCCCCAGCCCCTGGCCACTCCATTCTACTTTCTGTCTCTGGGGGTTTAACCACTTTAGATACCTCATATAAGTGGAATCATGCAGTATTTGTCCTTTTGCGACTGGCTTATCTCACTTAGCACAACGTCCTCAAGGTTCTTCCATACTGTAGCATGTGTCAGAGCTTCCTTCCTTTTTAAGGCTGGGTAATATTCTATTGTGTGTATGCCACACTTGGGCTATCTCCCCATCTGCTGATGAACAGTTTGGGGTGCTCCCACCCCTTGGCTATTATGACTAATGAACCCGGGTGACTAAATATCTCTTTGAGATCCTGCTTTTAATTCATTTGGATATACACCTAGAACTGGAATTGGTGGATCATACAGTCATTGCATTTTTAATTTCCGAAGAACAAGCATACTGTTTTCCACAGAGGTTGTACCCTTTCACGATCCCACCAAGAGCACACAAGGACTCCAATTTCTAGGACTGGATACATAGTTGAAGAATAAATGAATGATATATCTGCTGGATGAATAATGGACATGGCATAGTAACACAATAAATGCTTTCTGATGGGCAGACACTTTCCCTCTGCTGACTTACAAGCTCCCTAAGTTTACCGAAGAATAGGAAATAAGAGCAAAATGCCCCACTAACAGAACTGTGTGAACATACGGAAAACCTCCATGTACAAAGGCTAACTTTGCTCCCATCACCACATTCAGTTACCAGAAATTCCCCCAGGACAGGGACCATGACTTATTTTCCTCTAAATCTTTGACCTTGACTCATAAGGCCCACCTGGCTAAGGGGCTGAAGTGCAACAGGCACACAGCACTATTTGCTGAACAGTTACGGGAAGGCAGATTCAATCAAGGAAGGCTTACTGGAAGAAGATGACCCTGAAAGAGGGAGGGGACAGTCTGGCAGAGAAAAGGAAGCACAGTTGTGCCTACAGAGGGGGGCCTGACTCATGAGTTTCATCTCCTTCCTGAAGGCAGAGGCAGTTCGTGGGTAAGCCCAAACATGATAATAGAGGCACCTGACATGATGATGTGACACGCTTTACAGGTGCTCAGTAAACACCTGTTGACTGAATATATGTTCAGAGTCAGATAAAAACAAAGCAACATGAGAAAGACTTCTGTATGAGTTGTCAAAATGGGAAATGAGGGAGTTCCTTTTCCACGCTAGGGAAAGAGTCACGTGACCTAAACTCAGCTTTCCCACCCCGCCACCTCCAGTCATCAGGAAGTCCTAGAAGAAACCACCTGTCAGCCCTACCCTGACGAAGCCTTGTGACCAAGTGATGCCACTGTTGGGGCAATCCCAATCCTCAAACTTCTTTCTGGAATTCCATCTTGCTTCTCAGGAATTTTACTCCCTGGAAACCTAGAAGGATCAGCCAGTGTCTATAAAACTTCTTTTCAAAATTAAGTTTCCCCAGAGTCAAGTCTCTTTCCTTCCAATGAGGATTTAAGTCTCTTCTATTTCACAGCTGTGTGTCTCCCAGGTGCAGGGGGCGACACCGGGGCTAGGTGCAGCAGACTCGCCGTAGGCTTGTGGCCTCTCCCCTCGTCCCTCAGTGCTGCCGGAGACACCGAATTCAAGATGCCCGGTAGACTGGAAGGCCCCTGGAAAATCACCCAGGCAGGCACGACAGCCTTGTAAGCAAAGCAACCCCACACCCTGTCCCTACCCTTCCGGAGAAGACTGCTGGGGAAATCGGAAGACCCTGCGGCTAGCACAGCGTCTGGCTCAGAAAATGTTTGTTGAATGAATTCATTAATAGCTGCCTAAACAAACACCTTCACACCAAGACTTTCCAGGCACATGTTCATTTTTCATCCGAGCCCAGTGGCCAACCCGTCAATACCAGCTAAACAGGGCCCCGGGTTCCCTCAAGGCTCTTGCTTGGCAGCAGCCTCAACTGTAGGTTATCCTGAGCATCGTCTTCTGGGGCCTGGTGTGAACCCAACTTCTCTCAGAAATCAAGGCTTCCCACCTGCTCCAACCCAATTCTCTCTGAATGACAAAGAACCGCAAGGAACTCCGAGGCAGGAGATTTGGCCTCAACTACCCGCCCTGGAGACAGATCCCTCTGTGCTGTGACTCCTCAAAGCTTCCGGTGCCACAGTGATAAAATGAGAGTCATGATGCCCGGGCCCCACAGCTGCTCGCTCTGTTTCCTGGGAGCCAGGGAGACAAAGCGGAAAGAGCAGAGACTTGCCACCCTGGCATCATGGCGACCTGTGCTGACATGGCGACCCTTCCCCCTTGTTACAAACATGGTACAGTCTTGAATAAGTATGACTCAAAAGGGTTTACACTATATAGCCCAAAATGGAAAGGGAAAAAGAGGGGCCCCCACGTCAGAACAAACACCTCAGCTCCCAGCACACATCTGAGTCTGGCGGCATGCGCACACACCCAGGCAGGCCAACCTGCCATGGGAGCCACATGGGCCCCTCCCCATGGGCCCAGGGAAAGGCCGCTGGGTGGTCCCCAGAGGCCCATCCTGAGGCCCTCACAAAGGACTTTGTGTGCTAGGTCGGGACATTCTAGCGTCAGCCTGTTTCCTCTGTGGAAGAGGTTTTCTTGGCTCACTCTGATAGAAGAGATATGAGCGGAAAGACCAGTCCCGGCTCACGGCCCTGGGACTGTTGTGGAAAGGAGTCACGTGAATCATATAAGCCTGGAGGGCCCGCGTTTGCAGAAGCCACAGCTAGATTTATTCACGAGACAGAAAACCCAACAAACGCTGGCTTGAGGAGAAAAGCAGGGGGAATTTATGGGCTGACAAAACGGAAAAGTCCAGGGTCAGATGTAACTTGGGTATGGCTGGAGTCAGGGGCTCCAAGGATGTGGTCAGGGAGGGATTCTCAGCATCTGCTGGCTCTGCATTCCTAGAGGGAGTTGGGGGTGGTATCTCAGGCAGGCTTGCCCTCGTGGGTCACTGGCCTTCAGGCTGCCACAGTTCAGCAATCCCAAGGGAGGAAAGCACCCCTCCCCCGCCTCCAATTCTAATGACAGTCTCAGGGTTGCCTCTGATGGTGAGCATCCTTGAACCGACCTCCGTGGCCAGTGGCTGGAACATTCCATTGGCTGGCTATTGCTCATGTGCCCCGAGGGTTCGGGGGGCTGGGTCAGGTCCACAGGATGCACGTAGACTAAGTGAAGGAAGGAGGGAAGGCACTATCCAGAGGAAAGTATGGGGGAGAAAGAAGGAGCAGGAGAGAAAGAGGGAGATGCAGGGTGGGGAGAGAGAAAGGGAAGGAGGAAGGGGGTGGGCGGTAGGGAAAAAACCTGGTGTATGCTACAAATAATTTTTATCAATAGGGAATAAAGTAGCAAAGGACTCCAATTTTAATTAAAAGACAAAAAAGGAGACCGAGCTCTTTATGTCTTTTTTTCCCCGGTAACAGCTTTATCAAGATGTAATTCGTATACCACACATCTCACCCATTTTAAGTACACAATTCAATGGTTTTACTACAATTCACAAAGTGGTATAACCATCACCACAATCAATTTTAGAGCATTTTCATCGCCCAAACAAAGAAACCCCGTATCCATCAGCAGTTACTGCCCATTCCACCCTTGGCTCACTCCCAGCAGAACAGTGTAACTTTCCATCTCTATAGATTTGCCTATTCTGGATATTTCACATAAGCGGAATCATACAATAGGTGGGTTTTAAAAATTCTGTCTTTTGCGGCAAAATCTGCAAAAAGACTCCATTCCCTGAACTTCTGGTTGAACTCAGGCCTCACTCCCTGGAATGGTTATTAGGGCGGTGGGCCACAGGAGGGAGGGCAGGGGTTGGGAGACCCTCCCATGGGGGCCTGAGCTGGCTCGCTGCCTAACATCAGCCCCTGCAGCAGGGAGGGCGAAAAATGTCTCCAGGAGGCCTTGGCCTGCACTTCTGGTCTCACCTCTGGGCTGGGACCAGGCAGAGTGGACAAAGCGAGGGCTTCAGTTAGACATGTGTCAAGGAATTCCCCAGGAAGGGCTCTGTGGGTTTCTACGGAGCACCCTTCCTCCTTCCTGAACTCATTTGGGATTCCCCTTCTCCCCAGAAGCACATGTTCCTGCCCGTGTGGGCCCCAGCGGTTCAAAACCATCCCAGCAATTTGCTAGTTATTAGTTTAGAGGGGTATGTGACCCAGTTGGGGTCAAGGAGACTTAAAGCTGGAGGTTTGTGGGCAAGTTCTTTCTTGGTCTTCTGGAAGAGGTCTTAGAAATGGTGTTCTGTCTCTTCCTCTGGATGTTACAATACAGATGGGAAGCTCAAAACAGCTGCGGCTGGTCGCCTCAGGCAGAAACCCACACACGGAGCACAGAGCCACAGGAACTGGGAGCCAGGGCTCCTGGAAGAGAAGGGAATTCTGGGTCTCACTATACTACATGCCCCTTACATTCCACTCTCCCCCACTCCAGGCCCCAAATTGACTTCTAGGGACTAATGCAAAGGCTCCCTACCCCTCTGGCTTGCAGGATGGTTTTAGCCAACAGGGAGCCCCAACTGGAGACCCGAGCAAGAGAAGAGTACCAATCTCTCTTGGTACTGGAGTACCAATCCCTCCCACCCCACTGCCCCTCTGGTGGTCACTATGAACTGGCTGCCACCCTCAACCCAAGTCTCAGCTCTGGTCAGGGCCCCTCCCCATAGCCCTCACTGTCTCCAGGTTCCAGTGACCATCCCCTCCCCATCTCTCAAACCAGGCATGCCACAGGAGTCCCAGAGCCACCTGCCCTGGGCACTACACCATCCCTAAAGCCTCCCTACCTTCTCACACCTTCTTTTATTTTTTTTAAGTTTTATTTATATTTTTTTTAAAGATCTATCCATCCAGTTGAGAGAGAGAAGAAAGTGCACGAGTGGGGGTTGAGAGAGTGGGGAAGCAGACTCCCCACTGCTGAGCGCAGAACCCAACGCAGGGCCCGATCCCAGGACTCCAAGATCATGATCTGAACTGAAACCAAGAGTCAGACACTTTAACCGACTGAGCCACCCAGGCGTCCCCCCGACCCTGCCCCTCATGCCTTCTTCAAGATCCCTTTATGTGGCTCACGAACATGGAAAAAATGCTCAAAAGCATTAGTCATTAGGGAAATGCAAACTGAAACCACAATGATATACCACTCATACCCACTAGCTCAGCCATAATAATAATAAAAAAAAAAACACAAAACATGAAATAACAAGTCTTGGTGAAGAGGCAGAGAAATCAGAACCCTCATACATTGCTGAGAGGGATGTAAAATGATTCGGCCCCTTTGGAAAAGTTTGGCAGAGCCTCAAAGAGTTAAATAGAGAGTTACCAGATGACTCATCAATTCCATCCCTAGATATATACCCCGAAGAATTGAAAACAGGTTGTTGTTTTTTTTTTTTTTGAAAGTTTTTGTTTATCCATTTGAGAGAGAAAGGGAGACAGTGAGAGAGCAAGAGGGGGGAGCCAGAGGGAGAGGGAAAAGCAGACTCCCTGCTCAGCGGGGCTCGATCCCAGGACCCCAGGATCCCGACCTGAGCCGAAGGCAGACGCTTAACTGAATGAGCCACCCAGGTGCCCCTAAAAACAGGTTTTCAAACAAATACTTGAACATGAATGTTCACAGCGGCACTATTCACCGTAGCCAGAAGGTGGGAACACCCCAAATGCCTACCAATGGATGAATGGATAAACAACATATGGTCTATCCTTACAGTGAAATATTATTCTGCCATAGAAAGGAACGAAGTACTGATATATGCTACAACAGGAATGAACTTCAAAAACATCATGCTAAGTGTAAGAAGCTAGACACAAAAGGACACACACTGTGTTATTCCACTTACGTGAAACATCTAAAATAGCCCACTTCACAGAGACAGAAACAATGGTTGCCATGGGTTTGGAGGTGGGGGGGGTCGTTGGTGGGGAGTGACTAATGGGTACAGGGACTCCTTTTGGATGATGAGGTGATGGATGAACAACACTGTGAATGTACTAAGTGCGACTGATTTGTATTCTTTAAAATGGTTAATAGTTAATTTTATGTCAATTTTACCTCAATGAAAAAAATCCCTTATGAAGTTCTCTTTTAATCATCTTAATTCAAGGATGCTGTGTGTGTCTTATGGGGAGACTGACCCCCCCGCCCCCACCTCATGGACTCACAGTTACATGAAGTCAGTGTACTTTCTTGCTGCTTCGATTAAGCCAGTCTTGTTCTATGCATCAGGAAGCTTCCTAATGAACATACCCACTCAACGACTTCCCAGCTGGTTGGCCGCGGGCATGCGTCTCAGCTTCTCTGAGTCCTAGTTTCCTCATCTACAAAATAGAACTAATAATACCAACCTCGTTGGGTTGGCATTTATGATTACTGTGACATTAATGTAAGAAAATGTATAAAAGGTATCTAGAACATTAGGTGGAGCTCAAAGGGTGATTTCATTCATTCCTTTTAACACCAAATTATGACACTCCCTCAGGGGCAATTAAGGTCTACCTGGTGGAAATGTTACCGAGCTCAAATGAGGACCATACAGCCGTTCCCCAAAACTCTGTTCCCACTTCTTCCTGGGCACACAGTGAGACTACATTTCCCAGACTCTCTTGTGGCTAGGTGTAGCCCTATGTCAGAGTTCCGGTCAACGAACAAGAGTAGAAATATTTGCCATTTCTCAGGCCAAGACTTTTAAGAAGTTTGTGTGCCTCTTCTGTGTTCTTTTTTTTTTTTTTTTTTTTAAGTGGCTCCATGGCCAGCGCAGAGCCCAATGCAGGGCTTGAACTCACGGCCCTGAGATCAAGACCTGAGCTGAGACCAAGAGTCGGGTCAGACGCTTAACTGACTGAGCCTCCTAGGCACCTCTCTTCTGTGTTTTTTATCCCTTCTGCCAGTGGGGGGGACCAATGACAAAGCTGTGGGGACAGCAGGGCCACAAAGGTGGGAGAAGCCCAGATCTGCGAGTCACCCCATCATGGAAAGCCACCACAGAACTAGAAATACCCATTTTTGACTTTCACATGAGTAAAGAACAAATCAAAACATCTTTTGTCTTTGAGCGGTTAAATGAATATTCGTTACGGCTGCTATTAACACTGTATTACTAATACACCATTCTAGTCTTCTGAGCGTGAAATGTCTAGTGGATTGTACAAGGTTTCATTAATTTATCCAAAAAATCTTCAACTGAACGCGTTCTGTGCGCCAGGCCCTACGCTAGATCCTGCGGGTTCCAAATAAAGTAACAGTACAACAGCATCTGCCCTCAGGAAGCCACAGAGTAATAAGGGAGACAGAGGCGTAAACAAAACCAGTCATTAAAATGTTTCAGACGCCTTGAGAAAAGCTGTACAGGTAGAGGGAGGACACAAAGAGATGCTCAATTCTACTTCGAATCGGGCGGGTCAGGAATGGCCTCCTGGGAGGGGAGACACTCGGGTTCAGGTGAAGGGGCTCCTGAAGCAGAGGAATGTCAGGCATTCAAGGCAGATGGATCCACCTGAGCAAAGGTGTGGGGGCCTGAAAGGGAGGAAATGTGAGGGGGATGGAAACATTCCCCATGGAAGCTGCAGGGTAGAGGAGAGGTAGGAAGGGGAGGAAGAAGGAGGGGCAGCCTTGGAGGAGTTCAGGAGCAGATAACTGTATGACTTGGTAGAGAAATTAATATGACTTGCACTAGCATCTCCAGATGAGGCCTGGCTTTCTAACTCCTTGAGACAAAGGTAGATCCTGAAGATTCGATCACGCAGTATTTCCTGGCCCCTGTGCTCTGGCCTGTGCTCTGCCTTCCATAGAGTATCTTCCTGCCTTCTCACTTACCGTGGGCTTCTCTGCTCCTTCCCCTGAGTCCCCTCTGCTATGCCCCATTCCATCGTCCTTAGAAATCCAGATACACCCCTGGTAATCTTCCTCCTTCTTCCTTCCCTGTGTCCCCAAAACTCTCTCCCACAGATCAACCCCTTTGAGGGGACTCACAGCACACTGAAGTAAGCCCCGTGCCCAACAGGTCTTGGTTTACTGCCCATAAAGGCACTTGAGCCAGGGAAAGAGCCACAGGTTTGGAGGCACAGGTCCTGGGTTCAAATCCGGCCGTCACCTGCTTATTCCGGTACCTCGGGCAGGTCATCAGGCAGGCTGAAGGCCCGGTTTCTTCACAGCTGATTCTTCCCATTATTCTTAGTAGGCATAATAAAGACAGAGCTGGAAATGACCTCAATACCCATCAGCTTCACCTCCCCCACTTTCGGCTGAGGCAATCTAGGCCCTCAAGGTTGAGCGAGCAGCTTGAGGTCACAATTGAGGGCAACGTCAAGTCTATGTAAAAGTGCAATATTAAATAAAACTAAATCGCCAACTGGCCTAGATCAATTTGCAACAGTTTTTATAGCCCATACTTATGCCACTTTCTGATTTATGACATTCTGATTAAAAAAACAACGCACAATATCTAAAATTCAATGATAATAGGAGGACCAAGAGCTCTACAATTATCACACTATCAAAGAATTCCTTTTTCTTTACTTTGATCTCATTAGCCAACCCTCTCATCATATAGACAAAAAAACTGAGGTTTCCCAGGGAGGGAAAGTGACATTCCCAAAGATACAAACCCTGTTTGAGTGAACATTGGAACGCAACCCATGTTTTTGATTCTCAAAAACTGTTTTTCTCTTTAATATGCATTCATACCAACAAATAAGCATTGGTTATCACCAAGTGAGTCAGAACACCTCCTGGGACAAATATATATTAGGAGAAGGTATTGAAGTGGTGGTTGGGGTGCTCACTTTGGCGGCACATATATTAAAACTGGAATGAAGTGGTGCTTGGTAACTTTAATCTATAAAGAACTGTTACAAATAAATAAAAAAAAATGTATACCAAATATAAGTATGAGCAAAAGATGCACACAGACAACTCCTAAATTAGGAAAGCCAAGGCCTAAGAGATGAAAATATCTTCCACTTCAGTATTAAATTTAAAAATGCAAACAAAGGGACGCCTGGATGGCTCACTTGGTTAAGTGTCTGACTCCTGATTTCAGCTCTGGTCATGATCTCAGGGTGTGAGATCAAGCCCCTCATCGGGCTCCGCGCTCAGTGGGAAATATACTTGAGATTTCCCCTCTCCTTCTGCTCACGCTCTCTCTTGATCTAAAATAAAGAAATAGATCTTTAGAAAAATAAAAAAGCAAATAAAAACAACATTCATGGGGTGCCTGGGTGGCTCAGTCGGTTAAGCATCTGCCTTCAGCTCAGGTCATGATCCCAGGGCCCTGGGATCGAGCCCCGCATTGGGCTCCCTGGTTGGTGGGGGACCTGCTTCTCCCTCTCCCTGCTCATGCTCTCTCTCAAATAAGTAAAATCTTTAAAAAAAAAAAAAAAAAAACAACAACCCAACATTCTTGTTTAATCTATTAGCTGTGCAAAGACTAATACAATTCATAGTGTTCGTGGCTGACATGGGTTTCAAGAAATATGCACTCTCAAGGAACTGCTCTGGGAAAGATAAATTGGTAAAGTTTTCTGAAACACAGTTTGGCAATACATATGATACTTTAAGTCAGCAATTCCAGCTCTAAGAATTTCTCATAAGTAAATATATGGACAAGTACATAAATGCAAAAATCAGAAAAAACCTAAATGTCTACCAATAAGGAATCAATGAAGTAAATTATGGTATGCCCATAGCCATCAAAAATGATAATGTAAAAATTTATTCACGGGGAGACTCCCAATATATTAACTGGAAAAAAATCAGATTACTAAAGCACTTGTATAAGATTTTGTCACTGTCTGCAGAAAACAGGTAGCTGAGAGTCTATCTGCATAGCGGTCATCTCTCAGTGGCTGGAGATCACCATTTTCCACTCTACTTTTTCCTGTTCTTTCTGGATTTTGTTATGAGCTCGTATTATGTTTAGATCCAGCAGGGGTGGGGGTGTAGGAATGTGCACAGTTAGTGGCTGCCTATGGCTGGGGGTGAAGAGTTGGGGGAAATGAGGAGTGACAGCTACTGGGGAGTACGGATTGGGTGATGAAGATGTTCTAAAGTTGAGTGAACTGAAGGGTGCACAACCCCAGGACTCTACTAAGAGCCACCACCTTCTGCACTTGGAATGGATGAATTAAGTGGTATATGAATTATACCTCGATAAAGATGCTATAGAAATATAATTTAAAACTTAACTGAAAAAGTATAAAAGGCCTGGAGGATAAAAAACAAAAAAGAACCCGGAGCTGAGCTGGGAAATGGGGAGCAGTGCACGACGCTCTCACACGGGACCGTGGCCATCCAGTCTCTGGTCTATACAGGCAGAATCCAGCCAACACGAATTTGTGGATAACTGTCGCAGTCAGTCTGGGTCTCCCAGCCCAGGAGAGTGCTGGCTCATTGGCCACCAGGCTCCCCAGGCTCCTGCTGAAGTCACCCGCACACCTCCCCAGTGTAGACAAGCCCTGGAGACCACCCCCCTGGCCAAGGGCCCATGGGCACGCTGACTCTCACGGCAAGCCTCTCCACCTCTCTGTCTTCGTCTTTCCCTTCAGAAGACCCGGAGCCACCTTGCAGGCTCCAGGCCTTTGAACAATTTAATCCTCCCGGGGACACGCTGGGATCAGAACCCACACTGGCTGTCACACTCAGCTCTCTGCAGATGTGAGAGGGACTCACAAGAGCCCTTCCAGAGCACCTGCCACGCGGCAGGCACTCGCTTGTGCAACACTCTCACTGGAGTGGACAAAACGCGCTGGCCTCCTGGGGCTCAGAAACCAGCAGAGGTAAGGGACTTGGACAGATCAGTGTGACGATGCCTGGATAAGGGTAAGCACAGGGGGCTGCTGGGGGCACCAGAGATGGCTATAGACCCTGTCTTAGGCATCAGGGAATGACAGGTCCATTACCTACACAATACACATGAAATGGCTATGGTTTATGTCAGGCACTGGGCCAGGTGCCAGGGACACCTGAGAAAGGGGGTGCATTAGTCCTTAAGGAGCTCAATCTAGTTAGTGGACTTGGTGTATAGTACCTACAAAGTTCTCCCCTTCTCCCAGGGATGGCTGAAGTAGAACCAACACAGGTTGGGGATGGTTCAGATGAGCTGAGGGGTGGGGACCCCTAAATCCACCCCTCTCCACTGCTTCCATCTGGTCCGGGCCACCTTCGCCTTCTGCTGACATTGTTCCAACAGGCTCCTAACCATCTCTCTTCTACTCTTGCCCCCTCCAACCCACTCTCTAGAACAGCAGACAGCAGGATCCTGGTTAAAAAAAAAAAAAGTAAGCCAAGATCATATCACTTCTCCTCTGCTCAAAACCCTTAAAGAGCTTCCTTCTTTGCTTAGTATAAAAGCAAAATCCCTAAAATGCCCAACAAGGTCATGTCCCCAAACCCGTGTCACCACCCTTTTCCCTGATCAAAAACTGCCCCACTCTATGCCACATTGGCCCCCTTGAGGTTCCTTGAACATGGTCCCACATGCAGGTACCCCAGGGCCTTTGCACTGGCTATCCCCACTGTCTAGGGCACATTTTACCCCAGACTGCCACAAGCTCACTCCCTCAGCTCCTTTTTGATCATTGCTCAAATGTCACCTTTTCAGGGAGAGTTTCCTTGAACACTATTTGACAGAGCACATCCCCTCAGCACTCTCCAGTCTCCTTTCCAGTGAATTTTTCCCCAAAAGCACTTTTCACCATCTCATGTCCATACATGTGATGCCTGTTTGCTGTCTGTCTCTCCAGGGGGAACATTAGCTCCGTGAGGACAGGGATTTTCCCCGTGTTCACTGCTGTTGCCCAGCCCCTAGAATAATGCTGGTGTGCAGTGGAAACTCAAATAAGTATGGAATAAATACCAAGGTTTGTAGCCAGAGTGGCTGGGAGGAGGATGCCTGAGAGTCATCGCTGGCAGAGGGGCAGAGGAGGGGTGGGTGGGGAAGGGGCACTTCAGCAGAAGGGGTCATGGGGCAAATAGCTTGGCCACTCTGCGTCCAGGGACTATTTTTAAATCATCCAAAGCTGAGAAGTCTTTACCTGCTTTTCTGCAATATTCTAAGTAATTGGAGAGCAATGAGGACATGAGTGTTATTCCTGCCAATAAGCATTATTAAGGCCTTCTGGGAGCCCCCGCATCTCACCTCTTCCTCCTAGGGACCCCACCCCCCACCTTTCTGACGGTGACTTTGCTCCCATGAAGTGCAGGCCCTTCCAGATGCCACCTCAAGAAAGAACCCACCTATGATTACTGGGTTTTATAAGCAGCACAAAGCCCTTTTCCAGAACTCCGGGGTTAAGTGGAGAAAAAACCAACTTTTATTATTCAGGGCCTCCCAGGTGCCACACACTTGTCCTAGATGAGCTCATTTTAATCCCTGCTCCGCACAGAAAGGTGGGTCCCAAAGCAAGGGCAGAACGAGCATTCTCACCCAGGACTCTGCCCCAGGACTCTCTCATGCCCACGGCGTCACCCTTTCTACCACAACGCCGTCTCTACGACCCAGCACAGCTCCGACTGTTACCCTGCCCCTGCTTTAAGCTCGGGTTTGTTCCCTCCCATCTGAACTTTCTGTCCGTGCACCCCACAGCGGGAGGCTGGCGCACAGGTCGGAGATGAAGCCGGCACAGCTGAGCCCCACTCGAGGGGTGCTTCTAAAGCACAGAGCCACACATCTCGCCATCCTGGACACAGGATTAGGGCCAACCTCTTCCCCAATCTTGTCCCTGCTCGCTTTTCCAGACTCCGGGTGCTTCTGCTCCCCGACTCCCCGGGGAGCACCCTTTCCCCATCCCACACACAGAACTGTCCTCCCATCCCTGGCACACTCTGGCCGTGGCTACTGTCCTGTGCCAGTCTCTGCCTTCGGCCCCAAAGCCCCCCTCACCCCTGGTCTGCTCCACAGATGCCCTTCTCAATACAGTCACACGGCAGATGGACAGTCACTTCACCTCCTGACGATCTGCCCCTTAGTGTCCCTCTCAGCCTCTAGGCTGGGAGCACAGACTTCTAACCTCCTGCTCCCAGAGTGACATCGGGGAAGTTCTCAACAAGTGCCACTTGGAGGCATGACGAGAACAGACAAGCAGAGGCTAGATGCAGGCCAGCGCTAGCTGAATGAATGCCACAGGCCCATCTCCAGACACGTGCAACCCTCCTTCGGGTCGGTCTGAGATTTCTGGGGCTGCCACTGCAAAGCACCAATGGCGAGGTGCCTTAAAACAACAGAAATTCACTCTCTCACAGCTCTGGACACCAGAAGTCTGAAATCAAGGTGTCCGCAGGCCACCCCGGCCACTGAGGCCACCAGGGAGAATCCTTCCCTGCCTCTCCCTCATGGGTGGGGGTTGGCGGCAGCCCCTGGGGCTCCTCAGCTGACGGATGCATCATTCCAGTCACATGGCGGCCTCTCCCTGGGTCTTCGGTTCGGCCTCTCTCTGTGAGCACCTGCCTGTCACTGCGTCCCAAGCTCCCCTTTTTATAAGGACACGGGTCACACTGGATTAGGACCCACCCTAATGACCTCATTTTAACTTGACTACCTCTATAGAGACCTTATTTTCACATGAGGTCGCATTCTGAAGTCCTCGGGGCTGGGACTCCGCGTATCTGTTTTGGAGAGTACAACTCGACCCCTAACCATCATCATCATCAGGTCAGGGCATATCTGCACTTGTAGGTGGCACGCGCAGGCCGTTCTCACTGTTCTCCACGCGCATCGCACAGAGGTCGGGCCCCCCATGGCCCGGGAGATGGAAGTCCCGTTCTCCCCTTTTGACAAGTAGCAAGACGGAGGCTCAGGGAGGCTCGGGACCCGCCCAAGGTGGGCAAGTTCCAAGGTCAGCCAGTAAAAGGCTGAGTTAGGACTCATCCTAAGTCCAGGATCCAAACTCGTACCAACTGTCTACACCACAGAACCTCTGTTTCTGACGAGGTGGTTACCCTCCGCAGCCTTTCTGTTTCCGCTCCAACACGATTCCCCTCTGCAAATGCTCAGCACTGTGAATGCCTTCAAACCAGGAGCTTAAAATGTCATCACTGTACTCAATTTACCCCAACCAACTCCCAGCTTCTTCCAGGATGGGAACAGCCCACACATACACACGTTACGTCCATTAACACTCTTTCCAAAAAGCATGCGTATACGTCACTAATTCACACGACCCTGCATACGCAAACTCGCGTGTTTGCTGTTGTCTGTAAGAGCTGCGGGGACGGCCTCACCGTGCGGGGATGGCACATTCCCGAACCCTGGCAACCCGCCCCAGGAGGCAGCTCCTGGAAGTCACAGAGCGGCCAACGGAGAGACTCCAACTCCGACTCAGGGCGTGGAGTCAGGAAGCCTGCACCCAAGTCCACTTCCGCTTCCTCCTCCTCACGAAACGCCCCCCCACCCCCGAGGGCTGGGGCCCCACTCCCTCTGGCCCTTACAGGACTTGAGAGAGTATCTCAAACTTCTTGAGAGGTTGTCAAAGCCTGAGCTGAAAGAGAATGAAGGAATAATTCATTCGACAAACATGCGTGAAGAGCACCTGGTCCACCGGGGGGTGGGCACTGAGGACTCCCTGAGGTGAGTAAGACCACAGGGGAGAGAGAGGTTCAGTGCCTGTGCATGTGCACATGTCCACGCAGGCCCTGTAATATATTTTCTCCCTCACCCATCACTCAATAAGGCAGCACGTGCCCATTTCACAGGGGGAGAGATGCAGGCTCAGCAGGGTGAGTGGCTCATCCAAGGGCACTCGGCGAGTAAGAGAGCCAGGGCTAACCCCAGGTCTGAGCAGCTGAAGAGCCGGGGCTGCTTTCTTCCTCACATGACCAGCCAGGCACTGGGAGGGGGGGACTGAAGCTTGTCAAGCCGGAGGGTGACCCCGATCTGGTTTTAAGGAGCTCCCCCTGGCATCAGCATGGAGGGCACAAACGGGAGGACGGTGAGCTAGGAACCGGCTAGGCGATTCGGGAGAGATGGCACAGAAGCCTGAGGCAGCGATGGTGGGCATGCACAGAAGGGGCTACACCAGAGGCGCTGGGATAGGCTTATCCAGAACTGGGCTGGTTTGGGAGATGAGCAAGAAAGAAAGGTGATGAGCCACAGGCCCTAAGAAAGTCTTTCCTCTTCTAAAGGCGCAGACCTCAGAAGCAGGGACACCAGGAAAACCACGTCACAGCTCCTCTTCCTGATGCCCTTAAACAGGAACTGAAGAGCCAAAGCCGTGGGAGGAGAAGATAAGGAAGAGGGAGCAGCCTCACTTCTTCCTCCTCCGTCTCCCACTGCAGCCCGAACCCAGCACGCCAGGGGATGCACAGACCGGCAGGGCTAGGAGCTGGAGGAGGTTGCAGGCTTGCGACACAGACGTGACTCAGCCTCGCAAACAAGCCAGAAAGCTCAGTGTCGTCAATGGCAGCCCCTCCTCGCTGGGCCCCTCACCCATCAGTCCCCAGGCCAGCCCATCCAACTGCCTATGCACCTTCCCCTCCATCTCCTGGGCTCGCTCCCAGACTCCTACAGGAGCATCCAAAATGGTCTCCCTGCTTCCAGTCCTTGCCCTACACACCCGGTCCACTCAAGGCAACACAGCCAGAATCCCCGTTCTAAAGGACAGTGTCACAAGACTCCCCTGCCTCAAACCTTTTAAGTTTCCTCCGTGGTCTCAGGATAAAGTCAAAGCTTCTGGATGTCGCTCCTCCTGCCTTCTCCTCCAGCCCCCAATGCATCCCACCTCAGACGTTAGGTTCCAGCCATATGGGGTTACTTGGCTCCGAGCACAACCTGGGCTGTCTCTACCATCCACGTTCTTGCTGCGGTGGGTCCCTACACCCAGAATTTCCTTCCTTCCTTTTTGCTCTGTCCTAGCTAATCATGCATTATTTAATATTCAACTCAAGGATTACATCCTGTAACAAGGCCTCTCTGCCCCTCCCTGCAAGGTGCCTCTTTAGAAGCACCTGGTGATACCTTGTGTTACCGCATGACCACACAAAACACAGCGGCTCACAAGTTTCTGTGCATGCCTGTCCCCGTTCATGAAAGATGATGCTAGGGTACAACACGGCAGCTGGCTACTCAGGGGGCACTTAATAAAGAACGAGGCGGGGGAGGGAGAGAGGGAGGGGTTACAAATGTTATAGGTACCAAAGAGCAAAATAACTAATTACAACAGGAAGGACTGGTAGAGGCTTCTCAGAGAAGGTGCATTTGGAACCATACTTTTTTTTTTTTAAGTTTTTAAAATTTGAGTAGGTGGAGAAGTTAGCGAAAGGGCAGTTCAGGTGGAAAAATATAGCAAGACTGTGAAGGTATAAAAGTATATGATTTGGTGGTGTATTTCACACAAGGGGTAAGTGTGTGTTGGGGGAAGGGTGGTATAATGGACCAAAAATCATCTAGATTTTATGTAAGGCGGCCATCCCATTGTGTACTGATACAAATAATTTTGGAGCTACGAGTAACAGAAAACTCAACCCTAAAATAGTCTAAAGTTAGGGTTTTCAGTGTCTTGTTCCTTCCATCCTTCTGTTCTGAACAGGCTCAACATGGTCTCCCTAAGCAAGGCCCCCTCATGGTCCCAAGATGGCTGCCACCGCTCTAGGTATCACATGCCAACCCCACTATGTCCCATAGCAGGAGAGGCTCTGTCTTCCTAAATGTCTTTTTTTTTTTTTTTAAAGATTTTATTTATTTATTTGACAGAGAGAGAGAGAGCAGGAACACAAGCAGGGGGAGTGGGAGAGGGAGAAGCAGGCTCCCCGCTGAGCAGGGAGCCCGATGTGGGGCTCGATCCCAGGACGCTGGGATCATGACCTGAGCCGAAGGCAGACGCTTAACGACTGAGCTACCCAGGTGCCCCTAAATGTCTCCTTTTAAGATGGAGAAAAATCTTTCTCCATCCCCCCAACCCCAGAAATTTCTCTTCTTATTTCATAGCCAGACCTGTGTCACATGCCCGTGCCTAAGCAAATCACCGGCAGGGGGGGCAGGACCATAGTGATTCACCCCTGGGGCTGGGACTGACCTCCCTAAAGCCCCTAGAAGGTAAACTTCTGAAGATTAATGTTCTGGGAGCACGGAAGGGGAAAGGGTGTTGGATAAGCAACCAAGTGTCTGCTACACCTTCTCACCCATTCACCTCCAAGTGTAACCATTAAAATAGAGTATAATCTGCAAATACCCCACATCTCCACCCTTCCACAATTCTATTTTAGGTCCGAGGAAGTAACTGTCCTAGGGAGAGGAAACTTGCAAAAGGCTATTAAGGGAAGGTCTATAAACAACACTGCAGTTGGCTTTTCTAGATCAGGAGTTCTGTGACAGTAGGGGGATAGAGAGTATCAGGGATGACTGCATTCCATAGAGAAACCCCAAAAAAGCTGCTTTACTTTAACTGAGCTTTACCCTTTTCCTTGAACAAATGTTTTCCTTAGCCCTCCAAAAAAATAACCAGCACATTCTTAACACAAAGACTTCAGTCTGGCTAGTCTCCGCCTTGAATACCGTTCCTGACTCTCTCCATTAACTGAAATCCTGCCCATCCTGAAGAGTGAGCTCAGATGGCACCTCCTTCCCCAGAGCTTTATCTGACCCCCCCCCCCCCGCCCCACTGGGACGACTGTCTTCCCTCTGCATATCTGGGGCGATTCCTTTGTAACTTTCCTATGGTGTGGACAGACATGGTCCAAAATGATAAACATTTATCTTTGTCTCCCAATCAACTAGGAGAAATTCTAGCACGTGAACTTTGATTTCTCATCTTGTGTCCTAGGTGCTTCAGCACAGGGCAGGATTTGCAGGGAAAGTTGTGCACCAAAGACAAGACTCCAAGTGGAATTAGTTCGTTCATGTGCCCTCCCTCTACTGGTCGTGTAAACAAAAATTCTTATCCCATTTAGAACTCCCTCACTCTTGGGGCGCCTGGGTGGCTCAGTCGGTTGAGCGTCTGCCTTCGGCTCGAGTCATGACCTCGGGGTCCTGGGATCGAGCCCCGCGTCGGGCTCCCTGCTCCACGGGGAGCCGGCCTCTCCCTCCCTGCCTGCCGCTCCCCCTGTTGGTACTCTCTCTCTCTCTCTCTCTCTCTGTCAAATAAATAAATAATCCTAAAAAAAAATCTCTCTCACTTTGTTTAGTATCCATGATATGCCAAGCACGAAGCCACTTTCTACACATATTGTTTTATTCAACACCATTTTTTAAAACCTGCAAACTTTTCAAAATGTACAGAAGAGGAACCTAAAAGCTCTGAAAGGCTAAGGGCAGACTCTCCCAAGGCCACACGAGGAATTGGCGCATGAAATTCAAACTCAAGTCTTCAGAGGCAATACTGCATCATGGTCAAGAGTGTGGGCAATGAACACAGATCCCTTTGCTTAAAATCCTGTTCCCCACGAGCTATAGGACCTTGGAGAAGTTAGTGTCTGTGTATCTGTCTCCTCATGTATAAAATGGGGATTAAAAACAGTGCCCCCCCCAACAAAAAACAGTGCCTATTTTATTGGGTTATTATGAGGATTAAATGAGCTTATATAGTTAAATGGCTTAGAACAGCACTTGACATGTGTTAATGCACAAGAAATATTAGCTATCCTTATTGATTCCAAGCCCAGTGGTTTTCACGTCGCATCACGACAAACGCCCCTATCCTCCACCCACCAAACCACCTCAGGCACGAAAGAGGGACCTGGTCAAAGGACAGACCCTGGGGAGATCATGAGTTCCACCATCCAGAGGAGCAGCCTCAGAGAACAGGGGGGTCAAAGGTTATGAAGGCAGTGCAATGCACAAATCCATCCTGCATCTCTTAGGGGCACCTCGGCCCTCATTCGTAGGGTCCCAGCGGGAGCTTCTAAGGGAAAGAACATCGCACGAGACACATGCCAGCCCAACACCCAAATGCCCAACTACTGACCATACACCGAAGACCCCTTAGTTTGAACAAGCTTTGAGGATTTGAAATGCTTGCTGCCCTTCTCCGGAAAACCCAGTGTCCCTAGTGGTCGCGAGGCAAGGCAGAGGGAGCCTTCAAAGCAAGGTGGTCTTGGAGGACACACTGCCCCATGGGCCTCGAAGACAAGAAAAATGCTTCACCCTCTGAAGCTCCCACCTCCCTCCTCTTGCTCTCACTGTAACTGGGCCAGGAGCTACCACCTTTACACAGATGAGAAAGTGTGATTCCAAGGGGGGAGTGACTGCTCATCAAGGTCCCATAACTAGTCAGTATCAGTTCCTGGACTAGAACTCGGAACTCTGAGTCACCATTCAGTGCTACTTTTCACAACTGTATTCTGTCTTCTGCATTAGTATCTGTCTTCTTCAACCACATTAATTTCCTTTCTTGCTTGCTTCCATTTTTCCTAAACATTTGCAGTCTGCTCTGTGCTGGGGGTTACCACGATGAACAGGCATTTTAAGACCCAGCCCCAACTTGCCCCCACCCCATTCTGCAGGGCAAACAGAGGTACTCAGTAAGTGCTTGCTGATCTGAATTAAATCTTTTCGTTGCTACTGTTCTGATATGGGGATTCTGGTTTTCTTTTCTCAAAACGGCAATTTTTACCTTCTTGTAAATGTTCTTCCTCTTCCTAGTCTGAAAAAGAAGACTGAGTATGCGAGGCTGGCTGGTCTCTGCTTGGCATCTACAGAAGGACTGGAGAGCTGAGACCCCTCTACAAAGCTGGGACCCCACAGGGACCCCAGCCTCTTCTGAAAGAGGGCCTGAACTCTTCCTCCTTCCTCCTTTCAGTGCAGAGAAATGGCAAGAACGCTTGTGTCTGCCTCAGGGTCTGGGTGGGGGAAAAGGCTCCCGCGCAAATGTTAAAGCCCTAGTTGTGGGCACAGAGCCCAAACCTACACCTTCAGCCTGATGTTAAACATCTCAGGCCCTAAAGTTACCACTAGTCCGGGATCCAGGAAACCCTTGGAGCCCCTACTAAAGCATAAAACCACTCTGCAGAGACACTTCTATGCAGGAGAGGTGAGACTCAGGAGTATGAGCCACCTTGGCAGGAAGTCTGCAGGAAATGCGAACTGGCTCCTTTAGAATGAACATAATGGGGCAACTCGAAAGAGAATGTCAGTACATTTAAAACAAAGGTATGAAGTAAGGAAGAGAAACCCTAAAGAAAGAGCAAGACAAAAGGCCAGGATGATCTGAAAGAGAACCAACCAACGAGAATTTCCAGAAGGAAAATGTAGAGTCATTGAAAATAAAAGCTCAATGATGAGAAAATTCAACGAACATGGCAACACTGCTGAACAATAAAGCCGAGGCACTTGACTGAGACTCCCTGGTCAGTGCCTGGCCATGTGCTCGGGCCAGGCACGAGGAGTGGAGGTGCTCAGTCTGAGGGAGAGGCAACCACGTGAACAAACACGCTTCCACACAAGATGGCTGTCGTAAAGCTCCTGTTCACAGAATCCTTGCAAGGGGTGCTTTTCTGACATTCTCTCAGTTGGGTACACAACATGCAAGAGCAGAAGGGAAGGCAGGGTCAGTAGCAGGCCTCAGAATCTTCTGGTTTCCTGTCCACTGACCCTGCTTTGGAGCCACCCTGTATCTGTCAAGGTCACAATTACAAAGGCATGGTTGAGCATTCTTCCCCCCCCCCTCCCATCTGCAAAAGCCTTTTTGCTTGGAAATAGTTTCAAGAATGAGGAATAGTGCCAAGAGCCCCCATAAGCCCTCTGTCTGAGCTTACCTAGAGTGAACATTTCATTCCATGGACTTTTTCCTTCTCTTTCCCCTCACTTGCGCTAAATTTTTACAATATCTGTCATTTTTCTGAACCGTTTGAGGGCAAGTTGCATATATCATAGATTTTTACTTGAGCCCTCTTTCTCCATTTCTACTTGCAAAGATAATTATTTCGGTACAAAATTACAACCAAACGCACACACAGTAGTGTTGCACACAGGCAGAGTCCCGTGAAGGCAGCAGGCCCTGCCGCAAAACTCACAATTAGACTTGATGAGGGAAATGCAAGCCATTCGCCAGAAGCCACAGCAGGCGTCGTCTTGACTTCCTCCTTCCTGCTCTGCCCACGGAGGAGGATCTGCACCCGGCGTGGTCCTCCAGAGCCCCCGCCACATCTGGGGGAAGCGCGGACGGCACGCACTCTTCTTTGTCCCAAGTGTAACCAGACTCCAGAGGAGGGATCCCGAGACACAGCTCGATCGCTCTTCTGTTTTTCTGACTCTGTGCCTTTCGCATTTCCTGACTTAAAGCCGTAAAGGAAGAGGAAATGCCAAAAATATTACAAGATGAGTTAGTCTGTGGCATTTCCAAGGATGGGGCCGGACAAAGCTGGCAGGGAAAGCCCAGGCAGGAAGAGACCTCTGCCTCAGTGCAACCCTGCATGCCAGTGGCCAACGGAGTTCATGCGGCTCTCCAAAACGCTGAAGGTCTCGGGGAAGCCGGCTGTTTCTGGGGAGTATCCGGGGCAGGACCCATTTTCTCCAAATAACCCAGAGGATGTTAGAAATCTGGTCTTAATTACCCCCTCACTGCGTTGTGGCTTCACAACACATCATGGTGTGTTTCCCTGACTCTCAGAAGATGGGGCCACCTGCCGCACACTGCCAGGCCAGGCCCTCTAGTTACTTTTTCCCCTAATGGTTTAGATGGATTTGTCCTGACGGAACCACATGCTCCCTCCTGAGCGCGCTTGTGGACTGCTTTGGGAACAGGGCTGGCAGAGGCTGGGGACACTAGCTGTGGCGCTGGAACTGAGGTTTCAGCTGCATAAAAGGCACGCACAGCACTGGGATTCACACTGTGCCAGGAAATCGGCCACAGCAGACTCAAAGAGAGTACCAACCCTTCATGCTCCTCAGCCCTTTCTTTCTTTTTTCTAAAAGATTTTATTTATTTACTTGAGAGAGAAATAGTGACAGAGAGCATGAGCAGGGAGAGAGGGAAAGGGAGAAGCAGGCTTCCCTCTGAGCAGGGAGCCCGATGCAGGGCTCGATCCCAGGACCCTGGGATCATGACCTGAGCCGAAGGCAGACGCTTAACTAACTGAGCCACTCAGGTCCCCTCCCAGCCCTTTCTGGGAGTGGATACAAGGTAGGTGGGTGAGGAGAGGGCTTTGGGGGGGGGGGTGGATTTTTTTTTTTTTTTTAGAGAAAGAGAGACTGAGAGCGGGATCAGGGGGAGGGACAGAGGGAGGGGGAGAGAGACTCTTAAGCAGGCTTCACACCCAGCACGGAGCCCAACATGGGGCTCAGTCTCACAACCCGGAGATCATGACCTGAGCCGAAATCAAGAGTTGGGACACTTGACCAACTGAGCCACCCAGGCGCCCTCCTGGGGGTTGGACTTAAATTATCCTTGAGGCAGGAAGAGAAAAATTAGTGTCCCTGTGTTGAAGTGGACAGTTTGGCCTGCAGCCCAAAGAAAGCACAATGACATGAATCTTCAACCAGGCATTCTCATGTAAAGCTGGGCAAGGTGGAAAGCTTGCATGAAGGAATGAATATTCGAGAGGACAGTGAAGATATGAGTCCTGACCCCAGGACTCTCATAATACCTTCCCATACCAGCCCCCAAAGATGTCCACATCCTAATCCCCAGGACGTGTGAATGGGCCAGCTTACATGGGGTACGTGGCAACAGGGAATTAAGGGGGGAAATGGGATTAAAGTTTCTAATCACTGGACCTTAAAATAGGGAAAACATTCTAGATTATACAGGTGGCCTGATGTACTCAAAAGCATCCTTAAAAGTGGAACAGGGAGCCAGGAGGGAGCACTAGAGAGATGGTGGCATGAGAAGGACGCAGACGAACATTGCTGGCCTTGAAGATGAGAGGAAGGAGACCGTGGGCCAACATATGTAGGAAGCCTCTAGAAGCTGGAAAAGGCAAGGAAACAGATTCTTCCCTAGGGCCTTCTATTCTGAGTCTTCCCTGTTCCTTCTGGAGGGAAGCTTCCCTAGAGGCTCCAGAAAGAACAGAGCCCTGCCAACATGGTGATTTTGGCCCAATGAGACCCATTTTGGACTTCTGACCTCCAGCACTGTAAGAGAATAAATTTGTGTTGCTTAATCCACTAAGTTTATGGTCCTTATAGCAGGAAGAGGAGACTAATACATCATTTATCATCATACTTAACCAATATAATTTTTATTTATATGCCTCTCCATCACTCCCATCAATAATAACAATAATAGCAGTTAGCGTTTGTTGAGCACTTACTACTGACAGAGCTTGCATCAAGTTTTTCATAAACATAAGATACTATAAAAAGATAACTTCAATTGAATACTATCATGAAAGTAGACACAGGGATCTGGGGGTCGGGGGGAGCTGGAGGCGTCCTCAAGGAGATAAAGACATGGGTAATGCTTTCAAAGATGAGTAGGAGTTAGGCTGAGAGAGAGGCAGAGCATCCCAGTTGGGAGGACGAGCATCAGCAGACCCTCGGAGAAATGAAACAGTAGGGCATGTGCTGGCCAGCACTTTGGTGGCTCAGCTACAGCCTGGTCATTTCCACATTAGCGTCTCTAGTCCAGCGGGACCCTCTGAGGTCCAACGTCTCGAGCCCTCATGTCTGCCCGAGATCTCCACCACATTAGCACAGCCAATATGGAACCTGATCCTCTCCAGAACGTGTTCCGCCTTTCTTCTTCCCTGTCTTCCCAAATGACAGCCAGCGGTTCATGCCAGAACCCAGGGGTCATCCTCGAGTCCCTCCCTGCCTTCACCCCCATTTCATCCATCACCAAATCTCACCAGTTCTATCACCAGGTTCTAGCCAGCTCACACCCATTTCCCTCCGGCCCCAACTGGCCTAAGCCACCACCAACTTTTCCGGATTGAGAAAACTGGTCCCCCTGCTTCCACTCTGCTGTGATCAACTCTTCATAAAGCAGTAAAACTAACCTCTGAAAAATGTCAATTCGATCCCACTCCGGAGCCCAAACTCAGTCCTACTTTCTCGCTGTACTTCGGGGAGAGGGTGGGGGTACCTCCCCAGCATGGCTTAGAACCTGCCTCCCTCTGAAACCTCACCCTCTGCCGTTCTCCCCATCTCTCCCTTACACTCTGCCCGTCCCAACCCCCTTACCCACCCCACCCCCCCCAACTTCCCTGACTCCCAGGAATACATCCAGCCCTTTCACGCACAGGAGGCTGCACATTCTAATCCCTCTGCCTGGAATGCCCTCCCCTGCAACCTCTCTGCCTAGCCAGTTTCTTCTCAAGTCTTCGGTCTCAGAGAGGCCTTTCCCTAGCGAAACTAGGACCACCTCCATTTCCACCCCCACCGCACTCTGCTTTGGTCATAATTTCGGTTAACAAAAATCACCATCTTTTCTGCCGCTTCTCTGTTTGGCCTAGGCCCTCCACTGGAATGCAAGCTCCCTGAGGGCGGGCCCGGGCCTGCCTTGCTCAGCACTGTATCCTCAGGACTTTACCCAGTGCTAGCACAGAGCAGGTGCTCGCTACCGGCTTGTTGAACTGACTAACCAAAAGAGCAAGTGTGACGCTGACTGACATGGAAGGATGAGGCTGGAAACAGAAGGCCTTGAACACAGGGTCCTATTCATCTTTGCAGGACTGGCACCTCCCACGGGGGAGCCACTTAGCAAACGTGTACTGAATGAATGAAAGAATGAGTCAATTCCAGATGAATCTGAAAAGTGGCATCCTTCCTGGGCAAGGCTCCCAAAGGAGTTCTCTCTCCTCCTTGGGACTTCTTAGCAGGTGACATGCCTAGGACATATAGCAAGTGCTCAGTAAATGTTAGCTGTCCTTGCCACTACTGCTTATGTGGGGATCATTTGTGCATCCTACAGGAAAGACTTCTTTTCGAACCCATGCCAGGATATAACGACTAGAAGAGAAGTGAGAGGAAACAAGAAAGGGAAAAATGAGGATGGGGTGGCAGGACCCAGTCAAACACAGCTGAGAAGCTACAGGGAAAATGCAGGAACCACACTGTTCCAGGTAACACGGGTTCCCTTTTTCCTTTAGACGTCAGCCCCGTGGGTTGCCACGTGGAGATGCCAGCTGGGAGGTGGGTCCTCGCGATGGGTGAGGGAGGGCCCCATTTGGATGCACACATTCATTTTTGGGCCTGCAAGGCTCTGACTGATGTCAAAAATCTGGCTCACTGTGGCTGGTGAGAGGTGGAGAGAATTTCAATTTCCTTCACCAAATGGCAAGCCTGTGAACAAGTCCTTTCTCTCCGACATTATCACATACTAAAAATGAAAAACCAGCCATTCGGAGCTCTCATCAGGAGAAAAATAGACGGGCTGCTTAGCTCACAAGATACCGGAGGACTGAAAATCAAGTCCAGAGAACACCATAGGGTACATTTTGTGCTAAGACACCACCCTTTTTCTATTTTCACGAAAGTTTCTATTTTGCACACAAGAATGGGATACAGAAAAGTAATTCCCTATGTAATGAAGCCACCCATTTTAGGTTTCAGATCCATTTGGTGGCTGAACAGTAGGGGTTAGGGAATTTTTTTTAACTCACTCTCTCAAAATACCAAGTTTGAGATAACCACTTATCTCAAAAATAGCAGCAGTAATAGATAAGACAGGACAAGGGAAGACAGGAAAACAACAAAGGTTATAATGCAAATAAGACCTATTTCCAAATGTCTCATGCTGCCAGAACAGAAACTGCCATAATGAAAGGAGCACTGCGCTGGGAGTCTTAGGACTGGCCATGCCACTTGGGTAAGCTAGCTCCCAGCCTCGCATGCCTAAAAACAAGGGGTTGAAACAGTGGTGATGGAAGATCCTTTTTCTTTCTGAACTGTTGATATCTGCTGTTTTCCAAAAGACCTGCATCTTTTTGCTTAACAGTGGACCACCAATTGCAAAACAGAAAGGCCTTGGGGTAAAGGGTTCAATAGAGACAAAACTGGCCTCAAGTACTCAGCAACTCTGGCCCCGCTGTCATCCCAGAATCAAGTATCTTGCCAAGACAACCTGATAGAGTCTACGGGAAGAGTGGAAGAAAGTTCTTGTTCTTTCCGATCAGTGCACGTAAACCTGAGCTCCCGTTGACAACGGGATGGGCTGAAGTCGGCTATCCATCCCCCTGCGCTAGTGGAAGAATCAATTATTAAAGGAAACCGCTCTAGGAATGCCCTAGAACTCTCAGGTCCTATGAAAACCGCAGGATACCAGACGCCAGCGAGTTTCTTTTTTCTTTTAAACTTCTCGTCGCTCTCAAAAAATGCAGCAGGTCCCAATATGGTACAAGCGGGAAAAACACAAGCTCCTTCCCAGTCTTCCCGTGAGCAAACCCCAAGCCCCGACTGGGAATCTTCCCCCCCACACACACACACCCCCATCTTTCGTTTCGTCTCACTTGCTTTAAAAGCAAGTGGCCTGGGGCCTGCCTGGCAGCGCGGTGTCCAAGCCAGGGCGCGGGGCTGCGGACGGGCAACGCGGAGCCAGGCCGCCCTTCCAGGAACCGCGGGGAACTTTCCCCCGCCGCCCAGACAGACAATGCCGGGAGGGCGTCCCACCGGCGGGCCCGGCGCCTCCCCGGGAGGGCGCGCGGAACCACCGCCCCCCCCCCACCCGGCTCGCCCGCCCGCCGCGTGTAGGTGCCCCCCAGAGCGGCCCCCGCGAGCCGATGGCCCGCGCCCTCCCCGCGCCCGGGGCGGCCCGCCGGGAGGCGCAGCCCGCAGCCCGCCCCGCGCCTCTGGGCGCGGGGGGCCGGGCAGGGGGGCGCGGACGACTCAGGGCGCCCCGCAACTCACCGGGACCGGGCGGGCCGCTGGGCATTATTCCATGGCTCGCGCGCGCCGCAGCCCTCAGCCGGGCGCGGGCGGCCCTGAGGTCGGAGGGCGGGCGGCGGCCGGGAGCGGCCGGCAGGGCGGGCGGCACTGGCGCGGCGGCGGCGGCGAGGCGCGGGAGCCGAGCGCGGCGCAGGAAGGGGCGGGCGACCATGTGCCAAGGGGAGGAGGCCGCGGCGGCGCGGGCGGCTCGGACGCTCCCGCTCGGCGGCGGCGGCGGGCGCGGGCTGCAGGAAATCCCAACACTTCGACAGGAAATCGGAATCCTGACTAAGCATTCCCGGCCCCGCGGCCGCTCCGCGCCGGGGGCTCCCGCCTCGCTTAACCCTTGGCCCGCCGGCACCAGGCGGGGGGCGCGAAGGACTCGGGCGGCGGCGGGCCGGGCCGGGCTCGGCGTCCTCCCGCTCGGCCGCACGCCCCGTGCCCCCGCCGGCCCCTGCTTGCTTGGTGCCCAGAGGTGGAAGGGCCGGGATGTGCCCAGATAAAACCTTGGCCTTGGCAGGCGCCCTTCGGAACCCCCCACCCCACCCCTCCCAACACCAGGAGAGGGACTTGCCCTCTCCCGTTATGCGGAGGATGAACTTGCCATCTCCTGGACCGGTCCCCTGTTTTCAGTTAGAGAAATGACTTTACCTGACTGCCCGCTTTCACTGCTTCCCCGCTGGTAATTTCCTCATTTTTGTCCAATGGCAGGAGCAGGAATTTTCTCTGTCCAGGAGAGGAGGGACAGTAATAGTCTGGATTTCAGACTCTGATGCCGGTTGGAATCCGGACTTCGCCTTCTTTTTTTTTTTTGCTGTGTTATCTTGGGTAAGTCACAGAACTTCTCTGAGCCTTCGTTTCCTCAAATGTGAAATGAGGTGGTAATGCTACCCTTATAGGTTTGATTTGGAAACCAAATGTTTAGACAGGGACTGACACATTGTAAATGCTCAAATAAATGATAGCCATGATTGTTCTTAGTACCATGAGAGACATCTGAGGAAGGAAGGTTTTTAACTCATGGGGTGTGTGCTGTGCATATCTGTGCCAGCTTACAAAGCCTTAGAATTTCATTTTCTTCCTAATCACCAAGTGATTATTTTTCTTTGCAGCATTTCAGAAACTGCTCTCAGCAGAGGAAAAGGTTAGTGGCTATGGCAGACCCCCTTCTGGTGACATCTGAAACTCACCAACTTCACGGAACTTAGGATTTTGCTCTTAATCCAAAAGTCAGGACATTGTGGGGGTTTCTTTAAAAGTCTGGAGAGGCTTCAGGAAGTTTGAGAAAAGCAAAGTAAATCTCTGTACACTCAGGCGAGGACTGGGCAAGCCAGTAGGAATGATTCACTGTGGTTTCCCACAAACATACCACATTTAGGGGTTTCTACCTGAAGGATGCAGCTTGGTGGCTTTGCTCTTAAGTCTTTCAAATTCCTTTGAAACCCAGTCAGACTTTGAAGAGGGAACAAGATGCCCAAGGAGTGAAAACAGAAGCTTGAAATGAACCTGCTGTGGATGGAAAATTGGGTATCAGCCCCTCTGCTCCACGTCAGGACCAGACATCAGTTTTAGACCCAAGTTTGTCTCTTTTCTGCAGCTCTTTTTCAGTGGTGAGAAGCAGTGAGACAAACTCTAGGCTTGGCGCCAGAAGTCCGGCATCCTGCCCCAGGCCCTTTGCAGCTGCTGTTCCCTCTGCCTGGAAGAATCTCCACTTGGCTGTTCTTGGCACTCAGCTCACAGCTCAGAAGTCAGCTCCTCAAAGGGGGTTTTCCCCGGCCATTTGATCTACTTGTCTTTGGCACCTACTTCTACCCCTACCTCTCTCCCACGTCACATGCCCTGTTTCACCGCTTCAGAGCCCCTACCGCTACCTAATTTATCCTGTTTGGCTGCTTATTTATCATCTGTCTCCCCTGCGTGGGTAAGCTGCATGAGAGCAGACTGCTGCTTGTCTCCATCACTCCCGGATGCCAGGGCCAAGAAGAGGCTGGCCCATAGGAGACCCTCAACAAAATCATGTCAGATGAATGAAAAGGACAAACAAGATTACGGTGACCAGATGACTCTGTCCCTTAGCTCCCTGCATCTTCCACTTTGGTGGAGAGGCGCTCAAATGAGAAAGCCCAGGGTAATGGAAGAAGCACTAGACGGCTCTATTAATGGTGCTGGGAAGTTAAAGCTTATAAGTAATTAAGACTGCCAGATGATGTAACTGCAGTCTCAGTGGGACAGTCCCAGTTAATTGCTCCCTCCTTTGTGCTCCCCCAGCACTTCTGTTCATTTCCAGAACGTATTTATCACATTATATGCTTGCTCGTTGAGTGCTCTCCCGAGTCAGATGGCAAACTCTTTGACTTGGAGGGAAAGGAAAGGAGCCTACATTTATTGACCACTTACTCTGAGTGGGGCCCTGAGCAAGGTGAACTTGAATTCATTAAAAGTCATTTGGTAAGTGCCTGTAATGTGCTCAAAATCTTCTGGTCATTAGATCTGCAGAGATGAACTATTCTTGCCCTCCAAGAAAGACAGATCAGGAAGTTCTATTTAGAAAGCAGGGAGAGGATGACTCTCACAGAGGTATGCCCAGGGTGTCTTGGGCTGTAGAGAGCATGGGGAAGTTTCCTAAATCGGCATGGGGTGGGGGCGGGGATGGTGGTGGTGGTGGTGTCGCAGTCAGTTTGGGCTGCTATAACAGAATACCATAGACAAGGTGACTTACAAACAACACAGATTCATTTCTCACAGTTTTGGAGACTGGGAAGTCTGAGATACGTCCAAACAGGTTTGGTGTCTGGTGAGAGCCCACTTCCTAGTTCATAGACCATGTTAACGTATTTTCAGCATAGTTCCTCAGGGCATCCCCAGTGGAATCGGGTCCACTTGCCCCTATTAGTAATCCTCCTGTTAAGTCACTCTTTATGCCGTTTGTCTCCTTCCTCTCTCTCCCATTCATTCATTCTCCCTGGGATCAATCACCTCCCAAATAAACTAGCTGCACCCAATTCCTTATCTCAAGGTTTATTTCTGGGGGAACCCAAGGCAGGACTGCATTCATTCATTTATTCACAGATTTATTCACCCGGCACCCCCTATGTGCCTGAGCAAAAATGAAACATGAGTATGGGCACATAATATAACACTACAAGCTTCAGCATGGTCTGAGGAATCGGTGCATGTTCAGACATGGAAAACAATGAGACTGAAAAGCTTTGCACCATGTTACAGTTGAGGAAACTGAGGCACAAGCGTGTTCTGTAACTGGCCCGAGGCCAAACGGTGCCCAGAGGAGATTTGGAGTTCAGACACTTAACCACCGCCCTATACTGCAGCTGCTGGTGGTTAAAGCTATGAGTGCAAGCTGTGGGTGAGTTCACGCGAGCAAAATGTGTGGACTGAGAAGATCCTGGGATGAGGATTGACCTCGGAGGGATACCGTAGGCAGAGGAAGAGGGGCTCACAAAGAAGACTGAGAGGGAGGAGCCTAGAAGGGAAGTGGATGGAAAACCAAGGGTAAGGGAAGAAATTTCTTCTAAAAGTCAGGAATGGCCAACACTCAAATGCCCCCAGAGTTCAGTCAGACAAGGATTGGAAGGCAGATAGGCATTTTATTTGACAATTAGAAGACTGATAATTTTTGCCAGAGCTGTTTCAATGGAGTGGAGGGATTGGAAGCCAGATTGCAGTGGGTTGAGGAGCACGTGGGAGATAACAAGTGTAGACTACTCTTTTCAGACACAAGGCTGTCTAGCTAGTGGGAGGTGAGGGGAGGATTCTGTAAAGACGGGTGGGCGAGTGAGCATCTGTGGTTGATGGGAAGGTCCCAGGAGAGTGGGAGAGGGCGAAGAGGGAGGGCGGGCACACTGATGGAACAGGTGCCGAGGATGAGGAGGGATGGGTGGGGGGTGGGGGATGGGACGAGGCCTGGACCAGAGGGGAGCCACCTTGTCCACCAGAGCAGAGGTCCAGGGGACAAAGACAGACTCAAGTTCCTTGGTGAGCTGATCCCGGAATCCTTGACTAGGAGTTAGGTGGGCTCTTAAGGCCCCCTGGTTTAATTCCTCATGACATTCATGCTCTGGGTGAAAACAATTCATTCCAATGTGGAGAACACAAAGTGATTTCAGCCTCATAACTGGGGAAAGAAATGGCGTGAGACACTATTTTGACCCAAAGTAGGTTAGTCAAGTGGCAAAGCAGAGGATGAGCAGGATGGACTTGGGGAGCCAGCAGAGACACCGTTTGATGACTGATGGGTGAAGACGGGGGGTGGGGGGGCGGTGGTGAGCACACGCAGGGGGACAATGGCACTCACCTGTGAGGAGGCGGAGGCGGAGGAGGAGGGTGGTATTTTTAACCATGATAAAGAGCATGGGATGGGAACATCTTGAGGTAGAAGATAATGAGTTCCTGTTTGTGCTTTGTGCTGGGAAGGCAGTGTGGGTGGTGGGTAAGAGTTTGCAGCTTCGCTTGGGGTGGGGAAGGCGGTGGGCTCGAGGGTGGTAGGAAGAGGGGAGGCAGAGGGACCTGCGCAGTTGGTGAGAAAGCACCTAAACTGCTAACACCCTTTACTAGCTTCTCACAGTCTTGCTTTATACTGACTTCTCGAATGCAGGATTTCTCATCCTTGGTGTTAGCATATTGGACCTGGTAATTCTTTGTTGCGGGGGCTTCTTGTGCTTTGCAGGATGGTTAGCAGCATCCCTGGGCTCTCCCCTCTGGATGCCAATAGCAACACCCCAGTTGTGACAACAGAAATGTCACCAGACATTGCAGAATGTTCTCTAGTTGAGAACAACTACTCTATCATCTTTCCCTCATGTCAGGATATCGCTTAAAAGGTGCAACATTGGACAATCTTCTTCAGCAGAAACCCCTGTTCCCAATGGTTAGGTCACATTGATAGGGTTCCGATCCAGGTTCCGCCACTCCCCTGGTTTGTGACCTTGGGCAACTTTCTTCCCTTCCCTCGGCCTCTATTTTGTTGTGTTGTTTTGGGTTTTTTTCTTGTTTTGCTTTTCCTCTGTAAAATGAAGTTTTTGAGAGGATGACATGAAGTGATCCATGTGAAGTGCTTGGCTCCGTGTGGAGTAACTAGTTAGGCTTCATTCTGTTGCTGTTTGTACTGGTAATATTCATAGAGGTGTGTAGATGCAGGTGAGACATCCACTAAGCATCTGGAAATTTGGACCTCAAGGTCTGGGTGTCACAGATGAATCACAGACAAGAGAAGACACTTGAAGCTGGGGTCATCTATGACATGGCCTGGGGAGAGCATAGACAGAAGAGAGATTTGAACAAGAACCCCGTAGGACACCAAAATTTACTAAGCAGCGGAGAAGGAGGAGTCTATAACTGAGATTTGGGTGGTCAGAAACGCAGATGGGGATCTAGGTGGGAATTTTTCATCTAGCAGCAACCTTGACCTTCAGGTGGTGGGAGGCATGTCAGCAGAATGCCGTCTTGTGGAATGATGCTGATGTTGGTGCAGACTTTGAGTGCTCCCCTGGAGTCAGGTGCCATGTAGATATTAATACTCATTTAATGCCCATAACAAGGTTATGGCTTAGGAACTATTTATTATCCCCATTTTATGGATGAAGAAACTGACATTCAGAGGAGGAGGTGAAGGAGGGTGAGTTCGTCAGCAAAGAGGGTGGAAGAAGAAAGGGCTTTCGTGCAGAGAACCAAAGAGCAGATGTAGCGCCCCAACACCCGTGGGCATCCATCGGTGTTAGTGGAACAGAGAGTGTGAGGCAGGTGTGAAGAGCTGGGGGAAAGGCTGGGAGGGCCCCCAAAAAGGGGGAATGTCCAACTGTGCTGTGTCAGGCCATACTGAATCCCAAGGTGAAAGGAGTTCAGTCATACTGACCCTGTCTTTAAAAGTGTGATATTTTATTCATCCTGGAATGTTTGCATTAATTTTCCTTTTACAAAATATTGCATTAAAATATTTTTTTTTTATCTTGATTACCGAATTTGTTGGCAAACGCTCAGCTGGACTGAACAAAAGTCTAAACTCTTCCAGTTTTCTTGACCTTGCTGCTTATGATTCAGATTCCAGCCTGCCTCACTCCCCTGTCCCTTAGCCAGGAAAAGGCAAGTCTCCTGATTGCAGCCCCACATGACAAGAGCCAGTGGGGAAGAGGTAACTCTACAGGAAACCACATGCTTTTAGGAAGAGGAAGTAGATACTGGGCACCAAAACCTAATAACTGTCCATTACACTTGGGCCACCTGGAGATCTTTGGTGCAAAAAAGAAAACATTCTGGGGAGTGGGGAGAGCAGGGAAGGAAGGAATGGAAGGTGGGTTCAGCACACATAAGTACCCAAAGCCAGGTGCTTAAGAACCTGCACTGTAGTCCATAGCCTGGGTTTCTTTTTTTTTTTTTTTAAGGTTTATTTATTTATTAGAGAGCAAGTACAAGTGGGAGGGGCAGAGGGAGAGGGAGAGAGAATCTCAAGTAGACTCCACACTGAACATGGAGCCCGATGCGGGGCTCAATCCCAGGAACCTGAGATTATGACCTGAGCTGAGACCAAGAGTTGGATGCTTAACTGACTGAGCCACCCAGGCACCCCCGTAGCCTGGGTTTCAGTTCTCACTCACCCACCAGCCCTGTGATTTTGCCTAGCAAGTTCAAATGTTAAGCATCAGTGTCCTACAAAATGGGGATAATGAAAGTACACATATCATAAAGTGTTAGGATGAAATGAATTAAGCCACATAAAAGTACTTGAACATAATAAATATTCAGGGTTTTATTTCTATAGTGTGGTATTGACATTTTAAAATTGATTTTTCAAGCTACTGAGTCATGAAGGAAAGAGATGGAATAGTAACTTGAAGCTTAAGGGGAGTCCAGGGGGGATTTTTGTTTTTCCAGCTGGAGGAACGAGAGAAGTAGCCAGGGGAGAAGGGCAGATAGAAGGATGTGGCGAGCGGTGATTGTCCCCCTGAGTTGGAAATACCTGTCATGCCTTCCCAGGTTACACTCACCAATTCACAGAGAAGTTGTAATGGAGCAGGGCCGCATATGCCTGGACAGAATGGTCAGGGACAGAATCCAGATTTCAATGCCCACAGAGGTGTTTCTCCCTGAAAACCTGGTCACCGTACTGTATCTAGTCATTGTCAATCCCAGAGCTACTGCTTGAGCCCAGGTCACAAGACTGTGAGAGGCAATGAGGTCTTTATTATCACACTGTTAAAACAAACAACAAAAAAACCCACCCTCTTTGCAAAAGCTAAACTTGAAGGGGTCCTGTAAGATGAACATCCAATGGCATTTCCTCCAGAGATGCTAAGCTTCAGGGAAAATGCTTTCCATCGTTAGGTTATTAATTTTAAAAGCTCCATTTCTAGCTATAATGGAGCTTTGTGATAAAAGGGTCAGACAAATGGGTCATTGCGACAATCTCTTATGGAAGTAAGGTTCTCTTCTGTTTTGTGTGAAATTAATAAGGGCTTCACCCTCTACTCCTCTTGGGAACCCCAGGTAGCCCAGAGCAAGCCTTCCCTAACCTTTTGGGGTGGGTCGGCCTCTCATCTGTGTTCCCATAACATCCAGGGATCAATGCTGGTGGAGTCTTCACTGCCACGCACTGCATCTCTCCCCTGCAGGCCAACGGCAGGGACTCTCTTATTCGCCTCTGTACAGCTAGAACCTATCAGAACGGGAGCGTACACTGTGCACTTAACCCACATCTCATGAATGAATGCCTGCACGCTTGATGAAACAGCACCCCTCTTTAGCTGTGTGAGAAAACCTGCTCACTTCCTGAGTAAGCAAAGCTGGGCAAGGAGGATTTCGGGGCAGGCTTCTCAAGCTGGTACACTGTGCCGAGTGGAAGCAACTATGTGTATTAGGAACAGTATCAATGATAATAAGCAGTAGCTAAAGTGTGTTGAGTGCTTTCCCTACGCCTGGCACTGGCATAGAGTTCTAATGATTCTAATGGCACTTTCTAATGATCATCTCATGTAATCTCAAAATAAACTTATGAGGTCAGACTATTAATACTGTACATTTTACAGATGAAGAAACTGAGGCTCAGAAAAGTTGCACACAGAGGATCTATCTTTGAGCAATTCAACTGTTAACTTCATGCTCTCTTGTTGCAAACTGAGCTCTGGGGATCCAAGTAGGTCATGGAGTTTGCAGACTACATATCTAAGGATTTTATGGTGTATCCAAGCCATAGATTTATACTGTAAAATAGCAGGTCCCTTTAGTCCGTGCCTACTGTTTCAGAAAAAGTGGAAAATCCTCCCCGTGGTTTTGTAAATAGTCCTTAATTGAACTCAGCATTGGTATCATTACCACCAAGTTCTGCAATTAACCAGCCTGGAGCTTATTTGCTAGGGCACAGCAACGGAGATATTTACACACCCAAGTTTTAACTCTAAGCAAGATTTTCAGCCTGTAAATTGCTTATCTAGCTGCAATCATAGCTGCTAGGAAACTGCCTGGGGCCGTTTGAGGGGAATGAGAAAGAAAGGATTCCCCCAAAGCCAGCTGTTGCACCCCCAGAATAATAACACTAACAATTAAGAACTAACAATTGTACAGACCTTTAAAAATTACAAAGCACATTCTCATGCAGTTAATTCCCCTGAGAGTGGGAGGAGAGGACTGGTGTGAGGGCTATTTTAAAGAAGAACCCCCAAAGGCTTGTGTCCTCCAGGGCTGTAACATAATCTTTTGTTCAACCAATGCTCTGTGAGCACCTACTATGTGCTGGGGACTGTACTAGGTGCTAGAATGTACTGGTGAGCAAAACAGATGCTGTTCCTGGACTCATGAAGCTTATAGTCTAGCCTTGGAGAAAGAAAGACTGTAATTCAATAATACACACAGAGAAATATAAGATTACAACTATTGCAGTAGAGGGATGTAAAATGCAATGTGAACCTGAAGTGGAGGGATTTAAGCTAATCCAGATCAGAGAAAACTCTTCTGATCAGTGATGAGTAAGAGTTAACTAGGCAGGGGCACCTGGGAGGCTCAGTTGGTTAAGTGTCTGCCTTTGGCTCAGGTCATGATCCCGGAGTCCTGGGACCAAGTCCCACATCGGGCTCCTTGCTCCGTGGGGAGCCTGCCGTTCCCCCTGCTTGTGCTCTGACAAATAAACAAAATCTTTAAAAAAAAAAGTTAACTAGGCCAAGAGGGGAGTGTTTTAAGCAAAGAGAACAGCATATGTAAAGGCCCTAGGGCCAAAGGGAGTATATTAGTTACTTTTTGCTGCATAACAGAGCACCCCAAAACTTAGTGGCTTAAACATTGATCAGACCATTTGGCCCTTAATTCTGTAGATTGGCAATTTGGCTAAAATCAGCCAGGCGGTTTCCCTCTGATCTTGGCTGGGTTCACTCATGTACTTGTGGTCATCTCCCAGTTCAGCCAAAATAGCTTATCTCTGTTTTGTGTAGTTATACCTTGTCTGGCAGGTTGGTCCGGGTTTGTTGACATAGCAGCAAGGTTCTGGGATGAGCAAGAGAGGAAGCTTGCAAAGTCTTTTACAACCGAGGCTCAGAACTCAAACAACCTCCTTTCTGCCACATTCTACTGATCAAAGCATCTTTAAATATAATCAATGGGGGGTGGGGGGGGCGCCTGGGTGGTGCAGCCAGTTAATCGTCTGCCTTCAGCTCAGGTCATGATCTCAGGGTCCTGGGACTGAGTCCCGAATTGGGCTTGCTGCTCAGTGGGGAGCCTGCTTCTCCCTCTCCCCCTCCCCACTGCTCATGCTCTCTCTCTCTCTCTCTCAAATAAATAAATTATACATATATATGTATATATACATATATATGGGAAAACAGCAGCACCAGATCCAAATGGTGGCCAGCAGGAGGCTGATGAAGGAGCTTAAAGAAATCCACAAATGTGGAATGAAAAACTTCCAGGTTGATGAAGGTAATTTATTGACTTGGTGAGGGCTTGTTCCTGAGAACCCTCCATATAAGCGGGCCTTCAGAATCGAAATCAACTTTCCAGCAGAGTACCCATTCAAACCACCAAAGATCTCATTTAAAACGAAGATCTATCACCTAAACATGGATAAAAAGGGGCAGATCTGTCTGCCGGTAATTAGTGCTGAAAACTGGAAGCCAGCAACCCAAACCAACCAAGTAATCCAGTCCCTCATAGCACGAACGACCCCCCGCCCGAGCACCCACTTTGGGCCTCCCTAGCTGAAGAACACTCTAAGGACCATAAAAAATTCTGTAAGAATGCTGAAGAGTTTACAAAGAAATCCAGCGAGAAGCAACCTGTGGACTAAACTCTGCCGTGACTGATTCCAGCGAGTGTGAACCGAGACCCGGAGCAGTGCATTCGGACACCTCGCAAAGCAGGACTCTGGAAAATTGACATGTGCCGCGGCCTGGCATCTGCTTGTGGCAGTTACTAACTTTCTACAGTTTTCTTAGTCAAAAGTGGTCTATGGAACCTGTAAAGAAACGATTAAAAATTTAAGAACCAAATTGAAATATATATATATGTTCTTAGATAGATAGATAAATTGTCAGTAAGATATAGAATCTTAGAAGTGGAAGGGATTTTCAGTCTAGTCTGGGTAACAAATAGTAACAAATAGTAGGTACATACCAAGTAGGTGTGCACACATCATAAAGGCCCAGCTTCAGCATCTCTATTCCATGGAATATTGTACGATGGTCTGGAACTAGTTTCTCTACCTTGGGTTCTTTTGACTCCTTGTCCTTGCCCCCTCCACAGTGAGGTCAGAGAGGTTTATCTAAAATGCAAACCAAAAAAACCAGAAACAAAAACAAAAACACACAAGTAAAAGGGGCACCTGGGTGGCTCAGTCAGTTAAACATCTGACTCTTGGTTCTGGCTCAGGTCATGATCTCAGGATCATGGGGTCGAGCCTCATGTCAGGCTCCACACTGAAAGTAGAGTCTGCTTAAGATTCTCTCTCTCCTTCTGTGCACCCCACCCTCCCCCCCAGCCTCAGGCGCACTCTCTCTCTTAAAAAAAAAAAAAAAAAGTGCAAACCTAACCTTATAACCTTTAATGCTTCCCCAATGCTTGCTACGCCTACTGACACATCAAAATCACCAAGAGGGGCTGTTTAAGATACAAACTCCTGCCCTCCACCCTAGATTCACCAAACGAGAGTTTCTGGGCTTGGGAACTGGGATCAATATTATTTAAAAGCTGTCCCAAGGAGTTAGCTGTGACTGATCCAGCTTTTTGGGAGCTGCTGTCTGCAAGTTGTCCAGACGCAAGCTTTTCAAGAAAGGTTCTCTAGCATTATTGATCTCATCAGCTCAGACATGGCCTCTTTAAGAAATAATCTCTCCTCTCCCTTTGTACCAACCCCAGAACTCATGTCTCCTTTTACTGTGTACCCACTGTAGGCTACACAGACTTTTTATAATGTTATTATTCAAAGGGTATTATTAAAATCAGCTTACATATCTGCCACGTTCTCACTCCCCTGCCCCAGCCCTTTCTCCCTCTCCTAAGGCAACCGTGTGATCAGTTATCATATTGACTTCAGTGCCTACCCGAGGGCCTGCTATAAAATTGACCCAATCCAACTGATCCAAGTGTTTATTGATGGATGAATGGATAAACAAAATGTGGTATGTCCATACATTATTCAAAAGGAGGGAAATTCTGCCATGTGTTCCAACATGGATGAATCTTGTGGACGTTATGCTGAATGAAATGAGCCAGCCACCGAGAGACGAATACTGTATGATTCCACTTATGTGAGGTACTCTGAACAGTCAAATTCACTGAGACACAAAGTAAAATGATAGTGGCCAGAGGCTGGGGGGAGGAGGAATGGGGAGTCAGTGTTTCATGGCGACAGAGTTTCAATTTTTCAAGAGGAGAAAAGTTCTAGAGATGGATGGTGGGGATGGCTGTCCGACAATGGGAATGTCCTTAATACCACTGAAATGTCAACTAAAAATGGTGCAGTGTAAGAACATTGAAGATGGTACATTTTATGTCAAGTGTATTTTACCACGATTAAAATTTAAGAACCAAATTGAAAACCCATGAAAGTATGGATGGTCACCAAGCATTTGTTGAACACCTCTAGGATCAGAATATTTCCTGACAGGCTGGCTTTGCCAGAGACTGACTCTATTATAACATGGACTCTTTAAGATGATGGCTCTGCACATATTCCATTGAGCCACCGATGGGTGACCACCAGCTGAGCTTTGGCCAATACTGCTTGCTCTCCGTCTATCTGTCTGGCTCCTGAGGCTTGGCTCCTCTCCTGTCTTCTCCATTCGTGCCTGTGGTCTCAGCACTATTATCCCTGGCAGATTTGGTGGCTCTGTCCCAGCCTCCCACAGCTAATGGACCCTGCCTCACACAAGCCCAAGGACTCAGCTCCCAGCTCAGGCCAGCCTCTTTGGAAGAAGCAATCAGATAGAAAGTTCTTTCTTAAATAGAGCCAAGATCTCTGCCCTTATAACTTTCCTTTCTATGGTTCAAATTCTACCTTCTGGAACATTACAGGGCAAGCTCAGCCTCTTTTCCCATCCAGCCGCTCTTCTGACACTCAAACACAGCTCTCTGATGGTCCTTCCCAAATATTTCCATAACTTTAATTTCTCAGATAACAGATTTCTGGATCCTTCCCTCCACCCAGTTGCCCTTGCCTGACTTCACATTTGTTCATGTCTTCCTAAAACGTGGCTCTTAGAAGTAAATTCTTCATGTGGCATCTGACCAGTGCAGAGAAGAGCTGGATTATTATTTCCATGATGTAGACCCAAATTTGCTGAATCCTGATATAAATCCAGATATCCATTACATCTTTCAACTTTACTATAAACCCAAAGTTGGCTTGTTTAACCAGCACACTTCCTATGTCAGCCTGGGGTGAAATCTAATGTACTTCAGACTTCAGGCTATCTGAAGTATCTGTGTGCACTACACACTGAATGGACATGGTACTGTTACGTTTTTAAAATAGCTTTTCATTAAATTGTTTTAAAAGTTAATTAATCTGTGTCTGGAACTTCTCTGCTTCTCACCCCCTGTGCAGTCAAGTCTCAGATGTCGCAGGCTGGTTGTCCTCACTTGCCCAGGCAGGATCTCCCTTCCTTCCCCATAGAATCTGACCCAGTTATTTCTGGGATCCCCCAAGGGGCTCTCCTGGGAGCTCTAAACAGGCTCGTTTACTCCAGGCCCCTTGTGGCCGTCCTCTGCCCTTAAAGCTCTCCCATCAGGTACCTGGTCCTGCCACTGCTCCTAGCACCAGGCACTGAAAACACAGAGCCCCTGCCTGTTCTGATGTGTCCCAGAGCCCCCCAGAGCCACAAACTCCAGATACAGTTCCTTTCTATTGTGATGGGTGGCACCAGGCTTCTATATAAAGGGGCTCAGAGCCACACGTCAGGTGAAATTTTTGAATAGGGCTTGTGTGAAGCCGTCTCTTCTGCTTCTCCCTCCTCCTCCTCCTCCTCCTTCTTATTTATTGGAGAGAAAGAGAGAGAGGGCACGGGCAGTGGGGGGATGGGGGTGAGGGGAGAGAAGCAGGCTCCCCACCGAGCAGGGAGCCTGATGCAGGGCTCCATCCCAGGAGCAGAAGGCAGATGCTTCACCGACCGAGCCTCCCCGGTGCCCCTTCAGATACAGTTCTGATGGTTCCTTTGTCTCACCGAGCCCCTTCGGCCACAAGGGATGCCTTCAAGGGGCTCCTATGCCTCACTCTTCATTACTCACCCCGAGCCAAACACAGGATGTAAAATGTGAATGGAAGCATCTTTAGAATTCTTTGCCATTTTGCATCTCCACCCCACAAACTCGGCAGAAACAGTATGATTGCCCAGCAAGCATAGCTCTAAAAGAGATCATCTAACCCATTTCCCATCCCTGCCCCCACCCCTGCCTATTCTGTCCAAATGATAAAGCTGAGGCCCGACAGGGAAAGTTATTTAAGCAGAGTGATTTTGTGAGACTGTTAAAGCCAGGAATAAATCAGTCTCCTGAGACCCCCAGGAAATCAGATTTAAAAACATGCCTAATAAAGGCGGGCACCTTCATGATATTTATCTGGAAATGTCAAGATTTTTTTTTAAGTCATTAAGAAAATATGTTTTGTGTTAAACCTCAGCCGTTCACCCAATCCTTGACTCTCCCTCACCCCAATTTCACACCCTTCCTGTCTATTAGATACTAACTAGGTTTCAGTTAGGAAAAGATGGATGAAATTCAGCAGCAACATTGCTAGAAACATGAAGTTTTTTTTTTTAAACTATAAGTTGAACATGTTTTTCCCTGAGGGCAAATGCTAAAAAAAAAAAAAGATATGCAGGTGAATCTCATATTTTCCTGAGCTCAAGAGCTGGTGTTCCTTCCCTACTGGATTTGCTACTTTTTCTGAATGTGGTCTCTGAGCCAGTCTTCTCCTTGAGCCGCAGAAAAGTCGTCACTCCTCTCTGTGCCTCACTTTACTCATGAGTAGGATAGGCTTCAATAGTGCTTCTAATGGTCTCTGACTGGAAAGTGGTACCCGGTAAGCCAGGTGACAGAATCATTTTAGCCATCCATCCCTCCGATGATTCCCGTACTCATCGAGGGTTTATCGAGCTTCACCTAGGTTCACTCATTCAACAAGTATTTACTGAGCACCAACACTGTTCTTGGTGCTTAGAGTATCTCAGTGAACAAAGACATGAAAGAGACAAGAATCCCCATCCTTGTGGAGCTTACATGCTAATGGCGAAAAATGTGCATAGAAAATTAGTAAATGACATAATGTATCAGAGGTGATAAGGTCCCGAGGGCAGAACAAACAGCAGAACAGGGTAAGGTAGCATCAGGAGGACTGGGATGGAGTAGAGCCAAGACTGCCATTTTTCTTTTTATTGTGGTAAAATAGACATGACAAAATTTACCATTGTAACCATTTTTAAGTGTACAGTTCAGTGGCATTAAGTATATCCACTACCACCATGAATCTCCAGAACTTTCTCATCATCACAAACTAGAATTCTGTCCCCATTACACACTACCTCCCCCCTCTTCCCTCCCCCACAGCACCTGGCAACCACCATTCTACTTTCTGTCTCTATTCCTGACTCCTCTAGGTACTTCACAGAAGTAGAATCATAATAGTAATTGTACTTCTGTGGCTGGCTTCTTTCACTGAACATGATGTCCTCAAAATTCATCCATATTATGGCAGGTGTCGGAATTTCATTCCTCTTTAAGGCTGAACAATATTCCATTGTATGCATAGACCACGTTTTGTTTATCCATTCATCAGCCAATCTACATTTGGGTTGAATACTTTTTGGCTGTTGTGAATAGTGCTGCTATGAACACGCGTGTGCAAATAAATATCTATTTGAGTTCCTGCTTTCAATCCTTTGGGGTCTATACCCAGAAGTAGATGGGGATCATATGGTAATTCTACACTGGAGCTTTGAGGAAATGCCATACTGTTTTCCACAGCGAACGCATCATGTCACATTCCATCAATCATCACAGGATTCTAATTGCTCCGCATCCTCACCAATACTTGTCTTCTGGTTTGTTTGTTTTTTGTAGTAGCCGATTTAATGGGTGTGAAGTGGTATCTCATTGTGGTTTTGATTTGCATTTTTCTAGTGACTCCTGCTGTTGAGTGTCTTTTCATATGCATATCGTAGATCTTCCTTGGAGAAATAGCTATGTAAGTCCTTTGCCCATTTTTAAATTGGGCTTTTCGTTGTTGAGTTTTAAGAATTCTTTGTGTATTTTGGATGTTAATCCCATATCACGTATGTAATTTGCAAACATTTTTTTCTCCTGTTCTGTGGGAGTCTGTCATTTTAAATGGGCTTCATAGAGAATGTGTCATTTGGGCAAAGAGCTGAATAGGTGCCATTCCAAGGAGAGGAAATGGTAGAATCTGAGAATGTGTAGATTGGGGGAATGAATGTGAGAATGTGTAGATTGGGGGAATGAAAAGAACTGTAAACAAGCCCTTAAGGTCGTTCTTTTTTTTTAAAAAAAGATTTTGTTTATTTATTTGACAGAGAGAGAGATAGCAAGAGAGGGAACACAAGCAGGGGGAGCAGGAGAGGGAGAAGCAGGCCTCCTGTGGAGCGGAGAGTCAGATGCGAGGCTCAATCCCAGGACCCTGGGATCATGACCTGAGCCAAAGGCAGATGCTTAACGACTAAGCCACCCAGGCGCCCCTCTTAAGGTCATTGTTAAATGATTATAGGGTCTGCCACTGCCTTGGGGATTCAGAATCAGGCAAGTATGGGGCCTGGAGGGGGGAGCGTGGTTGCAAGAATGAATTTCCTCCCCTTGCTTCATTTGTTCACAGAGGGCCCTCCTTGAGAGCAACACTGCGGGTTCTTACTCATGTGACCAGTGGTGATGACCTTTGGGTGGAGCATGGCCCAAACCCTCCCGAGGCTGGACTGTCCCAGTCTAGAGGTCTAGAGGGGCAATGAGTATTAGCAGATCCTTTTGGCCAGAAGTAGAAAGCCATGACCTGCCATCAGTTTCATTGGTCATACAGATGACATTCTGCTATCCATCTCTGTGTCCCACATCTCTCCACTGGTCCTATAGTCAGGAGGAGAAGAAAGGGGTTACTATTTATTGACCCCTCAAAGACCTCGGGGGCTGGTCTCAGTCATGAATAGGAAATAGGCATAGCGTCTTGCTGTTCCTTCCGTGCGCTGACCATCTTGCTTTCGATGTTCCTCATCTGCTTCATCCAACAGATGGTTAAGCAAACCGGAATCCAGCTCTATTATCTGTGGATCACAGGGAAATGGAAGACAACTAAACTTTGTCCGCTTGCCTGAGACAGGCCAGGCATTGTGCCCAGTGGTTTGCATGACCTTATTCTGATCCTCATAATAAGTACATTTCATTATCCCCAGATGAAGAAGCTGAAGCTCAGAGGTAAAGATAGTTGCTCAATGCCACACATCTAGCTGATTCCAAAACGTAAACCTCTTCCATTATGCCCATGGAAAGGAGTTCCCAGGGCCCAGAAATGGTGCCTTAGGAACCACAGTGGGGAAGGAAGGGGGAGGCTGACTTTTCAGGGTTCCCAGACCACCTCACCCCTTCTACCTGAGCCAAGACCTTTTTATCTGTTTTATCAGACTTGTTGTCTCAACTGTAGAAAATGTATTAATGTCCCCTCATTTGAACAATTTCCATGCCATCAAAAGAAGTCGCCATCCAATTCTTTATTCCTGACCGAGAGTATTAAATCAGTGGTAGATTTTAGGGGCGCCTGGGTGGCTCAGTTGGTTAAGCGACTGCCTTCGGCTCAGGTCATGATCCTGGAGTCCCGGGATCGAGTCCAACATCAGGCTTCCTGCTCAGCGGGGAATCTGCTTCTCCCTCTGACCCTCCCCCCTCTCTTGTTCTCTCTCTCTCATTCTCTCTCTCAAATAAATAAATAAATAAATAAACAAACAAACAAATAAATAAAATATTTAAAAAAATAAATAAATCAGTGATAGATTTTATATTTGGTGGCATCTTAGGGTCAGGAATAGGTTATTAGCATTACACGTAAGAATTCATTTGCAAGAATGTTTTCATGTTTAAATGAAACACAACATAAAAGTGTGAACAGAGGGCAGGACATTATGCCACTATCTCAGCCCTCACCATGCCCCAGACCTTTCCTTCTTACCTCCCCTCATTGAAGCTCCTTGGCTTGTGGCCCAGCCCCTCAGAGCCCTGGCCTTGTGCTCTGGGCTCCTGTCCCGGAAGCACAGGTAAGGGGCAGTCTCATTGACTGCGTATGACGTCATAGAGTCATGGTTACCAGAGCATTTTGTTCATTTCCCCCACCTTGTTTGGGAAGAACACCCCAAGATGGGAGTCTCTGTGGAAGGCAGCGCCCCCCCACCCCCACATCCTATGGAAGCAGACAAGGACAGCGTTCTCTGCCCCAGGGCTGCTGGGATGAGGGCAGGAGATCTGGGCAGGACTGATCAAATACCCCCAGGATTTTACAGGTACAGGGAACGATGCAAAGGCGCAGAGACAGGAGATAATATTCACATGGGTTGTAGGGGACTCAGAAGTCCATCGGTGAATATCTACACCGTGAAGCCTACGCCTGCCTGATGGCCCAGCAGTTCCACTGGAATTGCTGTATCTAGGGAAGATTAGTGCCCATGTCCACCAAAAGGCAGGTGCGAGCTATCATGGCAGCATTATTCATCATAATCAGAAACTAGAAATAATCCAAATGCCCATAAAAAGTAGAACGAATGAAATGTTTTGGTACAATCACACAAGAGAGTGTTATACTGCACTGAAAACAAACTATGAACTATTATTACTAGCAACCACATGGGTGCATCTCACAGGTATAATGAGAGAGAGAGAGAGAGAGAGAGAGAGAGACGTTGGCAGTCCCAGTGGCTGTATTTGAACTAGACAATTATGATAGGCTCTTGGCTGTGTTCTCAGCTGCCCAGACTCCCCGGGTCCTGTTGTTTGAGGTTCCCCAGCCTGCCTGTTGATCCTAGAGCCACCAGCTACCTTTTACAGTCATATTGGCCTTAGTCTCTTGCTTTGTTGGTGACCTAAGCCCTTTTCTAGCATGCAACCTAGGTCTGGAAAGCAGGAGCCAATAAAACAATAAAGGTGATTGCATTTTGTCAATTGTAAAGAACCAAGATACATGAAAGGCATTATTATTAATTTTAAAAAGGCAGGGGAAATGGGTGTATGAAATGCTCAGTTGGTTTGAAACATTAAAATCATTTAAAACCATGCTTTACAAGGCTGCCTAATTGCAAAAGCTATAAACTCTCTTGGGAAAACAACCATTAAAAAAAAGCATGACATTTCAGAATGTGATACAAGTCAGGACCAACTAGCTTATGATGGTTATTGTAGAAGAATTGTTATTTTGGTTTAATGGGACACTTTAAAAATACAATTAGATCTTTAGACTCTGGCAGAATAAAAGCACATAATGAAATGAAAATAGCAGGTATATTGGAAGATAATGTTACATAAGGAAATCATTTTTGTGAACTTTATTTGAATCAGGATGATTCATAATTGTATAATTAGATACTTCAATTTAAACGTGAAATGCAGCAAATTACTCAAGCAGCAAACAAAGCATCTCTCTCTCTCTGGTATTTCTCAGTGAAATATATTAATGATCAGGGTTTTTACGAGTTGTGAAAGTTGATAGCCTGGTGTCTGCAAACACTTCCTGTTAGTTTGGAAAGCGAACATATAGGGCACCAGTTCTATTTTGTAGTAGATTGAGGTCTGGGTCTCCTCATGTCACATGATGACCTGGGCACCCCCGAGGTTCCTGACTGGCCACATCAACAGTGCATTGTGGGAGCTGCTCACAGATTTGCTGGGGTGGATGGAAGGGCCTTTGTCTGTCTGTAGGACAGACTGGCTTCCATGTCAGAATCTCAGACTGATGCTGTTTCACTGGCATCAGAATGGCTCTTCTGTTCCTCCCTCCTGCCATGTTTGTTTAGCTGTTCCAGTTAGGATCTATCTGGGCAGCTGAGGCTAACTCATTCATTGGAGATGAAGCATTCAAGGGCAGTTTTACCAATCGCACGTAGACTGCCTCATCTGAGACTCCCAACCACCCTCATGCTAGATATTGGTTATTCAACCCCATTTTTTGCAAATGAGAAAACCACAGGGGGCTGGTCATGTGTCCAAGACCTAGAGGCTAAGTGGCAAAAACAGGATCAAACTGAGGTTCAGGATCAACTAGATGATTTGTGGAGCTTAGTGCAAAATGAAGATATGGAACCCCTGCTTAAAAATTTTTAAGATATTTGGGATACCTGGGTGGCCGGTTAAGCATCCGACTCGATTTTGGCTGAGGTCATGATCTCAGGGTGTTGAGACCAAGCCCCGCTTTGCACTCAGCTGGAGGTCTGCTGGAGATTCTCTCTCTCTCCCTCTGCCTCTGCCTCTGCCCCTCTCCCTCCCCCCTCCCCCCCCCAAAGAAATAAAAAAAATCTTAAAGATTTTTTTTATTTCTTTGAGAGAGAGAGAATGAGAGACAGAGAGCACAAGAGGGAAGAGGGTCAGAGGGAGAAGCAGACTCCCTGCTGAGCAGGGAGCCCGACGTGGGACTCGATCCTGGGACTCCAGGATCATGACCTGAGCTGAAGGCAGTGGCTTAACCAACTGAGCCACCCAGGCGCCCCTTTTAAAAAAATTATTAAGAAATTCCAGATGGTGACAGCAGAGCATTCAACCAAGGACAGAACCCTGCTGAGTGCTGGCATAGGTCACATACCTCTGCAGCCCACCCTGCTCAGGTTAGTTGGGTTCAAAACTCCAACTCTTTCAAGAATGGCATTGGGGTTTGAGCGGGGCCCCTCTCTTCCTCTCCTGGATTCTAAGCCAATGGACAGAACCAGAATTGTCAATCCAATGGTGATAAATATACCAGCTTTATTTTGGATAAAGGTGAGCCTGGGGATTGTGCCATAGGTATGCGGCCAAAGTGGGCTGCCTACTTCTGAACCTGGAATGAAGGAGCTGTCCCCAGTGGTGCTAGGAAAGGGAAGATCTCTCTCTCAGGAGGGACAGAACCTCTACTGCTCGGGTTCTGGCAAAGCAGAGCTGGTTCTCCACAGACGCGGGATCGCAAGGAGGAAGAGAGAAGGAGGGGCTGACCCACACATCCCAGTTCCTTTTTCCCAAACTTAGTAGTCAGAGATGTACTTCTCCCCCCCCCTTAGGAAGGAGTAACTGAGGTGGCAGCAAGAGCCCAGCCTGGTAAGGCTTTATCCCTGAGTGTAGTAGGCAGCTTCTAAAAGGACTCTCAAAGATCCCGGCCACCCCTGTTTCACCCTTTACCTGGAGTGGGGGCTGGACCTACTGGCTAGCTTCTAACAGAAGTGATTAGATGACATTTCCACGGTTAGGCTACGAGCAACTGACTTCTGTCTTGCTCTCTCTCCCCCCTCTCACTTGATCATTCCATGAAGTCAGCTGCCATGTTATGAGCTGTTTATGGAGAGGCCAATGTACCAAGGAACTGAAGACAGCCTTAGCCAATGGCCCTCAGCCAACAGCCAGCAGGGAGCTGAGACCCTCATCCCAACAGCCTCCGGGACTGGAATCCTGTCAACAGCCCCGTGAGTGAACTTGGAAGCAGATCCACCCAGGGTGAGACTTGAAATGGCAGGCTGATTGTCTCCTTGAGGGAGACCCCTCCTCCCTCCCTCCCTCCCTCCTCTTCCTTCTTATTTACGGTCTCATTGTGTTTCATGTAGATCAGTGGTTTGCAATTTTTATTTTATTTTATTCTATTTTTTTTTTAAGTGGGCTCCACACTGGGCTTGAATGTAGGGCTTGAACTCATGACCCTGAGATCAAGAGTCAGACCACTTAACTGACTGAGCTACCCAGGTGCCCCATGCAACTTTTGTTTTTAAACTAAGGTGTACTATTTGCAAATACAGTAATTCATGGGTCTAGCTGCTCTTTGAAACTCAGGTCCCCTCTTCTCTTTCTCACAATGCCTCCTTGGCCTCAGGTGACCCCTGAGGTACATCCATGGAGCTTGTAAACTCTAGAACCCAGTTTGTAAAACAGTGACCAGGACTTGGTCAACAGTCTCATTATTGGTCTTTCTGATTAGACTATTGTCCCCCAATTCCATCTTTCCCCTGTGTGGTATGTTCCTGAAAAAAAAATTAGCCCTTCTTAGAAACTGTCAAGATGTCCCCATTGCCATAAGTTAGGAACTAACCCCCTTGGTATTCAAGAGTCAAGGTGTTTCAAAATCGAATCCAAACTGGGGATCTGGCCACTCTGACCTGCAGAGAAGGGGAGGGAACCATGATGGTTGAGGACACCAACTGAGACACTTGTGCAGATATCCAGGTCCTTCCTGCAGGTCATTAGGGCAGGCCCTAATCCACTATGACTGTGTCCTCATAAGAAGAGGAGCTCAGGACACAGACACAGAGGGAAGACCAGTTGAGGACACAGGGAGAAGCTGGCCATCTACAAGCCAAGGAGAGAATCTGCAGATGAAACGAACCCTGCTGACATCTTGACCTCAGGCTTCCACCTTCCAAAATGGGGAGGAAATACATTTCGGTTGTTTAAGCCCCTCGGCCTGTGGTACTGTGTTATGGCAGCCCGGGCAGACTCCTACACTGGTGTCCACCCCAAAGAGGAGCTGTGTGTTTTAAAAGAGATCATGTATGTAGAAGGACATTCACTCATTCTGTCCGCAAAAATTCAGTGAGTGCCTACTATCTATCATTGTACCTGACCCACACAAATGCAAACACATGTTGGTGAATATTGCAATGATTAAAAAGAGACAAATTGGCAGGTGAATTTTGTCATACCTTTTTTTTTTTTTTTCCTTCCAAAATGGCAATTGCACCATCTCATCCTTGGCCTGATTCATTAGGGAGCAGGGGGATGATACAGTTTCATGCATAATTCTCTCTCTTCCCTCCGTTACTTCATAGCCTTCCTTCTCACTCAAGAGGCCGTAAATCTCACTCAGCATGAGGTCATCTGGCTAGAGTGAAGTCCCCAAAGGTCTTACTGAAAATCTGATGCTAAATACTCAATGACACGATTGCTGGCGAGGGGTCCATGATACAAGAGCTTGTTCTTTCCAGCTTTCCAGCATGAGGCACACACTGGATTTCTTTACCCTGAGCTCGTTGCAGGGGCCAGGCATGGAGCTCCAAGGCATTGTAGAAGGGACCCTTCATGGCGACACTAGCCCAGGGCTGGAAGTTTCTCTGAGATCCATCATCTGCTTGGGCCATCTCACTCCATGACAGCTGCATTGCCCCCTCCCCCCGCTCCCGAGAGAGAGACAGGGCCACCTATCCCAATCAGTCGCGGGGGGGGGAGACCCTCTAGGTCCCAAGACTGATGCATGTCCCCTAGATGGGTCATCTGAATTCAGTCTCTTACAAATCAATTCAAACAAATAGAATTCAGTGCCTATGAGGTGCTGGATACAGTGCTGTCATTGGAGTATAAAAATGAATTAGACAGACTTTGCCCTTGAGGACCTCACTGTCTAGTGGGTGACACACACACACACACGTATGAATAATGATGATGAACCCTGACAAGGGTTATAAAAGAGGTAGACAAAAAGTGCAGTGGGAAAACAAAAAAAAAAATTGTGTCCGTGGTTGTGTGTGTGAGTGCATGCGTGCGTGTGTGTGTGCGTGTGTGTGTGTGTGTTGTGGGGTGTGTCTGTAAGTTAAAGCTACAAATGTTTCCAAGACACCATTGATTATAAGTGGTTCTCTGATTTACTAACAGCTTTTGGGTAAACAGAAGAGCTGCTACTTTAAATGATTACATTGATTAGAAGATGCTACAGAAATGTTAGCACTGTGACAATCACCCTGCTGGAACTCCTCGTCTGCTCAAGCCCGCATTCCTGCACCTGGGTGGGGACTCCAGAAGTCTGTTCTCAGCGTGCGCTGACAAACTAGTTTGGGGGGGGTGGCTTTTGGAGCTTAGGGAGATGCAAAGGCAGGAGGGGATCCACTAGTCAGGCACTGAAACATAACCAGCCAATGCCGGAGAGGAACGATGGAGGAAATACTTATCCCAGCACCTGTTGCTAGAATACAATGCATGGTTGTAAGAAGTATTTTGACAAGATGCGTATGTGGGTGATCTCCAAAAAGCAGTTCAGGAGGCCTTGACTGGGTCAGTGGTGGGGCTCTGGTTTTGCAAGGTGGGAGCTAAACTGCCTTGATAAGTGGGGGACAGGCTGGACCAGCCACCAGCCGGCCTTTTTGCAATCCCACACCTTTTCTTTAAATCGCTGCTAATTGAATCCTTAAAGAACATCCGTTTAAAGGACATGAGCTGATGTGCCTGCCTAGAGGCCCTACCCTCTCCATCCAGCTTGGGTGGAAAGGCAGAGTTGCAAAGCAAATGCTGAAGCAGGCAGCCGGGTGAAGAATCAACCCAGAGGCTGGGCTCTGGGTGGAAACTGGGGAGAAGCTGTGAAATGCACAGCAGGTCAGTTGAGAATGGAAGGGGAGGGACCCCAGTCCCTACTGCATCTTGGCTCTTATGGGGCACCAGCATGTTCCTGGGGTGAGAAGGAGGAGCTGGTCAGGGTGCTGAGGCTATTTAGACCACATCCAACTTCCGGTATGTGGGCTTTGTGGCTTCTTAATCACCAGCTGGCTTATCACCTTTTCTTCTACCACCAACTACCCATCTAAGTTACTACCTTTACCAGGTGTGTGTGTGTGTGTGTGTGTGTGTGTGTGTGTGTGTGTTTGTATGTAGGAATGGGAGTAACAGGTAGAAAAGGGAGCAAAATATAGACCAGAAAGCTCACCCTGGTTCACAGCAGCCTGGAGACAACTCTGAGTGGCGCTGGGGATCTTGGCTGATGGAGAATACTTGACCGCTGTAGTCAAGAGCACACAGGCCTCGGTCTGCACCTTCACACTGGCACTGACCTTATGTGACCTTGGACAAGTTAGTTAATCTCTCTGCAGCTTCAGTCTTCTCATCTTAATATCTATCTTGCAAGATTGTTGAAAAAATTAAATGAGGTCATGCATTGTAGAGGGTCTAGCATTGTTCCTGGCGCACAGTAAATGCTTAGTGAATAATAGCTATCATTGGTGTATTGTTATAATAATTACATTAATATATTCACATTATGATTCACGGGTGGTCTTTTGGCTCAAACCAAATCCTAAAATAACTACACTGAGAAGTTAATGGGCCCAAGACCCCATGCATTTCCAAGCAAGACAAGTTCTTTATTGAAACCTAAGGTAAAGAGAAAAGGCTCAGGATCCCCTATTTTCTCACTGAGAGATCTTGGGTAATTCTCTTGACTTCTCTGCGTTCAGTTTCCTCTCTAATAAATGGAGATGGAGGCTCTCAGCACTAGGATTTTTGCTTAGAACAGAATAACTCACATCCCAGAGAGTTGGGAATATGCACTATGACCCTCTTTTCAGGAAAAGGAATAATTTGATGAGTGTACCTTATCACGTAGGATTTCCACCTTGCTCCTGTCAAGGTCTGTTCTCTCGTGCCTGTAGCTGCTTTATAGTAAGGTATTCTACAGATGTGTGTTGAGTAGATACATGAGATTAACCTATGCATCCATGTCCCCATCCGTTCAATAGACACATGTGGCCCAGAAAACATTTCTCAGCATGTGGATGCTTCCTGCCCCTGGCACCCTGCATGGCCCCCAGGCCACTGCTCACATTGAGTCTTTTCCCCTCCTTTGGTGGGAAGATTTTGCCAGTCTGGTTCCTCTAGACTTGGGGAAGGGTACAAACACGGAGGAATGGGTAGACCAAGGCAGAAACCAAAGATATGGGAAGAAAAGAAGGAAGGACTCTCACTTAAAGTGGAAAGGGAACAAAAAGCAGGCAGAGAAACTAAGCTGATCTATGTAATGAAGGCTGGGGAGGGACAGTGGCGTGGGGGAAGGGAGGGGATGCCAAGAGGGAGAACCAGCTGTGTGTGTGCAGCGGGGAGGGAAGGAGAGTGGGGACGGCAGTCAGAGGCTCCAGAGCAATCCCAGAGTATAAGAGAATTAGTGGGGGAAGAGGAAAGGAGTTTAGGAAGTGTCATTGTCAATTACATATTTCATCCCCTTCCATGTTCTTCAGGATAATGGGGCAAAGGCGGTTCCCCGGGTGGCTCTGTCAGTTAAGCATCTGCCTTCCACTTGGGGTATGATCTCAGGGTCCTGGGACCGAGCCCTGTATAGGGCTCCCTGTTCAGTGGGGAGCCTGCTTTTGCCTCTCTCTCTGCCATTGCCCCTGCTTGTGCTCTCTGGCTCTATCTCTCTGCAAATAAATAAACAAATAAAATCTTAAAAAAAAAAAAAAGATAATGGGGCAAAGAATGCAATTCCATCTTCCTTATATTGGTTGTTGGACTATGGTCCTTTCAATTTAGCTGCACCCAGAAATAAGCCACATGGGCTTCAGGATTTCTTAGCCTTATACAAATAATGAGCATTTGCTACATGTCAGGAATTGGGTGAGGAGTCTGGGATATGGAAAAAAAAAATCACAAAACAGTTATGCCCTTGAGGAGCTCCCAACCTAAAGGGAGCATCAGATTTTACACACACACACACACACACACACACACAGGTTCAGATGCTATGGTGGAGAATTGTACAAAGTGCTACAGTGGGGGACATCTAGGAAGGCTTCACAGATGATGTACCCTTTCAGCTAAGCCCTTGATGGAGAAATTTACCACAGGGAGAAAGGGTCCAAGTTTTTATTGGAATTCACAGCCTAAGAAGAGATATAAACATGTATCTGTGTATATAAATGTTAATAATCATATATAAAATAGAATATGCTCCAATGAGCACATGAATAAGGTATATTGGGAACCTTATACCTTATATGGTATATGGGAAGATATACCATATAAGAGGTGGGTCTGAATCTGCCTCTGGGAGAATTCACAGAGAGGAATGATCCTTCATAAGGGGAGATGATCCTTAATCTGGGTTTTGAAGGATTCATAGGAATTCACCAGGTGAAGCTTGGGATAAAAAGCATCAGAGACTAAGCAGAAGGAACATCGTGTGCAAAGACCTGGAGGGCTCAGTCCCTCGGTCCTGTGGATGGGCTCAGTGGTGCTCCCAAAGCTCATCCTGGCCTAGCCATGTTTAGGCATTTGGTTCGCTGGTCTTTCAAGGGTAGATGAGAGCAGCTCTGAGTTTATGGTCATGATGAGCAGTGTTCCTTGGTGGTGGCTACATCTAATTCCTCGCTGGTAATGAACAGTGTCAAATAGACCAGGTCCCTTTCCAAGAAACTAATACCACCCGAATTTGGCTCTGAACATCCACCCCGATAAAATCTCGATTATCTTTCAAAGAAAAGAGGCACTGAGGATGCAGCTCTGAGATCCTGAAGCCTCCTTCAGTTGGTGAGGGAGGGGGAACTGTGAAAAAGAGCCATAGCTCTGGCCTAGACCCAGTGATAGCACTTAGGAGCATTACCTAACACATTTTTATGTTTCTCTGCTTTCAGATGCCTATCTCCTGAGTGTCTGACAATGGCCGTTATAATGATCTATAGGAGCCAGAGGTAGCTGGGCTGGGTCAGGGAAGGTCTCTTAGGTAGGAGGTCATTTCAGCTAGGCCCTGCAGCACCAGAAGCATTGGGATTCAAGGGTCGGGGAGGGGCAAGTGACTTACCTTGACTCGGCCTTGCTTTGGCCAGCTGTGAAATGGGCCTTATCATGTGACTTCATGAGGTTTTCTGAGAATTAAATGAGACCAGATGCTCCTGCTTTAGGCCCGGAGGTGGACAGTACTGGCCTGATTTTATAGTTGAGTGGGCTGAGGCCCGCCACATAGTAGGTGCTCAGCAAACAGCATAGTAGGTGCTCAGCAAACAGCAGGAGACATAGTTGTCTTCACCACTGTCACCATCACCATCATCCCCGGCACACAGATAAGATAAAGAGCACAGACACAGGAGGTTTCTGATGATTTTGTTGACTGTTTTCCCCCAGTCTCTAGAAAAGCACCTGCACGGGGAAGGCACGCGGTAGAGATTTGCTCAATTAAGGAGACCCCAGCTCCTCCACGCTCTGTTCTGTGACTTTGAGCAAGCGACTATGCCACTCCGGGTTCCTCATCTGCATAATGGGGATGATAAGACCCCTGTCTTGAAATTGTTGAAAATAATAGAGTACTACCTAAATGCTCAATAAATGCTCCCCCTGTTCTTATTACCCCTTGGCAGTGGTAGAGAGTATCTGATTGGCAATTCTTACATCTGCTCTGTTACATGTTTATGGAGGGGGCGTTGGTGGGGGTGGTTTGCCAGCCACTTGTTTTTAGAGCATCCTTCCCTGTGAAGACTGTGGCCTGAGAGTGGTTGCGTTGATCTCTTACCAGGAAAAGAGGGATCCCGACTTGGGAAGCCTGGTGGCCTGGGCAGAGCATGCGCAGCATGTGTAATGGTTAGGGAACTAGTTACGGATGCTGTGAAAGCCATCTGTGTTGGTTGCTGTGTGACCTTCGGCAAGGTACTTGACTTCTCTGAGCCCCAGTCCTGCAGCTGCAAAACTGGGATTACTAATGCATTCATCTTATAACTTATGACACACAGTGCTCACTGAAATAGTAGTGAAAGAAAAAATGCCCGGGTGGAAGGCAGCAAAGGACAGGTCCTGGGCCGCACTCACTTATAAATGAAAGGCTTTCCCTCCACAAGGGCCCCAGAGGCCGGCAGTCCCTGACACAGGTGATCTAATTATACTGGGGGCAGGGAAAAGGGTAGGGACCTGCAATTACCCTTACTCTAGCTTCTGGGGACACAGGTGGGAGATTGCTAGAAGAGCCCCTTTTCGGATTCTTGCCTCACCCCCCTCCACGTCACTTTCTAGCTGCATTTGTTTTCTGCCAAGATTTTTTTTCCAAGCTGCACCTCCATAGAAAAGAGGCCAACAAGATCTCCCAACAAGAAACAAATTATCCTGCTTGCAAACCACACAGGGATATAGTCAGGCCTTGGATGTGTGACAGGGATCCTGTTGGCTTTGGCAGAGGAGGCCCCGACTGGGAGCAGGTGAGGCGAAATCACGGCCCGCCGAGTTTGGCAGCTCACTTCAGCCAGCAGTCATCGGGCATCCCTTCCATGTGCTAAGTACTGGGGACGTGTGGACCGACTGAGACACATTCCCTGCTCCTCAAGGAGCTCACAGTCTCACGGGGGAGAGGTACAGGTACAGTGCAAAGCCCTGCAGAACATAGCGCCTGAAGGACATTGAGCAGCCGTTCCCTGAATGACCAGTGAGGTCAAGGAGGCAGGGCCTCTACCTCTGGTTGGGAAGGACGTTTTCACCTTTTCCCCACAGTCTGTCAGAGCTCCAGAGAGCTCCAGCTTTACTTCATGGATCAGTGCCTTTCTTGTTTCAGACTTTCAGATTTGTCCTTACTCTGGCTTGGTTTCAACAAATGCTACCCATGCCTATGAATGGTGACTTAGATTTGGGTCTTTAAAGATATGGGCTCACCCGTTCAGTGAACATTTATTAGACCCTTGATTTGGCAGGCACATGGCAGATGGACCAGGAGGACAGACAGATGGAGGAGGATGTGCACTCATCCAAGGGGAACGGATGAAGACCTGAACCAAGATGATGGTGCTGCTGATGGCTATGAGGCAGGGGTTCAGGAGATCTGACCGCGCAGAATCAACAGGACCTGCTGAGACTGTGCTCGGGCTGTGGTTGATATTCAGTGCCATTTAGTCCATGAGAATGGCTTCCCAGGGGGTGGGCAGGGTTCCCACAGGGCTGCCTGGGTACTGCCTGTGACACCTGCCTTCAGAATACCTGCGCTGGTTTTGGGTGCTGCCCTAAAATGTAATTAAGTGACCTTAAAACACAGAGTGGGAGAGATCACTTTTTTTTTCCTTCATTCCTTCTTGTAACAATATGGAGAGAGTTTCAGTTTGGCATTAGTTAGGTGTAATACCCTTCTGACTCATCCTGATCTTCTTGAACAAAGAATGAAGAAGGTATCAGGCAAAGAGCCCTGAGGAATTCAATAACAATGTTTTTTTTTTTTCCCACTGTAGTCCTGTTGTTTTGTTGTTGTTACTTTTTACCTATGGCATACACTTTCCATTTTCTATAGTAAGTGCCCTTTGCTAATAAATTTATTTAAATTTGAAAAGTGAGTCAATACAAAGAAACAAAAACATTAGGCAGATATGGCAAAACTTGTACAGGTGTTATTTGGATCAGAAGTGGAAGAAATGCATCCTCAGCGCTCCCCATCCCTATAGACTGTGGGTCACTAGAGGTGATGGTTCACAGGACAGGAAGCAGGGAGCACAGAATTAATAATAGCACCACTAGGCACCAAAGGCAGATTATCCCAACCTTAACCCAAGGGGTTAGATGAATAATTATTCCTAGATTGACCTGATTTAGAAATGATCATTTTATGCTTCATTCAAATAAGCTAATATTTCCATGTTCTTGGATTTATTGGAGAGAGCAACTTATTCACATCAATTTCCGAGTGAAGGAGAGAAGGAGAGCAAAAATAGGGGACAGGAACGAGGAGCTCATGATGTATCACGACATGGAGATAATATTTGTATAATGTTTTTCCTCCTTACAAGAAATTTCACATATTATACTGTATCATCTGAGTCTCTCAGCAATTGTGTTTATTACTGAGGAGATAAGTAGAGATGACTGATAATCGGTAGATGACTTATCGTCCATAACAGCAGAGGCACCGTGGGTCAAGCATGGTGAGCACCACGCACTGTATTGATATCTCATTCCAGAAGTATCCCTATGAGGTGAGGACTATTGCTATTACCATCATCATCACCTCTAATTTAGGGATGAGGAAATGATTTCATGTAATTTGGTCAAGGTCAAGGTCAGGGTCGCACGTCTAGCCAGTGAAGATCCAGGATTTGAACCCAGGCAGTCTGGTGAAAGGTCCATGCACTGAACAACTCTACCATCCTGGGCGGCCGTCGGGACTTTGATTCATGTCCTATATTCTGTGGGCTACCAACATTTACTGAGCATCTATTGTGTGCCAGGACTGTGCTAAGCGTGAGGACCACAGAGATAACCAAGACTCAGTCCCTGCCACGGGGACCTCAGAATCTGGTGGGGAGGCAGATGGACACAGAGAGCTCACATGATAAAGTCAAGAGCAACATTTAGCAAAGGCACAAAGGAGAGACTGATCACTCTGGGAAGGCCTTACTGAGCAGAGGTGGTTGGAGTTGACCTTATGTTTGAAGTTGCCTGGTAGATGGACATGGGAAGGGGTAGTACGTGGAGACCATCCCTAGGCAGTAGAAGCCACAAGGGCAAATGGCTGTAATAATGTAAGATGACCTGTTTAGAACCTTGTGATGGGCTCTGGCAGGAGCATGCCCATGGGGCTCAGGGGAGAGTGGGAAATGAGGGAAGTAGGTGCCAGAGGGGGTTGTGTTTACATCAGGGAAATAAAACATTCCCCAAATCCATCCCTGGCTGGGTAACAACTGGTAAGATCTCCCTATATACACCAAGAAAGCATAATGGAACACTCCAGCAAAATGTAGACCAGCTCTTGCAGCCTGAAGGCTGCGGGTGGAAACCCACGAGACAGGAAACAAAGTCACAGCCCTTGAACCCCCTTAGATTCAAGCGGAAATCAGCACCAAAAAGAGCCCCCCCTCTGCATTGCTTCCCTAGAGAGACCTGCAACATTTGTCGTTTTTCCATTCCCCTAATAAGATTGTTGCATTTCATTTTTACTTTCTCTGCACTCACTCTCCTTTGAAGAGAGTTGGTGCCAAACAACCCAGATGCAGCCATCCAATTATGCTGAATGTGGGGAGAAAATTACCATCAGAGCAACCTGCCAGTGAAGCCCCATGTTTACTCAATTCTATGGCCCTGCAATATTCATCTTTGGAAATCATATTCACATACATTCCTAGTCATTTTGAACAGAACGATGAGCAGGGTGCTTGGTATGCAGAGACATGGAATTCCAGATTATTCTGAGTTGTCCGTGACGACAGTCGACAGCACTCACTCAGCACTGATGAACGCTGATGGAGCACCAACAGGGTATGGACGCCCTTCGTTAAGGGCTGGGAGGAGGCGGGAGTATGGAGATGAATTAGGCGTGCAGCCAGATCAAGGAGCCTAAGGACTGGTAGGGGAAAGAAAAACTATAAATAATCACAGCACAGACAGACGATGCCGAGGACCTTAAGTGAGGCAGAGAACACAGCTTTGCCATTTAGAGGAGGGAGATTATTTCCAGCTCAGGGAATCAGTGAAGTCTCTGTGAATGATGCCACCTAAATTGAGCTGCTCAGTCATTTACTCAGCAAATATATCCTTGCTCTGGGGACATGGATGCTGCCAGGGTGCCAAAGACACACAGGTAATGCAGAATAAGGTGGACAAGGCTGCCCTCACGGAGTTTATGTTTACTAAGTGGGAGGGTCAGATAACAATATAAGTGAACTGGTAATGAACAGGAATACTGGGACAAAATAAGTACTACAAAGAAAGTCAAACAGGTTGATACAATCAATCGTGCCTAGGGCAGGATGCCTAGGGCAGATGGGTCTGCTTTATTTTTATTTATTTTTTATTGTTATGTTAATCACCATACATTACCTCATTAGTTTTTGATGTAGTGTTCCATGATTTATTGTTTGTGCATAACACCCAGTGCTCCACGCAGAACGTGCCCTCTTTAATACCCATCACCAGGCTAACCCATCCCCCACCCTCCTCCCCTCTAGAACCCTCAGTTTGTTTTTCAGAGTAGATGGGTCTGCTTTAAACTGTGTAATCAGGACAGGCCTGAAGGTTAAGAGAGAGCCCACTTTGCAAGGATTTGGAGGAACAGGCTTGGAGACAGAGGGAATTGCACGTGCAAAGGCCCTGAGGCAGAGATGAGTGTTGGGTGTGTGGTGGGCATGCAGAGAAGGGAGGATGGAAGGATCTGAGGCTGGAGAGGTTTGTGGACTAGGGAAGGAACGTGGATATTCCTGCAAGGGCAGTAGGAAACTGCGGGAGGGTTTAGCCAGGAGAGGGGAGAGTTAGTCGTGTGGAGATGAGAGGGGGCTCATTATAGGCAGAGGGGCAGCATGATGGTATTTGGGAAACTGTGAGGAGCCTCCTGTAGAGAAACATATTGGGAGCCATACCAGGCCCAGATCAGGAGACCCTTGAAAAACTGCAGTTTGGCCTTTGCCCCTGAGAACCATAACCATAAATGAATCTGTTCTTTAGATTCTGGAGATATCTGATGCAAACAGCCACCTGCAAGTTATTCCATCTCCGTAAGCATGCCCTCTACAGAAATGTTCAGCATTCCCAGAACCTTTAGTTTTCCCCCAAACAATAAGAGATGCAGTGAATTTATACTAGCAGCCCTGAGACCACGGGACAGGGCGAGCCTCCCCGTCCTTCCCCTGTGAACCCTGGGCATGCACTTCTTGCCTTCTTTACCTCCCCCCACTTCCCCCCAAAGCACACACTCACAAACATGTTAAAAAAATGTACAAATCTGTGATAAATGTTCTAGGGGCCCTAAATACTCCCACCAGTCCTGGGAAGAGTCAAGAATACATGTATGGCAAATTCAGGATGAACACATCGTCCTTCTTGCTTTGAAGCTCTGTCAGTTTCCTTGTTGGGAAGTGAGGGGATCCTGATTCTCTGCTGCTAATCATGTTGTTTTCCTCCACTCTTTTGAGACAGAGGCTCTTTATTCTTCCTTTCCACACCCTGCCTCGTGGAGCTGAGGCTGTGTTTTCTCTGTGATAGAATGTCAGGTTGGCTTCTGTAGCAGAAACCAAAATATCAATGGCTTAAACAAGAGATGTGCTCCTCTCTGGTGCCAGCTATTCAAGGCTGATGTGGTGCAGGGATGTAGGCTCCATCTCTCTCATGGCTCCGTCAACCCCAGGGTACTGCTCGTCCACATGATCCATCTGGGCTTGCGGCCATGATTACACTCAGCAGTGGAATGGAGGAAGAGATGGACGAAGAAGGTCCATGACCCTCCCTGTAAAGTCCTAACATGGAGGCGGCACACATCACTTCCTGTACCATTGGCCATTCTGCTTTCTATTGCCAGAGCTCGGTCACATGGCCACACCTTGCTGCCAGGAGGCTGGGAAATGTAGTCTTACTTTGGAAGGAGGGGAGAATGGTACTGGGGGATAGTTGGCAACAGTGCCAGGCTTGGTCAGTGCTAGATCCATAGCATCTAAGACAGACAATGTCTGACACATCATAAGTGTTCAGTATTTGTTTATGGAATGAATAGTTAAATACCTTATAATAAATTGTTCTCTGTCCTTCCCTCTGACTGTGAACAACTGGAAGGCAAGTATCTCTGCCACCCCAATGCCTAATCCAGTACTTAGTACATAGTAGGTGCTCAGTAAGTGCATATTGACTAAATGAATAAATGAATGCACAAGATTCAGTATTTTATTCCCTCTCCACATCTCCTCTTTTTTAAGAATGTTTTTTTTTTGGGCACCTGGGTGGCTCAGTTGGTTAAGCGACTGCCTTCGGCTCAGGTCATGATCCCGGAGTCCCGGGATCGAGTCCCGCATCGGGCTCCCTGCTCGGCGAGGAGCCTGCTTCTCCCTCTGGCCCTCCCCCCTCTCATGTACTCTCTCTCTCATTCTCGCTCTCTCAAATAAATCTTTAAAAAAAAAAAAAAGAATTTTTTTTTTTTTTTTTTACTTTATAAAGATTTATTTATTTATTAGAGAGCACAAGCAGGGGGAGTGGGAGAGGGAGAAGCAGGCTTCCTGCTGAGCAGGGAGCCCTATGCAGGGCTTGATCCCAGGACCCTGGGATCATGACCTGAGGTGAAGGCAGACGCTTAACCCTCCACATCTCCTACCAACAACGAACACTTCATCAACTTGTACCATGCCTAGCCCCTCATTCTTGTGACCCGCTTCTCTCTACTTCCAGCTTCAGCTCAATCAGGCTGGATGGAGCTCCTTTCTGTGAAGAGTGCGGGGTTAAGCATCAGACTTACAAACACGAGTGAAGGACTGGCTTTGGTTTCATTTCAGCTCTTGGGGGCTTGGGCGATCCCTCCATACCATCCTCAGGGATTTCTGCATCCAAAGTGATGTGGCAGGATCTCAGGCTTTGGAGTGGTTGTTTACCCTCTGTATCAAGCTGTATCATGGATAAAGCTTGGACCTGGGATTTGGGTGCCAATTACATGTGGTGATTAAGGGCATAGCTTTGGAGTTAGATAGATCTGAGTGCAAACCCAGCTCTGGTGATGAAAATATTCCAAAATTAATTGTGGTGATGGTTGCATAACTGTGAGTATATTTAGAAACCATTAAATTTGGGTGCCTGGTTGTTAAGCGTCTGCCTTTGGCTCAGGTCATGATCCCGGGGTCCTGGGTTCTAGCCCCGCATTGGGCTCCCTGCTCAGCAGGAAGCCTGCTTCTCCCTCTCACCCTCCCCCTGCTTCTGTTCCCTCTCTCCCTGTCTCTATGTCAAATAAATAAATAAAATCTTAAAAAAATAAAAACCATTGAATTATACATTTACATAGATGAATTATATGGTGTTTGAGTTATATCTCAATAAAGCTGTTACCAAAAAGATCAGTTCTGCTTTTTTTTTTTAAAGATTTTATTTATTTATTTATTTGAGAGAGAGAGAATGAGAGATAGAGAGCACGAGAGGGAAGAGGGTCAGAGGGAGAACCAGACTCCCTGCTGAGCAGGGAGCCCGATGTGGGACTCGATCCCGGGACTCCAGGATCATGACCTGAGCCGAAGGCAGTCGCTTAACCAACTGAGCCACGCAGGCACCAGTTCTGCTTTTTTTAGTTGTGACCTTGCGACATCCCTCTGCATTTTGGTTTTGGCCTATCTAAAAGAGGGGAGCTAATAGTTACCTTATGGGATGGCTATTAGGGTTAAAATGGATGATGCATGTGAAGCTTTCAGCACAGTGCCTGACTCACGGTAATAAAGTTCCTTTATTATTAATGTAAGTTTTAAATTCTGGTACCGATTCTGCTGCTTGCTAGTTTTTGGGCTTTGGGGAAGTTTCCTCAGAGTCCCTGGGCCTCAATTTTCCCACTTGTAAAATGAGAGAGCATTATGTTCCTCACCTGTGTGTTGCAGGATTGTTCTTTAGGTTCAGGTAATAAGACAGTTGTGTAAACTCTTCCTGAACTGTGATATATAAGGAAGTGAGAGCCAGGCTCCGAGAGGCTCTGTACATGCTCAGGAAAGCAGACTCTGCAGCAAGAGCGCCCAGATTGCTTGCTTGCTGGCTGTGACCCCTTGGGCAAGTTCTTAAAAAAAGCTCCGTGTACCTCAGTTTCCCCATCCAAGAAACGGGGGCAATACTGTTGCCGGCCTCATAGGATTATTATGAGGACTCCATGGGTTAATATGTGCAAAGCACTAGGAACATTAATTAGAACAGAGTAAGCACTAACTAAATGTTTGCTATTTTTTTAAGATTTTATTTATTTTAGAGAGAGAGAGAGAGAGAACATGAGTGGGGGGAGGGGCAGAAGGAGAGGGGGAGAGAGAATCCCAAGCAGACTCCCTGCTGAGCACGGAGCTGGATGTGGGGCTCAATCCCAGGACTCTGAGATCATGACCCGAGCCAAGGGCTTAACCGACTGAGCCACCCAGGCAGCCCAGAAATCTCACTTTTTCATGAGGCACACCAGAAATCTGCTAGCATCATGGAAAGAACACAGAAAAGGCAATTCTGCCCTAGCCACCAGTAGATGAAAGCGTTTGCTCAATTCACAGGACCGTGCCCTCGACAAACCGTGTAGGCTGCATCTCACCACCCTTCCCAGGGGCACAATTTCTCCAGGGGCTTCTGTCTTAGTGTGGCCAACATTTCATCTCATGAGGCACTAAATCCCCTGCACCTCAGAGTTGTGCATGTGTGAACGTGAACCCCAAGTGAGTGGACCCTCAGAGCTCAGAGAACCAGACGGGCGGCACGTGGCAGGTGACTTGGGTAGGAGGGAATTGCAACTGGAAAATGTCTTCAGGGAAAGACATTGGACCCTGGATGTTGGCTCCTCAAACCCTGACTACTGTGGTAGTCCTGAGTTCCCATGCTTTTTGTTTCCTAAGTGCCACGACACTGGTGGAAACTCTCATCATCTGCATTTTACGTGGTCTTTCAGCTCCCCAGGGCTGAAAAATGGGCAGCTGCCTCCAGGGGGAAAGCAGTACAGAATATCAGGCTTACCACGGGCTATTTCCTTCTCTCCAGCATGGTGACCTCTCAAATCCTGGGTGCCTTGGTGCTTCTCTTCTGCCAGTATAATTCAGAGTGGTCTTGAGAGAACATTGGCATCATCTGTGAACTTGTTAGAAAAGCAAATTCATGAACCTGAACCTGACCTACTGAGTCTGAATCTCTGGCGATGAAGCGCAGGAAACTGACTTTACATGTTCTGTTACATATGTTCATTGGAGAGCTGTTGTATTATGCTCTCAAACAATTCTGTTTTGGTATTTTTATCCAGATTTCATAGCTGTTCTCTGAAGGAGTGTTGGTGTGACACAAGCTATTCTAGCATTCTAGTACCAGGATGTTTAAGGTACTTTTCAGGGGTCACCTCTATTAGGTCTCACAAATTCAAGACAATTTTGCTCCAGCAACATTTTTTTACCTCCAGCATCTGAAATAGTGCTTGGCACTTGAGGAAGTGCTCAGGAGGCATTGATTGGATACATGAAACTCCATGGTGTAGGTTTCATTGTTCCCACTTTAAAGATGAGTAAATGGAAACTCAGATGATTACATGACTTGCCTAACATCCCCCAGATAGTCAGTGACAGATCTGGTGTTTGTACCAAAGATTCTAATACCCACGCTGTCCCCATGGTAACACAGGTGCCCCGGGCACGTGAGGGGGCTAGGCACTAAGGGAGGGCCCAGCAGGGCAGAAAGGAGGAGCAAGAAGAGCATCCAACAGGACGACATGGCCGACTTGGGGACCAGCCTAACACGGGCACTGGCCTGTGTGTTGGAGACACTATCACAGGCTTGAGTCCCGCCTGGTCCGGGTGGGTGTGTGGCACCAGTCTGAGCTGCACCAAGAGAAGAGACGATCCATTCCAGGCCTTCTTTGTGAGGTTTTGTCCTCTGGGGCTTGAGGGCTTGGCTCCCACAGCAGAGATTATGGAAAATTCCTCCTGTATCGAAAGAACAAGCAGGTACCTGCAGGAGAGGAGGGATCTGCAGCCGACCAGACGAAAGCTGCCTGGGTGTAGCAGGGTGACACTGGGGTTGGACTGACTCCATGGGGCATCAGAAGGGTTGCCTGGCCCCATTTCCTTTCCCCAGAATGGCCCGGAGGCCTCTGGGATGGGAAATCCCTTTGGTTTCTGTGGATCTAGGAAACTGCGTCACTGGAGTGTGGGTTCCTTGGGGAGGGGAGGAGCCTTTTCCTGCAGGAAGACTTTTCAATAAGCTCTTGCTTTGTCCCTTGTCTCCATGGAGACCAACTCCCTGGAGGTCCAAACAAGAAGTCCCTTCCTTGGGCAGGGGAGGGCTGCCCCATGGCAGAGAGCCTCCTACCCTCAGAGTCTCGGCTCTGAGCTACAGCATCTCCACAAGGTGTGCCATGTTCCTGGGATGCCCCCTGGGTGAGGGTGGTCACTAGGAGAATGAGCTGTGCCTTTGTTGAGCCTCAGGCAGGTCTACAGGGACGGTCTAAGAACAAGATTCAGAAGGTCTGGGTTGGAAGAGGTTTCAGAGACCATCTGGGACCTAGGAGTGATGTGGCCACACAGTAAGCTCTGTAGACTAGAACCCAAATCCCATCTGATGTTGCTCCTTCTTGCTCCAGAATGAGCCTTGTTCAAGGTCACATAGCTGCTAAGTAGCCAAGCTGGTACCGAAACCTAGGACATCAGACAGTAGACCCCAGACCCAACCTCCATTCTTTTCCTTCACATTTCTGGATCTGCTATTCCCTCTGGTGCCCCCGCTCACAGCCCTCCCGTCCGAGCCCGGGGCGGCTCCTGACCTACGTGCCAAGTATCTGTCGGCTTCTGATGCTTACGTGTGCATCGGGTGCTGTCTTGTTGAACTGACAGCAAGGAAGAAGCTTTAGGCCTTTCTTGAAAAAGCTGTCTAGATTAATAAAATAAATCTTTTCTGATTGCCAAAATAATATCACTGTCCTTTGCAGAACACCGAGAAACTATGAATAAATAAAAAGAAAGCAGAAAAAATAAACTCGTATGTTTCTCAGCTGTTTCTCCTGGAAATTGTTCATGTCCTTGTCCATTTCTCCATTGATGACCTTAATGACTGCATTATCAGCGGCTCAAGGACAGCGTCCTTTACATTCATAATTGTGGTAGACATCTTTTTTTCCCATCTCCCCATTTATTGTTTGTTATTACATTTTGAAACATGTTTTTGGAGGTTGGAAGAGGCTGCCTAGATTTTCAGGGGCTGGTCCTTTGCCCTGCAGAAACCGTCTCTCGGTGCTGGAGCTGTCCAGCTGGCTGGACGCACAGACAGGCCTTGGCCATGACCGCAGGAGTGTTTGCACACAGCTCTTCTCGACCAGCTTGCCCTGGAAAAAAAGCAGTTCTGCCCTCAAAAGCCCCAGCACACCAGTCAGAATGCCAATACCATTTATTTTCCTTTCCTGGGAAGAGCAGGGCTCCCCTTTGGGGGCTGAGAGCCAGAACTGCTGAACCAGGGAGGTTCATCCCTGTCCTCTGCGCGTGTTGGGTAACCCCTGACAGCATCTCTCTCCAGGCACATGACCCCATTCAGATTCCATTGGCTGGAGAGCTGAAGTCATCATTGCAAGTACAGTTTGTGTGGCTGGAGGACCAACAGCTGCTGAAATTTGTCCTGGAGGCGTTGCTGTTTACCTCCCAGCTGAGGAGGTAGGAAGAACAGGTGAGTATTAGCTGACTTTGCAGATGAGAAATGTGAGGCTCAGGAGGACAGGGGCAGGGCTGGGACTAGAATCTTAGTTTCGGTGAACTCTGAGATGAGGACAAGATCCTGGGGGACAGGGGAGCCACCATCAGGAGGCGGGGTGCATCAGAGCCCAGGGGATGAGGAGAGAGGCGGAGGCATCTCTGAGGGTACCCAGGCTGGAGCCACAGACCCCACCCGCCTGCCTCATTTTCTGGGTCAGTTCTTCTCTCCCTCTGTTTTCTAGGAGCCACCCTTCTCCCCATGGCGGCAGTGGAAACAATGAGGCACACACAGGGCAATGTGGGGGACTGGGAAAACACACACCTCCCCACCCCCACACACGTGTGCTTAACCGTGAAACCCAGAAAGCAGTCTCCTTTAAACTTAGGAACGTGACATGCCCGTGATGTTTATCACTACTAGACAATGGTCACAAGGCACAGCTGATGCGGTTAGAAAAAAGAAGTAAACAATAATGAGGTATATTTATAGATATGAACTTATACTCACAACATCCAGGTTATTCAATTAGAAAACATTGCCAACGGGGGCGCCTGGGTGGCTCAGTTGGTTAAGCATCTGATTCTTGACTTTGGCTCAGGTCATGATCTCAGGGTCGTGAGATCGAGTCCCGTGTCAGGCTCTGTACTCAGTGCAGAGTCTGTCTGAGCTTCTCTCTCCCTCTCCCTCTGCCCCAACCCCCCACTCATGCTCGCTCTCTCTCTCTCTCTCAAAAATAAAGAGTAAATAAAAAAGAAAACATGGCCAACAATAGAATGCAGTTAGGTGTTTGGGTAACAAAGTACCTTTCAATGTAATAAGCAAAAAAATATAATGAAAGAACAAAGTCCATTTATAATAGCAACAAACAGATCCCATGCATCATACTTACCAAGTTATGTGTACAGTGTATATGAGTAAAATTTAAAGACGTTACTAAGGCATACACACAAACAGGTGAATAAATGAAAAGATATAATCATAAGAGAGGAAGACCCATATGCCAACTGTCTCTAAATTAATATCTAAATGTAACATAATTTCAATTAAAAAATAGGGATTTTTCTGGAATTAAACATGCTGAAATTCTATGGGAAAAGAAACAGACAAGAATAGTCAAATTCTGAAAAATAAAAGGTGGTCTAGGTCTGAAAGATATTAACTATATTATAAAGCTAAAATAAACTAAGCAGTTTGGTAGTGGTGTGTGAGTAGATAGACCAATGAAACAGGGTGAAACAACTGGAAATATACCCAAATATACATAGAAATTTAGTTTGTGATTAAGAGGACATTTCAAATCACTGGTAGAAAAGGAGATTATTTAATAAGTGGTGTTATGTTTAGACAAATGGTAGCTATCTAAAACAAAGTTTAGATCTCCTCTTAGATCCTTCTACCAAAATAAATTCCAGATGGAGCCAAGATCTGCATTTAAAGAAAGCCCACCATAAAAGTATTAAAAGAAGCCATGGGAGATTTTGCTTAAATAATATCCAAACGGGGAAGGACTTTGTCTTTTTAAACATGACACAAAAATCCAGACTCCATATAAGAAAAAAAGGTGGATACACATGATATAAAATTAAAAATTTCTTGCCTTGCAAAAATTATTATAAAGATGAAAGATAAGCAACAGACGTGGCTGGGGAAAAAAGTGCTTCCCATATGTGAGACGCGGACAAAGAGCTAATTTCCTCAATACCTATATAAACTCCTCCAGATGAATACGGGAGAAGACTAGCGTCCCAAAAGAAAAGAGAAGGGCACGCACAGGGAGTTCTGAATTCATAGAAGTATGAGTAACGGCGGCCTTTAAATATATGAAGGGTGCTCACTCTCACTGAACAAAAAAGCAGTGCAAATTACAACTCTGTGAGAGATCATATTCACCTGTTACACTGGTGAAAATGAAGACGTCTGTTCATCTGTTGCTAAGGATGGACAACCAGCACGCTCCATCACTGCTGTGGAACCATTCAGTGAGGTCTTTCAAAAACAAAAAATGTACTAACCCCTGACCTAGTGATACCACTTCTCAGAATTTATTCTACATATACATTCATGCCTTTGCTCAGGAGCGTAGGCATAAGGATATTATGCCTAGTAAAAGATTGGAAATAATTTACAAATATATCAACAGAGAACAAGTTAAATGAAGTCCCATGCACTCTTTTTTTTTTTAATTATTTTTTTAGGGGCGCCTGGGTGGCTAGTCGTTAAGCGTCTGCCTTTGGCTCAGGTCATGATCCCAGGGTCCTGGGATCGAGGCCCTCGTCAGGCTTCCTGCTCAGCGGGAAGCCGGCTTCTCCCTCTCCCACTCCCCCTGCTTGTGTTCCCTCTCTCTCTGTCTCTCTCTCTGTCCAATAAATAAATTAAAAATCTTTAAAAAAATAAAATTTTGTTTTTATCTTTTAATTTTATTTAAATTCAATTAATTAACATAGAGTATATTATTAGTTTCAGAGGTAAAGTTTAGTGACTCATCAGTTGGCATCAGGGAAATACAAATCAAAACCACAATGAGTACCCCGCACTCTTACAGTGAAAGACTCTGCAGCCATTTTTTTTTTAAGATTTTATTTATTTATTTGTCAGAAAGAGAGAGAGAGAGAGAGAGCGCACAAGCAGGGGGAGCAGTAGGCAGAGGGAGAAGCAGACTCTCCGCTGAGCAGGGAACCCGACCGGGATCATGACCTGAGCCGAAGGCAGACACTTCACTGACTGAGCCACCCAGGTGTCCCACTCTGCAGCCTTTCAAAGCAATGGGACAGCTCTATAATGACATGGAACAAACTCCCAAATAGACTGCATGGCATCCTCTATAGCTGGCACTTCCAAACTGGGGGACAGAGACTCGGGGGGGGGGAGCAAGAATTTGAATTTACTATACCTACTTTTGGAGTATTTAATTTCTTAAAACCATGGACATACATTACTTTTTAAAATGTATTTAAAACATTGTAAAGAAAAGAGAGAAAGCCCGAGAGCAGAGTTGGGCTCAAGTTACACTATCTGTGTGGTGGTGGGTAAGTTGCTTGGCATCTCTGGGCTCTGTTCCTTTATCTGTAATATAATCATGGTCTATTTGAATCCCTAGGCCCTGGCCTCTTCGATATTCCAAGTACCAGGCTGGAAATCGGGATACAGTGAGGGGAACGGTGAGGAGCCGTGTCAGGCATCAGGGATGCTCTCTCCACCTACAACGTGCCTGTGAATCACCTGGGAATCGTGCTGGAATGCACGTTGTGATTAGTAGGTCTGGACTGTGGCCTGAGATTCTGCTCACAGGGAAGTTCCTGGACCACAGGTCACACCTGGAGTACGGAGGGTTTAGGTCCCACAGCACATACATAGCAGCGCTGTGATGAGAACCCTCGTCGGTCGGGTTCATTCCTCCGCTTATATTCATTCCTTTGTTTATTCAATAGATTCCTGTTTGCTGCTTTTCTGTTGTTTACTTACTCAATAAACACAATGGAAGGGTTTGCTATGTGCCAGGCATGGTTCTCAATGCTTTACAAATATTGACTCATTTAATCCTCACTACAATCCCATAGAACAGTTACTATTATCATCCCCACTTTACAGACAGGGAAACCGAGGCACAGAGAGGTGAAGTCACTTGCCCACCGTCCCGCGTCTGGTGGGTGGCTCAGTGAACGCCATCATTGTGAGGCAGGCTGCAGGTGCCTGAGCGTTTTCTACCTCACCACGTGGAGTGGGGGGGCATGGGGTCCCCAGGTCGGTGCGGAGGTACTCACAGGGCCAGGAGGGGTTGCGAGGTGATGAGCCTCGAATCTTCTTCCCCTCTGGGACGGCTGCTCCAGCCCCTCCACCTACTTGAGTGGGGTTGGGGAACAGAGCAGAGAAGCCCTTCTGGTGCCAAGAAAACAAGCCAAGAGGACCCCCGGAAGTAGCGGAGCTTGAGCTGTTTTGCAGGTACCAGGGAATCCAGAAATCAGAGGTCGTGGCGGGACCATGAGGGGCCAGGCGTTAAGGGGAAGCCGGTCTCCCCAAGGCGAGAACCATGCTGTGGCGAGGCCTCCCGCTCCTGGAGGTAACTGTGGGCAGTTGCATGTTCAGGACAGGAGCTCCGGGGGGATGATCTGGGTTCCTGGTATCTACTGGGGAGAGGTGGGCGTCAAGATGGTGACCAAGGCCGTGGGAGCGGCTGGGCCTACCAGGGAGAGCCTGCGGTGGGGTGGCAAGAGGTTAGGGCTGGTGTTCCCAGGGGCATCGCCATCTGAGAAACAGGCAGCTGAAGAAGGTTCACAAAGATCTGAGAAGGATGGTCAGAAGGTTGAGAGAACGGGGAGCGTGTGTGACGTTTTTTCAGGATGACTGCAAACGGAAGCTCTGAAAACGTCCTCTTCAGCGGGGGACAGTTTATTTTCCGAGGTTCCCTGGAGGAAGAATTACTTGAACAATAGAGCAGTTTTCAGCGGGCTCTTCCCTTGTTTTACATTCTTATGTAGAATACAGTTTCCCATATGCTGTTTTGGCAGGGATCTCTGCATAAACACGTATACACACACATACACACATATATTTGCAGGCACACATATTTAGATCAATGCAGCTAATATTTATTTGAGTCTTGATTATGTGCAAAGCACAGCACGCCCCCAGGGGGTGGCCAGAATGTGAATGCAGCGTGCTAAAGACTATGATCCAGCAGCGAGCCCAAACCGATGGTCCCCAAGCAGGTATGTCTCCTTAATGCAGGACTTCAGAGAAGCCTTTATCAAACTGTGCATCAAACTTGGTTGGTTGATCTCCCGGGCCAAATCCTGGAGCAGAGAAACCCACCTTCCCTGAAAACCTCCTGCCAAGGGAGAAATCAGTTCTTGTCTTGTTTAAGCCACTGTTATTTGGCTTCTGTGAGGGTGTTAGTCTCCTAATGCACGCTTGCAGACGTATGGCCCAGAAATCACGCACAGACAGGGCAGCAGCCTGTGAAGGATGTCCATCCTTATGTCGCATGGGATGGAAGCTCAGTTTTACAACTCTGTTCACTAAATTTGCTTAAACCCAAGTTCGTGTTCTGTGTGGGACCCTCTCCCTGCCTTTGCACCTGCTCTTCTTCTTGGCCTGATCATGGGACAGGGTGTTCCAGACACACAGACCACACATGCAAGAGGCAAGAGAGAGGGCAGTACTGCCTGTGAAGGTCAAAGGTCGAAGGTCGAACTGGTTCAGCCCCTGGGAGTCCAGAGCTGGGGGCTGGGGCTGGGGGGGGGGGGGGGAGAGTAGGGAGGAGTTGAAGCTGCAGGTCAAGATTTTTTTTGACTGAGTTAGAAATAATCCTGAGGAAAAAGACAATCATTTTGAAGAGAGGGAGTATGATTCTCCTTTGGAGACTGATTTAGCAGGTTAAAATAAAAGGGCGTCTTCCTTTAAGTTTTATTTTGCTTTTACAAGACTGGAAAGAAGTTGGCCACCTGGGGAAAGGAAGTGTCACTCAAATGCTGTCCTCTTGCTGTCGGTTGGGACAAGGGATATTATGATAGCGTATCCCTAGGGGACCCACGTGGCCTGGCAACATTATGCCTAAAATATCTTTTATTTGGGAGCAGGTTAATTTTGCTTAATTTTTTTTTTAATGTTACAATGATGGGGGAAGTTCTAACATATGCAAAAGAAGACAGAATGGTCTCCTGAAGCCAGCATGAACTCAGGCTAATCCGGTCTTACTCCCACTGCCATCCATTTCCCCTCCCTTATCTTAAAGCAAATGCCGGGCATCATATTACATGATCCGTAAATATGGTATTTTAGTATGTATCTCTTAAATATAATAAACATAACCACGAGGCCATTATCACATTAAAACATGATTTCCTTAATATCTTCAATTATACAGGCAGTGTTCAAAATTTTAATTATTTGGTAAATGTGTTTTAATTTATTTACTTTTTTTAAAGATTTCATTTATTTATTTGAGAGAGAGAGAGAGAGCGCGCACAAGCAGGCAGAGGGGCAGAGGGAGAGGGAGAGGGAGAGGGAGAAGCAGGCTCCCCGCTGAGCAGGGAGCCCGAAGTGGGGCTTGATCCCAGGACCCTGAGATCATGACCTGAGCCAAAGGCAGACCCCCAACCGACTGAGCCCCCCCAGGTGTCCCGGTAAATATGTTTTTATTTATAATTTTTCTGTTTGAGTCTGATCTAGGCAAGACCCACACACTGTGATTGGTTAATATGTCATTTAAGTATCCTTTACTGTATAGATTTCCCCTCTGCTTTTCTCTTTTTTAACCCTTGCAATGTATGTATAGAAAAACCAGTTTTCATCTGGGTCCTGCAGAATTTCTCCTGTCTGGACTTGACTGGTTGCGTGCTCATGGTACATTTTATTCCGTCCAAATTTCCTGTAAATTGGTAGTTTTCACCTAGAGCGGCATTGTCCAGTATAGTAGCCACTAGCAAAAAACAGATTAAATAAAATTTTAGCTGTTCACTAGCCACATGAGGCTCTGCTGCTGTATCACACAGCTCAGATTAGACAACATGTCCGTAATGGCGAAAACTTCTACTGGACATTTAATGGTTGAGAAGCTTAACCAGACTTAAATTTAATATTTTTTGGAAGACCGTTTCAGAGGTGCTGTTATGAATGCCCGGAAGAGGCTCGTAGTACCTGGTTGTCTCTCTTATGGTCTTAGCAGCCTCTGATGCTAGTACTGTTCGTTCATCAGGAGAAAAAAATGTGTCTTCAAGTGATCCCACCGTCGGCTCCTCTGCTGTTTCCTCTCTCCATCTCTCCGGTTCTATAAATCCGGCATCTCAGACTCCTCCTTGAGACTTTCTTCTCCTTCTGGTTTGTCTGATTGGTTTTATCCCCTAACCACCTCTGAAATCAGGCCCCTTGTCTCCGTGTTTGGAGCTAACACCCTGCTCCAAGTCACCTTCATCTGTGAGAAACAAATGGCTGCTGCTGGATCTTCCACCGTCACATTGGCCTGAACCCAGCGCTCTGCTCAAAGCTTGGCAACATTCCCATGCTTCTGGATCGGGACCAGCCTCCCCATGTGGCCCACCAGGCCCTGGGCCCTGCAGGGTGTCCTCTCTGCACCCTTCCTGCTTACTAATAACCTCCGCAGATTAAACCCTGGAACCTGGTTAGGTTAGGCAAGGTTAACACTTTCGCTGCTGGATCCTGGGGAGGCCCTGGGGCTCTGGTGGAGGAGGAGGAAGCAGGTCACTGGGGGAGTACTCACGGGGCTGAGGCAGTGGCCACATTTATCAAATGGAACACAAGTATTTCAGGATTTTAATGACTGGCTCAGCTTAAACAGTGTACTTGGTGAATTTTTGCCTGCATACCCCCACCCCTTATTCTGCCACACTGGTTTTCATCTAGTTGCTGGAACTTTCTAAGCTCCCTCCAGTCCAAGGATATTCTTTTCCCCAACTCCTAGTCACCCTTCAGTTTCCCATTGAAAGTTCGCCTCCTCAGGGAGGGCCTTCCTGACCCCCTCCTGGGCTATGAGTTTCTTCTTTTACCCTCCAAAGAAAATGTGTTTCCTCCTTGTTCGTTTCTGATTTTACACGTGTTTTTGGCTTTGCTCAACATTCTATTCCCACCTCGTGGCAGTACATAGTAGGTGTGCACCATCATTTTTGTTGAAGGAGTAAAATGAGAATTGAATGAATAGATTGAACTTTTAATATTGGATGTTGTTTGCTCTGCTGGGGATTTTCTTTTTTCGCTTTGTATCACTTGGCATCGTTAATTTACAAATAATGGTTTATCTTTGCAGACAAACTGTGTCTGTGTCTAATTTGTTACCTGGGGGATCTGGTTATTCCCATCCCACAGAGGCCATTTTGCTCATTTGTAGCTCCTCAGACACCTGGTGCTCCATGGCACATGCCCCCCCCCCCCCAATGAAGGAGGGTACAATGTTGCCAGTGTGGACAAGAATCACACCAATGCAGTAAACAATGGTGCAGAGGAAGGCACAAAGTGCTGAGACCAGTGGAGTAAAATTGAGGAAACCACAGGGTTTGGTTGATGGAGTCCTGCTCTAGTTTCTGGGGTGTGGGAGTGAAAAAGATAGATTCCTATCCTCCAGGAGTTTCTTTTCTGGTGGGGAAAGACTTACCCTAATTAGGTCCATAAATAAGCAACAACATAGAGCTTATTGAGTTTTAAGAAGAAAATGGAGTGATTTGCTAGAAACCAGGGGGATCTACTGTAAAGAAATGTCAGGGAAGGCTTCCTGGAGGAGGTGACGTTTGAGCAGAGCCATGAAAGATGAGAAGGATGAGTCTGGGGAGGAGAATGCAGGCAGAGGAAATAGCCAAGCACAGAGGAACAGAGGAACAGAGCTGGAAAGGAGCCAGCAGGTGACCCGGGGAAGAGGACCTTGGCCTCAGTTTTGCCCCCTGTAAAAGGGGGACAAGGGCACCTGCCAACTGCAGAGGCTGTAGTTATCATTGTCAAGATATGATCATCATTTAGTTCAGGAGTAGCCTTAACAGAGCAGATGATTTCACCAGTCCAGGCAACAGATTCATTCATTATATGTTGTGACTTCCCCTGGAGAATATGGTTTAGGCCCTAGAACTGGTCATGACACTAGACCCTTACATACACACACACATCCATACACGGGTTCACACATACACAACACCCACAAGGGTGGTGGCTGTGGCTGTAGGCTTCCAGCTCCCGGACTCCACCTTAGAGAGAGTGCAGATTTTGTCGTTTCAGGCTTCAAGGTTCCAGCTCATTCCCCCCTCCTTCAGTCCCAAGTCTGTGGGAGGAGCCGGCTGTCAGTGGCACAGAAGGGGGGGGCGGGAGGCTGGGAGTGGGGACCAAGCCACCTAATCAGCATACAGGCGCAGGGTGGTCTCCTCCAAAGCTCCTCTGCATCATTCTGCAGGGAGACCACAGAACTGTTTGCAGCCGGGGCTGGGTACTTAAAGGATGCACGGAAACCAAGCCGGGTGCAGGGAAGGCATCGTGTGAGGGGAGAGCATCACCTGTGGAGTGGGGAGAAACTATTTCCTGGGGGAAACAGAAGCAGCAGGGAAGAGAAAGGCCTACGGGAAAAGCAAAGGCAAAGGCAAAGGCAAAAAAAAAAAAAAAAAAAAAAGGAGAACTACGGAGATGATTCCACCTCTTTTTAAATCATGGACTCTCTTCCGGGCTCAGAATCTAGATGACTTTCCTGCGTCATGGGGCTGTGGAGACACTGCACACAACTGGTTTTTAGCCTGCTTTATCGCAGTTCATAGCAATATCATCCTCTCAGCGGCTCCAACTACAACCGGCCTGTCATCCTTGACTTTTTTTTTTTAAGATTTTATTTATTTATTTATTTATTTGAGAGAGAGTGAGAAAGCATGAGGAGGGGGAGGGTCCGAGGGAGAAGCAGACTCCCCGCTGAACAGAGACCCTGGTCCTGGACTTGATCCTGGGACTCCGGGATCATGACCGGAACAGAAGGCAGACGCTTAACTGACTGAGCCACCCAGGCGCTCCTCATCCTTGATGTCTTTCCTTCTCTCACATCCCACATTCATTCCATCAGGAAAGCCCATTGGTTAGACCTTCCAAATATATCCAGAACCTGACGAGACCACCTCTCCCCACTCCCGCCGCATCACCTCTCACCTGGGTCAGCGAAAGGATCTCCTTCCAGGTGCCCTCTCCTAACAGTGTCCCTCTACAGTCTGGTCTCAGTGCACAGCCAGAGTGACCCCGTTAAAGGTACAGCAGGTGGGAGTGAACCCACCCGTGGAGCTATGGAAGCCTAAGCCTCAGGACCCCTCACTTGCAGAGCCACTTGCAAAGTTCTGGGAGGGGCCCTAGAAGCATCTTCATAGACTCACGCAACTTTGTAAAATCCAAGAGAGACAGCAGTCCCTCTCCACTTGGTTTCTCTCCTTGCATCTCCCTTCTGATGGATAGCAGTGGAGTTCTGAGAGATTTGGGGGAATCTGATAGACTCAGGCATTCATGAGTTGGGCATGCATTTTTAATTGATGGAGTGTATTTATGTGATTCATAGTAACTGTTGTATGTAATAAATGTATTGCTGGCTTCTCCAGAGTCGGAACGGTTTTCAAGAAGTCTCCTGCCACCCATGTGCCCAAACTGAGGTTGTAGGGTGACATGAGCATGTTCTATGTGCCCTGCCCAGAAGTGTGTGGGTGTTGGATGGTGTATTGATTTCCTATTGTTGTTGTATCCAATGATCCCAGTATCGTGGCTCAAAACAGAAATGTACTCTCTCACAGTTCTGGAGGTCAGAAGTTCGAAATCAATATCGCTGGGCCCAAATCCAAAGCTCTAGGGGAGGAACCCTTCTTTGCCTCTTCCAGCTTCTGGTGGCTGCCGGCATTCTTTGGCTCATGGCTACAAAATTCTATTCTTTGCCTCCATGGTCATATTGCCTCCTGTTCTGGGTGTGTTTAATCTCCCCTTGCCTCTCTCTTGTGAGGATGCTTGTCATGGCATTCAAGGCTCACCCAGATAATCCAGGAAAATCTCCTCATCTCAAGCTCCTTAACTTAATCACAGTGTGGTCCAATGAGATGCAAAAAGACCACTGTTGGGCCTTCTGGCAAAGACTGTGTGTTTTTCCCTGGAAAACAGTAGGGAGTGAAGATTCATAATCAAGAACTACTTTAGCTGGGATGCCTAGGTGGCTCAGTCAGTTAAGGGTCTGCCTTCAGCTCAGGTCATCATCCCAGCGTCCTGGGATGGAGGACCCCGCATTGGGCTCCTTGCTCAAGCAGGGTCTGCTTCTCCCTCCGCCTGCCATTCCCCCTGATTGTGTGCACTCTCTCTCTGACAAATAAATAAATAATATAAATAATATATATGAATATAAATAAATAGAATCTTTAAAAAAAAAGAACTAGTTTAGCCATTTTGGGCTCCTGCAAGAGGGAGCCAACTGAAGATTAAAGCCAATGCAGAGGAAGGAAGGGCTTGGAGAAGCAGAGAGAAATGGAGCCAGGGTTCTCATGACATATTATGAGCTCCTGGAGCACACATAGCCTGAAACCCCTCTCACCTAACTCTGGTCTTTTCAGTTATGAGAGCCAATAATTTCCTTCTTTTTAAAGCCAGTTTGAACTAGATGTTCTGTCACTCACATCAAAAAGAGTTCCCACTGATATTTCTTTAAACCTTGATTTCTTACCTTAAAAAAGGAAGCCAAATATTCTATAGAATTATGGTAAAACTTAAATGAAATGACATATATAACATATTTTGGTTCCTGGTACATAGAAATTCTCCTTTTGAATGACGACTGTTAATATTTAACAATTTAATCATCATAGATAAGAACGAGTGGAACTTATATCAAGCTGGTATGTTTGGGTTTTAGTTATTTCAACTCTAAACCTTACTAGAATCTAATACCTGTACTCAATCCTGAAGCTCCACTCTAAGAATGCCTTCGAGTGTAGGCCTGGCCTGGGCGTGACTACCTCCTGGAGTCAAGCTCACTACCGAAAAGCTTACCCCTTCCATTCTGCTCTCGGACTGAGCCGAAACCTGTCTCTACAGTTCCACCCACTGCCCCTGGCTCTGCTTGTTTTGGGGCGGGGGGGTGTGCTTGGAGGGGGTAGGCAGAACGAGTCTACTGGTCTGTTGTACACTATTCTTGACTCTCCAGTAGCTTCATCTTCGGAAATCTTGTGTGTTTTCACAGTCTCTCCTGTGATACTGCCTTGTCTCCTCAAGGCCTGAGGACCACCTGGCTTTGGTAGGCGCCATGGGCAGTGTGGGAGGCACGCAGGCAAACATCTATGGCTTGGGCGCCATCACCTGAGGGGTTCAGGTCCGCCCTGCCTGCGTTCCCTTCCAGGGATGGTCGGCTTGCTTTCACACATACCATGCACGTGTCAGATGTCCAATAATTTCCAGGCATTGGAATTGTATCCGGAGCTGCTTTTCTCACTATTTTGTCAGCTTTGAATGAGATCCCCAGGGCCCAACGTCCCTGAGCAGACCTCCGACGGCTAATTCCACTCAGAATATGGCAGGCTGCAGATGAAGCGTGGGGTGAAGAGCAGCGGTTTGCGTGTGCACGCATGTCTGTGTGCGTGCGTATCCATGCTGGGTCCTGGAGTCCTAGAATTCCCGGCTATGTCCTCGGATCCATGTCAGAGGCTTATGGCTTCCACATATCTTTTTATTGAGGCTCTTGTACGGTCGGGGTGGGCTTTGCCTTCCCCAAGTACCACATGGAGTGGGGAAGAGCAGCCGAGTGGGACTGTGCAGAGGGGGTGCGGGAGAGGAAAAACCACTGGGGAGGAAGCTGGGAGAGACGAGCAGAGTTGGTGCAGTCTTTATGGCGGATCCTTTACCTGATCACGTATTCGGTAATCGGTAAGTGTCGTGGGTGGCTGCAGGTGGGGCTTGTTCTCATCAGGAACTCAGGTTTCCTCTTGGCAGGGTAAGTCCAATACCTATCAATCAAGCACCTTTGATGTTCCCGGCACAGGTCTGGGAGCTGGAGATGTGACAGGAAGCGCAAGCCCGAGCCGCAGTGGGGCCCGCAGTCGGCCGGAGGAGGTGCACGCGGATCCATGAATCACGCAGGCAGGTGGAGTGGTGGTTAGGATGCTAGGGTGGGGTGAGATGTTGGAGGATCCAGGGCAATCTGGGAAGGCTTCTGGGAGGCAGTGATGTTGGCCCTGAGACCTGAGAGATGCACAGGAGTTTATGAAATGAAGAACATTTGGAGCAGAGCAAACTGCCTGTACCTGTGACACAGAGAGTGTATTAGGAGCTGAATGGTATCCTCACCCCCCAATTGGTATGTTGACACCATAACCCCCAAAATGATGGCATTTGGAGATGGGGCCTTTAAGGAGGTAATTATGGTGAAATGAGTCACAAGTGTGGGGTCCTAATCCAATATGACTGGGGTCCTTATGAGAAGAGGAAGAGACACCAGGGATGCGTGTGCACAGAGCCAAGACCACGTGAAGATACAGGTTGAAAAGGCCCATCTGCAAGCCCAAGAGAGGAGCCTCAGGAGAAACCAGCCCTGCCAGCACCTTGATCTTGGCCTTCCAGCCTCCAGAGCTGTGAGAAAGTCAATGTCAGTTGTGTCAGCCGCCCAGTCTGGGGCAGTCCTCACAGACTAACACAGAGTGTGAGTCTGGGGAGACCCAGTGAGGACAGAACGAGATGGGGCTGGGGTGTTGGGGGTGGGGAGGTGGGGGTGTCAGGCCCCACAGGCCGACGTAAGGATTCTGGTCTTTATTGTAGGAGCCATTGAAATACTAGTAGTGAGGGGTGACAGGTGTATGGAAATAGACATACAAGTAGAAATTGAAGCTCACTTTGAGAAAGTCAGGGGATTTTGAATCTGCCCTTATTATGTTTAATTTATCTCCCTCATACTGGAGTGTCAGGTCCGTAACAGCAGGGACTCAACTGTCCTCTTCGCTGCTGAGCCACACGGCCTAGAACAGTGTCCCCATCCGCTGCTTGACAAATACTCCAGGGGTGAATCCTGGCGAGATTTATAGGTACGTAGTGTATTTTGAGGTCCAGAGGGAGGAGAGGTTGCCCTGACTGGTCGGCTGGAGAAGGCTGGAGTTAGGAGAAGTTACGTAGTTTGTGGGGCCCAGTGCAAAATGAAAATCTGAGGTTGCTTGTCCAAAAATGATCGAGAATTTCAAGCCAGTGACAGCAGAGCATTCACTCAAATGTGGGTCCTTCTGAGCCCAGGGGCCCATGTGACTGCATAGATCACAGGTCCCGGAAGCCAGCCCTGGTTGGAGTGCATCCTGGAAAGCTTTGTGGAGGAGGCGGCGGCGTTTGAACTGGGTTAAATCTGGGCCTGGGGAGAGACCTTCTCGGAGAAAGGGATGGAATCCGCTGATAAGAGCCCAGAGATAGTGGGCAGATACTTTCTTCTACTGTTTAAAAAAAAGAAAAATCTGTCTGAATCTCATTTCTCTGAGGTCTGTTTTGGGGTGGGTTTCATTAATAACAGATGAACTCTGGCTCTGGGGACATCAGAGGTCATTTTTCATTTTCATTAGGGCTTGATGAGCTCTAAGTGTCATGCAGAATCTCAGTCCTAATTGAAACAGGTTCTCTTCCTTTTCTCTGCTTTGCAACTAAGCAAAAGCCAGCCACAGGGAATGCCTTGCTTGAGCTCAAGCCCCCAGCATGGTGCCTGCCGACGTCGGCCCCCCGCCGACGTTGGCCCCCCCCTTGCCACCGGGCACCCACCAAGCTGAGCTCCCAGTGCGGCGCACCTGCCTCACGCTCATGGCGGCCCGGCAGGAGGGCTTGACCTGGCGATGCTGCTGGCCGAGTACGATCTGGGGGCTGGTGTGATGGGGGAACCCAGCGAGGAGGCGGCCTTGTCAGAGTAAACCGCACGTGTTCTACCCTGGCTGCTCTGGGGCTGGGGGGAGGGTAGCTTTACTGGTAAGAGTTCCCTTGGACCCCATCGGGCCCCTGTAACAACCACACACTTGGAGACTTAAGACAACAGAAATTTACTGTCTCACCGTTCTGGGGGCTGAAAGTCGCATACCCAGGCATCAGTCAGCAGGGCTGTGCTCCCTCTGAAGGCTCTAGGGAAGGATCTAGCTTTTGATGGTTGCTGGCCGTCCCGGTGGTTCTGTGGCTTGGCATCCTCCTGTCTTTGCCTCCCTTGTCCTATGGCATTCTTCTCTCTGTGTCTGTGTCCCCCTTTCCCTCCTCTTATGCGGACACCAGTCACGGCATGAGGAGGCACCCTAACGTAGTATGACCTCATCTTAAACTTGGAGACATCCACAAAGATCCCATTTCCAAATAAGGTCACGTTCACAGGTACGGCGGGTTAGGTCTTGATTATATATTTTGGTGGGGACACAATTCAACTCACAACTCAAGTCTCCTTCGCTTCCAAGATAGTAAGAGTCACAAGTAACAGGATGCCTGCGTGGCTCAGTGGGCTAAGCGTCTGCCTTCTGCTCAGGTCATGACCTCTGGGTCCTGCACCTGCTCAGTGGGGAGTCTGCCTTTCCCTCCACCTGCTGCTCCCCGGCTTACACCCTCTCCCTGTTTCATTTGCTCAGCAGCTCTGTCAGGTAGTTTGGGAGGAAGCCTTATGCCCATTTGACAGCCAGGAAAATTGAGTTGTAAAACACTTTAGGGGGAAGCGAGGGGCACATATAAAGCTGTTGTTAATATTGAGGTGGCGGGAGGTAGGACGGGAGGTAAAGTGGGTAATAGAACTGGAGACGTGAGGCAGGCCAGCCCCTCTGAGGAATGCCCCTGAGAAATGTTCTGGGATCACATCCTTGTCTCTGTACCACATCAGCTACAACTTAGCATTTACTGAACATTTACCGTGTGGCGGGCACTGTGCTAAGCCCTGCAACCAAATCCTTAGATTGAATCCGTATATCTGCCTGGTGCCGTGGGCATTACTACTCACAGGGAGGGACCTGAGTGAGGCATGGCCATAGTGGTAAATGGAGAAGCTGGGAGTTGTACCCAGACAGTCAAAAGCCAGAGCTCATAAGGCTCTGTCGCTGGGCCATTCTCACTGTTGGCAGGGCTGGGGGCACAGGTGTGGGCCAGTCAGGGTCCTGTTCGACCGGCTATGCCCTGGGGCGGGGCAGTAGTGTGGATGGGCCGAAGCTCAGAGTCCCACGCCTTGGGGAGAGGAGCCGATTGTTGTGGAGGTATTTGTCACACGGGTTGAGAAGAAGAAGAAGAATGGGGTATGGAGTGCGATAAGGGTCTAGACCAGGGGTTAACAAACTTTTCCTGTTAAGGGCCAGACAGGAAATATTTCAGGCTTTGCAGGCCACATAGTCTCTGTCACAACTCCCCCACATAAAATCTGCAAATGAATGAGTGTGGCTGTGTTCCAATAAAACTTTATTGACACTGAAATTTGAATTTCATATGATTTTCATATGTTATGAATACAGTTTTTATTTATTTATCCCTCCCCCTCCTCTCCCAATCACTGAAAAATGCAAAAACCATCCTTAGCCCGAGGCTGTTCAAAACCAGGCAGCAGGCTGGATTTGGCCTGTGGGCTGTGGTTTGCAGGCCCCTGGAACAGACTCAAGCTGGTGCTTGTCTGCTGAACACGTGAGGACTTTGCCGCACTGGAGGGTATCAGAGAATATGGTCAGGGCACGAAACTTGTCGTTCGAACCGTGACAAGAGCAAAAGGGGCCAAGTGAGGGGCGTGATTTCTGAGAACTGCATTTCATGTAGCAAACTCCTGAAAGTTCTGGTGTTCATGATGGCACCCTAAAGAGTAAGGGCCGCAGAGGTTCTGCCTTAGGAACCCCGAGCCAGGTGGGCAGGTAAGTGCCCGTTCCTAGAGGAACACCCGCGTTCCGGGCACCTCCTGAGGCATCCAGCAGCCATGCGTGGTGGAGGCAGGATGGGGCTGGTCCTTAAGCCAAGCCCCAGTACCCTCTTCACACCATTAGTTTTCAGACGATGCCTGGGCAGTTGGTGGAGGCGCAGGTCATGGAGCCCAATCTCGTGTTCCTGGGGACTAGAGGGAAGGTGTTGCTGGTGACAGCAGCTGGGGGAACGGTGCCCTCTGGGTGGGTTAAAGAGGCCTGGGGTGTGGCATTGTCCAGTGGGTGTGTGTGCAGGGTGTGGATCGTAGAGCCTCCCTGCCCTTAAGCAGGAGAGAAGGGAGACTGATCCCATCCCTTCATTTTCCAGATCCATGCAGATCGCCATCTTTTCTGGAGTGGCTGCGGGGTCCTGGAGCACTTGCTAGGCCCTTTGCTGAGAGGAGGGTGGAAAAAACTAGCTGCTGCCTTGACCTCCAGCGCTAGCATTAACTAGCTGTGTGACCTTGGGCAAGTTACGGAACCTCTCTGAGTCTCAGTTTCCTCCTGTATAACAAGATGGACCGCAACCCTCTGGTGGGAAGGTTGTTGGGAGGATGTCGACGGGATCGTGCAAAACACCTCGCACACAGTAGGTCCTCCAGGAATGCTGGCTAAAGAGGCATAGGCCGCGCAGCTGTCGTGGAAGGTCACGGAAAATCTGGCCTTAAGGGACAAATCCTTTGCCACCAAATCTTGGAGTTATGGCTCTCCCTCCTTCTTGGCCTCCAGCCCCAGGGAAGGTTAACTTTGTAAATTCTCTTTGAGATGCAAAATCCAGCCCAGCCGGCTGTCTTGGCCTCTCCCTCCCCCAACCCCATCCCTTCCTGGGGCAGACAGAAGGAACTCATCAGACATTCGAAGGCGGGAACTGCACATTTTCAACAATTGAGACGAAAAGAAAAAAAAAAACCCAACACGAAATTAAATCCAGCAATTAAGTTCTAATTGCGCAATTACTTCACTCTGTGGCTCTGTGCCAAGGTTGGGAATCTAGCTCCCACAAATGGTGTTTTTGTGGAAACTTGGGGAGGGGGAGGTGAAGGAAAGGGGGCTAAGGAGGTGATATCCGAGGACAGGGAAATAAAGGCATTTATAAATTAAGGCATCATGCCAATGACATGATGCCAACGTTCTAACTGTTGGCGTGTAGAGTGTGGTGTGGGCTTGGGAACCCAAGGGCCTTTTCCGAGCTCACATCAGTGAAAACAGTGAGCTCTGGGCTTTCTTTAAGCAATTCTCACTTTGAGCAAGTCTTGTCTTCTAGTGAGAGCCCATCCCTGTGGGCCTGGGGTAGGCACTCTTCTATTTACACCTGGGGTGAGGCCTTTCTGTTCACACCTGGGGTGGAGCCCTCTGGTCATACCTGGGGTGAGCATCCTTCTCTGTTCACACCTGGGTTAGGCACCCTTCTGTTCACACCTGGGTAAGGGTCCTTCTCTGTTCATACCTGGGGAGGGGTCTTTTCGGTAAAAACCTGGGGTGAGGCCCTTCTGTTCACACCTAGGCGAGGGTCCTTCTTTGTTCATACCTGGGGTGGGGCCCTCTGGTCACACCTGGGGTGAGGGTCCTTCTCTGCAGAGAGGGAGTTTCAGGGCCTTGTGGTTGACTCTGGGGCAAGGAGCCATGGTACTGCCCAGGCCAGGCCACCCTGCAAGGCTTCTGAAGAGCCAGAGCGGCTTGTGGGGGTCAGCCTGCTAGGTGGATCTATATTTGTACCCTGAGAAGATGTGGGTAAAAGAGAATCCGCTGCTTCAATCCGTGGATTCCATGGGCTGATCTTCTGCCACTCACTCACTCACTCATTTGCATGTTCTCTCACTCACTAATTCTTCCACTAATACATATGGGTCATCTGGTATGCAGAAGGTGCTCTGCAAGCAAAGATGTTTGGTGGATCCTGCCCTTGAGGAGGAGAGAATTAAGACATGTGGAAGAAGGCTTGGTATATATTGAGCACCTGCTGTCTTCATCAGCCCGGGCCGCCACAACAAAATACCACAGACTGGGGAGTTAAACAACGGAGATTTACTTCTCACAGTTCTGCAGGCAGGGAAGTCCAAGATCAAGGTGCTGGCAGATTTGGTTCCTACTGAAGACTCTCTTCCTGGCTTGCAGAGAGCTGCTGGTTGGCTGTGTCCTTGCGCGGAGAGAGCGCGAGCAAGCTGTCTGGTGTCTGTTTTTAAAAGTCACTAATCCCATTAGACCAAGGCCCCACCCTCATGACCCCATCTAATCCTAATCACCTCGCAGGGGCCCCACCTCCAAACACCATCACACTGGGGGTTAGGGCATCAGCATATCAATTTGGAGGAGACACGAACATTCAGTCCATGGCACCTACTATGCGCTACCCTTGGTGCTTTACACAGGTAATTGCTAAACCTTCTACCGTCCCTCTGAGCTACATATTACTATCACTTCCATTTTGCAGATGAGGGAACGGGTATTTAGGAAAGGTGAAGAGGCTCCCCTCCTTAAGGTCCTAGAGTAAGCCAATCTGTGGGGTCTGAGACGAACCTAACCAAGTTTTGATTCAGAAGCCTGTGACCTTTTCACGACCTCCAGGTGGAAAGTGATATATCCGTGTTGCAGGAGGGATGAAGTCACACCATTCGTGGTGGAAACACAGACACAAACAGAAAAGCCGTGTCCCAGCTCTCCCCCTCCTCTCAATGGAAGGGGCAAAGGCGACGTGGGGAAAACCAGGGAGGGTGGCAGGTTGGGCCCCTCTGGCAGGCGCCCTGGCACCTTGGCTGAGCAGCTGCCGCGGCTGCCACGG